>NC_059425.1:130710889-132100872 GCF_021028975.2 Sphaerodactylus townsendi | reverse complement strand
TGTACTCTATGAGCTTGGGCTCCAGCTCATGCCAAAGCATGCGCCCCTGCCCCATCCAGGCAATCCTTACGTGCGCCCCGAGTCCGAGATGCCGGCCCCAGTCGGAATTGCAGGTGTAGTCCCCGACTCTGTTGACGAGGCTGTGCCCCACGACCCACACCTGCCAATAGACAGTCTGCGGCGTCCCTGGAGGCACTGCGAAAGGAATCAACAAGTCAGATGTGGGCGAATGTACGCCTGAAAAGCCCCCGACCGCCACCTGCCCAGCGTGCGGATGTCCTCCTGGGCCCTGCCCTCCTGAGCTGCGGTCGTGGCGGCCCCTATCCGAAAGGAATGCAGGCCGAACTCTGCGGCTGGCAACCCAGCCCGGGCCAAACATGCCCGGAACACTGCAAGCATCTGGAACCTGGTGAGGGGGGACCCGTCCTCGTGCACCAGGAGCATACCGCCCAACCGTGGCCTATGCCGGAGCCAAGCAATGAGGGAGGCGAGGGGGCAGGTGGCGTCGCCCGGCAAGACTGGCATGGTGACCCAGGCGCCGTGGCCCTCCTGGTCAGTCTTGGAATGGGCAAGCCACGCGTAGACCATGTCCCCGGACAGGACGAGGTGCTCCCTTTGGAGCGCGGTGGAGGACGGCCGGTCCCTGGACGGGGCGACCAGTTCCCCAGGCCTGAAAGCCCCGTGGTGGGCCAGGTGGAAAGCGGCTGTGAAAAGCAAGCGCTCATAACGTGACGCGCACACCTGCCGCAGCTCCCTGGTGACTGCCCTTAACACCTCCCTGGTAACAGGGCGTCTTAGGTCCCTCTGCCTGGGGCCCACCCGCCGCCAGCCTGCCACCAGCCGGCGAACTACAAACGACTTGGTCACGTCAGGGAAGCCCGAAACCCTGCAATAGAAGGCGATGCCCGCCAGTTGCACCCCCATGGAGCGTGGGTGCATCCCCCGCCCATGGAGATGTACCAGATACTCAAGCAGGAGGCCTGTGTCCACCCCGCCACAGACAGGGCGCCCCTTGGACGCTGCGTAGCTCCGGAAGTCGCGCACGGCTCTGTCGTACTGCCTGCGCGTGGCCGGTGCCAACGAGTTCAAAACACCTGTGATGACGTCTCGCTGCCAAGGTTCCAGAGGGATGCCGGCACTGTCGCCGGGAACAGCTCCGCCCCGGGGGCCAGGCGTCGGAAACGATCCACCTGCTGGCGAGACAAGGCGTCAGCAATCTCATTTTGCAAACCTGGAACAAAAGCAGCTTTGAAAGAAATGTTATAAGTGAGGCATGTGAGCACCAAATTGCGAACCAAACGCATGACCCGTGCCGACTTGCTCGACTGCCTATTCACCACGCGCACCACAGCCTGGTTGTCGCACCAGAAAAGTACCCTCCTATTAAGCCAGAGGTCGTGCCAGATATGTACCGCCACCAAGATGGGGAACAGTTCTAGAAAAGTGAGGTCCCTAGTGATGCCCTGTGTGTGCCAAGCTGGAGGCCAGAGGCCCTGTGCCCACTGACCCTGGAAATACACACCAAAGCCAAAGGCCCCGGATGCGTCAGAGTGCACCTGCAGCTCCAGGCCGGGTTCCGGAGGCATCTGCCAAAGGGAAATGCCGTTGAAGCCTCGGATGAAGGACAACCAGACCTGCAGATCTTCTTTCAGGCCCCGAGATACCCTGATGTGGTGGTCAGGGGACTTGCAGCCAGACAAAGACCTCGCCAGCCGCGAGCAGAAAGCCCTGCCTGGCGCTACCACCCTGCAGGCGAAACTGAGGTGGCCCAGTAAGGACTGCACCCGGCGTACCCTGCATTTTCGCAGGAGGAGCACAGATTGGAGCAGGGTGGTAAGGGCCATGAGCTTGTCTGCAGGGAGAGATGAAGTACCCAGAACCGTGTCCAGGTGAATGCCCAGATAGCTGAGGGCAGTGGAAGGCCCCTCCGTCTTGTTGGGAGCCAAGGGGACCCCCAGCTCGGCGGCCAGGGCCTGGAAAGCCTGCAGGGCGAATTCGCATTCCCTGGTGCCCTGCCTGCCAATGAACAGGAAGTCATCTAAATAATGGGTCACCAGCCCGGAGGGCACCCTCTGCCTGAAAGCCCATTCGAGGAAAGTGCTGAAAGTTTCAAAAGCAGCACAGGCGAAAGAACAGCCCATGGGCATGGCCTTGTCCACGTACCAATTGCCTTGGAAATGGATGCCCAGCAGCTCGAAATCGAGGGGGGAAATGGGCAAGAGCCGGAAGGCGGACTGGATGTCACATTTTGCAAGGTGAGCACCCGGGCCCGCCTGCCTGATGGAAACTATGGCCTCGTCCAAGGTGGCATTCCGCACCGAGCAGACCTCGGGGTCTATGAAGTGATTGACTGAATCGCCCCGGGGGTGGGAAAGGTGTTGAATTAAACGAAACTCCCCCGGGGTCTTCTTAGGCACGACTCCAATGGGGGAGACCCTGAGGCTGGGGAGAGGCGGGTGGCTGTAAGGGCCAGCAATGCGACCGGCCCTGATCTCTTTGTTAAGCTTGTCAGCCACCACGCCAGGGAGATCACGAACTGACTTCAAGTTGCTTGCCTGGTAGGCCCTCCGGGGGCCTCGATAGGGAATCCTGAAACCCACGGAGAAGCCTTCCCCCAGCATGCGCGCAGCACGCCTGTCAGGATAATGCTGCAGCCATTCCAACAGCACCCCCAACTGGATGGGTGTGGGAGCCAAAGACTGCAGCTGAGCGAGGGTTTCAGTGTTTTGCGGGGGCAGGAGCGCTGCCCTGGCCACCGGCTTCTTTTTGGGAGGGCCCGGCGCCGGGGGACCGGGCCTGCCGAAAGGGAGAGCGCCCGGCCGGCTTAGGGCAGCCCACTCTGCTGTGACTGCCAGAACAGTTGGAGCAAATGTGCTCGTATTTGCACTTCGGCCGCTGGCAAGCGCCTCTGTTGAATTCCCAACAAAGCCCTTTCGCCCCCGCCCGCCCCGGGTAAGGTCTGCTGGGTTTATCTGGGACGGATGGCTCCGCGGCCCCCTTCATGGCCGGCTGGACCACGACCATCCAGGTTTGGTCGTGAATGAGATCCCAGCGGAACCGGCTCTTGTGGGAAGCGTTCTTGCGAATGGCCTCGTCGTAAGCTATGGCCGCGGGTTCGCCGGCCAGCGCCCGAGCCCGCAGCACGTGCGCCATATGGGCCGCCAAGTGCCAAGCCCGCAGGGGGTAAGCGGCCCCGATGAGGGCCAAAAATTCCGTGAAACCCTGCAGCCAGTTGTTGAAATTCCGCTCGGCTGCCACCGGGTCCCTCCGCTTTCTGTCAGCCTTCCCACCCGACAAGCCATGTTCCCCTTCCCGCCGTAGGAACTTAAAGATATCAACGTAGTACCCATTCAGCGCCCGCTCCCTGAGCTTCCTGGGGAGATGGGACCCGGGAGGGCTGCCGCGATCGTCCTGGGCCGGGCCGGGGGATGGCACCTCCCCGCCCCCCAGCGCCTGTGCTTTGCAATCCAAAGTGGGAGAGCGGGCACCTTTTCCCCATGGTACCAAAACTCCCCGCTAGCCTGCGCGTCATCGTCCTCGGTAGACTCACCCGACGATGAAGGGCTGAGAGATCACCTGGAGGAACGGGAACGCCTCGACGATCGCTTCCTCCTCCTGCCCTCTCGCTCAGAGGGGCCGACGGATGCGTCCACTGATGTGGACGTGCTTACCGGTGGCGAAAGCTGTTTCTCCTTCGCCGCTCCACTTGCGCTGCCCGCCCGGGCTCCGACTCCCCTGTACCTGATGGGGTGCCGGATTCGCCAGCCGCTCCGCCGAGGGCCCGGGAAAGGTGCAGGAGCGTATCCGCCAAGTTGCGGACCAGGACAGGATCGGGGCCTGGATCGCTGGCAAGCTCGGGCCGGGAGGAGGCCGGGTTGGTGCCCCCGGGACCGATGGGAGGACCTCCCCCTCCAGGGAGGACTGCTCCGGTGGGCCAGCAAGCCTGCCCCGGCCGATGGGGGACAAGCCCAAGACTGCTGCCGCCCGCGCAGCTGCTCCGATACACCCGACCACCGGGCCCTCCGATGTCCCTGGGCCGGTCTGAGCCCGCACCCTGTTAAGGAGGGCTCGGGCTCTGCCCGAAGGTGCCGCCCCCCCGGGGGGCTCCCTGCTCTTGGCCCGCTTCGGCCCCATAGCAAGCTGCGAGACCAGTCGCGACCAGAAAGGAGGAAATAAGAAATGAAAGTTGGAACGAAGAAGTGCAGAAGAGCAAGGTAGAAGGAGAAAAGAGAGGCAAGCTAAGAGGCCGCAACCAGTCTCCTTCCAGGCCTTACACGAGACGCCAACCAACACCACCACGCCTTGCTGGGTCTCGCCGCCGGGAAGGGCGCGGACTGGGAGAGGCGTCTTAATATACCCTGGCTCCTCCCGCCTTTTCGGCTGGGAGCCAATCATTGCACCCGGTTCTGCAGCATGCCACCAGGCCATGCAAGCCCCTTATTTTGCTGCGTTGCTCACCCCAGCAGCAATGGCTGCCCCTGGTTATTCGGGTGCATCTAATTATTTATATTTTAAGATGTTTCTACATAGAAATAATTTTGCAGCATAAACTGTGGTATCACCAGTAGGCAGTTGATACCCAGCTTTACCTTTCTTTACCACCTAATTCTGATGCTCTAAACTGGTGCTTGGAGTCAGTAACGAGCTGGATCAGGGTGAATAAGCTGAGACTTAATCCTGACAAGATTCTGTCAGTTAGTAGAAAGGCCGGCTGGGGAATTGAGTGCTGTCCTGTCTCGGTTGGAGTTTTGCTTCTCTTGACAATTCAGGTTCACAGGTTGGGAATGCTGCTCAACACAGCAGTGACCAGGAGCCAATTATGGTACAGATGATGAACTGTTAATACTGAAACTTAGAATAAAGCCAAAGACTAACTGCAAAACATTCATGGTGCCAAAATACAATCCAAGCAACATTCCTGAAGAGTTTAAAGACAGATTTGTATTGCTATGTTAAAGGGAGGGTGAACCAGAAAACTGTGGGTTGAAACCAGAGATTTTATCATGGAAGAATGCATAGGAATATTCCTGCAGCCAAAATGAATTAAAAGTCTTAATAGATGACTGTGTAAACTCTTAAAATTGATAAAGATAGACAAGAAGCAAAAGTAAAAGGTGACAAAAAATAATCAAAAGTTAAACTGCAGGGATCCCATGACCGGCACATAAATGGAAAGAGAACTAGTAAAATAACCAGTGTAAAGAGAACAAAAGAAGGGAACAAAAAAGTAAGAATAAGGAATCTGTTCCACAAGATCCAAGGAATCAAAGGGAAATTTAAAGCATGGTTGGACATACTGAAAAATCAACATGGAAATACCCTAACTAAACATGACAAAATAAAGAAAAGGTGGGAATACTACACTGAAGGACTATACAGAAAAGATGAGAGGATGACAAATTCTTTCCAACAATCATCTTTGAAGAAGAACCTATAGTTTTAGTGAGAGAACTGAAAACTGCAATGAGACCAACTGGGAGAAACAAATCACCAGGCATAGATGGGATATCCATGGATTTATTCCAGATCATAGAAATGGAGTCCATCAAAATCTTAACAGGAATAGGCCAACAAATATGGAAAGTAAAACAATGGCTCACACATGGGAAATGTTAATTTACATTCCAGATGAATAAAGGAGACATTAAAGACTTTAACAACTATTGGACAATCAGTTTAATTTATCATATGAACAAAGAGATGCTCAAAATCTTACAACGAAGACTCATAGTGCCTAACTATACCATGAGGTATATGGAACAAGAAATGTCAGATGCTGAAGCTTAGACCCTCAAAAAGGAAAAAGCACTAGAGAGCATATTGCAAATTTATTCAGGTTATTGGGTCACACAAGAAAATCTCAGAAGAAAGTCATTTGTGTTATATAGATTGCATAGTTGGTTTTAAAAGAAGTGGGTGTACCACAGCATTTGATTGGTTTGGTGCACAACCTATATGTTGGACAAGAGGCTAAGGTTAGGACAGAATATGGAGAAACAGAACGGTTGCCAAATAGCAAACAGGTCAGTCAAGGATGAATTTTATCTCCCTGTCTCTTCGATCTATGTGCAGAATATACCATAAAAATAGCTGGATTAGATTTAGATGAGGGTGGATTGAAAATTAGGGGAACAGTATTAACAATTTAAGATATACAGGTGACACCACATTACTGGCAGAAAATAGTGAAGACTTGAAATGACAGCTGCTGAATCTTAAAGCAGAAAGTGCCAAAACCGGATTATAGTTGAACATCAAGACAAGCAGTCCCATCCAAAAGTCAGGCACTTGGTTGTGGTGCCATGACCACAGTCAGCTGCTCCCCCCATAGAGGCTTCCTAGAGGCAAGGAGAGGCTTGCAAAGCCAAAAAGTTTCCCCACTATCAAGAACAGACATACTGTATATGCTCGTGTATAAGCCGATCCGTGCATAAGCTGAGGCACCTAATTTTACTACCAAAACCTGGGAAAACTTATTGACTCAGGGTGGGAAGCCAGGAAGCAGAGGGAGCTCCTTATTTGGGCAGTAACTCCCCCTGATGTCACTGCCCAAATAAGGAGCTCCCTCTGCCTCCCGGCTGGGTTTGAGAAAGCCCAGCCAGCCCGCAGGCAGAGGGAGCTCCTTATTTGGGCAGTGACATCAGGGGGAGTCACTGTCCAAATAAGGAGCTCCCTCTGCCTCCCAGCTGGGTTTGTGGAAGCCCAGCCAGCCGGGGTGCCTCGGGGTTCCCCCTTCATCCTCAAAGGAGGGCAGCAAAAAGCGGCTTGTGCAGCCGCAGGGAGGTCGCCCTGGGCCATTCCCCCAGCCTCAGCAGAGGCCTGAAGAGCCGGCTGGTAAGCGGTGACTCGTGTATAAACTGAGGGGGCATTTTTCAACCTTAAAACAGGCCTGAAAAACTCAGCTTATTCCCGAGTATATACAGTATGCCACATTTTCAGTGGTTTAAGTCTGCAGTAGGGCCTGCTGGCAAAATGCTGGCAAAGCCAGGAAGGCCAACTAGCATTGGCGCCTCCCCTGACCACTCCCCCAGTTCGACCATGGTAATCTGGCAGCATCAGGGGCCTAGGATGCTGGTCCACCATGACATCCAAGCACTGGGGAGGGCACAGTGGCCACATCCCAGCAGAATCGCCCCTCTGCTGAGGCAACTGCCCAAGGGAGGGCAAATCCACCGGTACAGTAGTGTGCTGCTCCTGTGAGCAGATTGCCCCCCCCCACCTTTGGATAGGGGTCAAAGGGAACGATTACTGGAGAATTACACAGCTTTAATGTTGACATTGAAGAAATTGAAATTGTTCAATATTTTGTATACCTTGAATGAAAAACATGACTACAACCCAAAAATCAGAAGGATATTGAGATTTGGAAGGAAACCATGAAGGAGCTAGAAAAGATCCTTAAGTGTAAGAATGTGCCACTGGTGACCAAGATCAAGTTAATTTATGGCACAGTATTTCCTATTACTATGTATGGGTTTGAAAGTTGGATTATGAAAACTGACAGGAAGAAAGTAGGTTCTTTTGAAATGTGGTTTTGGAAGAAAGTTTTATGGATACAGTGGCATGTCAAAATGGCAAATAAGTGGGTTCGAGAAGAAATCAAAACTGAACTCTCTTTGTATATACTAATGCTTAAACAGCACTTTGAACAATACCTTTTGAAGATGAACAATTTTTAATCAGTAATTGCATTAGAAATAGTTTGTAATGTACTTTCTCTTACCCTGCTGATTGGGGGGCGGGGGAGTCACTGTTTGTTTGTGTCCTTATGTTACTGTCCTATCTGATAGCAAATACAACCTCAATCTTGGCAGTGAATGAATTGTTTCTTTCCTTGGTACTATTTTGAGTTTTGAGAAATGGCAACAAACCATTTCTGGATTGTTCCCCTTTCCCCTCCCTGCCATTTTCCTGCACAAGTTTTCTATTCTCTATCACTCAGATGATTGTGTGAAAACATCAAGGGATAATCTCATACCACAAGAGGGCCAAAACCAGTTTGTTTCTAAAAATGTATTATTTGGATGCCCGTTACATGAGTGAGAAAGCTGGGTTAAGCCATTTGAGTCGAGACACTAGGGATAAAATATATAGCTGCCCATAAGAATTTTTTAAAAGATATTTATCTGCTGTGATTTTGTTTTCACTGATTAGGGAATTTCGTCTTTATTGCTCAAAGTTTTCCAAAGATACAGGCTTATAATAGAAGTGCAGTTTAAGGTCACATTTCATGGCAAGAGAATCTTGGGAACAATAACCATTCGTTTCCTTTGCGGGAACAAGGGACCTTTCACTGTCTCTCAAAGAAATGTGTTTCGTTGCTGAGAAGAGTAGTAGCTATGCTACAGTTATTTAGAGAGTTGTCTCTTTTCTGCTGCCCAGTAAATCAAGCATTGGTGAGCAATTTAAAAGGGAAAACAAACAGTTTGTTGCAGCACACTGAAAGTTGCTGTGTAAGCACCAAGCTGGTAGATTCAAAAGCCATTAATCTTTTTCTGCAGGGCTCCTGTCACCGTCTCTTCATCAGTGACATATATTTAAGTCTTTGGAGAAGGAAGAACCAATATACATTGTTTTGAAAAAGCATCTAACTTTGTAGTTTCATAATCCCATATTCTTAAACCATACCACCCCACCACCCCAAGTAAAAACAAATGAGAACCAAAGGTTCTTGTCTTCAGTTCAATGGCTATTTCTATGTGATTGGGTAGTCTTTGCAAAATGTGCTCCTGTGTGACTTGAAATCAGACACATCCACAGGCAAGCCTTCATTAAAAAAATGGCTAGAATACAGAAAAGTATCTTATTTTTCTTGCCAAGAAAGTCTGAGAGTGAAGACAGACATACAATCAGACTTCAATCATATGTAAGTCTAACTTGTGCCTGATTGAAACATCTAAATGGCAGAAGAACAGATTGAATCTAAGAAACAGATCTTTCCCCGATGTTCTTGTCTTCTGTTTGTTACTTGAAAAGCCTTCATGACCTTCTGGTAACTTCAGAAACATTGGAGGGGATAGAGATTCACTGATTTTACTAATTTATCTATGAATCTGTCTAAAATTTTGTTTTAATTTAGAAATAAATAAATACTTTTTAAAACAGCACAAAACTTATCCAAGGTTGGGGAGCTGGGTACATGACAGATTCCAGCTTCCACTGCCAATTTTCAGAAACAGATATATTACCAATTAAGTGGAGCAGTACATAACAATGGCCCATTCCACATAGCACAAAAAAGACCTCTGTGGGATGTCTTACAGAAGGAGGAGGAGGAGGAAGAGGAAGAGGAAAAGGAAAAGGAGGTGGAGGAGGAGTTTGGATTTATACCCCACCATTGTGTTCATTTTGTACCTGTTGTCTGCAAAGAGGTTCTGATGTTTGCCTACGCCTTGCAGCCTTTGTTCCCTGCAATATTCCCTACCTCCCTTCCACTATGCCAGAAGTATTACTCTGTATGGAACCACAACATAGTGGTTCAGAATAGTGACATGACCCTAACAGATGACAACCCATAATACAGTTCAGTATTTCTGGCATGGTGGTTGAAAGCAGGTATACTCCAATCTTGGGGATTGTGTTTCTTTCCCCACTCCTCCACATGAAGCCTACTTGCTAACTTTGGCCCTGTCTTACTTTTCTCAAAACCCTCCCTGCCCCACCTTCCCCACTTGTCAGTTGCAGGGAGGGGAAGGGAAAGGAAAGGAGTTTGAAATCCACATTGAGTCTCCTAACAGGAGAGAAAGTTGTTGCTCTGAGACAGCACACACTTTCTGTGTGAAGGTAATCCTTGTAAGTGAAAGACAATGTTGTGCTATCAGATTCATCAAATGTGGTTCCTCCAAGTACAGGAATCTCTGGGGAAATCATTGTTTAATGATTTCAAGAGTTGCATTGTAATTACTGTCGAGACGACAGAATTTTAGTGGGGGAGAATGTAACCCCCATGCTCAGAATGGGTTGACCCAGAAAGGGGTGGAGACTCAAAGCAGCAAGAGGCTGCAGAGCTCATGAGGTTGGGGGAAGCAAGCTTACCAGGCTGGGACTTTGATTGATTTTATTAAGCCCTTAACACCTTGTTTAAGGTAACTGCAATGTTGTTGGGAACTAGTGGGAAGGGGATTTTTTTTTTTTTGCTATATTGTAAATGTTAGAATTTATTATTTCAGGGTTTTTTGTGTTTGTAATGGGTGAGAGTTCTCCTGGAAACCTTCATCATGTTGAATCCTGTTCACCAAGCCCTTGGAGTCTTCAGGAGCCAACCCACTTGCAGGAAGAATTGGACTTGGCAATATCAGAAGACTGTAACTAGAAGGACTTGAAATGAAACATGAACAGGACCTTGAAGTGTGATGTTAAATGTTGATGTTTGATGTTATTTTTTTAAAAATTTGTTGTTGCAAACTCATTCCAAGTTCTGTCCCAGAACCCACAGATAGAAGTTACACTAACCTTCCTCCCCAAGACACATTGTGTGTGTGTGTGTGTGTGTGAGAGAGAGAGAGAGAGAGAGAGAGAGAGAGAGAGAGAGAGAGAGAGAGAGAGTGAGAGAGAAAGGCCATTTCCCCACGGCCGCGGTAGGGGTTGGGTCAGCGTACATGATGCAGACCCAACCCCTCTGGGACCGTTCGCATGAATGGTCCCAGAACCTGCCGGGCCGACGGCACTGCGCTGCGCCGTCGTCCTGTCAACCTATCTGCTCTGCGGCCCTCCGGCGTGTCCCCGAGGCCAGGGGACATGCCCCCCTGCCCTGCACAACTGCTCCAGCATCGCAGGGCAGAGGGGGCGTGTCCCCAGGCCTCGGCGATGCACCGGAGGGCCACAGATCAGGTAGGTCGACTGGACATGGGGGGAGGGAAGGCGCCTTCAAGCTGCTGTCGTTCGCACGGCAGCAGCTCAAAGCCGCCGTTTTCCGTAAACCTCACTCAGGGAGCGAGGTAGGAAAACGGCAGCTTCGCGCCGCTCGGGCGGCGCAGCTGCAAAGCAGCTGCGCCCCCTGTGTGAATGGCTCCCTGGGGATGGCGTTTTTGCCGTTTCCAGGCCGCCGTATTAGGCCCCTGCGGAAAGGGCCAGACAGAGAGATCAGGACATCTTATTTGTACAGAATCGGCCAATATTTTTCTATTATTCCATTTTAGGGGAGCAGACAATGTAACTTGGAAAATATTGGGGGGGGGAGGCTGTGTAATTTGATTAACAAAGTGGGCATCTGCACGAGGATTTTGAATGCTGTTGGGAATTGAGCTACAAATAAAAACCTGATTCCAGTAGATAATTTACATGAACTAAGATTCCTAACCTGCAATTATTGACTGCCACTGTACACTTCTGGAGTGGATGAGAGTGGAGTGGGGATAGCTGCAGGCAGTCAGCTTTTTGCATGGTAGACAAGGTCCCTTTTTCATTTTCTGAAAAAAAGAAGATGGGTTGAGAACTATCTGACTTCTCCTTCTTCGAGTATAATTATATTATGATTTAAAAATCAAACAGTAACTGAGAAACTTACGTTCAGAACCAGAACAATTACATACCCAAAAGTTTAAAAAATCAGTCTGTAATTTGAAGAAACATCATCTTTCTTGACATACGGAACATTTGGTTAACCTAAATGCTTCTTAAAGTCAACGCATGACCTAATATAGTTAGCCCCTTTGTGATTAAATCAGTGTTTATTCCTCTTGAGAGTCAGTACTCTACACTTGATCTGTTTGGAGTAACCGTAAATTTGTACAGTTGGAAACCACAGCAAAAATTAGATGGGTGGGATGATATGCCTGGCACAGACTCAAACATATCATCTAGGGAACCAGCTTTTAGCAACAATAGATATAAACAAGTCGAGTTCCTTAAATAAGCCTTGCCAAAATAAATGTCGAAAAAAATATGTGGGCCAATTCAGTTGAAAAGACATATCTGGAAATGGGACAAAATGAACCATGGTGGCAAGGATCAGACACAACTTAGGCCGAACAATGAAACCCCGTTCATACATAGCTTTGCTGAAACTGTGGAACAATCTGAAACATTTTGTAATTGCTGTGCTTCCAAGTTCTCAAAAAAAAAAAAAACAAGCGTTGTCAGAGAGTGGCATTGGCAAGCAGCAACTGCTTTGTCAGCTGTGTTTTCTTCCTCTTAAGACAGTGGCAGTTGGTTAAAAAGGCAAGGAGCATGAAGCAGCCATGAAGCTGTGAAGCTGAAAGCCACATTCCTGGCAGCTAAACCAGCCAAGGAAAATGATAAGGCAAAGCACTGATTCTGTAGTGCAGTGGTACAAGCCGGGAATACACTTTTAGAAGGGACTATGAATTGTACTCTATATTACGGTTGATGGTATATATCAGGGGTAGGGAACCTGCGGCTCTCCAGATGTTCAGGAACTACAATTCCCATCAGCCCCTACCAGCATGGCCAATTGGCCATGCTGGTAGGGCTTCGATAAAGCAGTATGGTCCTGAACTATCAGAGGCTTGATAGGTCTATTATATTATCGTTTCTTATGTATGCTACCTGGCTCTTACTGCTTTGTTTACTAATTCAGTAATGTCATGTTCTCCTTTGACATATCACATCTGACACCTTTTTTGCATTGTTTCTAATTTTGTAATTCCTGTTTGCCCTTCCCATTGAGACGTGAGGCAGATTACATAATATAAGTTAAAAATGATGAACATCCAATACACTGTGCAATAGGATTTGGACTATGGAAATCTGAAAACACGCAGAAATCTAAAACAGAGATGAAACAAAGCAAAAGCATTTGAACATGATGTGTTAAATGGTATAGAAAGAAACTACATGTCAGGGCATAATTTTGGTGATGGGCAGCAATATAGTAGTATAGGCCACTGTCTCCATCCCTTTACCAAAGCAACTTTCTGAACCATTACTATACAATACAGTCTATTTTCTGTTACTACATCTAAAAGACTCATATCACAACTTTGGAGATAAATACTCACCTTCAGTAAATCGATGTATTGAAAACTTCAGAACTTTATCAGTATTTGAACACATGGCATATAGGGGTCAATTGTGTATGGACTTGCCAAAACTGTGTATGGCCTTGTCAAAATAGATGTAGAAAGAATATGTGGGCCATTTCAGGAAAATGGTGCTAATGAGAAGTCGGGGACTATGGAGAGGCATGGGAAATGTTTTGAAGAGATCACACTGCAAGGGAAAATACTTTTAAAATGTTTTCAAAAAATCACTAGGGAACAGCATGTAAATAAAACATTTTCAGACAGGAAATAAAACATTTTGAGCTAAAACCCATGTGGAACTACATAAGGAAACATTTTATTTCCTGCCAGAAAACATTTTATTTGGTTTGTGCGGAAATGGCTTATTAGTAGGCCTTGAGCTGTGGAGCACAGCTATATATCTGGCATATATCTGGATAGGTGATCTTCTAGATATGCAGGGGGGAAATTATGTTTCATTCTGAAAAAGAAATAATAGATCCAGTTAATGATCTCCTTGACATTTGGGGGCATATTTGTTTTGCAAACTGGCAGGAGAGAAGATTTTGAGACATCCTTTTTTTAAACAAATTGTACTTTCTGTTCTTTATTTTTCCCAGTGTCTTCTCCATCTGCTACAAATCCTTTCTATTGGTTGCAGAAATCAATACTTGATTATTTCACAGTAACGACTTTTAATGGCTACATATATGTTCTTACATGTACTCTAATCCTCCAGGTAAGCTAAACTATGTCATATGGTATCTATCTTCTTTCTCATCCTAATAAACAACAAATCAAAGAGGAAAAGTCAAAAGTGAAGTAATTATACATGGTGGGACCAAACAACCAAAACTTTGTCATTAATGAAAACTTTGTACTGTTCATCAATCAACTGTGGAAAACAAAGTATTAAAAAGATTTTAATGTTTGTTAATCAAAAGCAAATAAAAGTTATCATCTAATAGGAAGGGGGAGAAGGTACAGAACTGTATGGGGTAGGGATGAAGAATGCCGATGGTCATAGCCATATGTATACATGATTATTTACTAGTCCCTCCCCCCCGAATAGTAGCTTGACTTTGGCCTAACAAGGGTAACACATTGACATCCTTCACATTTTTCACAATTAGCAATTTAGACCTCATGTAATGAACATTTGATTAGCCACATGTTGAGTGAATGCTAATTGGCAGTATTGGTGATTAAAAACAATGTGTGCTTTAACAAGCCTGAGAGTTTTTACAGAAAAGAAAAGAGAGAAAGAGAAGTGAGGTCATGGTCTATCTCCCACTAAAACTGATGGCAAAGTTTCTACTATGATGGAACTGCATGGCATCTTGAGATTTTTTTCACGTTAAGTTAAAAGTATATATTTCCAAAACAACATATTTATAACAAAAACACTTTAATAGATGTGATCCTTAATGAATTATAAAAGATAATACAATGCTGTAAACCTCAGGATGAACCTTTGACAATTCTAGACAGAATCATAATTATGATGGATATTGCCTGAAGTTATGACAAATATGATGGTAATGATTGACAGACAGTCATATAATGCTCAATTTAGCTATGGTTAATAACAAGTTCTATTTCTGGTCAATGTAATTCCAATATTCAAAGCACTTTAACAGTTATCTATCTGGCTGCATGGATCACAGAATATAGTTCACAATTGCTAATGAGGCTAGGATGTGGTCAACTTGTAGTGTCAAGCAATTCCATGAGGAGGCTAAGTGGAGAGAGAGTTATGTGCCCAAGACTTCATTCATATCCAAATAGTGCTCTGAACTTGACTATCAACTACCTCACACTGGCTTTCTGATCACCATGAGAGACACAACAGCAGTGGACTCTAATCTGGAGAACTGGCCTTGATTTCCCACTCTTCCACATGAGCAGTGGACTCTAATCTGATGAACCCATTCCTTCATCTGTGCATTTCATTTTTTCTGCCTAAGTGTAGTATCTTACAGTATGTGATTTCCATAAAGATAAATGTAGATGCTACCCTGAAACAAAAAAAAATAGAAATCATAGATACTCAGGATGGAGTGACACCTATTTAGCAACACATGTGAAAGGGATTTGGGAGTCTTAGTAGACCATAAACCAAACATGAGTCAGCACTCAGCAGTGTGATGCGGCGGCCAAGGAAGCCAGTGCTGTATCAATAGGAGTATGGTGTCAAATCAAGTGATGTAAATGTACCTCTCTATTCTGCATTGGTTAGACCTGGAATATTGTGTACAGTTCTGGGCACCACAATTCAAGAAGGATGCTGACAAGCTGGAATGGGTCCAGAGGAGGGCAACCAAAATGGTAAAAGGTCTGGAATCCATGCCCTAGGAGGAGAGACTTCGGGAGCTGGGTATGTTTACTTTGGTGAAGAGAAGGTCAGGGATGGAGGGAGAGGGAACTGCACCAAGGGCCTAACCTGCCCATGTGTCCCTGCCACACCTGTGCCTTTGAAGTTGCTGGCCCCACCCCAATCTACCCATGCCCCAGGAGGAGACGCAGAGGCGATTTTCCTCTCCACCAGGCAAATAAGTATTGCCCAGAAGCCCTCTTGCATTGCAGCCCCAGCCACTGAGTTAGAGGTGACATGATAGCCATGTTTAGATATTTGAAGGGATATCATGATGGTGAGGGAAGAAGCTTGTTTTCCACTACTCCAAAACTAGGACTAGGAGTAAATGGGTTCAAGGTGAAGCAATTCCACCTAAACATCAGGAAAAACTTCCTGACTGTAAGGGCTGACGGCAGTGGTGGGATTCAAATAATTTAACAACCAGTTCCGGTGGTGGGATTCAAATAATTCAACAACCAGTTCCGGTGGTGGGATTCAAATAATTTAACAAGTGTCGTTGGGATGGAAGAAGTGTTGCCTGGGAATGACCCCCTCAATACACTTCTGATCTGGGTTAAGATAATGAGGGGAGGCAATGACATCAGGAATTTTCTTGTAGCTGGATATGAGGATCCATTCAGCAGTGCTACTGTATCGTTCTGAGGACTGTGGAGCTGAAAATGTGCTGATATGGCAAGTAAGCTGAGACCCTGAGAACTGGAAAACAATTCTTGTAAGTAGACCTGGCTATTGCCAGAGAATGGGCTCCCCATCTTTGCAACGCAAGCATCACCCTTTAGGCTGGCACACAGGCAGAGGTATCTGTGAATAAGTACGTCCCTGCCCCTGCTATGCCAGGGCAGTATGGGAACAGGAGCCATGAACATACAATACAGATCTTTCTAGGATTGCAGAAAAACTGAAATCGTAATAGGAGAGTTAACCCTCCCAAAACGATAGAAGCAGTAACTCTAGAATCAAGATACTAATGCCCTTAGTGGCTTTTGTAGGCAACCTGAAAAACATTGCAAGACTTTCAGCCCTGGTTTCTGTCAGTACAAAGGCAGGTGGAGGGTCTTTTCAATGGCTATTTTGGTCTTTGAGGGAAAATTCATTTTACCTATTCTAAAAGAATCCACTGAGCAATTTGTTACTGCATGACCCAGGCCAGGTTGCTTGTTAGTTGTACAATGTATTGTAATATATTATATATGTAATGCCAATTGACATTCATGGCTCCAGTTTTAGTCAATGGGCCTTCAGAGACTGAGCCTCTTCCATTGTTCCTAATAAAGATTCTTGTAATTTGTTTTAATGCACAGAATGTCAGGCCAACAGAAAGAAGTAAGAAGGGCAGTGCAAGAAAATACACATTTACTTTGTGAAAGAAAACAGGCTGCAAGGCCAGATGGCAAATGCAGAGTTTTCAGTGGAAAGGCAAGAGTAGAGAAATACAGAAAGGGGTTTTTTTTAATGTTGTTGCTAATTTAATGTTGTAGCTAGTAATATTGTACCTACTACCACTGTTTGAGGAATTAGTGAAGAGAACTAAGTATGTGCCAAGAGGTGTCTCTTGGTCTAATTTGCTTGAAATATGTGTGTGTGTGTGGAGGGGGGTTTAGATTGCAAAATGCTCTGGAGCCTATTTTAATATGCCTAATAAAGGTTGTTGTATTGTATTGATTACAAAGGGGACTGTATGTGAGCATATTTGGTGGCATTAGTTTTATAAACAGCTGCCCAAGACCCTCATATGCATACCCCATTAAAAATAATGGTGCCAAACTCAAGAACCACAGAGATTTGAATCCTGAACTGGGAATACCTTACTTGGAATTTTTTAAAAAAAAATCATTGTAAAATTCTTCTTATCTGAAGCACAGATGCAGAACTATAACAAATGTTTTCTCAGTGCACAAACCCAAAATACCAGACAAAGCGTTAAGCTTTACCATGGCACCAAGTCATTGGCTGGAGGTACTACAATTGTGCACAGGTTAAACATTTGGCAGAGAAAGCAGCCACAGATTCATGCAATGTTAACTTTCTTTGCATGTTAACCTTTTCTTTCATCAAATGATAATAATAATGTAACTATATACAAATAAGCATCCAACTGAGGGATAAAAAGCACTATCAGAGCTGCTGAATTTGCAACGACCAGAGCTAAAATGAAGCTAGATGAGTACCTGCAGCTGTAGCAGTTACTGGAACTAAGACACTACAGTTGGTACATACAACATCCTGCAAGGCTTGTCATCCAGGTCTCCAGATGCCTCACAGCTAGCAGAGAGGCCCAGGGTAGCCAATCAGGCATTCCATCATCTGAGCTGGGCTTTTGCCCAGGCTTTTTGGCTTCTCTGCACTTGGGGTTCAGGGATCACTGTGGAATCCCTGGCAATAGGTTGCTTTCCCTCATGGATTCCTCTGTAATCCCAGCTTCTGGTCGTGGATCTTGCTTTTGACTCTTCTGGTTTCTTGGTTTGGTAGCCATAGCTGGTCACAAGTCCTTTACTTAGAGTCGCCAGCACAGTGTTGGGAAATATCTGTTGATTTTTGAGTTGGTGCCTGAAGAGGATGGGGTTTTGGGAGTGGAGGGACTTCACTGTCATATAATGTTGTAAAGTCCACCTTCCAAAGCTGCCATTTTCTCCAGGTGAACTGATCTCTGCCACTTGAGAGTTAGTTATAATATCAGGAGATCTCCAGCTTCCACATGGAAGTTGGCATCCTGCTCTTGTGGCACCTTGGTGTCTTAATTGTTTTGTTATCCGTGGGTTCTATTGCCATGGTGATTTCATCCTCTGATGAGGAGTTGTCAGGACCAATCCAATACACATTCTGCTGCTGGAACTTCCATTACCCCGTGGCAGTGATGAGGCAATTCTTAAAAGTCATACATTTCCCAGATTCCCTTTTCCAATGTCATGAAAGCAATCACTGATAAACAAACTTCAGGTCTTAGCTGGAGGTAGAAAAACTGAATGATTACTGAGATGAACTTAATTTAGATAATTAGCCACAGAGTTTTATTGAACAGTGGTTTCTCATGGCATCAGAATGGGTGAAAACTTAATGTAAGGGAGGATAGCAGGTGGATAGTAAATATATATACTTTAATACATTTAATTGATGGATTACTATAATTTTTTTTCATAGAACCCATAACCCAAATTATCTCTGAGGTTAAATATCATTTGGCATATTTCTGTTCAAATGACGGTGACTAAAGATACTTGCCATGCTACAATCTACACAATTTCAGCAAGACTTTTCCTTAAGAGTAAAATATTAACTCACACTAATGGATTCAGAGGCCATACTTTTTTAAAAAAAAATCTATTTTTGCTCTCTTTATTAGTTACAGTTATTGCCAATGACATTTTGCAAGAAGTAGTAGAAACTATAATCACAGTTTCTGTAAAATATACAAGGTGCTGAGCCCATGAGATTTTAAAAAGTAAACAAATCAAACGTATGCAGGATAAAGTTACTAGAAAACTACTTTCTCATTACAGATTATTGTAAGTAGTTTCTGGGCAAAGACCAAATCGGGACACTATGCAATCTCATGAGTGTGGTCCACACAATTTCTTCAAAACTTATTTGTGTGAGACAGTGAAACTATTGATTCAGTCATCTCTCTGATAATTAAAATTGACATTTTCACTATCTTAATGTCCTTAAATCACTTCTTAGGTCTATTCAAATTATTTACAGGTAAAGAGGTGAATCAGGATCTTGTATTCATTTCACCAACTTTGATGGTGACCACCAAGGCCATTATTCCTTCTCCACGTCCTGTGGCACCTGCTGTCCATTCCACCTAATACTGCCATTACAAGCCACTGTCCATTTCCTCTTCTCTGTTCCTTTCTTCATTATTCCAATACCACTGGCTCCATTCCCCCCCCCCACCTGTCCTCCTTGTCCCTTCCTTCATTATTTTTTTTTATTTATGGCTCCTTTTCCTGTGTGTCCTCCATGTCTACCTTTCCTCTCCACTATTTGTCCCTAAATAAATATTAGGCTGTCTAATCCCACCATGCCATTCTATTTTATTTATATTTGCATCCTTCTTCTTCATGTCCTTCACTACTCCTTTCTTTCTATTATTTCACCCTATGTCTTTAAGTCTCTTGGTTTCGTCGGCTCCTATATTTATAAAATAAAGCCAAAGGCTGTCTATGAAACTCTGTACAATCTTTAGAACAAGATCCCATTGGGCTCACTGCTGTGTGGAATATTCACAAGTGCAAGAGATGGATAGGGGTTGGCTTCAGGGTCGGTCCATAACTCTATACCATCTCCTTCATCTGTATAGCCTGTCCGGCTGTGGGTCTGTCTCTGTCTGCGTTTGGGCGGCTCAGTTCGTGGCGGTGTGGTCCTCATTGTGTTCTCATGTCTGTCCTGTCTTCTGTGCTGTGGGATTCTGTCTGGGGCAGTCCATCCACCTCCATATTTATGGTGTCCGGTGTCCTTTCCTCTTCCGTTTCCTGGTCTGGGATCATCCATCCTTCCTGGGATGGTCATCAGGTCTCCGGCTTGTATGGAGTTGGCTGTGGGTTTCTCTCTCTCTCTCTCTCTCTCATATGTATGTGTGTGTATGTATGTGTGTGTATGTGTGTGTATGTATTTGTGTGTGTATGTGTGTGTATGTGTGTGTGTATGTATGTGTGTATGTGTGTGTAAGTGTATGTATGTGTATGTATGTGTGTGTATGTGTGTATGTGTGTATGTGTGTATGTGTATGTGATTGATCCTAGGCTGAGGACTCCTCTGTAATTACCCCACTCTCCCCATCCCGTTGTACACTAGTTCCTTTACATAAAAAAACTGAAACGAAAAATACCCAAACTCAGCCATTTTGTTATCACTCACAAAAAGTTGTTGATCACCTTCCCTAAGTGAACCTATCATTTTCTTACTCTTTCTCCTAACGATTTACCGAATCCTCCTATTGTTATTTATGTCTCTCACCTACAAATCAGCGCTATGAATGTGTTGGTGATTTTCTTCATATTTATTGTAATTTTTTATATTAAGTCATGGTTAGTACCTGTCATGCCCCCACAGAGGCTTTTGTTATTTCCCCATTAAGCTTCAGTTTCCCCATAGTTAGCATGGGTTTAGCATGGTAAAGTCTTCTAAGGGAGGGAATTTTAGTTAGCCCCTGTCCCTTTAAGACATTTCCCCAAAGTCTTCCTTCTTTACCCAGCAATCCCCTGTTTTAGCTCTAGCCAGTCAGTCAGAGCAAGGTGCCAAGGACAGCTGGAGACTGTAATATTCATGACATATATGGTGGTCCATAGTAGTATATGGTGGTCCATAGTAGTCTATGGTGATATATAGAGCACAAGTTGAGGTTAACAGCAATTAGAACCAAACAAAGACTGAAAGAACTAAAAGGAAGCAAGGCACAGAGGACTTTCTTGAAAGCAACCAAGAGAAGACACAGTCTACAGTTTCAAATCTGTTTAAGACAAGCAAGTACTTTGATTTAGACAGACCCAAGGGAGGAGTTAGGATCTTAATTCTCCTAAGTAATAAACCTATTGTTTGAACTGTTGAACCTGGATTGTGTCCCCCCCACTCTGTCCTAGCCAAGTACAGGGCACCAAAAACAGATTAATTTGGGGGGCAGAACAGTACCACAATCACCTCCTGGTCTTGCTTCTTCATCTTCTGCTTCTAATTATGTAATCTATTTAATTTTTGTATTGGCCATGTATACGGTTGTTTGCTCAGTTGCCTGAAAGATATGTTCACAATGAACAAATTGTTGTCGTCACAGAATTCTGAGTTGCTTGCCTCATTCATTAGGTATTGCTAGCCCCAATAGTCCCAAACTATTTGATTCTGCTTTGTTTCTTACTTCTGCATTCCAGTGACTTATGATTATCACCACCACATCTTGTTTTTAGGTCTGTGATCAATTTTGTTCTTAGACACTTGCATAAAAGCTTTCAATTTCTTCCTTTTCAGCATCTGGGGCTAGGGCATAAACTTGAATGATTGTTATGTTGATAGACTTGTTTTGTTTGGTGTACCTTCAGTAAACTCTTATTGGCCTTCTTCCTTGGTTATGTGTGTGTATTTGTATGTTTATATGTTTTATATTGTTTAATATTTATATCTGCATGCCTTATAAATGTTATTTTGTTACTGAAATGTTTAATGCTTCATGTCCCCCATTTTGAGTACCCTATTTGGGTGGAAAGGTGGCATATAAATATTTAACACAACCAAAATAACAAATAAATAGCTGCAAAAACAATAGCATCCAAGATCAGTTCTAAATTTATTGTGGCATTCAGCATATGCCAATAATTAATTTTTATTAAGAATCTAGTAAAATAGTGTTCATATCAGATATGAAATATACATATATTATATACATTAAATGAATTATGGTTTACCATGGAAGAAAATATATTTTGAATTATAACATACATTTTCTAGGGAAGACATTCTTGGTTCCTGATATAAAGAATTGTTTTTTCTTTTAGCAGCTTTCCTAAGTAGAAGTTGGCATAAAACAATCAAATTTAGAAAGGCACCTTTTCCCAAGACACTGACTACTATACATAATGAGATAATAACTGAATTGATGCTGTGGGCCTACTAATGCAGCATATATTTGAACATGTCCTCCTTTAGTACAGGCTACTGATTCATCAGCAGAATCATAGACCCTGAAGGGACTGCTATCCCTCTTTTCTTGCCAAGGGTACACAGCTTGCATGAAGCACAATCCAAGCAATATTGAGAAGGTTTGTCACTTGAAAGGGATCCTTGGAGGATTAGGAAGGAGTGAGAAGAGCAAAGCAAATGTTGAACGGAAACATCCCTAAGCAATAAAACCAAACCCCTGTTGCTTCCTGTGGCGTGTAAGTTGCTATGGTGCTCCATGTGCTGGTGAATGAAGCAAAAATAGACTACACTAGATGGAAAAGTATCCATCACAGACTACACAAGAGGGATATGTTATGCAGAAGCAATGAGGCATAAATATGGAAAGAAGCATCTACAGACGCATACATGTGTCTCTGAGGTGTTTGCCACACAACACAGCCAAGTCATATCTCTGATACTTCAGAGCTCAGAGTGCTAACTAATTATCACATAGTAACCAACTCCCCAGAGTAATCTCACTGCTATTAGAAACCTTTAACATCATGGGATAAAAATACTTTTGATGCTGGAAGATGGTATTTAAAACTGAGAATAGCAGCAGTGCCTTGTTATTCTAGAAAATGAGAGAAGAAACAGTACCAAATTGTATATGAAGCACTTTCCTAATTCAATTGGGTAACTTTCAGTTATAGTCCTCAATTATGTGTGACTTGCTTTTTATGATGTATATGACATAGGCCCCTTCCGCACACGCAAAATAATGCATTTTCTAACCACTTTCACAACTGTTTGCAAGTGGATTTTGCCATTCCACACAGCTTCAAAGAGCACTGAAAGCAGTTTGAAAGTGCATTATTCTGCCTGTGCGGAATGAGCCATAGAGAGGTTGCAAGTGATTTAAAAAAAATGTTTCCCAAAAAGTGGCTGACAGAAAAATTATAGACAGCACAATAATATCCATTAAACACATAGAACAATATAACACAAACTGAAGAGCAAACAAAACAGAGTCATGAAAAAGCCACAGTATCACAAGGTGAGCAACAATAGGAAAGGAAAAGAAAGGGGAAATACATTGGAAAAGCTTAGGGCCTAGGCAAACAGAGCAATCTTTTAATGGCATCTAAAATGCAAAAAAAATTTCAGATAGATCTCCCTTGGAAAAGGATTTAATAAATATGGTACTATACCAGAATCTACCCTCCTAATAGGTTAACTGGTATGGTAACCATTTTAATTTAATCAAATACATCCACCTTTGTAAGATAGATGGCTCATCATTTCTACTGAGGTGGTTTGATAGAGACTGATGAGGAGCAGCAGTGGCGTAGAAGGTTATAACTTCACCTCCATAACAAGGAAAATATATTTTTTTTCATTTATGAGTTTTAATTTATTAAATGTTTAAAAAACACACTGATTCTCAATGAGAACATACAAAAATTTATTATTATAATACATTGTCTGGTTAATTATATACCTCACCTCATGTGTTGCCTTGTAAGAAAGTCAAGCTGGCAACCAAAAACCGAAAGGATGAAGATCAGTCCAATTAGAAGAGGAAATTTTAGAAGTTATTTCTTAACAAGAGATATGTATGCTGTTTCAAAGAAAGCAAACAGCCATCAAACACAGCACAATAGAACTGCTTTCTGTGCCTGGGACCAATTTGATGGGCCAGAGCAGCACAGTTTATTTCCAACTCACTCAGGTCAGCCGACAAGGACTTCAGGGACAGGGACCTTGTGTGAATGAGACATGTTTGAAACCTTCATCATACCTGTAGGGTCACCGGAATCCCAGGTTTAGTTGAAAATTCTCCCAGAGTCAAAAACTCCCAGAGTCAAATTTGGGCTTTCTGCAACATAATAAAGAGGATGGCTCACAGGTATTATGCACTTAACTTCAATGGAAGGACACCTTTATATTCTTCACCATAGTTTCATGGGCCAATAATGATCCATGATGCAATTTTTGACTGGGATAAATATACTGTGTTCATGATTTTTGTTGGCTGTGAATTAGCTGACATTTCTTGAGCTGCTTGATACACAGAGCACAAAACAGGTTAATGCTCTTGCTATTAATGTTCAAACCACATGGAAAACACTTCATTAAACAGACTACTGCAATATAATTGTTTAATAATATTTTGATTAGGTTATTTAGTTGACAATCCTTGGTGTAAAACATTGTCTTGCTATTAAGTGACTCACTGTCAAAAAAGCAACAACAAAATGTTTCAGAACATTTTATTAAAGAAAAAGAGAACAGCTGAGAAAAGTGTTGCCTTTTAAGGAAAGTTATCTCCACAATCTAGCAACAAATCAAGGTTTTCCAATTCTTCCAAGAGAGCCTAGATACCAGTTAAAGCTCAGTAGTTCGTCATCTGAACAGACTGGGTGGGATGGTTCATACATGAATAGTTTTGAAGTCTGGAAAGTTCCACTTGTACTGGGTCCCAGAGAAACCTGGAGCCCCCACATGATAAGCAGGATTGTCTCAGTGAAAAGACTGGATTACAAATTTCACTGAATGGCAGCTTGACCACCAAAATGTATGTTTCTCTGTAATGTGCATCTAGAGCTATGAGTTAGGCACACTTTCATTTGATTCAGGACAAGTGAGAGTCCCAGTAGGTCTTTCTTGTGGTTCAGCATGCACCCTACAATAAGTAATGCTCCTGTTTCCTGCATTTTCTGTTATGGAAGGAGAGCCTACATAGGGTCCAATATAGTGTTACTGTAGTTAGGAATTCTATCGAGAAAACTCAAATTTCTCCCCACTTTTCTCCCACTGTTGTCTCCGAATGACCTTTGGTACTGCCCCTGGGAAACAGGGGCCTCCTTTTGGAACTACAGTGTGTGAGGGAGATGGGGAAGTCATGCACTGTGAACTGAGATCCTTTCATCTGTGGAAACATTCTGCTCAATTTTAATCCTTGGGACTATGACAATAAAGCAATTGATGGTAATTTTGTTACATTTACTCTTTTGAGCAATTATATCAATAATGTTGAACAACTTCACAATTCTGTTGTGTTCAGGGATGTAGGTATAGATTTTTTATGGGGGGGTTCAGGGATGGGGCCACACCCCCACCCGCCCCTAGGGCATGGCCACGCCTTTCCAAGCCCCGACCCCGGCCTAGCACTTACAAAAGCAGCTCTCCAAGGCCGGGGAAGGCAGACTCCCCTGCTCTGCCCTGCCCTGCCCCCCACCAGCTAGGCTCCCAGCCAGCAGCCGGCAGTTCCTTCTGCCCTCCCCTCTGGGCAGAGGCATAGACAAACAGAGGCATAGACAAACAAAATGTGAGTCTCTCCCCGGGCAACTGCTGTGATACTGGAATCCACCCCCAAACACAGGGGCATAACGAGGCAAACTGGAGCCCTGGGCAAAACTTGAGTTGGATGCCCCCCCATGGGTGGCCACCCCACCAGGACCAAAAATTTTTGCACCAGAACATTGGTGCCTGCAGGGGGTGCATTTTTAAACATATCGGCACCAAAATTTCAGTAATTCATCAGGAGACTGTGCTGATGCTACCCCCCAAGTTTGGTACAGTTTGGTTCAAGGGGGTCAAAGTTATGGAGCCTTAAAAGGGTAGCCCCATCTCCTTAGCACCCATTGGAAACAATGGAGGATGGGAGCATCCCCTTTGAGTGTCCATAACTTTGGCCCCCTTGACCCAAACTGCACCAAACCTGGGGGTATCATCAGGAGAGTCTCCCCAAAAAATCCCTGGAAGTTTGGGACTGCTAGCCTAAACAATGTGCCCCCTGCAGGCCAAAAACCAAAAAACACTAAAAATGTTTTTAAAATCCACAAACGGGGGGCGGAGCTTCGGACATGGATGCGGGGGTTGAACCCGAGAACCCCCCTCTTACCTATGTCCTTGGTTGTGTTTATTTAGATAGGTGACATTCTCCCTTCCTTTTCCTACAATTACTTAGTCTTACATCTGCAACCCATAAGGCAAACTCAGGATACAATCAGAAAAATTACAGTTTCTCTTGGCTGTATATCAGTTTCACTAAATGGGACTCTTGTACAAAAGACTAAATAAGAATGGAAGTATGGAGGAAGAAACAATAAAATTGATTGTATAAACTTTACGTATAAAATTTGAACTTCTAGCATTCAAAAATTTATCAGATCTTAATTATTTCTGTGTTGTCATCTTTCTTTTTTGCATAAGGCAGTGTATTGAAACATGCAGGCAGTGAGCTGTCCTTGTCAACCTGAGAAATGCCAGGGCATTTGCAAATGGTTCTTGTCTAGATCCAGCAAGCATTGATTTCTAACCAGCTGTCTATTATTAGACAGGCAGCAAATATCCAATGAAGTTTTGGTCCACATTCACATTTTTAACTGTCATGTAGTCCTACTCAGAACCTTGCTGCATTCTACGTTGACACAGGAAAATGGAATGGTGGAAAGTGTGAGGTGACAGGATGGTGAGCAATCAAGGAGAGATTCCTTTCCTTGCTTCTTCCATTCAATTTGGATTATTTCTAACATTTAAACATCAGACTCCAAGTAACAGAATGCACATCTGAAGCTAGTGTGGCATTTGATTTAAGTATCTTGCCATGTTTCGTGAATCTTCATATTGCAAGGTAGAGACATGCTGGCAGTACTGCACCAAGTATTGTTGCTCAATAGCAACAGCTCTCATAAGTTAAAAAAAAAAGGTAAGGGAGACACTGGACTTAGCCGTACAACATAGCTTCCTGTCCCTTGGAAATATATTGTGAGTGTACAGGCAATAAATGTATTCTATAAAACTAGCTACAGGATATCTCATTTCATTTATTGGTTTTATATGCTGCCCTTCCCCTCACTAGCTCAGGGTGACTTCTGTATACATATACATACAGTACCAATTTTTAAAACATAATCTTACATCTATACATACCTTAGCACAGCTAAAAACAGATGACTATTTAAGTACAATCAAACCACAATATAGGAGGAAAGTAAAAGGTGGGAAAGGAAAGAGGAAGGCCAAGATAGTAATATGACTGCCTCAACCATATTTAGGTAAAAATGACTACCTAGATCTGATATTTTCCTGTTGGAATATTCTTAGCATGTATTTCAATATGCGAACTTTCTTTCCTTCCAAAGAAATACAAAGAGGTTTCCTATCCTATTCTGCTGGCCGTACCTTAGCTAGCTGCTATTGTTAGGTATAAAACTGGTGTTTCTAGGTACTATCCTACCACACTGGGCTAATGTGCAGCGAGTCATTCTACCAATTATCACTGCACCAACATTGAGCTGCCAAGCTCTCAATGGGAATTCTTATTTACAGCTCAATCTGCATAGCAGCCTCTGTCAGAAAGAAGGTGGGTTAGGTCCCTTTTTGGAGAGGAGCAGGTTTGTGAACTGTTGGGAAGTTCCCATTTATCCCGCTCACCCAGAGATTCACAGAAGCAGGTTGTCAGTTAATGCATAGTTTATTCAGCAACAGACATACAACAAGCTGTTAGCAAAATCCCCCATAATGCATAAGAGCATAGCATCAGACTTCTGCAAACACAGAGACAAAGTATACCTGACAACAAGCAATGATGCCCCAGGATCAGATGTGCTCATTGGCAGAATCTCCTCAGAAGACCCCCTTCTTATAGTGTGGTCAACTTAACAGTCCTGTGGAGATGCCCTATTACCTATATCACCTTAAATATATGTGTGACTACATGATCTGTACATGCTGCATGTGTTCTGGCAGATAAGACAGGGCAGACCCTCCTTGGATCTTATGATGAATTTTGTTAACTGTATGTTCTCATAGAGCAGGTCTTTGGGAGTTTTGTTCTCAAACAACTGAACACTGAGGGTGATAAGCCAGTCCTCTGGCTATCTCTAGCAGTTGCAATAAGGTACACTTATTACTAGGAAAGTAATAAGAAAGAGAGGCCTGGAGGATTCTAAAATGGCTGCACTTTGGTCAATAAAAACTTGAGTAAAGAATAGAAATGGCTCAGAATAAACAGGAAAATGGCTCAACATGCAGGACTAGTCTTTATATCTGTCACTGCTCATCTGCCTTCAAACCATAACTAGAGACCCCAGTGGGCTAACACAGATACCATACTTGAAAACGAGACCTTCAGCACATTTCCCCCCTAATCATCAAAACTGACACTGCTCAGGCATATGTATACCTTTTTAAATTTAAATAATAGTTTTAAAATGCTGCTTTCAGGATTTATTTTTTAGATTTCTAATACAGGAAGACAAAGATTTCAGTATGTGGGTAATAACTTTTTACCTAAATATAAAGAGCTACTGTTGGGTAAGATTTAAAGGAGTAATTTTAAAGTATTTGTTACGGTAGCTTGTTAAAAATACTTGTTCTTAAAACACTAGCCACAATTTCAGCATAAACTGACCTTCTTTTGAAGTAGAAAGGTTTATGCCTATGATATGAATACTTTATACAGAAGCCATTGGGTATCACATAATGGCAGTCAGTTTTCTTGTCTCCTTGAAAGGGTTGAGTGGATGGGGAGGAGTTTTTACTTTGTCGAACATTTGTGAGCTGTGATCTAGAAAAATCAATACAAGACTTAATAATAAAGAAAAGACACAAAAAAGAACAACTCTACATGAACGAAGTAAAATTTAAGTTGGTTGAACAAAGCAGCAATGATGTGGCAGAGCAAATTATCTAAATAATTTATAAAGACAGAGGCCCTGCTTGCTGCGAGTTATTTGTAACAGCAAAAACAAAAAGGGGAAAAAAGGACACTGAGATTCAGACGAAATTTGCATACTAATGTAATTATTACCATGGTCAAGACAACAATTGACGTTTGGGGTATACTAGAAATAGAATAGATGGCCCATTTCTAAGATCAGTAGAGACTAAAGACTACTAAATATACCCAGAATTTAAGACGTCTGGTATTCTTACACAACTAAATATAAGTAATTCACATTAGGAAGACAAGGGAAACTGCAGCTTTACCAAGTCTGCAAATATATTTGTGACATACGGTTCCAGTGGGGAATCCCTGATTGCCTGGCAAATCCTCTTACATCTTCCAGTTTGTGCTGCTTTCCTCCCAGCAGGCCAGCAGCTAAGCTGTGGACAGGATTGAAAGTTTTAGCATGATATTATAGGGTCATAATAACAAGAACAACAATAAAATCAATACTGTCTTTACCCTACAGGATGCATTGGGTTATTTTCTCTATCTTGAAGTAAAAAAACAAAACAAAACCAAGAAGTGATTAACACTCAAAGCAATTCCCCATGGTGGAGAATTAAAACTAGTTTACTACTATATCACCTCAAAACACAGACCCACACAAACGATACTGCACCTTTAATATATAAAGTCCAATGAATTCTTCTCTGAAAAATACCAAATACAGGGCCACACAGCAGGCATCTTTAAGCCATATAAATTCAACGTACTCCAAGGTACCTTAGACTGTAGAATTCTTCAAAGGATTTTGCCACCCATTCAGTGTATATGTAAGTGTGTATACATACACATATTTAAAAAACAGCATGATCTAGTCTGTTGAATGACATTGAGGAATGGGTTTGCTTCTTAAAAGTTCAGGTTTTGAGAAGGCCGGGAAGATATATACATATATACCAGTGTGCATAAATAAGATAAACACTGTTCCCGATTATTCACAGCACAAATAAGACATCCTGTGGTCGTCTTAAAAAAAAAAAAAAGGCACCTCCTACTTTTTCAATCAGACAGCATGGGCAAAAACGGTATTGGAAGAGCAAGAGGTTTTTTCTCGATCCAACCATTACAACTCTCTTGTCAGTTTCATCTGCTGCTGGCTCCTGACATTTCATGGTCTTGTGGGCATTCGCCATGCTTGTGGCTTTTTGCTTAAGGTTTTCCTGAAACACGTGCTCTGCAGGCACCAATCCTGGATGGCTTTTTGGCCTGAAAAGTGCATGGCTGTACTCTGTTCATCCTGCTTATTCCGGCAATATATAGTTTCCCCTTTTAAAATTTTTGATGAGCTGTCTTTGAAGCAGCTGATTCTCATATGCGTGTGTCAGAGGCAGAACTACCAGGGGTGGGGTGGGGGTGCGTGTTGCACCAGGCTCCGCCCCCCCCCATACTTACCTTAGTTCAGCCTGAAAGCGGAAGCTGGAAAACCGGCCTGTTCACTTGAGACTGAAAACGGTCTGGTTGGAACTACACTTCCCAGGAAACCTTACAAGACCCACGGTTTCCTGGGTAGTGTAGTTTCCACAAGGCCATTTTCAGCATCAAGTGAACAGGCCGCTTTTTCCAGCCTGCACTTTCAGTCTGAACTAAGGTGAGGGGGGAACAGCAGGGGGGGGGCGAAAACACAGAGTGTGCACTGGGCGCAGTATGGCCCAGCTTCTGATGTGTGTTCATGTCTTCGCGGACAGCACATCGAAAATAAAAAGGGGAAGCTGCATATTGCCTGAATCGCAGGATCAGCAGAGCACAACCATGTACTTTTCAAGCTGAAAAGGTACCCAGGATTGAAGCCTGTAGAGCAAATGTCCTGGGAAAACCTTAAGCAAAAAGCTGAAGGCATGGAGAATGCCATCAGAACCACAAAATGTCAGGTGCTAGTGGCAGATGAAACTGACATTATCATTAGAATAATCTTTTACTGATACCACCCAGGTTTTGTGAAGTTTGGTCCAGGGGTCCAAAGCTATGGACTCCCAAAGCGGGTGCCCCCATCCTCCATTGTTCCCAATGGGAGATAATAGAAGATGGGGCTACACCTTTGATGGTTCATAACTTTGGACCCCCTGAACCAAACTTCACCAAACGTGGGTGGTATCATTAGGAGAGTCTCCTAAAGATACCCTGAAAGTTTGGTGCTGCTAGCTTAACAATTGCACCACTGACAGCAGCCATGCTCCAAATTTCCCCAGATTCTCCTTTTAAATACCACCCCCTTCGGCATGGATTTATAGGGAGAATCTGAGGTCCCCAGTTTAAACATTGAAAGTGATGCTGTTTCAAGGTGGGGGAGAATCCACCCCAAAACAGCATCACTTTCAATGTTGTTTTAACTGGGGACCCCAGATTCTCCCTTTAAGGTGGATTTAAAAGGAGAATTTGGGCTCTCTAGCTTAAACACCATTGAAAGTGATGCTGTTTGGGGATGGATTCCAGCATCACAGTGGCCGCCCATGGGGGAGTGGCGGCGCAAAACTCAGATTTTGCACCGGGCTGCATTTTCCCTAGCTATGCCTCTGCCCAGAGGGGAGGGCAGAAGGGGCTGCTGGCTGCCGGCTGCCGACTGGAAGCCCAGCTGGTGGGGGGGTGGGATAGGGCAGGGCAGGGGAGTCTGCCATCCCTGGCCTCAGAGAGCTGCCTTTATAAGCACTGAGGTCGGGGGCAGGGCTTGGGGAGGTGTGGCCATGCCCCAGGGGTGGGTGGGTGCCTTGCCCCACCCCTGAATTCCCCCCATAAAAAATCAATACCTACTTCCCTGCCTTGGAGCATTTAGAAAGTGCAAAATCAGCCTAAATGATGTTCTGTCATTGTATGAATTTTCCTACTTTTGCCAGTGACTAATAACATGAGAGACCCAGTTACTATTTTTTAAAAAGTACAAGTTTACAAAGTTAAAAAAAATAACATAGAACTAGACTAGGACAGTAGTTATTTTCATTAATATTCTCATTTCGAATTGTTTCAAGTTTGCAAGATGGGTGATACCTTTTAAAAATAAAGCTAATTGATGGACACCTTTCTAAATTTCTAACTGTGAAGTAATCTTGGGCAGCTACAACAAATCTACCAACTACCAACTCCCTTTATTCTATTACAGACTACTAGGAAAAATTTTGGCTGAAGGAGTAGTTACAAGTTCTGGTCAAATGTCAGATGATTCAGAAGATAAACCAAATACATAAAAGTCGTGCAAATGTCAACTTGGCTGAGCTTCTGTAACCCCTGTGTCAGAATGGGATGACCCAGAAAGGGGTGGAGTCTGAAATGAAGTAGAATGCTGCAGAACTCATGAGGTTGGAGGAAGTGAGACTACCAGGCTGGGACCTTGATTGATTTTATTAAGCCCTTAACACCTTGTTTAAGGTAACTGCAATGTTGTGGGGAACTAGTGGGAAGGGAGTTTATTTTTTTGCTATATTGTAAATGTTAGGAATCTCTATTGTTTCAGGGTTTTTTGTGTATGTAATGGGTGAGAGTTTTCTAGGAACCTTCATCTCATCTTGAAGCCCATTTCCACTAAACCTCAGAAGTGCTTTAAAACCAACTTCACCAGCAAAGAAGAATTGGACTTAGCAAATATCAAGTAGACTCGTAAATAAGGACTTTGAAAATGCCAAAACTCTTAACAAGGACCCTCTGCAAAAGTGTAAATGTTAAATGTTCTTAAAAAAGTGTTATTTGTGGTACAAAGTAAAAAGTGGCTTGTTTTTTGTTTAAATTTGGTTCTTTGCAACTCCCTTCCCAAGTACTCGCCCCACAAGAACCCATACAAGCTGAGGTTACAAAATTGGCTCTCAACCAGCTGCAGGTGGGCTTGGGAGGTAAAGAGATTACAAGATATAAAATTGCTTGCACAATGGAAGTGTGTGCAGAAAAGTTGGGGGGTTTGATCCCCCATAAAACTGTCTTGTTATGTGACATAAGTTCAAAGGGATGATTTTATAGGGATATTCAACATACATGGCGAAACTTATGAATTTGCCAATTTAACACAAAATGCACTACAGGATATGAGGGCAGAGGAGGCTTGGAAAGCTGCATGTTGCTGTGTGAAATTTGGAAACACATAATTCTGTTTTGCAAGATAGTCCAGCCAATGTATAAACTGTAAATTGTACAGGGAAATGGGATGTAATCCCTATTGATGCAGAGTTTGCAACAGTTAGTTGGGAGAGAGAGCGAAAACCTTGTGCACTGTAGGAGAAAAGGAACACTGTTGGCGAGTTACATGAATGAAGGGGATTCCAGGGTTTTGCAAACCTCTACACTTTTGCAAAACTCATCCTCTGGGTTGCAACAGCTGCTAGAAGGAGTTTTGAAAGAAAAGACCAGTACATCTAAGTTTCCAGCAGTAGACCTGAAAGTTGCAATTAAAAAAACATATTTCTAGGTATTTTCACCACTAAAACCTGACAGGGGAAATTAGAATATTCCAGTTTAGTAGCGAGTTCATGCAAAGGAGAATTAATTACAGATGACAGGTGTTCCCTGAAAATATTAAAAGAAGGAAAATTATAAGAGAGCTTGCTACCTGCCACCGGTACTGCCCATAGCTTTGGGAGGCGGGAAAAGGAATCGTCTGCACAAACAACAATGTTTTGCTATTTTGGAGAATTGCATATGGCAATATTGTCTCAAAGTTTCTGAATTGAAAGCTAAGTGCCTTTATGAGACATATCAGCACATTAGCTAATGAACCCCATCAGCCTCCTTCATCCCGGTTGCATGCTCTGGCTATGGAAATATTAGAAGAAGGGGGGGATTGCTGATGAAGGGGCTTAAGGTTTCTATGTTCAGGAACAATTCTTTTAGGGGATGCTGGCATGAAGCATTGTTAACAGCCCTCAAATAGGAGGCCTAAGGAACATAGAGTGCAGTAGTAGCAGACTAAAAGAAGGTCAATACTATTTCACTCTCCTTCAGTGCAGTGAGGATCATAGGAGGAGAAAGAAATTCTCTAAGTAAAACAGGAAGAAAAGAAAACTGAAGCAAGAGAGATGAGAGGGAGAAAGGGAAAGCCTTCAAAATAAAATTGTGGACTATTTTGATAAAAAATACAGAAAAGACTGAAAAAAGGAGTGGTACTTTAACAAAGAGATAGACTGGAAAATCTAAATACTTACAATCTGAGGAGGGAGGTGGCTAAAATCTGAGAGCACTACCCCTTCATCAAGCCAACATGGGGACTGTAGCAATTCAAAGCCCTCAAGTTCTCCCAGGGTCTGAGAGAAAGCGAGAATTTGGTAGCCTCTAAAGACCCAGTAATGGGATATAGTGGTGCTTTAACTGTGGATTAAAGGGTCATGTTAAACGTGGAAATGTGTCAATCAGCCAAATCCAGAATTGGTTCATCAAATATTAAGTAAATACTGATTGGTAACCAAGAAAAAAACTTGTTTAGATGGAACCATCTAAGAAACAGCATAGCAACAAGTCAATCAGTGGGCATCTGGAAAGCAGACTATAGGGGTATGGAGTGGAAAGAAACTATTGCAAGGTTTGATTCAGGACTCACTGCTATGCTACTTACTTTCATTATATTTTGGACGTGGAGATGAAATGCTGCTGTTTTAATAGATACAGGTTCTAGTGAAGGACATGCATTTTATTGAGACTTCTTTATAAAACCCACTTATCTCATATTGAACTCACAAGCCTATTACCGAGGGATTTAGTATGGATATAGAAGGAGCAGGGAGGTCAGACTTCAGTGCCCTATATTTAGGATTTATATTTCTAGAATTGCACATTCAAATTAATACTGAAAGGTATAGGAAGAGAAATATAGAAATTTTAGCTCTGAAGATTTGCCCAGACTAGCGCTATGAATCCTAAATGTAAGTTTCAATAGCCATTATTGGTACTAATGTATTAAGATGTGTGTGACTTATTACCAATATTGGATTCACAGATGGGATCAGTTTTGCAACTACCAAAGAGACTTACCATATCGTTGGAAAAGAAGCTTCTGCAGCCAAGCTTATTTAGAGACACAAAGTGAAGAAGGGTGAAGTGAAGAAGGGGGAAGTGAAGTATGGCTGCAGGGTGGAAGGCCTGTACATGTCCCAGCAGGGGAAGTGCATGCACAGTGACAGGTGTGTTGCAAACTTCCACCACTTGAGAAAATAGGAACAAGCAGTCCTTTTAGAGGACTCCCAGAAGTGGCAGCCGGACCAGGAGGGGTTATCCATCTTTCCACAAATATATTAAAACCCTATGGTAATCAAATATGAGAATAGGGGTCTATGTACAAGAATTTGACCACAAAAGGATGTTGTATTGAAGCCCTCATACAGTGGAACTGCTACAAAGCTTCTGAAGTTAGAGATGGACCAAAGAGCTCTAGCCCTGTGTCAGGGTTTGGACCCTCCACAGACTATAAATGGAAAATGAATTCCTCAGTTTTAAATCTTTGAAGCTTCAACCATGAGTCCATGGTCAGTAGAATTGAGGAAGGAATTCTCACTGTGATATAGCAACAGAAACACCAAGGGTCTTTGCAATGCATGATTTAGGACTCCTTTGGGACTTGGAGTTTCAGGTGTTACCCCACAAAATTGTATTTAAAAAAAGTGATGTGCCCACTTGCTTAGGAGAGAGAACTAAAGCTTGAGTTTCAGCCTTCAGATTCTGAAGACCCTACGGCCAACTTATTTGAGGGGAGTTGGCTACACTAGGTGTAATTAGAAGAAACCAACCCAGTCCATATGCATCTGTAGGTATTTGTAGTAAGGAAGAAAAATGGGGCTCTTTAGGATCGGTAGTGGACTACTGGAAACTAAATAATTTTAACAGAAAAGGATTGCCAATTACCCTCTGCCAAGAATAGAAGAAATTTTTGCCTTTTTACTTGCGGAATCACAGTGGTTCCTCTATGTCTTAGATTTAAAAAAGTGTTGGATATTATCAGGTGCCAATGGGACTCCAGCAGATTTCCAAAAGACAGCATTTACCACCCCATTTGCAAGTTGGCAGTTCAAAGATGATGCCCCAGGGTTAACAAATGCCCCTTCAACCTTTCAGCGAATGATGGAAAATGTGATGCAAAGCTTAAACCTTACGGAAACGATTGCCTTTTAAGATGCTTGGATCACATTCTCTGCAACTAAAGAAGAGCGAGAAGAGCGTCTCCTCAAGGTTTTGCAAAGACTTCAGACATATGGATTAAAGTTGGCCCCTTCTAAATGTAGCTTCATTTTAATCATCAGTGGAAATATTTAGGTCACATCATATCAGCCTCTGGAATAGAGCCAGACAAGGAAAAGAGACAGATGCCATTACCACCTGGCCGGTGCCTACAAACCCTCAGTGAACTTCGGAGATTTCTTGGGTTTGCTGGATATTATAGGAGGTTTGTGTCAGGATATTCAATCATTGCTAAGCCATTAAATTCATTTACTGTGGTAGTTCTAGAGGAAGTAAAAATAAAGGAAACCAGTCTCTCAAGAGACAAATGGGATGTAGGCTGTCAAAGAGGCCTTTGAGACTTTTAAAGTTAAAGTTGACCACAGCACCAGTATTGGGATTTGCAGACTGGAAGTTACCATATATATTGCATCACAGGATGCTAGTCTCACAGGATTGGGGTGCAGCCCTATACAAGTGCAAAATAACTGTCTCCGTGTCATCAGCATTATGCCAGTAGAGGTTTAATGATGAAGTGGGACAGACAGTTATGTTCTAGGATGGTGTCTTTCAGTGTCAGTCTACAGATCTGAAAAGCTAATGCAGGTAACTCACTTTCTAGGAGACATGAAGAGCTCACTGAGGATGAGGGAAGGAGATAAACAACTAGAAAGAATTTCTAAAATGCTCCTAAAAGATTCAACATGATCCTAATGCACTAAAGTCATGGGATGCTGAAGTCTATGAAAAGGCAGTTATCCAAGTTCATAGTGTATGCCCCAAACATCCAGTAGTGCCAAGATGTAATGAAGTGGACCACAGTTATATTGGGAATGCCTGCCTCTGAGGACAGTATTCCAGAAGAATTTGCAAATGAAGGATGTCATATTAAATCCCCTTCTGATCAAAGTAGCTTGAGTTTCCTGACTGGAAGAGAGAGTTTGCAAAAGAAAGGGACAAATATATAGCTAGAATAATACACTTTTTTGGAGAGAGGCATAAACCCACCTGGGATGAAGAAAGAAGAGGAGTATGAAACTAGACTGTACTTGAGAGAGTGGCCCCAACTTTTTCTGTCAAATGGAGTTCGCCGGAAGGTTCTTGAAAGGAAGATGTAGAGCAACTTGTGATCCCTTTACTCCTTCATGGAAGAGCTCTGGAGGCATTCCTTGATGAAATGGGTCATTTTGGAATTGAAATGAAAGAACTTTTAGAATTGGCTAAGGGATAGATTCTTCCTGGCCTAAAAACAAAGCGCTATAGAACAGAAGTTACCATAATTGTGACTGTGTAAGAGGAAGCGAAGAGTAGAAAGAGCAGCTGAATTGGTTAACATAAAACATATGCTCCTTTAGAGTTAGTCCATGTGAATTTTTAACTCTTGAACCTGATGTAAATGGCACCAAAAAATATTTTAGTAGTTACTGATCATTTTACCAAATATGCACAAGCATACTCGAGATCAGACTGCAAGAACAGTAGCTACAACTCTCTGGGAAAATTTTATATGCCATTATGGATTTCCTAGAAGACTCCACAGTGATCAAGGAGCAGCCTTTGAGTGAGGAACTGGTTACAGAACTGAGTAAAATTGCAGGAACTAAGTCCCATACAACACCATATCACCCAAGAGGAAACCCTGTTGAGAAGGTTCAATGCATTACCCTTTTAGACATGTTGGGCACATTAGAGGTAAATAAGAAATCTAATTGGAGAGAAAGTTACATAAAACCATTAGTTCATGCTTATAATTGTACCAAAAAATACTACTGGAGAATCTCCTTATTTTTTTAATGTTTGGAAGACAACCATTACTACCAATTGATTGTGTTTGGGATAAATTGAAGACAAACAGAAGTAACTCATCAAGAATATGTAAGAGACTTAAGCGCCAAAACCGTTATGCATATGATCTGGCCACTCAGGAAAGTGAAAAGCATCAGCAAGCCAACAAGCAGAAGATGGGATAGGAAAGTCATCAAATCAACCATTTCAACAGGAGACAGAGTGCTAGTTAGTAGCTTAAGCTACGTGGAATGCAGAAATTAGCTGACCGATGGGAACCTGTTGTGCATATAGTTCTGGAGCAACCCTGATGAAGCCTTCCTGTTTTAGAGTCCAATCAGAAGATGGCAAAGGTGTTGTTGAACTCTGCACGGGATATGCTAGAGACCATGTGGTTTTATTTCCTCCTCTGAGGATATAGGAGTGATTTGGACAGTCCAGAGAGTCCCTATTAGTGGTAGGGACGAGACAAAGTTAGCTGATGTGAACTCAGTAGGAGAGAAGATTGTGCATCCACATCTAACTTCTTTCAGACCTCAATCCCATGGCAAGGGAATTCACACCAAGCTCCCTTTAGTAGGAGGTTACTGCAGTGGAAATCCCTTGTAAGAAAAGACAAGGGAGAAGAGACAAGGTTGTGCTGTCAGATTCACCAAATGTGGTCCCTACCAGTACAGGGATCTCTGAGGAAATTAGTAACCTACCCCTTAGACCTTGAGTTAGAACCCAACCTACTAAGTTAGCTGATTATGTTCTAGAATTTTTCAATGGGGTTAATTGGAGTCAACACTCCTACTGTAATATGTCATTGTTCAATCATTTCAAGAGTTAAATTGCTAAATACTGTCCGGCGAGAATTTTAGTGGGAGAATGTAACCCTGTGTCAGAATGGGATGACCCAGAAAGGGGTGGAGTCCTGAAATGAAGTAGAATGCTGCAGAACACATGAGGTTGGAGGAAGCTGAGACTACCAGGCTGGGACCTTGATTGATTTTATTAAGCCCTTAACACCTTGTTTAAGGTGCTACAATGTTGTGGGGAACTAGTGGGAAGGGAGTTTATTTTTTTGCTATATTGTAAATGTTTAGAATTTATTGTTTCAGGGTTTTGTGTATGTAATGGTGAGAGTTTCTGGGAACCTTCATCATCTTGAAGCCCATTCACCAAGCCTCAGAAGTCTTCAAAACCAACCACCAGCAAAGAAGAATTGGACTTGGCAATATCAGTAGACTGTAAATAAGGACTTGAAAATGCAAACTTAACAGGACTGCAAAGTGTAAATGTTAAATGTTTTAAAAGTGTTATTTGTTAAGTAAAGTAAACTGTTTTGTTTAAATTTGGTTCTTTGCAACTCCTTCCAAGTACTGCCCCACAGAACCCACAAGCTGAGGTTACACTTCCAGTTGAACTTACCACATATAAATGACAATTGAGCATGGACATATTTTTAGATATTTGGGAAACGTTTATAGAGGCTTGTCTGTAGATTTGCCAGTACTGTTATATTATTTCTTTCTGTTTGGTGTATGATTTATAATTTTTAAAAAATTAAAAACCCTTCATTATATAAAAAGTATTTGTGTGAATTTTCCCATAGCAGCCAATTTTTCTTTGTGGAAAATTGAAAAAAAAAACTTCTTTGTAGGAGTGTATATTAGAGATTTATACAATAAAAGAACAGATTCAGTGCCATATAATTGACATATCTGTTGTTAAATTTGATTACAGAATGGATCATTCTTGTGCTAATTTGTTTAAATGTAATTGATATGTAATAGGAAAACTATTTAGACCAGGCTTTTATATAATAAGTATGTGTATAATAAATAAATTTGAGATATACTGAGTATGTGGTTATACTGATCATGTAGCTAGAAAATTACTGGGCCCTTGTCATACAACTGGCAATGAATGTGAATGCTCCCAATGAAGGTACTGGCTAGGACAAGCTAATTAAGCATGCCACATCATGTCAGATTTCAGAGAAGGATGCAAGTTAGGACAGGGGACAAATTTGCCTTATTGTAGATTATTGATGCTCTGTGCATTCTCTATGAGCACAGTTAGATGTAGGATTAAGACATATGGCACATGAGGTGATGTAATATACTGGCAAATACACTGTGCATTCAAGCCAAGAAGTCTCCTGATCAAATCTTTCCTCATCTGTGAATTAACTTGAGCCAAGCATCCATTCTGCCAGCCTAAGGCAATATGTGGGTAACCATACTGACCTACCTTGTAGGGTGCTGCGCCTATCCATCTCAGTGGCTGCGAGTTGGAAGTTATTTATACTCTCACTAATTGGAGCTTGCACTTTTTTCCCCTCTTTTGGTTGAATTCTGTATTCCTTACCCAAAGTCCTGTAATAAAATTTGCCACTCTCTCTTGCTTTTTCCAGTCCTTTTGGTCTCATTTCATTAAAAAAAGAAAGAAAAGAAAAGAAAAAATATAATTACCTGAACATATCAATAATGTAAAGAATTTTGCATGTCTTTCAAGACAACTAACAACTTGCATTAGTATTCAGCAAACACTGGAAACAGAGATAAGAGCCCTATGATCATGACAAACATGGAAGAATACAGAGAATACAGTTGCTTAGGCAACCTGCTACTCCTTGCCTGCCTGTAAACTACAATTCCCAAAGGGCATTGTGCAAAGCACATGGGCCAAAACATTGCAAGCCTATTTAGAACTGTCCAAATGGCTGTCTTTTTAAATAATTTGTGGAAAAAGTTCCAGAGTAGTCAAGCAAGCCTTTATTGGCATAGACAACAGTACAACAATAGTAAAAAAAACTGATTAAAAGAACATATACAGTATAGGAAATAAATGTTAAGTGGAGGGAAATCTACTGGCATTTAGTAATTTCCAGGAGAAGGTCTGCCACTATCATACAGAGAGAAGGATCAGGATTGTCCAGCAAGTAGTGTAATCTAAATAAATTGGAGAGATTGGGTAAATGTAAAGGAGTAAGATTCACATACTTGGATCTGATTTCCTTGAATCTGAAACAGTGTAGTAATTGGTGGGCCAGAGATTCAATTGAGCCATCATTACATGGGCACAATCTTTTAGCCTTTTCTTGCTTGTTAAATCTGCCATGTAACAAGGCAGAAGGCATAACATTAAACCTGGCGAGCATTATGGCTCTCCTTTGAGCAGGGTTTATTAAACAATACAGGTAGTGTGCCAAGTGGCCCTGTTCAAATGGGAGAGAAAAATACAGGGGGGAGCATGTTTTCTTGGCTGCGGTGATTAGGATAGAGAACTCTCTATCCAATAGTTGACCTTTTAATTTTCTATAGGCTTCTGAATAGGGCAAATGGCAAAGTAAGTTCCAGAGTAGTGGAACAAAAATTGTTCAAGTAGAAGAGGAGTCTCACATCAATGAATGGAAATTAAGAGCATTAAGGTCATGCAGAGAAACTTCAGTTATATTAAGCAAATAGTTCATTGGTGGGTTTTTTGGGCTGTGTGGCCGTGGTCTGGTGGATCTTATTCCTAATGTTTTGCCTGCATCTGTGGCTGGCATCTTCAGAGGTGTATCACAGGGGGAAGTTTGTTACACACTGTGTCTAATGTTAGGAACCAGATCCATCAGACCATGGCCACACAGCCCAAAAAACCCACCAGAACCAGTTGAATCCAGCCGTGAAAGCCTTCGAAAATAGTTCATTGTTCAATATGGCATTTTAAAAGCAATGATCTAGTGTTAAAAGGAAGAAGTAATTAAGTAACATGCATTAAGATCTACAGAAACGCACGCATGTACAAATTTGATGCAGTTTCAAAAAGCATTTAAATGGAATGTTCAGGGCAGGAATGTTTTGTTTGTCAAAGTACACAGGCAGCTCAATCTAAATGCGAGGGGGGCAGGGAAGGAGTAGATGGGCTGGGATGGTGCCATAGCACCACCTCCAAAGAGGTAATCAGTAGCTTGGGTGCCAGGGCAGAAAGAGAAAGCACCAACCCATGGGTCAACTGCTGGATTCAGATGCCATGGAGCTGTATGGTGCCCCGCCAAAGAGGTAAGTGCCTCTGCATCCATTCCTGTTCGTTCAGTGCTTGTGGCAGTGGATCCGGCCAGAGATCATACTTCTTCCAGTGTGGCTTTGCTCCCCACACAGCTAGATAGTCTTCCATTCTAGTTGTGACCAGAGGTGGGATCCAGCAGGTTCTCACAGGTTCCCGAGAGTAGGTTACTAATTATTTGTGTGTGCCAAGAGGGGGTTACTAATTGGTGATTTTGCCACGTGATTTTTGCCTTAGTTACGCTCCTTCTTCGCTCCTCAGCAGTAGCACGCAGAACTTGAAGCAGTCTAGCAGGAGGTGCCCGGGTGTGCGTGGCAGCCTGCGCCTGTGTGCATTCATTTCCCACCCAAGGACCGGCACAGTGGCTGCGTCCTTGCCACAGCCCCGCCCAGCAATGCCCCGCCCCCAGAATGCCCGGCTACACCCCCGGAATGCCCCGTCCAGCCCCATTGGCGCTACGCCACAGTTTGAATCCCACCACCATGGCAACCTGTTACTAACATTTTTGGATCCCACCACTGGTTGTGACTGATACATTTGCCAACTATCTGATATCCAGTGCTGCACAGTAAAAGTCAAACCTGGAAGTAAAGTTTATTTTTAGCCTATATCTGTAAAAATAAAATGAACATGTCAGCTTATGGTCTCTTTTTCAAGAATCCCAGAGCTCTCCTGGGGGATAAAATGATTAGGATTTGCTTCCTAGTCTCTTTACAGTATAACTGGATGCTTGAGCATGCTCACATTTGACAGATAAATATTCATTCACACACTTATTTATGTTTTATCTGTGGAGAGCCTTTACATAGTATGTGTGTGCGTGCGCACGCGTGTGTGTGAAATGAGCAAATATTAGTCAGTTTGTGTGGTCCTGTATGATGCAGTTGGTCATTTTGATTTCTGCATTCAGCAGGCCCTCTATTTTACATGAACAATGGAACATGCAGCTCCCAAAGCTCAGTTGTGCTTCTGCATTTGAAAGGCACATTATGCTGTTTCAGGGACAAAAATGGACTGTTGCTGAGATTGCACAACTCATGGGAATAACACCATCTGAATTCATGATTCCCATGAGTTAAGAAAATGGCTGAAAATACCATTTAATCCTATCCTTAGATATAATGCAATAAAATATATCACTTCCCATTTCTTAGTTACGGATAGTATGGCTCTTGAATCCTCCTGATTCCTTCCCTGTGGTAAGCACAGGAGTCTTCTCTACATAACAGGCTTACAGAGTGGTCTTCTCACACTTCTCTTTTTACACATGAGGAGGCAGCCCAGTGCCTGCCAAGCAGCTGCTTCCTGAAGTCTCAACCCTCTCCTTTTGCTGCTTCTCTTAACTCCACCAATCAACAGTTTTAAAGGCACAGATCTTGCTGATATTTTTTTCCCTTCCTCTCTCTCTCTCTCTCTCTCTCTCTCTCTCTCTCTGCTGCAAGAGAAAGGCTTGTTTTTAAAATAGAAGCTTATCTGAAAGACACTTTTAAAAATGCCTTCCCACTCATTGGGGAGGGCAGAAGCAAAGCTGGGGAGGTGGGGTGGAGCCAGAAAGAAACCATGCTTGATATGCATGTATTGATAGAAGCATTTAGTGAAGCAGGTAGGAGTCAGCAAGAGGGTGAGGGGGGAGCCTGCAACACAGCAAAGGGAATGGGAGGGGAAGACTAGCCATGCTGGCTGTGGGCCGAGGGAGGAGTTTTGGTGCAAACCTCTGTCCACTGGCAAATCTGCCTGCTCTGTCTGCAAAGCTAAATTGTGGTCCCGCTTGCTGCAGGGAGAATAGAAAGTGAATGTGGGGCATGAGGAAATAGGTATGTACAAGAAATCTTGCAGCAACACACATTGTGCAGCAGATACTTTGTGCATAATCAGCCAAAGAGTTTCTGTCTTGGGCTGATTTTGCACTTTCTGAATGCTGTGTGACTAAGCCGGGGAGCGGGTCTGCTGCGGGGCTTCTCACCATGCTTGTAGTTCTCCGCTGCTGCCCAGCTCCTCCCTTCACTTAAGTCAGGGCCGATGCAGAAAGCCCTGAATGGTTCCCCAAAACATGTGACAACTAAAATCTTTTTTAAAAAATTTATTTATTGGTTTTCAAAAATTAAAATGCATAATGGTAAATTAACAAAAAGAAAAGTACAAATAGTGTTACATAATCAGAAGCTGTCCATAAGTTCTCCTTTTCTTCAATAAGGGAATTATACAATAAAGAAAAAGAAAGAAAGTCACAAAGGCCTTTACTGTTACATGCTGTTATTTCACAACGTTGCCACAATAATGTTAATAATAAGAATTTTTTAAGAAAGGAAAAAAATGTACGGTTAAACAAGTCATTATTGCATATCTTCCCCACTAATACAATAGGGTGGAGATTCTTATGTAGCTACTAACCAGATTAAAAACTTGTCTTGCTACAGAGTGCACTAATATTCCCCTCCCCTGCTTCTAATTACGCTCTGTAGTTAACCCCTCCCCAGGCCTCCCCAACAGCATTCCCGTATAAAATTAAAAGTATAAGCTCCCAAACTACTCATAATTGTCTTTAAAACATTTTTAATTCTAATCTACTGTATTATTACTAATTATCTAACTTTTAAAACCAGTTATTCATTTATTTATTTCAGACATTCTATTCTTGTTCTGAAATATCTGTTGCTTCACATCTGTAAAAAGAGAGAAGAATTTGTTAGTATTTCAGTTTCATGTGTTTATATTGTATGAAAGTTTTATTAGTTCGTTTATAATAGTATATTTGTGTTATTCTATCAGTTAATAATTCCATGTTTTGAAGTTAGTATTCTATCGGTTTAATTGTTTGGTTATGTTTCTCTGACAGATATCTAAACCAAAATGTCCATTTTTTGACGTATTCTTCAGAGTCTTTATTCTTTAATTGGTTTGATAGCCTGTCCATCGTTGCATAATATGACATTTTATCTTCCCATTCTTCTAACGTTGGTATATAATCCGTTTTCCAGTGTTTTGCCAAAGTAAGACGAGCGGCTACAGTCATGTATGTGAACACCTGTTTATGTTCTTTCAGTTTTTGTGTTCCCTCTAGTTCAGGGTCTAACAGGTAAGTTAAAGATGTCTTCTTAAATTGAATTTTTAGATTTTTTTCGATGCAGTTATGCACCTTTACCCAGTACTTCTGTACCTCCTTGCAAGACCACCACACATGAAAAAAGGTTCCAGTCTCAGTTTTGCACTTGACAACTAAAATCTTGAGCCAGCTCTTCTGTTTATCAGTAGCATTTCCATCTTGTAAGGATTAAGTTGCAATTTATAAGCCTACATCTATCCCAAAACTATTTCCAGGTACTGTTCATGGTTCCACAGCCTTTCTGGGATCTGCTAGAAGGGAGAGATAGCAGATTGTCAGCTGTGTATAGGTAGTAACCAAGCCCAAATCTACAGATGACTATAAAGTGGTCTCATAAAGATACTGAAAAGCATGGGGAACATGGGGGAGCCTTGAAGAACCCCACAAAGCAAAGGCCAAGTAGTCCAGCAACAGCGAGCCAGCACCACTTTCTGAAATCTACCTTCCAGGTAGAACTGGAACCACCATGAAAGCCTCCCAGTTCTGCATCTGAAATGACATCCATAGGGAGACCATGACTGATGATCTAGAGAAGAATCAGCATGATCCATCTTCTGGCACTGGACACTAGGGCAGCCAAGGCTGATTCAGTCTCATGAGAGCAAGCACATGTACTGGTTAAGAGTGGTGGACTCTAATCTTGAGAACCAGGTTTGATTCTCCATTCTTCCACATGAAGCCTGCTGGGTGATTTTGGATTAGTCATAGTTCTCTCAGAACTCTCTTAGCCCCATGTATCTGACAAATTGTCTGCTGTGAGAAGGGGAAGGGAAGGAGTTTGTAAGCCACTTAGAGACTCCTTATGGCTGAGAAAAGTGGGGTATAAATCTAAACTACTACTACTACTTCTCCTTTGTCATAGCAATCCTCTGGGTGACAAGTGTATGTTTGTTCCTTTTTTGCTGTTTTTCTGAATGAATATTATCTGGATCCTTTTAAGTATGGTTTTAAATTTGTTTTTATTGTGATTGGTTAATATGCTAAGCACCTTAGACATTTGTGTTGGCGGAAGGGCAGGAAGGTTTTTTCAGAATCTATCCATAATAAAATGATGTGGGAGACCTTTAATGCATTAATGTTACAGAGGGCAGGCAAGTTGAAGGAACTGCTACATTAACATCTTCTATTTGTTTAAAATTACAATTCAGAAGGCCTATTCCCTTCCATAGTTCACAGCACAAAACTCGTTTACCTAGGCTTTGTGTGGAAAGAGGTGAATTTTATCCCATTAAGAGTCCCCATTTAAAACATTTCCTGTGGTGATGGTGGAGTAATTGTGTGTGCAAAAATCATAAAAGTAACAATTCACTGGCTGTTAGTATAATAGGCTGGAAGTATCATGGAATTTGGTTCATTATATAGAGGAGAATAATGTCCTTTTTCTTTACTAACTTGGCTGAAATTACTATTATGAGCTTTTCACTTATTCTTTGGATTGTCACAGAACTTTGGTCCCAGTCACCTGCTTGCTCTAATAACATGGCTTTTTTAAGCTAGTCAACAGCTTATGTAAAAAATATTGACATATTAACTACTGCTCAGCAAAACTTTAACTCTGCCCTCAGACTAAAGGCTCTCCACCAAAGTTTATAAGTAGTAAGTCAATTTTTACTTTCAAGTCATCTTTCCACTTGATCTTATGTTTACTGAAGTGGCATGAACTCCATCTGAAGGTCCAACTACACTTAACCAGATGCTCTATGTTCAGACCTTCATATTTTTAAACTTTGAAAATCAGCTATTAATTGGCTATTTGATTGGGAACATATGTTTGGTGGGAGGGGTTTTTATTCTCTCTCCCCAAGCTTCAGTAGTAGAGAAAAAAAGTCCAGAAATCTATATTGTATTTGTAATTGATTTTATTTACAGCGTAATCTACTGGGAGGGCGGGAGGAGGATTGTGGAGCCAGTGTGACCCTGGTCCCAACATCATTGCCAATCCATGTAATATAAGTGGCACTTACACCACTTATATTCCTGTGGGAGCAACTTACTCTGGAGCCAGGAAGCTGTGCAGCTCTGTATTGCCTAGGTGCCATTACACCTGCTGCACTGGTGCTATTTTGCCACAAGAGGCCACAGGCGTTCCTGTAATTGGAGCTGACTTTAGTTGGCTTCCTCAAGCTTTCCAGTTTGGCACACCCCCTTTTGCTGGTGGTGAATTATGCCAGCAAAAATGCAAGTTCAGCCCATTGGACTGATAGGACTCTTGCAGCATTTTATTTTACCTTTCTGCACTGCTGGGGACCTCAGTGGAAAAGGTGCACCTGTGTTATTCCTGTCTACTCCCCAACTAATCGAGCCATTAGTTTATTATCCCAATGTCCCCCACGACGAAGACCCAAATATGTCTAAGCTGAATTTAATTGAACAATTTTAAACAAATAAAATACAAATCAGGGCCAAACTAGATAACATGGCATCCCAATCTTACTTTGGCCCCTTACATGGGGGAGGGGCTCCTTCTCCCCACTGGTTTCAAGAGCCCAAATGTCATAGTTTTAATCAGGACTGGATATCACAGTATTTTAAAGTGAAGAAATTCTAGAAGTAAATGGGTGATACCATTGTTAGGAAACCCCTGGGGATGCTGTATCTGCTAATATGGCCCTCATATTTTTTTAAAAAGCACATACATTGGGCAGATTTATTCATGGTCCATGGGCTGTGATTTATGAGCCTAATGCCATCTGGCACTTTCCCTTCATTTGGTGTAAAAAGTTCATACCTCTGGTCATAACCGGGCTTTATACCTGCAGGCAAGGAAAGGAAGAAGAGCATAACTTTCATGTTATGTAGCTGGCAGGCAAGCAGATTTACCTCCCTGACATGATAGCCTCTGAGCACGACCAACATTTTCCGTTATAGGTAAGCTCCTCAGTGCACAAATATTGTATATAATATTGTATGTATAAATGTCATATGAATTGTTCATAAACACCATATAACTTGCACAGTGATCTACAAAACCAGTAGAGAAAACCAACTCACTAAGCAAAATATAACAAAATAATCTAGGAAGCATTTCTCCCCTCCAGCACTATAGCCCCTTCTGCACAGGCCAATAACTGTGGGATAACGTCGGTGAAAAATACATTTGGGAGGGGACTTCACATGGTTCCCACCCCTAATGTGAGTCTGACTTGCATTATTCCCCACAAATGGATTTTACCTGAATCATTCTATCCGCAGGGCATTTTGAAAAGCCCAGGTCGCAGCCACTTGCATGCGAATGGCATAGGCAGGAGGTGCTCTCCGTGGCTGTGGGTTCTGTTGAGTGGTTTCTTCCTGCCCAGTATTGGCATGGCCATGCAGTTGCATAGGGTTGTCTGGTGAGGCAGCATGGCTGTGGAGGCCCAGTCATGCATGCCTGCATGGCCACACATCAGCGGGAGATGAGTGAGCAGCAAAACTTCTGTTCAAAGGCACAATGGCAGCCCACATTGCCTCTGCAGGCTCTGATGGCTGCATGCATAGAGGTGTGCAAACAGAGCAAGAGAGAGAGTGGGTTCCTTTATCACCCCTGCAATCCGCTCTCCCTGTGCTGTGCAGAAAGGGTCTATGTTAGTCTGTTTATTGTATGACTTCATAAAAGGGGAAGAAACAGGATAAAAAATGAAGTCATAGTGGCTCCTTCTGCACAGCAGAAATATAACATCTTGAGAACGTTATAAAAAGCCTTTTGAGAAAGAATTTCACACAGATCTCTTCCTCAAAACATCTTCAAGATGTTTTATTTCTTACAATCTGGGTTTTATGAAAATTGGTAAACTAATTGTCTTTTTCCCTAAAAATGGGTTGAAGACAACTTCTGCTTGCTTTGTGAACAAAAGCAGGCAGGAGATGCTTTATAAGAACATAAGAACATAAGAACTAGCCTGCTGGATCAGACCAGAGTCCATCTAGTCCAGCATTCTGCTACTCGCAGTGGCCCACCAGGTGCCTTTGGGAGCTCACATGCAGGATGTGAAAGCAATGGCCTTCTGCTGCTGCTGCTCCTGAGCACCTGGTCTGCTAAGGCATTAGCAATCTGAGATCAAGGAGGATCAAGATTGGTAGCCATAGATTGACTTCTCCTTCATAAATCTGTCCAAGCCCTTTTTAAAGCTATCCAGGTTAGTGGCCATCACCACCTCCTGTGGCAGCATATTCCAAACACCAATCACACGTTGCGTGAAGAAGTGTTTCCTTTTATTAGTCCTAATTCTTCCCCCCAGCATTTTCAATGAATGCCCCTTGTTTCTAGTATTGTGAGAAAGAGAGAAAAATTTCTCTCTGTCAACATTTTCTACCCCATGCATAATTTTATAGACTTCAATCCTTATCCCCTCAGACGTCTCCTCTCCAAACTAAAGAGTCCCAAACGCTGCAGCCTCTCCTCATAAGGAAGGTGCTCCAATCCTTCAATCATCCTCGTTGCCCTTCTCTGCACTTTTTTTCTATCTCTTCGATATCCTTTTTGAGATGTGGCGACCAGAACTGAACACAGTACTCCAAGTGCGGTCGCACCACGGCTTTATATAAGGGCATGACAATCTTTGCAGTTTTATTCTCAATTCCTTTCCTAATTATCCCCAGCATAGAGTTTGCCTTTTTTCACCGCTGCCATGCATTGAGTTGACATTCCCATGGAACTATCAACTAAGACGCCCAAATCCCTTTCCTGGTCTGTGACTGATAGCACTGACCCCTGTAGCGTGTATGTGAAGTTTGGATTTTTTGCCCCTACGTGCATCACTTTACATTTTTAGCTACATTGAACTGCATTTGCCATTTCTTAGCCCACTCACCTAATTTATCAAGGTCCGCTTGGAGCTCTTCGCAATCCTTTGTGGTTCTTACCACCCTACATAATTTGGTATCATCTGCAAACTTGGCCACCACACTACCCACCCCTACTTCCAGGTCATTTATGAATAAGTTAAAGAGCACTGGTCCCAAAACGGATCCTTGGGGGACACCACTCCTACATCTCTCCATTGTGAGAACTTCCCATTTATACCCACTCTTTGTTTCCTGTTCCTCAACCAGTTTTTAATCCATAGGAGGACTTCCCCTCTTATTCCTCCATTGCTGAGTTTTCTCAACAGTCTCTGGTGAGGAACTTTGTCAAAAGCCTTTTGGAAATCCAAGTAGACAATGTCCACTGGTTCCCCCTTATCCACATGTCTGTTTACACCCTCAAAGAACTCTAGTAAGTTTGTAAGACAGGACTTGCCTCTACAAAAGCCATGCTGACTCTTCCTCAGCAGGTCTTGCTTTTCTACATGTTTAATAATTTTATCTTTAATGATAGATTCTACTAATTTACCAGGAACAGATGTCAAACTGACTGGCCTGTAATTTCCCGGGACCCGATAGACCCTTTCTTAAAGATTGGTGTGACATTGGCCATCTTCCAGTCTTCAGGGATGGAGCCAGATTTCAGGGATAAGTTGCATATTAAAGTGAGAAGATCAGCAATTTCATGCTTGAGCTCTTTAAGAACTCTTGAATGAATGCAGTCTGGGCCAGGGGATTTGGTAGCGTTTAGTTTATCAATGGCTGCCAGAACTTTTTCCTTGTCTACCACTACCTCGGATTCACCTCCTAAGAAGCTTGGTTCAGGTGCAGGAATGTTCCTCACCTCCTCTTGGGTGAAGACAGATGCAAAGAATTCATTCAGCTTCTTCAATCTCCCTGTCATCTTTTAGCACACCTTTTGTTCCTTCATCATCTAACGGGCCTACCGCTTCCCTAGCTGGCTTCCTGCTTTTGATGTACTTGAAGAACTGTTTGTTGCTAGTCTTGATGTTCGCAGCCATGCGTTCCTCATAATCCTTTTTTGCCTCCCTTACAGCTAACTTGCTTTTCTTTTGCCACCATTTGTGTTCTCTCTGGTATTCTTCATCAGTTAAGTTGGACTTCCATTTTCTAAAAGACATCTTTTTTTCCTTATAATTAACTCAACCTCCCCTTTTAACCATTGTGGCTTTCTTTTTGGACTGGGCCACCTTTCCTAACCTTAATGGAACACATTCCAGCTGAGCTTTTAAGACTGTGTTTTTAAATAACCTCCAAGCACCTTGGACATTTTTTGACTCTCTTGATTTTCCCTTTCAGCTTCCTGCGCACTATCCCCCTCATCTTTGAGAAATTTCCCTTTCTGAAGGCAAATGTAACTACATTAGTAGTTGTCACTTGTTAAGCATGCAGAGATACTGAATCTGATACAGCATTGTGGTCGCTGTTCCCTATCGGCTCAACAACACTGACTTCCCGCACCAGGTCCTGGGTCCCACATAGAATTAGATCTAGGATCACATCTCCCCTGGTTGGTTCTACAACCATCTGCTCTAAGCCACAGTCATTTAGCATATCCAGGAATGTTCTCTCCTTACTATGACCTGAACATGCATTTTTCCAGTTTATGTGGGGATAGTTAAAATCGCCCATTACCACGACATTTTTGCTTTTGTTGGCCTCTCTAATTTCTTTTTCCATCTCAGAATCCTCTTGTGCACTTTGGTCAGGGGGGACGATAATATATTCCTAATGTTAAACTTTGCTTCACCCCTGGTATTGATATCCACAGTGCTTCTGTAGAGGAATCAGCCCCCCTGCATTGTCTATTTTATGTGACACTATGCTCTCTTTGATGTAGGGGGGGGCCACCCCACCCCCAATACGCCCTGTCCTATCCTTCCTGTAGAGCCTGTAACCTGGGATAACAGCATCCCACTGGTTCTCCTCATTCCACCATGTCTCTGTGATGCCCACTATATCAATGTCCTCCTTCAAAACTCTGTACTCCAGCTCCCCCATTTTAGGTCTAATGCTTCTACTATTAGCATAGAGACACTTGTATACTCTGTCTCTGTCCTTAACCTGGGATTTATGTGTTTTGCCCTCTAGCCTTTGTAGACACTATCACTTATCACATTGCTATGCTCCTCGCTTGTATGTGGTTGATTTAGAAAAACCTCTCTCTGTGTCTGCATCCCCATGTACACTGTATTCCGAACCGAAGTCAACTCAGCTCCTGTCGGCTTTCCCTCAAGGATCAGTTTAAAAGCTGTTCTGCCACGTTTTTAACGTTAATCGCCAGCAGCCTGGTTCCTCTTTGGTTAAGATAAAGCCCGTCACTTTTGTACAGGCCTGCCTTATCCCAAAAGGTTAACCAGTTCCTGACAAAGCTGAAACCCTCTGCCTTACACCACCTTCTCATCCACGCATTGAGACCCTGTATCTCCGCTTGCCTAGCTCTCCCTGCGCGTGGAACAGGTAGCATTTCGGAGAATGCCACCTTGGGGGTCCTGGATTTTAACCTTTTTCCTAGCAGCCTAAATTTCGCTTCCAGAACCTCCCGGCTACATTTCCCAATGTCATTGGTACCAATGTGGACCACAACTGCTGACTCCACCCCAGCACTGTCTAACAGCCTATCTAGACGAAGCGTGACATCCGCAACCTTCGCACCAGGCAGGCAAGTCACCATGCGGTCATCACGCCTGTCACAAACCCAACTCTCTATATTCCTAATGATCGAATCACCCACTACAAGGAGCCCCCCACCTCCCCGAGGGGTATCCTCAGTGCGGGAGGATATCTGACCACCAGCTAAGGAAGGGGTCCCATCTAAGGGAGCATCTTCCACCACCTCAGACTGGCTTTATTTCTCCTGCCTCCCAGCTCTTACTTTCATTTTTGCTGCAGTCACACCTGCCATTTTGTTTGCTGCTGCAAAGATTCCCCAATCTCCGGCATTTGGTGAAGGTTTCCCACAGAGGTTTCCTCTGCTTGCAGTTCGTCTGCATGTAATTTCATTGTAAAAAGTTCACAAATAAAGTTTGTTTTGCCTGACCATCTTGTGCACATGTTGTTTTTCCTTTTTTGTTTTAAGGGGTATGTCTGTGAAGCTACAATGACACAATATAAGAATCTGTAATATGCACATATTTATGTTGTTGTAGCTTCACAGACATACCCCCTCAAAACAACAAAAAAGGAAAAAATAACATGTGCCAAAATCACCAGACAAAACAAACTTTATTCATGTACTTTTTACAGCAAAATCACGAATGGATGAGTTGCAAGCAAAGGAAACCTCCATGTGAAACTTTCACCAAATGACAGAGGCAGGGGAATCTTTGCAGAAGCACACAAAATGATGGGTGCAACTATGAAATTGACAAGACATCCATTAGGTGGCAGGTGGGGGGGAGATCTGTTTTGAGCTGGCATCACTTTCGTTGTCTGTGCAGAGCAAACAAAAAAGTCAAAACTGATCTTCTTAAACATCTGCAAGACATTTTATTTCTGCTGTGCAGAAAAGACCATTGAGATCTTTCCCATTTTGAATCTAGACTGGAAGGGGTTCTGTTTTGTTTTTTGTTTCAATTTCTCTATCATTTTTATGACTGGAATAGTGATAGCCATTTATCCACCAGGAAAATATAAAGTATTTTAGAAAGTGATTAGTAATTCTGGTTCTCTCCCCCACCTGTTTATGCCTAGAAATGCTAGTCTACTTCAGTTTCATCCTTCACCGCTTTTCCTTAGAAGAAAAGTTTCTAGTAGACAATGATATTGATGACAAAGTTGACGAAAAAGAGGGCAGCAAAAAATGTATCAAATCCACTGGGGGAAATTCATGTCTGGACAAATGACACTGTTTAGAGTCTCAGCAAAATGTGATTCAGATAAATAAAATACACACATTTGTATGAAATATTTATTTTTTTCTAGTGTTCTCAAAGCAATTAAAATACTGTTACTAGCATTATTGTGTTCATGTCAGCTATTTGGGTTCTGTTCCATAAAGATGTATACTTTGATTTTCATGTTTTCCTGCAAGTGTTTATGAGATTTTTTTAAAATCAGCAACATATTTTCTTATTTTGCCAGTTCTTAAAAAATGTAAGAAAAAAGCAAAAAAAATCACACATCCAAACCTTTGACATTGCTTTCCTAAATAACAGATGGAATTAAAGGGCCATATGTCCTCCTACAAGCTAAGATTGCTACAAGTATGATTTTTAAAAGTGCAGTTTTGTCTGAAACCATTATTGTTCACACTCAGAGTGAGACATAGAGACTCAGGAATATGGAAGCCACTTGATTGGCTGAGACAACCCTGCATTCTGATTGGTCACAATAGACATGATGTCACTGATGTTATGTTCCTCACCAAGTTAGATCGGTTCCTGCCATTTTGTTTATTAATGAGGCCCTTCTCATGTTTTCAGCCTGAGAAAAAGAGTTATCAAGAATGTTATCTGCCTTTTGGAATGCATAAGTCTGGGTGAAACTGCCTCTGCTTTCCTCCCCCTTCACTTTTCTGTTCTAGTTCCTAGCTCTTTCTTTTCTGGGAATTGGGTAAGGAAGAGGGACCTGACATATTTCTGCTGGGAACATATAATATGTGACTTGTAAATATCTGACCAGTTCAGACAATAAAGTTAATTAGCTTTCCTATGCTTGCCATCAATAAAACAAGGATTCTACTTCTACTTTCCCTGACAGCTCCCACAGCTTCTCCCCTTTTCCTGCTTACTTCTCTCCTTTCCATCCACAAGCCAACCTACATTTTCCACTCATTCTCAGCTTTCCCTCTTTTCCTCCCCTGGCAGCCACTATGTGGGAAAATTATGCCCCAGTTATGCAGCCACTGGGATTAGCTGTACTGTGGAAAATCCACAATGAGTTGCAGAGACATCTTACTTTCCTTCATATCCCCTTCCCCACACTATTTCTTCTTTCCATCTTCATTGCAACATTTCACTTCTCCCTCCTCTCCCATCAACCTTCCTTCATTTTATCTATTCCCCCATCTTGTAGCTCTAAGTCTGGAATGCTAACTACTATACCACAGTGGCTTTCATGAAATGGTTGCTGTTGAACAGTAGCACACACCAGGTGTCACAGTATTTCCAGATACATCCAGAACTCACGTAAAAGTTCTACGTTCTGATTCCATTCTGGAAATGCTTCCATCCTTTGATGTGAGGGGATTCCAGAGGATATGCTATTCTCCCCACCCACATATGAAATTTGTAGCAGCCTTGGTCACATTGACCCAAGCTGTCACATAATATCAATGTTAAGTGTATATGGGGTGGGTGGGGTGGATTAATATTATACAATACTCCTGAAACTCAACTGAACTGGGTTAAATAGATGGAAACATAGTAAATATGTTTTTATAGCTACAAGTAAAAACTTTCTTTAAGATTAGGTACTGTCAAATAACTCTTTTAGAGAGACAGATTAAGGTACATCTTTGTGTAACAAACAGCATTTCTTTCTAAAAGCCCTTATGGAACTCTACTGATGGTGCTGAACAGACAGCTCTTCTCGTGGAAACAAACTTATTATTACCCTCCAGCAAGAAACAAACTTTATGTCAGATCTATTGTCGAAGGCTTTCACGGTTGGATTCAACTGGTTCTGGTGGGTTTTCCGGGCTGTGTGGCCATGGTCTGGTGGATTTTGTTCCTAACATTTCGCCTGCATCTGTGGCTGGGATCTTCAGAGGTGCATCACAGAGAAAAGTCTGTTTCATACTGTGTCTAAGTGAGAAGGGAATGTCTAGTGTGGTATATTGTCCATGTCCCAGGGTGGGGAACCAATCATTAAGTATTTGGGTGAAACTTGCTATGCAAAGGTGTGGTTGAGTGCATTGTATTGCGGGTGGGGTTATCAGTCCATTTTATTTTAAGCCTGGCTCCCACAGGCTGGAGTGACGGCTCTAGAGTCACAGGCCAGGGGGCGTGTCCCCTGGCCTCTGCGATGAGCCGGAAGCCAGGAGACGAGGTAAGCTTTCAGGGATGGTGCGGGGGACATGGCGCCTTCCAGCTGCTGCCATTCGCACAGCAGCGGTTGGAAGCCACTGTTTCCGGAAAACCTCGCTCAGGGAGCGAGGTTGGGAAACAGCGGCTTCGTGCCGCTGGGGGGGGAGTGAGGGCGGCGCTGCTGCAATGCAGCAGCACCCCCCATGCGAACAGCTCCCTAGGGACAGCATTTTTGCCGTCCCTAGGGTGCTGTTTTTGTCCCGTGCAGAACGGGCCATGGTTTGGTGGTAACACATTTCATGCAGAGTTATTCATAACTCTCCTTAATTTCTGTGAAACTTACTTATACCTAAGTCTTTACAATCTTGCGGCTGAAAATGAAGCTCCACATTTGGTTTCTCTTTCATTATTGTATGTCACTGTAGCAAGCAATCACAGATTGCACAAGACTGAACATCCTAGGTAGCAATTTTTTGTGCAGTTAAGTGAAATGGTTATATCCATAAATAATAATGTAATTTGAGGGGGCAAATTGCAAATACTGATTTTTTCAGTGTTTCATTGGGTATGAAAATTTTAGTGATTATCATATCACCCCACAGAGGTATTATTTCTTACCAGACATTATCAAAAATGTTTAAGACTGGAATCAAATAACACACAGGGTGTCCAGAACTATCTATTGAAAATTCTAGGTGATATGTCACTAATATTTTTTTAAAGCTGCCAATCCTCAAATAATAGACTCAACCCAACCCCTGGGGCTACTTAGCTCTAAGAAACACCAGCCAAGGGATATTTCTTAAAAGTCAAAAGACATTTACAACAGTTAACCATAATTCTTAGTATCTCATTAGAGAATAAATGTTTCCAGTGGAGAATGCATAGTATCTACACAGTATTATCCCTTACTAAATACAATGCTTTAAGGCATTTTACATTTACAGAAAGAAACTGAGAGCATGTTATTTTAGAAACTGTTAAAATCATAATTGAAAATGAAAATACACTTACAAAATTCAGTGAGGATTTCCGGATTTGTAATGGACCCAACATATTAAAAAGGTCATATTTTGGACCTTCTTTTTCTGCACTGAGCAGCTTACCAGTGATCTGGGAGTTGGAGGTTCAGCAATTCAGGTGGTCAGACCACTATCTTCTGAAGGTACAGAGGTGTGTGTTGCCTCCATCCTACAGAGGTGATGGACTGATTCAGATAGCCGACCTTCAGAGATTAATGGATCTTGTTGGTTTCCAGGTACTCTGGAGGATTTTGAGAGCCCTCCTGGCGGCTTTCTGGATTGGGCTGCCCAGGTTGCCAGCTGAGGGTTGAGTGATTTGGGGGATGAAGCCTGAGGAGGGTGGAGTTTGAAGAGAGAAGGGCCTTCAATGCCAAAGAGTCCTCCTTCCAAGGTGATGATTTTCTCTAGGTGAACTGATCTCTGTTGTCTGGAGATTAGTTGTAATAGTAGAAGATTTCCAACCACCACCTAGTGGTTGGCAACCTAGTCTCATTCCAACTAAAATAATCAAGCAGCCATCCCTAACAATGGCCTTTCTGATGTCAACCAGAGGCCAGACCTTTCTGTTATGGCTCTGGCTCAGGGTTTCCTGAAGAGGTGAAAGACCCTCCCTGGAGATTTCTAGTAGGTGCTCCAAGGCCAACTTGTTTGCCAGAACTTTTGAGGGGATGTAAATAGCAGGCATCTTTTAAAGAAGGAAGGGATTTGAGACTTGTTGTTTTATCTTTGGTTTTAGCTGGGCGTGTTTAAACTATTATTGTAAACTGCTTTAAACCAAGAGGAAAGGCTGGATATAAATGTTGAAATAAATAAATAGGCCTATATACCTCTGATTGATTTTCCCTATCATTGACCTATTCATCAGATATGTTACTTTAAATGTTGCTTTAAACCAATGGAAAGTCTATAATGGAACTATGGATTTTTATAGAATATCTGAATAGGCCCCACGTAGAATATTTATTTTTTTCACACTTAGGTACTGTGGCTGGAAACCAGGTTGTCTACAGGATTGCTTTCTTTTTGTCCATTTACTCAGATTGTCTTTTCTAAGGCCGTTTTAAAAGGTATAATATGTTGATATTAAACAATGCTATACATACATGTTATGCATTTATAATAAATAAATACAATTTTGAATTTCTAAACTTTTTTGTGCCATCTGCTGGCTTTCTCATGTTGTCCGCAGCTTCTGCAAAATTCCCCCCAAAATCCCATTTAATTTCTTATGCCATCCCGTAATATCAAAACTGCAATGGGAAAAGTTGTGATGTGGAAGGAATAGCCATATGTTTACATTTACATGGCTTCATGTTGATACTAATTAGATGAAAAATCTTGAGAAATTCGAAGGGATAAAAAAAGTAAGAGAGGATGTTGTAATATGTGCAGGTAGGAAGTACATAGTTATGAAACAACTTTTTTTGTGTCTATTCTTCAAAGTTCTGGGTACAGACAGGTTAATAATTGGGTGAACCTTCCTGGGAGAATAGCAGTGCCACTGTGAGAATAGTTAAGAAAACTTCCTGCTACTATATGTGGCTGAATCAATTACTTAAAAATAATTAAAACAATAATAATATTAATAAGGATCAAAATTAGACCTAGAAGAATTGATTGAACAGATTAATAAGTTACTAATATGTCAGTAGTTAAGGCTATACGTAATTGTTAAGTTGGTACATACCAGTGGGTGTTAATTAAATCATTAAAGAGCAGAATGCTAGATGAAATAAGGACAGAAAGTTTTCTCTTAAAATTGTATCATGTTTTTATGTTAGTGAATGCTGGTCACATCTTTTAATTACTGTTGTGGCCAATTTAATTATGATTTTTGTATTCTAATTAACTGAGTTTCAGAGTCTGGTTTTCTTCCTTGGCATCTTTGGACAGCATTTTGAAATCTCAGGAACATCAACTAACCCCCACATTTGATGGCTAATTCTTTCAGTCCATGCCTGCTTATGCTAAATGAGATTCAATATTAGGATACTCAGGACCTAGCACCCCTAAATTTAATACCATGTTTTATTGTACCTGGCTTGCTGGAAATAAAGTATAGATGACTGAGGAAGACAATGGCCCTTTCCGCATGGGCACCAAATGGGGGTGCGTCGGCATCAACAATGTCGACATACCCCCCTGGGACCGTTCACATGGACGGTCCTGGCAGGGCGGCAGGCGGCAGCGCAGCCTTCATACAGGCTGTGCCGTCACAGAACGTCGTACCTCTCCTCCTGGCTTCCAGTGCGTCACAGAGGCCAGAGGACACCCCCCCACAGGCTGGAGCAGCGGCTCTGGAGTCTCAGGCCAGGGGGGCATTCCACGATGGTGGGGGGGGGGAATGGCGCCTTCTAACCACTGCTGTTCGCACCGCAGCGGTTGGAAGATGCTGCTTCTGAAAAAGCGTTCGGAGGCTGGCGCTGCTACAAACCCCTTCCCAAGGCCCGTGCAGAAACAGCCAATGGCAAACCACGCTATAAACATAACCTGCCTAGTCAATGTTGTGGTGTGATGTCATCCCATGGGTCAGTAATAACCCTAACCCTACCTTTAACTTTTACCCATGTTTTCTGCTTTTTTCCACACACCACAGAAAGAATCTGGCATAGCTTAATGGTGTTCATTACTTTTGCAAAACCCAGCTCATAGTTTTAAGAGGCTGCTTACAGCAGCATTATTACAACAGATGACTTCTTGCTTTGACTTACAGAGTTCCTCATCTCTTTCTTGCCTCTTTTCAAATACTCCAACTGGGACCTGTGTGCTGCAGCAATGATAATAATACCAAGAGGCTTATAGTTCTTGGTAAATCAAATGGGGGTTATAGAAGTTAATACTGTTGGCTGTAAAGTGAAATCAGGAAAAATGCCCTCTAAACAGGAAAATAGAACCTATCATGCAAAAATGAATACAGGATTGCAATGCAGTAGGTAAGGGATAAGAAAAATGTCAGGAACAAACTTAAATATCTCTCTGCAGTCTCCAACAGGGAATTTTAAATAAATGAGAAACATTAAATTTAGAGGCAAAGATTACAGGTAAAAGACTTCAGAGAGAATTCTGGCAGTGCCTCATTTCCCCTTTGGCAGGACTGCCTTGAGACAAGGACAAATGAGGTCATTTACTTGCCACGTGTTCTATAGTCAGAAATAAGCCTATTTATAGTTGCAAACCGCAGGCCTAATGAAACATCATTATTTGAAACTTCAGATGTACAAAAAGATGCCACTCATACTTATATGTAGCCCTGACAAACAAAATCTAATGCTAATTGTCAGACAAGTATAATCTCTCCCGTATGTCTTAAGTGGAAACGACATTTGTGTAACTAAAATGAGACCCTAAAGAATCATAAAATGTACATCAAGGCATAAAAGGTTATAACTTCTTCTTTTAAACTCAAAGTTCCAGCTATTTTCATTCAGTTCATAAAATTAATATCACTTCAGTAGATAGCCAAATATTTATTTACTCAATTTATAATGCTCTCTTAAGACAGTGGCACAATGTTTTCAAAAGAAAACATGATAAAGTGTAAGGACTGTTGTTGCTTGTCTGTATGGATGTTTCTGTGAGAATAAAGACATCCACTGATCTAAACAATTCCCTGTGGGGTAGACTAGCAAGCTAATATGTGCCAATGGTCATAAGGAATTGAATTGAGAAGCCAAGGGGAAAAACATGGTTGGTAAAGTTCTGTTAATTCAAGGATACTATTCTTTTTTCTTTGGTGAGTTCTGCTCCGCTACTGATTACTATCTTCTCTTCACAAAGGTAAGCTTCTTTTCAATGTAGTTTGAAAGAAGGACACCTCTAATAAGCCATAGTAAATGTTATTGACTAAAAAGTGGATAGATCCAAGGAGAAAAATGAAGGAGAAAATGTTAGTCAATCTCAGCAAATAAATGCAATAACAGGAATCTCAATCCTATTGTGATTATTCCCTTAGTTTACAGTAATTTCCCACCCTCATCTGGTTTCCTTTTTAGAGCAGCCAAGCTCTTAAGGAGGGGGTTGTGTGCGCATGTTGGGGTTTAGTAGGAATCTAGAGAAGGGAGCTGCTGAGCTGAGAGAGAGCAAGAGAGAATCAGGTAGGCACACAAGCAGGAGTGGAGGGGCAAGGGGAGGGGGAGACTAGAAACCATCTGAATCCACGGGGTTATTCTTAAGGCTGTTGCAGAATGCCATCTCTGCTACTCAGCAGCATTCCCTCATTCTGCGAGATGCCTGGAAAAGGGAGGGGGTTTGGTGGCAAGATAGGAGAGAAAAAAGGAATCTGGAGCAAGATTGTGCAGTAGGATGATGCTTGCAAAAATGCAGGAATTTGCAAAAGTGCTGGGGGCTGAATGCAGTGGTAGTGGAGGGGGGAGAGGGAGAAAGAGAAAAGGGTATTACATCACATTTGTCTGATCCTGCTGTCCTGGTGGTGCTGGAATGGCAGTGGAGGAGAATCTGGAGGCAAAGCTGAATCCGTTTTGTGGCAGAATTCCCTGTCTTTAAATATCTAAAGTTCTTCTCTTTTTTTTAAAAGGGGAATCTTGGGACAAATTCAAATGAAATTAACTTTATCAGTTGGTTTCCTAATTCCCAGGATTTCCTTGCTTAATGTTTGTTTGTAGCAAGGGCTTACCATGACATCATTATCACTGTGGATGAATATTTGCTTACAAATGTGTTAAGACATAGGAGACGAGTTTGTACCCCTATGATTAATTCAGGAAAGGGATTACATTGTTCTCTTGCATGTGTTAATCATTTGGCTTAAGAATATCACTTTATGTTTTCTGCAACATTTCCCCCTTTGATGTCAACAACACTGACCATTACTTGTGGCTGCTAGAATCAGAAACCATCTCAGTTAATCAAGGTGTTTGCTTTTAAGATTAACTTCCTGGCCAAACAGTGTTTTGCTTTGCATTTCCCTTGGAATACTCAAAGTCTGATCCATTCTACCTCCTTCTGTGGCCTTTTAGCCTTTGTTCTCTGGGTGTAAACTGAGGTGGGAGTGCTTTAGCTGCCCCTTTCTTGTATTTTCTAGGATGGCCTCAGGTCCTACATGAATATTAGGGAGCTGGTATAACAGCCATTGGTGTACGTGTGTGTGTGTGGGTGGATGGGGATGTTTTTACAATACGTGAGTGTGGCAGAGTGTTATCAAATCTGTTTCCACTATGCTATTAAAATGTTAACACTTGAGGTAGCCTTGCCAAGCCACTGTCTGTCAATTACCATGATATATGTTCCTATTAAACTTGAGGAAGATAGAAATAATACAATGGAATATGGGTAGGGAACCTACTATGAACCCTTAAAGAAAGCATCTAAGCATCTGCAGAGCCTTATGACTGTGCCTGCCCTGACTTAGATATCAGACCTTGGAAGCTAAGAAGGGTTAGCCATGGTTAGTATTTGGATGGGAGACCACCATGAAAGTCCTGGTTGCTACTTGCTAGGCAAAGGCAAACAATGACAAATCACCACAGAATGTCTCTCAATTTGAAATCCCTACAGGGTTGTCATAAGTGAGCTGTGACTTGACAGCAAAAAGACAAGTGTGGGGAGTGTATCATAAAGGTTTTGCATTGCCCAACACTTCTCTTAGTTTATCTCAGCTGACATCTTGTACTCCATCCAATTCTTATGCCCATATTAAACCTGCTGTCTTTTTATAGATAGGATGCCGTCAAGGCTGTGATCCTATCCATATTTTCTTGGGAATAAAGTCCATTAAACTCTGTGGAGCTTTCTTCTGAACAAACCTTCCAAGGATTAAGCTGTTCATTTGTCACTGTGTTTCTTTGTCTTAAAACCAATTCCTTACCCTTACTGCTAAAACTAGGATTTTTAAAAAACCAAAAATACAAGGGGGAAAAAAAGGTTACACAAAGCGGGAACCAGAACTGGCTTACTTTGATGTTGTGTTTGTACGTTCAAAAGAAAGGAGGGGCAAATGGAGAGCCAGTCAATGTTTCCGGATTTTCTTTTTAAACACAAATGTTGACTTGAAAGCATCCCTGCCGCTGTCAAAAGTGTAGCTCAGGCAATGCACAGCCAGGTAGAGAAGAAAAAGGGTCTTTCATTTTTGAACTGCAGCTTCTTACAGTGGCATGCACCAGATTTCAAAGGATAGCACAGTGTGTTCCCATTCCATTCCAACCATTGTGCACTACTGTTCCTCTGAGTCAGCTGGGCAGCTTTCAAGCTTTTCCATTCATTTACTAAGGTAAATTAGAAGTTTTGAAACTTCAGACAACCAGACTGCTCTTAAGCTCTGCAGAGTGCCTCAGCCAGGCAGGAGGAAAGGGAAGAAAATGACAAGTTATAGGCTGTGTTTTCTTCTAAAGATGGCAGTAGATGTTCAAATCCTGCAAGAGAGAAACTGTCTTTTTGCTTTTTCTTTAAAAACAAAACAAAACCAAAACATTGAAACTATTTTTTACCCTATTTTAACATCATTTACCCTATTTATCATCATTTGCATTTAATTTTAAGCAAATAATATGGACTAGACATCCTTCCTCAGGCAAAAAATAACTCACTGAATTTCCTGATTTCTGTACTCAGTAACCCAAAGGCAAAATGAATTTTACCTGACAGGCATATAATGTGATGAAATATGAGCTTGCATGGGAGGTGCTCCAGTTTAATGCTTAATAACGAAAATTCTAATAGCCAGCCTGGGGTCTCTCACTATCCTTGAGTTGGTAGGTAGGAAATGTTATGTGTTGTTCAGTAGTGTCAGAATGCTTCCTGCCAGTGCTGCTGCATTTTAGGTTAGTTTTGCAAAAATTTTCCATTTTAGGTTAGTTTTGCAAAAATTTGGATATAGTCGCTATATACACTGTTTTCAGATGGTTGGTGAATTCTCCGTCCAAGGACACAAGGGTTGACCTGGACTGAAAAACAAGCTACATGTTTGGATGTTTCTTATGGTACTGAATCTTGGTTTTGGGTTTTCCAGGAAATTCTCTAATAAAGTCTCACACTGAAGTATCCTGGATTCTTTCTGCTATTACAACAACTCAGCAGGAGCAAGATATCATGAGGAGTTTCCACAATAGAAGTGTACTAGAGCAAGAAATGTGGTTAAGGCAAGTTCCAGTGTGGTGTGGTGGACATGTATGCATGAAATGAAATGAAACCTTTAATGGCATATACATAAATTACACGATAGAAATTAAAATTGGCTGGTAAAAAAGTTTTTTAAAAAACAAGCATCATGAGAGCTGGAATATTAAGCCACTGAATTGGGATTGAGTCTACTAAGCATTTGGGAACGTTCAGTGATGACAACACACAAGAATCTAGCAGTTTGTTCGATAGTAGCGGTTGAGTTGCTGTCTAACAAGAACGAAGTTTTGACAGCATCTGTAGTGTTGCCTAGATCAGTTATGAGAGGATTAAGTAGTCTTTCCCGCTCTACAGCATATAAAGGGCAATATAATAGAACATGATGGACGGTTTCTTCAAGACCAGGATTGCAGGTGCAAGATCTATCAGAGGATGGAAGATGGTGCTCTCTGTTGTATCTTCTGGTAGAAGGAAGGACATTGCATCTGGCTAAGGTGACAGTGCGTCTCATAGTGGGCTCATGTAGAAGATGTAGATAGTTAGCAGGAGTGGGAAAACGAGGCAAAATATGCACATGGATTGGAGAGCAGGTTTTATTTGCTTGCGCCATCAGTTTCTGGAAGTTCTGCTCAAAGAGTCTTTGCTTTATGAGACGGTATATCTCATTAGCAGTCATAAAAAGAAGATCATCAAGGGACACAGCTAGGTCTTGCAACTTATTGGTTATATGAATCCACCACTCCGTCGAGACCAAATAAGAGAGCGCGTTTGAGGTAAAGCTAAGCTGACCGTCATGAAAACAGATGCGTAGCCAGAATCTAAAAGTGCGGCACCAGGCTATGGTTTCCAACAGATATTGGCCAGCTTCCAAACACAAGGCTGCATAGGGTATGGAGCGAGGGGTTCCAAAGATCTTATACAGGAACCTAGATTGAATTAGCTCAGCTTCAGTGTTCCATATATGAATCCACAACAGGCAGCCATAGAGGAGTTGTTGGCACACTTTAGAGTTGAAGATCTTTAAGGCGGCAGGGATGTATCTATGTCCCTTATTATGGAAGAAGCCAATTATGGCATTGCACGAGCTTTTGCTCAATGCTATTGCTTTGTTCCTGTGGTGTGGCCAATCAGCTTTGTGATGATAGTGGAGACCTAAATATTTGAATGTCGTCACTTGCTCAAAGAGATTGTTGTTACGAGGCCATCGCAACAGGCAGCGCGAGTTGGAGAAAACTACAACTCTAGACTTTGAGTAGTTTATAGTTAGGTAGTTTATGTTGCAGTATTCTTGGCAGCGTCTAAGCAGTCTGCGTAGGGGACATGTATGCATGATATCTGCATAAGTGGAGAGAGATGGGAATGGGATTATACAGTTTCTAACTTCCATGCATTCAAGTAATGTCTGCTTAGAGCAGGTATCCCCAACCCTTTAGAACCTGTGGGCAAATTTGGAATTCAGAGATGGGTGGTGAGTACCACACCAAAACAACTAATACATGAAGTGAGGCCAAACCCAAAACTGCTGCCCTAGAAGATGAAGCTAAATGGAATACATCCCTCCTCACAACTCCTGGGATCAAGGAAAACCTGAAGGGAAAATGGAATTATGTACTCAATACTGAAAGCCTACATGCCCCTGATCTTCCAGTTTCATTTAAATGACAACAGCCAATAATGAACCCTGCCTTACATTGGCACTTTTTGAAAAGCTTGATAGGTGTCAGGAGATGTACTGTAATACACCATGGGACTAACATGGACCATATTTGCAAACTATTACACAGACCTTATTGTTAGCCAAATTGAACCCCTCCATGACAAGGCATGTATGTGTAATCATCCTTTACATATGTATGACTAGACAGGCCTTGGAAACTTTTGAGTCTGTTGTGCACACAGTTCCTAGACTGGCTCAATAACACTCCCAAGGAAGAAAAGGTGAAGAAAGAAATGATACTTTACCAGATATTAATTTTATTAACCTAACTAATAAACAGAATTTCAAAGGGAAACAAAGCTATACACAAGACTGAACTATTCAATGGCAACAGTACAATAGCAAGGAATTTATGTTAATCCCATGGAACACCTACTTTTGTGCAGTCCTAAAGTTCAATTATATTACTTTAAAAGTGAGATTTAATTGATGTGATGGAAGCAGGTAGAGAGGTAATGGTGGGGCAAATTTAGGAAGACAAGCAAAGTGGGAGAAGGAAAAATCAGACGCTGCCAGTTTTGACAAGGAAGTTTAGTGATTTTTTTTGTCAGTAGTGATGGGAAAAAGCATAGGACCATAAACAAGCATAGGTCTCCCACTACACAACACTGTTGAATTAGGATCCTTAGTAGCATTGGGCCAACCTTCAGAATCAGGTTGCTCTTTGGCAAAATTGGGGCTGTACTGCAATTGATGGGATTTTAGAATCTAAGACCTGGAGATATCAGGATCTGAATTGCAGACAACATAGATATTTCCCCCTGGATAAAATAACTACTTTGGAGGTAGACTCTATAACATTTTACCCCGTTGAAGCCTTCCCCACCCCACCTCACCCCACCCCCCCAAAAAAACCCACACTGACTCCTCAGACTTCACCACAAAATATCTAGGAATTTATCTAGCTCAGGTGTGACCCCAATGAGTCCTCCCAAAAAGGCCAAAAACAGGCCTGGAAAGATTCCCACCTTTTCCCCAGCCCCATATTCACAAAAACAGAAGGCTGGAATCTGTGGTTGCCTAGAAAAATCACTGAGGGAATCAGTTGCTTAGACCTACAGGTGCTCTTTTTGTCATTTTAGGTTTTTAAAATCCCCCTATGTATTTTATATTCAGATTTCACATTTTTCTGCAGATGCTCTGTACAGTTTCTGAAACCTGTGAAAGTGTGACTTTTTGTCTCTTTTTGCAGGGGCAGTGAAGGAGATCAGTGTGCGTTCAGCTTCCTTTGGGTTTTCCTGCACCTCGCTGCCTTCCCCCACCCACAAAGGAGCAGTTCCATCCATTTCAGTTCCAGCATTTCAGGAGGACTAATGGGACTTCTAAAAATCGAGTGCCATTGAAACAACCCAAAAAAGAGTGGCAGGCAACCTTCCCAAATGACTATTTAGAAACATAGGCCCTTTCCGCTCGGGCGGAATAGGGCGGCCTGGGGATGGCAAAAACGCCATCCCCAGGCCGCCATTCACACAGGGGGCGCAGCTGCAGCGCAGCCGCGCCGCCCTCGCGCCGCCCAACCGGCGCCAAGCCGGCGTTTCCAAGCTGGCACTTTCTTGGAAACGCTGGCTGGAAGCCGCTGCCGTGCGAATGGCAGCGGCTTCCAGGCACTTCCCCCCCCACTCCCTCCCTCCACTTACCTGCTCTCCGGCCCTCCGGTGCGTCGCCGAGGCCTGGGGACACGCCCCCCTGCTCTGCGACGCTGAAGCAGGCACGCAGGGCAGGGGAGGCGTGTCCCCAGGCCCCAGCAACGCGCCGGAGGGCCGGAGAGCAGGTAAGTCCACCGGGCGATGGCGCCCAGTGGCGCTGTCTTCCCGGTTCTTTCTGGGAAAGTCCATGCGGACGGTCCCGGCGTCGTTGGGTCGGCATCAGTAACGCCGACCCAAGCCCTTCCGCCTCCGTGCGGAAAGGGCCATAAGGAAGTGGGGGCCAGTAAATTGTGCCTCAGCTCAGCAGGAATCATCAGGCACTTCCTCAAGGGTAAATGTGGGAAAACCTCACTGCAGGGCAAACATCATCAGGGTAAGTACTGCATACATAAAAGTTCATAGATACATCTAACTGATGCAATGCAAAGGGGAGATGTATCCTGTTTCAGATGAATAGTTAATTGGGTAACAAGCATGATTAGACCATCTGGCAGCTTGATTAGATTTCCAGGTAAGTGTACATTGTAGGGAAGTTTCTGAGAAGGTAGATGTTTTGTACTGCAAAAAGGTCCTCACTTATTGCCACAGTATAAGGAGTTTTGGGAGGATCATATGAAAGAATTATAATTTCTGTCCCCATTGAGTTCTCATGGTAACCAGACTACTTCCTCTTGAAAACACCTGACGTATATGCCTTAATCCAAAATACTGAGTGAATAAATTTATTGGTATGCAGATATGGGCCATTAAAAGCACATCAACGATTATATGAGAACATTATGAGCATACATGATAAACTGAATCAAAAATGCTGCGACATCATACCAAAAGACAGATTCATCAGTACCTCGGACTTCACTAAAACAGAGGATTTGGGAGTGCAAAAAGGCATTGCTGCTCTGTCTGTGTGTGCGGGGGGGGGGGAGGCAGTGGTGGGATTCAAGTAATTTAACAACCTGTTCCGGTAGCCTGAATTAAAATAATTTAACAATTGATTGTTTACAAGCACCATTTTATCAACCGGTTCTGCCGAAGGGGTGCGAACCTGCTGAATCCCACCACTGGGGGAAGGCTATAGAGACAACATTATGAACCCTTCCATTTTATATTATTAAAATACACAATAAAATACATTGAACATTCTAATAGTTTTTCATAATATGTTCATACATACATGCAGAGAAAAACTCTGGAAAAGGAAAGTTCTCTATCAATTGCTTTACCTCAAAATATTCATGTATAATTCTCAGTAGAGCTTAGAAGAGGGGCCGTGACTCACTGGAAGAACTTCTGCTTAGCATGCAGAAGGTCCCAGATTCAATTCCTGGCACCTTCATTAAGGACAATTTTGTAGGTCATATCAGAGACCTCATCTTGAAACCCAAAGTGCCACTTTCAATCTGAGTAGATACTACTGACCTTGATGAACTGAAGGCCTTATTCAATATGGGGCAGCTTCATGTGTGCTCATGTTTGACTTGGACCAGTAAGTCCAGAAAACTCCTGAATTGAAATATGGTAGTTCACCTTAGTTGAATCATTACCCCTTAATCTCAGTTATTTACCATACAGGCCTGTTTTAAGAATGAAAAGACTGGAGAATCATGCACTTCGTTGAATTCCACAGTGGCAAAAGGAGAATAAAAATGTATTTGTTAAAAATAGAGAGATGTAAATAATGATATGCACTGAGGTAGAATTATTGATACTTATGAATGTGAATTGTTCATTTGGGTAGTGGAGATAAGGGAGAGGGATGATAACATGTACTTGTGCATTTTTAAAAGCCTGTTTAACAATGGAATTAGGCTAATGCTTAATAATGTGATAGTCCTCTCTTCCTTGAGGGAATAAAGTCTTGCAATCCAAGCAGGAATTTTTTAAATGCTATAAGCCATGCTTCTAAAATTAGGTACACTACATATTTAGGTAAATTAATATTACTAAGAAATTCTCTATGTTCAGATTCTTTAAACCTCTCTCTCCTTCTCTCTCTCAAACTATATTCTTTCATTCATTTCCCCATTGAATTACACAGTTCCTGACCCTACTCATGATCTCTTCACAGGGCGAACTACATCATAATAATCCACATTGTGTATTTAATGCACTCAGCCACTAAGAACATATTAGATATGAATTATTGTCACATAATTCACATGCTGTCATATCTTGTTGTGTAATTATCCCTTTGTCACTCACACCTGCTTCTTCTGGAGTTTGGAGGAACCTGCATGACGGGGGGTGGGGGGGTGGGGGAGTTTAGACAAGCTGCCAAGATCATATTAGAAAAAAATTATTCAGAAATGTAAGAAATATACCTAAAACTACCCTACATTTTCTAGTATCTATTTATCTCACCATGTAATAATGATCTTGCCAAATCAAGTGTAGCTGTGATGCTGAGGCATTTTCAAGAGTATCAGAGAGCTTTGGGGATTTAAATATAACTGCACACTGTTCATTTGTAGAAATAATGAATGTTACAATAAAATAAGCATCCACAGCCAACAAAAGGTCAAGAAGTCCCTGAGCAGGGAAAATCATTGCCTCATTTTTGACTTTTTGCTTGGAATGAGCATGTGCACATTCTGATCATGCCCACTTGGAATACACCTGGGGAGTTTCAAGGCAATAGATATGGCAACTAAGTGAATAATGTTTTAATATAAACATATATTTTAATCACACAAGACACGTAAATCATACATAGACACCAACACCAACAATAACAACAGAAAAACAAGAAAAAGGAGAAAAAACAAACAAACTAAAATGGGGGCCCCTGCCATATGTTGTCCTCTTTGGCAATGCCTTATACTGGCTCCATCTTCTGGCATTGCCGCCCCTCCCAGCCTTGGGACCGGGCACCACTCATAGGGAATTTGAGTTGACGCTGTTTTTAGGATTCTGTACGCTGCTATTGATTTTAAGGCTTGTAATTGTGTTTTAAATGATTGTTGGATAGTATGTGTTGTGTTGTAAACCACCTAGAGCCCTCCGGGGATGAGGCAGTCTACAAAATCCAAATAAATAAATAAATAAATAAAAATAAAATATAATAATAATAATAATAATAATAATAATAATAATAATAATAATAATAATAATAATAATAATAATAATAATAATAATCCTAGGTCCTTGGGAAGGACTCGATATTCAGAGATGAATTCCAGACACTTGTGCTGTGTTGTTATGTGTATAATAATAATAATAATAATAATAATAATAATAATAATAATAATAATAATAATAATAATAATAATAATAATAATAATAAAAAAACCTAACAAAATATTACCCATTACAAACCCTACAGCTACAAAATTTGTTAGTAAGTCAGTTACAACCATAGGCTTATTTATTTATTTGTCTTGTATGCTGCAGATGTCAGGTGCCGCACTAGGAAGGTTGCAACTGATTTTCAGAGAATGAACAAGAGCAGGTGCTCACCAACCAATGCCCCAAAGACCAAGCTCTGTCTATCCCAACAGCCATTTATGCTAGTGAGACCTGGAAGCAGTGGTGGGATTCAAATAATTTAACAACCGGTTCCAGTGGTGGGATTTCAATAATTTAACAACTGTTTGTTAACAATCACTATTTTAACAACTGGTTCTGCTGAAAAAAGTGCAAACCTGCTGAATCCCACCACTGCCTGGAAGGCATCAACAACAGGCTCAGTGTCTTCCAGCAGAAGTGCCTTCACCAAATCCTGAAGATCCGATATTATGACCACATCACCAATGAAGAGGTGCTCTGAAGGAGTGGCTTGTGCAAATTCCATACCATCATTGCACATAGAAGACTTCGACTGACTGGCTACCCCCTGATACCAAACAACAACGAGGACAGCCCTGAAACACCTGGAAGAGAACATTTGGGTAAGACCTGAAGGCACTGAATACTACATGGAGGCTGAAACACTTGACCAAGACCGGAACTGCTGGAGAGCATTTGTTGCCCGATTTGTTACTTAGCATGGGAGGATCTAAGTCTAAGTGTATGCTGTCCTTCCTGTAATGGGCTCAGGGTGGCTCACAGCATATTCAATACCACATACAACTGGTATAAATACAGATAAAATATCTAAAATCAATATAAATATAGATAAAAGCATTTAAAATCAATCTATACATGATGGCAGCAATGTCTGTATAATATAAAGGAGAGGAGAGGCCAGACTGCTGGAAAACCCATGGCTGCCTCAACCATATGCCTGGAGGAACAGCTGTGTCTTTCAGGCCCCATGAAATGGCATCAAATCCCGCAAGTCCCTGGTCTCACTGGACAGAGTGTTCCACAGGTTGGGGCCAGGGTCGAGAAAGCCCAGGCCCTGGTTGAGCTAACTGAACATGTTTCAGGCCAGGGATTACCAGTGGTTTTCATTTGCAGAATGCAACACTATTTGGGGACATATCAGGAGAGACATATCAGTAGGTATAAACTTTGCCAATTTATTCTCCAAATTCTCTCCCTTGCTTTCTCATGAATTCTCACACACAGTGTTTAAGGAAAAGATTTTCCACTGAATGAAAGCCAGTTTGGAGAGCTCCATTTCTCTCCAGTAAGCACACTTCTAGAGTCTAGTACTACTGCATGGAATTGCAGATAAGCTTCTACATGAATATCCAATTGTATTCGAAAAACACTCATCCGATTGCAGCTCTGTGAAATTACCTTCAGAAATACATGTTTTTCTAGCAACGAATATCATAGCATAGCCAATCAACAGTTTCAGCATTAGCATGTCATTCCTATAAGCTCCTTTTTTTGTTTCAGTGACCTTTTAAAAAACAAAACATAAGGATCTATTCAATACTGGCCAGAAGGAATTTATCAACAGGGTCAGTGACCCTCTGCATGACTGTAGCTTTTAATTTCTGAAAATTTTTTAACAATCACATACAATGCATCCTTCACATTTTTTCAGTATCAAGAATTTAACTTCTTTGACTTATGTGACAATAAGTCTTTGAGGGTGGGATTATCTTTATAACTGTGGTTTACAGAGACCTTCATTATGAGAGTTCCATACCCAGTTATAAAATATTCATGTCAGTTTCATTTCATCAAATACACAGCATTTATAAATCGGGATCCAAAGCATCCCATACATGATCTGAACACAGAAGCAATGCTACAACAGGTATGAGGTCACCACATTTTCCAGTTATATTTACCTAAAGTTTTTTGTATTGTACTTGTCATATTTTAGAAGATCCATCAACCTGTAAGAATGACTTTTCAGAGGGTCAAAATACTTCAGAGGGCAAATGCAAAAATCCTGGTGTCTTTATCACGTGCTTCTTTGATCCAAGCCATTATGTTCCAGATGCGTTTTTACTCCAGCCATGATTCAAAATGAACTGAAAATTCATGGGCAAAAACATATATAAACAATTCACTTCTACTAGGATTTTTTTAAAAAAATGGCAATGTGCATTAAGAAGAAACATAGCTTTAGCATTTGTTTTTTAAAGTGTTTGCCTGTTGACTTGTTTCTGGGGGTTTTTTGGGGAGGGAGGAATTTTTAGGTTTTCACAGTTTGTTGTATTGGTGGTTGTGAGGTAGTGTTGCGATGACCTGAATGAACCTGTGGGTTTCCCCACATTTGTTTATAGATTTTTCTTGAGATAGGGGTTGATTCTCTGCTGAGAAAGGTAGAGTTGCATTGCTGTCACTATTGCTGGGTTTGGGTGTGATACTTTGGTGAAAGTTGGGGATGGCAAACGTGCCTCCTATTTTGGTGTTGTAGCATTGTACATTGTTTTAGTTATGTTAGAGTTTGCAATGTTTTGGTTGTCATTTGGTTAGTTGTCTGGTAAATTGTTTTTTTTCCTAGAGTACCTCTGTTGTGATGTTAGCTGTATGGGTGTGGGTGTCGGAGGCATTGGAAAGGGAGGACATGTTTCTCTGCTTTTCTTTTGAAGGAAAAAATGATATTTTTCCCTCTCATTTGAAACAGCGGGAGGATGTGACGGCATTTGCTATTTTGCTGCAATTCCATTGTGCTGTAGATTTGTGGGGAGCTCTGGGGAGGTGTTGTTGCAGGTAGGGGCATCCAATTTGCTGCACAGTTGTTGGTGACTTTCCTCACAGAAACCACCTAGGTTTTGTGAAGTTTGTGTGGGGGGGGGAGGAGTCCAATTCTATAGGCACTCCTTGGTGCCCATAGAATTGAACCCCCCCATCCAAACTTCACCAAATTTGGACAGTTCCTGTGATGAAAGTTACCAGCAGCTATTTGGCAAATTTAGTATCCCTACTTGGAACAACACCCCCTCCAGAGTGCACCCCCCCAGCACAATGCAGCTAAAGCACAACTGCAAGCCCTATGTAAGTATATGATAGGAAAATTAGGAACCTTTTTCACATGGTTGGATGCCCTGATGTTGTGACTTTGCTCCATTATATCCATTAGGGAATTTTGAGGGGTTCTCGGGGGGGGGGGTGTGATTTTTAAAGGTAGAGGCACCAAAGTTGCAGTGGGTTCAGGAAATTCTTCTGAGAAAAGCAACCATTTGGTTCAGAGTATCCAATTCTATGGGGTCCCAAAGGGGTGCCCCATATCCCACTGTTTTCTATTGTTTCTAATGGAAAAAGGGCACCCTTTTGGGAGGACCATAGAATTGTACCCCATGATGCAAACTTTGCAAACCTGTGTGCTCTTTTCAGGAGAGTCTCCTGAGTTGACCCACTCTGGCTTGCCCTCATATGCAAAAGCGTCCTAAGTGAGAGTCTGCCTTGTTGGGTGTCTCACACATTGTGGGTGCAAGGGGACAGAAGAAGATGATTGTAGGCTCCTGATCCAAGGCTGCTGGGTCCCACCTCTGATCAATTGTAGGGGTGCAGTACAGTACATGAGTGTGGGCTTGTTCCGCTGATGTGTGTCTCCAGAAATGAGGCATCATAATATGTTAGTTACACTGCAAGAATTTTTGCTCTCTCCAGGGAGAGATAAAACTTCATGGTGCCACATACACTTTTGGCTCAGAGCTCAGGATTGTGCTACCAGATCTGATTCCCCGTTAAGCTAATTCAGTGTCCTAAAGAAAGCCACTTTTGCTTTGATACTGTATTAAATTACAGATCCATGTTAGACTCAAACGTGATTTCTTCAAGTCTGTGATGTTATTTTCTCCAGCCATTTACACACTTGTGGTCTCCTTTACATTGAGTGTATATTCTCTTCAGGTTTGATTCTCAGTTACAAACACATTTCCCCCTCTTCAGAACTCTCTGCACTCTCAGACCAAATCCCTTTGTTTTCTGAAGGCTGTTGAAGTGTGACTTTTTCTTTCCCTTCACAGGAAAAGCAAAGGAGATCACTGTGTGTTAAACTTTCATAGGATTTTCTTGCTCATCCCCACTTTTCCTTGCCCACACAATAGCAGTTTCAGTACAACCAGAAAGGCTTTTTTTAATGCTGAAGATGTATTACTGGAACAATAAACCCTATACAATTGGCATGGTCTACTGAAATAATGCTAGACCAAAGATTGCAGAGGAAAAATATGGCAGGCAACCTCTCCAAATGGGGTTGCAATAGTGGGCAGGCAAAATGGCAGACCAGCTGGGTTACACAGGAAGAGAATCCCTGTGTAAACAAAAAACCAAGGGGAAAACTGCACTGTGAAGTGAAAAGCTGTGGAGCAGGCACTGTATGCCTTAATGGTCTTCCTGTGTAAGGAAGCACCCAATGAAACAATAGTGAAAAGAGTTATGCAACATTTTACACATAATTCCTTGTTGGTGACTAAGATCTGGGGCAAACAATAAATAGGAACAGCTGACACAGTGAATCCAGGGATGTTGAAGATGGCTACATGGATTGAAGTCCATTCGTGGATTCTGTGACTTATCTAATAGGAGAACGTAACATACTCAATTTTCTGTATTATCCTCAAAAACAATGGTGCTGTTTTGACATTGATAAAAACCACATGGTGTGCTTTCTAAACTAGACATATTTTTAGGATCAGTATAAAAGACAGTAATGATTTTCAATAAGGAATGTTTCAACTTTTAAGCAGGATGCAAAAGAAAAGAACAGAGAACACAAGGGGTAGAAAATCTATTCAGAGACAGCTAGATAAAGAGTAGTTTTCAAGCATTTCACTTAATGTTTGGTAGTAAATTTCACCTAAGTAACTGTCACTGAGAAAATCTCATGTTCCAAGAATGGTAGATTGTTTCAGCTCATGCCAGCAGCTAATAAATGTTGCATATGTACAGCGGTACGTGGTTGATGGAGAGATAACTGTAAAAGCCAAAATCAGACAAGTTTTATCTTTTTGCTCAGAATTCTAATAAACTTTTAAGGGAAAAAAATGTAAACTAACCTTTTCAGAAAAATGTAAACTAATTCTACAAAAAGGAATTCTTTATTGCTTATCCTGTATTTGTTCGGGGGGACTCATGGGGGAGAGTGTACTGAAGAAAGAGACTGCTGGGGGATTAGCCATTGTATGCAAAGTGAGTAGCATCATTTCATTGAAGACATGCTTTCATTTTGCCTTGCTCCCAAGAATCCACATGCTTTAGTTAAGGCCTGGGTGACTAAGATGCCACCTCTTCTGGCATGTCCTCTTACCATGATTAAACAGCACAGGCTCTACACTGTACCCCAACTTTCTTATTTTCTGGGCACACTCACCTGGGCTGAATAATGCAATTTCAGTTCACTTTCAATGCTCTTTGCAACTAGATTTTACTATGTGAAATGACAAAATCCACTTGGCAAAATTGCACATGATCATGAAAATGCAGTGAACACAGGCAAACAAATGATTTCAAGGAGCTGAAAGACAAGTATGGCACTTATTCCAATAAGAAGTAACAACACAACTACACTACAGCCACAGGCAAAACAATGCAAGTCATCACAGTACAGTGTGATTTTCATAAATGTAATGTGCAAATCAAGCACAGTCCAAAGAATCACATAAAATGAATAACAGTAAATATAAGAGCCCAGAAACAGAAATATGATGTGGTCATAAAATGGAAATATATCTGTGAACCTGTCCTGGAGCATAGCTACATCTCATTTCTGTTTCTGGACTCTTATGTTTATTCTAATTCACTTTGTGTGATTTTTTGGGACTACACTCAATTTGCACATTGCATTTATTAAAATCACACTGCACTGTGATGAGTTGCATTGTTTTGCCTGTGGCTGCAGTGTAACGGTGTTTTACTTCTTGCAGCTTTTGTACTACCACACTAGTGGCTTTGTTTTTGACATGGAATTTATTCCATATACTGCACACGGAAAATAGGCAGGCACAAGTGGGACTCTGAGATAGCTTAAGAGGATAAAGTGAAAAAGAGGGGTGTCTGCCTCTTCCTCGTCTCTGACCATTGAACTCCTCTCTGGATCTATTGTCAGTCAAAGAACTAGAGTGCAAAGAGTCACAACTGTAGTTGCCCAGAGCTGCTTTGTCCCAAGATATATCTCATGCTCAGCAGCAGATTCTTCAGACTGGCAGATCTGAAGGCTCCTTCTGAGATTGCCAGCTCTGAAGGCTCCTTCTGGTTAACAATCACTACTAAAAAACGAATAACCTCCCTCCCCAAAAGAGGGGCAACAAATCCTAGTGACAACAACAAAGTCTTCTGGCTGGCAGTTACATGGAGTCAAGTGATTGTTGGTTTATCTGTAGAAAGTTCTGCTGCAGCTTCAGTTAAGGCAATACTTATCCCTATGGCTGCAAGAGAAAAGAATTCTTAGACCTGAGTGGGATCTGATCCAACATGATCCTTTTCAGTTTTAGATAACAAACAGTGGTAGTATTTTAGAAGGCTGGGATAAATCAGAAATGGATAGGACATTCACACTGCATAATTAGCCAATAAAGTCCATATAACTTAGAATTGTGCACTATGCAATGTGGGTCATTTTCCCACTGGAAAAATGAAAGTGGATACAAACTGGCTTGGGAAGAATTGCGACCTTTTGAGCATGTTTTCATGGTCCCCACTGCAGCTTGTGGTCCCCAAACGACACCTGCTCCAGGTGACACAGCAGCCAGGCAAAATTCCCCACTGTTTGTGGATATGCAGAGACTTTTCTGATTGGCTGTTGCGTTGTGCTGGGGCGGGATTTGTTTAATTTACTACCCTGCAGATCCACGTCTGTGTGAGCATGCACAGAACAACTGTATGCAGAAATGGGAAAACGGGCAATTAAAGCAATGCCCCATTTCCGTGCTGCTTTGTTTCCTAATATCCACATGGATACGAGGTATAGCGTTGCTTTGCATTGCCTTTTACTCAGAAAATTATTCCAAACCAGCTCCACATCACCTAATATCCACATGGATCTCAGCTACATGAAATTTTTTTAAAGGGCTGCGCGCACATTGCGCACAGCCCACTGCGCCCTGATTGGATGGGAGGCTCCACGTCACAACGGCAGGAGATTCAACCCACTAATCTTCTCCACTGCTCCCCTCCAATCCGGATTGATCCCGGGGTTGTTCAAAAGGTCTACTTTCATCCAGGTCCAGGAAAAGCACACGCTAAGGGGGAGAAGGAGTGGCAGAACTGGCTTTGCCCAGAACGCAGTGGGGAATTTTGCTCGAAACCTGTTTTTTTTCCAGTGAGTAGCACATGCTATTTAGTCAGTGGGAAATTGACCATGATGGATGTGTGTCTAACTGTCTCTAATTGTATCAGATGTTTCATTTTCCACTACTGAATTAACAGAATGGACTCATCCTATTCCCTTTCTACTGATCATGAGTTCTAGTAGTCTTTCCATACTTGACGGAGTGTGTAAACAGAGTGGGCACAAGGACATTTCCCCACTTCCTTGCCTACATTTAATCACCAGCACATGACAGTGCTTATATATGGAGGAAAGGTCCTTGTGCACAATTCCTCCCTGTGATTGGCAACATTTGGAAAGATACGTCCCTGATCATCTCCAAATTCCCATTGAAAATTTAATCTAGATACAACCAAGCTTCAAAAGAATTGGCACATTTTCATCCAGGTTCCAACATCCTCACAGCATGTTTCTAGTGAAGACATCTACGTTTGCCCCTTGGGGGATGCCTGCTGTCAGGGCTGCAATTGTTAAGCTAGCAGCACTAACATTTCAGAGTATCTTTAGGAGACTCAGCTGATGATACCACCCAGGTTTGGTGAAGTTTGGTTCATGGGGGCCAAAGTTATGGACCCTCAAATGTGTAGCCTCTTATTAGCTCCCACTGGAGTGTTTTTCCCCCCCAAAAGGTGCATATACAAGCAGGTCCAGTAAAATCCCGTGATGGGGGTGGTGGTGCCAGAAATGGGACTGATCTGTCTTCCAAGGTTCGGCAGTGGGGAGATCGCAAGGAAATCTGGATATTTGGGTGACTATTCCAGGATTAATCACCAGTGGGAAATTGCCACCATGAGGAGGTACCATAAGCATGGACATTTCCTCCAAGGTGTGGGGAGGGGTCAGCACAATATGCCTGATCTCACTTTCTACTCATCAGTCAGCATGTGTTATTATGTAAAGGTAATACAGTAAATAATTGTTCTTGGGATAAAATATAAGATCCATTAGTACAACTTGCACTTTTTTCGACTGAAGCCAGTGCGCTTAAATCCAGCAAATAGATTGCTTGCAATTAGATTGCTTGCAAATTTTCTGAATTTCTATTTACCCAAGTTGTGTCTCAAATCAGTCTGTTTATTTTTCTCATTTTAAAATTTTGGAATCAGTTTATAATCAATTCTGTTTTTATCAAAGAGAAATCTGAAGAGAAGAGGGAAAGGATGGGAAGTTCTGCAGAATTTCAGATTATCACTTTGGAGACAGGAAATGTCTTTCCAAACCTTTCAATCCTCCTGTTACAGCATCACACTGTGATGAATGACATAAAACATCTCTTCATGAACTGGAGTTATTAAAGGCTGCATTGGTTTCTCTACAAGATAAAATTAAAAAGAAAATAATTAAAAATTAAAATTAAAATTAAATTAAATTAAATTAAAAAATTAAAAAGAAAAAGAAAAAGAAAAAAGAACAACAAGAATCATTAACTTTATATTAAAAAGTGAATTTCAGAAAAAGAATTTTTCCTAACCACAACAACACAAGGATTCAAAGACAGAGATTTCTCGCAGGCTTAATAATGCTACCCAGTTTTTGTACCCCCAAAGACTATTAAAGCAGGAAACATGTTATGTGTTCTCTATCTTTTATGGCTGATAGGACTTCATCAGAGGAAAATGGGAGGACATTTACTATTATATCTTGAGATATTACTTCCCTACAGGCAGATTACAATGGTCAGATAATTTCCTTAATTGGAATCAAAGAAAAAATTAGCTGCTGTCAGGGCAGATTGCAAAGGGGACTGGAAGGTCAAAATGTGAAATGTCTTCTGTGGCCAGTTTGAATGCCACATCATACCTATAACTATACCATGGTGAGAAAAGCCATTTTAAATGTCACACTGAGTAATTAGGCACCATGAATACAAGCCTGGATCACTTCATATAGCATATTATGAAAATGTTCCATATACTTTAACTCACAATTTTAAAAAAAGATAAAATAAATATACTGATGGTAGAAGGGTATTATAATGAAGGACTGAAAAGGCATTATGAAATAAAAATTTCAGAACTTGCTTCACTTTAGAACATGACATCAAATGCCAACATATCAGACTCTTGTTTCTTTAAACAAAAAAGTCAGGGCCTGATTAGTCCTGTAAGGTAAAGCTTCACCAGTGTACCAACATTTCTCTGAAAAGCCAGAATCAAATAGCCATCCAATCATACCCCACTACCCAGCATATCCCACAGGACTTCAGCTGCTCAGTGAATTGTTTCATTGAGAGCTAGAGTGATAAGACAAGGCTTCAATGCAGTAGAAATAACTTCTAGCACAACTTCTCTATTCATGTCTAAATGCGCTATAGCCGCTATACAATTTAAGAAGAAATCATATCCTGCCTGTAGATTTACCATCTGAAGAACTCATTGGGATGGTCATTCCCTTTTGCCTCTATTTTTGAAAAGTAGTAAGTTGTATGTCAGAACCTTTGTGATAGCAAGAACAATGTGACATCACCTCTCTCTATGTGCCTTTTGTTCTTCCAACTGATCTAGAAACATTCTCTCTCTTTCTCAGCACTCCCTCCTTCCTTCACTTTTTCCCTGACTCCCTATGTACCAAAAAGGAATGGAATCATATTTGAGGTCAGGGAGAATTTCTCACAGTTAAGTCAGTTTTGTCATATACCTACCTTTGTTTCCTGCTCTGGGTCAGCCATTTGTGTACACAGCTGAGTGTATCATTATGTAACATGTTTTAGCTCTAAACAGCTACCATAAGGCTAATATGGGGCCACTCCCCACTTACCTCGTCTGAGTGCAACCCCGCAGCGACCCCTCGTAGAAAAGCCTCCGTGGCTTTTGACCACGGAGACATTTGTTCCCCACTCATTTTCCATTCAGGAAATAGTGCGGGGTTCCACATCAAGAGTCAAAGAGGCAATCGAGCATTCTGATTGGCTGGCACGCGTGTGCGTCATTTACACGTGGGAGTTGCAGCCAGCCGAAGGCGGGGCTCCATTTTGATTGGCTGTCCCGAAAAGTTGGTTTGGATAAGCTGAACTCATTGTTTTGAGACGTCTGCACATGCTGACGTCACTACCCTTTGCAAATTGCTTGGGCAGAAAAACGAAAGTAAAAATCGGTTTCGGTTTACACCGCCGACAACCCTGTGCTCAGTGGCACTTTGCCAAGCTGCAAAACCGTGGAGCTTGAGCAAAAAAGAGCAAAAAAGAGCAATGTTGGCACGCCTTGTTGTGCACACGTCTCAATTTCCAAGCACTTTCTGACGGGGACACCCTCCCTAAACAAAATGGCGGTTCCTGTTTCCTGATTGGCCAGAAGCTGCGCGTCAGAGTGAATCAGCCGCGCTTAAACAGCCAAGGTTCCCCACCCCCCCACGGGACCCGCGGGGTTTTTGAAAATGTTGCTCTTTGCAGAGGACCTAATTTGCCGCGCGGCAAGGAGGTGGGAGAGCGGCAAATTAAGGGCAGCTGCGCAGTGGGCGCTGGTGACGTGGGGAATGTCCATCCTCCTCGTGTCTTTTAAAGAGGTGACCCCGCGGCTTATGGTGAGTGGGTCATCCACCATGAAGTCATCACCATGAAGTCATCAAACCATGAAGTCATCATTCTAGGTTTTCAAGTTTCCTACCCATACCATTTTTCTTGATTAGAAATGCCTTCCAACTGCTTTAGCTCCAGTAAGGAAAATGGTAGATGTTGTGTCTGGGTTTCTTCTTCTGAGGAAAGAAGGATATGGTGGAATTAATCCCCTCCTTCTCTGAAGGCCTATCCATAATGCCCCCATTTCCCCACATTAGCTCTAAATTACATGTTGGGAGTTTCAGTTTCATTTCACATAGTTAGGTCCTAAATGTGTTGATCAGAGTGGGGAATTGCATTCTTTTTTCTCATATTACTTGACCATGTACAATGGCATATGCCCAAAACTGTGAGCCTCTGAGGAACAAAGCATTCTTTGAAAGTAATTCTGATCAGGAAAGTAGAGAGCAGCAGGGACATAGTGCTTAAGAGCAGGTGCACTCTAATCTGGAGGAACCAGGTTTGATTCCTTGCTCTGCCGCTTGAGCTGTGGAGGCTTATCTGGGGAATTCAGATTAGCCTGTGCATTCCAACACATGCCAGCTGGGTGACCTTGGGCTAGTCACAGTTCTTCTGAGCTCTCTCAGCCCCACCTACCTCATAGGGAGTTTGTTGTGGAGGTGGGGGAAAGGGAAAGGAGATTGTCAGCCCCTTTGAGTCTCCTTACATGAGAGAAAGGGGAATATAAATCCAACACTACTACTTCTATCTGAGAATTTTCTAGTTAAGAAATCAGCAGTGGGTTATATGGGAAGCAATACCTCGAATATTATTTTTCAGGGCCTACATGAAAATTGAAATACACATTATCCCACCTGATGCCTATAATCTCAGTGGAGGAAACTCCTATTTTAATTCTGAAACTGCATAAATAGACCATGTTAGGGTAATATGTTTACAGCTTGGACTGTGATTCCCTGAAACATGGCCTGGAAAAGTTGTGATTACCATCAGTCCCCTGGAACCACTTTTTATGCATTTTCCATTATAAATCACTCATGGAGGCAAATAAACACATGAAAATGGGTTATATTGAATCAGACCTTTAGGCATTTTCCGCACAGCCAATGTATTTTGGGATAAGGAGGTGAAACATCCCGGTTTGGCCATGACTCCTCATGGCTTCCAGGATTAAATCGGGTCCACCCTGCAAAATTTCCCTTATCTTTCTAAAAATGATGACATTGGAGGTTCTCATTTTAAAAGTCAGGGCCACTCCCGCTCCCCTGCAAACACCGCAGGAGATGGGCCAGTTTATTTTTCCTGTCTCACCACCTGATCTCCCTGCCCCACAGCTACAGCCAATCAGAATGTCAGAAAAACGGGAATGTTCACACATGTGCAGGAATCTCCGTAAACTACGTAACGTAAACTATGTAAATGTTCATGAAGTGGGGTCGTGTCCACGGGGCGGGGGGCACGATGCCCTGCGCGGAGCAGCAGCTGGGTCATTGAGGAGGTTCAGTGGGGGCAGGGGCGGTGCTGGCTACGCTGCAGCAGGGGTACAGGACGTGTGCATGCCCCGGGCGCAGTTTCCCCTCGCTCTGCCTCTGCGTTCATGTGGAAAATGAAAATAAACTAGGGGCTCAAGCATAATTCACTGAAGTTCTTACCCCCAGCCTGAACATGCTGACGCAGCAGTCATGCAAAGGGAGAAACCAAGATACAAACAACCTGATATGTTTGATCCCGGTTTTCCCTTGGGATATTATGGCTGTGGGGAAAATGTCTTAGACAATCAGACAGTGGCTCTCCATAGATCAAGGTATGGTTGTTTCACATCATGTTGTACTTGATCTTTCTCACTGGAGATTGAACCTCAGACCTTATGCATGCTAAGCAGATGATGTACTACTGAGCTACAACCCTTTTCTAGGTCTACATAGTCTCCTTCCTTCCTTCCTTCTTTTTATTCAATCAAATGACAGGCTCTAATGAATATGAATATATTTGGTATCACTAGTAAAGTAGTTAATTTTCAGAGTTTGGGAAGACTTGTTTTCTTGACTTTGGCATATCCACTAAGAAAGTGTGAAAGTCACTATGGCAATGAAATATTTCTCGCAAATGCTCCCATCAACTATTTGCCTATTTTGCCTGCTGTAGGAACCATTTTCCAGCTACTTTCTCTTTTGAACTGTTTTGGAGGTCTGGAGCAATGCCAAGGAGGCTTAGCAAGGACTAGAGACTGTCCAAAGTTTGAACAGAGAAAGGCAAGTGTTTTTCTAAGGAAAAGCACTCATGAATCTATTCACCCAGGACTAAAGCAATGCTGCAGTTCTCCATCATCAAAATTCAGATTTACCCTCTTTTTTGACAGGCAATCTGGAAAGCTGGTGCTTGGCACACTCTTCAACTGAAGCCTTGACCTCTTTTCACTTCAAAGATTTCTGAAGGAAATTTCCTTACTCTGTATTAATTTAAGCAAACTTTCAAAATGGCTTGAAGCTTTCTCTGTGCTCAAATGTAAAAGAAATGTCTACGACATTTTATTAAATAAAGTCATGTCAAAAATCTTTATGAAAATGAATTTAATATATTGTTAGTGCCTCCCAAATGACAACACTGCATACATTTGGTCTTCTGGGATGAAGAAGGAAGTATCCACTTGAAATAATAAAAACAGTCAGTTGATCAAATATCATTAGAAGGTTGAGAGCAGAGTGGAAATCTGTTGGTCATATGGAGATTAAATCTGGGTCACAACTTTATGAGATAAATGCAAGTGTATAAATGATTTAAATAAATAAATGTGTTTCATTTGGTGTGCTTAGTAGGGTAAATGGAAGCCAAACTACTTAACATTAGCTAAGGCAGGGTGGGGGTGTATATAAACTTGCTAAAAAGATATATTCAAGCTTTCTGAACTGTAGATAGTCAGTGTTCACAGACTTTGGGGGGTTAATTTGATGATCTTGTGGCTTATTCTTAGTCCTTAGAAGTAATATATTTTAAATGGGGAATCAAGGCTCACAGAAATGATCAGTGAATCCAGATAAGAAACAGAAAATGGCAGAAAGATGGGCATTTCTGCAGAAGAAAGTACTATTGTAAAAAGCAGTGGTAAAATGGAGTCTGACAATTCCATTTACACTAATATTCTATTTTTTTAAAAAAAAACCATATACAGTAACTTGTGTGTGTGGTGGGAACAGCAACAAAAACATGGTGAAATCAGCCAGGTTAAAGAACAGAGAAATGCTCTCTCTTCACCCTCTTCATCGCCAACTCATAGGCTTTCATAAACGTCCTATAAGTTGTTCGCGAAACTCCATCACGAGACTTCCTCCATTCTCGCTCTAGCCGTCTGAGCTCCCGCTTCATTTGGCACAGCTCCCCTGTATACCAGGGAGCCCACCGGGGAGCAATCACCTCGATGGCATTGGAGAGCCTGGAATTCCAGTCCTCCACCTGCTCATTGAGGGTGCCAGGGGGTACAGGGTCCTGCAGAGCATCCAGGAGACCAATAGGCTCCATAAGTCTCTGCAGGTGGACATAAATCAGTCCGTTGCCTAGACAGGGTTGGCGCGGTGTATCCACCCAGACCTCCAAGGCAAAATGATCAGACCATGGCACTCTGCTAACAGAGGATACGACCATATCCAATCCTGCCTTAAAGACCAAATCCAAGGTGTGGCCAGCCTCATGAGTGGCACCAGAACTTAACAAGGAGAGGCCCAGCGTCACCATGGATGCCACCAGGTCCACAGCCACTGAACATCAGGTGGCGTCGACATGGACGTTGAAATCACCCAAGACAATAAGTCTGGGAAATTGCAATGCCCAGTCAGCCACACCTCCAGCAGCTGTGGCAGGCTGTCTCCTGGTGCACTAGGTGGCCGGTACACCAGGAAGACTGCCAGTCTTCCTGAGACAGCCACTCTAGGCCAGCACACTCCATACCAGTGATCCTTGGGACAGGGACAGCCTTGAAGGGGATTGAATCCCAGATTAACATTGCCACGCCTCCCCCCGGCCCTGAGTTCATGATTGGTAGACACATGTGAAACCTGGGGGCGAGACTTCGCCCAAGGCGACTGTCTCACCTTCATGCACCCAGGTTTTGGTGATACAGGCCAGGTCCATCTGCTGGGCCCCAAGAAAATCCCGGAGTGTCGCAGTTTTATTATTGATAGATCTGGCATTAATCAACACCAAGGACGAAGCAGAGTATTCCCGAGCCCCACGGCCCACATTCCTCGGGAGAGGTCAGAGGTCAGAAGGGGGGCGAGTATTATTCCATTTCACCCGTCTTCTCTCATATGGCCTCCGCCTATCGTCATGTATACCCTGTTCCATTATCACTGGAATCCCTAGCCCCTGAGGTGCTGCCCCCATCCCCCAATTGTCCCTTCCCATAGTCACAGCCCAGGATAGTTCTCCTAATAGTCTGTAAAACACACACCGGCCTAACCACTAACAACAAAATACCTAACGCTAAGCCTAACAATTAATACCACTTAAGACTAACTATCCAATTAACATCCTACCCACCACTACTCCCCAACTAGCAGACCTAACCCCTCCTACCTCTACCCTTACCTAACTCCTAGTCTGCCAGCTGTATTCGCTGGATTAAAAGATGCCCGGGAGTGAGAGCATGGCTGTAGTACTTTCAGCTCTATAAGCTGTAAAAATCTGCAAAAGTCTGCAGAAATCTGGCAGACCTCCATCAAGAATTCCAATATCAGTACCAAGTCCCCAGGGCCTAGAAGGGAAGTTTGAACACTAATGTCAATGGTTTAGACAGGGGTGCCCACCAGAGGTCAACCAGGCACTGCTGCTACCAGTTCCAGTCGTCCTACAGTCAGTGAGATCCAAGGGAAAGTAGCAGAGTTGGGGCTCTCACCATCCAAAAGTCTCTGTGTCCATACGTGATGCTGATAAGTAGAGTGATATATCACTTCCCCTAGTACACCTCCAGGGAGAGGGAGCTGGGGAGTTCCTGCCACAAACTCCCCCTGCTGGAACTCAAAAAGTAGTTCACAATCTATGTTGGAATGACCTCTCATCCCAGCTCTCCCAGCCCTCACACCACCGGAAGGCTTAGTCAGAGGATTGCAGTACTGATAGAAACCACCTGGGCATTAAAGTAACTGCTGGAATAGTCCAACGCCGGAGCCCTCTGCCACCGGTCTCAGCCGCTCAATCAAAGCTCATATTCGCACCCGGGCAAAACGGCAATTAGGTCTACAAGCTCCTCCTTCCTGGTCTTCGCTCTTCCCATCACCAAATTCCATGGACTACCAAAACAAAAGCAAATCAGTGGGTTCCATATCAAATCAAACATGAACTGTCCCTAGAAGCTAAAATGACTAAACTGGGGCTGTCATGCTTTGGTCTTATCATGAGAAGACAAGGGTCACTGTAAAAGACAATGTTAGTAAAGGATGAAGGCATCAAGAAAAGAGGAAAACCCAACATGTGATGGATTGACTCTATAAAGGAAGCCATAACCCACTATTTGCAAGATATGAGCAAGTTAATGAGAGAACATTTTGGAACACACTGATTCCTAGGATCACTATGAGTTGGAAGCGACTTAATGGCACTTACACACACACACATACACACAAAGTGCAGTTCTGCACATTATGCACTGAAGAACTAGTGACTTTCTTATTTTGAGCCTGTTATTTTTGAACTTCTGTAAAATCACAAATTGGAAACTCGTGTAAGAACCACACTCTGAGTTAGAAGCCAAACCACTAGAGCTACACATCCTTAATGTTGAGAAGAGTCTACACATTAAACAGGTTAGTTACGCAGCTTAAGTTAATGGGTTAAGAACAATCTTCAGAAAGCATTAATGCTAATAACTGGCTTTCAGTGCACAGAATGAATCAGGTTATTGTTCAGCAGAAATAAACAATCATAAATATTTGAAAAGTTTCCCATATTAAAAACAAACAGCATTCTTAATGTAGGCAAACATCGTGTATCAGAAAGTGTGTGGTGCTATGCTCTCTTTCTCAGTCCACTGAAGTCAATAGGCTTGGAAGGCTGTAACTTCTTAGGATGACATAGGGCCTTTCCCCACTTCCCTTAAGCCCCGCGCTACTTGAGGAGAGTAGCGTGGGGTCCCTCGGCACTCCCCACTGAGAGGGGCGGCGACAGCGCAGCCGCCCCGAAGCTGCTGCTGTCGCGCCCCTCAGCGCGCAGCATCCCAGGCGCTCTTCTTAATGGCGCCTTTTGATGGCCCCGTGCAGAGCGCGGGGTCGTGGGGACGGCCGGGCACGCGCCTGGGCTGCTGCGCGCTGAGAGCAGCGCGCAGCATAGAGGGGAACCACGAAAGTGGGGAAAGGCCCATTGTTAGGCTGGAATCCTTGTTCTCCCTCCTTGATGGTTCGTCTGACTCCCCATCCCATTACAGATCTTTGTTGAGTTAGGGTAGAAAATCAGAAAGCTGGAAGCTACACCAGCTGAGGCCCTTTCCACATGAGACGGGATAAATGACTGCCCCAGGACTGCCCCATACCATTCGCACGGCCCGGGGCAGCAGCCTGCAAGGCTGCAGCGGGCTGCTACCATGGCTTTGCATGGAACCACAGCTGCTGCCTGCGCCCCACTTCCCCGCACCCAGGGTACCCTTCCCTTACCCACAGACTGGTGTTGCAGTGGTGACCAGCCGGCCACCCACACCTGCATAATCTTGTAGGTGCAGGGGGGGGAGGAAAGGGGATGGTGAAGCCACCAACAACCTGCCTCCCTGCTAGGGCCAAGTGCTCAGCCTCAGTGCCAAGGCGGGGTATTTGAAAAGAATCACACATAATGCAATTCTCAAATATCCCGCCTTGGAAGGTTTAGAGTGGGATTGATCCAGTTTAGGGGTGGGCACTATGTGAAGTTCCTGCCCAAATTGGGTTTAATCCTGCCCCCGCCCTGGGATAATTGGCTCATGCAAAAAGATTGGAGCCAGCATAATACTGCCCAGAAATGATGGCAAATAGCAGGGTTTCCCATTAGCAACAGTCAATACTAAAGAGATGTTGAATATTATGTACATCAGTCATTATAACCTACCATATATGATATGTCTTCATTTTGTCACATGGGGATAATATATTTCAGAGATTATGTTTCCCCCTTTCCATCATTTGAAACAGCACAGCTAAGGAAAAGCGGTATCACTTCAAAGCTCTCATCATTTAGTTTGGTTGTTAGTGTCATATTTTCCATAAGTAAACCTTTTATCAGAGAGTGTAGCTTTTTATTAACTGCTTTTCCAGACTGAAACTCTTCACAATTTAACTAATTTTGGCAATAGCTTTTACAGGAACAGCCTAGAATGATCTTTTGTTAGCAGGTATATCCTTGATAGCTTGAATCACGCTTCAGATTTCTGTTCCTTGGAGGTGTTTTAAAAAATTAGGTACCTCTTTTTCTTGTTAGGCACCTATGAATTTTAAATCAAATTTAGGTCACTCACAGTATAGGCTACAGCAAGATCTGTGGACAGAAAAGGCAGAACAGAAAATAGAAATCATCAGATCCTCTGAAGATGCCAGCCACAGATGCAGGCGAAATGTCAGGAGAGAATGCTGCTAGAACACGGCCATACAGCCCGGAAACCACACAGCACCCAAGAAAATAGAAACCTTGGAAGTGAAATGTAGAAGTAATAATCTATGATTTAGAGGAATGCCAGAATATTTTGGGAAGACAAGCTTGGAAGACAATTTTCACAAGCTGTTGTAAGACTACCTATAGATCCAAAATGAACTTCCTGATATAGATCAGATGTTCAGAATAAATACAAGCTTTGCAGTTAAAAATAAATTGCCATGGGATATGTGGTCAGATGTAGCATAAAAAACAATATACTATATTAAGTAAACAAAGAGAATCCCTGCTCAAGGAAGAAGTGCAAATGTTTCAAGACTTACCTAGTCAGTTGAGAAAAAAATATGATTTCTTAAGACAAACTTTCCATGAACAGTTGAAATTCACAAATGGAGTAACAGTCCTTCCTCACTGATGGTTCTTGTGATTTCCTACTCTCCTTCTCTCCCTTCTACTAAGGAAAGAAATAAAGCATCACTGAAGAATTACATTTCCTTTGGGAATTTGCACTTCCTAAGAATAAAATAATCATTACAGCAGAACAAGTGAGACAACTTGCAGCCCTAAAGAACCTGAGAAAGAGCCTGACAGAAAAACATCATCTAGTTCAAGCAAATTCACCAAAATCAAAAAGGGGAAAGAAAAACAAAGGCCCATCAGATAAAGAAGAAAAGTTAGACCAAACTGCAGCAGTGGAAAAAAATGGACAAAATAAAGATTGTACTGATCAACATTATGAGAAGGAGGGAAGGAAAGAAGGGAGGGAGGCAGGGAGAGAGAGGGGGAGAAAGAAAGGAAGGAAGAAGCAGCTACTGGGACCACTGCTGCCGAGCAGCTGCTGGCTAAGGTAAAGAGGACACAGCAGGGGGGCACAGCGGGAGGCACGGGGTGGTGGTGCTTGGAGCAGGTGTTACTCCCAGGTGCCATTTCACACACACACACCCGGTACAGCTCTGCCTGGGTGCTTGCCTCCTTTCCCCTTTTTTCCTCTCCAATCTACACTGCCATTACTATTTGTTGTCTAGTAATTCCAGCTTGTCAAATGAACTGTCTTGTACTGCTTACTGAACTGTGTGGACAGAAACTCAGGTCAACCAGTCACTCTGTCTCCGTCTACAACACTCTGGCATAGTGGGGAGGGGATGCTTATTTACAGGTATCCCTGCCCACGTCCCAGCCTAGAAAGGTGACCAGTCTAGAAAAGTGACCTGGCAATTCCCAGAGAATGGGAGCATCTCTGGTCAACCTAAAAGAATTGTTTTCCAGTTCTCATGCTTTCAGACTGCCTGTCATGTCAGCATATTTTCAACCTCACAGCCAAATAAGAATATGTTCTCAATATGATACAGCATTCTGCTGAATGAATACCCATTCATCCACATGAAAACTTTGGATGTCATTCTCTTCCCTGATTATTCCCTAACCTTTTTGACCACCTTACAGTACTCCATTCTTTCTTAACAACATCTACCCAGACACCTCCAAGAAGCTGTTCACCCATCCCCTAAACGTTGCCTTACACCCCCAGAGGTGGATCTTTACTATAAAGATTCTACTCTCCCCAGAAGCCTTGCTCCAATGTCATTGACATCTTTCCATCTCTGTTGCACGCACGCACGCACGCACGCACGCACGCACGCACGCACGCACGCACGCACACACACCCAGAACCAGATGCTGGCCAGTTCATGAACAGGTTGTATTGCCCATATACCCCATACCCTTTTTCTATTCCAAATCTATTTTCAAACCTATTTGTATCTCAGGAACTCTGTGTGTGCATGTTTGCTGAATTGAATCAGATGCTTGTAAACCCCTTCTCCCTACAATAAAGATTGTCAAATTTACATCATATTCCTGTCAGTGGATTTTTTTCTGAGAGCTGATCTCCATATACACTGGTACTAAAGATTCCTTTGCAAATAAGCAGTCTGCTATAAACTAATTTCCCAACATTATTGAGAGATGGTGTCACCATCTTGGGTAACAACACCTCATGGTTGTTTTGTGCATATAAAGTGGGAAATGGGAAAACAATGTACATTGATTTGAATTATTTGGAGAGAGAGTGAGATAAGTCTGTAATAGGAATGCCATATATTTTAGAAATTATTCATAAGGCCTGCTCAGAGCCTTAAGCTGGAGCAATTATTGTGGCCACATAGAAGGGGGAATAAGAGCAGTACAACTGCTCCCATCATTGGCTGAGCCAGATTGCTGTCATGCTGCTTTTTGTGAATACATCCATTTGGCCAGCTATATCACCTGGGGAAGGAGAAACCTTGGTGATCAGACTTTCAAAATTATTCAGAGTGGGTTTTTTGGTCAGAAAATATCATCTCAGATGAGATGATGCAGGTCAAAGATGAAGTTCTGCTAATCATAAGCTAGCTGTTTAGATGACAGTTAAAACTTTGCCAGAATATTTCAGTCCCATTGGTGGTGTTCATATCCCACAGATGCATTATATGAAACCTACATTGGACCACGGTTAAGATTTATTGACAAATGCACTTACTCGAGCAGTGCTTTCTTCTCTGAAAACTCCAGGAACCCAAAGTTAAAGTGGAAAAGATTTATCATCTATAATCTTACCCAAGACTGATCAGACTTGAAAGAATCATGAAAATATCATGCACAACACACATGTTCCCTTTGATTTTTCTGCAGGATATTTTGGAGTCAACAAATTCAAAGATACATATTGCGTGACAAAGATGAACTGTCTCTTTGATCAGTTATTTCAATATATAGGCAATTGATCTGTGTGAGGGAAAATGTGGTCTACTTTCCATTCTGATGTTTGTAGCCTTGATATTCAGAGCTGCATGGACTGTTCTTTATTAGGAACATTGACAATATCACTTCCATCTTTGTAAATGTCTACAGGGAACAGAAGCATAGAAGTCTACCTTTGTTGGTTCAACAAATAAAACAGCATGTATTCTGAACAGACATCCTTTTAAACCAGCGGAAACTTATGACTGAATTTTAATGTTCTGACCACACTAAAACTTTGCTTAAAATTTGTAATGATTGCTGTTACTTAAAATGATTGATTCATGCCCTACATCAGATTAATACCGTGCAATCCTACATAAAATTATTCAAGTAAAAATCACTAATTTCAGTGGGAGATATGTCAGACTCTGTCCCATGGAATACATAGGATTTTACTTTTCACATTACAAAGTCATCATGTTTGTTGAATAATGACATGAGACTTTTTAGACCAGACATTCAGTGGGAGATATGTCAGATGTTCAGTGGCTGATTGAAGTCTCATCAGTAACATGATTTCACAGAGTCAACAGTGGCTCCACTGGACAGTTTAAGGAGTAGAAAACAGTGGGGAAGGAGCATGCTGCTACCTCTTCTGTGTATCCTGTATATGAGAAGCATCTGGACATGGCTCACCCACCCTAGCAGGGGGAGGACCCATGGTGGTTCTTAGTTCATTTTTAATCCTTTTTAGTTTTGAAAATGAATGTTCACTGCAGCTGGTAACCATGAGTGACAAATAGATGCACGAGGCATCTCCTTTTTTTAAAAAAAAAGTTTTATTGAAGTAATAAAAGAAAGATTACAAAATTTATCCATAATTACAATGCAATAAAGAGAGAAAAAAGTCCGCACTTACGCATTTTTCTACAAAACGCACAATACATGCAAAGACATCAAAAATTATATGAATTAATATTTATTACATCCAATATTCATTGAAAGCTCAATAGTCATTAAGAAAGAAAAGAAAGAAGAGAAGAAAGGAGAAAATGAGAAGAAAAAAAGGTTGGTTGGATGAACAAAGAGAACCCAACCTTCTTAATCTTCTCACTCTAATAACAGGAACACTTCTACCTTAGAAGTGACTCTGTCCCATATACTTATATTCTTCGAGGAAAAATTGCAATCAACCATCGTTAAAGAAACTGTTTCATATTGTATAATCACTTTCTAACAGTTAATGCAATACTATTGTATCCATTGGCAAGCATGAAAAGGAAATGGTAACCATGAGTGATAAATGCATGTACAAGGCATTTCCTACATTTGGAAAACAAGACTCTAAGGAATTGTTAGTTATTAAACGATACAACTGTAACTCTGCAAGATTTTGTTGGGCACCAATATGGGAAGCAAGATGAGTTTTCAGCAGTTTAGTAAACTGCACAAATTCTTAACCAAGACTTTCTTCAAGTTATGATTTGATAAGATTTGATGGAGTCTACATCCCGTGTTGCAGGTTCATTGCAGTGGCACAACCACAACATCCAGCAGTGTAACAGTGCGTGCTGCAGCAGCCTGGGAGCAATGGAGATAGCACAAAGGTCATCATGCCTGTGGACATAACACAGCAAAGTGCCAACACTCACCTGCACACACGCAGAACTCACAGGACTTACCAGTATGCATCTCCACTGAAATGAGAACAGTATTGCCAGATCGTGGGAACAGAGTGAGATGATTTCACCAGACAACTTGCAAACACTTCGGGACCCTCAAAAATGTGAGGCCCGTAGCATATGCTACTTTAGTAGGTTTGTCTGGCACCGTCCCATACTAGCATGGAATATAATGCACCAAGAAATTTTCTTATATAGTTTGTGATGGGAGCCTCCATCATACTGGACGATCAAACTGCTAGTAAAATAACACTTCATGGTTGGCTGGCTTTGTTTGTTTGACAAGTAAATTTTTATATATTTTATTTATTTGGAACATTTATGTCCTGGCTCCAAGGAAGCCTGGGGCAAGTTCAATTAAAACAGTTCCACAGATATAACTGCATTTAAGCCTGAGACCTCAGTAATGTTAACTTTGGTATTTTTATGGTGCACTCCTTATATCATTATTATTTCATCATTTTCCTTTTCCTTTTCTCTCCATGTTTTTTCTTTATACTGTGAAGATAATCTCCCAATAGGATCAAGATAATTAAACTAACATACACCAACCTTTTAGAAATTGCACTGCACATTATTCTCAGGGAATGGTTTTTATGGCTTATGATTATTATTTTGGCAGGAATTGGGGTATGATTTTTCCTACATAGCAGAATTGTATCCTGTATTTTTCTACTGATTTCCAGTTTGTAGGTCCAAAGCAGTACAGCTGCTCAGCAAATAGAGTCTGTAGTACATTTTATCATTGTCACAAGTTCTCAGCATTCTCTTGAATAAATTACTTTCAGATCTCTCAGATTCAAGAAAATGTGCAAAGCCTTTCCTGGGTCTGAAATGTACCTCCAGTGTGGCCAAAGAACTGGGAGAAAAGGGGAAAGTATTATGCAGCTGAAAAACTCAGGGAGACAGTGTTTGGTTTTTCTGCACAGAGATATGGCTAACACATTAAAAATTGCGAAAGGTAAATGTTTATTAGGGAATTATATTTAGGATAGGAAAGAGAGAAGATAATATGGTGCTACTTTGCTAGGTAGCAAGGACATAGGTAAGGGGGGATTCTTGGGTTCAACCCCCCCTCCCATTTGTGGGTTTTTTGTATTTTTCATGTTTTTTGGTTTTTGGCCTGCAGGGGGTGCATTTTTAGGCTAGCAACACCAAAATTTCAGGGATTTGTTGGGAGACTCTCCTGATGGTGCTACCCAGGTTTGGTGAGGCTTGGTTCAGGGGGTCCAAAGTTATGGACTCCCAAAGTGGGTGCCCCATCCCCCATTGTTTCCAATGGGCGCTAATAGAAGATGGGGCTACACATTTGAGGGTCCATAACTTTGGACCCCCTGAACCAAACTTTGCCAAACCTGGGTGGTACCATCAGGAGAGTCTCTTACTGATACCAACCAGGTTTTGGTGAAGTTTGGTCCAGGGGGTCCAATGCTATGGTCTCCCAAAGGGGGTGGCCCATCCCCATTGTTTCCAATGGGAGCTAATAGAAGATGGGCAAATGCAGTTCAATGTAGCAAAATGTAAAGTGATGCACATAGGGGCAAAAAAATCCAAACTTCACATACATGCTACAGGGATCAGTGCTATCAGTCACAGACCAGGAAAGATATTTGGGCGTCTTAGTGGATAGTTCTATGGGAATGTCAACAATGCATGGCAGCTGTGAAAAAGGCAAACTCTATGCTGGGGATAATTAGGAAAGGAATTGATAATAAAACTGCAAGGATTGTCTTGCCCTTATATAAAGCAGTGGTGCGACCGCACTTGGAGTACTGTGTTCAGTTCTGGTCGCCACATCTCAAAAAGGATATCGAAGAGATAGAAAAAGTGCAGAGAAGGGCAACAAGGATGATTGAAGGATTGGAGCACCTTCCTTATGAGGAGAGGCTGCAGCGTTTGGGACTCTTTAGTTTGGAGAGGAGACGTCTGAGGGGGGATATGATTGAAGTCTATAAAATTATGCATGGGGTAGAGAATGTTGACAGAGAGAAATTTTTCTCTCTTTCTCACAATACTAGAACCAGGGGGCATTCATTGAAAATGCTGGGGAGAAGAATTAGGACTAATAAAAGGAAACACTTTTTCAACCAACGTGTGATTGGTGTTTGGAATATGCTGCCACAGGAGGTGGTGATGGCCACTAACCTGGATAGCTTTAAAAGGGGCTTGGACAGATTTATGGAGGAGAAGTCAATCTATGGCTACCAATCTTGATCCTCCTTGATCTGAGATTGCAAATGCCTTAGCAGACCAGGTGATCAGGAGCAGCAGCAGCAGCAGCAGGCCATTGCTTTCACATCCTGCATGTGAGCTCCCAAAGGCACCTGGTGGGCCACTGCGAGTAGCAGAATGCTGGACTAGATGGACTCTGGTCTGATCCAGCAGGCTAGTTCTTATGTTCTTATGTTCTTATGTTCTTATGGGGCTGCTTCGTTAAGAAATTAAGAAGAACTCAACTCCTTTGGGGGGAGGGGAAAAAGTGGGGAAATTGTATGGTTTGGACAAAGTGTAATGGATATATATGTTTGTAATGGATTGGGTCCTACTATACGAATAAATGAAAGTAGTATGTATAATTTGAAATAAGCGTGTTAGGAAACATAATATAAAGAGGCAAGATATAAACACAACATACATCATTGTACTTAATTATATTCATCCTATGACACCATAAAACATGGCTTATATTGGTTACAATAAGTAGAGTAGTTCAGCAATGCATCCTTCATGTATAGGTCACCATACAATTGCTATTGTCTCAACAGTAGTTCTAGAAATATGTTGATGTGTGCAGATCAAGACTTAAACTCATGACATAGGGCATATAGTTGAAAAATTTCACAAAATGACTTGATTTCTCAGCATTCAACATTCTTTCTTTGCTGGTGCTGAATTTTAGGTTGGCCCATTAAATGAAGTACCCCAGAAATGAACTGGCACAAAAACGTTAAAAAACGGGTGGCAACATACCACTGAGGTAAGTATTGTCCATGAGGGTGGGGAAACAATTTTTAAAAACCTGAATTTGTGGGATGAAGATTTTACGGTTAACAAAAAGAATTGATGTAGCATTTATGCAGGGCATAAAATTGGAAATGCCTTTAAAAACAGCAGCGTGGTTCACAACATATTTGTGAATAATAAACATGGGTTCTACTGTCCACTGTTTATTATATGATTGTAAAGTGAATTGTCTAGGGCACCTCTTTAGGTACTTCATTGGAAATGTGCTTATAAATAATAAATGTTGTAGTATAATGGTTTCAAGAGGCCAGATATAACTTATGGACCATGTTTTGCCAACCACTACTTCTGCTTTCTGAAGTTAGACATCAGAAAAAGATGTTATCACACTTCTCAATAAAGAAATGCAGTGAATGGCAAAAGAAAAGGTTCATTCTCTGAAAAGTCACTTGCTGGTCTTTTTTCATGTGCCAAAAAATGCAGGACAAAAGTAAACCAATATAAGCTGGTACTAAGTAACAAAAAGAAATGCTCAGAGGGTGATTCTGCATAGGCAGCAACAGGTTCACAGAACACGTTTCTGCTGCCCTGCTGCCATTTGCACAGTGGCTGCAGGAGCCAGGTGGGATCTCCGGGATCCCACAGGCAGAAGGCAGCACAGTTCGCACAGAAACACAGTGTTTCCATGAGAACTATGCAGCTGAGAATCCACCCACCTGAGAATTCATCCCCAAGAATCCCCCACCTGAGAATCCAGCCCACTGACCTGCATGGCATGGCAGCCACCTATTAGAGTATCCCCTCTAATGGCAACTGCCTGGGGAATCCATCATAATGGTGGAAGGAAGGGGGGTGGGGATTGAATGCTCCATCTTGCCATAGTTCACACAGGCAAGCAGGAAGCATTTGCAAACCAGGTTTCAGGGGAAAAACTCACAGAATTAGTGATTTTCATTAAACCCCGGTTCTGGCCACTAAAACAGGTTAGCAGCATTGGGGTGGGGGAGAGTTCTGTGGGAACTCCTCTTCCCAAACACTTTTTAAAAGGACTGCAACCCATTTTAATTGGCCCATGCAGAATGGGCCAGAGTGATACCCCCATCTTCTGCTTTCAGCACCTCTAAGAGACACAGTATGGGAATGAAATTTACTAGAGAGACGAGATAAATCTGTACTTAAAAGGCTATATTTCATAGTGGTTATCTTCAGACTTCACCTTTCACTTAGGTAGTCATGCATTTGGGGAGGTGGTAAGCACATTTTGTTCATTCTGCACTGAATAAAGGAAATGGTGAATCAGTCAAAGAAGCACTTCAGCACATGGTCAGTTTCAGAAAGGATCAAAGTTGGCACACAGCTGGGATTCTATGAAATGAGCCGCAATGATAGAATCCTACATAAGTGCTATCTCACGTAGCATTTAAAGCTGCTTCTTTGCTAAAATAATCTGGAAAACAGACCTTTATTCTTCAAGCAGTCATGAACTTCATACAACAGTTCCAGCCGATGAAGTCATGGAATGCTTTAAATTATTGCTGGCAAGTGGGATTTTTAAGGTTTCTTGATGAGGGAAGAATGAGAAGGCTAAAATTATATCAATATTACACTTTAAATGTGGGCATATTAGACTGAACATGTTTGTTTAGCAATTTAAAATGTACAAAAAGGTATTTTAAGCACTGCTTTTCTTTTCAAGGACAATTCTATAAATGCTTCACTGAGCTGGAAAAATTGGTCTTCATCAAAGATGTTAGATAATGTTCAGGAAAATTATGACATGTCTCCGTTGGAGACTGGATATTTTTCATATTAAAAATTACTGCACAGCAATTGTTCCATGCTGCTCCTTACATTTGAAGGAAGGTTGCTGATAACTAGTGTTTTTTGGAATGATTTCAAATTAATATCTGAACTTTTTTTGGCATTGAATCCTCCTCCCTGATGCAGTATAAAAGGTCAAGATCAAGAAAGAATATGCTAAGGAGATCCCATTAGAACTAGTACCCCATTAATATGCAAAGAGATGGAATATATTTCAGGTTATATATTGGCGGTAACTTATTTGCTGTTTCTGGCACAATACATGGAGCTTCTCAAAAATTTAACCAAAAATGAAAAAATGATAAACAGAAGTTGGTCAGAAATGCTTCCGAGAAGAATCTGAAGAAGCAGGATTAACCCTGCCAGTGTTAATAAGACCTGAAGAAAAGCTGAGAAATTAATTGGCAAATATTTCAAAACTGTTAATAAGACCTGAAGAAAAGCTGAGAAATTAATTGGCAAATATTTCAAAACTATGGTAAGAAAATCAGCTATACAGAATTAGAGCTACAGCTATGGGAGGGCAAATGAATGTAGTGTCCCACCTGAAGCAGTAATTTGACTCACCTAAGGATGTTCTTGAAAACAAGATTTAAATACAGGAGTTGTTTGTTTTTTAGACTTTCATGGTAAAAAAAAAGAGGTAGATTCTAGTAGTACTACCTCCCAGTAACACCACAGTCCAACCATTTAATTATATTGGCTCTGTTCATCCAATATTCCTGAGGACTGTTCTCTCTGAAGCTGAAGACTATAGGTCTATCATGGACAGTATTATGCTCGTCAGTTGGAAGCAGTTCTCTGCTAAACAGTTCTTCTACATCACATATGATCTGATCCTTTGAACTAGAGGGTCAATCAGTCATCTCCTGCATGTAAATAGACACTCTGCTATTGATGTATAGCTCTCCTCTGGCCAACTGGTTATTTGAAGCATTATGTGCTGCTGACTTACCAGCCTCCTATTCCTTTTTAACAAAATGATGTAGGTTAACTCAAATATCTTGAACCAGATGGGTATGCAACAAGAAAATAAAGGTTGCATCAATATGGAGGAGGGGAACTTTGGATAGGCATTTCCTTGCCCGCCCGCCCCCCCGTCCCCAGCCAAATTCTCCTCAGAATGGATTAATAAGATTTGTTATACATTCAGTTTTGCTCAAGTAAACATAGTGTTATTTTCTTAGTAAGTGAAAGGCACTGATGTAATCATATTGATGCTGCCATTCACTGACCCTGACTGCAAAGTTTCTCAGTGAAGCAAAATCAACATTCTCCCCATCAGTAAAGTTGGTTTCTACATGGGGACAAACTTGATGGTGAGAGACTGCTGTGGCAAAAGGGCTTTGCAGGCCTCCCTGCAGCTTTCTTCTCAAGCAGTGATGAAGGGAGGGGGAACTGCCCCCGGGGCATGAGCTGCCTGCCTGCCCCCTCCGGCCTCCAGTCCTACCTGCCCCCGCCACCACTCCCAACACATGACAGCAGTGGCGGCACCCGGTACAAACCACCCCAGATGTTCCCATTGTTGCTTCGTATCTGTTCTCAAGCTCCCCAGTAACAGTCACCTCCCTCCATTGGGCCATAGGGCTTTTCCAGTTTGTTTGTTTTTTTAATTGGCCCTAGAATATCTACCTATCACCTGGAAATGGAGCTCTTCTCACCTAAGATGGAATGTTGCAGACTTTTTGCTCTCAAAATGGATGCTCTCTTGACAGGCAGCCTGCAGGGAAATGAGGTTACAGAAAGAGAGTAGAAGAGGAAGAGGAACTGCCACCAACAGACACAGGAAGGCAACTGCCTCACAGGTTCACTATAAATCTCTGTATCCCAAAGGACTGAATAAAGCTTTGGTGACTCTGCAATATTCAGAGCTCTGAATTCATTTATAGCACCAGTTTCTGGGGCTGTACAATGAACAACAAGCCCCTACCGAACCTTGTGAGTCCATCCATCTTGACTTATCCTGCTTAGTATCTTATAACACTTTGAGTCTTTTAGGTTTTTTTAAATGGTAAATAGGTGTCAGGGGTCAATGTCTCCACCCCACACTTACCCCAGAGGACTACAAGTCCCACCCAAGGTATGATGCACCAGCAAGCCATGAGACTAGTGATGTCATCTGACAGGTGGCCCTTAGGATATGGTCATGATGGAATCTACTCAGGAATCAGTCAGCTTGAAGTGGTCTGGCTGTGTCTCAGCAGCATGCTCAACAGCGAAAGTCACCCCCCCCCCGTTCCTGCCAGAGATGACCATGACACTCAAGGAAGTTCTGACAAAGGATCCAAGAAAGCAGGCACTCACTGGCTGCCTCACCCACTCTTAAAGGATGGGTGGGGAAGCCAGCAATGTTAAGAAGTACAGGGAGAAAGTCCAGTGAGTTCACCAATCCAAAGCAAGCATCCATTGGTTCAGCAGCCTGTCACTCTCCAGTATTGGGTTGGAGAGGGAAAACTGGCCAAGCCCAGGGTTGGCCTTTCCTTGGAGAAACATTTAACAGGTGTGCCCAGAAGTAGCCAAAAGGAAGAGCCAGAACCATACTCTGGAAGGTGAGAACTGGTAATTGGCAAAGCAGAGTATGGAAACTAGGTGAAGAGAAGGTCCCTCCCTCTTGCTATATTATGGGACACTTGTCTAACTAAAGCATCCTTGGACGTGAGTAAGTCTTGGACTTCGACCTGGCCCCAGTAAAACCTGACAATAAGTAAACTTACTAAATTCCCAACTGCAATTTCTGACAGAATTTAGATCACAAGAATATGAGCAAAACAGAAAATACCCATAACTTGTTAACTTTTTTTTAAAGCAACACTCTAAAGTTGCAGATGCTCCTTCGCATTGTTCTTTTTTCCTTCTTCTATATGCTTTCTGGATCAAAGACAATATTTTTCATCAGTGAAAGTTTCATATCACATCTATTTCAAAAAGAATTATGAGTATCTGTTAAGCATACATTTGGAGTAAAGTTCAGGCAATCTACATCCCTTGTAGATTATGTAGTACATTATTTGTACTAGTTGCATCCTGTTGTCTATGGAAGGAGCTACTAGTATCTTGTCTTTTTAAGGCTTTATTTGGTTTGTGTAGAACTAGTTGTTTTCAGAAATGCATATCCATAGTTTATCCAAAATTGTATGAATTTTGGTGCTGTCATTTTGTGGCTAGTGCCGGGGTCTGATTCATACATTTCAACTATATGAAGGATTGCAACACATATTATTAAAGTCTCATTTCTTGCCATTTCCTAGAGGGCTGTGGGAGTTTATTTATGTAGCAAAATGAATATGAGCAGAAATTCTTCTGCACAAGCCCCAGTGAAATACATGGATGCTCTGTAAGTACAAAATTAGATTTTAAAAAGACTTATACCAAGAATTTTCCAGTGGATTGTGTTCTACATATGTAGATGCTGATGAGTCTAACATAGTAACAACTTTGGATTTATATTATATTTTTCAGAAACTGCATTTGCTGGTTTGAGGAATTCCATAGATGCAAACCAGCATTAGCACTAAGTTTAGCACTAAGTTTATTTATTTATTGAGAATTAATTTTTTTTTTGCAGCAGGCTATGTGAATTCATCTGGAGTATTTTTTTTCTGTCTTATTCATTTATTTGGAGTCTTGCTCTGTCATGTTTGGAAAGGACACATCAGTGTGCCATACCTCCAAACCATGGAACATTTAATACAAGTATCTGCCTTAAACCAGTCCACTTTTTCTCAGAGACCTTGGAAGGCAGGCTGGTGATGGGATTTTATTTTCATTCAATTGCAGTGCCTGAACCTGTGAAGGCCAGAAACACATGGAAGCTGTAAAATAAAAACTGTGACCTGATTTCACACACCAAGATTGTGTAATCCAAGCCATCCCACAATCTCTATCAAGGTATGTGGCTGATACAACATTAATGTATTCTTTAAAGCCAAATGGAACTAGTTCATTCTACACTGATTAACTGGAAAAGCAGAAGCTAGAATGACCAGTAGAAACATATATAAGGTGTGGTTCTGGGGGAAAATAAATTGTATTGACCAGTAGAAGAACAAAAGGGAACTACTTGAAACTGAAATAACAAGTAGTGAAAATCCATGCAAATTTCTCAAGAGAGACCAATACATTTCCTTTCCAGGGTCTAAATGTTAGAAGTCCTTCAAAAGACTTTGCAGTGTTCCAGAAAAAGGACTATTGGTATCAGATGCTCAACCTTTTTGTTGCCTATAAAAATATGGAAAAGATTCCTGCAAGGGAAAAAAATGGAAAAGATTCTATCAAAAACCTTTTGGGCTTTAGGAAAAATATGTATAAATCGTAGGCATAAATATGACAAAGCTAGCAGAGTTCTCAGAAGTCTGTAATTTAACAATACTCCCATTTACTCAGATATCTTCTTTTTTAAAGCCAATTGGCTCATTTGTATCCACTGTTATAAATTACGGAAACTGTGCAAAGTATCGATTCAACAGCCTGAGCAAGCGGTTTATGGCCAAACCAGAACAGATGCTGGAATTTCCATGAAAAGAAATCCCAAGCACTTAAAAAAAGAGAGACTTATGGGACCCGAATTCAAACTGACAGTGCAGCCTATGAACCAATACTGTGGTCCAGAAATTTTAAAAGCAACCATGCACCTGCCAGTTTAAAAATCTGCAAGTAATTATTTGTACTAGTTGCATCCTGTTGTCTATGGAAGGAGCTACTAGTATCTTGTCTTTTTAAGGCTTTATTTGGTTTGTGTAGAACTAGTTGTTTTCAGAAATGCATATCACAAACACACACACAAACACACACATGCACACAAACTCCTTACTGGTATGGGATTTCCCCCCGGCCTTTTCAAAAACATTTTCAGTCTTTTAAACCTGATCCAAAAAATTCCAAGCTGCAGAGCTAAATGCTAAGCTCAGCTGAGTCCAGCCCAATATTCAGCCCAGTGCCTTCCCTGCCTTTAAAGTTCAAGTGGGTTTTGAGGCAGCAAGGCAGCACAAGTGGACTTGGAAGATTGGGAGGCGAGGCAGATTGAGCAGAAACTGCTCCCGGAGCAGGCACCCTGCCACAGCGCCGCCCACCCCACCCCACTCCCTCCCCGCCCCTGCCACAGCAGGGCCCCGGTGCATCGCATTCCCCCACCTACCCTGTTGGTGCTATGCCACTGTTGGGAGAGAATGTTGTGCTTAGCTAGGCCAAGTCCAGCTTTCAACTCTCTGCCACCAGTCACCTCTAAGCCCATGTAGATTTCAGAGGCAGCATTCAGCAGGTAAGTGAGGAAAAGAGGGAGTCAAGGGGTCTGTCCTATATCTTTTAATGGTGCGGTGCCGAAGCAGCCCCCCAAAAATGTGGGAAACATCAGCATTTTTCAGGATCCATTTTTCAGCTCCCTTAAATCACCACCATTTGGGGGGTTTATTTTCAGTTCAGCTTTATTCATATCTGTTACCCTAGTTGTTTTATATTATGTAATCATAAGTAATAATCATATCATAGCTTTCCAACATCTTTAACTCACACTGTGATACAGTAAGTAAACCCTATTACACTTTAATGATATTTCCTACTAAATTGCAAAATATCAACAAACAGAAATATGCACAACTCTTATGTTAGGGTTTTTTCACTACTTTTAATTAAATTTGTGTAATAAGTTTTAGTAAAAAAAAAATTTTTTTGCCATAACTTCAAAGATGTGAAATTTAAAGTTTACATATCACCTTGTGAAGTGATGACTCACTCACATAAATTATCTATAATGAATAATAGCAACATTATAGTTCAAACAGGGATTGAGTTATGATATATTGCAGTAGGAAACACATGGAGGGTAGGTCACTTAATCAAAATCACTGTCAATCTAGTTAATATTTACAGGGGGTGGGAAACGGAATGTTTCATAATGATGCAGTAATTGGATTGTTACCAGTCTCATGATATATAAATCTACTTGCATAAATTTTCATATATTTGGAAATGCTTCATTCTTCTCCCTGCCCAAATTTTGGGCCATGGTATTTTGATGTTTAATTCTGAAAGGGATCCAAGTTGATGCCCAAGAATTACTCAAATATTGACAAATGAGACACACTTTTAAAAAAATTAATTATATGACCCCTTCTGTTTCATTGAACTTATACAGTTGGTATAAATCCAGCCTTTTTTATTATACATCCTATCAATCCCAAGGAAATAGACTGTATAAGAAATATTATATAATACATGAAGCTGACATTGTGTATGAATTCTACTGTATTTTCTGCATTTACACATAGGCGTGCTGAACCATTGCTAGATGAACATAACTGTTTTGAAGGGCCTTAACTGCACATCAGGAAAGCTTGCTTCTTGGCAAAGTTTATTTCAATCACAGTTTTGCACCTGCACAATAGTCACTGGATAATAGTCACAGACTGTTACTGTTTTTGCCTAGTGAAAGAACTTAATCATCTTATTTACTAAAGAGGAGCCAGGATCCCCAGGGTTGATGGAGATCTCCCACTATTACAACCGATCTCCAGGCAACACAGATCAGCTCATCTGGAGAAAATGACTGCTTTAGAAGATGGACTCTATGGCATTATAACCCTTAGAAGACCTTCCCCTTCCAAATCCTCATCCTCCTCAAGTTTCATCCACTCTAGGTATTGTCCAACCTGGAACTGGCAACCCTAATGGAACTCACATTACCAATCTCCAGGGGAGGACTGAAGATCATTACGAATTACAACTGATCTCTAGTTGACAGACTTTAATATCCGATGAGAAAATATCTGCTTTGGAGGGTGTCTATATTGTTATATCTTGCTGAGGTCATTTCCCACCCCAAACTTCAACTCCCAAGCTCCACCCCAAAATCTCCAGGAATTTTCTAACCTGGAGCTGGTGGCCCTAAAAAGGAAGCAGGAAAAAAAGGAAGATGTTATGTCAGCTTTCAGAAAAGCCAAAGAAGAAATAGTGGGGAAGGGAGAAATGAGATGCCTCCTTGTGTATTCTAATCTCCAGATAGTAGCCCAGTTCACATGTTACAGTGAATGCTCATACAGTTGCAGTTTATGTGTACACACCTGTTTGCAAAAAACCCCAATGCTCATTCATTTACAAATGGAACCAGGGACTAGTGTCTGGACATACATAGGATTAAAATCACAAGTTCAACTGTAGATGTGTTGATTGTATCATGAAAATTACTCAATGTACCTATAAAGAGTAATCAAAGTTTGTACATATGTTTACTGAAAATTGTGAATAGGGTTTATATGTCTATACTGTATTGTACAGCACTGTGTATCGTACTATACTATGCTATTCAGAGTAAGGCAACTAGAAGATCAATCTAAAATAGCTTTTCTAGTACGGTATATTTGTTACTTCATTATTTCCCATGGAGACACAAGGCTATCAATTTGCTGGTCAAAGCACATTTTCAAATTATATGCACTTTGATCTTATCTTTGTTCAAAATATTTTACTATTATTTAAAGGACATGTTTGCAAATCTAAATATCTCATCTTTTTGTTCCATAATACAATATACCACATAGCAGCAGTGGCGTAGTGGTTAAGAGCAGGTGTGCTCTAAACTGGAGGAACCAGGTTTGATTCCCCACTCTGCCGCTTGAGCTGTGGAGGCTTATCTGGGGAATTCAGGTTAGTCTGCGCGCACCAACACATGCCAGTTGGGTGACCTTGGGCTAGTCACATTTCTTCTGAGCTTTCTCAGCCCCACCTACCTCACAGGGTGTTTGTTGTGAGGGGAGAAGGGAAAGGAGTTTGAAAGTCCCTTTGAGAAAGGGGGGATATAAATCCAACTCTTCTTCTTCTTCTTCTTCTTCTTTTTCTTTTTCTTCACATGGCAAGCACCACAAATCAGGACAAAAGCAGGTGCAAGAGACACATTATTTATTTTGTAACAGGTGAGACACATTATTTATTTTAATCCATTTTACATGATTACTGTAGCTCTTCATCAAAGAAATACAAGATATTTTTTTTCAGCTTGGTCTGCTGTATGTATAAGTCTACATAGGGGATTCAGAAAAAGCAAAAAGAAGTACTTCTTCATAAAATGAATAATTACATTTTGGAATTCTTGGTCAATAGATGCAGTGATGGTTGCTAGCACTGATTAATTTACAAGAGAGATTCATAGAGGCTAAGCCTATCAGCAGCTATTAGTCATAAGGACAAAAGAAAACTTGCACTATTATTCTGTGGATACTAGTGGTCGGAAGCAACATCAGAGGAAGAGTTTCACATCTGTGCCCTGTTTATTGGCTTTTAAGGATGCTGAACTAAAGGGACCATTGATCAGATCTAGCATGCTCTACTTAAGTTACTATGTTCTGCATTATAGATCAGGCAAAGTGTGATTAGCCTAAAAGAACACCAGGTGGTCAAGATGACTAAAAGAAAATTTGGAACCAGGTCAACTTCAGTTTGACACTCTAATCACTCTACTAATTGTTTATTGGTGTAACAATAAAATGTTAACATAAAAAGATATCACAGTGTTATGTCTTCTCTTTAAGTTATACCAGCTCATCTGCCCTCTTTTCCTGCCTTTCTGGGGAAGTGCATCAATGCTTGGAATTGTTTCTTATAGAATGAGAAAAAGCAAAGGAAATGATGTATGGGATTAGAAAATGGAAGAAAGGGAGACATTTCAGAGCATTTTTTTCTATCAGCCTTCCCCAAACCACTGAAGGAATGGAGAACAGATTTTCTCATATGTATTTTTGACATGTAGTTTCCTCATACAATCTGCATCCTGCTGTCTCTAATAACTCCATGGTCTTTCCTCTCTATTGGGCTGCGTCTCTTGTCATCCATTTTTGGTTATTACCATGGCTATCCAGCTGCAGTTCTTCACAGGAAGCCAAGTTGTGCATATTCATCATGAGAAATGCAGATCATTGCTTAACTGAAAACAATGGAACCAACTTGATTCTGAACTATTTTTCTCACAATACATGATAGTGAATTAAAGGAAAAGGTGTATTTTATCACATCCCATATCATCATAACGTAAGAAGGATATGGCAGACTGAGTAACAAATGTTTCATATATTTGTCTGAGTTTTCCTCCTTTCCCTGCTATCTTTTTATCCATGATTCCACAAGAAGGGTGGGTGGGGAGACCATATTCCTGACTAGGAATCTGAGTTCTACAATTTGTAACAAGCTTTCAAAAGTTTTTTTAACCCTCATTTTTCCTTCAGTTCTTGTTTTTGTTTGCCTTTCATTCTTCACAAATTTGTGTGACAGAACAGAAAATGCAGAAGCATTTTCAGATTTCATAGCACAACCCAGGAGGACTCCTTTTGCCCTTAACATTGAGATGTGCTACTGTAGCTAATGCTTAAATTTGATGGGATATTTGCAGGCCTTGCAGAAAGGTTGTCACTGCCTTTTTAGCAATGTCCCTGTGGGTGACCCCACATAACATTTGAGAATGAAAGAAACAGTGGATAAGTAGGTCTCCTCTCAGCATTTTTGCCTGCCCCTTTGCACTGGATTTTGTTTACTTTAGCTCAGCAATGTCATGACCAGAACTAAATACCTCATTTCAGATTGTGATTGTTTGACCAGGTTTTGCACTTTTCTATTTTTCAATATTGATGAAGGTTTGTGATGCCTGGTAACTCTTTAGTATAAAATGTCACTTTTGTGACCTTTCTTGAACTTCTTTGGAAAACTTTTTTTTTGTTAAAATGTCTTGTACTAATAGTTCCCTTTCCTTTTGGGATTTATTATACTGACTTAACTTGGACATAGGATCAGAACTCACAGCTTTTTATGTCAGACTGTTGAGGTTATGGGAAATGCAGCATTCAAGAAATAAGCAGTAACTTCTCCATTTATATTATACGAAAACAGTGGTTCTTATTTCATCCCGAGGACAGATGTACTTAGTACATATTTGTATAATACATTTTTGTGGTTTTCCTGTACAACTTCTGAGACAAAAAAAACCCTTCTTGTTTTTCTCATATGTTTATTACAAGGGTTAAGTCTCCACAGAAATCTTGCAGATAGAAGCAACTGCATAAAAATGCATACAATGAGAATGTAAGTTAATCTATGGCAAGCAGGCACATTCTTATCCATTTTCTTTAACTAATTCCTCTTCCTAATTCCATGCACATAAATCTTGGGAACTGCATTGTACCTAATGTTGAATCAAGGGATCCCACCCTTGTTGGTCTTAAGCTCCTTTTAGTTGAAAATGTTGTTTTAACACATGTCTAGACAGCACCTTGTTAAAAAGCTTTTAATCCCTCACTGGGTCTCCAAAAAGCATTATAGCAATACACAATTAATGCTACGTTTAAATTACTTTTAACAATAGGCCGAAAAGCTTGCACCATGTTTCTAGGAATTGTTGAAAGCAATCATTAAACTAATCCAGTAGTCTTTATTTATATAATAAGAGGATGTTAATTAAAAATTGAGCATTCAATATTCAAATTTATGGTATAAAATAATGTGTGTATGTGTATATATACATTTTAAAAAATAACACTGGCAGCAGTGTCTAAATAATTATGTCTCAGAGTGTTCCAAACTGATGCAGCTTTAAAAAAATAATAATTCAGCACTAGTTTTACTGATTATCTATATAACAGCACATTTTCTTCAACGTAATAGTTAGAAAGCACAAAGCATACCCTTGATGGTTAGCAATATTTACTCTGAATAAGCAAATTCTATATATAATGAACCATTAAACAGTGATTTCTGGCACACACAGCATTCAAGTGCACCTATGAATCTTTCTTGTACAAGTGTTTTCTGTTTACTTCAGTGAAAGGAACAGGTCCACACAGGTGTTTTTAGACAAGCTACCAGACACAAGATGGGCAGTTCTAAGTGGAAAAGGGCATTTTAAAACAAACATTTGTGCAATTCAAAAAAATCAGGCCTAGGTAATACATGCTAGATGACTCATGCATTTGAGCACTAACTTATTCCGTCATTTTATTGCTAGTTTTATCATTAAAAATAACTAAACAACATGTTAAATGGATGGACAGATAGGAGGGCAGCAACAACAGTAATCTGGTCGGGGGGGAGAAACACTGATGCCTTTTCCATGTCCTCAGTGCAGTGAACATATAAAGCGGGTAGACAGCAAGAGCTGTTGAGCAAATATTTAGAGTCTGCTTCATTTTCTTTCTGCCTGGCCACCAATGCCATCTTAATTCACACCATCCTCCCACTGATAGACCAACAAGGGAAAGAAGGAAATGGAAAGGGAGCCAGTGAAGTGAATGAAGGGGAAGAGGAGAACAACAGAGGGGAGGATGCTCTTGTGTACCATGGCCTGTTTGTTTTCACTGCCTCCTATTGGGCTAGGTGAGACAATACCAAACAGAGGGAGGTTATAAGTGGGGAAAATGAAGGAGAAGAAAGGAAAAGAGCAGAGAGGAAAAGGGAAGAAGCCTGTGTAAATGCTTTGTGTCGCTATCACTCCCTCAGAGAGCAAAACCAAAACTGGAGGTGTACCCAAGGGTCAGATGATGCAAAAAAAAACGTTTGGGAAATTTTGCTTGTGCATTGAAAGCTAGCTCTGAAATGGACTTTAAAAAGCATTCTGGTTAAAGTGCTCAGAGAAAACATAGAGAGAAAAATGAACAGAAAATATTTTGGAAACCAAACAAAGGCAAACATGTGTAAAAATTAAAAATAGCATGAGGCATTTGGCAGCATGAAATGGTATAAACCACTTGTGCAGAAAAGGCCAGAGTTATGCTCTTCTCACCCCATTGACTTTAATGGACTTCTTAGACTATTTTTACATGCCGAAATTGCCTGTCTGTTGGCACGGGGAATGCCCTGAAGCAATTGGGAGTTCTGCACAGCTCCTGGTGCTATAGCATGACTGCCATGTTTCTGCTTTGCTCCGTGGATTTCCTGAATTGCAAAAGTTGAAGTTCTTTTGAAATGCCCTTTGTTGCATTGCCTGAGGAACTATACTTCCCAGAAGACCTTGTGAGCCCTAAGGTCTCCTGGGAACTGTAGTTCCTCAGGCCATTTTTGAGCCTGAACTGTAAATAGGCCACTTTTTTCAGCCTGAAAAAGTACTACAAAAATAAAAGGAACTAAGGTAAATGTGGGGAGGGGGTGGGGGGCACCATGGGGGGTCTGCATGGGGGGGCTGGGGGGTCACGAGAAAAAGGGGGAGGGGCTGGGGGTGATTTTCCACCCCCCAGGCATGCACCCGGTGTGCAATGCCCCTCCCCTCCCGTCCCCTTGCCGCTCTGCCGCTGCTTGAATCTAGCTACATAGGAGAGGACTCACTTAGGTCTTGTTCTGGTGGATAACTTCAGTGACTCAGTGAGTGTGCATTGATGTTCTCAGGCTCCAATTCCTCCCTCAGCTGGAAGCAATAAAAAGACTGGTTGTTGAAGCTACCAGAGTTTTCTATGTTCTGGCTACACAGCAAGACTGAAGGTAATCTGAAGCAGGATAGGCAAGTTCACTCGTACTTACCATCTTTTAAATTCTTATAGCCCTATCCATAACTCTTGACAGTGAGATGCGGCACTGCTGCAGCACTGATCTGCATCCTCCAAGAGGACTTTCTGGTGAAAAGAATGCAAAAATGACTGACCCACCACCACACCTTGTGCTGGCATCCAAGTGAAATGCCAGCACAGCCCCACGGTGACACGGACTTTCCTGTAGAGTTGGGGAGTGGCTGCCTGCCAGTGTGTCTTCCTCCTCTGCCAGAGTAAGTGCCTCAAACATGCCAGCACAAGGCCACACCACTCCTCCAAGCCCTTCCTCCTCCTCCTCCATATGGAGGTCTTAGTTATATTGGCTCACTATGATGCTCCAGCTCCTCTCTCCATTAAACAGCCTGATGGGGTACAAAATGTAAAAAACTGTTAAATATCTGTGGTTGAAAAATAGCAGTATTTGTCACAATAAGACAGCAACCTCATAAAATGCATTCAGTACAGGATGAATATTTTAATATTTGTTATTTTGACTTTTTTTAGCATGTAATTTTAGAAAAAGAAAAAAAGAACCCATCAAAGTTGGTAATAACAATTGACAACCCCATTGTACTAACAATTTTCCTTCTCACCGGGTGATCTAATTTTATGCCAACCTTCTATTCTATTAATAAACTAATTAATTAATGTGACACAAGATTCACTAATTTGATAGGAATTTGATATCATACAATGTTAAATTGATATCTTATTAGTAAATCTCACACTTTATTAAATATAATACATTTCTAAGCATACTGGAAGTAGTGATGACAGCCAGTATCTGTATGGAGTTAATACAGCATTCAGACAGGATGGCTAACCATTTTAATAAGGTACAACTCTCAGCAATGCTTCATATTTAACTATTCATTTCTTTAAATCAGCATGTGGCCAAACATTTGAATACAAAAAATCATATTTATTAGTTTTCCACAGCTACTACACAGTCCAAAAATATGATATAATTTTTAAAAAACATTTGAAGCATAGTAGTTATATACATTACACTAAAAAAAACTTTTGGAAATGATCTGGGGGGATTGTACTTGAATTACATTTCTTTTGGCAGAATGCACAGAGAAGAGGCACAATGCTTTTGTTCTTATATACATGGTTGTCTACACTTTAGTAAAAACATCTTATAGTATTATTTCTAGAAGCAAACAAGCACAATCCCAAAAGTCTTCCCCATTGGGGTGCTTATTTGCCCCAGAAAACATAAAATACTGGGGTTCAAAAAAGTGCCAGATTCTTGCAAAAGAAAACTGATACAAGAAAGCATTGAAGTAAAATTTAGTTTTCAGCGGACTAATGCAAACATTGGATTTTGTTACAAATTAGTTTCCCTGCTACAGGTAGATAATATGCTGAAGGTAGAAAATGATCACTAAACTCTCACTTCCACTGCCATAAATGGGGAATAAATCAGGAAGGACTGTGTGCGTGCATGAATGCTGTAAGCCACTTAGGATCCCCACTGGGGAGAGAAGTGGGATATAAATAATTGCACAATCAAATGCCCCAATACTATTTTGTACTGAGTTTTAGCATTAAGGTACCACCTCAAGAACATGACATCTTAAAAAAAAGTAACTATAGCATTAATAATCATAATTAATTATTAGGGTGAGTCAGTGTGAAGTAATAGATCAAATGTTGGATTTTGACTGGAGACATCTTAATTCAAATTCATGCTCAGGCATATAGCTAACTGGGTAATATTCTTCTTTCTCTCTCGCTCTCTGTCACTCACAAACACACACACACAGACATTCTAACCTACTTCAGAAGGTAAATGTGAAGGGAAAACATAAGAAAAGAAATCCCAAGCATGCTGAGAACAGGACCATAAACTTGATAGATAATTGCAGTGGGTTGGATTCCATCAAAGAAGCATGATCCTCTGAAGATGCCAGCCACAGATGCAGGTGAAACATCAGGAGAAAATGCTACTAGAACATATCATACAGCCCAGAAACCACACAACACCTCAAGCATGACTTGCCTTCCCAAGGCAGCCTAAAATGTCCCCCATACCTTTTTCAGGGGATGAAGGAACCTCAGAATCAGCAATGCATGATGATGGAGTTGGAGGGGTGCCAGCAGAGGGAAGACTAATGAAAATTGTCCCTTTTGTGTGTACAGATATTTTTTATGGGATTCAACATAATGTTTTTTAAAAATCAGGGAAAAATCATGACAAACAGTTCCAAATAATTAATAACTACAAAGTAGTTAGCAATTATTTTGAGCTCACTTTTCCCTGTGGATATATTACAAAAACAGGTTCATTTAACTGTATCTACTGGATTTTCCATATTTTCTGTATTTGTTGCCATTTCAATATTTTTCTGTCAGGAAGCTGTCTCAAGCCATGCTAATACTAAACATATTCATGGTTAATTTGAATTCTTCATCCTATAGTGTACTTTTCAAACATCCCAAAATAAATACCTTTGGGTCCTGTAGAAAAGCATATTCTGAAGTTGAAGCACTTTTAATCTCAGGGCCATTCATTCATTCATTCATTCATTTTATATCCCGCCCTTCCCACTTGGATCAGGGCTGCAAACATCAATAAAACCACAACTCAAATATAAAACAAAACCATCACAAAACGGTATCATTTAAAACTTACACAATAACAATAAAAGAAAAAGAAAAACAGATGGCAATAAAACCCTAACCAGACACCCATTGGAGGCAACGATGTTCCAGTCAGGCCGGCTGGCATGATATAAAAGTCTGGCAGAAGAGCTTAGTCTTGCAGGCCCTGCGGAACTCACCATTGCAGGTAGATGTATGGCCCTTCCGCTCAGCTACCCTTTCCAAAATAACACACCAACACAATTTAAGTGGATAAGAAAACTGGCCATAGCCAAAGAACTTTATTCACAGAAAGCATAGGATAAACTAGACAGCGCAGCATGGGGGATGATCCAAGCATCTGGGCAGCATTAGTGCTGTCCCCCAGAGCAAACCAATTCCTCAGCCCAGCTGCTGGAGGAATAAACCAAGCGAAAGATTGGAGTGAGACAAAGACCAGTCCGGCAAAGTGCTCATGACTGAAGCAAAGAAAGAAATCAGTAGCAGGACATAGCAAATCAGCTCTGTTCCATTGCTTCTCCAAAAACTCCCCACAATAAAAGAATGCAGTCAATTTTACATCAAACATGTCCTGTAGCATGCTTGAAGGTGTCCATAAATATGAGCCAATCACATGGTCGTGCCAAAATGACCATAAAAACCTGACAACAGGTTTGTATCAGTTCTTCCCCACCCACCTGATAACTGAGCATATGTCAGATCCAAATGATAGATCTAAAAGACTGGCAGCCATTGACAACTGCCTAGAAGTCAAGGGTTGTTTTTTTTCAATGCAGTATTTATTTATGACTGTTTTGTATAATTTGGTTTCTGTAATGTATGGCTGAATCCACTTAGACCCTTTCTGCACATCAAATATATAATGGGTTGCAGTTAGGGTAAAGGAACCCGGTTTCCTGTTTTCACATTCATGTGCATCCGTGCAGGCAGTGATTGGAGCCCATGGAAACAATCAAGGTTGCTGTTATGCCTTCACATGGAGAAGTACCTATTTTAAAAAATTACTTCCTGCACATGTGAACTTATGCAGGGACACACAAATGAACCCCCACAGCCTGGCCAATGTCCCATGATACAACCATCTGCACCTGCAAAGTTAAGCAGAAACAAGGTGCGAAATTAAAAAAAAGGAAAATGGAGGTGAATAAAGTGCCTTCTGCCCAGCTGTTCACTTGCAAGCAGTTGCAGCCCGTGATTTTTTAAAAGAATCACTTGTTTAGCGATTAAAAAAAACGATTTGGGGAAAATAACATGGGGCAGACTTGTTTGGTGGGTCGGATCTCTGCAAAGTCCCACCTCCAAGGGTTTTTTAGCATCCTACACCCATGTTTATTGGTTTGTGCGAAAGGGATCATAGTGGGCTACGATTTTTCCAGCATTTTTTGTTTGCTATGCCACAGGAACGCTTTTTGATTTTAAAAAAACTGCAATTGCTTTTGCAAACTACTATCTGATGATCCATTGCCATGAATTCTGAATCCCCACTTTCATTTCAAAAGTGAGAATCTGTCCCCTTCTGTCATGGTGTCATAAAGGAAAAGGTTCAGGCAGCATGTTTCTACTTATAACTCCATAACAAAAGGGGATAGAGACTTACTTTGGTTTTTAAAAAAGATGGCACTTCAGAGATTGCAACAATACATTGCTAGAACATTGTTTACAATAGTACAAGAAGTGACCATGCCTGCTGATTGCTCTCTGTTATACTGTTAGGAAGAAATATAGCGGAACAGCCTATTGAACAGACACAGACAGGGCACTAAGATGTAATTGGTTCCATGTTTTTGACCTGTCACCTGTGAACAGGATTTGAGCTGAGATGGTAGGTTGTTGAGCATACCTAATTGTGAAGTTTTGAAATGGAGGCCTCTGAACCATTGCAGGCACTCTGGTGCCACAATCTCAGACTTTCCTGAGGGAGAGAAGCCACTAGAGTGCAAAAGGCTGCCTGCCACTATAAAATACTGAACCAGAACCAGCCTCTAGGGATTAGTGCTAGCAGCAGGCCCCTGGTCAGCCATAGGCCCAGGCGGCTGCCACATGGGCCCAGGCAGCTGCCACAAGTTGACACTTGTTCATTCTTTCTACCATTTACTATTAGTGCCATGTATCTGCATTATCATTTAGAGCTACTGGATACCCTGCTCTAATTGCTGTGATTAATTTTGCTCATATATGGAGTAATCCTCCTTGATTTTCATTAGCACAGAATCAATCTTTCAGAGGGCTATTTCGATGCATGCAAATGAATTCTGATGACCATTTCACATGCAATAGCAGTAATAGTAGTAGTAGCAAGCAGTGGTAGTACTACAACTACATTTCACATATTTATGGCAATTTTTTTCTCATGCTCCAACTTTTCCAAAGTTTGGTATAGTTGGAACTTTCTGCTTAGTGTTTTTGTGTTTCTTCAGTCACTTCCTAGCAACCTAGCTAAAGTTGTGATCAGTTGTCATATATCACTTTAAAAGCACAGGCAAAAATAAGAGGCAACGCAATCTGGTCAATTTCAGTTCTTTAAAAATGCAGCTAACCATGCAGATGCAAAGAGGGAATGAACTGTAAGTGATTTTGTGCTTTCTATGGGTTGATCAGTTAAATGATGCAAGTGATTGTGACTCTAGGCAATACTGTCTCATCTTTGGTAAATGAGATGACTCAGAAAAGTAGCTGCAAGATACAATGTCTTTACCAGGTGAGTATGTTACTACAAAGCTGAAAGCTTGCTTAGTTGCTAGAAGGAAGTAAAATGACTTCTATTCACTATGTCTGTTTAGTGTTTATATTTCAGTTTTTAACTGAAGTACGCCAAGACATTTAGGTTTTCTAACAAAATTATAGATGTTTCTTTTGGCTATGGGGATACAGATTCTCCATTCATTTCTACATCCATACAGAAATATGGAAGGTTCATCTAGAGAGGAAGGAGATCTGTAGCTCTGCTTGAATTCCTGGATTAATATGAAGCATGTAACTCTGCAGAATACAATTTAGATTGACATTTTTGGCAATTAAACCAGTTTACAAAACACACGCAAAACAGTGGCAGAGTCTGAACCAATAGCTACAAGGAAACAGAATGCTGAAAACTTAAAGACATCTGTGTCTTTCAGTTTGGCTTTAAACGGAAACTGAAACACATCTATTTGTTACCTGACAAAAAATACAGTGTACAAAGTGGCAGGTTTGGGGAGATTTAAACTCTATTTTTGTAGGATAAAAGTCGTGGTAACCTGGCAGGCTGTTATTGATAGTTTTGGAAGCTCTAATCAGTCAGGTCTCCTGAGAGCATCGATTATGAAATATGACAGCAAAGTCATTATGGGTGATTCAGGCAGTCCATATTTCTGTATAGACAGAAAATTCTAAGAATACCCACTTCTTATCTGTTAAGAAGAGCTGTACCCTGACTTAGATGGCCTAAGCAAGCCCAGTTTCATCAGATCTTAGAAGCTAAACAAGATAGGCCCCGGGTTGTATCTATATGGGAGAACACCAAGGAAACCTATGCAGAGGCAGACAACAGCAAACCACCTTTGAATATCTCTTATTTTGGCAACTTGACAACACTTTCTACCACATCCGGAAAAGGTGCATCTTTTGAGTGCCCGAAGGAACAAAAAGATTAAACCTTCTTGTATTTATTGCAGAATTGTATATATTGTGATTTCTTAACTTTATACCAATCACCTGTGGTAATGAATTTTTTAACAAACTAGCGGGGCCCAGCCACGCTTTGCTGTGGCTTATTGTGGTGAAATGGGAAAGGAACAGTAGCAGCAAATCAATTGCAGAGGCCAGCAGTACGTGCTCATGCAAACACGCAGCCTGATACTGTGCGATGTCAGTGATGTGTGTGCCCGCATTCCTTGGGGGGGGGATGGAAAGGAACCCCTCCCACACATCTAGGCTGGCTGGTCATGATCCTTTACCTGGGAGTAAGTTTGGTTGGTGGCAATGGGTGTCGCTTCTGAGGGAACCCTCTGAGGGGCGCAATGCAGCCATTCAAAGTATGTCACAGTTGCTGTACCGAGCTTACTCCTGAGTAATGTGTGCCTGGTTTTCTTAACTGTCACCGCAGTATTCAGTGAATCTAGGGTGCCTGGCCCCTCTCTCCCGTCCCTTGCATGTCGCGCCTCACTCTCTTCCCTCCCTCACTTCTCTTCCCTTGCATGCTACCCCTCCCCCTCCCTCCCTTCCCTTTCCCTCCACTAGGGTGGGTGGGTCATATCAAGATGCTGGGCCCCCTGCCTCCCCTCCCTTGCATGCCACTCCCTTGCATGCCACCCCTCACTTCTCTCCCCTCCCTTGCATGCCACCCCTCACTCTCTCCCCCCTCTCACTTCCTTGCATGCCTCCCCCTCCTTCCCTTTCCTCTCCCTCTCTTCCCTTGCATGCCACCCTCCTTCCCCCTCCGTTCCCTCTCCCTCGTGTCTATGTGTGTGTATGTGTTTCACTTCCACTCGAGTTACTGCCTATGTACTGTTTTCACTGCTCATATCTGGCTGTCTGAGTGAACATTCTAAGCAACATGAACATTCTAAGGGTGACAGTTACACACAGGCAGCTGCATGTCCTTCACCATGGAGCGCCAGGAAAAAGGCATTTTACCTGGGCCAGGTGTGAAATTTCAGGTATGTGAACATCTAAAAACACTCTCACCTTGCTGACTATAGTGGCTGGGAATTTTCAGAGGAATTGGCCCAGCAGTTACTGAGTTATACTATCATTAACAAAAACACTGTTAGCTTTTTATGTATATAGATATTATGCATGCTTCCATTTTTTAAAAATTTTTTAAAATTTTTTTAAAAAATTTTAAATTTAAAAAACAAGGAGCAGTATGTGGGTTTAAAGTGGTGTGCTCAATCTTAGTGCTAAGAAGCTATAAAGAAGGGCAGCTGGCAAACATTTGTGAAGTTTGCTGCCAAGCTCTCAGTCATCATGATGACACCTGTGCAGGAGGTAAGATATGACACCTGCCTTATATCTTTTCACTCCACTAAATAGCCACAGCCTCTTTTTATGAACATGCAAAGGCATTCAAGCATCATGAAATTATTCCTAGCCAGATAGAGTACTTACGGTACAGATAGAGTACTTACGTTGACTAGGGAATGATTTTGCACAAATAATGGCTGATAAATTGATTTCACCCACTTTCTTAATCTAGTTGAGCATATAAATTAAGGCAGTGAGTGTCTGAGTACAAAATTACAAATTAAAAGCAGTCCTTGATATGTTTAGAAGTACAGAGTTGGGGCTGGTAAATGTTGAGGGGAGGGGAGGGGAGCGAGGAGGTTAATACAGTTGGACCACTGTGGCCATTTTTGTTCCTTTCAATTTCATGTCATTGTCATCAGTTTCGGGATCCCTTATTTGATTGATGTTATTGGCAATCTTTTGTTTCTTTTACACTGTGTATGTGTGTGAATGTATTTTATCCATTTGTGTCTACAACTCATTTACAGCTGTAAGTACCATTGTGCCAGCCCCTCTGAAAGAATCATAAGGAAATTTTGCAAGGGCTTGAAGATATATACTGCTGACTCCCCCACATTCCTGTTGGGGCAATATGGCATTACCTTTGCAAGACAAGTAAGAATGTATGGATCTCCTATAATTTGATATGCAGGGAACCATTTCTTGCCTTCTTCATGATCCTCAGGAGGGGTTGTATAGATAAGTCCAATACTGGAACTGATTAGGCCATAATTAGAAATGGAAGAATAGCTTGAGGTGCTGCAGAGGATTAAATGGCAAGAACTCTGAGGCTCTGAAGAATGAAGGGCCATGCCCACAACAGCCCATTATTCATTAAAGGTCAGGGTGGGCTCTGGTGGGGACATCTTTGGTTCTGAGCCAATGTGGTATAGTGCCTAAGAGCAGGTGAACTCTAATCTGGACAACCAGGTTAGATTCCCCACTCTTCCACATAAGTGACTGAGACTTATCTGGTGAACCAAATTTGGTTCCCTACTCTTACACATTGTCATAGACCGGTCCTCAAGAACCAAAAAACAGTCCAGACACAGTGATTCCGTGGGTACAGTTATTTAATGAGTATACAAGGCTAGGAACAGAGATAGTGACAGGCAAACTGAAACACAACATTGCTGCCACAAGGTAACTCAGCTGTAACCTCTCTTTTATAGCCAGCCTCTGAGTCCCAAGTGCAATAACCTCTTGCAGCTGGGTTACTTTAGTCTGGCTCCTGTAAGGACTTAGCATCTAAATCAGCTCACTACATGGCTGCTAATCTGCTACTGTGTCTCCTCTGCTGCAACCTAGCACACAGTCTCCTCCTGCATTGCTTTTGGAGCTCTGATGATAGTAATAGGGGTTTTGTTTTGTTGTTTTTTGGTCTACAGCAGAAAAAGTGGATTATGTCTTAATTCTTTCAAGCAGGTTGCCCAGATTGTGGTCTGATGCCCTAACGGGGAGGGGGGAGGGGGTGACAGGGCTGGCAGGGTACCCTTCTGGCTCATTGTGAAGAGGCTGAAGTGTCTCAGAGCTAGACTCTGGATGGAGAATCTCAGAGCTTGGACCTGGCTGTGGATCCCCACCTACATGCTCTGCCTGAGCCTCTAGATCTGGTTCTACAGGGACCAGTGATTGGTCAGGTTCTGCATTTACAGGCGGTGCCTGGGGATCTGGAATCAAAACTGTCCCCTCCTCTCCATATGAGTCTTACTCCCAGGGATCCCCACCTAGACCAGGCTGAGCCATAACACACATTCCTGTTGGGTGATCTTGGGCTAGTCACAGTTCTTTGGAACTCTTTCAGCCCCATGTACCTCACAAGAAGAAGGGAAAGGAGTTTGTAAGCCGTTTTGAGTCTCCTTACAGGAGAAAAAGGGGAACTGTAAATCCAAACTCTCCTTTTTCATCATCACCCTAACCTTCAGTTGTCATGTGTGGGTGGAAGAAATGATATCGGCATGGTTAATATATAGGCCAGGATAAACAAAGCTAGGGAGAATTCCGGTTCAGTTTGGTGCAAGGGTGGAACTGCTTAAAATGGTGCTAGCTACTGAATTGCCTTAGTTGCAGAGCAATCTGAAAGTCAGAGTATACGTTATAATGATGCAGACCAACTATTTAATAAAACCTAGTTTAAACCTTATAACGTTGTCTTTTGTAAAAAATGAGTGGGGGGGCGGGGGTTGCTGGAACAAAGATGGAATTGTGGGTTGTTTCTCCCAGGGGAGAAATCAAATAGAAATGGTGTTATTTGAATCAAGCCAGATAGATTTCAGAATCTGGTATCACTTCTTTCTTTTTTTGCTAGCACAGAAGTATTCTTTGGAATACTTAGATTATATGATATTGAATGTGCAATGGTAACTGATAAAAAATACAGCTCTGTTCTGAAAGAGAGTGAGAGAAAGAGAAAAAACCTAATAGAGCAGTCTTAAGCAGAATTACACCTCTGTAAGCATGCTGATTTTAATGGACTCAGAAGGATGTAATTGTACTTAGGACTGCACTGGTAGATACCCAGGAAAGAGAGATTTTGTGGGCCACTTAAATAGACCTGCACAGCTTGTGATCCACTAAACTGAACATAGCTCACCAGCCATGTATTATAGCCTGTTTTATGCAGTCATAGGTAGGCATCAATGAACAGGGTTTTTATGGAGTCCCTGGTGAAGTACTATACATGAGTCATAGGCTATATTCACCTTGATAGGTCATATGTTGTTCAAGCCTGCATTAAAGCATGACAAATTGACAGTAATATGGCTTATGTTTTACCAACAGGGGCACAATTTGGATTTTTTTTTCTTTGCTTCAGGTGCCAAAAAGGTTGGCCCAAGTTATCAACACATCTATATTTCTTGGCTTTGAATGGCTAAGCAAATTCAATATGGGTTCTGCATTTACAAATTCTGCGTTTTGATCTGCACGTCTGCTTCCAGATTATTTTAATCAGACATTTTGTGCATGTTTAGCTCAGTGTTCCTTGGCAAAAACAAAAATCCATATCAGCACTTCAACAACAAAATAAACACCTGCTTATTGCTTAGTCCACAGTAATATGCAGTATTTAGCTCTTGCCTTATACTGAAACACGGATGGTGCAATCAGGATTCCCTTGACACACAAACAAAATTAAACTGCACAAAACAGATTGTGGTGAATTGTTTGTTGGTGGTGCTGCATTGCAATGTCAGCCGATACATGATAGTTTGGGAGCTGGTCCAAAATGCCTTTTATAAGAATTAAAGGTATCCAGTCTCTGTGAAAATAACTACTAATAATTAAGTCTATATATTTCACAATAGTTTAGTGTTGAAAATGATGATTACCTTTCATATTTTCAAAATCCCCAAATTTGATCTGCTTAGCTTATCACTCCTTTACACAACAGCTGCTGATTTTGGGTCCCCCCCCCTTGTTTTCCTACAATATCCTCATACAGGTGATATGGGATCAGTTGACTACTCACTGTAGTGCTGCTTATAAAAGAGCATAGTTAACTAGGTTTTCATGGCAGGAAAGATCATCCCTGAAAAATGACCATTTGAGTTGGAAGTCCCCTTATAATGTTGTCTGTATGAGCATTATACAGGGCTCCTTTTTACTCTACTTTGTGAGGCCAGGAATACAAGGTCATGTTGGAGAGGTCTGTTCCATTACTTCTGTCCATGTCAGTAGTGTTGCTCCTGGTACTGGAGATAATGGTGGTATGTGAAAGAGGCTAGAAGATGTGGGACCAGTTCTTCCCATTTGAGTTAGGTGTTGACTGTTGTGACATAGAAACAAGCCTACTGTGACAGAAGCTGACAACATCCAAAAGCCAGTATAGACATTGCAAATGACAGCTGCTCAAAACAATATGTGATGTGGTTGGCTCCCCAAGGTCGCTAGACTGTGAATAGTGCCCTGTAACATGAATCATCTTTGTTGTATGAAAAGTATCCATGGCACCCACAAATATGCCTGGCAGTAACGATAATAAAATTTGACATGGTAGAGGTTGTTCAAAAAGTACACTAGGACTGTGTGTGGGTTAGAATCTGTTGGTGTCTATGTGATGACTGTCACATAACACTAGGGAAGATAAGCAGAACTGCCTATGTCTATCTGTTCACTCTAATAACATGCTCATTTTTCTAGAAACCAAAAGTGGTGCTTTGGATTTTATACCAAATTTTTGACTGTCACAAGTTTTAAAGAACAACAGTATTAGAGGGAGAAAGATATTCCTTGCTTCTCTCAGGAAAGAAGCCACTGTCTGAACCTTACAGTACTGTTAGTATCCAACAGCTTATCGCATTGATCAATCAAATGAGACTGTTCATTGCCATGTATTGTACTTTGAACATGGTATCAGGCCTCCCTGGGGTAATCACAACTTCTCTTTACATGCTTGTGCCAAAATTCATTCAGGAGAGGCAGATCTTTAGTGACCAGGGGAGCACAGTACTCTGTAGAAGTCTGTGCACACACAGATCAATCTTCTGTCTCCACCTGAATCTGAAGCCACAGGGGATTGTGTGGACTGACTGTCTACAAGCTTGTTTGAGCTCCAATGAAGCCAGTTACAGGGACAAAAACCCAAGGAAACAGACCACAACCTTGGCTGTGCAGTAACTGTAGTCATTTTAAATCTGTAAAACCAAAATGCAAATATTGTATTTAAAGCATCAGTGAAACAGACTGTAAATAAAGACAACATAATCTTTTCCTGTTTGCTCTTGCTTGTAAACACAAGCAACCCTTTTGCATCTCTTTTTTTCCACAGAACAAGACCTTGCTAAATACACAAAACCATAAGAGTATTGAAAAGCTTCCTTTATGTGCTATTTTGCTGCTGTTGCACAACGTGACCTGGATTCTTTGCAAATAGTGACTGTCTAAATTAAATATTTATATACAAGTAGAGGCCCACAAAACATGTGGGAGGGGCAATCCCTTCTTCCCCCTGTGTGGGGGAAATCCCATCTCCCTCCCCTCCACCCCATTGCTGCCATTGCAGATGATTTGGACTCCATCAGGCCTCCAGCCTCTGCTGCAGACCTCCCTGTGTTTTCCTCCCCTCCCAGCTTCTTCCCCATTTTTGCTGATGCTGCAGATGCTTCCCGCCACCCCACATAATTGCTGCTGACCACCCAGGCTCAGCAAGACTGCCAGAGTTCTCCTCATCTGAATAGTAAGTGTGTCATCATGCATAGATAATGCTATATTTTTGTCAAATCTGGGGATTTGAACACATATATAATCTGCAGACCTAGGACCTCCCAGATCTATAGAAAAACCTGCAGGGGGTCAGATCTACAGAAACATCTGTTGATTTAAGTATTCACAGACAGGGGACAGTTGTTGGGAAAACACTAACAATTTGTTCATTTCAACTATCCAGCATACATGTCTTATGTTATCACTGTGAATTAGAGTGAAAAAAGGCTTACTTCAGAAACTGGAAGACTTACCCAAACAAACACCAACAAAGAATTATTGAAATACATTTGGAACACAAAACTGGCTATGGAAATAGTTGGACCACTGAATAACAATGGAATTAAAGGAGTACTAAAGGATGATAAGGTGAATTCCGAGAAGTTAAATGAATTCTTCTCATCTGTCTACGCTGCTGAAGATATAAGAACATAAGAACATAAGAACAAGCCAGCTGGATCAGACCAAAGTCCATCTAGTCCAGCTCTCTGCTACTCGCAGTGGCCCACCAGGTGCCTTTGGGAGCTCACATATAGGATGTGAACGCAATGGCCTTCTGCGGCTGTTGCTCCCGATCACCTGGTCTGTTAAGGCATTTGCAATCTCAGATCAAGGAGGATCAAGATTGGTAGCCATAAATCGACTTCTCCTCCATAAATCTGTCCAAGCCCCTTTTAAAGCTATCCAGGTTAGTGGCCATCACCACCTCCTGTGGCAGCATATTCCAAACACCAATCACACGTTGCGTGAAGAAGTGTTTCCTTTTATTAGTCTTAATTCTTCCCCCCAGCATTTTCAATGAATGCCCCCTGGTTCTACAAATGGCCCAGCCCGAGAAGGGAAAAATTTCTCTCTGTCAGCATTTTCTACCCCATGCATACGCCTTTGTAGACTTCAATCCCATATCCCCCCTCAGCCGCCTCCTCTCCAAACTAAAGAGTCCCCAAGCGGCTGCAGCCTCTCCTCATAGGGAAGGTGCTCCAGTCCCTCAATCATCCTTATTTGCCTTCTCTGCACTTTTTCTATCTCCTCAATATCCTTTTTTTGAGATGCGGCTGACCAGGGCTGGACACAGTACTCCAAGTGCGGTCGCACCACTGCTTTATATAAGGGCATGACAATCTTTGCAGTTTTATTCTCAATTCCTTTCCTAATGATCCCCAGCATAGAGTTTGCCTTTTTTACGGCTGCCATGCATTGAGTTGACATTCAACAGGGCCTATCAACTAAGACGCCTAAATCCCCTTTCCTGGTCTGTGACTGATAGCACTGACCCCTGTAGCGTGTATGTGAAGTTTGGATTTTTTGCCCCTATGTGCATCACTTTACATTTTGCTACATTAAACTGCATTTGCCATTTCTGAGCCCACTCACCTAATTTATCAAGGTCCGCTTGGAGCTCTTCGCAATCCTTTGTGGTTCTCACCATCCTACATAATTCTGGGTATCATCTGCAAACTTTGCCCAATCAAATTTACCCACCACTACTTCCAGGTCATTTTATGAATATTAGTTAAAGAGCACTGGTCCCAAAATGGATCATTGGGGGACACCACTCCCAACATCTCTCCATTGTGAGAACTTCCCATTTACACCCACTCTTTGTTCCCTGTTTCTCAACCAGTTTTTAATCCATAGGAGGACTTCCCCTCTTATTCCTTTCTCATTGCTGGTTTTCCTCAACCTTGGTCTCTGGTGAGGAACTTTTGTCAAAAGCCTTTTGGAAATCCAAGCAGACAATGTCCACCGGAAATTCACCCCTGTCCCACGTACCGTTGTTTACACCCTCAAAGAACTCTAGTAAGTTTGTAAGACAGGATTTGCCTCTCTGCAAAAGTTTCACGCTGACTCTTTCTCGTAGCAGGTCTTGCTTTTCTACATGTTTTATAATTCTTATCTTTAATGATAAATTCTGCCACTAATTCTCTACCAGGAACAGATGTCAAACTGACTGGCCTCGTAATTTCCCGGGTCCCCTAGATCCTTTTCTTAAAGATTGGGGTGACATTGGCCATCTTCCAGTCTTCAGGGATGGGAGAGAGCCTGATTTCTATGAGGATAGGATTGCATGATAGAAGTGAGAAGATCAGCAATTTCATGCTTGAGCTCTTTAAGAACTCTTGGGTGAATGCAATCAGCCCAGGGGATTTGGATTCAACATTTAGTTGCCTATCAGTGGCTGCCAGAACTTCTTCCTTACCTACCACTCATCTTCGCTGGTTCCTGCGGATTCGCCTCTCTCTCAAGAAGCTTGGTTCAGGTGCAGGAATGTTCCTCCACACCTCCTCTTGGGTGAAGACAGATGCGCAGGAATTCCATTCCCAGCTTCTCTGCCAATCTCCCTGCCATCTTTTTAGCACACCCCTTTGTTCCTTGTCATCTAACGGACCTTCACAGCTTCCCTTGCTGGCTTTCCTGCTTTTGATGTACTTGAAGCAACTGTTTGTTGCGCTGGTCTTGATGTTACGCCAGCCATGCATTCCTCATAATCCTTTTTTTTGCCTCCCTTACAGCTAACTTGCTTCTCTTTGCCACCATTTTTAGTGGTTCCCTCTCATATTCTTCATCAGTCCAAACTGGACTTCCATTTTTCTAAAAGACATTTTCTTCTTTTCATGATAATTTCCTCAACCTCTCTTGTTAACCATGGAGGCTTTCTTTTTTGGACTGGGTGCTGCCTTTTCGTAGCCTGTGTGGAACACATTCCGAAAGCTGAGCTTTTTTATTACTGTGTTTTTAAAATAACCTCCAAGCATCCCGCGCGGGACAGTTTTGACTCTCTTGATTTTCCCTTTCAGCTTCCTGTAGCACTATCCCCATCATCTTTGAGAAATTTCCCTTTCTGAAAGGTGAAGATGTAACCGTACATTAGTAGTTGCCACTTTTCTGTTCGCATGCTGAGATACTGAATCTGACAGCATACCGTGGTCGCTGTTCCCTATCGGCTCAACAACACTGACTTCCTGCACCAGGTCCCTGGGTCCCACATAGAATTAGATCTGGGATCACCTCTCCCTTGGTTGGTTCCACAACCATCTGCTCTAAGCCACAGTCATTTTAAAGCATGCTCTCTTTATGACCTGAACATTACATTTCCAGATTTTTATGTAGGATGGTAAATCCAGGAATGCTCTCTCCTTACTATGGACCCTGAACATGCATTTTTTCCAGTTTATATGGGGATAGTTAAAATCACCCATTCCCACTACATTTTGTTTTTGTTGGCCTCTCTAATTTCTTTTTCCATCTCAGAATCCTCTTGTGCACTTTGGTCTGGGAGACGATAATATATTCCTAATATTAAACTGTCCTTCACACCTGGTATTGATATCCACAGTGATTCTGTAGGAGAACCAGCTCCCCTTGCATTGTCTATTTTATGTGATACTATGCTCTCTTTGATGTAAAGGGCAACTTCACCCCCAATGCGCCCTGTCCTATCCTTCCTATAGAGCCTGTAGCCTGGTATAACAGCATCCCACTGGTTCTCCTCATTCCACCATGTCTCTGTAATGCCCACTATATCAAAGTCCTCCTTCAAAACTCTGTACTCTAGCTCCCCCATTTTAGGTCGAATGCTTCTACTATTAGCATAGAGACACCTGTATACCCTGTCTCTGTCCTTAACCTGGGATTTATGTGCTTTACCCTCAAGTCTTTTGCAGACACTATCCCTTGTCACATGCACATTGCTATGTTCCTCGCTTGTATGTGGTTGATTTAGAAAAACCTCCCTCTCTGTCTGCATCCCCATAGATACTGTATTCTGAACCGAAGTCACCTCAGCTCCTGTCGGCTTTCCCCCAGTGATCAGTTTAAAAGCTGTTCTGCCACCTTTTTAATGTTGAGCGCCAGCAGCCTGGTTCCTCTTTGGTTAAGATGAAGCCTGTCCCGTTTGTACAGGCCTGCCTTGTCCCAAAAGGTTCCCCAGTTCCTGACAAATCTGAAACCCTCTGCCTTACACCACCTTCTCATCCACGCATTGAGACCCTGTATCTCCGCTTGCCTAGCTCGCCCTGCGCGTGGAACGGGTAGCATTTCTGAGAATGCCACCTTGGAGGTCCTGGACTTCAATTTGTTTCCTAGCAGCCTAAATTTAGCTTCCAGAACCTCCCGGCTACATTTCCCAATGTCGTTGGTGCCAATATGGACCACAACTGCTGACTCCACCCCAGCACTGTCTAAAAGCCTATCTAGACGAAGCGTGACATCCGCAACCTTCGCACCAGGCAGGCAAGTCACCATGCGGTCATCACGCCTCTCACAAACCCAACTCTCTACATTCCTAATGATCGAATCACCCACTACAAGGAGCCCCCCACCTCCCCGAGGGGTATCCTCAGTGCGAGAGGATACCTGATCACCAGTTAAGGAAGGGATCCCATCTAAGGGAGCATCTTCCCCCACCTCAGACTGGCACCCTCCGTCCCCAAGACCTTCATTCTCCATGACATCTGAAGAGATGTCACCTTGGGAGTGGGACCCGGCTGTTAAGTCCCTGAAAGCCTCGTCTGTCACCCTCTCTGCCTCTTTCAGCTTCTCCAGGTCTTCCACCTTGGCTTCAAGAGAACGCACATGTTCCTTGAGTGCCAGGAGCTCATTGCAGCAAATATAAAGCACATACCTTCCTAAATGGATGTTTTCAGAAGGGAAGCATGTGTGACTTAGTCAAATAGCAGTAATAAAGGAGGAATTCTAGAACTGATAGACAAATTGGGGGCGATGGAAAATGCCATCAAGTCACAGCTGACATGGTGACCTTGTAGGGTTTTTAAGGTAAATGACATTTGGAGGCAAATCCAAGATCTGGTCCAAGATCATCCAGACTGGGCCAAGATCACCCAGAATATATCACCTAGAAAAGATTTGCAGAAAAACCCAGGTCTGAAGAAAAATCTGAAATTGAAAAGAAGATTTAACTCTCCCAATTTATTCTTAAAAAGCTCTTCAATGTTAAAACAGTAGCCACTGCAGTGCTGCTACTGCAGCAGATGCCTCAGGCCTCTCCAGAGATGGCTACTGCTGCAGAAAGCTGCGGTCACCCATGCCAGCCACTGCAGCAGATACCTAAAGCTGCTTCAGGCATTATGATTGGGGGAGAATAGGATTCCTCGCCCCTGGAAGAGGGAGATGGAATTCCCCCTAAGTGGGTTTCCACTTAGTATGTATTTAACAGAATTGGGGGAGGGGTGAAAACACAACTCTCTCTTCCTCAAAGCATCTCAAGGAGGTATGCATAACAGGAGCAGCAGTGGCATAGGAGGTTAAGAGCTCGTGTATCTAATCTGGAGAAACCGGGTTTGATTCCCAGCTATGCCGCCTGAGCTGTGGAGGCTTATCTGGGGAATTCAGATTAGCCTGTACACTCCCACACACACCAGCTGGGTGACCTTGGGCTAGTCACAGCTTCTCAGAGCTCTCTCAGCCCCACCTACCTCACAGGGTGTTTGTTGTGAGGGGGGAAGGGCAAGGAGATTGTAAGCCCCTTTGAGTCTCCTGCAGGAGAGAAAAGGGGAATATAAATCCAAACTCTTCTTCTTCTTCTCTTCTTTTAGCAATTTTATACTGAGAACAGTTTTATAAGATATGTGACTAAATCAGTAAGTAGTGAGTTTGGTGGTTCATAATGGTTATTTCTTTAATCAAATGCAAGAGTTCGTGGAAAGTGTTGTCACAGCAGATCTTTCTGAACCTTCCTGTTTCTCAGGTAGTCTGCCACTTGTCCCAAAATCCTTTTTGGAGTTGTACAGAACCTCACAAACAAAATGTACAATAATATGGCAGACTGTAGCAGCAATGAAAGATCCAGATAAACCATTTTTCTCATTCTTCTGTTGATGGGAGCTGTGACTTGAATTGTGGAAAAGAGCAAAAGCCCAGCTTAAGGGGCACCCATGTCAGCAGAAACCAGAGGCATATCAAGGGGGGAAGCGCCTGGTGCCCTGGCATGTCCTCCACCCCGTCTCACCCGGAAATGCTCCCGTCCCACCCGGGAACGCCCTGCCATGCCCCCACAGAGGCGTGCACCCGATGCGTCGCGCCCCCCTCCGCCCCCTTGGAACTGCGCCTCTGGCAGAGACAGCAAAGATGCTGACATCTGGACACTGCACACCTCCATGGCAGCCAGACCCAGAAATGGGTGTTGCCAGGAAGCTACACTTGCAGAATGAGGGGGCATCTAGGGCATTCCTGGGGGTAAAAGAGACTTTAGTCATCTTTTACCGGTATTCCAGCTCAGGAACATTATATTCCATGGGTGCAGGCTTATGTCACTAAAAAGTATGAAGTAAACCTGTTTAGGTTATGGAGCGATTTGGGTGATCAGAGGGTTTTAAAATTTCCCTTCTTTCTGTGCCACCGAAACCCCCTTTGGAGAAGCCACAGTACTGCTTTCGCCACACCATCCCTGACCACAACAGTGCTTTCCTCCCACCCTTCAAATCTGGATTGCACTGTTAGTAAAGATGCTGCAAGACTCATGATCAGATATTCCAACATTTTTTTAAAAATGAAATAGCCACACAGGGACAACAGATTGGGACCACTTGGATAATGGGGGTTGAAGCATTCCTCCTTTGCATGATTTTTAAAATCAACATTCCCCATCTCACACTGTTCTTATGATCATTAAGAGAAAAACATGGCAACTTGTCCCTCCCGACATCTGTGGTCTGTTTTTTTGTTCTATATTGTTTTCATATGTTATTGTACTATTTTATATAATTACTTAAATGAAGCATTAAGAGAGAGAGAGAGAGAGAGAGACCTAGAGACTGAGAGACATGGTCAATAGGCAGTTATCCATGTTCCCCCCCCCAAAAAAAGGTCAATAGCAACATGTGACACATGGTGCTGTTTCAGTTGGATTACCCATGGTGCAGTAGTTGTCTCATCTGTCCCCTGCTGCAGTCTTGATCTGACTTACAGTTCCGTGTAGATGATATTTAAAAAATAATAATAATGAGAAGATCTCCAGGGTTCTACCAAGTTAGACTCTACTTTTCCTTTCATCGGTGCATTACCTTTGAAGCTATAAGAATCATGTATCTTCACATTATTCCATAAATCCAGATTTTTGGTATACTCCCCTGTATCCTTTTTTTATTCCCTTTCTTCTTTGTAGTGACATCCATATTTAGGTTATTTAAAAAAGCAGCCTCCTTAGTTTCAACTGTACAGCAGTTCTTATTGAAATCAATTATATTAGAATTATTAAAAGTGGATGAAACTATTGAATCCTACATAAAATAAAACACACAAAAATACCTAGACATCATGGGAGCTGCAGAGGTTAGGTAGGTAGAAATGAAGTGGAAGAATCACAATATTTCAGATTAAAGATGATATCTCATAATATTTTTATTGTCTCCTAACCCTCCATCTGGGCAAGTTATCCCAGCATTATACTGATATATATAAGGCTCAGTGTTGTTGTCAGTGTTGCTCATTAAATACAAGCTGTTGTGCTATACACTCCTGTCCAGTCTCTTCAGAAATGCTACACATGTCCACCTGCAATTTCACTCTTTTTGTAAGTACATATTGGCCATATTATTTATAGCATCCTCCTCTGAGGAAGGATTTGTGACAGACTACAATAAATATTTATTGCATTTTGGAAGTGATTTCATACATATTGAATTCTCCAACATTCCTTTTTCCCTAATTGATTTGATTGGCTTTACAAGGCAATGCTATGTAAGATGTTTTATTTTCAGATGATGCTTGGTAACAAATCTCGAACAAGGTGAACTGTGACCTTATGAAAGATGGATGCTTTTTCAGTTGTTGCTAATATGATTATCCTTCCCAAGAAAAATCTGTGTTTCATTCTAATTGGAGAAAACCGTTTGAAGGAAAACATGATTTGTTGCTGTGATTCTTCACAGACATTATATTTACATGGATATGAATTCTACGAGTGGAATTCACAAAGTTGATTTCTTACCAGGATTTCCAGTGAGGGTTTTATAGTGTGCTGACACCTTCAAAACTGCAGAGCATTATTGTGGCTGGAAAGGTAATTTCAGGTGATTAAGTCACTTTGGACTAAAGAAAGATAGGGGGATAACCGACATCGCTTCAAGAAGCTGTCCACTTGAGTAAACCATAGAAGTGGATGCTTTAGCAGTTTACCCTAGATTTCAAAGCTTGCTACTTGTGAGAATTAAGCCAGTTATCTGTGGACATTTTTGTTTGGTGAAAGGGGTTACTGGAAGATTTGGAATAACAAAATCCCAGACAACTACTGGGATTGCTATGGCGATCCTTTAAATGTAACAAATTAAGCCCCATAATTATTTACATCTCACTATTGATGCTGGAGACTAGAGTCTATAATTTTTAAGAAATTAAGTTAAGATTGCTACTACCAGAAAAAAATATTTGGACTTACCTCTGAAAAACACTGTTACATCTGAAATATTGCAAAACCTTTTTGATCAGATGGTTAACAAATGGCAGTCATTTGAAAAAATGGATGAGATGAAAGAACACAAGAAGTTAAAAAATGGAAGTTCAATAACATAAACAGCTGGAGAAAAACTAATGATAAAGTGGAATTCTGGAGGAGAAAGCAGAAGTTTTAAACCAAGAGTTGGAAAGAGAATTGGACAATTTAATTTTACAGGAGTTTAGAGAGAAACAATTTTAGGGTGTTGTGGGTTTCCGGGTTGTATGGCCGTGGTCCAGTAGCATTTTCTCCTGATGTTTCACCTGCATCTGTAACTGGCATCTTCAAAGGATCCTCTAATGCAGGCTAAATGTCAGGAACAAATGCTACTAGAACATGGCCATACAATCCGGAAAAAACACAACACCCTAATGATTCCAGCTGTGAAAGCCTTCAACAATACAAGAAACTATTTTATTTGAGATTCAGACCAATTCCTGAGATATCAGATGACAATATTAGACAAAGGATTATAAAAGCTTTGGCAAACTTTTTGGGGGTCACAAAGCAAGATAATGAGATGGAAGTTGATAAGAATAAATTCAAGTTTTGCTGCAACAAGAATACTTTGGTTCATTTTGTAAGGAAGGAGGAGGAGGAGTTTGGATTTATATCCAACCTTTCTCTCCTGTAAGGAGACTCAAGGTGGCTTACAAGTGCCTTTCCCTTCCTCTCCCCAGACACCTTGGCCCCTTCCGCACACACAAAATAATGCATTTTCAAACCACTTTTACAACTGTTTGCAAGTGGATTTTGCCATTCCGCACAGCTTCAAAGAGCATTGAAAGCAGTTTGAAAGTGCATTATTCTGCATGTGCGGAATGAGCTCTTGTGGGGTAGGTGGGGCTGAGAGAGTTCTGAATGAACTGTGATTAGCCCAAGGTCCCCAGCAGGAGTGTAGGAGTGCAGAAACACATCTGGTTCATCAGATAAGCCTCTGTCACTCAGGTGGAGGAGTGGGAAATCGAACCCAGTTCTCCAGATTAGAATCCACCTGCTCTTAACCACTACACCACGCTGGAAGAAGTTTAGAGACCAACAGTTCCATCCAAAATGGGGCAGCCAAAAGGGCTTATGGGGGCAGAACACTCTTGCACCAGCACATTTGCCTTCCCTGGGGAATGTACCCTGATAGAGAGGGAGATGTGCCCGCATCTGGCTGTCTGTAAAGGATTCAATGGTGTTGATGGTGAAGTAACCTTGAGTGCATTCCACAGCCCGGGCGATGGGCCAGATGCATCGGCGGAGACTTTATCTTTGCGCGGGAGATGAAGTCTCCGTTCCCATGGGAAGCAGGAAGGGGGGATGGGGTGAATGGCATTATAACCTGTGCTTCTGGCGGGAAGTGTCATTCCTGCCACTGGGCGTGTACTTGGAGCTTTCTAAGATGTCTTAATAAATATGGACTTTTTACTACCAAAGCCTTTTATTTCTGCGCTCTATGGAATTCCTTACATTGTGGCAGGAATCCTAATTCCTCTATATTCCTGTGCAGTGGACCTCTTGTCTTGTGATGGAGAGGGTTGAATTTTACACTTTCACGGAAGATTGCGCGGTAGCCCCAAAGAGGGCTCCGACCTTTCCCTTCTGGATCTGGAGGAACCAGCGGGAGAACGTAGGCCTCGCTGGTGTAGCTCTTTCGCCGTCCTCGTTATCAGCATGAGTCTTCCCTTTACTCCGTTGGAACGAGGGACGTGGCGAGCGCATCAATTCATGGGGACTTCCGTGGAAGTCGTTTGGGGCGCTGTCTATGGATCGAGCGCCTGTGGATCGGATTTCTACCGCGTTCTCGTGTGGATTACAAACCTCAGATGCAGCCTGTACATGTGAGGAGACGGCTGGACCAATCTTTTCATAGCGGCAACCCAGGAATCCATTGAGCGATTCCTGGACTCGTATTTTTGTTTGATGCTCCCAAAGAACCACACGTGGCACAGCACTGGGGCCCGTCCAAAGGACACCGGAACTCAACCTGGAATTGGGAGGGTATCCGTACGGGGCTTCCAATCCGGACCCCATCCCGGTCCCGCTAATTTCCACCTGAGGTGCTCTCGGGGAGCCACCGGTGGCTTCACAGCGGCTACCGGGTAAGTTCTCCGAGGGCTCGCTTCCTGATGACGAAGAGTCTGAAGAAAGCCTGCATTGCTGTGCCGGACCGGTTTCCTCTCCCCATCGAGAGAAGACTGGGATGAGGAAGTAGGGCTTAAGCTTCGAGATGCCCAAGCCGCATGGAACCGTGAAACGCCAGGCTATGGGGGGAGGAGAGCGGGCAATAAAGTTGCAGCAAGAGCGCCTTGAAACCCTGCAGAGGGACCGGGAACAGCAACGCAAAGAAAGTCCAGCTTTCGAGAGTTGGACCGTGCCAAAGACGCGCTCCAACGGCAATATGCCCAGAATCTGTCAGTCCATGATAAAGTCCCTGGAAACAGTCCAGACTGGATTTACAACGGCAAAGTCGTTCAGGCTCTTGCACGCATAAAAGTGAACTCACCGAAGCCCTTAAACGGGACCTTAACTGCTTAAATTAGGGGCGAGAAAAAGCTGCTTTGCATGCGCACCAAGATACATTGACTGCCAAGCGAGAGGGGAGCTGGCTGCTTTGGAGAGGGAACTAAGAGGCAGCGGCAGACCAGGCCATAAGCTGGAACCTATGCTGTTACTGATCATGCCGGTGCCAGGGGGGGGCCGCATTACTGCACTGGGTCCTGCCACTAAACGGCAGCCCGGCACCTTAAGCGCTATTCCAGCCCCTGTACAACAGCCGCCTGCCCAACCTTGCTCTGTTAATAGCGCAACCACCTCCCAGCGAAGGCGCCAAGAGCCGTCGAACGGCAAGGCTACTTCCGGCCTCGGATACCAGCCCTCCTCCTCGCTTTTGCAGTGGGACCGCTTCCAAACTTCCTACTTCATCTTGCAACTCAATGCCCACCTTGGAAGACTATGATGTAGTCATATACCGGTCTGAACAGCGAAAAAATACGGGACATCGGCTCCCCGGTCCTAGATGGATGCTGACGGCTGACTGGTCTACATTGACTGTTTTTGGATTTTGCAGTGATGAGACTCTCGACAGTGCCCGCATTCCTCCAAGCTTTGAGAGCTTTCAAGATCCAGGCGCCGAGAATGAAGCTATCCGCGCATCTCATCAAAACCATCCAGCAAGGCAACCGCCCGCTTTGCAGAATTTGTTACGGTGAATTTTACGATGCGCGCGGCTGCCTCGAACTTCCTCCTGAGTGGCCTGAACGCATGAAATGCGAACATGCCTACGGATGCTGTGGATAGCAAGCTACGTGGAAACGGTTGTTTTTAATTTGGGTTCCCTGCGTGCCATTGCAGATTGGATCCAGTTGGGGTCTCAAGTGGCGTCTCGTTTGGAATACGCTTCGTCAAGAGGAGGCCGCTTCCACGCCTGAAAACCACTCAATACCGTGTCCACCTCAAGTCAAGCTCCAGCCCGGCTCCTACCGAAACCACCTTCTGAACGCGCGTCACGACTTGGGTTGTGTCTTTACTGCGAGGAGGGCCAGGTCATCTAGTCAGCCAACTGTCCCAAGAAGCAAAACCAACCGCCTCCCAGCTCCAGCTGTACTCCGTCTGCCAAACCACCACGCGGAGTCAGGGCCGCCTCCCACTGGCTCTCATCTAAAGCGGTGACCCGAAGCTGCACCCAGAGGAGGGGAAGCAGCTGTCTGTCTTTCTTCTTCAGCCCCCCATGGACATGGGCCCGACTCCTGGACAGCAGCGGTGAGTGAAGGCAGCGCTCCCATTACTGTTCAAGCATTTCTGGCCAACCCCGCTTAAACACACTGCGCGTATTATAGCCCTACGGCCCTTGTGGATTCCGGCTGCTCCCACTTGCTTTAATGCGGCCCCAGGTGGCAGAGGAGCTAGGGTCTGGACCGAATCCCCTGGCTAAGCCCATTACCATTCCACCCAAATGGATCTGCAGCCCCTCGGAAACGTAAGGACCGGCCCAATACAAAACACAGCCGGTCTCCCTCCTCCGTTGCGCCGACCATTGGGAGAAAAATTAGATTTCTCATTTTACCAGTATCGGCCAAACACTCCATAGTTTTGGGCATGCCTTGGTTATTGTTACATGAACCAAAATTCATTTGGAAAGAAAGGATCCTAGAATTCACTGACCCTCCCCTGCGGTGAACACATGAATTACGGGAAGAACACCCAACTGTCTCCTGACACTCCTCACCCTGGCTTCCTCAGTGATTGCTCCCGCATTCTATTGGACATCCCACCTGCATATCAGGATCTAGCCAGAGTTTTTCAGGAGCAGGAATGCGATCAATTGCCACCCCACAGAGACACTGGACTGTAAAATTGCTTTCATAATAAACCAGGGGCCAATCTTTGCCCAAGGGTAGAATTCTATCGCATGAGTCCCAATGAGGGAGAAGGAACTTCGTGCTTTCTTAGACAAGAACCTTGCTACCGCGGTTTCATACGGCGGGCTACCAAAATCATCAATAACTACGCTACTCCCGTTTTGTTTGTCAAAAAGAAAGATGGGTCTTCACGGACTTTGCACAGATTTCATCGAGGTCTCAATGCGGTCTCCCTCTATCCAATAAATATCCTTTGCCTTTGATCAAGAGACCTTTTGCAGATGCACCCCGCAAAGGGACGCATTTTTACTAAATTAGACTTGAGAGAAGCTTACTACAGAGTCAGAATTGCTGAAGGATATGGAACACCTGACTAAGTGCTAATACAAAGTTTGGACAGTTTGAATATTTAATAAATGCCATTCTGGCAAGTGGGGGCCCCCGGAGCTTGCCATGGCCCTTATCAACGAAGTTCTCCATGATTTACTGTACAAGGGAGTTGTTGTATATTTAGATGACGCTTTTGATTTACTCGCAAACTATAGAAGAGCATGAAGCCACTGGTCCGAGAGGTATTGAAACGCTTTGTTTGACAACTCTCTCTTTAAGCCAAACTCTCCAAATGCTGTTTTCATCAGACCTCCATTGACTATTTGGGTTACCGGATCTCGCCCGAGGGCTTAAAAATGGATCCTGTTAAAATTGACGCAGTCCTCCAATGGCCTGCCCCCACCAACCGCAAAGAACTCCAGTCGCTTGGTCTTGCTTACTTCTATCGTGATTTTATACCCCAATTTGCTGGAACTGACTCTCCTCACAGACCTCTTACTAATTCAAGGGTAAAGATTCACTAACCGCCAAGCTCGGGCCCCCCCTCGGCCATCTGAGGGAATTAAGCAAAACAGCTTCTTCTAAACTTGTTAAAATTCCATGCGTTTACCACCGAACCTATCCCAAAGCACCCCCCAACCCAGATCTCCCCGCTTTGTGGTTCACGTAGACGCCTCGGACAAAGCACTCGCGGCAGCCCTGTTGCAGAAAAATAAAGACGGTCGACTGGTTCCGTGTGCTTATTTGTCTCAAAAATTCTCTGGTGCCGAACTCAACTGGACTAGGAGACAAAGAGACTGGGCGGCCATCAAAGCAGCACTCTCCACTTGGCTAATTGGCTGGAGGCTGCTAACTCTTTCAAGTTTAATCGGATCATAAAAAACCCGGGCAGCTCTTTCCACCCCCCCCTCAAGATGTCCTCAAGTAAAACAACTTCGTTGGGCCTATTTCTTTTCTCGCTTTACAGTCCATTTTTTCCCTGGGAAAACTAACAAACTGGTTGATCGCCAGCCTTCGCTTCTACCCGGGGAGGGGGGTGGAGCTGCCTCATGCGAGACATTCCACGCACTCTTCTTACCCCCTCCCAGCTGGGGTTGCCTGTCACCCCATCTCAAACGGCCGCCGGGCCTCCACCGCTCCCAGTCTCGCCTCTCCTTTCCAAGCGGGAATTGGAGGAGGCGTGGGCCGCATGAGCCTCCAGCTAATTTAGAAGGGGACTCCCCAATTGGCGCTTTGGAGTTTCATGGAGGGGGGAATGTTGGTACGCACCGCAAGCAAGTTCCTTTGAAGCTACACGATGCCCGGTCGGCTGGACATTTTGGCTTTTTGAAAACTCTGCACTTAGCCCCGCCGGCAGTTCTGGTGGCCAAGAATGAAAGACATTGGGGCTTCCATTAAAGGCTGCTCGGTGTGTGCAGAAGCCAACACCATCCCCGGAAAGCCCCATGGACTGTTGAAACCTCTCCCGGTAGCTTCCCGCCCTTGGGAAGTCATCTCCATGGATTTCGCCATAGATTTCACCGAAAGTCATGGCAACACGGTTTTTATGGGTGGTGGTAGACTTATTCTGGGCAAGCTCCATTTTTTATTCCATGTGCTTCCATCCCCTCCGCCTCCTAAGTTGGCACGGCTGTTTATTCAACATGTTTACCGCCTCCATTCACTGCTATGGTGGTCTCCCAATCATGGCCCCCCAATTCACTTCAAAGTTCTGGTTGCTAGGGTTGTTAAAATGCTCACGTCACCGCCTACCACGCTCAAAGTGACGGCGTAGGACGGGAGAGAAATCGAACAGAACCCTAGAGCAGTATTTACGCGAGCTACACCCAATCTACCACTCAAGACAATTGGTGCGAAGCTTATTCCGTTTGCGGAGTACGCCTACAACAATGCAGTTCATAGTAGCACAAAGAAAACCCCCTTTGAAATTGTGTCTGGTCGCTCCTTTCCGCCGTTGCCACAACTACCCGCAGCAGTTTTGGACCCCCCAGAATTTCAACAATGGATTTCATCCCTAGTCGAGGGATGGAAGTCGGTCCAGACTTTACAGCAAGCAGCATCCCTAAAACTGTAAGCCGGATAAACACCGGCCAGATTTCCCGCGGCTCCTATGTATTTTATCCACAAAAAAATCCTTCAGAGACTGGTATAAATTTCTCCAAACTTTGGCAAGAGACTCGTAGGACCTTTTCTGATTACTAAAGTGATTAATGATGTCACTGCCCGCTTAAATTTGCCTAACTCTCTTAGTAACATCCATCCTGTCTTCCATTCCAGCTTGCTCAAGGAGGCTCCCGCTTCCGATGCCTGGCACGACCCGCCGGAGAGGCCCCCTCCGACTATTATTGATGGCCACAAGCACTACGAAGTTCCACAGTCCACCACAGTTCCACCACCACATAAACTGGAAGTCCAGGCTGCAGCAGGACTGTGCTGGCATCCTGCTCAGACAGCGGGGTGGGAAAGGGTGGTAGCACCACGCAGCAGCCCTCAGACTTTTGCCACACTTTCTCTGGTGTATGTCCTTTCAACCAGTGATGGAATTCAGCAGGTTCACACCACTTCAGCAGAACCAGTTGTTAAATTGGTGTTTGTAAACAACCAGTTGTTAAATTATTTGAATCCCACCACTCCTTTCAGCCCTATGGGACTTTTCAGCAGCAGGGAGGTTTCATGGCTTTTCCTTCTCCCTTCATCACTGAAAAGCCCTTTTGGAGGTGGCAGGGGAGCACTACATTGGTGCCGTGGCCCACCACCTCCAGGTTTGCAAGGGCTTCAAATCCATAACATTTTGGTACAAGATTGAAAATAGACAATATGGATGTACCTAAATTGAAATTAACAGCTCACTTGTACATAGCTTTTCTACTTGTGCTCTCCATATGACCAGACTACACATCAAATACATATACCAGATTTTTTTTTTGTTTTTGCATATGGACCAACCAATATTTCAAAATTTAAGGCTGGGGTAAGGAGTTGGCAGTGGCGTATCTACCAGGCGCCACACTTCTGGTCATGTGGGGGGCGCAAAATCGGCCCCCCACGTGACCAAGAAGTCCTGCTGCCACGTGTGCCTCAACCTTGTCCATGTGTCACCACATGGGCTGGGTCAGGCCGCTTGAAAACCATGAGGCAGCAGGAAGTCCTGCTGCCTCATTGTCTCTGAGAACCCCTGACCCCGCCCATGTCAGTGACACATGGACGTGGTTGAGGAGCGCAAAAATGAGGAGGCAGCAGAACTTCCTGCTGCCTCCAAGCACCCTCAACCCCACCCATGTCACCATGGACTCCCCCCTCCCATCCTCCCCCCACCAGCTGGACTCTCAGCCGGCAGCCAGCAGTCTCTTCTGACCTGCCCTCTGGGCAGGCTAGAAGAGACTGTAGTAATGGCCTCAGAGACCTGCTTTTATAAGCACTGAGGCTGAGGTGGGGCTTGGCAAACAGGAAGTCCCACCCCTTTCTGCTCCCCAAGCCCCACCCCTGGCCTCAGTGCTTATAAGACCTGGTCTCTGTGGCAGGGACTGGAGTCTCTTCTGGCCTGCCTGGAGTGGAGGTCAGAAGGGATTGCTGGCTGCTGGCTGCCAGTTGGAAGCCCAGCCAGCAGGGGGAGTCTGGCGGGGAGTTGGGCACCCTAGACCTTGCCCATGTCCATGGTGACATGGGTGGGGTTGAGGACACCAGAAGGGGGGCAGAGCCTGGGGGCATCAGGGGCAAAGCCATGGGGGGGCAGAGCCTGGGGGGTGTCCCGGAGACAATTTGTCTCTGGGCGCCATTTACCCCTGGTACACCTCTGGGAGTTGGGTCTGTGGTAGAGCATCTGATTGGCAGAAGGTTCCCATTTTAATGTTCTGTATCTCCAGTTGAAATAGATCGGGTAGGGGGGCCCCCAGTCAGGGTAGGCAATTCTGTCTTTGGCAGACCAAAGGTCTGACTCAGGTAGATTTATATATTCATATATATGTTCAAGTTGAACTCTTCTATGAATTGTATGCATTGTTATAGGTCTGCAGCACACCAGTGTTACTTTATACATGAAAGTTATGTTGAGATGTGTGAAGCATTAATCAAACTCAGTTCAGTGCTTGGGTGTATGAAATTGCAGCTCTGGTTCATAAGAATAATTCTGTATGCAACAACATATTAACAGTTTAGATGTGTAATCTAACATTTATACTTTTTTTAAAAGAAATGTAAGCATCTATATCTTGCTTCCCCCCCCCAAAGGAACATACGTAACAACTAAAACATACCTTAATCTCACTTGTGCAAACAAGTGAACTGAGAGTTCTGTGAATAAACTTTCCATAAAATACACAATATCTAACATGTAAATTTAATTCCTGGTGAGAATGTTTGTGTGATGCAAGGGCATTAAGTTGTGCTCAAGAATGTTCAATCCAATGTAATCTATAATTATGGTGAAGAGAAAAGAAAATATCAGTCTGCTTTGGAGTGCTTTCTTCCATAGCCCTTTGTCTGCACAATGAACTATCTTTAAATGGGAAGGGAGTTTTCATTTCAAAGGGTTTCCACAAAAGACTAGAATCTAATTAATTAGTTAATAATATATGAAGCCTGCACTACATTATCAGTATAGTCACCCAGATGGAAAGGCAGTTACATGGATGAAGTTAAGGTTTAATTTGAGTCTGCTTTTTCTTGAAAGGTGCAGGTGGTGCTGACATTTTCATCACTTCTACCAGCACATATCATCGTGTTTATCCTTTGCTCCAAATGACCTCAAAATTCTATGCATTCAGCATTTTCACATCCATCCTTTTTGGACAGTGCATTCCAGAGCATTAGCTAGGAGCATCAACTCTCTGAGCCTACCTACCACACCTATTGTGAGGACCAAAATGGAGGTGGGATGGGAAAATCTATACCTCATCTTGAACTCCATGAAGAATGGGCAGGACAAAAATGTGGATAGATATCAAGATAGATTGGAAAGTAGCTCCAATTTGATAAGAGATATCTGCTTTATAAATTGCATTCTTCGTCCAAGTCTTTGTAATTATTCTTTAAAATTACAAAGAGCAGTCTATATATATAAAAAGCTAACAGTGACTTTGTTAGTCATGCCCTAACGCTAGAACGGCTGGACGGATCGCCCCCAAATTTTCACATGACGTCCCTCGCTGTTTCGGGCAGGTAATTGGACCTTTGAATTGCCAAAAGTCCATATCTGAGTCAGGTAACATGTCTTTTTCCTGGCCCACCAGGCCATGAAGCTGGCTGTGTTTAACTGTCACCCTTAGAATGTTCATGCAGCATATCTGTGGCCTGAGGGCTTGGTATGAGGGCTTAGAATGTTCACGCAGATGGCCAGAGATGAGCAGTTAAAACAGTAAATAGGTAATACTGTTAAGTACTACATGTGGAAGTGAAACACATACACACTTTGCCGTGTGAGACGTCAGGTGGGATTCCCCCACCTCACACGCAGGTAACTTTCTCACTCTTCGTGCCTCATCCACTGCTACCACACAACACCCATACCCTCAAACACATCCAGCTCATCCTCAAACACCTCACTCTGCCCCTCCCCCCTCACACATATTCCAACCACCACCTAATTTACCATCTTACCTCACTCCATATTCTCACCACAGCTTCTTCCCCCTTTTTTACTCAAAAAAGCTGAAGCTGCAAGTTTGGCTCTGTTTCTACAGAAAGTATAAGAAAATCCGCAGGGTGGGGGCGAACCAACACTACTGGCTCCGCTTCTTTTGCACGTGGCCCTTTAAGAACCCAGGGAGCTGGCCTCAATCTGAACACCTCACCACCCTGCCTCTTCTGCCTGACTGGGATGCCTCCCAGTTCTTGCCTTTTACCCAAGCTGCAGGGACTGTGCATGTCGCAACCAAGCCTTCCACGGACAATAAAGCGGGATTCTCGCGACCTTTGGACAGTTTCGTTGTGGAATGGAAAGGGTTACCTTATACTAAAAAAACAAGACACCACCATATAACAATGTGAATTGAAGAGGGATTCCATTTGACCACACAGACAACTAGCGCGCTGCATCAACCGCTATTTTATCAATTGCATTTAGCCCACATATAAAGTGCAATACATAAAGTGTAACCAGTGAAAAGTGCAAACAGCATCAGAGCCTAAACTCTTACAATGCTACACATGTAACATCACCATACAATATGTACAAAGTGACTCAATGATGTCTTCTTCTTTACTTGGTCCTATAACTTTGTCCGTACAGATATTAGGATGGGACCTCTTCTTTGTAGATAAGTTAGTCGCTTATAAATGACTGCATGTACTCGCATCTCCAGTCAATCAAATATGCTCTGGGCGGCAATCGCGGACCGGTCTCAAAGGCCAAAGTCCGCTCAATTCTAATTCCAAAAAAATAAATGGGGTTATAGGCCATTGTAACCATTTTTGATAAATTCTTCTTCAGATTATAATTAATTCTCCAGTTTAAATAGGGATCTGTGCAATATTTATATAAATACATTATTAATAAATTATTTTAAATTATTTTAAAAACCTTTTTGTACTTTTTATACATTATTAATACACAAGATCACAATAAACAGTTTTTTATAATAATTCCATTTGACCACCCCAAAAGGCTATGCTGCGGATCATTGGACCTGCATAGACATCTGTGTGGGTTGCGGACTGTGATGAGAAGGACAATTGCCACAGCAACGCATGTCTGGGCCCCGCTAGTATGCTATAAACTTTATCTTGAAATCATATATGAAGCTGCCTTATACTGAATCAGACCAGTATTGTAACTATTGTCTATTCTGATTAATATTGTCTACTGAGACTAGCAGCAGTTCTCCAGGATTTAAGGTAGAGATCTTTCCTATCACCTCCTTACTGATTCTTTTAACTGGAGATGCCAGAGGACATATCCTTGTAGCACTGTTCTGCATCTGTTAAAAAAAAATCATTTCCCTATTTGTTTTAATGGAACCCATAAAGGAATGCAGCAGTGATGGTATAGTATTATAGTGCAATCTATGTGCATGGCTCTTGTTAAAATTAAGAAAATGAAAACTTACATCCTGACCCTAAGGAGCTTAAAACTTCAAAAACTTTACGGAGAGAATAGAGAGAGGGGAAGAATGTGTTGGGAAAGGAAGAACAGGCAAACGTAAGCAACTGCAATGGGAATGGCTTAGGACAAAAGTGTATGTTAGCTGAAGGGAATTCTTTATCTTGTTTTTCCCTGATAGAGCTCTCTGAAGATGCCCTTTTGTGGCTAGGTCCAAGAGGCTTGAACATGGGCTTAAACATGTCTAATGAGAATTTGTAAATATCAACTTTGTCTTTCCTCCCTTGACTCAGGCACCATGGATATAAAAAGCTTCGCAGTCTCAAAACTGGTTTTTTATGTTCAACTGATGAAGCTGCCTTATACCAAGGGCCAGTCTAGCCATCACTTTTTTTGGCAGGTTGGATCTGGGTCCCCTTTACATTTCTCACACAGCAGATGCAGGGAATGTTATTTTAAATGTCACAGGAAGTCCTTTTCAACTTGGAACTAAAGTGTGGGGTGAGGACAGGCTTCTGTCGAGAGAGGAATTATATTTAGATAATGCTTAGAATATTCTATGTGCTGCTCTAAAGTTATGTAAATAATTCCCCGTTGGGGGTGCTCCAGCTCCTGAAGATGAATGGGGGTGGGGAGGAAGCCAATTAAATTCATACTTCCTAGAAAGAATGGTCCCTTTCTGATTTTTAAAATAATATTCCCCACAGCTACTGTGTGAGTGCAGGGCAAGCGAGTTGGCTCACCAAACCCAAATGAAACTCACTAAGATATAGGCTTTCTAGTTTGGCCCTGAGTCATATCACTGAGCTGTCAAGGTCAGTACTGTATACTCTGACTGGCAGTAGCTTTCCAGGGTCTGAGAAAAGGTTCTGTGCTGTTGGAGCTGAGCCGACTGAGGAATAAGCAGATGGCATTGTGGTACATACCCTGGTTACACTAGATTGGATTGTTGAAATGTGCTGTACATGAGGCTATTCTTGAGAAGCGCTTGTAAACTTCAATTGGTACAGAATGCAGCAAGGATGCTGACTGGAGTGGATCATAGGGATTATATCACTCCTGCCCAGTGGCATAGCACCAACAGGGCAGGGGGGCATGACACCGCAAGCAGCACTATAGCAGGGGCATTCCAGAGTGTTCCAGGGGTGTTCTAGGGCAGGGCAAGGGCGGGCAGTGCCACGGCAGGGGCGCAGGGCACACATGTACCCCGGGTGCAGTTCCCCCTTACTCCACCCCTGCTCTTGCCTTGGCCCATCTACTCTGACTCCTAATTTGCTTCTGGGCACAATGTTAATGTTGACCTTCAAATTCCTATGTAGTTTGGAACCACATACCTAAAGGACCGCCGATTCCCTTATAAACCTCCCCAACCACTATGGTAATCTTTAGGGGTCCTGCTTCAAGTGCTCCCACCTTCTGACATTAGGTTGGTGGCAGCTCAGGAGAAGTTCTGAGTCTTTGCACCAAAGCCCTGGAACTCTTCCCAGGAAGATTTGTCAGTCACCTTCTGTTGCCAACTCTTATTTGTTTCATTTGATATTCCCTCAGTGATATCTCCTTCCTGACCAATGTTTTCATTGACTTTTCAAAAAAATGACCAGATTGGCCCTGTTGTACGTAAGTATATAACTCTATTTTAATTGTTTGAATTATGGGTGATTGGGTTTAATGGTTTTAAAATATTATTTTGCATAAATTTTAATTTGTTAAACACCTTTGTGGCTTTTGTATGGAAAGAAAGCTAGGATGTGTGTGTGTGTGTGTGTGTGTGTGTGTGTGTGTGTGTGTGTGTTTACTTGTTTGACCTGAAAATGAATGTGCATGCCTACATGACGTCATAGAGAATTTGCAAGCTACAGAGACATTTTTTCAAGAAAACTAAAACATTTTCCTTCTTGAATGTGCCAATATGAGAAAAAACCACAGTGTTCTATATGATTTAGAATGCCAACAGAAACCCAAAAGTCTCTGCAAAGAGTTTCAACTCAGCATGCCTTTGTCAAGAGGAGCTAGCAGTGCCATCATGCATGTTTTGTTTATGATATCCTGAGGGTATCCTTCTGCTTTCTTTGCAACCAATTTGGACACCCCATTAATATGCCTGGTCCAGTTACTGAGGAAAGGAGCAAAAACACACAGTTTCATTACATTTTCCTTAATAATACAGCCAATTTTAAAGTCTAATTCTGAAAGCAAATGTTATGCTCCCCTTGTTAAAACTACACACACCCAAAACAACATTATACAAACATAAGGATTGGACTATATGGGGCATAATGACCTGAATAGAAGATGAATATTGCAAGATGCTTCAGAAATAGGCTTATTTACTAAGCAAGACCTCTTTAAACATTAAAAAGCTTAGACAATAAACAAAGCCTTATTAGCATTTCATAGGTCTACCACTGTAATGATACTGACTTTTTATGTCTCAGGCACTGATAGACATTTATTCAGAGATTTCTTTCTTATTATTGTAAACACAGTTATTTAATTGTAGGTAAATATCAGCTTTTTCTTTAATGACATAGCACCTGGAACCCTTCAGATTCATAACAGAGATAACAATTAACAGAAATGAGATAGTCACCATGTTATTTTTAGACATGGGCCATCAGGCAGAAATTCTTGCATACAACTGTGGGCTGGTCTCCTTGCTGACTGTATGGGTGGCCCCAGTTCATCACTGCAGCACCAAGTAGTTGACATCAGGGTTTTTCTCCTACTATCCCTTTCTGCACATGTAAGATACCAAACCAGATGGGAATTCATAAACTTTATCACAGGCCCAAGAGATTAGGTTAAAATTAGTCTACATATGCAGAAATTCAATTTTTTCCCCCAAGGGTTCATTAAATAGAGTGTTATACAAAAGAAACAGATTGGAATAAAAGGCAAGATTAAAAAAGATGTTAAGTATTCATAAATGTGGTGCAGTTGCTTTGCATTCCATGAATAAAGAATAATATGTTTGACACTAGTGCAGTATGATAAATATTGGGATTTTATATAGTTGAGAAATATGCTGTTTAAACACCCACCAATTTGACTTACTTCCTGTTTACCAGTCCATGAATTGCTGCTTTTTCAGTTATCTGTTCAGCTGTTCGTCAACCCATTTGATTTGATTTGATTTGATTTATTGTATTTATAAACCTACCGGGTATATGGCCTTGTGAACAAACAAGTAGGAGCACAATAAATAAAACTTCAAAGCAATATAGCCTCTATATGCTAAAAATTAACCCTCTATTAAAATGCAAGCATCCTTTAATTAACCAACAAAATTAACGATGGCGACCTACTAGCAATCCCCTAAAAAGAAAAAGGGGAGGAGAGGGAGGGGGGAACGGCAGGGTCCACAGATGTTATAAGAGAGGAGAGGGGAGGGGGGGCATCAGTGGCTATTTTACAGATTTCTTCACTATATTCCTTTCCTATCAAGCTACAGAGCACAATTGGCTTTTTGTGTATGTATGTCGTCTCACATCCCAATTTTCTGCTACCTACTCCTGTACTGAGCACCATGACACAGGGTGGTAAGCTGCAGTACAGCAGTCCCTATTCTCAAAACCTGACTTCAATCCTAATTGAAACTGGTTTTATGTAGCTGGCTCAAGTTTGATTCAGCCTTCCAGCCTTCCAAAGTCAATAAAATGAGTACCCAGCTCGCTGAGGGTAAACTGTAGATGACTGGGGAAGGCCATGGCAAGCCACCCCATAAACACAGTTTGCCTATGTGACATCACCCACCTATCCTTATCTATGTGCCTTACCTACCCCTCTCCTTGCTGCGTAATTGCTTCAATCAGCAAGAAATTATTTAAATAGACAATTAAATCAATCTCAAGTCATATAAATCAATCAGAAATAAGTTGTGTGTTAATAAAGTTTGACTCTTTGATGTTTGTCATAGAACTCCCTAGTGACTGCTGATCTGTTTGAATTGGCACCATCTTTGAATGTGTGTAGTTTTGCAAATACAAATCAGTCTAGCAAGCATTTGAGACTTTTCATCAAGAACCACAAAGGCCACATCTGATTTAAACCTTCAAATAACTGTTGAACACGTTTGTGGTAAAATTCACAGCATCCATAAGTTGAAAAGAGATGTACTAATTTCTAAGCTTCTAGGTATGCACAAGAGACTCGGGACAAGTGTATACATGTGAGAGGGTGATGAGATAGAAGTCCAGGTTATGCAGAACTAGGGATGTGCTCTAAAAATGTTGAGGATTGCTTAATATTTTTTTTAGTTTTATTATTGTCATTACACTCTTCTTTTTATTTATTATATTATTTTTTCCTGCAACCAACTGGGATAAAATTATCAGAGACCATCCCATAACCATCACTATCCCTACATGCAGCCAGTAATTACTATAATTTTTTAACCTATCAGTTTATTTCAGTTCTTATCCCTGCAAAAGAGTTTCCAACATACAGTTCTCTGCAAGGGTGCCCTTTTGTAATACATACAGTCATGCACTACCACAGAATTTGAGGCTGTTTCTGCATGGCCAGAGGCAGCGGCTTCCCACCAGCTTAAATGAAGGTGGTGGAGTGTCGGAACTGTTTGCACGGTCTCGTGTGGGCAGTCCTGATGCGGCTACTGCCTGCAGGGGTGGCTCCGCATGGGAGTCAGAGGGCAGTGTGGGCATGTCTTTCCAGCCATCTGGAGCTGCACAGGAAGCAAAGGTCAGTGTCTTCCTCACACCAGAGGGGCCAAAAGCTGCACAGTTCGCACCACACCGGCTGGAAGACAGCGCTTTTGGAAAAACTTGTTTCCTGAGCAAGTTTCAAAAGTGTCATTTTCCTGCCATTTTGGGGGTCGGCACACGCCACTGCAGCGAACAGTGCCCCAGGGATGGTGTTTTTTCCATCCGTAGGGCGCTGTTTTTTGGCCAGCGGAAACTGCCAGAGTTTATGTCAATTCAACAAAGATGTTGGGCAGGTAGAACATTCTGTTTTGCCCAATTCAGACAAATGTGCTCAGAGAAAGAAAACAAGAGATAGGGTAAAATAGGAGAGAGGAAGGAAGATAAATACTCCCCCTCCCAATACTAATCAGGACTTTTTATTAGAATGAAAAGAGTGTTATCCCTAAGGCACCTCTAATCCTTTCTATCTAAGATAGCAAAATTAACAGCATCAACTAAATTAAAAGGCTCAACCTGTGAAAAGAGCATACCTAGACTCAGTTCAATAAAGAATACTTTCATGTGAACAATAAGCCAGAGAACTGTGTATCAGAAAAGTCAGCTACCAGAATATCTAAATTTCTTCTCACTAGAAAAGAATATACGTATACTAATCAAACCAGCCAGTGAAATTTGTTTATCTAAAAAGATAAAACAAATATACCATTTAAAAATAAAAAATAGGGATTCCACATGAAGCTTTCCTGTGACTGTTTTAAGCACAGTCCTACACATGTTAAGTCAGAAGTGAATGTAGAAGGCTACCATGTTGATCTGTAATGGAACAGTATATAGATTCAATGCCAGTAGTACCTGAGAGACCAACAAGATCTTCAGGATTCCAACTCATGTTGGACAGCTTTGACGCTCAAAGGTTTATACCCTGAAAATCTTGTTGGTCTTGAAGATGCTATTGGACTTGAATATAGCTGCTAGAGTTGAGCAATACTGAAAATATTCGATAAATTTGGATTCGGGATTATTCAGGGATACAATTATCTGTATGCCCGAATAAGACAAATATCATATTAGGCATACCCGAATATATCATTATATATTATATTATTTGGGTATTATATTATTTGGGTATCCTGAATAATTTGGGTCAGTGGGGTTTTTTTTGTATTTCTGGTGTTCTTTTGTGTTTTAGCCTGTAGAGGGCACATTTTAAAGCTAGCAACACCAAAAATTTCAAAGTATCTTCCAGAGACTCTCCTGATGATACCACCCAAGTTTGGTGATGTTTGGTTCAGGGGGTCCAAAGTTATGGACCCCCAAAAGGGGTTCCCCGATCTGTCATTGTTTCCAATGGGAGCTAACAGGAGAACCAAAGTATTATTGAAGGCTTTCACAGTCGAATTCAACTGGTTTTGGTGGGTTTTTTGGGCCATGGGTCTGGTAGATCTTGTCCCTAATGTTCCGCCTGCATCTGTGGCTGGTATCTTCAGAGGTGTATCACGGAAAAAAGTTGGTGTGTAACAGAAAGGCCCACGGCAGGCTCCCAGCCTGGCCTATCAAGCTTCTCGGCAGAAACCGCAGGCTACTGCGTACGCCCCAGAGGAGGCTCCACCCTCCGACTGGCAGCTTACTCCAACCTCCCTGAGCCTGTTCATTCATCACAGGCCAGGGGATTTGTGGCTTCAGGCAGATGCGCCCATGACTGTCCCAGCCCCAGGACAGGGCTTCTATGGCCAGCGGAGGGGGAGCGCTGGGCGGGGGCACCTCTCTGCCGGAGGGCTGTGGGGGTGATTTTGTGCCCCCACATGATCAAATAAGTGGTGCCCAGGGACGTGTGACACCACATATTCCTCTGGCAGATACACCCCTGGTTGCACAGCAACCTCTGTTTTGGGATGTGGTGCTGGTAAGCTCCCAAATGACAGTTGGTGATCTCATACTACATTTGTACTCCCTCAGTATTCAGAGGAACACTAACAGGATGCTTGATATGTGTTAATATATCTTTCTATTGCACCATATTTAACTCTCTAGGCCTACAGGGCAACCTGGATCCTTGGTATTTTGCCAAGAGAGTGGTGGGGGGATGTGTTGCTATCGTTGTTTCTGGACATCTCAGCAATTTTCAGTGCCATTGAACATACTATCATACTAGAGAGGCTTCTTGGTTAGGAATGTGGAACACCATGAATTGATGATTCTGCTCTTACTTGATGAGCTGATTCCACAAGGTGATGCTAGGAACCTGCTGACAGACCATATGATATGGATGGTACAGAAATCGTTTTTGTCCCCCATGTTGTTTAATTCATACGTGAAACATCTGAGAGAAAATGTCCAGGAATTTGGGGTACAGTGCCTCCAATATGTGGGTGACACTCAGCTCTATTTCTCTTTAACAGATGAGATAGGTTTGTGAAAATCCTGAACAGATGTTTGGAGAAGGTAATTGTATGAACACAGATTGAACAAATAAAATAGTCTTACACTGCATCCTGAAAGCAATGTGCATTTGGATATACCCAAGTCAAAATTAAATCCAAATGTGGCCATTTTAGGTTGGCTTGGTAATACCAAAAATAACCTATACACTAGGGGGTGAGCAAGCTGCGGCACTGGAGCTTGTTGTATCTGTCTTGCAAGCAAGTTAGAAATGTAGCATTGGGGAAAGGGGGGCTCCTGTGGCTGAGGAGTGTTAGGTAGCTGCAGGGTGGGCCAGATGTCTGCAGCCTGGGTTTGGGGCTCAACTTCCAAGCAAAAGCATTTCATTTTACCTATGCTTTTAACTGAGGTTTGAACTCTTTTTTTTCTCACTACCTACTTTTAGCATGAAGACTGTTATGAGGATTATGTAGACTGCTAAATGTTTCATAACCTATGTTTTAAATGACCATCATTTTCATTTTTTTTGTCTTAATGAGTTTATCTTGTTTTATTTTGTGAGCCACATGAATCAGGTCTCTGAAGGCATGCATATAGTATCCTTTCTGAGACGTTCTGCCCACTGGCACTGATCCTAACCACAGTCTTCTTATCATATGAGCAAACTTTGGTATAATATTATGATTAAAATGTAGGTACAAATCCTGCAGTAGCAAGCTACCTTGTCTAATGAGCATGCATCAATCATCTTTTTAATAATGTCACTTTATAGAACATCACTTTCCTCACAATATCTATCTGGCATTTATATTAATCTTATTATAATGGGAGAACATGCAGATATGGATATTTGTATACCTGATTCCAAGCACAGTTTTAATATCCATAATAAGAAATAAAGGAGGGATTTATTTTGTTTACTTGCACAGTTCTGAACAGACAAAGAAACAATTCACCTGTGTTGTTTGCTTTTTCAAATTGCATTTTGCTTTCCCTTTTGTTTTTTTAAGAAACCATGGAAATAAATATTCATGGTAAAGATCCTGTTCCTATGTAATAATCTGTAAGATGATAAATGACTAATGCTGTGAATAGCAATTAGCTATGGTTGTTTGTCCCATCAAAATATTTAGGTTTTTTATTCAATGTCTTAGTAGCAATTAAATATTTTTTCAAGTTCAGTATTTGAGAATATGAGTAGTAGATGACAAGAAGATGCTAATTACACATACCACAAAGTAACTGGATTTATTGATCCTTCCCAAAGCTTCTGGAGTTTCCATGCAGCAAAATGTTGAAAAGAAGAACACATCTTCCCTATGTAGCATAAACATTAACACTTTTATGAACAGTTCAATGAAATAGATGTAGTTCAGACAGTGGCGAAGCTCCCTCGGGGACATCCAGGGAGCTGGGTGCTCCCTGTGAGAGTCACGTGGGGGCGCAAAATCACCTGATCGCACCCCACCCCCTTCTCTGCCTGATCGCATCCCCTTGTCATCCTCCTCCTCCTTGCCTGCTCTCACCCTCGCTCTGTTTCTGCCTACATATAAAAAAACTCATTCAGTTTGGTATTTATGTCTCCACAATCAGTGAACCTTTCAAGTTATGGTGAGTCCCAATCTCATTTTGCACAGTTTCCCAGCATCTCCAGGGCATCTGAAAATCACCCTTTAGTAATTTGCCCTCATTCCTTTCTGCCGCTCCAAAAGGATATTTCCTCCAGATTGTCCCCCAGCACCCTCAGAGCCTGCATGCAAATGAGCCTTCTTCTCACTGGTTCCTACTTTCAGTTTTGCCTCATGAAGGGGGGGGGAGATGTAGGGATGAGCCCCGCGAACCCAGCAGAATCTCAGAAAGAGCGCAAGGAATGTCTGTGCCATCTGTGTCCTTCTGGGCGCACACGCTCACCTGTCCCCCAGGCCCCCGTGTGTCACAGGTCATGAGATGCCTGACTCACGGTCACCAGATGTCCCAGACAAAGGGACAAAGGGGCGCTTGCCCCCAGGTATGGATTAGACCCAGACGCAAACATTTCCTCCTGCACGTAGGCCACCCCATGATGTCATTGCTATACTGTATTCTCCCGCTCTCCCGCCTCCCGGTCTGCCCCTATTGCCGCCCCTATTGTAAACCCTAATAAAAGGTGCCGGGGACTAGCACACGGCAGAGTAGCCAGATCCACGGATCTCACGCTTCCTGCTGCTGGCTCTCTCCACCGGATGATATCACCACATCTCGCCTCTTCCTTGCGACCCCCGCGGGCCGACTTCAGGAGAAAACTGACAAAAGGGTTCAGATGGAGCCAGCAGGGACAGTAAAGAAGAGATCATGCATTTCCTTCTGAAATTGCACTGGTAAGTTTTACAAGAAAAGAAAAGATGACTTTCTACTTCCAGTTCTATAGAGGCTACATGAGGGAGCTAATCAAAACAAAAGCTAGTTTGTGGTTTTTATCTGTTATGTTCCAGCATAAGCACAGTATATCTGTGAATTGCATTTGCCTAATATTCTGACGTTGCTCATTATTCACAGTTACAGAGAATTACTCATAGATTATAAACACAACTCTCTCACACACGTACACAGGCAGATGACAGGCAAGCAGGCAGTGAGTGACAAGTTAAGAGCCTTTTGCAACAAAGAACAATAGTTGTTTTGGTAGTTAGGAAAGTATAAATTAATGCAATACCATCTTAATTACCATGAAAAGAATGAAATAATAATGTGAGCTGATTTTTGTTGTGGTGGTGGTTTTTGCAGGCTGTGTGGCCATGGTCTGGTTATTTTGGCTCCTAACATTTTGTCCACATCTGTGGCTGGTATCTTCAGAAGCATGTCATGGTAAGATGTGTTTCTCTCCATGGCATAATGCAGAGTTGATTACTTTTTAAGGTGAAAGTGGAAGAACTGAAATATGCTAATATACGTTCATACTTTAAATGAGATATTAGATGGATTGTTTGTCTATTGGACTATTCTTACAGATTTCTCTTCTTTCTGCCTAAAGATATTACAGCAGAGAAAGCCAAATCTTAATCACCCATTAAAAACAAAACCAAAGAACGCCAAAAAACCAGTTACTAACAAGGCATTCCAGGTACATTCTATAGAGCACTCAGTGTTTCTCCTTGCTGCTGCCATTTTTTCACTCCACACATCTGGTTAGTTAATACCAACTACTGGTTAGAAAGTGCACCTTAAACTGTTGGAATCTTTATCACAATATCTTTCTGCCAAGCCATACCCACTTTGGTTGGTTGAGATAACCTAAAAACTACACTCAGTAGACATCAGCCCAGCACAGTTGCTGGAATTGGGGCTGGATAGGGCTAAATACCTGGTTCAACAACACTTTTGTGACATTGAATTGCAGTCAGCACTACTTCCAAGCAGTGTTGGGATCCAAAAATTTTAATAACAGATTCCAATGGTGGGGGGATTCAAACAGTGGCGCCGCCACACACACGCACCTCCAGTCCCTATTGGGCAGGGAGGTTGCTTTAGTAACCCCTTCTCGGCAGTCAGAAAAAATTAGTAACCACTTCTAGAGAAGTGGTGAGAACTGGTTGGATCCCACCTCTGCTTCCAAGGATGTATAGTGATCTAATATCTTGGGGGGCCCAGTTCCCTATTTATCTATTATTATTTTATCTCACTTAAGATGGGCTTTTTCCAAAGCCCAATTTGATGCTCTATTTTCTGCTATCATCTCTGGTAGATTTTGGCATCACCCATGTGAGATGTACAAACGTCTATGCACAGTGGAAGTGGTGAAGTCTTTGTTGCACAGTCTCCTAGATTGTGAGCTTTATGTTGAAATTAGAAGGCTTACTACTGATTCCTGGATACATCACTTCAGCCATTTAAATCACTCTATTGATTTAATGAAAGCTTAATTATTAAATTATTATTGGAAGGTAAAAGGCTGACCATTTCATATGCTATAGGGAAATTCTGGTTTATAACCTAAAAGAAAAGGAGTGCTTTGTTGAATAAGAGTCATGTTAATAGCTATGTATTTGATGGCATATGGCATTATCTAATATAGCATTTGGTATTTAAATTTTGTTATGCTGAATGTTGGGAAGACATTGTACATATATTTCTTTTTATACTGTGTGTAGCTATAATCACGTGTATTTTTTAATGCTGGCCAAAGGTCACAACAAATAACAAAAAATAAAATAACAAATAAATTAAATTAAATATTTTAATCAGTAATTTCATTTGTTTCATATCCAGCTTTGAACACTTACAATTGTTCAGTAATTTTCAAAGAGGAAGTTGGAGAAAGTACTGCAAGCAACTTTATGCCTTTCTCCCTTGTTTCATCTCTGAAGTTGGTTTTGTTTGGAAAAAATGTTAGTTTTGTTAAAAACTGCTGATTATGGTAACTGGAAGTAGTTTCTGTAGGCAGAATTTTGCACTGTGAGATATTTCTTGTAAGGATTTGATTTTAATATTTGTCTTTTGTGAGTTGATTTTATTCAGTTACTTTGAGCAGTTTTGGAGACAGATGAGATACACACAAGTAAAACAACATTGTTTGGATCCCTTTAACAAATGTTTTACTTCTCAACAATTTGTTCAGTATAGCAAAGAAGCAGAATCTTTTAAAATTGCATCATAGATTATTGTGCTAAATTTTCCAATTTGAAGCCTGAATTTTAGTGTAGGGGAAAGGAACATTTTCATTGTTCAAGTACAGCTAAGCAAGTACAATTCACTGCCTAGTCTTTTCAGAAAAGTTTGGGGAAGAATTTTTTTTAAAATGCATTAGGCACTAACAGAATTTTCAAAGTAATTGTAAGGCATGTGTGGAAGAACATAATAAGAGAAAAGGATTCCCCCTTCTCCAAATGCTATGATAACTATCTACTTCCAAATCACTGAAGAAAAAATTAATCATGTTTCACCCTAAAACCATGTACATGGATCATACTGTAGAACACAGCCTCAATATGTAAATCATTCTTTCGATAAAGTAATATTGATCTTTGCAGAATAATGCAGAGTGAAGGCTTAAACCTATAATGCTGACAACTACAGAGGAAATCAATAACAGACAAGAGTTTCAATAAAAAATCTGCTAAAACAATACATTTAAAATAACACAGTCAAACATCCACAATTTATGGACAAAGAGATAAGAACTACATGAAAGCAGTTATGCCAATGAGTCTTTATTATTGATTTCTTGTGTTATCAATACTAATAATACTCTTACATGTCAAAAGTGCTCTGGAAAATAGAAATGGCATTGTAAGCTCACTGCCTGAAAGACATATGAACTTATTTCCAAGTTAGACTTCAGAAACAATGTGAAACATGATTGCATAGTCTCAAAGGAAGACAAGGGTAGCAGCTGAGGTATTACAGTTTCAGGAGGACGCTATGTAAAAGCAGACTCAAATAACCACTCAAAAGAGCCAGATCTTTTCAGGCAGAAACTGGAGAACTGCCATATCTTGGCATTCACTTGGGGAACAAACCCGCAATAACCTGGATGAAATGTTGTTGGCTCATAGATTTAGGTGAAATAAAGGTTCTGATATGAGCTAAAGAGGTGGGGAGGGCTGTCTGTGAATCTGAAGAATGCAGACAATTATTTGGTCCAGTCAATTAGTGTGTTGGTTTTTACAGAGCCTTAAATATATAGAACAATTTCTAGACTCTGATCCCTGCTTTTTGTTTATTTGGACATTTGGCTTGAAGAAAGAACAGATAAGTTCCAATTTGACTCTGCAGTGAAATATTCATTGGTAGGCTCTTTGATCTATGCTCAAGTCATAACGTAAGGCAGTGAGCATATCTCCCAAAACAACAATAAACTGTTCCCTCCCTTTCTGTATTTACGAGAAGCTAGCCTTTTTGAAACTCTAAGAATGTAGCCCATCTCCTACTCCACACTGCATACAACTCAAACGTGTGTGCAAAATGCTGTCAAATTGCAGCCAACATATGCCAACCTAGAAGAGTTTTCAAGCAAGTGACTAGCAGAGGTGGCTTTGCCATTACCTGCCTCTGCACAGCAACACTCCTATTTCTTGATGGCATCTCATCCATGTCTTAGGCAGGATCAACCCTGCTTAACTTCTGAGATCTGATGAAATCAGGCTCGCATGAGCCATCCAGGCCCACTACAAACCCATTCACTCACACAGCAGAAAGAAATTATGGTAAAATAACAGTAGAGAATTCTTTAAAAAAAGAATTGATTCTTTTGCATATCAATCTTACAATTTTTTGAAAAGGTATTGTAAGACTGCTACAAATAAAATGCTGTGAAATACATATGCATTTCAAACTGTGTATAATTGCATTAAATAGGCAATAGGTCTGTAAAAATATGTATAGATATAGGGGTGGATCCAGCCAAAAATTCTTCCTAGTGAAATAATTTCTGCCTGAAGAGAGTGACTTTTTCATGTACCCCTCCTGTTGTAGCCCAAAATTTAACTGAACATGCCATTCTCAGGAGTGGATTGTGGGCTACAGTGGGAGGTGGAAGCAAGAATTATGCTTCATGGGTAGAAACCCTCCCACAGATGAAATTAAGTGATTCCTAGTAATAGACATAGGTTTAAATGTAGATTGGCATGAAAAATTGACAAGCAATAGTTCACCCAGAATAGTGCATGAAAGTTAGCAGGGGATATGCTATACATGAAAAAAAATTATTACTACTAGTTAGAACTTAACAATGTATAATAGCTATGCAATGTTCAAGCTCATTGTGGATTCAGTGCATAATAGCACTATGGAATAACTATTTAGGAAAATTGCCCATTCAAAAAAATGTCCTAAAAATAAAATACCAATGTCCACACCCAGTAAAGCATTGAACTGGAGGATTACTTTGTTTTCAGTTCTAGGGCTCATTTACAACAGATCTAAAGCAGCAATATAGAAGAATGCCTTTATTTACTAACTGAATGGGGGTAGGCACTCCTCATTTGAATTTATAGACAAAGGTCTCTTGAGGTAAAGAATAAATTCCAGGCAAACACCATTAAAACTAGAATATTTCATCAGGATGACTGATTTGTCATAGACAGACATCCTTAATGTAGGGTTTGGCTTTATTATGTATTCACATGTAATAACTGCTGTGAAGCCTAGAGCCCCTTGATTTCCAAGTTCAGTGTTGATGATAGGATAGGCAGAAAGTGTTTAAACCAGTATCAGCTAGTGATTAAATCTAGTTGTTGTTTTAACTAGTGCTTCTTTTCAGTTTTCTCCATCTACTTTTTACATCAAAATTTATGTTGTAAGTTCTATGAAGCAGAGGCCTTACCTTTTTTTTCATCACTCTGTAACATGCGTGTGGGGATGGAAGTTGGCATGATAAAGCCCAGACTCATCAGATCTCGGAAGCTAAGCTGGGTCGGTACTTGGAAGAGAGACCTCAAAGCAAGACGCTACAGAGGAACACAATGGCAAACCACCTCTGCTTCTCAATTGCCTTGAAAGCCCATTTGTGAGATCACCATGAGTTAATAGCACAATACAGTCACACAACCTGCTGTGTACATTGATAAGATGACATCAGTTCAAATAAATAAACAATATGAGGTCATCATAGGCCAATTTTGTTTCTTAACGTTAAATCCAGCAAGAATTAATTGTGATTCTGTTAATTGAAATCAATGGGATTAATTTAATCAACATGACCAATCTAGGAGCAGCAGTGGCATAGGAGGTTAAGAGCTCATGTATCATCTGGAAGAACCGGGTTTGATTCCCAGCTCTGCCGCCTGAGCTGTGGAGGCTTATCTGGGGAATTCAGATTAGCCTGTACCCTCCCACACACACCAGCTGGGTGACCTTGGGCTAGTCACAGCTTCTTGGAGCTCTCTCAGCCCCACCCACCTCACAGGGTGTTTGTTGTGAGGGGGGAAGGGCAAGGAGATTGTAAGCCCCTTTGAGTCTCCTGCAGGAGAGAAAGGGGGGATATAAATCCAAACTCCTCCTCCTCCTCCTCCTCCTCCTCCTCCTCTTCTTCTTCTTCTTCTTCTTCTTCTTCTTCTTCTAGTCCAGCTGAAATCAATGGCACTTAAATTAGTCATGACAGTATCATACTCTGTGACTTTCAATAGTGACTTGATTGTGCTGTATCATCCCTGCTGTGTTGGACCCCAGAATATGCTCACAGAGAATAGCAATAAGGTGACCTACACTGCACAAATTATCCCTGGAAGCAGAATTTGATTTAATTGCCTATTCAATTATAACATTTGCATCTTACAGCTTGGGCTTTGATAATTTATTTCATGGAGAGAATTGACCAACATGGCTCACAAAAAATGACTTCTTATAGGTGAATTTCAATTGGCTTATTTTGGTTAATTACACCAGTTATTGTTATACAAATTGGGTATTAGTGCATAAATGTTCACCATTCAAATGCACTGCAGACTGGAAATTATTGATGGGGCAAGCACAGCTCCCTTGTTTTAGGGAGCAAGAATTGCAGGACAAAAACGATTAAAAATTGATGGTTTTTCTGAAGAAAAACTGTGCAGTGAAATGGTGAAGCAAAATGTGAAATATGAAATACGACAACAGAGATTTTCTGTAGTAGTCTGGTTGCTGGTGTGATTCAATGAATTCCCCTTGTAACAGCCCAGGGTAATCCATTTTCCTGTATTGTTAGCTCTGTTTTCTCTCACACCTGATGCATACTTAAACTTCTACCCCCTGCTGTGTTCCTAGATGACCTTTATGATTGTCCACCCACTCTGTTTTAATTTTTCTTTTTAATTTGAGCAACATTCAGTATTTTTATGCAGCATTATACAGTACCTTAATTTAAAAAAAAACCCTCCATATTTTTGCAATTACACCCCAATAATACTGTCCTCCCTTTCTAAAAGGCACACTAAAATGTTGGTGATTCATTTTTGTGTAACACATCTTCCCAGAAACAAATAAAATGCTGCAGAGGAATAATGCAATGGCTTTACAACATCTTTTTTGTTTAAAAACCCCTTCCCAATTTTTCTAAAAGGCAGGCCATTCTTTTCTGTTATGTGAATTTTTGCAGAGCTAACTGGCCCCTGGGAGTCAGCCAATGAACACAGTAACTGACCAGTACGTCACTGATATTTCCCTTGCAGACATATGACATTACTGATGCTGATAGTGCCCTTCCCAGGAAAAAAATGTTTTTTTTACAAGTTAAAGCAGATCTATTCCCTGTGTGTGTGTGTGTGCATGCGCATGCATAAGAAAAAGGATTTTAGCAGTCTGCACAAATGCAGCATGATATATGAAAACATTAAAAAACATACTAGTTGGGTAGCTTTTGTAGTAACTGTTGTACTTAGTCCGGTACATGATAACATTATTCCTTATTTATTCTGAAAACATCCCCCCCCCATCTGAGTCACTGAATGTGGCACAAAACTCAAGTGTAAATCAGACTGATCAAGCCCTTGAGAGTTTAGAGAATTCTAGAAGAAAAGATGCAGAGGCTAAGATAGCCCTCTCCATGGAATTCCTTGTGGACCTCCAGTTAATAATAATAGCAATGGTAATACTGAAAATAATTGAAATATATCTGCTTGAAGGAAGAGCACTTGTTGCACAGTTTAGCTTGTTCTTCTTCAAACAATTCATTGGTTCAGCGGGTGTTCCATCTGCCATAGTGACAGATAAATTAGAAGTGCATGTTTACACCTTCTTTGCTCTGACCTCTGCTCTTGTGTGTGATAAAGTTAAATCCCAGCCTATCAGGTTGGAGAAACAGGATATGCAACAATTTAGCTGGCTGAGCCATCTCCTTCAGTTTTGCTTGCAGTCCATTTCACTGGAATGATAGGAAGTCAAAAAGGTAGACAGTCCTTGCTGTTTTCAGTACATCCTTTCTTAAGGGATGACCTTTCCATTAGACATGGTATAGTGACCTGCACTGTGGGAAGCCGTTCAAAGAAAGTTTGTCTTGGTTTCCCCCCCCCCCCCTTCAAATAGATTTATTTGTCTGGAAGGCAAATCATTAGCTGTCTACTAGTCTGTTCAGTGTTGTTCCTATCAAAAGCTTCAAACCTCTTGAAACACTGGAAGTAAGCCAGCTAAATACACATTCTTTTCTAAAGCTCAGATCTAAAATCTGTATGGTGATATAACATGTACCTCAATTTCTCAGTCTCTGTGGGAGTAAGATTGATCTATTGCAAGGATGGAAGAAATAGAGAAGGCAGTCCCCAAGTAAGATGAACTAGCAACTCATTCCAGGGGGAAAAAATGAGTCTTGTAGCATTGCCATAATATTTTAATGAGATCATTTCTACTTACATTTAACTTTATAACTCAATGTCTTTTCTGCTTTCTAAGTTTTCTCTTTTGACACGACAAGTAATATACATTGCTGGTATTACATTTAACAAGCACACTGCTGTAATTTTGATGGTAATGTGCCAAGTTATATGCACTTAAGTTACATTGATATCAGTGGGAGAACAGGATCACAGCTTTTCATAGTTTATTCTTTGTTACCTCCTTAGCTCACCATTGGAAAAATACTGAATAATTTGCTAGTATTGGTCTTATAAAATAAAATAATAATAATATGATACAGATACAAGGAAAATCTACCTGTAAATGACAAGATTGCCAACTGCTACATTGAAAGGAATAAAAATGTAACAGTATTTGACAGGCAACCCAATCCAGAGGCTGCTGCAACGAGGGATGGTTATGCTACTATGCCACCTCCAGAGAGATTCCAGGCAGTGCGGGAATGCAGCAAAACAACAACACACCCTCAGCCACCTGGAAAGCCCTCTACAGGGCTTAACTTTCCAAAGCCATGGCTGTGGCATTCCCAGCTTGAAAGCCCAGATGAAAGCTGACTAAAATTAGCTCCACCCCTGGGAACGTCCCGGCCCACCCACTGACCCCTCTGTGCAGATGGGGTTGGCTGCAGCACAGGAGCACTGACATGGTGCCCAGCACTACATTTGGGTGTCAAGAACACTGCAGCATCTGCCCACCTGCATTTTTGCTCCTCTTCCAGGGTAAGTCCCCCAGAGAAGAGAAATCCACTGGCACATGGTCCTGCTGCATCCAGGACTCGATCCCCACCATCAGATTGGGCTATTAGAGATATAAATGTACTAAGCTAACTTATCTAGTCAATGAATTCCATATACCTAAATATCTTCAACTTATTTTTATCTATACTGAAGTTAGAGAGTTAGTGGCAATGTTTGATAGGGTTCAGATCAGCTAGCCCTTATATCCTTACCACTAATGAGTAGCCATATGGGAGAAAACCACCAGTGAATATTACAAATGCGAGAAAGCACATAAACAATAACCAATAGTCCCTGGTTTGCACGGAAAGCTAAAATGCAGGTGAATCATAATGACATATGCTCAGCTTGGTGTGTCACCTAAAAACTGCCATTAGTATATGCAAGCTTTGTTTGCTGTTCAGTAGTAACCAGATACAGGACACATTCTTGAGCAGAATTAACTGACTCTATGATGTCATACACAGAACAATTTATCATTGGAAGGGTGGGGGTTGCAAACATTTGTTTTATTTCCATGCACCCTCAGTGATTTCTATTTACATGTGAACACAGGGACTAAAAATAACAAATATTATAAATGATGGTTTCTTTTTTTAAAAAAATCCTTTCCCCATCCTCCCCTATGCAGATTTGCAATGGAACGTGCTCTTGGCATTCAGAAAGTCCCAGGTTTAGTCTCCAGCTAGTAGCTGATATAAAAGAGTTCTGCTTGGGAGTCTGGAGTGCCACTGCCAAGCTGATTAGACTTTGATGAACCAATGGAGATGGGCTGTGGCTCAGTGGAAGAGATTCTGCTTTGCATGCAGAAGGTCCCAAGGTTGTCATGTAGTAGTAGGTGATATGAATGCCTTTACCTGAGACCCATGAGGGACCAAGGGTGTGATTCAGTACAAGGCAGCTTCATATGTGGTTTATATATATAAGGCAATTGTGTGTGTGTGTGTGTAAATGCTGAAGAGTGGAGACTATCTATCCTGAGGTAAGAAGTGTGGAGCACAGCAGGACTGGACTCTTATAGGCTTCAACAATAAGTTCTGTGACAGTTCCTCCCACCTAATAGAGAATACAAGCCATGCATTTATCTCTCCAAAGGCACCAAATGTAGGTCATTGACTCTCACTGCTGCCCCTCCCCTTCTTTTGCTTCCCCAGAGAAACAAACATTTAAGGATACCATGGGCAACTGGAAATTGAAAGCAAAGGGCAGCTGCATACATTGTATTGCCATGGTGGAGTGGGAAGACTGAACCATCATAATTGGCTTGGGTTCAAAAGCTAAGAAAATCATTTAGATCATTTTCCCTTCTAAGATTAATGAGCAAGGTGTGTTGTCTCAGGTTTTGATGGTATGCTAGCCAAATGTACTTCCCAATTAAACATCAGCTGCCATCACCTGGGGGCAAATTCCTAACAAGTTTGGGTGTTATCAGTTGGAAAATTCCTATATCCACTTCACTGTATTATATAATATACTAGCGAGGCCCGGCCATGTGGCTTATTGTGGCTTATTGTGGTGAAATGGGTGGCTTATTGTGGTGAAATGGGTGGCTTATTGTGGTGAAATGGGTGGCTTATTGTGGCTTATTGTGGTGAAATGGGAAAGGAACAGTAGGAGCAAATCAATTACAGAGGCCAGCAGTACGTCCTCATGGAAACGCACAGGTTGATACTGTGCGATGTCATTGATGTGTGTGACCGCATCCTCCCTCACTTCTCTTCCCTTGCATGGCACCCCTCACTCTCTCCCCTCCCTTCTCTTCCCTTGCATGCCTCCCCCTCTGTCCCTTCCCTCTCCTACCCTCTCTTCCCTTGCATGCCACCCCTCCCCCTACCTCCCTTCTGTCTCCCTCTGCTAGGGTGGGTGGGTCAGATCCAGATGCTGGGCCCACTCCCTTCCCTCCCTTGCATGCCACCCCTCACTCTCTGTCCCCTTCCTCACTTCTCTTCCCTTGCATGCCTCCCCCTTCGTCCCTTCCCTCTCCCTCCGCTGAATGTGTATGAGAGTAGGTGTGTTGTGTGGTAGTAGTGGGTGAGGCACAGAGAGAGGAAGTGAAAGGCAAGGTACCCAAGCGTGTGAGGGGGGGAGAACCCCACCTGACATCTCACACAGCAACGTGTGTATGTGTTTCATGTCCACTCAAGTTATTGCCTATGTACTGTTTTCACTGCTCATATCTGGCCATCTGAGTGAACATTCTAAGGGCACAAACATTCCAAGGGTGACAGTTACACACAGGCAGCTTCATGGCCTGGTGCGGCAGGAAAAAGATGTTTTACCTGGCTCAGGTGTGACAGCAGGAGGTACGTAAGAACACAGTCAGGGGAATGAGTAAGTGTCTGTGAAATTTTCAGAGCATTTGGGCCAGCAGATGTGGGGTTATTCTCGAAGCAACAAATGCATGGTTCCATTTTTATATATATAGATAACAATGAATTATTACAACTTTCATTGGGAAGTCCATTCAGGTGGTTGTGCTGGATTTCTAAGAATGGTCCTTGAAGTACCAAGTCCTAAACCTAGGGGGCGGAAGAATACCATGATCCAATGTTGCCCATAACCCATCTTTATCCCATTTCTGACTATAATTGTACTTTTTTGAAGGCTGATTTTTATGCTGCTGGCTCTGTTGTTGTTTTATTTTTACTAGATATTTAGTTCTTCTAATTGTTACTTTGTTCAGAATCAAATGGCAAGGAAATAAATAAAGGATATCTGCTTTAGAGAGAATGCTCCTGCAAGCATATTCGAAGCAAAGATTTTCCTCATGTACAGGAAACATAAACCATTGTGACTTCAGTGGAATAACTTCACATGTGAGATTCAAAGCTACTCTTAGTCAGAACATTCTAATAATTGTAAAAAAACATATTCTGAAATACTAGAAACTAGATTCTAAGCTTTTTTTCAAAGCCTACAATGCTATAAATGCTAGGAGAAAGAAAAATGTAAGCCACTACAGTGCAATGATACATAAATAATATATCTCTGAGAGATGCTCCTCTTTACTATTTTGCAGAGGAATAATTTTTGTCAAAGTTTGGAAGAAAAGTCACTTTTCCCAGTAGGAGTGCTACATTTTTAAACTATTTCCCCTGCCCTTACATTTTTCATTATGTAAATTCAGATCCCAGGTATTTCAGAAGTTTAAAAATTTAGTCATTATTAATCATAATCATAACAGTACACATAATTTACAATTCAGCTGTCTCGTCTAACTGAACCTCAAAAGTACCTCTAGTTATGGTAAGTGGATTTGAAACATTCTCTCAGCCAAAAAAAATGAAGTCTCCATGATGTTCTTGATATTAACCATCAGTGTCTGTTTGTCTACCCTTGCCACACATATCCTGGACAATAGCTTTCAGGAAATTAATTAATTAAAGGATTCTAGCTCTGAAATCTCATGTATCATATTTGGGAATATATAGGTGTGATGCTTACAAATGACTTAATCATTATTCACATCCCAGGCTGACCAAAAAGCTCTCCAAAATCATTGAATCACACAAAGAAGACTGCATGGCACCACTAAACATTGATTTCAAGATGTAGATCTCTTCTGAACTCACGAAGTTGTGATTCAATTGGTACTACATAAAGCTTCCAGCATCTTCAGGGGTGCTAGCCAATAGCCCATATCTGCTTTCTAGATATGCTTTGTTTTTGATTAGGGGTGCACATCTCAGACAATTTTGTTCTGCTCCTTGACTCCTCCTTCCCTCCTCTTCCAACACTTGTGAACATCTCAGCTAATGACATCCAAATTCTGCATTGTCCCTCTGTTGCATTTCTAGGTATAATTTGTGCTACTTGCTCTGCATTCTGGAGCTGTGTTAAAACTGGCAGCCGTATCTGAGTTGCTTACTTTTCACCCCTTTCATTAGTTACGTGTGTTTTATTTATTGGATGTTTTTCAAATGTGTCTGAAAACAGAGGTAGGTATTGATATCACAAAAGGCATGTATGCTTCCTTAAAACAGTTATTTGAATGAGAAGACAGGTACTGTATGTCAGGTGACAGATTACAAGCCCCCAAATAGATCCCATTATCTTCCCTACTTTCTCTCTAATGACATTTCTTCCACCAGCTCCTGCCAAAAGCTTCATGAAAAGAAAATGGGCAGAAAGAATTGAAGAAATATAGGACATTATTGTAAAAAAAATGTAATAACTATTACTATGACTTTTAATATACAGTCAATCCCTTCAACCTCAGGTGCAAGTCTGAATCTCATTGACTTCAATGCCACAGATCCCTCTAGTATTAATGGCTTTGAATAGTTCCTTTTTGTCTTGATATTTATGCTTGAGGTTAAAGCTTTCCTTGCAAATGAAATTTCTTTAATAAATACAAATAAAATGTGGTTCTTCAAGTACTTCAGTGCTATTCAGACAGTCTCACAGTCAAAGAATACCTATGTTATTCTATCCTCCTTCTCTTTTATTCAAGTGCTACAATGCTCTTTTCCCTAGGAAATCATAAGAGATTGAAAGAGATGAAACTACAATATTAACAGTAATGATAATAAAAAAGTATACAGTTCTAACAGAAAATTAAGCTTCTGACTGTCAGTTTGATTATTGCAAACAATAGATGATTTCCTTTTGTTTCTGAAATAACAAATATGACCTCATCTCTATCTCTGAATTTCATCTGGAATATAAAATTATAATTTTTTCTTTCTATGCCAGCATTACACAATATATGTAAAGATACTTCAGCATCACTGGCTGACACAGAAGACATTTCTACAATGGACAGTAAGCTGAAATTAGAAACCTAGGTGTTCCAACATTTCATATTTTTAATTCTGGAAATGTGTAAACTGTCATTTTTAAAAATGTAACAATATTGTCATGCTCACTGGACTGACTATTAATGTCCCTTATTCGGCAGAACATCTTTGGCGAGCACTATCCATAGGGGAGGGCCAGCAGTAATAAGACAGGGTTGCACTTGCACTTACCTGTAACTGACGCTGTTCATCAAATGTCTTCTGTGGAGACACACATTAGGGACTGTAGATGTGCAGGTCTACCTCAGACTTATGTTCTGGCGTGCACACACTAGGGCCACTAGACCACTGTCAGGCTCATTGCAACCGTTTCTCACTCCAATAGTCGTATGTCCCAATGGTCCAGCACCCTATCCCTCAGTTTCACTTGAGCCATTGCAATTTCTTAGTCAGCACCAACCCAAAGTTCACAGTGGGGAAGGAGGGAGGGATGTGTGCCTACACAGAAAACACTGAATGAACTACAGGTAAGTGCAACACCATCTTCATCGTTGGTCTTCTATGTAGTCCCACGCTGGAATTCTAGCAAGCTGATCACATAGCCAGAGCTCCATGACTGACCTTAGCTTCTTCACTGATGCTTCTTGTCTCAAATCCAGATCCAAGGCATAATGTTTCATGAACATCTCTACAGATGATCATGTTGCATCTCTGCAGATCTCCTGGATTGGAGCACCACCTAAAAAAAGCTGTTGAAAAATGCTCCTAGAATGAATACATACACCCAATGAACAATTGACACCAGCCAGCATATCACTGACCTGTAAAAACAATAAACAATTAATTATCTTGACTACAACCTCTTGCTCTGTTCAAATAAAATGATAATGACCACCTGAAGTCCAGGCCATTAATTTTCCTTTCAGCCTCAGAGAAATTGTTAGGAAAAAAACACAGGTAAGAATATATCCTAGCCCTAATGAAACTTAGATACAACCTTAGGCAAAAACTGAGTTAGATCTTAATACCACCCTCTCAAGGAACACACTTAAAAATGGAGAGTCTGAACACAAAGCAGCCAGCATCTGGAAATGGCAAAGCCACCCTAGCAGTGGGAGGGGACGGGGAGGGAGGGGTGGCATGAAGGGAAGGGGAGGGAGGGGAGGGAGGGCATGCAATGGAGGGGAGGGGAGGGAAAGGGGCCCTTCATCTGGACATGGCCCACCCACCCCAGCTGAGGCTTGTGCCCCTTAGTGGTAAATTGGATATTCAGATGGGGGCTTGGTGCCCACCTGAGTTTCCACTATGCTGCGCAAGTCTCCAGAAAGGGGCCCTTCACCTGGCTGGGTTCCGCAGTTGCTGCAAAACGTTAACGGATTCCTCCAACAGGTGGAATTGAGGAAGGTTTCACTGGGGAACACCACTCGGGCTGTCCAGTGTTCAGATCATATCCCATGCTGCATCTCACGCTTCTTTTCATCCTTTGTCAATAAAACGGTTTGGCTATGGCCAAAATTTTAGCCCACAGACAACAGTTTTGTGTCGTTAATTTTAGTTGGGGACCCTGAGCAGTTCCAGTCCTGCCCTCATAAGTCGTAACATCTAGTGAACAATTTCGTAGCCTGAGCAATAATATTTCTCACCTCTGAGAAGAACTCCAACCCTTGGGACTGACACTCTAAGTTGTCAAATGTAAATGTTCTGTGTTCCAGTTCCTCAAATATCCCATCAGCCCTAAATCCAGGTCCTCTGGAAACATTATACACCTCCCTCTGGCCAACTGCATTAGACTTGGAAACCAAATCTGGCATGGCCAAAAAGAGGCAATCAATATCATGGATGATATGTCCTTTACTATCTTTGCTACCACTCAGTCTATTAACAGGATGGGTGGAAAAGCATGAAACGCACTCTTGCCTACTTAATCTGAAACACATCTCCCAGGGAACCAGACTGTCTCCCTGCAATGAAGCAAATTTATAGAACCTTGGAATTTTGTCAAGACACAAACCAGTCTACTGGAGGGGGGGATGCCCCAATTCCAAAACATCAAACTCAATAATCTGTCTTGTAAGACCCATTCATGGTTTGTCAACATCACTTGCTTAACTGGTCCATCATATTGGCATATCCTGCAATATGAATGACCTGGAATACACCTTGTTCTGAGTGCCCATTCCCATATGGCTGTAGCTTCCAAAGACACGACCGGGCGGGATTCATGCCTCCTTGCTTAATGATGTGATACATGGATGCTGTATTTTCCATCTGGACTAGCACTGCCTCTCCATGAAATATATCTGTAAACAAAGTTAGGGCATGTTACTGGCTTTCAGGTCAAGTATGTTTATATGGAGTCTTGTCTTATTTGCAATCAGCTCCCTTGAACTTCCTTACCACCACAATGAGCACCTCATGGGCTGTTTAGACAACTTTAATGCCTCTGCCTGCAATATGTGTGCCAATTACTTCTTTGCTTCAAGGAATACTTCCAAATAAAAAGTTGGTGCCAGCCATAATCAACTAGTAATTAGTAATACACAAGTTCATTGCTGCTGATGAGTAAAATTTTTGTCCGATAGCATCTACCTTTCTAGCCTCATGTACTAGTATGGTATGATAAGACAGCCTGACCTTAAATTGCATTTCCTCCATAACCAAGGGTGACGGAGAAGGATGAAATGCTAGAAAATGGCAATTATCCATCTTAATCTTGTAGAAAACCTCCAAGGTCTTTGCCCAGCAATACTGAATCACATCCAAGAATCCCTCCAAAATGGGAAAAACAACTACATCTGGGCTCATTCCGCACATGCAGAATAATGCACTTTCAAACTGCTTTCAGTGCTCTTTGAAGTTGTGCGGAATGGCAAAATCCACTTGCAAACAGTTGTGAAAGTGGTTTGAAAATGCATTATTTTGCATGTGCGGAAGGGGCCCTGGAGAATCACTGTAGAGATGGGACAAAATCTTATCTTTCTGTTTGTGAGATGTGGTGGACACATCAGTCTCCATATTCTTAGCCATCTGCAACATCTGCTTTGCATAGAGCTTGAAGTTCTCTGACAGTGAAATGACAGATAGTTCACCCATTTTTTTTTGTAAGGGGATGGATCCAATGGCAGCTTGGAACCAACCTAAGATTCAGCTCTCTGGTTCTTCTGCTACTCCTTCTAGAAAACTTGCTTTTCAACTGCCATTGGCTCTGTAACTAGTAATGCTCTGGATGCTGAATCTTTGACCATTCATGGAAACAAGGTGAAGTCTGACAACATGACCTCAGAATGCACAGCTTATTCAGTTGCTAGTGAAGTACTGAAATCAATGACGACCAGCATGGCATGGTTCTAATATTGCCCTTGGCTCCATGTCCAGCTCAACCTCAGACAAAACCCTGACCAGTGAAAGTGATCTGTATTTGATTTCTGAAACTGTCTTATAAGTCAATTTAGTCTTCTCCCTATGCTAAGTTTTGGTCTTGGCCTTTTTGGATACTGGTTCTGAGAGACTCCTCAGAACTGAAGGTGATTCTGATCTTTTCCAGTTCTTTAATTGGACCTAATCGAGATCTCTTAGCCAATCCAGATGAGAGGGACATAGTCAAAGGCAGATTCTGCATGGGCAAAAAATAGCAAAAACCAGCGCCACTTGTACGGTAAAAATACCGTCCCTTAGACGCTGTTTGCGTGGCCACCACCTCTGAATCAAGGCAGTGCTGTGCTTTTCCCATGTAAATACTGTTTCCCTGCCTCACGTGATGAACATTTGGAAAACAGCGTTTCCCTGCCAGCACTATGCAAACGGCACCGGCTTGAACACACTGCTTTTCAGTGCCTCCATTTCTCCCTCCTTTCTCTCCATTTCTCCTCCCTTCTTCTCTCTTTGCTGAGCTCCACAGCAATGGGGAGGTATGCCCATGGTGCCCTGTGACCCCTGGGGGTTGGAGGGCAGCATGGGCGTAGCTCCCCATTTTGCGGAGCTCAGCAAGGAGAGAAGGTGAGTGTGGGGAAAGGAAATGGAGGTGCCGCTATGCAGAGGCGCCTCCGTGGGCAGCAGCTGCTCTGGGGCCACTCGCACCTCAGAGTGCAAATGGCCCTGGGGCTCCACCAGCATCATATATGCCAGTGGAACACTGCTGCCCCTGTCTGTGCAAAATCTGCCAGAGTCAGCCTCTGCTGATTGGAGACTCTTCCAATGACAGAGCTCTTTCTCATAATGCAGCTTTCAACTTTGATGCTTTGTCTGAATGTGCCTTGGGCATGAATTTGCGACAAATTCTACAAATGGCTACATTATTTTCCTCCCAAAAACACAGGAGACAGAACTCATGTCCATCAGTGGGGTCACACAACTGAAAGCATTTTTAAAGTCTCTTCTATGCCATAATTCCTACATAGCTCCAGTTACAACAGGCCAAAGGGGAATCATTGTCCAGCTGTCCCACAAAGCAGTCTTCCAAACTACCGGTATACAAATCTTCTTAAAAGCACAGAGAAACAGCTAGAACAACTTCACCTTTCAGCAGCAAAAAAGGAACTGTTGGACCTTTGGGCATGGGATTGTTGAAGTGCGAAATGGTCTCAATGAGACAGACAATGGTCTAATGCCCTCTAGTTCTTAGAAGCTACAACACAAGTCTGCATATGCATAGTCCCCAATGTGGGGCTGTACAGAAGATTGATCTGTCCAAACTGGATTTGTAATGGGTGTGTGAATGCATGGGTATGCACATGCACAATATAGACAGAATGTTAGTGAAAATATTATTAAACTAGTAAAAATGAATATTGACTATTCCTACAACTGTTCCTGTTATCAGTAGAAGTGCACATTTAAGGACAACAAAGCACACAGACATTAGACACCACTGTATGTAGAGTGCTTTCAAGTACCAATGCTGGTTGTTGCGTAGTCCTCCAACATAATTTCTGTTTATGTTGACACTATAAATGTCTTGTATGAATGTTTTTAGGAAGGATTACAGATTAATGAACCAGACTAAGTGGTTCTGACTGACCTAATGAATAGATAATACTTAGACTAACTCAGACCATTGTTTTATCAGGGTCAATATTATCTCCATTGTCTCAGGTCTCCAGCATCATCTGCTACTTGATTTTTTTAACTAGAAGTGCTAGAGATTGAATGAGGAACCTTTTCCAGTGGTAAAGCAGATGGCCTTACCTCTGGGTCCTGAAAAGAGAGTATTGAGAAAATGACATAGATTTCTACTGTCAGTCATAGTGGTGTTGTTACCTTTGACCATGTTTTTAAACTGCAAAACTCACTACCAGTTTTTAGGAGTAGTGTTACCTCTTCTGTATTTCCTAGTGTGTCTCACATGTAATTTGTTCCATCTAGTTTGCAAAGAGTGTTCATATGCCTAGATTTAACATCTGTAATAAAATCAGGCTTACCCCCATAATATCACCCAAAGTAAACTGTTTTGAAAAGCATTAGACATTTGCCCAAGTAAAAATAATGCTAGAGATGAGTTATGCTTAATAATATCCAAACATATTAGGCAGACGATTACAAGTGCTATATACAAGCCATAAAATCTAGGCTTTATGGATGAAATACACTCCCTGAGTGGCATATCTCACATTATCAGACGCATGAAATGAAATTTAGGGGAAAACATTTTACCTTTAATTAGCTCTAATTTCTTTAATCAGGTTGCCACTTAGTGTTCAAATAGCATCGATTAACCTCACAATATTCATTCATTCATCTTAACATCATTCTTCCTCTCACAAGCACGAAGGGAAAATAATTTTTTTACTAGCTCTTTTCTTCAGTACAGAGAAGCTGTAAAACTGTTGTGTTTAGTTTTTCCCCTAATACATCTAAGCCTTTCTTTAGTACTAGAAAAAGCACTCTGTACCACCCGCATCTTCCAAATGGAAATGGGTCCATACTGCAGGCCAAACAACTCAGCAGACATATCACTAGCCTTATTTTTTAAAAAATAATCATATCTTAGCTAACCATTCTCCACATGCCTTTGACCAGGGTTCTCAATATTTGCCCCAGGCACCCATCAATGAAGACATGAGACAACAGCTTGGGTTTAACTAGTATATTTAATTAATTAAACTAATCTTCACCATATCATTAAATATGGTAACATATTTAAATGGGTGGCCTATGCTAGACAGGTGCCTGAAACAATGGTGGAATGGGTCACCCTTTTTAAGAGTCCATAACTTTGCCCCCCCCCCAAACAAAACTGCACCAAACTTGGGGGGGTATCATCAGGACAGTCTTCTGATGATACCCTGAAATTTTGGTGCTGATACATCTAAAAGTGCGCCCCCTGAAGCCCAAAATGTGCAAAAACACCTAAAAAATAAAAATACATCTAAATTTCTTGGATATTTCCAGAGATTCGGACACATCCGAATCTGCAAGGTTTGGAATTCAGTTGATCCAAATCTATTAGTCCAAGAAAAATCCGAATCGGCCTGAATTTTTCTGGTATCGACCAACTCTAGTTTTAAGTGAGACCAGTTTCAAGGTCGCTTATGAAGAAATCGTCATAATTGTGGTCATAATTTTATAGTCATATAGTCATAACTTTAAAGTCTTTTACACACTTTTGGTTGGGTTCAGTCTGAGTGTACATTCCATCTCAATTTGAATCTGGCAAACACATGCTCTTCCACATCTTAGGCACTCACCTGGCCTCAGGTTAAAGCCCTTTCATTTCCAAAAGCTCTTTAACCACAACTTTTCTTCTTCCCTCACAGGGAAAGCAAAGGTAATCACAGTAGATTAAGCTTTCTTGGGGTTTTCTTGCTTCTCCCACACCTTTGCCCACTTCCCACTCTTTGAGCAATTAATTAGAGGGGCTTTTTTGTGTGTGTTAATGCAGAAAAAAGACCATCATGTGTTTATCATGAAGCACTGCTGTTTCTTCAAACAAACTGTTTTAATTACTTATCAGGCAGTTATGGGGAAAGTTCTGGTTCCTGTGGCAACTGAACCTCTCCACCTCTTCCCAACAGAGCACTCTCCTCATCCAGTCCAAGTGCTCCCAGAAAGTGACTCTGTGCAGTGGGGTAAGGGGCTGGCAGCTTTGCAAGACTGAGTCAACCCTAGCATAGGAGATGATGGAGGTGGGCGGCAGTCTCAGGATTCTTGGATCCCAGTAGTGCCAAGTAAACTATGAGTTTGGAGCACACTGTGGGGTCATATAGGCCGCTGCCACCACTGTGAAGAAGACAGACATTGGGTGAGGATGTACATAAAAGGCCTAATTATACAGGGAAAATACTACTGAAGATAGACAACAGAAAGAAAGTGATCAGTACGGGAATGATCGTTTGGTTTCTGAGTAATTCCAATCTGACTTAGAAAAAAAACAAAGAGATTTATACAAATTTGGAACCAGTGAACATTAAAAATACAAATTTACATTGATATTATGTGATTACATAATGTGAGCAGATACCAACATAAAATGAGTTTGCTTTTTAGGAAGTATTAATGTATACGCTGGTCTTTATAGATGAAACCCAGGATGGTGAATCAAATGCAACAATGGTTGAATTCAGCAATATTTATTAATTTAGACCAGGGGTAGGGAACCTGCGGCTCTCCAGATGTTCAGGAACTACAATTCCCATCAGCCCCTACCAGCATGTCCAATTGGCCATGCTGACAGAGGCTGATGGGAATTGTAGTTCCTGAACATCTGGAGAGCCACAGGTTCCCTACCCCTGATTTAGACATTTCTCCAGAGACCACCTTGAGGCAGTTCACAAAATAAAAGAGCACAAGCAAATCATAAAACAGCATGAAGAGAATAGACACTTCAATTAACAGCTGATCCTATCTCTTCAGAGGAAAACAATTTCTATGATTATTCAACCTTTCATCCTGCTGAACAAAAGTTCTAGTCACATAGGTTGATTTATCAAAATGTTATTTTTAGTCCACACCTTGGATAAGTAGAAGATCTAAGTATTCTCCTCGTCTCCTCCCAACATAGGTATGGGAGAGAACACCACATACCAGTGGTTTATCATTGTCTTTTCACCACTTTTATTATTATTATTATTATTATTATTATTACATTTGATAACCCACTCACCCCCAAAGGGCTCTGAGCACCTGACACTTTTTCTGTTTGTAAAAACACTTTAACATTTCCAAGAAAGTCTGTTGATGCATATCACAATTGTGTGACATGGGTCATTCATTCTTCATTCGCTCAGGCTTATTACAGTGCTGATATGGATGAGCAAATATTCATATTCAAGTAGTTATATTCCCCACTTAGTGTTGCTGGTTTTGCAGTCATTTGTATTGCATTTGTACTTCTTTGCGCAGTTGTTATACACAATATATACAATAAACCTTCATACATTATGAATTGATTATGCATGTGAGTTTCATAACAAAAGGCAACAAATGAAGTAAATAAATAATATACTGAAATATCTAACTTAAAAAACTCTCTGCGTGATGGGGCCATGTTCAGGAATGGAAAGCTGCTTCCCAAATCTGGGGAGCTTTCAAAAAAGATCCACCCAAAATGATGGATGAAGAAATTCAGCCATTCAACTTTTTAAACAAGCCAACCAATGTCCAGTGACACAGTGTATAACAGACTTCCCTCTGTGATACACCTCTGAAAATGCCAGCCACGGATGCAGGAGAAATATTAGGAACAAGATCTACCAGACCACGGAAAACCCACAACAACCAAGCCAACCAATGTATGCATTTGTGTGATCTCTGCAACCACTGGGAAGGGGACATGTTAGATGACCCAAATTAAGATTACCAAGGCTGATTTGAGCAAGGAGAGATTGAAAATGGTGGGACAAAGGCAAGAAAGCAGGTAAAGAGGGGTTGTGAGGGGCTGCCTGGGGAAAGGAAGATGGAATGGCAGACAGAGAGAGCTGAAGCCCAAGGGGAAAACAGAAAATGGAAGGTGGGCAAGAGGTAAGAAAGCAGAGAAAAGACTGTGAAGTCTCTCAGGTTTAGGAAAACAGATGGGAAGGGAGGTAGACAAGTTGTGGGGGTCAGAGAGACAGTTTCTCATTCCATGAGCTCTCATGGGTCCCTTGCTTGCAGTGAATAATTCTTGATTTGTTGATGCATAGATGATACTTGAAAATACAACATGTCTGAAGGGACATTTCAATGCAAAAAAGGCATTAAAAACCTGATAACAATTTGCTCAAGGGATAAGTATACTTGAAGTCAAGACACTGTGGATGAAATATTTGAGATCTTCCCTGACTGTTGGGGCAAACCTGATGAGTATTCTTCTTCTGAAAATACCCGTGGAAAAAAACCTTGGGAAAGATATTCAATTTTGTACAACCTCTCAGATTATGACGTATTATACAGATGTTAAAAGGGAGTTAATGCTCCAAAGTTTTGGCATGCAGTGAAACATGCAGTTCGTGCCAATTACAATTTGTTAGCAAAGAGCCTTTAAATAGTGCCATTAATTTCTTCAGCATTAGAGTAAATCATTAAGAAGGCTTTCTTAATGTTCAGAAATATATTTAATAAGATAACTCAGAACAGTTTTATGTGAATTACAGTTTAATAATGTTGGCTTTGCAAAGATAATCTTTATCAGAAGAATAATCTGACCACCCTTTTTAAATGATAAAATTATCCTCCTGAGTTCATATTTCTTTTAGTATTAACTATGCTCCTCAGATAAGGCTAGACTGAAAAGAATAATCAAACTAATTCTTTCCCCCTTTTACTGGGTTATGAAATTGCATTAATAGGTGACTCTCTTATCACTTCCACTTTACAATTACCATTTGTAGTTTTGTGTGATCAAGTTAAAAAGCTGTTAAGGAACATTAAAGTGCTGAGTAATAGACTAGTAAGGGCATGCATCTGGTTGTTTAAACATACCAACTATAGCTGGCTAGCCATGTTTCATACCTCAAATATATTAACTCCTCCATGTGTTAACAGTTATAAATCAATTATTTGTGATCTGCAGCTGGTTTCTCTCTTGCTCTCCTGGATGCCATTATATTTCCTCAAATCTAAGTCTGATACAGGCTCCTGTGTTGCATACAATCATTCATGAATGTCCTATGGCTTGAGACCTTGTATGCTATTCTGTACCAATTCATCCTTTGCCTCTTCTTTCTTCATTCACTGTCTTTTCTTGGATTCAACTACTTCCCTCAAAACAAGGGAGGGGGAAAGAGTGGTATCTGTGCTCACTCAAGCATTGTAAAGTCCAGATCCTGGGATAGGTCCTGTATTTTTAAAAGTGTAATTAGACATTCGAGCAGGTGGAACTACCATTAAAACCACCAGTACCAAATTATTTTACCTCTCCTTATCATGGCTAGCAATTCAAAATATGTGATTTGTTTTCCCATGGTGTAGTGCGCTTTCTTACTTCATTGGTTGTCACTTGTGGATAGGGTTTCCAGGTCAGAGTTGTGAAATACCTGGAGGTCTTGGTGGTGGAGCCTGGGTAGAGTGGGATTTAAGAATGGGAGAGACTTCAATGCAGCATAATGCCGCAGATTCCACTTTCCTAAGGGGCCATATTCTCCAGGTGAACTGACCTCTGTGGAAGATCTCTAGCTACAGCCTGGAAGTTGGAAACCCTACTTGTGGGAGTAGAGTAATTTGCAATATGGTGACAATACATCTTGGATTTCTTTGTCTTTAGATTTTATTGGAAAACACATGGCTGGTTTTGGTAACATTGTCTCAATGGTGAGCTACACCCGACAAAATTTCCTCTTCTATGAAACTGAATCTGGCAGCCTTGCCTTAATTCACACTTCTCACTTTGAATGAAACTACATAAATATCATAATACAGCATGATGTCTGCTTGTTGATAATTTAAGTATCTCTTTAGAAATTGTAACCAGGAAATTTCAGTTAAGGACTGATTTCAATATTCATCATTCACTTCCATGGTTTGTTAACTGACTTTTTGCAAATTTATAGCAAGTGCAATGCTATTATGGTTGTCCCCAGTTGAAGCTTGTTCTAGGAAATAAGTTAATATGCAGGAAAAATAGTCTATGTATAGAGATCTACTGAATTTTCAGAATGGTCAGTGGGAACTTAAACCTATGGATGAGAGAAATGATATTGTTAAAAACTGGTTTCATTATTATCAATTATCAGAGAAATTTAAAACTGACTAGAAGAATATGGATTTTGGTACACGAATAACAGAGTTTGAAAGTAAGGTATGTACAGGTGATGAGAAACTGATTACCAAAATGTATAAGATGTTATTGAAATAGGAGACAGAAGATGAGGTTGTAAAGTCTGTAATGATTAAATAGCCAGAAATGTTGGCAGGATTATACAAATAAAGCAGTGGGAGAGACTATGGAAGAGTGATTTGAAGTTCACAGCATGCTATAATCTGAGATAAAATTATTGTAAAATTATAAATGGTATCTGACATCAAAAAACTAACAAAAATGTATATTAAAAGAAATAAAAAAGATTTTGAAAATAACAGTTATGGAAAATACTGCAGGTTTTTTTATTGGGACTATTTGGAGATGATATCCCCAATCAGTACAGACTGCTTTTCATGTACCTGTCTACTGCTGCAAGGACATTGTATGCGCAGAAATTGAGAAATAATAAAATACCGAAAAGGAAGACTGGATATTGAAAGTCACAGAATACTCAGAAATGGCAAAATTAACAACTTTATTAAAAGACAGTAATACAGAGAAATTAGCTGGAAACCTTTCATGGACTATTGAAAACATACGGTAGTAGAGAAATATTTGCAGGATTTGAGATCTGAAACAAAACAGCTGAATTAATTAGAATATTAAGTGCATTTGATATAAATATAAATATATTTGATATAAATATAAAGTGCATTTGATAAATTGTTTCATTTTAAATATTTGCCCAACCTAGAATGGATTAGAATTCAACAATGAGATAGTTGGAAGTCATTATATGGGTGTATGGTGTTTAGTTTAATTAGTTATGATTGGTTGTGTTTAGATATTGTAAAGTTTGTGTTTTATTCTTTCTTGCGAGTTTTGTATTCTTTATTTCTATTAGGTACTAATGTAATTATGGTTGGGGCGGATACTCGTATGTGTATTATTATTTTTCCCTTTTTGTGTTGGGAAAATAAAAAAAATTAATTGATTCACAGTTGTTTAATTGACTTATTGTGAAAGGATGACATATTTGGAGAATGTAGGGCAATTTAATTCTCTGACCCAAGGCAAGCCTTTCAATTCTAGGGTCTGGTGAGATTTCCCAGTTTGAGAAATTTCATCTATAAAATTTACAGAACATTCCTTCACTACTGTTTGAATCTTAGCACAGATATTGAGCAAATTTCCTGCTAGTATAAACTCACAGGTGTATTAAATATAATAAGTATTAAATGTAATTCAAAGCTACATTTCTAACGCAGGCCAAATAACAAGGAACTTAGCATTCAGAATCTATGCCCTTGGTGAATAAACTCATTTTTTTGAAATTTATAATAAAATACCACTATGAACAAAAGAAAATAAATACTATAAATAAAGTTAGCGATCTCAACAAGCTGCATTGAAGCACAAAGTTTTTTCAGTAGTAAGATCCTCCCTTTGTTTTTTGATTTTCAAATGTTCTAGCTGTATGTTTGTGTCTTGAACTTTACACTGGCCCTTTCCACACAGGCCATAAACACCATCCCCAGGGAGCTGTTTGCACGGGGGGCGCAGCTGCTGCGCAGCCGTGCTGCCCTCACTCCTCCCAAGTGGCGCGAAGCCGCCGTTTTCCCAACTCACTTCCTGGCAGCGGCTGGAAGGCGCCATCCCTCCCCCCTGTGACCTGTCGACCTACTGTCTGCAGCTGTCCAGTGCATTGCTGAGGCCTGAGGACATGCCCCCCTGCCCTGCGATGCCAGAGAGGTCGTGCAGGGCAGGGGGCGTGTCCCCTGGTCTCGGCGACGCACCCGACAGCCACAGAGATGGTAGGTCGACTGGGCGACGGCGCTCCACGGCTCCGTCTTCCCCACCGCAACCGGGACAGTTCATGCGAATGGTCCCAGGGGGGGTTGGGTTGGCGTCATGTACGCCGACCCAACCCCCATCACGGCCGTGTGGAAACGGCCACTGATTCAAATAAGTTTCAATCCATTATCACTCAAGATCATACTAGATGACTGAGATGACAAATCTTTCAGCATCTTCTATCACTACGTATCAGGAGCACACAGCCTGGACTCACATCAAGGCCACATAGTAATTTTCCAACTCTGTACTTTTTAATGAACTGAATCTATTCCCTTTACTACTCAAGTTCCCAGTAGAAAAAAGACTGTCCTTTTTCCTTGCAAGACCAAGAGCATGGGGCAGGGTGTGGGCTGGGGACAGTTCCATTCAATGAAACCTTTCAGGAGATGGAGGATAAAACCTTATCTGAAATTCTTGCATTGTTCAATCTTTCACTAATGAAATGTAGCTTTAAAGATTCTAGGAGATCCATGATCTCCACTTCACCTAGTTTCTTACTCTTTTCACATGACATTTTGCAACTTTTCCCAATGGTTATAACATTAAGAATAGATTGCTGTTCAAGTATTTGCCAGTGGCTTAAAGGGGCCTTTTTTAATTGATCGATTTGGCTGTTCATGAACAATTCATGCATGGTCAAGTTACATTTTGCCTGTTCAAACAGTGCAATACCATACAATAAAATCAGCAGTATTTCATACATGTGCATTTTCAGACAGCCTTATGGAAGCCCCATTTTACCCCTCCTCTACAAACAGCTGTTGTTGCCATAAGTTTCTTGACCGACAGTTCTATAAGGAAGAAGTAAGCAACTTAGCCAGCCTTTTCCTGGAAGACACAAGAAAAAACTGAAGGGGGGGGGGAGGTTATCTAAAAGCAGGTGGGCTGGTATGTGAGAGAGGGAGAAAATGGAAAAGAGGGGTCCTAGCCTAACATTCTATAGTCTGCCTCAAAAAAAATTTCAGTAGAGTTCTATATTCCTCTGTCATAGGACTCAACAGGCCATACCTTCTTTGTTGTAGAAGGGTCTATCTGGGTCCTAGTTCCTACCTAACCCTGCTTCCCCTCTCCCCCCTCTGATTTGAAAGTAAAAAATGCATTTCAACATTCAGTTTAATTATACAACATTATAATGCACAAAACAATTGTTTTGACAAAGATAGCACATAAAAATGAATATTTCTCATATTTGTTTGGGACTATATTCCAATGCAGAAGCATATAATTTTCTTGCACCTCAACTGACTGTACTAACATCGTATTCTCTGAGACAGAGTATAGTTACTATACCATACTACTGGAAAAGGGAAAGAGGAAATAGTTGGTGAGGGAGAGATACAGAAATTGTTTCCCCATTCTCTTTGTTTCAGCATCAGTTCTTCATTTTGTTTGTCCCTTTGCATAGTGCTTCAATGTATTTCCACATAACCCATTCAAAGTAAAATGCCTGCAGCTGGCACCCCAGTACTCTGCTTAGGCAGAAAAGATAGTGAGCAGCTGTCTGTCAGTTCAAAAGGAGTTCATTACACTTGCTCAAGCAATTCAGGGATTGGCTCATGATAGTCACTGCTGAACCATTATGGTAAGTTTGCCTGGAAAAATGCCTAACTCAAATCCACTCTTCATTTTTAAAGCAAGACAATATAAATCACTAGGTGTGTTTACAAATGTAATCTGAATGGATGCAAATAGTAAGATATTTGTGATGTTTTGTATTTGTTTTCACTGGGTAAAAGAAAGTGAGTTTAGAGTCATGGGAAGAGGCATGCATGGCCATTGGACCATGGATTGATTTGTTCTAGTCCAGCTTCAAATTAAACTTGAGGTCCTATGAGTTGGGACATCCAAAAGGGGGAGCAGCCGGTAAAGGCTGTTTTTGACTGCCAGTCTTGTGCAGCAGCTTTTTGGTACTTGCTGTCAGCCCACTGACCTGCCATCACACCCGATTCATGTTTAGGTTGGTGGTAGTAATAATAAAAAAGAGGTTTAATTAGGCCCAGTCTCTGACTGTTTAGGCCATAACTAGTTTAGCAAAGGTGGGTTGCATGCATTAGTCTGGGGTAAGCTGTGAGCATTCTGAGCCACCAGACATGATGGATGATGTGTCCTCATCAGACCATCACTGGTTGAGAAGGAACATCTTTAGAGCTGAGCAGCATATCTCCAAAACTTGTAGTAACTTTATGGCATATGAAGGTGAGGGACTGATGTTTGAGCTTGGCATTTCTCAGCACTAGACATGTGGACAAAACAAACACAAGGTCAGCAGTAGCTGCTGGCAAAGTTTGGAGCCAGGGTGGATTTGCCAATAACAGGCAGCCAAGGTTAGTCTGCCTAGTGCAGTGGTTCTCAACCTGGGGGTCGGGACCCCTTTGGGGGTCGAAAGACCCTTTCACAGGGGTCGCCTGACTCTCTGCATCAGTGTTCTCCATCTGTAAAATGGATAAATGTTAGGGTTGGGGGTCACCACAACATGACGAACTGTATTAAAGGGTTGCGGCATTAGGAAGGTTGAGAACCACTGGCCTAATGCAACCCACCCTCAATTAAGGTATTAGTCTCGTTAATTGATTAAGGTAATTAGCCTCAATAATTAAATCAGCTGATTTAAATGAACTAGTTAAATCCATGGCATTGTCCCAAGTCTTTATTTAGGAAATGGGGGCAGATGGCCTGTCCCGGGGTCTGAACAGTTTTGCTCATATGTTGTGCGATTGCAGAACTGCTGTTGTAACTTTCCGAATGTACTCTGTCTTGGCAATCACAAAAGTGCCGAAGTGTGTTGAGAGGTAATATCATGCCACTCACCTGTTAAACAGCCAGTGGAGAGTCAATTTTGAAAGTTGTGTAGGAAAGAACCCCAGCGCTACAGTTGACATTTCATCGTGAGTATGGGTGAATAACTTCTCAGAGTGGTTCAGTAGCAGACTTTATTCACAGAAGGTAAACGAACTGGATTGTTGGTCTGATTTTCCTTAGCTGGTGATTCCAAAGTCCTCCAACATTAAAAAAAACACCCTATTTGTACCCTTTAGGCTTACTGTACAATGCAGCACACCATGGCTAGCTTTTTATTTTCATTATATTTGTTTTCTTTATGCTTGACTGCTCTGTACAATGCTGTTCCCTAAAATACTGAGCAATCTAGCTTGCAATTTTAAAAGCATCATTCACAGTAAATAAATGTATCTGTCAGAGCTGAGAAGTGAGTAGAAATGTGTTGTATCTTCTATGAAAGGATGCTCAATAAGAAAACTCTTCAAAGTCATTTTCTTCACTTCCATCATCTACACATATTTAATGGGCATTTCAGTCCAGAATACTATACTTAAAGGTTTGATTGTTTATGTGGTGGTAGTGATATTGCAGGACTCTGCACAGTAGAGATATGAGATAGGACTGTCAGGATAAAAGAGATAAATGTGTCCCAAAATACACAGCATATTTACTATTACAGGTGGTTTTGAACTTCCAAGACTCTTTGGGCCCAAATAGGTAGAGAAAAATTCCCATGTGATGAGCAACAGTAAATTCCTTTACTAGGAATTAAGGCTGCTATCTCATGCACACCTTAGTTGGGAGTTTTATTTATTTATTACATTTTAATCCTACCTTTCCTTCAACCCAGTATTTAAGCAGGTGTGCATAGGATTCTGACGAAGTCTCCATTCAAGTACTGATGTAGATTTAGACTTTCAGAGTGATTGCTGCATCCTTGTCATCATGGGAGTGGGACGAACAGTTTAGTTAACTTCCTTAGGATCAGATGACAAAGGGGGTTCAATAGTTCAGCAAGGATCCACTGGACCAATTAGAAACTGCTTGCCAAATATCATGGTGAGAACTTATTACTCATTACAGTCACACTGAGTCACTACTGGCTTAGACATTTGAGTTATGTAGGGACTTTTTCCACATTAAATTGTTTGACTGAGTGCAAGCATCCAGTATTAGCTATGTAAACTTTGTCAAGAGCATTTTCTTTCTCAGTCTTTTTTTTTCAAAAAGGAGGATTAAATTCAGCAGAAATAAAAATAAAGCAAACTCACTTTTAAAAATATTTTATTATTTGATTTGTTTTCATATAATAGTTGTGATAGATAATATATAGGGCAAGCAATAAATAAAACATCATAGCAAAGATAAAACATGTAGGGATTCAAATATACTTGAAAGGCTGATTCCAAATCATACTTGATCTAAGCAACCAAAAGTGATTTTAAGAGCTAATGAATACTTCATTTCAAACTGAGGCAGATCCAGTAGGTGGGATGCTCCTTTGACCAGTCTTTTATTTTAACGTTTAGTTGTTTGTTTCTTGACTAATCTGGCTTTTTCTCCATTTTATTTTACCTGTTCTGCTTTGTGGATGCTAGAAGCCCAGGTTTGAACATTTGAAGCAGATAAGCTTTTCCTCAGTTTGGAGACTATATTCTGGTTAGATGCAATTTTTGCCCTAACAAAGTCACCAAAGTGAATTAGAAACACTTTTTGTAATGAACTCAGGATCTCCAAATACTGTAACAAAAGGCTTCATGTGGAAGAGAGGGAAAACAACCTGGTTCACCAGATTAGAGTCCACTGCTCAAGTGGAGGAGTGGGTAATCAAACCCAATTCTCCAGATTAGAATCTACCACTCATAACCACTACATCATCCTAAATCTCTATGATCACAGATGATTTAGTTCTTCCAACAGGCTTGTGTAAGGGATGACCAAGAAGGATTATAGAATCTGCAATATATTGTTGAAGTTACCACTTTCTCCAGTTCTTTTGCATGGGTATGCAATTGTCCAGAGCATCTGAAAGGTGGGGTTAGGAGTCCAAAAACCAGAGGCTCTGGTCAAACAATGAGCCAAGCAAATCAAGTAATTTGTTTTCATATAATAGTTGTGTTAGATAATATGAGTAGGGCAAGCAAAACTGTTTACCTGGGAGCCCATGGTAGCTCTTGGTAGACCAGCAATGAGCATAAGGAAACATAATTAAATCCAAACCCCTACTATTAAACAAATCCTATTATCTTCATTTCGACTGGATCTTGCAGCAAGGCACAGTGACCTAAGATAATTTGGACATCCCTCTCATCACTTGTTCTACCCTCCTAGCTGTGGGGGATGTGTGGACCATGTTTCATAAGGTTTCAACTTTTACCATTCCCCATAATTTCAGAAATGCCCATGATAGGCTTCAATTCCCCCTTGAGCACAGAATATTATATTTGTACAAGGGAGTGAAAATATATCTTTAAGCTTCAGTGGTAACACCTTTCTAGACAATTCATCAAACCATAACTTATTTTGCCTTCTAGTTTTCAGTAAGCTCACAAAGGGAAATTAAACACCTTTTCAGAAATCTGATTAAAATATGTTCGTGGAATTTCCCAGGATTTTGTGACACCTACTGGAAATCTATATTAAAACATTATTTTCGCCTAGGGGTGTGGGGGGAGAGATTGATTTTTAACCCTATACCCATGCTTTCAAGTAATGGCATTATCCTGCACTGAAAGTTCAAACTATATTTAGACCCTGATCCTGAATATTTGTGCTGTCTTATAAGGCAGCAGCACTGGCAAAATACTATCAGAGACCCACCCCAGTGTCATAGACAGTGGGGGCTATATTGTTATATCAGTTGGTAACCCTTCTTCACTCCCCTTTAATGTCTTCTGTGTTGGCAAAATAAGTCATGGACACAAGCTGTTAAGATGTTAAATGAATGGATTAATCTTTTCCTCAGGTCTTCTTTTAAGCTGTTTGGTTGAAACCTCTCTGTTCACACACCAAGGATCAAAGGAAGACAAAGGGAGGTAAGCAGTCTGCAACCATAAATTGGAAAATATCAAATCTGAAGCAGCAACATTTTGTTTTAAAGCATCTGAGAAGACGCTGCAGACAATAATGAGGAAAACAAACCTAGAGAACATGCACACATAAAATAAATAACAGTTGACAGAGTAATCTTAAAAAGCTATTTGTATTTCAGCCTGACCTAGAGCAAAATGTATTCCAACTGACCTACAGTAAAATTGTTCCTGTAAATGTAAAAACAAAACAAAACCTGCTGAATGAGGCAGAGACAAACAACGTTTTAAAGGAATTAAAGTCCAAGAGTTACTAAATATCATCAAACAGATGCACATCAAAGGGTCTTCCATATAGGGCGAATTCCCACTGCCTCCTTAGCACGGTTTCGGGCCACTTACTAACACGGTTTCATCGACGTCCTCCCCATGACTTCTGTGGCAGCAACCGTTTCTGACGCTCGTTCGCCCTGTTAATCCGCATTCTGGCAGAACCTGGATGCCAAGTGGAGTTGGAGCCCCTGCTATTACAGTTAACGGCTGTTCCGGAGGGGAGGGAACAAGGTTTGGAACCTGGAGTCGATTCCCTCGCTCCAGAGCGTGACGTGCATTTCGTGCAGCCAATCAGTGCTCCCGGCGCTGTTGCTGTGCGTGCACATCGGTTGGTCAGTTGCCTTGGCTGCCGGCTTCTGCGGGGCTTTCAAAGGCGCCTCGCTCCCCAGCAAGGCAGCGGGGCGAGGCGCCTTTGAAAGCCCCGCAGAAGCCGGCAGCCAAGGCAACCGGCTTCTGCGGGGCTTTCAAAGGCACCTCGCTCCCCAGCAATGGGTAAAAATGGGTAGTGTTTCTGAAGTGGCTAACAGGTCCCACCCAACTGAATACCGACCAATCAGATTAGGGCAATGAAGCGCGATCACATGGCTGTGGGGATTGCAACGATGCCTGCACCCAGGAGTGTCTGCTGTGTGCTCGCTGTGGTGGGGAGGGAGAAACTGCGATGAGGAGGACACGGATTCACAAGGAACAGGTTTGGATCCACTTGCAATTTTCAAGTGGGAATTCGCCCATAGTTACTGTTGGAGAGGGCAAGAGTAGTTAAATGGCTGTTTATAAGACAGTGGCTTGTTTTTACTCTCACTTTAATATTACCAATATTAAAGCGTAGACTACCCGGCATTTAAGGTGTGTGATTTTCCATATTGTACACATCGTCTTATTTTAGAAGTGATTATTAATATTTAAGCTAAAAGTCATTCACACCAGTCTAGAAAATTTAGATGGTGGTTCTTAAAATTAAGAGTTTGCAAATATAATCTGCACATATTATCATTAAGATCTCTCTGCAAACAGTCAGGCTTTGATTCGTTTTACTTCAGGCAGCAGAATTGGTTACATGTAAACCACTCTCGATGTTCAAAGAAACTTTTTTCCCCTAAGGCAACATCAGGAAAATAAAGCATCATACTTCTCCTTTGAAACTCACAAAAATGAGTCCATATTGATCGATATCTACCATTCTAAGTGCACTGATTTTCAAGCCATTGAAACCATTCTCAAACCATTTGTATTTGTCCTGACTTATAATGCAGCACAACTTCTCCTGTAACTTCTAAGGGACACAAACATACCTTCAGATAAATGGGCACCAGTACACTTATTCCACAGAATTTGTGGAATTGTCCAAAGTGTATTGTGCAAACACTTTGGCCACAATTCCAGATTCCTACTGTGCACCATTTGTTTAGAATGAGAAAAGCCTGTTCAATTTACAGTGCTGTGGAATCAATTCATGCTTCTATCATCTTCTGCTACTGTATGCCATTTTATGTATGCCATGTTTCTACCTTTCTATGCTGTTTTGTGCTTTTCCAAAATGCTACGCTGCTTATGTAACTTTCATTTGTACTATGTGCAAAAGGGGTCTAAGAGTCTTAGTAGACCACAAACTGAACACGAGTCAACAGTGTGATGCGATGGCCAAGAAAGTCAATAGGAGTATAGTGTCTGGATCGAGGGATATAAGGGACCGAGGGACCTCTCTTTTCTGCACTGGTTAGACCTCACCTGGAATATTGTGTACAGCTCTGGGCACCCCAATAAAGAAGAATATTGACTATCTGGAATGGGTCCAGAGGACTGCAATGATAAAATGTCTGGAATCCATGCCCTACGAGGAGTGACTTAGTTTGGTGTTTGGTGAAGTTTGGTGAAGAGAAGGTTAAGAGGTGACATGATAGCCCTGTTTAGATATTTGAAGGGATGTCATGTTAGCAGTGGCATAACTGCCATGGGGACATCCCCGTGCCCCAGGCGCCTCCGTGGGAGTCATGTCTGGGGACAGAAAAATTGCCCCCCACACTTCCAGGAAGAAGGAAGGCTGGGCCTCAACATGACGTGCGCATGCCACCCGGGTCAAGGCCTGGCCAGGTGGTATGCATATATCACACCAATGCCCAGCCATGCCCCTCCTCCTTCCCAGAAGTGGCTATGCCTCAACTGCCACACAGCACCCCCCATGGCACCCTGAGGCTTGCAAGCTCTCCTGGGAAGTGTAATTCCCACCAGGCTACTTTTTCAGTCGACTGCTTTTTGCAGCCAGCTAAACTCAGGTAAGTGGGGAAGGCGTGTGTGTGGGGGTGCCATGTAGTGATGGGGTGGGGCACCATGGCAGCACCATGGAGACAGAGCCTGGGTCCCATTGTGCTCCAGCTGCCATTCCCCCCACCCCACACACACACCAATGCATGTTGGTGAGGGAGCAAGCTTGTTTTCTGCTGCTCCAGAGACTGGGACCAGGAGTAATGGGTTCAAGGTGAAGGAAAAGAGATTCCACCTGAACATTAAGAAAAAACTTCCTGACAGTAAGGACTGATCGACAGTGGAATGCACTACCTAGGAATAGGGTGGAGTCTCCTTCTTCGGAGGTTTTTAAACAGAGGCTGGATGGCCATCTGTCAGGAGTGCTTTGATTATGTGTTCCTGCAATCCAGGGGGTTAGACTTGATGGCCCTCGGGGTCTCTTCCAATTCTATGATTCTATTATTCATTCTTCTTTCTTGTTTTAGCATTTTAATCATATTAATCTTGTTGGTGTTTCTAACTGAAACCTTCTCGGGCAATTTCTTTGGAAAGTGTTATATAAATACACTATACAAATAAATAATACATTTCATGCTCCTCTCATGGAGAATGTAATTGAGAAAGATCTGTGTGAACATATAGCACAGCCAAACCAAGGTACACAGCCTTCCCTACACTTGCTCAGATCTAGAGTCTCATTTGCTAATGTGAGGAATACTAGAACTAGTTCCACAACTGTATGCCCTGCCTATCATTTCCTCTTACCCCTCCATGTATCTCAGAATGGCAGCTGAAGAGGGCTTTCTTTCCTTAAAAGTACAGGTTCTGTTTCTATTATTTCAGCTGCTTCCCCACCCTTTTTTTTAGGATTTCAGATTCTTCTGAAACCTTGGGACTTTTCTCAAATATGTACAAAGATGTGTCTGACATATTACATGCTGCCTTTCTACCCAAACATGGTCCCCCACATGGTGAACATCAAAACATTTCAACAGTAAACATTTAACCAAATCCTGGAGGGAGGGGCAAATCCCGTCTGGAGTTGGTACAGCCTTATGCCTATGCAAGGAGCAAGTGTGCCAGCAGGGCATTACTTACCTAGGCGTTCGAGCAATACACAGCTCCACAGAGCCTGACCCAGAAGCCATCACTTGTTTCCAGGCCCACTGGTGCAAAATAGCTGCATCATCATGGGAGTGAGGCAGAAGCATTCCCAAGGGGGGAGTCAACGTTGGTCAGTTTCCACTCCATGTTTGGCACCAGTTGAGCCACTGCCCCATCCCCCCCACTTACTCCACCCTTCTGGGTAGCAGCAGAAGCAGCAGCAGCAGAGGAAGAGGAAGAGGAAGAGGAGTTTGGATTTATATCCCCCCTTTCTCTTTGAGGAAAGTCAAAGGGGCTAACAATCTCCTTGCCCTTCCCCTCTCACAACAAACACCCTGTGAGGTGGGTGGGGCTGAGAGAGCTCCAAAAAACTGTGACTAGCCCAAGGTCACCCAGGTGGCATGTGTGGGAGTGCACAGGCTAATCTGAATTTCCCAGATAAGCCTCCACAGCTCAAGCGGCAGAGCAGGGAATCAAACTGGGTTCCTCCAGATTAGAATACACCTGCTCTTAACCACTATGCCAATAAGTGCATTGTACTACATTGGGGGAGTCTCAGCAGCATGGAGGGTTTTTCAGTTTCTCCTCTCCTCATGCCGCTGGGGAAGCTAGCACTACATAAAGTTTATTGCAGCAATCTAATGTAGATGTTACCAGGGCACATGCCACCTAGGAAGGATTGCAGATGGCTTACCAGCTGAAATTGGTGAAAGGCACCCCTGTTCACCCCTACCACCTGCTTATCCAACAGGAAGGCCAGGAAACCCCCAAGCTAAGAATCTGCTCCTTTAGGAGGAGTGCAGAGGCGTAGCTGGGCCAAACTGTGCCAGGGACAGACTCTGCATTTTCTGCCCCCCCATGGCCCCCCGCTCCCCCCACTTACCTTAGTTCTTCATTTCAGGCTTAGCTTCAGACTGAAAAGTGGCCTGTTCAGTTCAGGCTGAAAAAAGACCAGGTGAAAACTATACTACCCAGGAGCCCTTGGGGCTTGCAAGGTCTCCTGGGTAGTGTAGTTCCCACAAGGGCCCATTTCACCCTGAATGGAACAGGGTGGGGTCTCAGGGGGTCAGGGGAAGGGGGAGTACAACTCCCCACCGCCTTGTAGATTCGCCTATGGGGGAGTGCAACTCCATCCAGAACAGGAGTTATTCCAGTTCCTAGGTCAAACCTTCCGGTAACAATAGCATATTCATGGAGCCAGTCTCTAGATTTAAATATCCACAGATGAGGCCATATTAACAATCAGCAACACTGATGGCTGAAATCCAAATGGTGCATTTCGAATATTTGCACTCTATTTAAATATTTTCAGGCACATATTTATTGTCAATTGTTCCTTCAGTATTTTAGGTACATCACTGAACGTGAAGGATACTGCAGCTTTAAATAAAAGTAGAATGATTGCAAACTGGCATAAAGTGATGGCATGACATATAATTAAAAATAATCTGTCATCAGAGAGCAGATGAAGTACTCAGCACTTTAGCTAAATATGGTTTGGGGTGATGGATATTTCCGGTCATTTCAGAACTCCTTATGAATCTGTAGGGATGTTCTTTATGAAAATGATGTAGCCTGGCAAGGGAGGATTGTCATGTAATGTGGAGTACAAAGACAAGTAAGATTGCTATATTCATAGCAATTTCTGATCTACTAAAAAGAAGCAGAAATTGGTTTGTTTTTAGCTGCAGGCAAATTGTATGTCTTTTACATTCAGCCACTATAGTATCTTGCTTAAGCCAAAAAGACATCAGTTGTCTAGCTATTTCAAAACACAGATTGTTCATGTCACAATCTAAGCACCATGAAGCCTTGACAAATATAAAGGAGAAACCCCCACTTACCTGAGTTCAGGCAGCTGCAAAAAGCAGCCGACTGAAAAAGTAGTCTGATGAGAACTACACTTCCTAGGATACCTTGTGAGCCTGGGAAGGAGGGGGGGCAAGGCCCAGCCACTTCTGGGAAGGAGGAGGGACATGGCTGTGTCTCGGCATGACATGTGCATGCCGCCTGGGCAGGCTTCCCCGTGGCAGCTACACCACTGCTCCTCTGTCAAAAGCTTGGGTGTGACTCTGGAGTTGTCCTTATCTATGAAGGCACAAGTTTTCATCTTTGCCAGGCTAGATAGTTGACCCCCCTATCTGTCCTGCTCAGACTGAGCCACAGTGATCCATGCAATACATGGGATTATTACAACTCACTCTATGCTAGCCTATCCTTGAGATTGCTCTGGAAACTGCAACTGGTCCAGAATGTGGCAGTGAGAATCCTTAGTGGAACATCAATAAGACTGCATATAAGACCTGTGCTATGCCAGATGCACTAGCTACCAGTTGAATTGCGAGTCATGTTCAAGTTTTGGTGCTAACCTTTAAGGCCTTGTGTCGTCTGGGACCTTCATATCTTTGGGACCACATTTCCCCATATTGTGTTCCTCTGGTGGTAACCTTCTGGTGATGATCCCTGACCCCAAGGACATTTTATTGGCCTCAGCCAGAGCCAGGGCCTTTTCAGCCCTGGCCTCAGCCTGGTGGAACTTCCTCCCAGCTGACATCATGGCCCTGTGGGACTTGAATCAGTTCTGCAGGGCCTGTAAAAGGGAGACGTTGCACCAGACCTTTGATTGAGGCAATCATGGATCCATTTTTCTTGCCCCCTGAACTTCTCCTCCCTCTTCCCCATCTCAATAGTGATTGTCGGATATAAAATGGGACTGGGTTGATATTTGATTTTAGGCTGAGTAGGGATCTTTTAGACATCCAATTTTTTGCCACTGTTATGTTTATTGTGTTTTAAAGATTATTATTATAATTGTATTGAGTTTGATTCTGTGATTGATTTTAAATTATTTCTGTAAGCTGCCCTGAGCCCACAGTTGGCTGGGAAGGATGCGGTATTAAATTCAATAAAATTAAAAATAAACTAAAAAGAGATAGCTTGGTATTGCCTGCATCAGCAAAGCAACCCTAAAATTCCTTGGTAGTCTTCCATTCAAGTACTTTGGAGAACTGGCTCTGCTTAGCTTCCAAAATATCATGTGATTGGACTAGCCTGGACCATCCAGGTCAGGGATTTGATGGCATACCTGGGGATAAAAACTTGCCTTACATTGATGTGAACACTGTAATTACAAGTTATTTTATTTTTTGTAAAAAAAATGGTACTAAAAGTGATCGATTAAACTTACAGCCATTTCGAGTTAGACATAATAGTCTTAAATCTGTACAGTAGCATTTATCCAATTTTGGTATAACTAGAAACCTGGCTTTTTATTATGTTGCTTGTGATGCGGGTGGGTAATCACTACTTTCACAAATACTGAATTTCTTTGGATGCTTTACTTTACTGCACCACTCAAATTCTAACCACAAAAATAGCTACAATAATTCTTCCCTGAACCACATAACTAATTTTCTTTTTTATTAACCTTGTGCCTAGCTGTTTTCCTGGAAAAATACAGACTCATATTTTTTCCCACTAGAAACTTTTTCCTCAAGTTTTTTTTCCCCTCCAGATAGAACTCTATTCTTATGCTGCTCAAAGGGCCTCAGACAGTTCTTTCACCATGCATAGGTCAGGCAATAAGACTGATTCAGTGACTCATTAGTGGAAACGTCTGATGATTATAGAATCTCCTCATTCTTCACCACGCCTCCGGCTGCCATTTCTGACCCAGGCATAAAGGGTTGCTATGGAGTGATAGCTATGTAGATTGGTTTTCTGCAGTGAGGAGTGGAACAGGGCAAGATCACCCATTCCCCTCTTCTGTCAACAGACCTGTCTTTTCATTTTCCTTTAGTGAAATTCTGCTGATAGAAAAAGGAGGAAGAGATTTTGTTCTTCCCCATTGCAGCTCACCAGTGTGCATGGCTGTTACTCCATGTGGGCCCTGTTTCCCTGGGATCAACTTTCTCAGGGTTGAAAGGAATGCTGGGGGAAGAGGAGAGTGGAGATAATCTACAGTCATTATATATTTTGAGAAGTACCATAAGAGTCCCTTTTCCTAGTGAGCATAACTTGGCTCACTAGATTGTGGTAAGGTTAGTGTTTTATAAACCTGTATAAGTGAGATTTTTGGGAAGGATGGGATACATATGTAGTGCCTGACATACTTTTATGTACTATAAATACTTTTTTTCTGAAATAAGCAAAATAATTGCCCCTAAGGAAAAGAAATAGGAACAGAAGTGCGAACTCAGGTAAAAACTCTTAGATTTGCTAACTTTGAATTATTGTGTGATTACACTACATATAATTTGTGATAATGACACATTTTAAATTTAAATATAATATATAATTATATGCCCCCAAAGACTCATACAGGATGCAACATTTTAAGCAATCATAGCACTGCATGACAGCCAGTGTGGTGTAGTGGTTAAGTTGTCAGACTAAGATCTGGAAAACCCAGGTTTGAATTCCCACTCTGCCATGGAAACTTGCTGGCTGACCTTTGCCAGTCACATACCCTCAGTCTCAACTTTAGCAAGTATTTGGATGGGAGACCTCCAAGGAATACCATGGGCATGACACAGAGAAAGACAATGGCAGACCTCTGAATATCTCTTGCCTTAAAACCCCTACGGGGTTGCAAAAAGTCAGCTGTAACTTGATGGCAAAAAAAAACAAAAAAAACCCTGTGCACAGAGATCTCTCTGTATGTAGCGAATGCTTCATGAAGCAAAACCTTGTTGCCAGTTTACCCTAACATACCCAAACACCCAGAATGCTTGGATTAAAAAACATTGTAATATAGAAATTATTAGTTTGTTTTAATTAAGTTGTAAACGAAGTATATTGTCACATTTCTGTTAGAAACAGAGATATAATTAATAGCATCTAACTAGATTCTTGGAGCAGGCTAATTATCAGCTCATCTTCTAGGCTGGGGTGAATTAGATTTATGTTACATTAACATGGGTATTGTTCTGTTTACTTCACTAGTTTCTGATTTACTCTACTATATCTAATAGGATATTTGGATAATTTTAAACAAGTTAATTTCTTTATGTTTCAGTATTTTGCAAAGCAAAATGTCTTGCGTCATTAGTAGCAGACAAATCAGCTCTTGCAATTTCATAGCATTTCAAAAGCAGGTATAGCTTTTTAATTCGAAACTAAAGAATATGGACACAATAGTTACATATTTTTTTTAAAAAAAGTTGTGTCTAATATTTTTACTGCTTTTAAACTTGGTATGTGTCATCAGAATGTTACTGATCAAGATTCAGCCTGAAACATGGTGATTTGGAAGATAATGCCTCAAACCTATCTACCGGTATGTCTCTTTCTGCACAGGCCAATAAACATGTGTTAAATGTGGGATAAAACCAGGTGGGGGGGAGGAAACTCCGCACAGATCCTGCTCCTAATTTGGATCTGCTCCACATTTCCCCGCACCCAACCTGGATTTTCCAAGAATTGTGATTTTTGCAATTCTTTTGTTTCAACGCCCCTCACAGCCATGGTCGAGCAAATGGCCAGGCAGGAGGTGCGTTAAGTGAGTGCGATTCTCTAGTTGGATCTTAGTTCCTTGCTTACATCTGTGGACCCACGAAGGGACAAAAGGCCATATAATGGCTCTGGGGGTTGGTTATGCCTGCCTGCTATGTTGGTTGGTCATGCCTGCTGCTAGGAGCAGTAGTGGCGTAGTGGTTAAGAGCAGGTGCATTCTAATTTGGAGGAACTGGGTTTGATTGATTCCCTGCTCTGCCACTTGAGCTGTGGAGGCTTATCTGGGAAATTCAGATTAGCCTGTGCACTCCCCTACACGCCAGCTGGGTGACCTTGGGCTAGTCACAGCTTTTCGGAGCTCTCTCAGCCCCACCCACCTCACAGGATGTTTGTTGTGAGGGGGGGAAGGGCAAGGAGATTGTAAGCCCCTTTGAGTCTCCTACTGGAGATGAAGGGGCGGGATATAAATCCAAACTCTTCCAAACTCTTCAAGCTCTACTAATCTGTGTGTTTGGGAGAAGTAAGAACCACAACAACCTTGCCATGCCATGGAACAGCCAGCCATGCGAACGGACCAGGATGAGGATGGGTTCATGTAACCCGCCTTTCACCTGGGTTTATTGGCCCATGCAGAAATGTATGTGCATATGTAGTGCTATAACATGACTCTTGCCACATTTAAATCACTTGCAAAGAGGGAAGGAAACTGATGCTCTGCTCAGATCTAGTTAGCTAGAAGAGATGTTACGCAGAATTCCTTTCTTCCCTCTTTAGTTCACAGTTTTTACAGGAAAGAGATATTGATGTTTTCCTCATAGAGTCAGATCTGAGTGTGGCCAGGCTTGCATGGTATCTCTTTTGGTGCTTCAGCTGTTGATATAGCAGACAGACTATGAGGCATCCACATGGGAAATTTCCCTGTAGTTCCCATGTTTCAGTGTCCTTACAGTAGATACCATCCGACTCTACTAGGGCCTTTTCATTTAAAAAAAATGACAACTGAATAGTGCTATATTGTAACATTGTAGAAATTTGTATGTTAAATTCTCTAAATTCCAAGATGTTTTATAAGTAAATCCCTAACCCTCTTTATTGCACAGATATGCCTTTTCCCTCATATCTCAACAACAAAAGGGGTTAGACATTCAGGTCTTTTTCACATGGGTTTTTCTGATGTTTCTGGCCCCATACTGCTTTAATTTATTCCTGATTTCTGTACATATTTAGGTCCCTGTGGCTAACGTGTCAGTTTGGCATCCTCACCAGGCTTGCGCCACTGCCAGGTTTTCCCATGCCTGTAGTCCCTTGGTGGCCTCAGAAATGAGGGAAGAGGACTCACAGTTTGGCTCTTTCTCCTGGTTCACACAGTTCCCCAGTTTTAGGAATGCAGGCTAACTTCCTCACTGGCCCGGGTCCTTCCTGATTTTATCCTATGATCCCATTGCCCAACCCCATTGCCCTCAGGGCATTGGGGTCAGGCTGAGTTCACCCTTCCTTGTCTGCATTGGGTAGTTCTGCTGTCCCTCTCTGTTCATCCCTGCCCCCTCCTTTATCCTTCCCTGACCCAACCTCCTTCGCAGCCCTGACACCAGATTTTTTCTGGTTCTTTCAAAACTACTTCCGGGCAGAGGCATAGCCCCAAGGGGACGGGGGGCGACACACCGGGTGCATGCCCCTGTGGGGGTGTGGCAAGGGTGTTCCAGGGGTATGCTGTGGGCATTCCGGGGGCATGGTGGAGCATTCTGGGGTGGGACAGGGGCAGGGGACGCACCAGTGCACTGGGCACTTTTCCCCTTGCTACGCCTCTGCTTCCAGGCTTTGCAAAGGAGGAGAGACAGCAGGGTACCTGTGAAGATGGGGGAGAGCTCTCCCCATCTCCATAGTCCTTACTCCCATTTGCAAAGCTGAATCCTGAGCAGGATTCCTGTGAAGATGGGGAGATGGGGAATCCTGGGGAATCCTGTGAAGATGGGGAGAGTTCTCCATAGGCACCTCTATCTTTTTTCTTCTGTTCCAAGCTTTTTCTCTGCTTCTCAATCTCCATCCCACCACCCATCCCACCTCCATCCCACCACCCAATCTTCTCTTTCTGTCCTACTACCCCAGCTTTCTCTTTCTGTACCCTACCTCTGTTTGTTCCACTACCCCAACTTTCTTATCTATCTTTCTGCCACCCTATGCTAGCTCTCTCTTTCTGCTCCTCCTTGGCTGCTGGTTGCCTTTTTCCTATGTCCTACCGGGAGGTGGAGACTCTGTTGGGGAAGTGAAAGGTTTGGGGTGTTGTAGTCCAGTTGGCCCATTTGCTCTGGAAAGGGCACCCTCTGGACTACATTTCCCAGAGTCCAGTGGTGGGATGCAGCAGGTTTGCACCACTTTGGTAGATCCTGTTGTTAAATGGTGATTGTAAACAAACAGTTGTTAAATTATTTGAATCCCACCACTGCCGGAGTCCTTCACTTTTCCTGGTTTATTGTTGGGATCACACTGCTCAATTATCTATTCAGCTAACATGATTGGTAGGTTCACAAGTTGATAGTCATGTTTCTGTCATTTTACCCTCATCCAGTTTCCTCACTGATGAAGCCATACTTCATCTATTTAACTAATAGTCTGAGATCACTATTGATCTTTAATACTAGAACCATGATTCCATAGTTTTAATTTTGTCATGGTCACAAAGATACTCACTATCTTGGGCAAACTGTTAGGTCTCACTCTCAGTACACATATAACCTGTTATGCAATTGGTGCACACCAAGTACTTATTAAAATGTCTTTTTACCAATAATCTATTTGAATATTCCAAAACGCTATATTAAGTCTGTGGTTAGTGTGATTAGTTTTCAAAAAACTATACCCCTTCTCACTGTTTCAGTTCATTTTGAACATTTTCTGATAGCGAATTAGGAGCCAGCTTAAACTCAACCTTGAACAGACAGATATACAGATAAATAGATATTGTAAATAGATAATTTTGTTTATTTAATTTAAAGGCTGCTTTCTCCTTCAAGGGCTCAGGGTGGCTTTTAACAGTTGATTAGCATAAAAATTATTAGAATGATTTGATAAAACAATAACTCCATAGTAAATTTAATCCTTCATATCATAGCACTATTAAACTACAATTGTGGGTGAATAATATTACCAAATTAACCTATAATCCCCCATGATTCAAAGCATTCATATGCTCATTAATAGGAAAAGGTAGACAGAAAGGAAAGGGAAAAGGGAGGCCAGCTACTTGTATCCTGTTGTTGTCTTCAACTGTATGCCGTGTGGAACAGCTCCATCTTACAGGCCCTGCAGAACTGTACCAGATTTCTCAAGGCCCATGTCTCACTTGACAGAGTATTTTAGTAGGCTGGGGCCAGAGCTGAAAAAGCTCTGACACAGATTGAGGACAGATGGACTGGAAGAGGCAGTCTCACAAATTCCCACGACTGTTTAGGGCTTTGAAGGTTACCACCAAAACCTTAAACCTGATTTCAGTGTTCCACCTGGAGTCACTTCAGCCAGCAGAGCTCTGGTTGGATGTGTGCCCACCATGGAGTCCCGGCAATGACATTTTGTACCAGCTTGTGCTTCCAGCGCAGACCCAAGGGCAGCCTTGTATAAAGCAAGTTACAGTAGTCTAATTATAAAGTAGTATAGTGGTCTCATAGAGGTTCAGATATGTGATGAATTGAATCTAGCATCTGCTGCATCCAAAGCATGTGCTCAACCAACAAGCAGCTTTTCTCCACCAGACTTTTAAACCTTTTAAAAAACATCTTCTTCCATCATTTGCCTTTCTTCCCACACTCCATTCTTCTAATTTCATATTTATTAAAAGCCGAACAAACAAAAATCAGTGCAGTGCCACTGATGCAACTTACCATCGGTCAAGGATTGTTCCCTTGTGGGTCTTAACCCACCTTTTGAAGACGAATAGTCTATAGCATTTTTATTTAGGCTATTTTGAAATGCAACTCTCTTTTTATAGTGTCCACTGTAGATTTTCGTCTCCCAAACCAATTCCTTTCATAAAGTTGGAAAAATAAAATGAAGGCAGGAGGTTAATTTCTCCTTCATGAGAAGCAGCATGACTTTTTTCACACCCCTGCCAGGAGTAATTATGAGTGTACTTAATTCTTAGATGTTCAGCCCTTTGAACTGTTATTGAGTCTTCAAGGTTTATGCTCAGAGGGGGGGAAAATCAATGAACAACATTTTACAGAGTACTTAAACTTGATATTTACTCCCCATTATTCTGCAATTGTCAGGAAATTCCAACTGTAATACAGAAGGCCAAACCTTTTTTAGTAGTCTCCTGCCAACAGCTCATTCTGCAGACAAAGGTGACTTTGTCGTCTTTTCTATTACGGTAAAAACTTGTGAAATTAAGGGCTACATTGCAAAATGATCATCAAACTTTTCCTCCATCAGTGCACTCTGCCATCAATTGTTTAATTCTCATCTAAGAAGATCCTGCAGCTGTATTTAAAATAACACTCATTTTCTTTGCTGCTCAGGACGTTTTCGTGCTACATAAGTGTAACATGAAATAAGCCATTTATAAAGGAGGTCAAAGCAGTTTTGAATTTTCTGCCATCCTTTGCATGTTCTCCTACTGCACAGCTACAATCTGGTCTTCTGTGTGAATATGCTACATTCTCTGCCTAAGTTAATTTTTTGGCTCATTTCACCACACTAATTGGGGTCCACTGGCACACTAACCACATAATCTTGTAGTTCATGTCCCTTTGTGTTTATGAAATTGTAATTGGATATACCCTTTCCCACACTCCAAATTCACACCTCCTTCATTATCATGCAGTAGTCAGATAAGCTACTCTCAAGAATTTTTTCTGATTGCACTCACCTTCACACCAAGAACACACTGACTCTCTGACATAAAAACAAAACAAAGACTGTCTGAAGCATATGTTCAATATTTGTTTATTGGAACAAGGAAGAAAGTACCTAGGCCAAACATCAGGAAGAGTTTACATATATTTAAGAATGCTTCTCAAACTATGGAATGTGGACCCTTTGGGGACCACAAGGGACTTGATGGGCCAACCCCCCCCCCACAAAAAATTCTATTTTTTCCATCATTTGCTCATCAGCTGTCATATTTCATCAGAAATATTGTGTTGGGTCGAAGGTTGATAGTCCAAGTCTGACAATTATCAGGGGGACTGGGGGCAGGGAAACATGATAGGTTTCACATAGGATAGTTCTAAGAAATGCCAGAAACTCTATAATTCTATGGTAAGATTATAGCATTTCTTAAAGCAATCCTATGTCTCATCTGGATTCTCTCCTGAAGTGGCAGCAATGCAGCTGATGTCATCACATTTTTTTCTCTTGCCAGAACTTTGAGTACAAATGGGCAATTAGGACTGCTGATAGGAAGCTTCCCTATGGGGGAGATACCCTCCTTTCCAGCTGTGGTAATACAAAAATGACAAAATAATAGAAGCTGGCATCCTTTTTTGCTGCCTTTTCTCTGACCCCAGACCCCCCCCACAAACAGAATATAGTAGTGTCCCGTTCAGAAACATTCCCCCAAGATAGCATTTTGATGGGTCTAAAGGGAAAAGAAGTCCTTCAAAGCTTCTGAGCACAGATAGAGATCAAAACCTTGGCGAGTTCCGCAGGGCCTGTAAGACGGAGCTGTTCCTCCGGGCCTTTGGAGGAACCGGCCGTTGATGGTGCCCCTTCCCCCGGCCCTGACACCTGGGCCAACTGTCACCTTAGACTCGCCATTCCCCCCTTTTAGAAGGGGGAGGGAATTTTTAGATTGGAACATTAGACGCTGAACGCCATTTATTTATTGTAATTTATTATATTTATCAGAACTGTTTTTATGGTCATCGCTGCTTTTAAATGTTTTAACTGCTTATATTGTCTTCTCCTATGTTGTACACCGCCCAGAGCCCTTCGGGGATGGGGTGGTATAGAAGCTCAATAAATAAATAAATAAATAAATAAATAAAACAGGTCTTTGAATCTGATCTGATCCTATAATGGACTAAAAATGGGAGAATGTTCACCAGGTTTGTGAAATCTTTTACAGATGCATATATCTTTGTGGTAGATTATGTCCTCACTCCTACTCCTAAATAGCCCAAAAGACATCTCCTTCCCTGCCTAATGGAAAACTATAATCTACTAGAAAATTCTACTCCTTAATGGAGAAGGTGCTAAAATTTAGGTGTCCTGTACTGTTTAGGATTTTGAAGATTAAAATTAACACTTTTAAAGGGGCCTTGAAATTTGCTGATAATCAAGGCAATTTTGAAATGAACAGGGAATGTCAAACTCTAGAACTACCTCAATACAAGCAATTAAGCAGTATCTGATATCCTGTTTATACATTACTAGCGGGGCCCGGCCATGCTATGCTGTGGCAATTGACCTTCTCATCACAGTCCGCAAACCACACAGATGTCCATGCAGGTCCAATGATCCCCAGCATAGCCTTTTGGGAGCAGCAGTGGCGTAGTGGCTAAGAGCAGGTGCACTCTGATCTGGAGGAACCGGGTTTAATTCCCAGCTCTGCAGCTTGAGATGTGAAGGCTTATCTGGGGAATTCAGATTAGCCTGTGCACTCCCACACACCAGCTGTGTGACCTTGGGCTAGTCACAACTTTTCGGAGCTCTCTCAGCCCCCCCCCCACCTCACAGGGTGTTTGTTGTGAGGGGTGAAGGGCAAGGAGGTTGTAAGCCCCTTTGAGTCTCCTACAGGAGAGAAAGGGGGGATATAAATCCAAACTACTACTACTACTACTACTACTACTACTACTACTACTACTACTATTTCTTCTTCTTCTTCTTTTGGGGTGGTGAAATGGATTTCCTTTTTCCCTTTTCAATTCACATTATTATATGGTGCTGTCTTGGTTTTTAGTATAAGGTAACCCTTTCCATTCCACAATGGAACTGTCCAGAGTGCGAATCCCACTGTCCATGAGGCTGGTTGACACGCACAGTCCTGGCTTGGGTAAGGCAGAACTGGGGCAAGGAGGCTATTCCAGTCAGGCAGCAGAGGCACAGTGGTGAGGCGCTCAGATCGAGGCCAGCTCCTTGGGTTTTTAAAGGGCCACGTGCAAAAGAAGCGGAGCCAGTAGTGTTGGTTCGCCCCCACCCCACAGATTTTCTTAGAAGAAAAAGGCAAACTCCAGCTTGCTTTTAGTAAAAAGAGAGCTGTGGCGAATATGGGTGAGGAAGTGGGTAAGTGGTGGTTGGATGTGAGGGATGGCAGAGTGAGTTGTGTGAGGATGAGCTGGATGTGTATGAGAGTATGTGTGTTGTGTGGTAGTATTGGGTGAGGCACAGAGAGTGAAAGTTACCTGCATGTATGTGTAGGGTAGAACCCCACCTGACGCCTCACACGGCAAAGTGTGTATGTGTTTCACTTCCACTCGTATTACCTACCAGTAATACCTATTTACTGTTTTCACTGCTCATCTCTTCCCATCTACGTGAACATCCTAAGCCCTCATCCCAAGCCCTTAGGCCACAGACAGACAGGCTGCACGAACATTCGAAGGGTGACACTTAAACAGAGGCAGCTTCATGGCCTGGTGTGCCAGGAAAAAGATGTTTTACCTGGCTCAAGTATGGACTTTTGGCTGCAACAGGGAGGGACATCGTGTGAAAATTTGGGGGCAATCCATCCAGCTGTTTCGGCGTTAGAGCAAGACCAACAAACGAATGGTTAGCTTTATATGTATATATAGATTATATACTTCTATACTTTTCAAACTGCATCACATTCTGTTCTTCCCATGAAGAAATATAGCTGTTCTCATTACTGAGCTGTGGCAAACGTAGCCAGATTGGTATAGTAGTTAGAGAACCCATCTGTAATTTGGGAGACCCAGTTCAAATCTCCATGCTATAGGCCAGTCCCTCTCTGTCAGCCTAACCAACCTCACAGGGTTGTTTTTGTGAAGACAAGATGGGTATGCAGTCCTCAGCTACTTGGAGGTCAGGTGGGATAAAAGTGTACCAACAAATAAATATTGAGATTATGGTTTGCAGACTATATCCACTCCTACTGCTTTTTCCATAATGGAAACATGACTGAAATACACTGAGCAAATGGAACACCCAGTTCCTCACACTGCTAGTAAAGAAGTAGGGAGTAAAAATAGCTTCTGCTGTTTATCACACATCTAATAAGTTGGACTTCTTTGCTACAGTAATAGACTGTCCTAAACAGTTTCCATTGCAAGCACAGAACACAGAGCAGATCACCATGTTAAGCAACAAGAAAGCAATTACTCAAATCTCAGAGGATGGTTAACATGGTTCTTTTTCTTTCCTGGCACCTAGAGTACAATTATAGATCTTCCCTGTCCTGTTATTTTTCTTTTGCCCTCTTGACTCATATGTTCACAGGATGGAGACTGTTGTCAGGAAGAGGCTGAAATAATGTGTCTGTCTTCTGACTCTCCCTTATTCATCCCCCCCCCTTTGTGCTAGCTTTGCTTCTCTTCCTAGACACACACAAGACACAAACTTTAAATAAACAGTGTTTGCAAGAATGGAAACAAACCTGCTATGGATAAATTAATTTAGGAAGGAGGCAGGTGGGGGATTCCACTTGAACAAGGAGTTTCCAGGTATTCAAATAGACAGGAGTATTAGAATAGGCCCTTTGAAATAAAGGTTTAATTCCTACCAAGGAGGCCTTTATTTTTGAAAGCATCAATACGCTAGTTAGGCTATCAGACATCCCAGCCTTTTTCTCTTTCAAAATAACTATTTTGAATGGAACAAGCTCAGCAGGAAAATTACTGAAGCTTTTCTTAACACCACCACTTTATCATTGCATCCACATCGGAAAAGAAAACAGAAACTGGATCATAGAGAAGCCTGGCTGCCTAAACAAAAAAACTGTTAAGTCTCAGTTTTTGAAAGAGAAGGGAAAATGTTAAAAGTGCCCACTTTTTGTGAGCAAAAAAATCAGAAAGTTATTCAGCTGTGGCCAAGTGTGGCCCAAGTGAATGGAGAGATTTCCTAACAATCTTTTATGAGGAGTCTGTGCAGGACAAACATTGATTTTAAGTTAATGGCCGGCTGTAGAGCAGTGAAATGAAGGATGTTACTCTTTGCTATGCAAGCATTTTCTCCCCAAATCTGTACCAAAAATGGCCTGAAGTTTTAAAGTCAGATTCCGTTGGAAAAAAAAACCCGCCCAAACATGAGTAGCCTGTTAGAGTGAATTAAGGATGGGTCAATGTTCCCTGTCTATACCAATGATTTTGTCAGTTGTTTTTGTACTCCACGTGTTGGTCTAGCAGAATCATTTACATTATCTTCATGTGTTGTGTACGGATATGTACTAAAGACATATGTGCATACACTGTCTTTAGTATATGCATGCATACTGATTTACTGATATACTGATGTATATGCATATACATTTATATACATGTATATGCATGCAGCTGGTTTACTGATGCTCAAATAATGTTAAAAATGCATACACTTTACAAAAGGAGTTTGTGTGAGGGAACAGAAAATGGCACAAAAATAAGAAAGCAGGATATAAATTGCACAAGACATACAAAAGAAGTATTTTCTGGGTCAAAACAACAGAGATAAGGAAATAGAAATCATTTCTAAAGTGGAATGCTTTTCAAATAGTCTTCTATCTGAAGACTATTTGAACGGCTTTTTGAATGAAAATAAATGCTTTTTTAAAAAAAATGGGCAACATGTAACTATCACTATATTTCACAGATCTGTCAGCTTAACAGTAGAATTCAGTTATATTTATAACCACTACTGGGATACCAGGAATGCCTCCATTCTCCCCTGTGGCAGGGAGACCAGCAGTATTTTTTTACTCTGTCTTAATGAATGAATTTGAGAAACTGAATAAAGACAACAAAAATTAAGGAACAGAGGTAAGACTAAAAGCTTTCCATAATTTACACAAAACATTGCTGTTTCTTGTATTGTTGAAGGCTTTCACGGCTGAAATCACTGGGGTGCTGTGTGGTTTCCCGGCTGTATGGCCGTGTTCTAGCAGCATTCTCTCTCTTCTGATTCAGAAATCATCATTCTACCAGCAGACAGAGGTAATGCCACGGTAATAATGAAAACTGAACAATACAAATAAAAAATCAGACAACTTTTGGACGCCACTACATACAAAAAGCTAAAACAGGACCCAACCAACAAAATCACCAGAAAAACCAAAACACCAATGTCTCTGCAAATCTGAAGCTTACCCTCCCAGACTTTATGGACTCCCAAAAATCCACAAGGACTCCACTCCACTCAGACCCAATGTGAGTGAAATCAGATTCCCTACATATGATTTGGCAAAATTCCTAGCTGCATAACTACAAATCCATATTGGACTTACTACACATTACATTAAGGACTCAGCGCACTTCATTGAAAAAATCAGCAATCTTAAACTCAACCCCAATGACAAACTGATCAGCTTTGATGTGGTTTCCCTATTCCCTATTGGGAAGTGAGGGCCCTGTCAAAGCCTTGCAGCAGCCTTGCTCAAGCTGCCATGGCAGCGGGAGTGAGGAGCAAGGTGCAGAGATCTCCTGCCTACCTCCATCAGAGACTCGGTAGGGGAGGCTGGCTCCTGCATTTCCCACCCTCAGCTTATACGCGAGTCAATAATTTTCCCAGATTTTGGTGGTACAATTAGGTGCCTCGGCTTATACACGGGTGGGCTTATACCCGAGTATATATGGTAGGTATATATCCTACAAGTCCAGTCTGCCCATGGCTGAGTTCTGCAATAGCATGATTATCTCACAGAATGTGTGGCCAATGTTTAGTTACTGGGTTTAAATTAGAAGTGGTGTCTGGACAACTCCAAGCTTTACTTTGTTTAAATCCTTTCAGATCTGTTTTTAGGTCTGGTTATAGGATTGAAACAGCTTTGGTGGTCTCTGGTGAATAACTTGCTCTGTTGATTCTTTTGGACTTAGCAGCTTTTGATAACATAAATTATGATACCCTAGACCACATATCTGAGCTGGGACTGGGAGGCACCATTCTGCAGTGATTCTGGTCCTACCTGGAGGTAGGTTTAAAAAGGTGGTTTTGGAGGACTGCTGCTCAACTCCATGGCCTACGGCCTATGAGGTCATGCAAGGTTCCATCTTGTCCTGTAACATATACATGAAACCGCTGAGTGAGGTCATCTGGAGATTTGGGCTGGGTTGTCACCAATATATGGATGTCATTCAGCTTTATGTTGTGCTTCCAGATGATTTTCTAGGCAGAAAAGCTCTGGTCACTATGATGGTTACATCTAACACAGATTACTGCAATGCACTCTTAAGTGAGGCTGCCCTAAGGAAGTGTCAGAAAAAGCATGGCAGCCAGGAAGTTGAATGGAGTGGGTTGTAAGAGCTATAATGCTCCAGTCTTTGGTTCATCTACACTGGCTCCCAATTAATTTCTGGGTGCAAATCAAGGTGCTGGTCTTGACTTTCAAAGCCTATACAGTTTAGGACCAATGAGCCTGAAAGTTCACTTATTCTTTTATGAACCTTCTTGACAACTACAGTCATCTTTGGAGGCTTGCTTCAGGTGTCCACAACTTCTGAAAAAGACCTTTTGGGTCTTGGCACTAGAGCCCTCCAACTTCTTCCTGGTAAAAAATCATAAGTCCCCTCCTGTTGCCATTTTCCGCCAGTGAGTGAAGACTTCTTTGTTTTGTTTGTCATTACCTCAGTGATTGCTCCTTTGTAGCCAATGTTTTAATTGCATTTTTATGTCTTATACATAATTTAACCCTGCTTTTAATTGTTTTAATGATATGTGTTTGGGGGGCTAATTTTAATGGGGTTAAAATGTTGTTTTATTTATGTGTTAAATAATTGCCTGCTTTTATGACCCTTGTGAGGACAGAAAGGCAGAATACAAATTCTACAGGCAGGCAGGCAGTTCCAAGAGTACTTAGCAGTCATTTTCAGATTCTCTTACTTTCTCCCATAATCATTAATTGTGAAATCGTTTACACAGTGGGCATACCGGAAGATATATGCAGTCAATCAGAGACATTTTAGCACTAAAAAATACTTTTGGAAAAAAAACCTGAAGCATAATGATCTGACATTTTGTCAGAGCAACTGAATGCTGATTTTGGGAAAGGAACCGAGGGAAAGATAAAGCTGTGCTACTTCATCATTGAAGAAACCAAATAAAACCCAGCATTGACAGTTTGTCACATCGCTTTTAAACTGACCAGGATCTTTGTATGCCTTAGCACTGGGAATGTTTAGGATATTTTAAAGATCACAGAGAAAGTAAGAGCACTACTGGTTGCAAATAGGAAGTGACTGTTTCGTTCATCAGTCCAGCTGTTTGAACCGTTCTAGCCAAATAATTTTTCAGGTATTCTAACAGTATAACACTGTGCAACAGGCAGTGCTTCAAGCCTTGACACTGTAAATCACCTTGATAGACTCCTATCCCCTGTTTCGCTTCTTGACAGTCAATTATACAAAAAAGAGCAAATCAGTCAGCCTTTGATTATAAAAACTGTTTTTAAAAAAATCTCACCATTTGGTAGTTGTTCAAAAGTGTTTGATCTATGCTGTTTCAAACATGCCTATTTTCATTAAGCCCCATGGAAGCCATAATTTCCTCCCTCGTGTGATTTAATTGCATAACCTGATGATCCTACACAGAATCATCTTGCCGTTTCCACAAATGGGGAGACCACCACAAGACAAGGAAAGAGAATTACTCCTACAAGGAAGTGCTACTTCACTGCCATAGTTACTACACAGCTGCAAAGCTGGCTGACCATTATTTGATGTGGGCAGGCAAAGAGAGCAGAGGTTTGGCTGAAGGGTCATCAAAGTTGTGGAACATGGTCACTGTGAAATTTGCAGCATCCCTAAAAGAAATGTCAAATTGTTTTCCACCTGGCCCATGCTAAATGTTACCTTAGCTGTTCTTTTGATGCTGATGTGTCCATATGACCATCATCATCCTTTCAAAATGCACAGAACATAGAAGCAGAGGACAATGTCATAAATACACAATGCAGTGTTAATTGAGTGTAATCAGAGAAATCTTTCATGTGCTGCCAATTCAGCACATGGCCTTCAACAAGCAATGTACTTTCTTGCCATTACTCCTTGTCTGAAATATGCAAATAATAATACTAACTTACATTCATAACATTGAAAGCATTAAGACGTAAAGTGTATAAGAAGAGCTTTGCTGGATCATTCCAGTGGTTCATCTAATCCAGCAGCCTGTTTCACACAGCAGCCAACCCAGGGTCCTCGAAGGACAAAAAACAGGTATAGAGGTCAAGCCCTTCTGTTTGCTTCCCCCAGCAAAGTTTTGCTGCCTCTGATTATGATTGTTCCTTTTCGTCACCATGGCCAACAGCCACTGATGGGCCTTTTCTCCATAAATCTCTCTAGCCCCCTTAAGCATTACAAAAATGTTGACAATTATGATTATCGTAATTTATCTAACATGAAAACTTCACAGAAATTGTCATTCAAGTGTTCTCTGGACACAACAAGTGTGTTACAAATTGACTTCCCTATTCTTCTGCTGGTGGTTTCTCACCATTTAGTTGTTATCTGTAGGGCAGTGCAAAACTGATATGATTCCAGACATGCTTGTCTCTTAAGTACCTCAAAAACTGCACAAAGAAAAACATACATCAAGAAGTTTAATAATTGTGTATACAGAGCATTTAGAATAGCCAGAGGCATAGGAAGATAGACATTCTGTACTACAATTGTTATTCAAAAGATGGCATTTCAGCAGATACATCACTCGCTCAACCACCTGCATGACATCTCTGTCTCAAAATGCCTTCTTCTACCTGTTTAATATACAGGAGAACAGTTCTCCTTGGCCCTCACTATTTTTAAGGACCCAGGAATTAGGCTACCAAATGGGTCAAAAGGCTTCTTAATTAATTTTGAAGCAGAAATTCAGATATGTTATACTAGCAGTTCTCCAATGGATCCATGAAGTCTCAACACATCTCCTGACAGTACAGGAAACAGAGAACAGCTGAGCAACAAAAGTGTTCCTGCCACCCAAAATAGCTCCAGATACACTATCCAGAAAGTCTAATAAAAAAAGAGTAATTTCACCTCCAATTGTGTTATCTTTGTACTCTCGTGCAATCTGCTGGAAAGAAACATCCTGAACTGAAACAGAAAGCTCTGGAGACCTAGCAACAGGATTTACTTCTACAAGTTCCAGTACAAATAATGAAGAGCATAACCACAGAAAAGAACAAGCAATATTGAAAGTACATTCATAGATGGATAAAGGATAGAATAATACACTCACGTAAGTATAGCATACTTTTGGTTCAAGAACTTCATATACGGAGGGTTAAATTAGATCTCCTATGTTTTTTTAAGGCATATGCAGGATGAAATATATTTACTAAACTAAGTTGCTGCTCCAGAGCTCCTATTTCATCCACAAGGAACCGTAAGACATCCACAAAACAGATAAAACCTGAGGGGTGGGAGGAAGAAAATACTGTGGCAAAAAGCTTAAATTCTCTTCCCACATGACATGGTCACTAGAAAACTGTTTACAGTGTTGTGAATAGTTTCATCCTCAATAATTCTTGCTATGGACAAAGCTAGTCCCTGGATTCTATGTTCACTGTGACACAGACTCCACTAGAAGTAAGTACTGTATAAGCATAGAAACCATATTAGCACTAGTGCTGCTAGGATAATGTGAGATGTCCTAGACTACATGGGTACAATCCACATTTCAGCTACTTCCTAAGAGGGGTCCATTCTCCACAGCACAAACAAGACATCCAGAGGTTAGAAAAAAAGATGTATTGGGGAGGAACTCCACACAGCTTTTTTCCCAAGATGTCCTCAGGACGTCTTATTATGGCTTGAGCCATCCTAGTTTGAGGATGCAGAACTATTGACATTTCCCCTCCAAGCTGTCTGCAAGTCATCTCCTCTTGTTATGCAAAGTTCAAGAACTGAGGAGACATCTTATTTTTCCCACCTGACCATTAAAGTTCTCTTGTCAGTTTCCTCTGCCACTTGCACCTGACATTTTATGGTGCTGCAGTGCTTCTCCATATCTGCAACTATTTGCTGAAGGTTTCTCTGGGATGCTTGCTCTGTGGTCTCCGCTGCTCGGCCAAAACGTACATGGTTGTACTCAGCTTCATCCGGCTGATTTCAGCAATGTATAGTTTCCCCTTTTTTATTTTCAGTGAGCTGTCTTTGAAGACATGCAGATATGATATGAAAATCGGCATGGATTCGGATATCGTGTCTGCGTGTCTTCAAAGACAGCGCATCGAAAATTTGTTTAAAGGGGGAAAACTATGTATTGCCAGAATTGCCAGGACTTTTCAGGGCTGAAAAGGTGATCAACAATGGAGCCTGCAGAGCAAACATCCTGTGGAAACTTTCAACAAAATACCTGCAGGCATGAAGAATTATTGCAGCCCCATAAAATCTGATACAAGAGCTTCAAACCAGGGTGGTAGGAAATGGAAGACACGGGGAAAAGTCTCTTTCTCTTCTGGCACATTTTTTTGTCCATGTTGTCCAGGCAAAAAAATGAGGAGGAGGCTTTTTTTAAGACAACCCCAGGATGTCTTATTTGTGCTGTACATAAAGAACCACAGTTTCCTCTGGAAACTGGGGCAATGCTGGCATAGAAGGCAGCAATAATATGGCCCTGAAAACTCAAGAAGCATTAAGAAATAGATGACAACAGTGGTGCGACCACACTTGGAGTACTGTGTTCAGTTCTGGTCACCACATCTCAAAAAGGATATTGAAGAGATAGAAAAAGTGCAGAGAAGGGCAACGAGGATGATTGAGGGACTGGAGCACCTTCCTTATGAGGAAAGGCTGCAGCGTTTGGGACTCTTTAGTTTGGAGAGGAGACGTCTGAGGGGGGATATGATTGAAGTCTATAAAATTATGCATGGGGTAGAAAATGTTGACAGAGAGAAATTTCTCTTTCTCACAATACTAGAACCAGGGGGCATTCATTGAAAATGCTGGGGGGAAGAATTAGGGACTAATAAAAGGAAACACTTCTTCACGCAACGTGTGATTGGTGTTTGGAATATGCTGCCACAGGAGGTGGTGATGGCCACTAACCTGGATAGCTTTAAAAGGGGCTTGGACAGATTTATGGAGGAGAAGTCAATTTATGGCTACCAATCTTGATCCTCTTTGATCTGAGATTGCAAATGCCTTAACAGTCCAGGTGCTCGGGAGCAACAGCCGCAGAAGGCCATTGCTTTCACATCCTACATGTGAACTCCCAAAGGCACCTGGTGGGCCACTGCGAGTAGCAGAGAGCTGGACTAGATGGACTCTGGTCTGATCCAGCTGGCTTGTTCTTATGTTCTTATGTTCTTATGTGTGTGTCATGCCCCCACAGAAGCCTTTGTTATTTTCCCTATTAAGTATCAGTACCCCATAGCTAGCATGGGTTTAGTCCTCTGTATAGCCTCCAAAGGGAGGGAATTTTAGTTACCCATGTCCCTTTAAGAAGTTTCCCAAGAGGCAGTCTTTTTTATTACCCAGTAATCCCCCTGTTCAGTCAGTTCAGTTCAGTACAGGTGCCTAGGAGCCTGAGCGTCTCGCCTGTTGAAGGCTTCAGAGAATAGTAGCCAGACAAAGACTCAAGGAACTTAAAGAAGTGGACTTTCCCTGAAGCAGTCAAAGAAAGAACAAAAGTCTGCAGCTTCTACTGTCCAATCAAGCAAGGAGGCGGAGGAGTTAGGGTCTCCATTCTTCTAAATATTAAACCTTTTTTTTTTGAACTGTTGTACCTTGCTTGTGATTCTCCCACTCTGTTCTGGGTGGGCACAGGGCACTAGAAACAGTTTTGCTTGGGGAACAGAATAGTGTGTATAAGTCACACTATCAGCTGCTATTAAGCAGGTTTTGAGGTTTCTGAAGCACTATTTTCAAAGCAGAAACCTGTCAGAGAAAAGAACAGCAACACCGCTATCTCATAATAAAGAGTGACTGCTGAACCCAACTTACACAAATGTTAACATTCCATGTGGTTCCCCACTGTGCTCTATTTAGTTATTCTACAATAAGTTTATTCCCTCCTTGTCAATGACGTTTGCTACAGTTGCTGGCCCCGCTCTCTCAGACTTAAGAAACTACACAAATGATCAAGTTTCTGTCTGAGACTGAGCAAGATATTTTTGGAATTCCTTTGTAATTGGATCTTTCTCACCAACTTAATAGTGTCATCAGAGATTTGAGTGTCCTTGTATTTATTAGACCTGGTCCCCAAGGACCAAACAAGGCAGGTCCTGAAAGAATGGCAGGAAAAGTATGGGTTGCTTGTGTAACCCAATTTAAATTCCAATAAAGATATCATTCTACATTAAAAATTGAAAGAGTTTACTTTCTTTTGACAGTGTGATCCCACTTTGTAACACTCAACACTTACAAAAATTATAGTAAACAATTTTCCAACTTGTTTTTTCTTTTATAAAAATAACGTACAGAACAGCAATACAATATAAAAACCTTCAATACAACATATAAATAGTTCATACCTGTTGTGCTCAAACAAACCAGTAGTGAAAAGGACTTTTCTGACTTTTGTCTAGCTGCATACCTTAGAGATGGATAGATTTGCAGCTTTGCTTTGCCTTTGCTGAGTCGTCAGTTCTTCTCCTCAAAGGGTCCAATATAGCCCTGGAATATCAATATATAGTTCATAACAAACTTGGAGTCCTCCTAAGGTGAACTACCAACAACTTCAAGGCTCTTCAATAAAACTAGAAAAAATCATATAACATCCATTGCAACATTCATAACAGAAAACTTCAATACAAACTATTGGTCAACCAATATAAACACAACCTCCCTTTCAGCAACCAAATACAAATATTCTCATACCTGGAATATCAAAATATAGTTCATAACAAACTTGGACACCTTTTAAGGTGAACTACCTACAGCTTCCAGCTCTCCAACAAATCTGGGAGAATTGCACTTTTTCTTCCTTATATGGGAATATCCCGACTCTTTAGCTCCCCTGGTGGACTCTGGGTTACACTTGCACATACTCTGGAATAACTGGCAAGTGCCTAATGATGTAGAAAAAATATTCCCAAACCAGTACCTCATTGGTTCATACAGACAAATGCAGGCTGGCTTGTCTCAGCACCCTTAGCAGAATCCTTAATTGCTGTATGGCATGGAGGGGATTAGGCATAGCTCTTCCCAATTTAGAACTGCTGTGCAGACTAGGATAAACAAAGCTGGAAGTAATGCTGTTCAGAGCTGCTATTTAGGGCATTTTGGGCAGCCTCAAATGTGTCCATCATGTCCTTAATTACATTTTATCAGTGTATAGCAGTAGTACTTACATGTTCTGCTGTTAAAAATCAGCACCGTGCTGCCTGCCCTATATATGATGGGTATTCTGTGGCAGTGCTTGAATTATGAACTTTTTTTTTCACTTTTGTGTTTTTAAAAGCACATTTGTCACATTGAAGAATCTTTTTTATTGAAGAGGAAGAGGAGGAGAAGTGGCAGTGGCAGCATATGCTGGATCCTTGTAAAATACGCATAAAATTCAAGCTCAAAGTGGATATGCCGGTATAAAACAACAAAAAAGGGAAATGGAACAAGGGAGTCTGCTTGTACCACTTAATAGGGGAAAAATTCCACTAATGAGTCTTTCCAGAGGATGTACAGTACTTATCAGTCATACCAGTTGCTTAGTTATGTCTCTGCAAACTCATTATCTTTGCAGGATTGTTAAGACTAGAAAAACCTAAAACTTATTTATTAGAGATCAATATAGTGTGCAACATGTGTTACCTTATGTAGATCCAGAACACTGCAGCTGTGTGGAGCACACTGTTTCTGTCTCTTCAACTTGCACTGGAAAGATATAGCATGTAGTTAGGGCCTTAGCCAGATGACAGCTTGGAAATGGGAAAGATCTGCTTTCTATTTACAGATCTGTATGATAGATTCCACAGTCAGTATGCTTTTCTGACTATGTCATTCACCAGAATACCATCTCTTATTCAGCTCTTCCAAAAAGAGATGGTGAGATGGAAGAAAACAAAAATACAATTTCAGACCACACATGATTTTATTAGAGTTTTTAATATTTCTGGCCAATTCACTACCCAGAGCAGGACTACTTGGACTACTTGTGTTTCCTTCACAGATGAGTCAGCCTGAGAGATCACAATTGTGCCAAGGTTGGGCCTGAAGATTTCCTGGAATTACAGCTGATCTTCGGACTACAGAGATAGGTTCCATTGGAGAAAAATGGCAGTTTTAGAGGATGGACTTTATTGGCGTTATACATTTTGAGGTTCTTCTCCTTCCCACATTTCATCCTTCCCAAGATCCACCCTCAAATCTCCAAGAATTTCCCAACCCAGAATTGACACATCTTCTGAAGCTCAAATAATTTCATATGTATGCGGGGATTTAAATTTGTATCTCTCCCCCACTCTGTCTGTGGTAAGTGCTGGCAATGCTTTCTTCAAGGAGAGCTGCTTCTGAATAATGAAAAAAATATCCCATTACTGCCCACCCTCAGGATGCTATCAATTTTGTTCTGCCTTAGAAACAGAACACAATCTACTTTCTTGCAGTCTGCTGGTCTATACACACACATTAGCTGAACTTATAATTAATACAGATCTAAAATGTTTAATTAAAACTGTTTTTAAAAAATGTTTAAAACTGAGCCCCATGGTGTAGAGTGGTAAACTGCAGTACTGCAGAACAGTAATCAAAAGCTCTACTCACGACAGTTTCAGGTAGCTGGTTTAAGGCTGACTCAGCCTTTCATCCTGCTAAGCACTCAGCTTACTGGGGATCAAGTGTTGATGAATGGAGAGGGCAATAGCAAACTACCCCACAAACTCTGTCTGCTTTGTAAACCTCATGATGGGACATCACCCCATGGTTCAGTATTGACCCAGTGCTTGCACAGTGGCCTACCTTAACTTTTACCTTTACCTTTAAAATGTTCTAAAAATGAAATGTGTTGCCAAAAACTTTAAAAAAAGGCATTTAGTTAATACTAAATCAGCATTATAGATGTCTAGAAACAATGCCTTATTTTCAAGGATAATAATAACAACTTACATTTATAAGGGGCTTTATTGTTCAAAATGCTTCACATGCATTATTTTGCTATACTTGCAAACATTCTGAAGGGTAGGACTGCACCTTTATTTTCTCCATGATGCTGCTGGAGAGATGAGACTAGTGTCTTGCCTTAGGCAATCTTGTCAATATGTAGCAGAAATGACTTTTGAAGCAGAAATGACCTCCCAGTTCACAATTTACTCACTTAGTACACTGCAGTAACCTTCTCCCTGTAATTACTTCAGTAATGGTAACATACGCATTTTAAATATGTCTCTTACAGCATGGATTCTCTCCAAACATGATATGCCAATGTAATTTGTTTGAATAATATAATACAGAAACATAAGTAGGTGCAATTAATGTATGGCCACTTTAAGCACCAGAAATGCGTCATAAAATCCATCAGTGGTGAATCTATTGTTGGTTTCAATAGTTCTGAATTCCATCTTTTATTTTGATAGTTTGTTGTGGTTGGGACTCGTAACAGGGAAGGGTTTAGCTGAGAAAAGGCCAGTGCACACACATTCTGCCCTCTTACTGTAAAGGATTCAATGGTGTTGATGAGCGGGTCAGCCGCCTGGCCTTGACTACATTCCACGGCCCGGGCGATGGGCCAGCTTCTCCGGCAGAGACCTTATCTCTGCGAGGGAGATGAGACCTCCGTTCCCATGGGAATCCGGGAGGGGGGATGGGATGGACAGAGTTATAACCTGTGTTTCTGGCGGGAGATCTTATTCCTGCCACTGCGTGTACGCCAGCTTTCCTAGATGTGTCTGAATAAGCTTGGTCTTTTACGCCCAAAACTTCCTTTTATTTCTGCTTCTATGGAATTCCTTTCATTGTGGCAGGAATCTATCGTTCATCTATCTTCCCTAGTGCAGTGGACCTCACGGTGTCGGCATGTGGAGAGGTTGAACTATTCCCGCAGTAAGGTTAAGTTCGGTAGCCCCAAAGAGGGCTCGAGGCTGCCCACTTCTGGATTTTGGGCGAACCCGGCCCGAGGGAGAACAGGTCGCTGGTGACTCTTTTCCGTCTCCATTATCAGCCACGCGAATGCTTCCCTTATTCCGCTGGGGAGCGAAGGGATGTAAAGAACGACCATAGGGACTTACATGGAGTGGATTTGAGTATCTATGGATCGGCGCCTGTGGATGGGAATATCTACCGTTTTTGGTATGGATTACAAACCTCCGGTCGCAACCTGTCCGCGGAGGAGGCGGGCCTGACCACCGCTTTCATGCTTGGAAACACAGGAGTCCATTGAGCGATTCCTGGACTCTTGTTTTGAGAGTGATATACTCCCAAAGATCCACGTGGCGCCAGCACTGGGGGGCCGATCCGAAGACCACCCGGTGACACTGGGACTATACCAGGGATTGTTAAGGAGGAGTATCCGTGCCGATCTTCGATCGGACCCCCCCTGATCCCAGGACCAGCGGCTGCGCAAAGGAATACCCGATGGAGCCACGCGGTGAGCACGCGGCGTCCCTCGCGTTCAGATGAAGAGGAGTCGGGAGAAAGCCTGCACTCCCAGCTGGATTTATTTACTCTCCCATCGAAGAGAGCTGGGATGAGTAAGTGGGCGACTGTCACGAGATGCCCAAGAAGCATGGACCCGTGAGCGCCAGCTATGGGAAGAGGAACAAGTGGCTGCAGCTTAAAGGCGTGAAAACCTGCATAGAACCGGGGAACAGCAGTACTTAAAGAAGTCCAACTCGAATTGGACCGTGCCGAAGATCTTACTGCGACAATATCGCCAGAGATATCAAAGTCCATGATAAAGATCCTGGAACACTCAAACTGGACTTTGGCGTGCTTGCCAGCGTTCAGGCGCTATGCATTGCACAAAGTGAACTTACTGCAGCTGTTCAGCGGGGCCGAACTGGCTAAATTGGAGCGAGAGAAAGCAGCTTTGCATGCGCTTCCAGGATGCGTGGACTTCGCAAGGAGAGCTGGCTGGCTGCCTTGGAGAGGGAACTGAAGAAGCAGCGAACCAGGACAGCCCAAGTTGGAGTCTAAACATCACTTCTGGTACAGCGGCGCCAGAGGAAGTACGGACGCTGCTGGAGTCCTACCACCTTCCAAGGACCCGGCTCCCACGGGCAGCCAGCGTCACCGGCGTTGACTACCTCCCACCGATTCCGGCCCCTGCGCAACCGCTGCCTCAGCCTGCTCAACCCTGCGCGGCAGCCGCGCCCTGCGTCGCGCCAAGAGACGATGGAGAGAGGGATACTACGAACCTCAATACCTGCCCGTTTACGATGGGACGGCTTCCAAACTTCCCTACTTCATCTTACGGCTTCGATTGCTTACGCATTGGAAGACTATGGCCGATTTATATACCGGTCTGGTAGCGAAAAAATGCGGGATATCGGCTCAGTCCTGGATGGGAGAAGTGGCAACCGACTGGTTTTCGCGACTCGCTTTTGAATTACAAGATGAAGATACTGCATGCGGTCGCATGTTCACTCCAAGCATAGAACAAGCTTCCAAGATCCGGGTGCTGAAAATGAAGCTGTCACGCACCATCAAAACTATTTCAACAAAAGGCAACCTGCGTTTTGCAGAATTTTGCCATTGAATTTAAAATGCGACTGCTGCGACTCCCTCCTGTAGGTGGCCCTGAAAGAAGCGCATACCAGAAATGCGCGAATACTTCTGGATGCCATGTCGGTAATGACAAACTCGCGTGAAAGCCGGTGTTTTAATTCCGGGTCCCCGCACTATTACTGATTAAGTTAGATTAGGATCCCCAGGTGAGAGCGTCTTTCGTTTGGAGTCACCTTTCGATGCGGAGAGGCCGCCCGCTTAAAACCTGCCGCACAAGTCCACCATTAATGACCAGCATTTCACCCTGGAGACTACCTCGGCGGCCATTCGCCCGACTCGGGATTGTGTCTTTACTGCGGAGGACCAGGTCATCACAGCGTAACTGCCCGAAAAAACAGAAGCCAACGCTCCGGCCAGCAGCACACCATCTGCCAAGCCACCGCGCCGTCAGGGCCCCAGCGGATTTCGTCTAAAGGCAGTCATGCGAGAAAGCGACCCAGAGGGAGGAAACAGCTGTTGCCTTACTCTTCAGCCCCATGGACATGGGTTCCGACTCCAGGCAGCACGGTGAGTGAAGGCGAAAGCTCCATTACAATCAAAGCATTTCTGGCCAACCCGCTAAACATACTTCGTTATTATAGCTACTCCAGCCAGCATGGATTCTGGCTGCTCCCATTTGTTGCTTAATCATCGCGGCCCCAGGTGGTAGAGGAGGAGCTAAGTCTAGACCAAATCCCTATGAAAGCCATTACCATTCCGCACGAATGGACGGCAGTCCCTCTCGAGAGCGAAGAGACCGACCCCAGTTCAAAACATAACCGGTTCTCCTCGCTTCGCCCGACCATTGGGAGAAAATTAGTTTTATTCTGGCGCCAGGTTTAATGGAAACACTCCATAGTTCTGGGCATGCCGTGAACATTGTTGCATGAACGAGGAATTCACTGGAAAGAAAGGATCTTGAATTCGCTGACCCTCCTCACGGGTGAACACATGAATTGGGGGAAAAGCTTCGAAGCTTCTCCTGACACACACCCCTGGCTTCATCAGCGGTTGCTCCGATTCTACTGGCATTCCACCGTACCAAGATCTGGCAAAATTATTTCCAGAACGAATCACGATCAGTTGCCACCCATAGAGACACTGACTGCAAAATCGTAATACAGCCTGGAAGCAGCTGCCCAAAGAGTAGAATCTACGCGTGAGTCCCAATGAGGAGAAAGACCCGTGCCTTCTTGAACAAAGGAACCTCATTTCAGCGGAGTTCATCTGGCGGGCTACACAAACACACACATGCTGCTCACCTGTATTGTTTGTAAAAAAAGAAGATGGATCTTTTCTGACTCTGCACAGATTACCGAGGACTCAATGCAATCTCCCTGTCCAATAAATACCCTTTGCCATTAATCAAGGACCTTTTACCCCAGGCGCGTTAGGCAGGGGCTGGCATCTTTACTAAGTTGGACTTGAGAGAAGCTTACTACAGGGTCAGAATTGCTGAAGGCTATGAACACTTGACTGCATTTAACACAAAGTTTGGACAGTTTGAATGTAATAATGCCATTCGGGTTAAGTGATGGGGCCCCGAGGCTTTATGAAAGCCCATTATCAGCGGGGATTCTCCATGATTTATTGTACACAAGAGGGAGTGAGTGGTGTACTTAGATGGCGTTTTACTAATTTATTCTACAAACCATGGAGGAGCATGAAGCATTGGTTCGGGAAGTATTGAAGCGTTTGCTCAACACCTTTCTCCCTCTTTGCCAAACTTTCCAAGTGCTGTTTCCGCAAACCTCTATTGACTATTTGGGTTTTACGGATCTCGCCCGAGGGGACTAAAATGGATCCTGCTAAGATTAGTGCAGTCCTCCAATGGCCTGCCCCTACCAACCGAAAAGAACTCCAATCTTTTCTAGGTTTTGCTAATTTCTATCGTGACTTTATACCCCAAGTCGCTGAACTGACTCTCCCTCTCACAGATCTCTTACGCACTAAAGGGTAAAGATCCACTGACCATAAGCCGGGCCCCCTTTCCTGGTCTGAAGAATGTCAGACAGCCTTTCAGCTTTTAAATCTGCTTTTTACCACCCGAACCTATCCACAAAGCACCCTGGCCGAGATCTCCGCGTTTGTAGTTCCGCGTGGAATGCCCGCCGGACAAAGCGCTTAGGGCAGCCCTGTTGCTGCAGAGAAATAAAGATGATAGGCTGGTTCCGTGTGCTTATTTATCAAAGAGAATTACTCGGTTGCTGAACTCCAGCTTCTGGACTGTAGGGGATACAAAGAGACTCGCGACCATCAAAATTGCTTACTCTCCACTTGGCGCCACTGGCTGGAGAGGGCCAAGCACCCCACTTTCAAAGTTTGGTGGGATCACAAGAACGGCAGCGCCTCTCCACCCCCCCCCCCTCAAGATGTCCAGCGAAGCAACCGTTAGGCGATTTCTTTCGCCGTTTTCTCTTTCCGCGGTCCATTTTTTTTCCCGGAAAAACCAATAAGCAGGCTGATCGCTCCTACGGCGCCTACCCGGGGAGAGTGGAGCCTGCCTTACGGGACATTCAGCGCTGTTCTCTCCCCCCCTCCCAATTAGGGCTGGCTGTCACCCGATCTCAGACATCCACTCCTCCAGCCTATCCGCCCATTTCCCAGCCTGGTCTCTCGCTTTCCCTGCGGGGAACTTTCGAGGCGGGAGCTCGCGGCTCAAACCCTCGGCGGGTGAAGGTGACTCATATTGCGTTTGGAGAATGGCGTTTAGCGGCCCGGGGGGATTGTTGGTATGTACCTCCCCCCCCTCGTAAGCAGGTTCGAGGCCTGCCATGATGCCCGCTTCGGCTGGACATTTTGGCTTTCTAAAAGCTTCTGCATTTGGCCCGCCGTCCGGTTCTGGTGGCTGGCTGATCTTTAAAGGACGATGAGGCGTATATTAAAGGTTGCTCTGTTTGTGCAGAAGCCAAGAGCGTTCGAGGAAAACCCATGGTCTGTTGAAACCTCTCCCGGTGGCCTCCCGCCCTGGAAGATTCATCTCCATGGATTTTTTATTACAGATTTGCCAGAAAGTCGCTGGCAACGGTCTTATGGGTGGTTGGTGGACTTATTTTCTAAACAAGCCCATTTCATCCCATGTGCTTCCATCCCCCCTCGGCTCCCTAAGTTAACGCGTCTGTTCATTCCAGCATGTTTACCGTCTACACTCAGCCCCGTTAAAGGTGGTCTCCGACGCCCGCGGCCACAATTCATTTCAAAGTTCTGGAAAGCTTTTCTAGGGTTGTTTGGGGGGGGCGCCCGAAGCGGTTACAGCCCTACCCGCGTTCAGAAGTGGCGGTGAGTCGAGGAAGGAAACGAACAAAAAAAGAACCTAGAGCGAGTGATTGCGTTGTTACACCAACTACCACCAAGACAATTGAATATAGAGGCTAATTCGGATTTTGCAGGAAATGCGCCTATAACAATCGCGGTTCATAGCGGTTGCACAAAAGACCCCCCTTCGAAGAATTGTGTCGGTAAAACTCGCTTCCCGCTGGTGCATAACTACCTCGCGGAAGCATTGGATCCTCGGAGTTTCAACGTGCAGTTTCATCTCTACTGGCGAGGGTGGAAAATGGTCCAGAACTGCCTTACAGCAGGCTAAGGAACTCCCCAAAGCTGGCAAGGATAAGCACCGCTTCAGTTCCCTCTGCGTGTAGAAGCCTGGGTGTATTTGTCTACCAGAAAATCTCCAGAGGCGTGCATAAATTTTTCAAACTAGGCAAAGATTAGGTGGGACCTTTTCCAGATTTACTAAAGTGATTAATGATGTCACTGCCCGATTGGATTTGCCTAACTCTCTTATTAACATTCATCCTGTCTTGCATTTCCGAGTTTACTCAAAGGGCTCCGTTTCCGATGCCTGCTTAGCGACCATGAGAGACCCCCCACCGACTATTATTGATGGCCACAAAGCGTTACGAAATTGGCGCCATCCCTGGACTCTGGCTTTAATGCATAGCAGCTTACAATGTTGAGTCTGCTTAGGTGGGGTATTCCCCTCTGGGTATAATCAATGGGTCTATTCGAAAATATTGGCGCCCAGCCCTCATTTCTGAAACTTTCCACGGCCTTTCCGCTGGAAGCCTGGGGAGGGGTCTTTTAAAAGGGGAGGCAGAGTGTAAAGGATTCAATATGGTGTTGATGGCCGGATTAGCCAGCCTGGCCTTGACCCCATTCCCGCGGCCCGGGCGATGGGCCAGCTTCTCCGGCAGAGACCTTATCTCTGCGAGGGAGATGAGACCTCCGTTCCCATGGGAATCCGGGAGGGGGGATGGGATGGACAGAGTAAGTAAGATACACTTACGTATCCTTTCATTTTTCATGGTAACAAGGATTAAAAGCTGGGTAAATTAGCACTTTTGAACTTTTCAGTACTCTGATGGGAAGATGTAACAAAATGAATGGGTTGGGTCCTATGGGTTGCTCACTTTATCTTGTGGCAGATGGAAACCATTGGATACAATTTGTTGAATACCTGGCTAAAGCTTGGTTGTGGATAAGGCTGCTTCTTGATGAATAAATTACACATTATTTTTTAAAAAATTCTATCTCCTCAATGGAAACTTGCTTTTTTCTTGACAGCAGTGAATGGCTAAAAGTTTCTGTCTACCACAAAATATGCATTTCACTTTAAATCTGGTATATTGAAATGTTCTTGTAGGTTTATGGCTTTTTGGTCCTATGCCAACAGTAAAATACTATAAATCACACAGTATTTTTAATGTGCACAAAATAATATTTTATAATGAACAATTAGCCACTTACATTCTTGCAAGGAAAAGGATACCTACAGGCTAATCACTAAAACCACTTTATAACCAGTTTCACAAGCTGATGTGACCTTTCTTTGCTTTTCAATGTTAAGGACCTTGATACTTACATAGCAAAAGTAGGTCCATCTATTCTCTGTGCTGAAATAATCTAAAATGAAGACTACATGATGAAAAAATTCTTTGAGAATAGTTAAATAATCCAAACTGTCATACTTGAGACCATATAAGGAACCTGGCTGCATCGATTCAACAGCCCATCTAGTTCTATTTTCCACAGTGACCAAATAGATGTCTCAGAAGAACAAAGAAGTTAAAACCTCCTAGCAATAAGTGTCCAGAAGTACCTAGGCATTGGGTCAGAGATTTCCATGAAAATCCACCAAGCTTTGGAATTCTGGCTGCCCTTTGTTATGCTGTAGTTCCTTGGGGGGGGGGGCAACATTCTATAGTGATTGAGAATCAGGATGAACCCTTTGCCATCAAAACCACCTATGAGCATCTCCTGAACAACACAACACAATTGATTTATGAGAACTCCATGAAGTTTTCAAAGCAGGAGATGTTCAGAGGTGATTTGCCATTGTCTGCTTCTTTGTAGTGACTCTGCTATTCCTGGGGGGGGGGGGGCTCACTTCCAAACACTAACCTGTCATTAGGACTGTTCAGATCAGGGAACCACAATCTTAGAAGCCAATAATTAAGGACTCATGAAGAACTGGGAGGAGGAGCTGGACAATTTGGAAGTCCTGCCACACACTTCAAAATCTCTTGCTCCATGATTCCAATTTAGGATAAAGGGAGGATTTCAGAAGTGATACTTCGGAAGCATCTCCTTCAGAAACATCGCCATCCCAAAACATTCCCAGCCCTCTGGGAATAGTGTGGGGATTTTAGAGAATCTGACAGGGAATTGGAGAATTGGTAGTAATCTATTCCAAGTGGGTATTTCACTTACACAGAGCAGTGAGGCATAAGATCCAACCTATAAAGTCTAGAAGCAGATACTAACTGTTTGATAATTTTATAGAATTCTATAATTTTATAGAATTATAGAATTAAAAAAACGGTTTTGCATCTCTTTGAAGCTACACCATACCACAAAGATAGGATCGTGCTAAAATCCATTAAATTAATAAGCTTAAGCATGCCTAATTTGGGAACATAACTTTTGGGATTATAACCTGTGTTTTTCAAATAGAGAAAGGGAGTTATCCATTCCAAGACACTCTAAGTTCTCCGCTTGAAAGACAGCAGGGAGTGTAGAATAGACAACCAGCTGCACAGTCTACTTAAACTTACCGGTAAGTACCGGAATGTAAGCCAGTAAAGCCGTTAGAATTTCCACCAACCTCCTGCTCTCTTTTCAGTGGGATTCTGCTAATTAGTTGCATTTCACAACAATTTTAATCTGTTATTCACAGCCTTCAACAATACAATTTTAATCTGTTATTCACAGCGTTTAATTTCTTTTGGTTTCATTCAGGCTCCAGTAATAAACAATAATCACAGAAAATCTTAGGAAGCCTATTCATTCTGGTTGTGGTGGGTTTTCCAGGCTGTGTGGCTGTGGTCTGGTGAATCTTGTTCCTAATGTTTTGCCTGCGTCTGTTTGCTTTTGGTGTTTTTAAGTACTGCTAAATTCCTGAACAATAGACTCCATCCAAACCCAGGATTTGCATTCACCAATACTGCTGCTGCTGCTGCAGGGCATGAAAAGATGAATTACTCACTGGACTGATAAGCCCCACCCGCAATACAGTACTATCAACCACATCTTTGCATAACAAGTTCTACCCGAACACTTACTGATTGGTTCCCCACCCTGGGACATGGCCAATATATACCCCAAACATTCCCTTCTCTCTGGACACAGTGTGTAACATATTTCCCTCTGTGATACACCTCTGAAGATGCCAGCCACAGATGCAGGCAAAACATTAGGAACAAGATCCACCAGACCACGGCCACACAGTCCGGAAAAACCACCATAACCAGTTGAATCTGGACATGAAAGCCTTCGATAATCTGTTCATTCTATTTGATGTATTATGAAACTGGTTCTAGAGAAATGTGTCCAGCTCTTCCCTTCCCAAATCCATTGCTTCAAGTAATCAAAATACACCTCCCCAAGATGCTAATTTATGACATGATTCAGTCATGATGATCAGATTTGGACAAAACCCAGACAACTAGGCCATATGGCAACTTCTGACAAAATCTGTCTGAATAACAGATCTAATACTAGTGATTGAATTGTCACATCATTCCATATCATCACAAACACCATATTCAGTGACTCCTCTTAGAGTCACAGAAACTTGTTCTAGCCAATCTATTTACCACAGGGAGAGTTTTGCTTTCACATGATAAACTGGTCCATTTATAAAAATAAGCATGTGCACGTACATGTGGAATGTTGTGTTGATAGCTAGGCACCTCAGGATTCCATTTCAGCAATTTCATGTTGATTTCACACAATCTTTTTTTAGCTCAAACATTTTCAATATTTGTATGTTGCTCCTGTGGAAATTGGTTTTGCGCATCTTCCAGTTCTGAATTCTGAATTCTGAATTCAACTGAGTTCTGAATTCAAAACCATTTGAAATAGCTAGCCTTCTGAGTGCACATGGTATTCCTTCAAAATGGTGCTTTGCAAATTCATTTAGAAACTAATGATGACTTATGGTACATGAAATGCCCAAGCCCCAAGAGAGTGTAGGACAGGAAAATAACAATGGGTCATTAAAAAAATGCTTTACATCAGGAAATATATATTAATGTTTGCAACTATCAATATTCATAGGCAAGTACTCATGAAGTTATCACATCACCAATTTGGAACACTGTAAATAGGGTTGTCAAGTGATCATATTAATGGCACAGAAAGGCAAAGCAGTTTTCCCAGCCTTCTCATAAGAACAGGTACCAATATCAGACTTTAAAGTGGCCAAGAACAAATGTAATATAAGGATTTCTTGCTGTTGGATTTAACCCATTTCAGTTGTCTGCCCTCACTAGCAAGTTTCCACTAATTCTCCAGGCTGGCAGGCTCACCATTTTGCACCGATAAATCTTTCAACCATTTCTTGTGCACAAATCAGCACAAGTGACTTTTAAAAGAGAAAGAGGAACTGGAATAGAAAAGGAAGCCTTGTGACTTCATTTTCTTGGTCATGTCATGGTCAAAGCATGGATTAGAGGTTACAATGAATTTTTAGTACATTGTCAAAGGCTTTCACAGCTGGAATCAACTGTCTGTTGTGAGTCCACTGGCCTGTGTGGCTATGATCTGATAGCTTTTGCTCCTAATGTTTTGCCTGCATTTATAGCTGGCATCTTCAGAACAGGAGGAGCAAAACGTTAGGAGCAAAAACCTCCAGACCATGGCCACACCCAGAAAACACCCACACAGCCAGAAAACCCATAACAGCAAGTTTTCCATTTTTTTTAAAAAAAACACAATCTCGATTATGGAGTAGAGGGACTATTAATTAAATTTGCAAATGACACCAAATTGGAAGGAGCAGCAAACAGTTCAGAAGACATAGAGATAAAGATAGAATTCAGTGAGATCTAAATACTCTGGAAAAGTCAACAGATGTGAACAAGCTACAATTCAAAAGGCCTAGTACAAAGTTCTATATCTAAGCAACAAAAATATGAAACACACATACTGGATGGGGGATACACTTCTGGGCAGCAGTGTGTGTGAACAGGATCTAGGGGTACAGGTGGGCCATAAACTAAACATGAGCTGTCAGTGTAATCCAGCAGCAAAAAAGCCAACACAGGGGTGTATCAATAGAGGCATAACATCCAGATCTCAAGATAACATAATCGTGCTGTACACTGCATTGTTCAGGGTCCACCTGGGGTACTGTGTGCAGTTCTTGAGGTCTCATTTTAAAAAAGATGTGGGCAGAATGAAGCAGGTGCAGAGGAGAGTGGCAAGGATGACCAGGGCCCTGGAGAACAAGCCCTATGATGAAAGACTGAGAGACTTGGGAATATTCAGTCTGGAGAAGAGGAGGTAGAGTGGGGACATGATCACTCTCTTTGAAGTATTTGAAGAGCTGACACTTAGAGGAGAGCAGAGAACTATTGCGTGCGGATGTGTGGAGACTTGTTCCATTAATGAAACAACAACATATATTTGTTGGAAAAGAAGTTGGCCGCAGCCCAATTTATTTACCCATATAACAATAACCTTGAAGCTGGGCGAGCATAACAGAGCACATCCTGGCCCCCAGGCAGCTGGTTATAGGGCAGCCCCAGCTGACCCTTCAGGCCCTTCAGACAGAACCCCTGTCCAACACATCCCCCAAGCTGGAACAGGAAGTTACTAGATGCCACATGGACGCAAACCCAATTTGTGACACCCCTTCCTGCTGGGCAGCAAGCTCTTGGCGTGGCCCCAAGGCTTGCCCTCACAACCTCTATCACCACCTTGGACCTCATATGGAAGCCCCCAATGTGGGAAGGTCCTGCATGCAAGCTACTGTCTTCCCAAATAGGATGTGCTTTTATGCCCAAAACCACCCAGTGAACTGCAACAAAGCATAACAGTAAAACACAATAACCATACTACTAGGGAGGGAAGGGAGGGCCTTCTCTGAAGCCAGTCTCGAAAGAGGCCGATCACTGCCGGCGCAGCCCTTTATAGGCTGCCAGGCCCTTGTCACATGGCAGTTCCATGCCACATGGCTGCCTCAGCTGGCCGGCTGGCAGGAAGGAGGCATTGCACTCCTTTCTCCCCCACTGCAACGGCGTCACCAGGCTGATTTCCTGTTGGCAGGAAAGGAGAGGACTCACAATAATGGGTTTTAATTGCAGGCAGAAAGGTATCATCTGGATATTAGGATTTTATTTTATTTTTTACAGTGAAAGTAGTACAACAATGTTATCAGCTACACAGGAAGGTGGCGAGCTTCCCCTCACTGGCAGCCTTTAAGCAGCAGCTAGACAAACACTTGTCCAGGATGCTCTAGCCTGATCCTGCATTGAGTAGGGGGTTGATCTAGATGGCTGGTATGCCTCCTTCCTACTCCATGATTCTCTGAAAGTCAGTAAATGTCATCAGGATGACATACCTCTCCTGCATTCTAGGGTAAGTAAGCACGTGAATAACAGAAGAGCTTACATATGTGGTTGGAGCTCCAAATTGAAATGGAAAGGCACATTCACTCATGCAAAAAAAAAAGTGTTCCCACAAGCTCATTGCTACTGAAGAAGTGCCTATCTATATGGTGACAGTTTACTGTTGCTTCATGTTTCATTTCTACATACAAAATGTAATTCAATAGTATGAGTTGGGATTAATTTCACGGAAAAAATGTTTGGTTTCTTTGTATAATGTAGGTCATGACTATACTGTCAAATATATGGCCAGAAGGAGGTTTTAACACATTTTGGTGCTTTATCATTGCATAGTGTGTGAGATTCTCATCCCAGGTGAATTCATCTTGGACAGTTGTTCAGAATATTGGTTGGGTAAATAAATTTGCTGTAACTACTGTGCCTCCCTTCTCTGAATCTACACCTATTGTCTCCCCCACTTGGTTTTGCTAGCAAAGCTTAGTTTTCACTAAAAAGTTCTTATATAAGCATTGCAATTCAGTCTTGGAGATGCCATATTAATTTTAAATAGCTGAATCTCATTTAGAGCATGTATATGACATGCCTTGGAGAATGTTTATGGATGCATTCTGTTTTGTGTTTCATGGAGACAGGCTGAATTTGCCCTTGAGTCTTATACAATGCTCAGTTATTGCGGCAGTTCATCCAGACTCTGTTGTCATGTATGTGCAAATATGCTGGCCAAAGGGCTATCGAAAGCAGCTTATGAATATGGAGTGGGTAGGTGACCTTTGTCCTTCTGGGCTGTGGTGTTGTTTCTTTTTTCTTTTTACTTTTGCCCTAACTATTCTGTCATTTTACTAAAGAAATTTCAGAAAGCTGTGCTGCTTTCTTTCCATGAACCAAGGTCGTTTTCCCTAAGGCACAGGAAAAGATTTTTTTTTTTAAAAAAAAATTATCCATTGCTATTTAAATGCTCCACACTACCAGTTAAAAGGCTTATTTCCTTTACTGGATTCTGTCAGTCTTTACAAGCTTAACACAGCTGCCAAGCTATATTTGTACCACTTCTCTGCATGCTTAAGCTTCACACTTTTCACCTTCCGAACACACACAAACACACACATGTTACACATTTATCTTTATATCCTGAAGCTTCTTAGTCTTTATCTTATCAGGAATCAAGGCCTTAATCCAGTTTAGTAGTGACAAGGGTCCTGAGGATATAACTGAAAGATTATAGGGAAAGAGAAGAACCTAATCATAGAACCAATTCGGCAGTAAATAAAGCAAGAAAATACAGGATCCGGACAATTGCTCCAGGATTGATAGATCTAAATCTTTGTTACCATATCATAAACAAAGGAATTACAGCACATCCGCATGGGGATGACAGGCTTGGCACTAGTGTACATTCTTGTTTTGATTTAAAGTGAAAAAAATTCATTGGCCTATGGTAGGATGGTTGACCTGAATCAAATCTAATTGTATGCGCTTAGAACAGCTCGAGTCTAAATTATCTATGCTGCACTGCACCAAAAGGCATTTAAAAATGGGTCAGAAGCATTTAGTTGTATTTTCCAGCATTAGAAAACCACCATTTGCATGTAAAGCATAACTGTGCCAAATATCAGACAATTGCAGCTTGAAGAGACAGTCAGCAGCAAAAAGGAAACTTCATTTTGTGAGGTGATCGCTTGGGTGTTGTTAAATTAGGCAGAAAAACGCAGTCTCAAGCAGCAATTGGAGACAAGTAGCTGGTGTTTTCCCTTACAGTTCTTGTTGGACATTGTAGGTGTTCTGTTTAATAATAGCTCACAAGGGTAGCAGGCGCTTGAATTAATCCATTATCAACATAGGGCAGGCACTTTATGCCATGGAATGATTTCATTAGTGCAGTCATTCCAACTAACTTTTAAACTTTAAAAAATGTAACACTACGAATATCTTAGTGGCTGCTGGATGAAAGACTCTAAGACAACAAAGAGTTTTATATCATACTGGATAGTGGCTAACACAGGCACTAGATTCCACTTCAACAGATGTAAGGCTACGCCATTCATAGTGTCTTCTGATCTTTATAAATAACTAGCAGGCCCGGCCACGCGTTGGTGTGGCAATTGTCCTTCTCATCACAGTCCGCAACCCACACAGATGTCCATGCAGGTCCAATGATCCCCAGCATACCCTTTGAGGTGGTCAAATGGAATCCCTCTTTCCCTTTTCAATGCACATCGTTATATGGTGCTGTCTTGTTTTTTTAGTATAAGGTAACCCTTCCCATTCCACAACAGAACTGTCCAGAGTGCGAATCCCACTGTCCATGAGGCTGGTTGACACGCACAGTCCTGGCTTCGGTAAGGTAGAACTGGGGCAAGCAGGCTATCCCAGTCAGGCAGCAGAGGCAGGGTGGTGAGGCGCTCAGATCAAGGCCAGCTCCCTGGGTTCTTAAAAGGCCACGTACAAAAGAAGCAGAGCCGGTAGTGTTGGTTCGTCCCCACCCCACCGATTTTCTTAGAAGAAAAAGGCAAACTCCAGCTCGCTTTTAGTAAAAGAGAATGGGTGAGGAAGTGGGTAAGTGGTGGTTGGATGTGAGGGAGGGCAGAGTGAGGTGTGTGAGGATAAGCTGGATGTGTATTGTGTGGTAGGAGTGGGTGAGGCACAGAGACTGAAAGTTACCTGCTTGTGAGGGCAGGGGGAACCCCACTTGATGTCTCACACGGCAAAACCATCTGAGCGAACATTCTAAGCCCTCATACCAAGCCCTCAGGACACAGACAGACAGGCTGCACAAACATTCTAAGGGTGACCGTTAAACACAGCCAGCTTCATGGCCTGGTGCATGAGGAAAAAGACATTTTACCTGCCTCAGGTATGGACTTTTGGCGATTTGAAGGTCCAATTACCTGCCCGCAACAGGGAGGGACGTCCTGTGAAAATTTGGGGGTGATCCGTCCAGCAGCTTCTGAGGGAGACCATCAGGGACAAACACACTGTTTGATTTTTATATATATAGATTGGCGAAGGGTTCAAATGTCAGACAACAAACCAATTATTGTGCAGGAAGCACAGCAGCTGCTCTGCAGCCTGGCAAAGGCCCCACCCGCACTCCCTCCCACCTCCAAGTATACTGGGCCACTGCTTTCTTGTTCTTTCTGTGAAACCCCCATTTAAGGGTTTTTGGGTTTTTTTTTGTCACTTTGGGGTGCCATCTTTGGGCTAACATCTCTTTGCTAGACCATGTAAATTTCAGTGTTATTTTTTAAGCCCTTCTGATTGATTTGAGTGTGGCTTCAAGAGTGGAATTATGTGTTGTGTGGGTAAGGAAGTGTGGGGAGAAGCAAGAAAAGCTGAAGAAACCTTAACATACAGTGATTTCCTTTGTTTTCCCTGTGAAGGGAGAGAAAAAGTCACACTTTAATAGGCTTGGAAAACTGTGGGAATCTGAGAGGGCAGTGAATTCCAAAGAGAGGAAAACATGTGCATCAATGAGAATCAAACCTGAAGGGAATGTATGCACAGTGCAAAAGAGACTACAAGTACATAAATAGTCTTACTTGGACATAAGCGTCACTGAACTGTATGAAACCTACTTTAAGGAAACTTACTTCATGGTGGAGGGTCTGTGACTTAATGGAAGACCCTCTGCTTTACATGCAGAAGGTCCAAGAAAAACATGACAGGCGGGGGGGGGGGGCTGTGCTTCAGAATCAGACAATCTGCTTTGCATGAAGGTTCCAGGTTCAACCCCCAGTATTTCTAGTTAAAAGGACCAGGTAGTAGGTGATGTGAAAGACCTCTGTCTGAGGCACTGTAAAGCACTGCTGGTCTGAGTAGACAGTGCTGATTTTGAAGGACCAGTGGTCTTGATTACATATAAGATAGCTTCATCTCTCTCTATATATAAGCGAATTCCACTCACTGACTCACTCGCCAACGGAACTCAGAAACCGCCGAACCTACGCACTTGAAATTTGGCACGCCGGTTCCTCATGTGCCCGAGGCGCTCAATAAGAAAGGATTTCCAAAAATATTGAAGTCAACTCGAGTTATTATCTATTTTCTGTTTTTCCTATTCATCTCTGCCTATCTGCCCAAACATTCCATGGGTGACAGTTGAGCACTTCAGCCTTCCCAGAATACCAGACAATGGCCACAACAGCCAGCAGAAGGAGCTGTTCCATTAGATCCTGGACCATTTAGCTTCTCTCAACACAGTCCATTGTGTATAGAGGATCTAAGTGAGGGTGAATGCTTACAGGAAGAAATTCAATTTTCAGATACAGACGATCCACTCACAGAGGACATAGAACAGACTCCCAGATTTTTTTAAGGGGAGGATTTATCTCTACTAATTACAAAAACTATAAATGTGTTAGATTTGCAGCATCCAGTGGATGCTGAGGATCCAACTGGACAACTGCAAAGAAAGCCTATAAAGGGCTGTCCCAGGGGTAATCAGAATTATTTCCTGGAGGAAGGGGTCCCTTCCAGGGTTCTCCCTCCTGCCTCCCGGGTAAGAGAATGGAACAACCCACTGAGAATACCCACTAATGGAACAGCTTCTCAGTTCCTTTGATGAGTCACTCACTCTAACAGTGATTGGTATTCCGCATTTACATATACTTCATGTCACAGGACTTTTCAGTGACGGCCACGTTGCTGCTCTAACTCCACTATCCAAATCGACAAGCTGTGGCACTGCCCACCAAACAACAGGCACACTTGATCCACTGGTGTGATGCCTTACATACACACAGCAACTTACAGATTGCATTACACACAGACAGCGCCAGAAAGCTGCTGCAAACCATGCAAAACCCACCCCGCCACACCACAGGCACGCTGTGAGGAAACATGCTGCATGTCATCCCTCAGTTCACAAACACCCTGCAAAGAAGTATGCTGCCTGTCACCCTGACATTCATATAGACACCGCTCTCACCAACACATAGCGAACCACGGGTGCCCTGCTATCCAACACAATGCTCCTCCACGCACAGCAACCTGTTCTTTCTTCTGCAACTGCTACAGGGTGAGTCAACAAATTCATACAGACACTGTGATCACCAACACGTTGCAAATCACAGGGGCCCTGTATAACACCGCGCTCCTCAGCACACAGGAACCTGTTCCTTCCGCTGAAACCGCTAAAGGGAGAACATGCCTTCCATACACACATCAACTTACCCATTGCATTACACACAGACAGCGCCAGGAAGCTGCTGCAACATATGCAAAACCCACCCTGTCACTCCACAGGTAGGCTGTGAGGAAATATTCTCCATGTCACCCCTCCGTTCACAACCACCCTGTACAGAAGTATGCTGACTGTCACCCCAAAGTTCACAGAGACGCTGCCCTCCCCATCACGTACCAAACCACAGGTGCCCTACTATCCAACACCACATTCCTCAACACATAGCAACCCATTCCTTCTGCTGCACTCACTACAGGGTGACTCAACAACTTCATACAGATGCTGTGATCACAGAATAGGAAGCCTCATGGCGGGACCCCAGCACCATGACTGCACCATGGCTCACACATGAGGTTTCGAGGCCCTAAATAGGATGCTCCAAGATATTACTGGCCACAACCGTCTTACGGGTGGAATTCTTTGTATTTCTTACAGGTGGAGTATTTGCAATTCTGCGTTCCGCTTTCCCACTCCCCGTAGTGAAGTGCGGGTATCCACATGTATATATTCAAAGTATATACAGCTAGGATTGCAATACATATGTGTTTAGGGTTGCAACCATGCAACCATATCATATACATGCTTAAACTAAATCCAACTGAGTTAAATTAATCTTACTCCCAAATAAGATTTCCTAGGAATGGAGCCTCAGATTCATGCTCCCCAAATTGTCCCTAATGAAGCTGTAGGGTTACAACAAATCACCCACTTAAAATTAAACATTTATCTTTGTCAAGCGTCACTGAACTACTAAGGCAGAGATGACACTAATGCTGAACTCTCTATAAAATTGGTCTATCAAGGACAGTATCATCTACTTTGACTAGGAACAGCCTTCCAAGGTCACTGGCAGAGACATCACTTACGATCTGACACTTTTAAGTGGCGATGCCAGGGATTGAACTTGAAACCTTCATGCAGATTGTCTAACAGTGGAGCATAGGGGATCTGTGGGGGATTCCTGTCACCATTTCTCTTCATTGGGTCTTTTATAAGACTTGGCTACTAATAGAGTTCAGCAATGCCAAAACATCATTAAGCCTCAACCATGCAAAGATTAGAGGGCCAATCATCTCTTTAAAGGAAGGACTCCATGCACATTAAAGGGAGCACGTTGTGCAAAACTTTGGTAGCTGAATGGGATAAAAGGAAACTGAAAACTGGCTAGATCTGAGTCAAATCGCTGCTGAGGAATAGGTGTTGCTTGACCAGTATTGCTGGGATTTGGACTTAGCATGCTAAAAGCAAGTCATAAATTTTGGGGAACTTTGAGGAGATTGAGCCATCATTCACCATCAGGTTTCCCACTTTCTGGTCCAAAGCAGAGCAGCCCCTGCAGTGTTACAGTGGCACTCAGGCACTTGCCTGCACATGGGCCAGTATGATGCTTTTTACCCCTGGGTTGTTTTAATTACTCAGCTGACCCCTTAGCAAGGTACATCTGAATCCAAAACACAATGGATCAGTAGATTCCTTTAACTTCCCCTACTGGTTTTCTTACAATCATGACATAAACACCATTTAAGTTTTTTGTTTTACTATCAGGGATTACCAAGCATTTTCAAAATCAGATTTGAAATGTTAATTCTTGCATTATTGCTAGGGTTACCAGCTCTGGGTTGGGAAATATCTGGAGATTTGGGGAATGGAGGCTGAGGAGGTCGGGGTTGGAGAGGGAGTGATTTCTTGTAGAATCTACCTTCCAAGATGGCCATTTGATCCAAAAAAGCTGATCTCTGTTGCTGGGAGATCAGGTGCAATAGTGGGAGATTTCCAGATGCTACCTGGAGGCTAACAAACCTAATTATTGCCTTTTTCCTATATCGAGGCGAGACAGGAAGAAGTAGGGGGCTTCTTTTAGTGGTATTTCTTGTAGAATTTTTTTTCTGAAGTTGTTTCCAATGTGATTCACAACACACTTGATCAGGCATTTAAAGAAGGAGATTTAATTGAAAGAATTGTCAGAGTTGTTTATGGCAACACTTCTCATCAATAAAGCACTGCTGATAAGTTTTACCATTACTAATTACATTCTGGCAATTGTTTTCTCTAACAAGCTCCTAAATGTCTAATGTCATTTGCACTGAGCATGCAGATCAAACAATGCCATCCAAGTTACCCTGATCAAACATGGTGACTAGGTAAGACTTACAGTACATAGATAATCATACCAGGTTATTGCTGAAATGAATTTTACCACGGTATCACTGGCAAGTCTTAGAGTGATGTGTCTATGGAGCAAAGAAATACTGCCAATGCAGGACATGAAAACCAATCTAATTATTTTAAGGTATCTATTCTTGTAATCCATTAATTAAAGCAAGTTATTTTATTGCATATACCTATCCATAACTTCGGCTCATCAATTTACTAATTATTAAGTGTCATCATTTAGTGATTATTCCAATGAGCTATGTTACATCTTAGCTTATCAGTCACCATACCATTGTATAAAAAGTTGGTCTCTACCAGTTATTTCAGATGTCCAGACAGGCCCCATGGTCCTTCTCAGGAGTGTCAAAATCATTTGATACAAGGGTTGGATATAACATAAATGTGACCTGGTTGGGTCAGGCCTGGACGGGTGGGGGTACTGCTTCAGCTGGCTCCAGAATGGCACTGGGAGGGTGCATGGACAGGTGAGCCTGCAGCAGGTTGGAATGTCTGCCTTGATAGGGGCGAATCTGACCCCCAGGCCATATGTTTAACACCCCTGACTTAACTCTTCATCACAGTCAGGAAAAGTCAGGCTTCAGGAATTCCCATGTTGTTTCTGGTCTGATCATTTGTTACATCTGACTGTACATAAGGAGTAAATGTGCTGCACATGATCTTCTCCATAAGTATAATCAACTTTTTTTAAGGGGCAATCTATATACATTCCAGTTTCAGAACAAACATGCAAAATCACAGATTAATCTGGAGAAATAGTTATCCAAAAACAAAAAGGGTAATCATGAATATCAGGAGGATCACAAGGACACTGTGACAGAACCAGGAAAGTAATGTCTAAAAGGAGATACTTCTTCTGAATATGTCGGATTCCCAACAAACATAGCTATGGAGGGAGGAATTTATTTTTCCAAATTCATTTTTTAACATGTAGCCCTTGTTTCTTCTTATGTGTCATCTTTCTCTTTCTAGTGAATTCTCTTTTTTTCTCTTTGAAGAGAAGTCAGTGAACTCTTTTGTAACTTCATCCCTTACACTTGCTTTATGTTACACCCCCATAGGGTGGTGTTTTAGCAGGAAGGGAAGATATTTCCTGTCTCTGATCATTTCCAGACTGAAATCCTGAAACTTTGCAGAACTTCCCTTCTTGCTCCTCCTGTCTTTGACTTTCTCTTAATCAGAACAGAACTGATTAGAAAATGACTCAAGATTCCTAAGGAGATGATAAGAAACTGATTGCAATGTATTGGGAGGAAATTGGATGAAGAGGAATTTTGAAAACTCACTTGGCATTGCTTCCCCACACCAGATTGGCTAGCCAAATTTGAAAATACCACTCCCCCAAAGATGACAGCAGGAAAATTGGATTAGAGCAGGATAGTTTGGAATCTGAGTATATATCCTCTCTATTTTTTTCCATCCTGCTCTAACATACCAGGGTATTTTCCATCAAATTGCCCTTCTATTTCTATCTGAATATGTGGAGCTGCCTTGTATGGTCTGTCAAGGTCAGTATAGTCTACAATGGCTGGCAGAGGCTCTGCAGGACTCAGGTGGAAATCACTTGACATCATTTCACCATGTTCTACCACAACAGCATTGTTCATCTGAGACAGGCCTTCTGAAGATCCTATGCTGCAATTGGATACATTTGGCAACTGCCGAGTCACAAACATTTTCTCTGGTGGATCTATCTTTGTGGAATGGTCAGAAAGGCCCCCAAACTTGTTTCTTTCCATGTAATGTGAAAAACAGAAATGTTCAGGAGGACATTTGAATTGTAGTAAAATGAAATAGTTTAGGAAATCACTTTTAAAACAAAATAGTATAAAAGTCAGTCACAATGTTTATTACTATGTCAGCTTGCTTTGCATTCTCCTATCTTCATAACCCTCTTTCTGCATCATGGTATAGAATCATACAGTTGGAAGAAACCACAAGGGCCATCAAATTCAACACACGACATATGTTAATCTAGCCTCTGTTTAAAAACCTCCAAAGAAGGAGTCTCCACCACTCTCCGAGGCAGTTAATTCCACTGTTGAACAGCCCTGACAGAAAGTTCTTCCTAATGTTTAGGCGGAATCTCTTTTCCTGCACCTTGAATCCATTATTCTGTGTCTAAGTCTCTGAGGCAGCAGAAAACAAGCTTGCTCCCTCTTCAACATGGCATCCCTTCAAATATTTAAACAGCTATTATGTGTCCCTTAACCTTTGCTTCTCTAGACTAAATATTCCCAGCTCCCTAAAACTCTCTTCATAGTAAGGCATGGATTCCAGTACTTTTACCATTGTGGTTGCCCTCCTCTGGACACATTCCAGTTTGTCAATATCCTTCTAAAATTGCGGTGCTCAGAACTGAACACAGTACTCTAAGTGAGGTCTGACCAATGCAGACTAGAGTGGTACAATTACTTCCGTCGATATAGATCAGGGGTAGGGAACCTGCGGCTCTCCAGATGTTCAGGAACTACAATTCCCATCAGCCTCTGTCAGCATGGCCAATTGGCCATGCTGGTAGGGGCTGATGGGAATTGTAGTTCCTGAACATCTGGAGAGCCGCAGGTTCCCTACCCCTGATATAGATAATATATTCTTATTGATGCATCCCAGAATTTAATTGGCTTTCTTAGCTGCCATATCATACTGCTGACTCATGTTCAATTTGTGATCTACTAAGACTCCCAGATCCTTTTCACGTGTCAAGCCAGGTGTCACCCATCCTATATTTGTGAAGTTCATTTTTTTCTGTCTTAAGTGTAGAATCTTACATTTATCTCTGTTGAAATTCATTTTGTTAGTTTTGGCCCAGATCTCTAATCTGTCCAGATAATTTTGAATCCTGCCCCTTTCCTCCAGGGTATAAACTACCCCTCCAAATTTAGTATCATCTGCAAATTTGATTAATGTGCTCTCTATTTCATTATCCAAGCCATTGATAAAAATATTGAATAGTACTGGGCACAGGACAGAACCCTGTGGCACTCCACCGCTCACTTCTATCCAGGATGAAAATGAGCTATTGATGAGTGCTCTTTGTGTTCGGCCAGTCAACCAATTACAAAGCCATCTAATAGTAGCACTTCTGGAATGAGCCAATGGGTAGTTCCGTTTTCTTGGAATATCTGCTTAGATTGTTGGACTGAGTTCCAGTCAAGCCACATAGCAACTGAATTTATGCTGCAGTCCTTAGTTCCCTGAAATCCATGCAGCACCACAAGGAGCTAAGGGGCCAATAGAGGTGATCTGTTCCTTGTGGAAAAATTGGTGTAACCAAAAAATAACATTCAATTTATTAAAAATTGTATCTATCTCATATGGCCACCTGGTTTGTTCATGCACTTGTTCACTCGGAGAAGCAAGCACTGTCGGATATTACTTTATGAGATTCCCCTCGAGAAACAGAAAACCTAACATATCAATAGGGTTGCCAAGTCCTCCCTGGCTACTGGTGAGGGATGGGGTGGGGGGTGGAGTTGGGTTGCTAGATCCAGGCTGGGAAATTCTTGGAGATGGAACCCGAGGAGGACACAGAGAACAGTGGGTTACAACGCCACGGAGTCCACTTTCCAATCATCCGTTTTCTCCAAGGGAACTGATCTCTGAAGTTTGGAGATGAGCTGTAATTCCATGGACTCTCTAGATCCCACCTGGAGGCTGGCATCCCTGCCAACCATCAAGGAATAGGTGCTTTAAGCTTATTCCTTATCTCTGTAGGGCAAGTCTAAAACTGAGCAGTTGTAACTACTAATAGATGATTTGAATGATTAGAATTGACTCCGTTCTGCTTCAGGAAACTGAATGACATAGAAAAGAGAAGGAAAAAATGTAAATATGTCGCTTATTGTATACATTCTGGTAGTGAATGTCTGAGAAGAATGGTTATGAGCAGTGGTGGGATTCAAACAATTTAACTGGTTGTTTACAAGCACCATTTTAACAACCGATTCTGCCGAAGTGGTGCGAATCTGCTGAATCCCACCACTGGTTATGAGGTTCCTGGTATGCTTTGTATAGTAATATTACAGGTTCTTTCCTGTCCTAATTTGAAACTATTTGTGTTCATATAGTAGATGATAGCACTGAATACTGAAAAAAATGTTGTTTATACCTTGCCTATTAAGAATCAGAGAAATCTTTTTCTCTCTCCCTGTTGCTATAGTCTGTCTGTCTGTCTCTCATTCTATCTCAATAGGCAGCATTTTGTTAGGATGCTGTAGTGATTCTCGAAAGATTTTACTTATCTTTCTTGAGGCCTTTTTCATTCTCCATTCAACTGGCTTCAATATGGGGTGGTAGTAAAGAAGGATTACCGAAGTTTAACAAAGTGCAAAACTAATTGAATCATTAACTGGATATTCAGATTCAAATACTTTGGCCCCATCTGCACCCTCTGTTTACTCTTTAGCTTTAGTCCTCTGCATGCCTCTTTTATTCATCTGTGTTTGTAAAACTGCTTAAGTTGGAGACCTGTTCTTATGAAAGGTCATGTGAAAATGCACATCAAACATGTTAGTGAAAGTCAAGGCTTTCTGGGTTAGAGTCTTACAATTCCACCTCCACCCCATTAGGACGTTTGCTCTTAGCCATTGAAAATGCCGCACAAATACCATCTGAATAGAAATGTACAGCTCTATTGACTGAGTCAGCGTCTTCATTCATAGATATCCTTCCATATTCTATCATTAAAATATTCTGCAGCTATTATGCAAAACAGGTCATACTGCCGCTACACTTCAACATTGTCCCTTTCATTACAGATAAAGAATTCTGAGGTGTCATTTAATGTTCGAGAGGCTCCTGATGTAGTTCTAAAACACAATTCAGCCTTCATTCAGTCCTAAAACACAATGTAATAATTACACATAAAATTTAGGATTATATAACGGTGTCAGAGCTACAGTGTGCCCCTGAAATCTCTAGAATAACATGTCATTTCTGAAAGAGCCAATGCAGTTCTCATAAGAACTCTAATTCCTTTCTTATCTGAATTTATGTTTTGGAACTTGTGAGTGGCATGGCCACTATGTTAACATGGGTGGGATCGAAGCGGTGCAGAGTTACTGACGGGGGAAAAGAATCAGCCCTGCAGTTCATGGACTCAAAAGAGTGGAAAATGGGTCCGCAAAATTGGAGAAAAGAGCCTGGGCAGAGTGGGCTGAAGTCCTCCAGAAGTGAAGCAAGCTTCAGCAGCACCCAAACAAGGGGATAAGAAGACAACAGACAGGGAGCATAGAACATGCAGTCCTGTGGCACTTACCTGGTAGCAAGTTGTCAGCTAAGAGGAATATATAGTTATGAAGGAAGAGGGCTGGTGAAGGATCAGGGCATACAAGAGACTTGTGAAGGAAACTAGCCATTGAATAAATAGGGGCAAAGAAACAAAACTAAGGAGAGACCTGAAAATCCATGTAAAAGGACCTAATCCTTGTGATCTGAAGCCTGACTGGATTAAGGGTAACAGAACCTATTTTTATTTGGTCACATTTTGGGTGTTCGGGGTTTTTGGAGGCAAATAGAAGTTGATGCTTATTTAATCAATTCCACTGATTTTTAAATGTTATTTTTAGGTGATTTTTAGCTGTCTTGAGCACTCAGGATCAGCAAAGAGAAACATTATCTCAATAGAAAATCTACATCATAGTTCTAGGTCTCAACTAGACTTCTCAAGCAACATCTGGCAGCTGACTGAAGCATCATGTCCTTTTCTTGCATGCTTAATAAAACACAATGTGGAAAATAACTGTTTTTCATCAGTTCATTGTTTTATGTTATACATTCAAATGGTATCTTCTATATGGTGATGGAGAATCAAAGTAGTAAAAAATCAAAAGAATGTTGGTATTCATTATTCTTTCCAGCACCATTGAGATTACAGGTAAATAAATACATGGCATGTGAATTACCTGTGCTGCCCAGGGGGAAGGGGAAGTCAAGGGCCACCTCTTCCTCTCTGCGCTGACCACATGGTGCCTGGCAGGGCTGGCCATTAGAGGCTGCCTGGCACAGGGCTGTGAAGTCTACGGGCGGAGCCAGGCACACAACCATATATGGGCATGCAAGGCAGGTCTCTGCTGCTTCATCTGGCCAGCCTTGGAGCACTCTGTCCCCTTCTCTTATGGTCTTAAGTGATCCGTGGAAGTGGTTGAATCACAGCCCTCTTCCTTCCTGCCCCTTCCACCCCTGTGTTCCAGTGGCTTCAGTTGGATATGCTGAGCTCGAGTCCTCTTGGAAGCACCCATGTGGACACTGCTTTGGTGGCAGGAAGTACCTCCTTTCAAAGTTTGAACGGTGCTTGTGTGCAGCAATGGCTTAGGGAGAGGCACCAGAGCATGGAGAACACCCACAGGAGCAATGTTTTGGGGGCTTGCTTCAGCAGTCCCCTACAGTGATCAGGTGGGGGGTGGCTGGCCAGAGTATGCTGCCCCCAAGACTTAGGGGCAAGGTAGATTTGGGGCAAGGTGGCCCCCTGGTTAGTCAGTGGGCTATTGCTAGCCATGGCAGCTGTTAGCAGCCCACTGTTAGCAAAAGGAGTCCTCAGCAGGGCTGTATGTCCCAGACTCCAAGGAAGTGAAGAGGACTGGCCCTGAATGGGACTCTGAATAACCCGCAGAAGTGCCTAGGCATGCTGTATTGGCTTGGTAAGCCATGGAAAAGGGGAGCAGCCCAGAGGTCCTTGAGTGGGCAAGGGTCACTTGACCAAGCAAGGCGGTGCCTCTGCCCCTTCTTACTGTGCTTGTCATCTCAGGTGAGGTCAACTTTTAGTCAGGTTGCATGCATGCGCATCTCTCTGCTCCTTTCCATGTGATCTTTGCTGGCTATGCTCCCTTTTGAGGGTGCTTCTTCTTTGCAGCTATGGATCAGTCCCAGCCCCCCCCCCTCCTTATTTTCTAGGTGGCAGAAGATTCTCCAGCTTGGAGGAGGCAGTGTGAAAGAGCAGGGGTGAGGGGATTCCTATTTTGGGAGCCTGCAATGGCAAAGTCCCCTATAGGGTAGGCTTAACCCTGGATGTACTAGCAGTGGCTCCACATGGTTATTGGGTTTTGCTTGGGCAGTGGTAGCTTTAAATGGTGTTAAGAACACTTCATTGAAACACAGCTCACTGCCCCCCCAGGCATGCGCCCGGTGCATGACACACATACCCCGCCCCCTTGGCGCTCTGCCACTAGCAGCAGGCTCACATCTGTGACTTCCCTTTCATCCCTGTTGATCAGATTGTCTGGACTTCAAAGTGAAGAGGTTTGCATTGGCAAGGCTCCCACATTGGCAAGGCTCTCACTATGAACAAGAATGGGGGGAGGGGTCATCAGGGGGCCTGCCAATATCTTGTCCTTTAGTGGGATCATCTACAATGAGTCCCACAATAAACAAGTTGTGGACAATTTTACAAATGTCTCGAGTTTTTACTGGCAGGCCAGAGGCTCCTCCCCACTCCTCAGTTAGCAACTTACTCGCAACTATAAAAATAAAACATCTTTCCACTTGGCTGTGATAAGAAATACTAGGGTCAAAAGTGTACATGTTTCTGTCACAATTTACTGTTAAAACATCTGTTTGCTCCCCCATCAAGTTCCCAATTCATGGTGTGGGAACTGGAGATACACTAACGGCAAAAAAAGTTGTCTTTCAGGGAAGTCAGGACTGGCTTTAATCAGTCCTATGCTCACTATTAACTACTAGCAGCAGAGCCAATTGTGAAGGAGATGCAATGGGCCCTTGTAAAGGGTTGAAGAGGAAGCATCTCCCCCAGCAGTGGGCTTTACTGGGACTGTAGCAACCCCCCTTGCTCTCAGCATGATGCTTGCCACCCACCTGGTTCTCGGTCTGCAACTTGGAGTGGGAGAGTTTAGACAGGTGTGGCTTGGGATAGGTGGGATGATGAGGCTATGGGGAGAGCAGAGAGGAGTGACAGGGTGGGAGAGAATGGAATTGAGTGGCTTGAGTGGCAGGAGAGTCGATAGGTGAGACTTGGGGTGGTGGATTTGGGAAGGCTGGAACAGAGTGACTTTGGTGGGGAGTGGTTGGAAAAGTGAGGGTCCTGGAGCTGGGTTGGCAAGGTGAGATTTGGGGTGTAGGGAGGGTTGAAAGGTAATGTTTGTGTGGGGGAGGCTTGGAAGGTGTGGCTAAGGGTGGGAAGGGTTGAAAGGTGAGTATTGGGGTGGTGGGAGGATGGAAAGGTGAGGCTTCGGAGGAGGGAAAGTTGGAAGGTGTGGCCACGGTTTGGGGAGGGTTGGGAGGTCACTATTGGGGGAGGGGTTGGAATGCCAAGAGGGGCTGTGTGGTAAGGATGCTAAGTAGAAATTGATGTAGTGGTTCAGGTGGGAATCCGTGATCCAAAAAGTAAAGCACATGAAGCAAGACTGAGAAACTTCTCTTGAACACATCTTCTCTCTACCTGACTCCTTCTCTCTTCCCCTCTAGAAGATTACTTCATCTGATCCTGTCTCTTTCCAACTTCTTCAACATCATAATTTTTTCTGTATTATTCATGACCCCCATAATAAGGCTGGTCCCTCAGCCTTTCAACCCATACTCAGACTGGTTTCAAGTGTGCAAACTGGGCCTTTGTAATTCTCAGTCTTGCTTCATGTGCTTTACTTTTTGGATCACTTGGCTTCCCACCTGAACCACTACATCAATTTCTACTTAGCGTCCTTACCACACAGTCCCTCTTGGCATTCCTAACTTCAGAGTTGGTGTAGGTCTAAGCTCCGCTCAGATCACTGGATATTCATAAGAGGGCCCAGATGCATCTAAATACCAACAGTTGATGCCAAGTGGGCTTCTCAGGAAAGTATATTCCACCAAAAATGCAGCAACACAAATCTCTGTACCTATGTGGCTCTCAGCACCCCATCACATCAGTGGGTTGATAATGTGGACTCAGGAGAATCTGGGGAAAAGATCTCAGTGAAATAGCAGGTCCACATGAAAGAAAGAGGTCCTTGAAGTAACCTGCACTCAGAGTTTGCATTTTGAGTGTAAAAGGTTTTAATGCTATGAAATACACTACAAACACAGCTGAAATAAGGACAGCTATTGATTTATAAGCAGTCATTACAATCTATCTACCCACTCTCATTGTTTAACACCTAATGCAAATAGGGAGCTTCGTAGACTGCAGTTGATTTCGAGATGCTTCATTAGGAGCATCAGAACTTTCTGCACCAAAACAGGGAGAGATAACATGGGGACGTCATTTTAATTGAAAGCCATTTGTTCCCAACAATAAGATGCAATGTCCCCAACAATAAGAGCATCTGGGCATAAGAAAGGCCCCGGATTATGGTGATTTTATTTTTTGATGTTGTATGCGCTAAACAATTTTAAAATCAGAATGCTCTCTCTGTGTGTGTGCATGTGATCCAACAAATATATTTTGTGGAATTTTTCAACAACATAGGACTTTAGTACTGTCCACACAACCAATATTATTGTTTGACACAGTGACTGCACAGTCAGGCTGCCCCAATAGTGGTATGCCTACCTGCAATTTCTCTACATCTAAGAGAGACAGTGTGGTGTAGTGGTTACTGTGTCAGACTCAGAGCTTGGCAATCCAGGTACAAATCCCCACGCTGCTGGGCGACCTTGAGCTAGTCACACTCTTAGCCTAACGGTTACCTATACCTCAGGGTTGTTGTGAGGATAAAATGGAGGAGAGAAAAACAATGAAAGCAACTGGAGAGAAAGGCTGGGCATAAATGAAGTGAAGTAAATAATTTTCCTTCCACTTTGCACAGACAGATGTTCATAATGTGCAGGGATAAACATAATTTGTAATACTTGTTTGCCTTTCACATATTACATATAAATGCCAAAAAGGTTGAATCTATCTGAGAGCTTTACTGTCACTGGCCGGTTGAATTTCAGGCAAGTTATAAGAGAAGCAAAGGTCTACAGCTGTAGCACATATGCTAGTAATTAGGTGAATGATGGAAAACTGCATCAGATAAACTCTGCTGAAGTTATTTACTAATCACATCATGTACTAAAGTACACTGCCTACTTCCTCCTGCACTATTTGGGCAATGATTTTCTGTACATTCCTTTTAGTTCGTTTTTTCTCTCTGCTCGTATGACAACTAATAATTTCTATGTGCAATTAGTTATTAAAATATGTAATTTTTCATTTTTAGGGTCCAACTAGATTTTTTTTAAAAAAGGAGGTGTGGTTACCCTTTATCGATTCTAAGGATACAATCAAGTGCATAATTACCTGCATCTAAATCCCACTGTAATCAATACGGCTTAAACACAACCAAATTGGTGCTGAATTATTTCCTAAGGTTGCATTGAAGGTCTCCTATTGATTCTTGATTTGAACGTGAAATGGATTATACATATAGACTTAAAATGATCACCTTTCTTGTTAATATTTTTTAGGAATGGCTATTGTTAATGTCTTGGCAAATGTAAGGTAAGTTTTTTTTTCTGCCTTGAGGAATTGCTGCATGAAATTTTATCCCAAGCCAGGACAAATAATTAACAAATTTATCCCATTGAAATATTTATTCTGCTTCTGAGATATAAATAAAGATATCAATATGAGCAGCTGGGAGTCTACTGACTTTTTGACCACAGCTCCCCTTTACAAGGATCACAATTGCAAGAAGCATCCTTCATTTTGAAAGGCTGAATCATTCTGACATGAAGGCAAGGCTATAATCAGACTTCCTTTTTTTCTGTTGGGGATGCCACATTTTCAGAAGGGGCTTCAGAGAAACAATGTAAAACCAGTGATTTGCTCTTAACCAAACAAAACTTATTTAACCTGGCCTCCATTCCCAGAGGGCTCCATGGGCTACAGAGACAATTAATTGTTCGTGTCTAGAACATGTATGTGGAACAAGAACAGTTATTTTTAGGTTCAGAACTTTACTTATTTATAACCTATTTATCTTAATAAATAATAACATCCTTAAGTTACTTCTTTTCATGTCCTATCATAATAATTAAAAAGACACACACACACACCCCAGATTGCTTAAGCATGGTAAATGATAATAGAGCTCTTGAAAACGCCACTGTGAACCAACAGGAATTGTGGCAGGGCAAAGCAGGGTAGGTCAGGGAAATGAAATTTGAAACATTAATACTCTGTAGAAGTGGCATGATTCACCACTGTTCTGTTTTGAAACAAATCTTTGCTATTCAGTTAAAAGATTCCCCTTTAGGAAAGGAGAATCAGTTATCTGGGCAATGGACTAACCCTGCTTATGATCCTATATAGAAGGATTCAGGTTGACAAAAACATTAAGAAACTTACAATGCAATTCAAAGATCATATTCCTGGGGTAAGTCCTGTTGAGTAGACTTAAAAAGGATTCTGAGAATACCTGTTTAGGGCTGTTCTCTTAATCACATTGAAAATTCACATGCCTTTCTGGAATACAGGACAAAGTCACCTTTGGAACCATTTTAGCAGACAACACATTGATATACGCCAGGAGGGAAGGGGGTGGTATTTAACAGTTAAATATGAAATCTGTTTGCGAACATGAAAACCCCAAATGGAAATGAAACATCACACCTGAAGATGCTGCTTTTATGATAATCTGGTGGTTGAGTTTTTCATACTTTCATTCACACTCAGAATGGACTTAGACAACCATTTCCACCCTCTGCATTGGTCTTTAAGTAACTTTACTGTACAGTTTTATCAAACTCAAACCATGGTGGATTTTGTGATATATTGGAGCCCTTCTGACACTCTAATTGCTCAGGCAACAGACCAAAGAAGACACAACAGAACAGTTTAACTAGATTATTTAATTAATTAAACTAAACTGTGCAAATATTTAAATATCCTAGATTTTTAAATAAGCAGGCAGAATGTCTGAAGCTGCCTGTTCTGACAGACCTACCATGACTCCAAATATAGCCAGCATACTTTGTTGGCTTTGTTTATCATTGTCTTCAAGCAATGGTGCCCCACCCCCCCACCCCCGCTTCCCTTGTCAGGTTTGGAAAAATGTTGCTCAGTACCAAAGGGCCTGTCCTTCCCAGCCACACTGCACTGCACAGCCAGTGATATGCTGTTCTGAAAATTCCCTCCACCACATGGATGTCTGAGGGTGTTTGCTGATAATCCCTGTCCCTGCCAAATCTAGTTATGGCCTACATAGCTAACTGACTCGCCTAGAAGAAAAAAAACCACCAATCACCCCAACATCATGAAGCAGGTAAAAAAAAAGTAGTCCTTGATGTCTCTTAGAAAGAACTGAAAACATTCCTTTTGGCCCTGAAGCAATCAGCTAATCCCATGATGTTAAAGGGAGGGTGTGGAGGAGCAGCCTGCAGAAAAAGCCTGTATCAAGGAACTATGGCACTAATAAGCCTGGCTTCTCAACTGACTGCTGCTCAGACTTCTTGCCCAGTGAGGCTTCATCATGCTTCCTTTGAACCAAACTGTGCTTGGGCAAACAGCTCACCAGCAATAATGCTGGGAATTTCACTTTTACTGGTTCTGCCACAGAGTTGCCTAAAAAGAAGATGTGCAGATCTAAATCATATTTGTGCCATGTGATGGGAATTTGTGCAGTTCTAAAGCACTTGTCAAGGCAATAAAGAGAATTTAAGTGGAAAACAAGTCTTTGTTTATCAAACATATTACAACAGATGACATTGTTTGTTGATCTCATAACTATCAAAATGCCTTTGTCTTAGATTTGGATTTCTGTTTGCCTCAACCACAGAACATGGCTGTGGTTCAAAGTTGCTTGCTGCAAAATTTTAAGGTGTTAATTCAGCTATGGTGATTTGGTCATGCACTATGTATATAAATAAGAATCACACACACACACACACCCCAGTACAGTTGCAACAGTTCCACAATTCACTGGTCACCTCTACATTTTCCTTGGGAAACCCCTGGGATTCTCATTGCTGATAAATCAAAAATAAATAGTTGTCTGAATCCTCCATAGGCAGGATATTCTGTAAAAAATCTATTATGAAGCAAATAGTTTTTTAAAAGCAAAAACTTATGGCTGACAGTCTTTGAGAACAGTATAGTCTTGATAAAGCTTTTGTTTAACAACAAAAATCTTACTGAATCCAGGATTGTATTCAAAAATGCATTCTGTGAAGGTCCTTCCACTTAAATCTGTAGCTTAGCATCAGGAAGAAAAAGGCGAGGCATCTGGGTTTAGGGCTTTGCTCCGCTTCATTTTACTGCAATTATCTTTCTATTTAGCCTGTTTAGTTCTGGGGTAGCTCAGTAGGTAAAGCCTCGGATTATCAGGCAAGAAAAGAAAATGAGAGGTGGTTGGGGATAGACTGAGCTGTAATCTAAACAAGGAAAGAGTGACTATGCATTATCTTAATATGAATGGAGATTCCTGAGATAATGCATATAGCTCTTAAAAGGGGAAGAAAAGGGCTTTGCCAACAGCCACCCCATTGTTCAGCATTTGTCAGGACTGAAATAAGAGACGACTTGCTTTTCAGGTCCAGTCTGTGAGGATAGAGGAGTGGAATGTGGTTGGAATCCAGCTGAGTATTTGATGTCTTCATATTTTTTTTTTGGTGGTCTTTTCTAAAAGAGACCTGGCAGGGACATGCAGCCCGCCTGGGGAACGGGCAAAGCTTGAAACAAGTGGCTTTGCCAGTAACATGCAATTGAAGGACAACAGTATGTCTTTATTGCCATGGTAGAGCTAATAGAGTTGTGATGACTTCACACCTGCTCCACCACGTAAAGAGGGGAAAGGACAAAAACAAAACAAACACCACCACGCTGCTCCCACAGGATGAACTCTCCCAGAGGCCCACTGCCATCTACAGTAAGACTACAGTTTGACAGATGAAGTGCCTGACAATGACGTAACTCTTCAAGAACCATGCAGTGACTAGAATTCTAAATGATAATCTCCATTCCTTTTTCTTTCCCTTATTCCCCATGCCGGACCGAAAAGCCAAAAATATCTTCATCAAATGCAGACAATGCAAAACTACAGTTGACTTTACTGGTTTTCCTAGAAGGTTCCTCTCCATCCTTTTGAGATGTCTCCCATGTAATCGTCATGACAATTCATATATATATATATAAAGATTGAGATTTAAAAAAATACCTTAGAATGTTCAAGAATATAGGGATATTAAAAAGATAGTTGACATTTTGAAAAGAAAAAGAAAGCATTTCACTGATTTCACTGATAAAAGCAATCTGGTTTCCTTAAATGGTAAGGTATCATTTCTTTTTTTTTCTCTGTCTTTGACAGATACAATGTGTAGCTATGTCACAGCATTATGGTAAACCTTATAGGGGGGACACTGCAGGGTCAGGAAGATTCTACATTCTTAGCAGAGCGCCAGGGAAAGGAATGTTTACATGACCCTCGGCACAAAGTTTAAATATATGCAGCAGTTTTGCTGTTAACTCCCTGAACTCACTGGCGGAGCACAGACTGCAGCAGGAAAATTCTGCTCCACTTGTTGTTACTTTGTTACTGTTAAAACCATTCACCTCCCGTCAGCTGTTTTGGACATCTGTTCAACTCTATAAATTGTTTGCATGGGGGCAGTTGGCCTTTTTTCAGTTTGGTCAGAATTGGGGCGGGGGGTTGTGGAACATAAATATTAGCTTGTCTTTTTATTTGTGTTGGTTGAAGACAGATGAGAGGATGAGAATGAAATCTTGCAAAGCGAGCCAAAAATAATGAGCAGCAAAGTTTTTGCTTGACAGCGCCGTCCTCGGCTTTCAAGTCTGTAACCAAAATGCAAACAAATGGAGAATGTGTGTATGACCTAATGTTTGGTTAACATGCAGTTTAACAAGACCAAATCAGAAATCCATTTGGCAATACAAGAGTGTATGTAATCACATTCAGTTCCTTTTGACTTAGACAGGATTGTCTTTCTCAACATCAGACCTGCTATGCAGCTACTTGCTAGATTATTCCAAGTAGTTAAAACACTTTAATTCTTTTCAAAGCTTCCAAAATAGAACAGAAGTACATTTCAGTTATTAAGTAGGTCAACTTGCAGAACCAGCTCTACAGATAGTGAAAATTTTGATAGACTTACCAAACAATTCATTACTTAGCAAAATTAATTGGTGTCATGCTCCTACTTAGAGATGTTTAATAAAATACATTATCTCAACTGGGTGATATTTGAGTGATCTACTTGCATGGACAGCATAACAAACGTTAGTGGAAGTATGTGTAGGAAATTGTGTCAGTGATTACTTTCACAAAAAGGGATTTCTGGTTTCCAACACACAGCATTTATAAAAATAGCTGCTGCAGTTTTCCATGATGACAAATTCCAGAACTGTTGCTATATTGATCTCTTTCAGGGGAAGAATTGAATTTAGGGGTACAAGTACAAACATATGTATTGTGCCATGATTGTTTTTTATAGCTAATTGAGTATAGCTAATCTGGGGATGTGCTTTTAAAAGCATAGAGGCTGGGGGCAGGTCTCAGGGGTGTGACTCCACGCCGAGCCCTGCCTCCTGGAGGGAAGGGCTCAGGGCATGGCCCCACCCCCAAGTCTCTGTGCTTTTAAAAGCACATCTCTGGAGGCTGGTAGTGGCTTCTGCTCTCTCCAGGCTCTGGGAAGGGCAGAAGCCAGGGGCGGGGCTCAGGGATGGGCCCCCACCCCAAGCCCCACCCCATGCATGGGGGGCACCCAGAGAAGGTTTGTCTCCAGGCGCCATTTTCCCCCCATGTGCCTCTACAGGAGCCCAAGCTGGCATCAAAAGGGACATTCTCAGGAGTGTGGTCATCTTTAGTCAGCTTTCTGAGCCCTTTCAAGCCATTTGCCAGCGCAGACTTACACTACCAAAATTACTGGTGCAGCCCATTGACATGCATAGGCCTTTTTCACTGAAAAAGGGGCAGTGTCGATTTTGGTTTGCTATCTGGGGCACAGCAAGCCTCTTCGGAGGTGGTGTGCCTGCACCATGGCTGCACCATCCCAAAACACAGAACTACCCTCCCAAAATTACACTACTATCATCTGCATTTGCTTATCAAAAAAGAAAGCATTTCGTTTTTAAATCTTTTCCTTATACTTTAATTCTCACCTGAACCACTATATGTGTGAAAAAGGCATTCCATTTTTCCTAAAATTCTGCTCTTGGTCTGTTATTTATTGACTGCTCAGCTATATAGAGGACTTTTGCTATTATATGGTCCCAATTTGGACTATATTACAGCACAGTACAGCCAGGAATTCTGCACAACTCCCAAAGCTACAAAGGGTCTGCTCCAGGGTTGCCACTGCTATTTTCCCTTTGCCCTGTGACTTTCAAAAACCACCAAAGAGGCAGTACTTTTAAAATGTCCCTGTGTGACCCCGCTGACCCCACTGCTGTGCAAACACCATGGGAGCAGAACCAGGGCAGAACTAGTCTATTTTTCCTGTCTCGCCACTCTGGCCCACCCCACCAATCAACAGGCGCTGGGAGTAATAAATGTTTGTGTTGGCTTAGGAAGTGCTTGCATTTTGTCTCCTTCCCCCCTTTTTGTGTTTAAATCCATGGCTGCTTGAGAGGATCATTGCCTTTCTCTCCTGTTCGCCCCCCCCCTTTGTGTTTAAATCTATAGCTGCTTGAGAGGATCATTGCCCTCCTCTCCTGTTGGCCCCCCTTTTTTCCATTTTAATCCACAGTTTCTCCCTCTGTGTTTTTCCCCCCACTGCAATCAAAGCCATGTCTCTTATCATCATGGAAGGAGTTTTGGGCTCAATGTCATTTAAAACTAAACTAGTGAAAGTGAGTGGGGGAATGGGAGGAGAATCAGCCAACCAGAATGTGGGAAACGGAGGGAAGAGTGCGGGAAACATGTGTGCAAGAATGCGGGAAATATATGTGAAAGAGATTGTGGAAGAGATCACAGTATAAATGGAATAAGGCATAGCCTAGTGCGGAAACAGTTGGGGCATTACGCCCTGGTCCTACATCAACTCCTTGGAAGCACCAGGGAGCTGTGTGAAAGGAGAAACTGCAACAAATCGCACAGTATGTAACTTCCCCAGGATATTTTGACCATGTAAAAATGCCCCCCCCCCCCTTGTTACAACAAGCTGAGAAGTTTTTGGTCTGAATCCTTCAAGCTGTTACGACCTGTCTGTCTTAACTGAGAGAAAACTACACATCTTTGAGAAAATAGTTCTGTCAAAGTGTGTGACAGATACTATTGTTATCAGTCTGTGTGCTGGGTGAAAGCAATCAAATACACAGACAAAATGCACTGGTGGGAAGAGTTTAATAATGGGCCATCTGAAGAGACTTTATAAACTAGATTAGGAATATCTTCTAGGAAAAGAAGTGTGCCAGTGGGTCTGAAGTATTAGGATTTTCTTTTGTTTACCTCAGTAGAGAAAGGGGTTTTTTTAGGGTCTTATCTAACTGGGAGGGCTGCTTGAGAGTACTGAGTAAATGTACCTAACCTATATTAAGACCCTGTATGTGGGAAACCATTAGCCAGAACACCTAAGCAAAGAACCTGAACAAACTGTGAAACATCTTTGAAACATCAAAACTAAACTGAATTAAGTAATTTTAAGTGCTGTGATGAAGAAACTAAAAATGGTAAGTCGCCGTGCCCAGCTCTCTTGTGACTAGTGTAAATATATTCCTCTTGTTTCTTGCCTTATTTGCTTCATCTCCAAGTTAATATTCCTGCCTTTACCATCTCCTCTGCTTGTTAGATAAACCTGTGTTACTACTTGAGTTTATATCTGCTTCAAGTATTTATTTTAGTGTGCCTTTGTGAAAGGAGTGCCTGTGGAAAAGAACAATAAAATTCAACAGACATCATTCACCTTCTGGTGTGTGATAACAAGGCTGAGGGGAAATGCTTTCAAATAAATGTCCCCTTATTTCTGAAGCAACTCACCCCAGAAGGGAAAAAGTGGGAAGAATGAGTGGTTTCCCTGCCTTGGCGATATAGAAATTTGAAAGGGGGTGTTCGTCTCACTGCCACTGTCCTTCTTCATGATCCTGCCACTCCAGCATCTGGAACTCCCCCTGCCAATGGCCTCTCTCACCTGGCCAAGATCAGTTGCTCAATAAACATTTTTATCTGCATGGCACCAACAAATTGCATGTCTGTGCACAGCTTACATGGAACATTTATTGTTACTGTTTAGTTTAAAATACTTCTATGTTCTGGTGTAAAATTCTTAATTGGTGTTTCTCTAGATCAGGGGTAGGGAACCTGCGGCTCTCCAGATGTTCAGGAACTACAATTCCCATCAGCCCCTACCATTTGATTGGCCATGCTGACGAGAAAAACTGATAGGGAATTATAGTTCCTGAAGGCTATCCCTGAGCTGGAGACCTAGGTATATTCTTACATGCACTGGAAATGATGTCATCTTGTCAGCAGAAACATGGGGACATTCTGATATTTGGGCAAAACCTTTATGGTTGAAGCAGTTTTTACCAGAGAGTGTTTGCACAAGTACCAGAGTGTCCTCATGTTGCCAGCAATGTAATGATGTCACTTCCAACATGTGTCAATGAATCACTGGCGACAGAAGCCTACACCTCAGTTTGCTGCTAACTCCCCCCACCAACTTAACAGCACTGGGGAGGAGAGGCCCGAAGTGGGGGATCCCCCACTGGATGTCTTGCAACCCTAAAAACCATGCATGCATATAGTATCTTTGTGCTCTTGATCACTGGGATATCATTCTTTATTATTAGAGTGAAAGGTAGCCATCTTAAGTAAAGTTACATGGAAGAAACATCTTCTACAATCAATTGTAAGCAAGGATGCCACAAATTTCTCAGCAACCCTGTTTGACAATGAAATTGGCAATAAGGCCAATCAAGAATATGTTTGGATTGCACTGAGAAATGTGAACAGTTACTGAACATGTGTCTAGCTGATTGCTAGTAAAGAGCCCATTGAAAGTTGATCAAGAGACCAGCTAGGAATTGGATTCTGATATGCCATTGCCACAGAATAAAGTCAACGTGCAAACTGGAGAAAAGAGTTTGTTTCTCTTCCCTCCTCTCCAGGCTGTCAGGAAGAGAAGGGACGGTTTTGCTATTTGAACTGCGAAAGGGAGAGGAGAAAGAGCTCTCCACCCTGCTCACAAGTCAAGCTTGTTAGGGATGGATGCAATGCTTCTGAGCTCTCCAGAAGAAAAGGGGGAAGATAACGAGAAGTTAACTGCAGACTTATTGCAATCTATAGAAGGTTGTTTCTACAGACAGACAGTGTGATCTACTAGGCCCCCATTTACACATTACAGTTGGTTGTAAAGAGAAGATCATCTGAGATTGACAGCACTTTCCACAATCAATAGTGAGGCTTTCATCTGTAGGTTTATAAAGAGAGATGGTTTCAATGTATTGGGAGGGGGGTTTTTTGTTTGATCCAATGAGGTCTAATGATGGTTATATTGATGCCTGTCACCTTATAGTGACTGGAGACTGACCCAATTTTCAAGTGGAAACATGGTGAAAAACGTATTGTCGAAGGCTTTCACGGCCGGAATCACTTGGGTGCTGTGTGGTTTCCTGGCTGTATGGCTGTGTTCTAGCAGCATTCTCTCCTGACGCTTCGCCTGCATCTGTGGCTGGCATCTTCAGAGGATCTGATGTGGGAAAGCAAGTGGAGTATATATCTGTTGGAGTGTCCAGGGTGGGTGGGAAACCTTGTCTGTGGTAACAAAGTGACAACCAGGTCAATAGTTGAGGCGTCTGAATAGAAATTATGAGTAACAATGAGACTATAGCCTGGGGTAACCCTGTAGATACCAAGGTCACTGGTGGGAGCATCTGAATAGAAGTATCCTGGACGGTTTCTTTTGTCGATGGTCATCCTGTGTTTGTGTGGAGCTGGTTTGACACAGTCTTGACCCTAGTATTTTTCAACACTGGCAGCCAATTGATCCAATCAATTGATCCAATCATACACAAGCGTCTCTGCAAATCTGGAGACTCACCCTCAAGACTCTATGGACTCCCAAAAACCCACAAGGACTCCACTCCCACTCTCAGACCCTATTGAGTGCAATTGGATCCTCCTACATATGATTTGGCAAAGTTTCTGGCCACACAACTGCAAATCCATATTGGTCTTACTACACATTACATTAAGGACTCAACTCACTTCATTGAAAAAAATCTCAAACTCAACCCAATGACAAACTGATCAGTTTTGATGTGGGTGTCCCTATTCACCAAAGGTCCCATAGCAGACACCATGACACTCATTAACCAAAATTTCCCAAAGACATCACAGCCCTGTTTCAACATTGTCTCACTACCAGTTACTTCCAGTGGGATAATGAATACTATGAACAGAAGATGGGGTAGCCATGGGTAGCCCCTCTTAGCCCTGTAATAGCAAATTTTTATATGGAACATTTTGAGAAACAAGCCCTGAAAACAGCACCAAAAAGAGACCCACCATATGGTTTCCGTTATGTGGATGACACATTCACCATTTGGAGCCAGGAAGAAAACTAAACAAGTTCCTGGACCATATCAACAAGATCTTACCAAACATCCAATTTACTATGGAAAGAAAATGAAAGGCTGCCATTTAGATGTGTTTCCCAGTCATCCATAGAAGACAAACCAGCAATTGGGACACCTTACGGTGTAGCCACGAAACCTACTCACACAGACAGATATCTACACAAAACTCCAGCAATCACCATCCGGGCCAAAAGGGCACCATAAAACTTTGGTACATCAGCATGAAGCAGAATCTGTGAACCTCACCTCCCTACAAGATGAATTGAATCCACCTAAACAGGGCTCTACTGGGCTAATGGTTACTCTAATACAGAAATCAGAAGGACTGCAAGAGACCAAGAACAAACCATGAACAAAGATAAAGAGCCATCTGAAGGGAAGGTGTTCTTACCATACATCAAAGGGAACCACTGATGCATGGGAAAACTGATGAAGAAGCACAACCTACAAACAATCTACAGACCCACTAAGAAAATTCAACAGATTACTCACGTTCAATATGGATAAGAGGGATCCTCTAGCTACTGCAGGGTCTGCTCGCACCATGCCCGGCTGTGGACAAGTCTACATAGGAACCACCAAGCGCAGCGCACAAACCGCGTGTCAAAGAACACGAAAGGCACTGCAGACTATTTCAGCCAGAAAAAATCAGCAATAGCAGAACACATGATAAACCAACCTGGACATAGAATATTATTTGAAAAAACAGAAATTCTGGACCACTCTGAAACCACTTCGTCAGACTACACAGAGAAGCAATTGAAATCCATAAGCACATAGACAATTTTAACAGGAAGGGAAGAAACTATGAAAATTGACAGAACTTGGCTGCCAGTGTTGAAAAATACTAGGGTCAAGACTGTGTCAAACCAGCTCCACACAAACACAGGATGACCATAGACAAAAGAAACAAAGGCCAGGATACTTCTATTCAGATGCTCCCACCAGTGACCTTGCTATCTACAGGGTTACTCCCAGGCTATAGTCTTCATTGTTACTCATACTTCTATTCAGACGCCCTCAACTATTGACCTGGTTGCTGCCTTTGTTACTCACAGACAAGGTTTCCCCACCCACCCTGGACACTCCAACAGATATATACTCCACTTGCTTTCCCACATCAGATCCTCTGAAGATGCCAGCCACAGATGCAGGCGAAACGTCAGGAGAGAATGCTGCTAGAACACGGCCATACAGCCCGGAAACCACACAGCACCCAAATGGTGAAAAACGTTTCTGGCTGTGAGGGATATGACAGAACCTTCCGCCTGTACAACATGTGTACACATGTTATGAACCTGCTGTGGAACCGGGGGGTAGTGGCCCTCCTTACACTACTAGCACACTTGTATTGTCTGAAATGCCAACACTGGTTATGACAAAAGAAAGGGTTTACAGCTATTATCCCATAATTGAATATTCCAGCTACACAAACTAATTTATTTAAATGGTCTTTGAATTAGTTCTGAGACAACAGATTTTGAAGGAAAACCCAATGCTCCAATGTGCAGCCAGGACAATGTTACAACTATACAGTGCTCTACAGAAACAATGACTGCTCCATTCACTTCAGTGGCAAATCTTTAATCCACAAATAAGATTGTACTGTTTCCTGACACTGTAATGAATGGGACAGCTCCTATTTGTGCATAAAAAGCACATAGGAACAGCATCAGGCCATTGGATCATCCCTTACAGTTTGAATTTATCCATGCTTTGTTTATAGTTTTTGCATCAGTTTCAAGCTGCGAAGAAAACATTACTGGCACAGTTTAACAAATATCCCTAAACCTTTGGTATTTGAAGACACAGAGGTTAAGTAAATATTTGTTCATTTGAATTCAATTTTCTAAACTACTGTCAGTGTGTACAAATATATACATTGTAAAACTTAAAAAGAGGAAAGTCACTCATGCAGTAGAAGCACCAGAGAAAGGGTTTTCAAAGTTCAGCAGGCAGTGAACAATCTGAGGGAAATGACACACTGAATGAATTTTCATTCCTGCACCATGTAAAGACTAATTCAGTGACAACTTGGTTGTCTCTGTAACTGAAATGTTGGGGATGATCAAAGAAAGAGTGACAACAAATGTCCTTGTGGAAGGTATTTTACAACCCTAGTGACACCAGACACAGCTGACTTTTTCATTTGCATTTGTATAAACTGAAAGTCACTATTTATTTTGAGAAGCAAACATTTCTCTATATTGACAGGCACCTCACTTTATGGTACAGTCTTCATGCATTTTTGGGAATACGAGAGAGTTTCATGAGGAATCTTGGGGCTTTTCATGTCTGTACCCCTTGAGAATGCCCCACAGATGGATCTGACAGCTGTTTGCACCTGACAGATTAAATCTGGTAACTGAACTTACTGTTTGTTCACTCAGCCAGTCCTTGAACTAGAACCCATGGGGAGTATTGAAAGCAGGTTCAGCAAGTGATTCAAAAAGAGAACTATCCACCAGCCAGACTAATAGTTGTGCTAAGCTTGTCACAGTTGGAAGTCAGCTATTTGAAAATTTTAGAGCAGTGCTATGACAAGTGTCTCCCCCCCTTTCCTTTCAGCTGTATAAAAGCAAAAAAGAAAGAATCCTGATATAAATAGATGGATGTTTCCCATAACTTAAAACATAAAACACTGAGAGTATCAATTAAATGGCATCCACCAGCAGTACTGATGCAAGGTTTATCGCATCATAACCATTGGCCTGTTAACAATTCCAAACAGATTTGCCAAGAGCCACCATGGGCACTCAGACAAAGATTCACTTTAACCCACTTTCACTCCACCCAGATCAAATATATAAAATGACAACAAATTACATGACTTACCTTGCTCTGTAGGTCTGAAAGGTAGTAGCCAGGATTAGTAATCAACAATAACACCAATGAAGAGAAAACACTGCTGCCAAAAAACTAAATCTATCCTCCTGTTTCTTCTCTGGAATCTGAAAACATGGGTTATCTGATTGGTGTTCTTTACACAGCTGACAGATGAAAATCACTGCTACATCTACACATCACACCCTTAGGCAGACTGATGCACATATCTAAAAATGCACATTGCAGGTGTCTCAACATAGCTTGAGACGCACCCAAACATGAGAAGTCAATCTTGATATCCCAGTCTATCAGAATTGCATCAAGGTATCTGGTTCACTAATGGATTGTCTGTATTTAGGGTACACCAAATTTAAACCCCTCTCCTCAATTGCCTGCCTTGATCTCATGCTGAATTCTATGCTTTTTATGGTATATTTAGTGTTGGTGGCTCTTTTGTGCTTTTTAGAGTGTTTTTTTTAGTAAAACGCCCACATTTTATAGCAGATTTAAACAATGTTGGTATGAATTAGATAGTAGGGCAAATAAGTATTTCTTTCTCTCTGAATCCAAAAATCATTATCTATTCCCTTTAGTAATGAGCAGGGTCAAAGGCAGATAAAAAGAACACTATGCAGATCTGACTAGCAAGTCCCTAAATAGAAACTAGCCTGACTATTTCAAAGAAGTGCATGAGTGTGAATGTGTGTTGATTGTAGCAAGGAAATGTCATGTTCATCCAAGTTTTGATCCTACAATTTCTACTCCCTGATTTAGCTGCGCAGGTGATAGTGAAAGAGGTTCATGTAATAGTCTCAGTGAAACAATGTCCCTTTTCTTCTCCTTAGTAATAGTGAAAGTCAATGGATTAATTAAATAAATATCATAAAAACTAAAAAGTAAGAACAAAACCAAAACTTAAAACAAAAGAAGTCCACATTACTAGGAAATATATAAGCTCATGGAAGAGGGAGGCAACATCTATGAGATTTGTCAATTACCCAAACATTTTCCCTATACTGCACAAGGGCTTCAATGAAATCACCAGCTGAGTCAGACAAATTCTGAGTCAGGCCAACCATAAACCAGCAGAATACATCACTAGTCCTTGAATAGGGTTGCCAAGACCAATTTAAGAAATTCCTGGAGATTTGGGGGTAGGGCCTGGAGACAGCAGAGTTTGAGGAGGGGAAACACTCAGTGGGATGTGATGCCATAGAGTCCACTGACCAAAGTTTTCATATCCTACAGAGGAAGTGATTTCTGTAGTCTGGAGATCAATCTTAATTCCAGAAGAACTTTGCATCCCTCCTGGAGCTTGGCAACCCTATCCTCCACTTTCAAGAAGGTTGGTGGAGGCATCCTTAATCAGGTAACATGTGAAAAGCACATCATCCACAATAAGGAGATAGTAGTGACTCCTCTACTCATGGTTTACCATACATATTGCATCCTTGAGGCCCAATACAGGCAAAGACAGACCCATGTTTGTCAGGACATTCATGAAATCTTGACCTGCTCTTGTTAAGGGGTATGTTGACATCTCCAAGAATTATCAAGCAGAGAGTCCTAATTCTATTATCACTTCTGTTAGAGATAATGATCCAGTACGGTTAACAACAGAATTCCAGTTTCTATCTCATCACTACACACCATTCACACCTATGGTGTTCTGGGTCAGACACTTGGAAATAAAGATAGAGTCATTATAGAACACAGCAGCCCTGTCCATTCTCCACATTGCTGCTTGGAGCAGCTGGAAGCCAAATGCTCTGAGTGGGGAAAAAGCAGGTGGAGGACAAGTTTAATGCCCCCTCCCCATTTCTTCTTAATTCCCAGACAATTCATGTCTAAGTAATGTTTGCTTTCATAAACAACATTAGGCTACCATTACACTCATTTATTGCCTGTAACCTTCATGAATTACAGAAATTACACTTTGAAGCACGGAAAAGTGAATAATTTAGAAAATAATATGCAAAAAATTAGATATAACCTTGTAACAACATGTTGGAAATATAAAATGTGTCTGAAATATACCATAATCATCACTTACCAAGGACAATTCAGATTGCACTTTACTGTCACCTAGAAATGATGTAGATAGGTTTGTTTGTTTTAATTATTGTAAGGCAGGACCCAGAAAAGACAGCAACACACAAAGCAAATTTAACAGTTTGTTGCAAGTTTAAAAATGAGTGACAGCACTATTCTCAGCAGAGTTACTCCATTCTAAACCCACTGAATTATCACTGCACTGCAAATCATACAGATGAGACTGTCCTTACCTATGACAATATTTCTGATCATCCTATCTTTCACTAGAAAATGCAGCCCTGAAACATCCTACTATCACACAAACTACTGCTCAGCTTGCAAGCTAGGCCACATATTGTTGCTAAAAACATAGTATTCCCTTGTGATGGAACATGGATGAAAGCCAAGTATATGTCACTTGGATAATGTTCAACATACTACATAGCCTGTTTTAAAATATTCAAGTTTCTAAAACTAACTCTGTAGCACCCTTTTATTTAAAAATTGCTCAATTTTCCTAGTAGTCATCAGAATTTGCATGACAATAGCACAACGTGGATATCACAGGAAAGATCTGGACTTTCAGGAAATAATCATTTGGAAAATTAGTAATCTTGCAATGTGAGTGAAGATATTTTTCCCCTACATGATTGCCTTTCATTAAAAAACAATAATTAACAACATGGTATGGTGGTTAAGAGCAGTAGACTTTAATCAGGAGAACCAGGTTTGATTCCACACTACTCCACATGATTGGCAGACTCTTATGGGGGCCTGCCACACCTGCCAACAGGCACCTGCCTCACAAGGTGCCTGTTGTGGGGAGAGGATCGGAAGGACTTTGTAAGCCACTTTGAGACTACTTACGAGAGAGAAAAGCAGGGTATAAATCCAAACTCTTCTTCTTCAAACAGTGATCTGCTACAATAGTTTGCAAGTTTTGTTGACTAAAAGCATATCTATGCCATAAACTGGTTTTGAAAAAAGATTAAATTATCACTACTTTCTCCAAGGGTTTGTAGATTGTAATACTTGATCAGAGTCTGTGGATGTTCTACTGGAACAAAGAAGAAAGTGATTTCCAATGCCTTTTTAAGAAACCCACTTCACCAGTAGAACATCCTAAGGAACCCAAGTAGTATAGGTTGCTTACTCTTCCCCTGCCTAGCATAAGGAACTAGCTCTAATTTACAGTTGTTCTGAAACTGGAGAAGGAAAGTTCACTCTGGGCTCTGGTACCATATTGAAGGCCAAGGGCTACAAAATAAAGGCCATGTTATACCTTTCATTAAGGCTTAAAACAGACATCAGGGTGAATTGAACTCCCCACCCTATCATTCCTCTGAGCAAAGTTTGATGTCTTCTTCTAGCCTAAGGAGCTTTCCTCCAATTTAAGTTGCTCTTCCATTGGAGCCACAAGTTGGAGGAAGTCTCCTTAGGATAGAGGAAGGCTCATTGGAGAATGGTTAGACCCACCCTACCTTGTAAACCCTTTTAGGTAAAAACAGGGGCTGTAGGATAGCTGCTTCACTTTCACCAAAGGAAGATCTTCCTGGCATGATTGAATTCAAAATGTCCCTCTTCTTTTTCCTTGCTCTCTTGTTCCTTTGTCTGCTCTGCCTTTTATAACCTACATCGTACTAATAGAATTTTGCAGTTCTGATCATGAGGACCACCATTTGTGTTTGTACAATTGCTCCATGGGAATAAGGGTCAGACAGAACAAATGACATCGTGCATTTCCCACCAATGAAAGTTTAAGAAATGCACAGCCCAATCCAGGATGGAGGTCGGTGGAGTGGCCACTGGACTCTATGCAGGCTTGCACCAACGTGTTTGCTCTCTCAGATGGTGTAAGTGGCAAACAAGAAGGTAGGTGGGCACTGTGAAGTTCTGCAGTTCCTGACCCACTTCCAGCCACTGATTCCAGAGTTGCACGGCCAAACAAGGCTGGCACAGGTGGAGTTGTTGTGGGGGCATTCCTAGAGGCAGAGTTGGCATTAGTTGGCTCCCACTGGGCTTTCACTCTGAAAATGCCACAAGTGAGGGAATTGGACTGATGCCACCCTCCCTGTAGTCTGTGGAGGCCTTCAGGTGGCCAGGCATTTTGAGTTTTTGCCTTGGTAAGGAGCATATTACTGAGGAGCTCAGGCTTGCACAAACCACTCAGACACTCTCTTGGGTAAAAAATAGCTGGCCACAGCTGTTTATTGAATTTGTGATACAGGAGCCAATGTGAGGCATAAGAACAGACCTTGGCATTGGGCGGCCCACCTGTTGAACTGATGAGCATCAAATTTCTCCAGCCCCTCAGCTAGGAAATGAAGCAAGGAATAACAAGTCCAGGGATCCCACTGGGTGCTGACCTCTGTATGGCCTCCCCTTACTAACTGGAGGTATAGGCCAAGCAGCAGCTTCCACCTGAGCATCCAATACACAGGCCTCCACACCCACAAGGCCTCTTGTGGGAGCCCCCAACACTGCCTCCCAAAAAAGGATCCATTCCAATACCCAATCCAGACGGCGAGACAGTCAAGGAAGGTGCTGTTGGACTTGTTACTGCTCATATGCTTACTGTTAAACTCAAGACTTAACAGGGCCTATATCCCACGGGCATTTGACTGAGCATAGCTGTCCAAATGGTTCTAGGAGCTGCCAGTGGTTGAGTGCCTTTACATGCACACAAACACAATGCTTGCTTATAAAATTACAATAAAGTCTATAATCTTTTATTTACAAGCCTCTATTCACTTTTTTGCTTGTAAGTCTCCCAAATGTAACAGAACACAAAGAAATGGCCAAGGTACTATAAATATTTTATATGAACATAAGGGAGAGTCTCTACCTTCCATAAAATAAAAGATAATTTGATGGAGAATGCATCCCTGCTGACACTTAATACTTTCAATGTACCATTTATGATATAACTTCTGTGTAACAAAAACAACATCTAGCATTTTCTTGTGTATTCTTTTTGCCCTGCTATCGTAGAGTTTGATTTTTTTTTAATGGAGGAAGGGAAGAGAACATGACAATTAATTTTCAGTGGTGTTTAAAATTACTCTGTATCTGTGCTGGACATTAAAAGAAATATGCACACTTCCTTCTTCCTGCAGTTATAGCACTGCTATCTTTATACCAGTGGCAACTACATCACCTTCTGTATTGACTGCTGATCTCTTCTTAGGTTCTGGTTTTCAAAGCATTTTTAAATGATATTTATACTCCACTTATACTAGTGTCTCTAGGCAGTTTACAAAGATTAAAAAACGATACGAAACACAATAAAAGGTTATGAATAAAATATAACAATTTTGCTGACATAAAACAAAGTAGCAGTCTGTCCTTGGTTTTTTCTAATACCAGAAGCCTTTGTAAAGTTTTTGGTGGGAGGTAGGCAGTTTCATGACATGTTAAATGAGCAAATAGTCTTATTAAAATAATAGCTGGGTTTTTTCCAAGGTTTTCTTGGTTTTTCCAAAGAAGTCTGGCTACTGTTACATTGATGCAGCAAGTTTACACACTAACAGTTTTGAAAAAGCAGAAAACCCAGTCTGGGCTGGATTTTTTTTTAAGAGAGGTTGTTGAGCCCTTTGATTGCAACACCCGACTGGTGATCTGTATTTAGTCTGATGGGTCACGAACTGTGAAGGCTTGGCTTGTTGCTCTTGGAGGGTTTGTTGCTCTTATCTGTAAACCACTAAACATAAACAAGCCCATGAGGAACAATGTGCTTACAAATATTGTTTTTGCTGAGTTTTTCCCTGGAAGACCCTTTTCTGTCTAACTTCTATGCATGTGCATATATGCATGCATGTATATTTGTTACAGTCAGTGTTCTGATCCTACAGATCTGGAAACGTTTGCTGTGATCTAGTAGGAATGATTTAGTTATTTCCTGTTTAACATAGAAACAGAGCAGGAATACAATGGATTTGTGTTTGCCCTCCAGACTGAGGTCTTTTTATAGGGAACTTCAGCAATCATGCAGTAATAAACGACTACCAGAAAAGCCAGTTTAACCGGATTGCACTGTTAGGGAGGAATAGAATATAGCAGCCTTTTAAACAGCCATGAGTTGGTGAACAAGTGGTAGAAATGGCTTCAAAAAACTTGTTTGCAACTGGTAAACAGAGGTCAATTCCGCACTTGCATTATCAACCTAAGTTCGAGTTGCATTCGACCTAAGTGCTCCGCACAACCACTGGGATCAACATGGTTTTGTACCAGCTTCGCCCCGTGCAACGGTCAAATTTCCGACTCCAGTTGGGAACTACTACTTTTTCAGGGAACCACGCTCGAACTCAGCTCAATTCCAGTAAAGTGTGGAATCTCTGGTGCCAGGAGTCCCCCATTCAGCCAATCACAGCTGAGTGTTTTGGGCATGCGTACAGCTGGAGAACCGCCATGGTGAAAATCACGCCTAATTTTTTACCCCTCTTCTTTCTTGCATTCAAAGCGATGGCTGGTCACACAAACGGCGCACAATTTCCGCTTACCAATGTAAGCGGCCAATCAAAAAACACCACCTTTGTCCATCCATTCCTGTGGCAGTTTTTTTTATAACGTGTGTGGGGATAGACGGAACATGGCCATAGAACAGTAGCCAATCAGAACGGAGCGGCGAAGAGGCACAGAATGATCCCACCCTCCAAGCTGGGATCAAGCTGGTTGCAGTGGGGAACAACAATGGCTTCGACCTAGGTTAGTACCCTTCTCAGGGAACTGGGTCGAACCTATTTTACTCGTGTGCGGAATCACCCAGAGTGTGTTTTAAACCTGTCTCCAAACCTGCCACAATCACAGTATGAGTTGGATTTTACACATGGGAATTTAAGAGAGCCTGCAGTGCACATCCGGCTGTTACGAAGGACATAGTGTGGGTTTCCTGAATCCATCCTGTGTATTCCATGTGTAACAGCTGCTCTGCACAGACTGAGAGGGCACACATCTAAGGCTCCTCAGGAGTTCCTGTCAGCCTTACTCTAACTGCCAACCCTTGGGGATAATGACAACTGTATGAGGGGAGTTTAACTTTTCCCTCCAAAACTGACTGCTCTTACCAGACTGGATTGGAGCACCTTTAAATGAGTCCCTAAGGCTTATTAACAGGCAAACAAAGATTAAATGTTTATTTATAGATTTACATGAAAATAAGTTACATAAATAATTAAACTTTTTCTTTTTCTCTGGTAGGAATACTTTACTAAACACTTTGTTTCAGATGTTCTATTATAGTTCCTAGACAGGACTCTGGCTCAGTTTTAACAGACTTCCTTCTACTAAACTTCACTTGATACACACTTAAATATACAATTCCTCCTACCGAAAGAGAGGCACACTGGGCTTACCAGAGCAGGCTCTGGCGTGTTCCACCTGGAAACCCACTCTCTGTGGAGGTCCTTGCGGAGAAAGCACCCAGATATGGGACAGTGAAGTCTCTGCCTAGGAATATGGGGTACCCCATATCCCTGGATGCTCCCCATTTGGTCAGGTTTGTTTGTGTGTTTTGTATTTTTAGTGTTTTTTTCACTTTTTGGCCGGCAGGAGGCGCAGTTTTTAGGCTAGCAGCACCAAAATTTCAGGGTATCATGATGATACCAGCCATGTTTGGTGAGGTTTGGTTATGGAACCCCAAAGGGGGCGCCTTCATCCCCCATTGTTTCCAGTGGGAACTAATAGTAGATGGAGCTACCCTTTGGGGGTTCCATACCTTTGTACCCCCTGAACCAAACTTCACTAAGCCTTGGTGGTATCATCAGGATAGTCTCCTGCTGACACTACCCAGGTTTGGTGAATATTGGTCCAAATCTATGATCCCCCACCCTTTCAAAATAACATCATTTTCAATGTTGTTTAAACTAGAGAGCCTAGATTCTCCCTTAAAGGTAGATTTAAAAGGAGAATCTGGGCTCTCTAGTCTAAACGACATTGAAAGTGATGGTGTTTTGGGGTGGATTCTTCCTTTCTAGGGGATTTAAAAGGAGAATCTGGGCTCCCTAGTTTAAACAACATTGAAAATGATGCTTTATCGGGGTGGATTCCCCTCCCCCAACAGCATCACTTTCAATGTTGTTTAAACTAAAGAGCCCTGGGTGTACAGATTTGTGAGTTGGGGCATGTTCTATAATATGATGGTGACTTTGGGATTACCTAGTGCAAAAAATCATTCTTTTGTTGTGGGGGGGGTGGCTGCCCATATGCCCCCCCGGAAAACTCATATTTTGCCACAGGCTCCATTTTCCCTAGCTATGCCTCTGGGAGAGAGCCGTGTATGTTTTGCTGGAAGTGGGGGAGGGTGATTTGTGAGAGATGATGCTGACATTTGTTTGGTAAATGTTTTGCTGGGGGTGATTTGTGAGAGATTTACATGCTTAATACCCACTTGCACTGGCTTACAGCTGTCTCTCAGGCTAACAACCTACCTCATAGGGTTGGTGTGAGGACAAAATTAGGAAAGAGAGTTGGTGAGGAGAGAGCCATGTATGTTTTGCTGGGGTGGGGTATGTTTTGTGAGCTGTTGCAAAAAATCATTGTTTGGTCATGGTGGGAAAGGGTGGCCACCCATACCGGGGGGTTGTCCTCAGGCTCCAGTTTGCCTAGATACACTTCTGTAACAACCGACCTCATAGGGTTGGTGTCAGGACAAAATTATGTATGTATGTATGTATGTATGTATGTATGTATGTATGTATGTATGTATGTATGTATGTATGTATTTATTTATTTATTTATTTATTTATTGATTGATTGATTGATTGATTGATTGATTGATTGATTGCATTAGGAAAGAAAGTTGGTGGGGAGAGAGCCATGTATGTTTTGGTGGGGGTGGGAGGTGTTTTTTGAGCTGGTGCAAAAAATCATTGTTTGGTCGGGGTGCCATATTGTTTGGTTGGGGGTGGCCAGCCATATCTGGGAGGTGCCAAACTCAGGTTTTGTCCCCGGGCTCCAATTTGCCTAGATATGCCTCTGGTGTTATTTAATTAACAGAGTCAGAACACACACCCTCAGAGACTGTCCCATATCCAGGTGTTTTTTCTGCAGAGACCTACAAATAAGCCCTCCGTGTAATTTAAGTATTGTCCTTGTGATGATGATTCCCTAGGACCTTGGCTCAGATTTCACATTTAGCCTGGCCTTTCCTGGTCTTTCACCAAAAACCCGCTATCCAGCCTCTTGAGTAGCAAAGATCTCTTTCTCTCAGTTCTGAGAGCTTCTTCTCTCTCTTTTTCTTTCTCTCCTCACTCGAACATCCACACTCTGGCCTTTTATACAGCTGCGGTAGCCAATCAGGTGGAGCTCCAGGTTATTGAATTCCTCTTTCTCTGACAGAACTGCACTTTAAAATTAACCCTTAATTCAGCAGTCTGTTAAACCATGCCTTGTAAAGGGACCTGAAAAACTAGTTTGCAGCCATGGTTTAGAGGTTGAACAGCAACCAGGACAAACACAAGCCAGTTCATTGGTTCAGCCTTAATGACAAGATGGCACATAATACCATTAGAAGCAATACAGTTGATTCATGTGCATGAGAAATGAGGAAAGGGAAATGTAGAAGCGCAAGGCTATATCATGCAACTCCAAACCAGGAATCATTCATCTTCATCTAATTTATACCCCACGCTCACTACAGAGGCATACAAATTCTGTATCTGCCTTCGTTCAAAAACTCCATGTGTTAGGTTAGGCTGAGAAAGAATGATTAACCCAGAGTCATCTGTTGACCTACATGGTATGCCTGGAAGAGTCCAAAGTACATCCCCCAGTACTTCTCCCTGCCTACTCAAGAGGTTAGGCAGATAAACTATAATCACTCTTTCCATGGAAGCCCTAGATAAGGAAAAAGAAGAGGTCCCAACGTGAGCTTCATGAATCATGTCTGTTCAGTATCACTTTGTTCTGCAAGCAACAGACGATTTAGTGATCCTGTTGACACGCTCAAGGATAACTTAAGATCACTCTGTTAGTGCTTGATAGCATAATACGAATATTTACTTGACAGACAAACCATTTTGCCTTTTCTGTGAGACATATGAATTTTTGAAAGAAAAAAGATAAAAGGAATACACTTTGTTTAAAGAACATAACTTGGGCTCTTTTTTGTGTGCGAAGGATCTGTTCTCTGTTACAAAGACTTTTTGTAGGTTTTGAAGGTATAAGCTATCTTTGAAAGGGAAAGAGGGGAGCTGGAGCAAAATCCTGAACATATCTACCATTGTTTTACTACAATCAAAGTATCTTCTGAATCCATTCAATGATTTCATGCTGAGGTGGAATAACTTTCTTTTCAGTCCTGAGACATTTCAAATGGAGTAGAAGTTACCCTTGTAAGGGCAGGTAAAAAGGAATATGAATCACACCTTCTTTCATCTGACTTATCTTGTCCTTGGTAAATAAAAAGGGTTTGCTCTTGTGTGTGGTTTGAGAGGTGTCACAGAGGTATTCTTTAACTAAGGATCTTTTAGAAACAAGGAAAGCTAAATCTGTTTTGGTATCAGCCTATTTTACTTTATCCTGCATTTGTCTTACACAAATCTTGAATTCAGTTGTGATTTTGTGAATTCAGTTGTGAAGTTGTGAATTCAGTTAGGACAACTAACTGCTGATGTGTTAACCTGCCTGGGAACCGTGATTGACAGGGGTTCAAATGAATTCTACGGGTTGGCAATGCACAGTGACTGTTAGAAGTTGGCCATTTAGAGTGACAGTGAAAGGCTGGCTGTGTAAGTGTCAGGCCCCACCATTCTGGGCCTGCCAAAGCTCCTGAGACATGCCTGGGCATGACCTTCGGTGGCTGGTCTTGCATCAGCCTTGTCCCAGGTCAGAGGTTCAGCTTTCCTGTTTTACAGCAAGGTAGTGAATAGAGTTTACCAATTCCTCCTACTCTTCTGGGCCAGGCCATTCCCAAAACAATGTATCTACTGCAACTGTCTTCAACTGTCCTTTCTAATGCTGATATGGAGAATGCAAGGGTGGGGGCTACCTGATTGTAATTGTAAGGTTTATACTGGGAGCCAGGGAGCTGGGACCTCAGTCTCAGCTACCTGGCCATATGGGTCAGACACTGTTTCAATAAAGCTCTTGAAGCCATTCTTGAGTCTTGTTATTGACTGGGGTACTGGGCCCTTACATTTAGCTGAGACTCACAAATCCCCTTTTCTTCACCCAGTCCTACACGCAGTATGGCTAAGCAGAAAGGGAATGATCAAACCAGTTCATACGACAGTGGGTCGGACAGCAACAACTGAGCATGCAGCGGGGACCCATGGGGCCCCTGCTGCAGGACATCTTCACCCCAGCCCCAGGCCATGGACTGGGACCCCCAGCTGAGATGTTCGGATGGGATCGACTGGGCTGCTCCCCAGGGCACCGGGACTCATTGTTGGGACCGACAGGTCTGGTCCGGCACTGGGAGACGGAATGAGAATACCTTGGGGCCAGCAATCAGTGGGGACTACGATTCGAACGTGGTTGGGACCGGGAGATGGTGAGATGGCACCGAGAGGCTGAGGCCCTCCACCAGGAAAGGGACGCCCTGCAATGAGAGCGGAATCAGATGCGCTGGGAGCTGAGAGCCATGCAGTGCCAGATGACCGACCTGGCTCTCTGAAACCCCCGGTGGCTTCTGCGGCACCGGGGGGAGCCAGCGATGGTGGGGCCCCCGTCCCAGTGGGGTCGGCCCCTCCAGCCCCGAGACCGAGGAGAAGGGAGCTGAAGGCAACCTTCGACGGGGACCCCAAGAACCTGCCCTAATTCCTGGTCCAAGTCGGGGCCTACATGAGAATGATGGATGAGGAGTATGCCAATGATGCCAAGAGGGTGTACGCCATCGGAGCTCTACTTGAGGGAGAGGCTGCCACCTGGCTGGTGGGCCTCTTCGAGGAGGATGCACCAGAACTCCATGACTTAGACCGCTTCATGGTTTCACTCCGCCACCGCTTCAAGGACCCCTTCCTCGAAGAGAAAGCAAGGTCCTGCCTGCAACATCTACACCAGGGGAACCGCTCGGTGGCAGACTACGGGGCTGGTCTTGCATCAGCATTGCCCCAGGCCAGAGGTTCAGCTTTCCTGTTTTGCAGCAAGGAAGTGAATAGAGTTTACTGATTCCTCCTAATCTGTCCTCTTCCGGGAATGGCCAGGCCATTCCCAAAACAATGTATCTACTGCAACTGCCTTCAACTGTCCTTTCTAATGCTGATATGGGGAATGCAAGGGTGGGGGCTACTTAATTGTAATTGTAAGGTTTATACTGGGAGCCAGGGAGTTGGGACCTCAGTCTAAGCTACCTGGCCATATGGGTCAGACACTGTTTCAATAAAGCTCTTGAAGCCATTCTTGAGTCTTGTTATTGACTAGGGTACTAGACCCTTACAGTAAGGAGGAGAGCTGAGGAGGATCGAGGAGGATCCTGTGTGACAGAAGTGAAACCAGTAATCCTTCCCTGAAGAAATAGCTCCCAGGAAAAGGGACTCATTCCTATAAAGTTTTTAATAAAGAAGGAACTTGTGTGTTTCGCTCCTGCCTCCACAAAAATCTTTCTTAAAAACTGTATTATAGAAGTGTATGAAGATTTATCTGAGTGACAGTAAAGTGATATCTCTCTGAACAGAAACAAACCTTTGCAATCCAATCTAGCAATAAGTAGACCCTAATTCATTCTATTTAGAGAGGGTCATCAGCCTCCAAACAAGCTCAAGGATAATCCAACTGCAAGGAGTGATCCCATTAATTAGTACAATATGCCTGATGATATGAACTAAGATCAGAGAAACCAAATCCTCCTTCATTAAATGGAAGTCGCATCCTCTTTAAGGAAATCTGGAGTGGTGAGGAACGCCACATAAAATTCAGAAACAAAATATTAATGTTATGACTATATCTGCAAGGTGTATAAAGGAGTTGCATGTAAAATATAAATAACCCTAGTGTAATATTCACTTTAAGAGCATTTACTTTGTCCTAAAGAGACAAGTTTGAAGTTGCCCAACTGTCTAAAGCCAAAGATGCATCAGCAATTTAGCATTATCATGGATGTAATATCTCTAGGAGTTGGTACTCCAAGATAAGTAATGGCATCTGGGCACCACTGAAAATGCACACAGGCAAACTCAGTCTGGCTATTGTGAGTTTTCTAGGCTGTATAATGGTAATCTAGTAGTTTTTGCTCCTAAAGTTTTGGCTCCACCTATGGCTCACATCTTAAGAGGCATGTCATGTCCTCAGACATGTCACGTCCTGAGACATCTTTACAGGCATGTCATGGTAAGATGTGTTTCCATGGCACAGTGTGTAGTGATTGTGTCATGGAGTATCTGTTTTGTCCACCTCCCAGTGGGAAGGTGTGAGGTTTATTTGCATGTGTCTAGATAGAGTTCAATTGCAGTTGCATTTGATTATGTCCTGGAGGTCTGAATGCACTCATTGGCGGATTCTGCATGGACCAAAAACAGCTCTGTCAAAATGGTGTGAAAATGGTGTAAACCCTTTTACACTGTTTTAAACCATTTTACACCGTTTCCACACCACTGTTTTTGGCCCATGTGGAATCTGCCATTGTGTCCTCGAGGTCTAAATGCACGCATCTCAGAAACCAGAGTGAGGGAAGACTGTTTATAATATATAGTGAGTTGTTGAATGGTGTTTGAAAAGTCATTTGGTCTTGGTGTTTTTTGTTATTGGTAGTCAGATTTTGCTGATTTTCAGACACTTTTCCTTTTTGTTGAAACTGTTCTAGTGTTTGTGGCTTCCCTATGTAGTCTGACATAGTAGCTGTCAAAGTTGTCAAGAATTTCTGTGTTTTCAACAAGCTTATTGCTAATATAGTCTCAGGAATGACTGGAATAAAGGAATATGTGATATGGCCAAAGGAATATGTGATATGGCCTTAAAGCTTATACTTAGTGTCTCCATGGACCTTAAGTAGAGAGTTTTTCAGCAAAGAATTAGAGTGGATACTGCTGTGATTGTTTAGTAAAGGAATGCATAAACTGTCTAATTGGCATTGTAACTAGCTGGGCGCATCCCTTAAATATGTGCTTTGAATCAGCCATTTACTTTTTCTGGGAAGAAGGAACAGCCGTGACTTACCGTGGCTGCCATTGCTGATGGGGAAGGGACAGCCTCCATGGGGCTGCCTCCTCCCCCTTGCCTTGCGAGCTCCTCTATGCTCGCGAGGCTTTGGCTTGGGAGGTGGGGCCGGGCGGCCTATTTAAACCTGGGCCTGGCCTCCCCCACCTCTCCATTTGGCTGAAAACGTCGTTGTTTGAAGCTCTCCATGCGCACACCACGGGAATTTAACTCAGTCCTGGCTGGTTTGCGCATGGGGACTGATCTTTAGGGGCCAGGGGGGGGCAGCGGGCAAAATACCTGCTGTGGTGGAACCTCCTCATGAGGTTTGGGGTGGAGCAAGCCAAGGGGTCACCTGCCCAGACGTGGGCTTTAGGATGAAAGCCTTGTGCCCCTGGCAGCAAGCAAGAAGTCTTCAGGAAGTGGCGACACCCGCCCATCTGGAGATCTTACAGCTGCTCCAGTGTCGCGTTATAATTCTTTCATCGGCAGAAGCGTGCTGAGAAAGTAAAATTTAGGTGTCTGTGGGACAGCAATATTTGGCTGCCCAGTACACATACCATAAGATCAGACCCCCATGCTGCGCCTCACGCTTGTGTTTACCTTAAACCAATTTTGTTAATAAATGTTTTTGTTCCACACACAAATGATGTTGTATTAAAAGTTCTTTCAATAGCAGGAGGGTATTAGCTACTTCCCTCAGGCAGCAAGGAACAGCCGTGACTTACCGCGGCTGCCATTGCTGATGGGGAAGGGACAGCCTCCATGGGGCTGCCTCCTCCCCCTTGCCTTGCGAGCTCCTCTATGTACTGCGAGGCTTTGGCTTGGGAGGTGGGGCCGGGCGGCCTATTTAAACCTGGGCCTGGCCTCCCCCACCTCTCCATTTTGCTGAAGCGTGCGTGTCATTTCCCACCCTCCCTCTCCCTGTTTTTTTGGTCTGTGTGTTAGTGCATGCGTTTTCTTGCATTGTCATATGGCCCGGTTTATGCGCATGAGGGACTGATCTTTGCCTGGGGGGGCAGCGGGCGAAAAACCCGCTGTGGGGGAACCTCCTCCACGAGGTTTGCAGGGTGCAGAGCAAGCCAAGGGGTCACCTGCCCAGACGTGGGCTTAGATGGCTTGCGCCCCTGGCAGCAAGGAGTCTTCAGGAAGTGGCGATCGCCCATCTGGAATCTCACAGCTGCTCCAGTGTGCGTTATAATTTTTCATCGGCAGGCGTGCTGAGAAAAATTTAGGTGTCTGGGGGACAGCAATATTTGGCTGCCCAGTACACATACCATAAGATCAGACCCCCATGCTGCGCCTCACGCTTGTGTTTACCTTAAACCAATTTTGTTAATAAATGTTTTTATTCCACACACAAATGATGTTGTATTAAAAGTTCTTTCAATAGCAGGAGGGTATTAGCTACTTCCCTCAGGCAGCAATTTATTACTCATAACAATGTTGTATTAGAATATTTATTGATTTTGAAGATGTCCATGTACCTTAAAACTATTTGATGTCTCTTGGACCCTTTGTGCCTTTACTACAGCTAAAAGACAACACTAGAAAGATTAAAGCCCAGCTCTGGTAAATCAATAGATTAAGGACCTTGGAACTTTATCACTATTTGAATGCATAGCATATAGGTGGTAATTGTGAAGGGAGTTATTTTTAAATATTTGGAAACTACTATCTCTGATTTAGATCTCAGCTTAAAAAATGACTGAGCCAAAGGCAGATCACACACTGGTTTCTTCTCTGAAAGATATATGCATGCGTGTGCATGTTCCTCCTTGATTATATCCATCTATGCTACCATTGTTTGGTCCCATATTATCAGAATGTCTGAAACTTCAAGTTCTCTAGTACAGTTGGCATAAGAAGAAAAAAGCTGCCTAAAGTCTGGAGATGGAGACTTAAAAAAAACACTAAACATAACATTGGCCTTAATCCAGCTCCCTGCTGTTCACTTTCATATCCGGTACTTGAATGTGGGGTGCATGTTTTGAGATAAAGTCTTCTGTTGACTTACGAACCGCTGCATTTCAGTTTAATCTGGAGTTTGAGATTTGCCGCCCACACAAGCAGTCAAGAACTTGATAAGGTCAAAGCAAAAGGACAGAAAACAGGAATGATCATGCCCAGCATGTAACCCATTCACTTTGTTTGTGAGTCAGTATCACTTTACAGCTTTCTTTTTTAGTGTTGTGAAAGTAGTTTTATCATTAAAGGTTATTCAAAAGCTCCTCCAGACATACCAGATACCTGTCAGATGCAGGTGCTGCTATTGAAGTTCAGTTACTAAGAACAACCCTATTGTTTTTCTAATCTCAGTGTCTGAGATCATACCTCCAAAATGACACCTGTCAAAGATGTGTTTTTTTAAAAAAAAACGTAAAAAAAAACAGGACAGTAAAGATTAAATGTGTATTTTTTCACATTTCTGTTTTATAGCTCAAACTAATATGTCATAGTTTGTATACCAAGTTTCTACCTATTCCTCATTTTACTCATTCCTTTAGCCACATTTTGAACTATAGGTCACTTGGAATATTATGTTATCCTTTCATGAAGCAGAACTTATATTTTGGACAATCTAAATAATGATTGCATGTACATACAGACGTCATTAAAGGCAGGACTTGGGGGGCAAGTGTTATCAAGGGCTTAGAACAATTTGCTGTTACAGATGAAAATTGTTGCTGCAAGTTTTTTGAACCAATTGAGACATGGAATCTGAATCAGTGTAGTTTAGCACTTGCTTTTTAAAGAAGGAACTCTGCACGGAGACACTGCTTACACCATCTGTGTAAAAAGAAGGTAGTTTGAACTTAGTAAATCACCAAATTATCCGTTCACATTTATCTGATTTGATGAGTAAACAAAATAAATGCCCCCAATGTCATCAGCACCTGAAAGTTCAATCAAGTCTGGTCAGCTGTCTATAGAAGATTTTCTCCAGTTTTCATACACATCAGCCGTAATGCAGCCAAAATACGAAGACTGTGATCAAGGATTAATATGAAGGGAAAAACATACCACTATTCAATAAATATTATTGACTATCCATCCATATACAAACCATAGATGGCTCATAAACTTGATTGCAGACTTTAGGAGACAAAAGTCTGGTTATTGTTGGATATTTTCAGATGGCCTTGTACCATTTTAGTTGTATTTGAATTTGCTGCTTTGTAATGTGCTATTATATATTTTGTACATCACCTTAGTGTTTTGATGAGGAGGCAACATACAAATACCAAATAAATAAAAAAATATAACACAATTAGACAAAAACATTTGAGATCTTAGGAGCAAATATACTCTAGTGATGGTATTTGTTTCTAACTTGTCTTGCATCATTACCTTGAACTATAATTATCAAGATTTATTGTAGGTGAGACAGAAAGTGATTAATTTGGTGACAGAGGCAGCAAAATTTCCCACTTCAATTTCTAGTAAATAAAGTGTGTGTATTCAGCTGTTCATAAATTCTTAATTGGCTACATGCAATTTTCTCTTTTATTTTCCTCTTCCAATACAGGACTTAAATTATTAAAAATTGTTCTTACTAAAATGTTTGTCATTGTAGTGTTTCATTCCAGGAGTGTAAATTGGTTATCTCTTTTTTAACCCCCAGTTTGCAAACTGTAAAATCTGGAGGGGAAATGTATGCCATTGTAGCCCTTCTAAGCATAATTTTGATTCTTGTAAACCTTACTTTCCTCACATGGAGGGAAGTTTTTGTTCTAATTTTTGACATTTCTGAAAATCAAAAGCTATACCAGAGAGTCACATTCGATGGTGTAAAAGGCCTTCAGGAACAGATGTGAGTTGACAGGCAGGTGTGACCCATTAGTTGTAGATGTGGAAGGCTGAAGAGGAAATAATCACGTCTACAGAAGCCTAGTAAGACAACTATCCCTTCACCTGGCACAGCACAACAGCAACCCTATATGTGATCTCCTGATCTGAGTAATATCTACACCTGCAACGAGTCTGCATATTTCTTTTTATTGTGCTTTCTTCAAGCCATTGTACCAACACAATTGCCAAACTATATCTCAATAAAAAGCAACCTCCAAAAAAAATCAAGAAAATTGGTCCAGTTTAGACAATGTCTCATCCATGTTAGCATTCTTGACATTCACAAAAACAATTCTTTACAAGAATGCACTTGCTACCTTCTGTTTACCTTTCCTTTGTTCAGAAACTGCATTGCATCTATGCACTTCAGCCCTGCTTTGTGTGTGTGGTTTTTCACCCCTCCCTAAAAGTGAAGTAAAGAAAGAACAATTTGTTTTGGCCTTTAAGTAATTTTCCTCCCATTCAGAATGGCAGAGTACAAATATCGGCAGACAATACTGCTGCAAAGTAATTGAAAACATCAAAGGGAAGTCGATAATGACTTCAATGTCAAAAGGTGATTTGAGCTGAAGAGTGTTGTACCAAGTATCAGGTGGCACCAATGACTGTTCACCTTCCAGGCAAAGAAAATAATTTTGTAAGAGCCATAGATGCTGCACTCAGCACAACCAATCGCACTGAGCACAGCATAAGTGATTTGTGGAATTTTTTTCTTTTTAATATACTGCTTCTGAAAGTTAAAATGAAGCCACTTAACATGTCATCAAAGTGGAACAGTTGAAATGCAATACAAATGTCAGGAAAACTCAAATATCAGTTTGAAGCAGACACACTAATAATTTCAAGTCAAATGGATAAAATGTAAACCCAAGCCGGTATGCAGGACACTCTCCTACTGCAACAGTATAAATGATATCTTTAAAACATTTTAGCCCGATTTGGAAGTATAGGCAACAAGGCTGGTCTTAACTCTAAAGAAAGCCACAATCAGGTCTACAAACTGGAAATTTATTATGAGAACACCTGAGCATACTAAGTGGGAGCTAGGGTGACTGGGTCCCCATCATACACACCCTGAGAGTCATTGTGTAAGTCCCATACACACCCTGAGAGTCATTGTGTAAGACTTGATGATGACATTAGATGGACTTGAGGCCAAAGTAGACCACAGTGGGGTCTACCACAGGAGTGTGGTACTGTTGTAAAACCTGTTTTTTTAACCTTTAACACTGTGGGGGTCAGGGTGCCAAGCTCTCACCCCCAGCTCCTGTTTGTTTGGCACTGCTCAGAGTAACGTTGAAAAAATAAACAATAAACAAAAATAAACAAAACAAAAACATGAAACCTGGAACTGGCATCACACCATCACTGATGGTGGCCCCTCCACATCCTCACCCCACATCTGCCAATGGCTGTCTGGAAACACTATGCAGCACCCTAATCCTGCTGAGGGCTACAGTGTCGGGAGATGAGAAACTCCCGTATCCTCTCCCTCTATGCATTGGTTGTTTTCAAGAGCCAAAATGGGCAACTCTTGAAGAATATTCACACATCACTAGTTATGTACCACATGGTAGCTGTGAGAACATGTTGTTTAAAAGGATGGGTTATTTACAAAATAACCAAATGAAAATAACGTGGAAATTAAGTATGTACTAAATATAAAATGTGCTAGAGTCTTTTAGTGCCAATTATTGTCTCCCATCCTCAATTTACATGTGCAGCAGTTATAACAAGCAGGCATGAAGACAAGTTGTAGAAGAAACCATATTGCTGCAATTTGGCATTCCATTAGCTACCTACAGAAAACTGATTTACTTATGATCATACTGTGAGTCCTTTGTTGATTTAATTAGTGTACCTATAATCTTTTCTCAAGAGATGCTGCAGGGCATAAAGACTGTGGGATAGGATTCAAAACAGTGTTGGGAAATCTAAGGGTGGGGAGATAGCAATTAATCAGTGCCTTACAGTTTAATCCTAAACAGAGTAACACCGTTCTAAATAGACTGAAATCTGTGGGCTCAGAATGGTGTAATTTTCTTGGGATTGCCATGTTCATTATTAAAATGAGAGAATCCTAAAAAAACCACCTGCCTTTCAATTATATCTTCTGACCTCAAAATTATTCCCTAAGGCCAGGTGTATATATGTGTGTGAGGGTTCTGTGCATGAGGTAACTACTCAGTTTGTACACTTGGCATTCAGAGATGGGATTATTCTTGGCTCATATTTATTTAGCTTTTCCCAAATACTTTCCTTCCTGTAGTGAGAATGATTTTATACTTTTTGATCTTTGGCCTTTTACAGTGAATAATTTTTTTTCTGTGTAATAAAAGGTTCTGCATGTTACTATGCTTCTTCAGTCAGTCCTTTAATCCTAATTTCAGATTAGGGGGGGAGGAGGCAGGTGAGGACAAGAGTTTGACACCTAGCATGGAAAAAAGATGTGTCTCTTATTAGCCTCTCTAAATGGCAACTCTGGTAGCAATGCCTGCTTTTGGATCTCAGTAGGCTGATCCTGGTAGGCTGAGTCTGGGAACTGATGGGAAGCTTAGGATGGGGACGGGGGGGTTAACATTGGTGACATTTTAATGTCACTTCTGTACATATCTGTACAGCTTTAAAAACTCTGTTCACTTCACCAACCCTAATTACAGGTTCCCCACTCTCAGAGAACCTTGCCTAACCTCACCTGCTGTTTCTGCAGTTCAGGCCTGGAAATCTGAGAGCCTTCACCTCTTGTGAAGAGTTGGGTTCTTCACGCTGCCTCTTCTTGTGACTGCTCCTTCTAAGCAACCTTTTGCTAGATGGCATTTTTGCTCCTTGGCTTGCCTGTCCTCTTTCAGCCATTCTTAGTTCTTCTTTTGGGTTCTCTTTTATACTGCTTCCCTGAGCCACCTCCTGTGCAGGACTCTATCCCTCCCCTGCCCTTTCTCCTTTGTCAGTTCCACCTTCTCACCATACCTTGCCTGATGCCACTCCTGATTAGATAAAAGCTGCTGGCCTCAGCCCCTCCCCTAAGCCAGTGACCCAATCACAACTTTGCTGACACCGGCCCTTCCACACCCTGTTGTCTGGGCAGCAAGCAACCAGTTCATCAACAGGCCTGACTTGATGCCGACTGCTGCATTTCTGCAGCCAGTGTTTGAATCTGGATCCACTTTGGTCCAGCAGGTTGTCCTCATCTTGCCATCTCTAGCCATCAGGTAGGTCAGACAGTCTGAAGCATTTCTGCTCCACCACAACATCCAACAACTAAATGAACTTTTTATTCGATTTGGAAGTTAACTAGGCTTCAGGCCTTGCTCAGGGGTATGAGTATACAAGTGAACTAGGCATGTGGTGCTAGCCATTCACACAAAATGTCCTTTCATGAATCCAGAAATGAAAATTGTACTTCCAAGAAAAAAATAGCTAGAGAATCGACTCTAAATGAGGCTTGTGAATTGCTTTGAAAAGCAAAAGTGGCTGCAGTGTACTGAAGGGCCCCCTGGGAAGATTAGAAGGAGGATGTAACAAGGATTTCTGTGAATGCCCTGAAGGTACGCTACATGATGTTACATCTTTGCTGATACGGGCTGGCGGGGGGTGGTGGGGGAGGCAGAGAAAAGGCAAAGAATGTTTGTTTCAAGAGGACTGAGGTTTGCCAACCTGGAGATTGCCCGCTATTACAACTGATCTCCAGGTGATCCAGATCAATTCGCCTGAAGAAAATGGCTGCTCTGGAGGTGGGACTCTGAGGAATTATGTCCTGCTGAGGTCCCTCCCCTACCTAAATCCTGCTCTCCCCAGGCTATATGTATTTCCCAACCCTGAGCTTGCAACCCTGGAAGTATTGTTAAGGGTAGACTGGTGCAGTTTTTGGAATTATTTGATTTATTTTTAAGAAATGGGGATGAACTAGATACTGTGGATTTTTATACTTTATGGATTATGTTGAGAAGGCTAAGCATATATGGTTAAATAAATGAAATATGCATTCAGAACTTTGGGAGTCACAAAAACTACTGGTGGCATTGTGCTGCTTCTGTGTATTAGAAAAGCTCCTTGAGCAACACGATGTCACCAGTAATTTCTGTGACTCCCAAAGTTCTTATATCCTCTGTCTTTCCATTAAAGAAAAACAGAAATAAAAGTTATTTGGGGGTGTAAGCAGTGCCTTGATTAGAAATGCAAAGCCCTGGAACGAACTGTTCATGGAACTAACAGGTCAGTCCACATGGAAGCTGTAGCTTGAAACTGGTTTATTAAACAGAGAATACTTTTAGCTATGGTTTTGCATTGACTTCACTACTTAATCCTGCCTTGTTTTCCAGTGCTTCCTTCAAGTAATCCCCACTACAGAGACATGAAACCATATCAAAAGCAGTGAAATCAGGATTTGTCAATCCAAATCAGAATCTGAGAGGTTTCACAAGCTAATCATAGCCCAAAGAAACCATGGTTTCATGTTATGTCTGAACCAAATCAGTATATAGAACTACTACCACATTCACATGTCATTGTTTGCCACCATCAATCTATAGTATTTCTCAGGGTGACTCGGATTATAGCAGATTTCACTCTCTTGAGACCAGGAAAAGATCATTTTCAAATTGGCAGGGCCTATGTACCATGCCATATCTACTTTAGGCTCCCTCAACCTTCTTATTCCATCTGTAGAATTAAACATAGAAATTGTGAGATCTGTAAATGGTTTGATGAGCTGAATTCAGCTTCTGGCCCATACTGTAGCTCTTTTAATTTCCATCATAATATCACAGACCCCTGTAGCTTCCACAAATCCTTCTTTTGTATTTATAAAATTTACCAGTAAATATCAGATTTTTGAAAAGTTACAACATGTTGCTCAAAATGTTAGTTGCAGCCATTGAACAGCAACATTCAACAGGCTGCCCAAATTTACTGTAAGATACTTTTTGAACAATATCTTGTCATGGGCAATATGAGTGGCTGTTGCAAGCAACTGAAAGCAAGTGAATAAATAAACCAATTATGGCTTTCCCACAAACTAGAATTCTAAACAGATCAATTTCCAGATAAATAAATACATTTTCTGTATTATTATTTATCCATTCAGACACAGATCCCGTTCAGTTCTGTTTAGCTGAAATTAGCAAACTTATTTAGAAACTGGTGTCATCTGATTTTCTAGAGTTCTACCACAATTCTGCCAAAGATGATAGCAATTTTGCACACCATCTTCTAATACTGTAAAATATAACGTTCTACAGAGAATGCAGTCCATTATTCTCTTCATTATTTTTTTCTAATAACCCAGCACATTGCTTAATGTCCTCACTTTTATAATTGCTGTACCTGTCCTTATCACAGTAAGTTTTTAATAGTAATTTGCAGAGTTAGGTTCAACTCAGTGAAGGTCTTCGGAGAGATAAGAGTTTGTGTAAGGAAAACTGGGAAGGAGAACTGAAGAACAAATGTCATACATTTTCTCAACTAGGCAAGGTACATGGATCTTTTAATACTTCAGTGTGAGAATGTTCTTGTTTTAAAATGGCAGACAGAAATATTGAAGAGATGACTCTGAAGACAAAGCATGTCTCCTCCCCCCTCCCCTCTTTTTGGCATCATTTGAATCTGTGTGAGGGAAGTATAGGGGGGGAAATCCTGCAAGCAGGATGCCATATCATCCTATAATTGGCTTCTCTGATCTTTCAAAAAAATGGAACCCTTCCAAGATTAATAACTGTACATTTGTTAGTTTAAGGGAGAAGCGGATTTGTGATCAATAGACCGACACATGTATCTGAAGTGATCGGTGGCACTGAATGAATCTAACCATGTAATTATAGAAAATGGGCCTTTTTACAAGTCATCTGTGTCTGTGCTTCTATGATGTTTGATTCTCTGCAATATTCTAAGTGTTCCAAAGTACACATTACAGCGGCCTAATTTTTCTTTGGACAGCATTCTTGTTAAGCATTTATTCAGCTGCAAAGAGGGGAAGCAGACAATACCATGGCTGATGCACACTCCATAATAACCTCAAAGGCAAAGATGGCTGAAATTGCTTACTAAAAAACTTGAGGAAATAGATTTTTCTTTCATTTTAGAAAAATATGGTGTATAGCTCTGTTGGGTTTCTTTGCTTTACCACCCCTGGCCCCAAATATAGCTTAAATTGTAATCTGTAATGGAAGTCATAACAGTTTCTCTGGGGTTGTTTTTTTTTTGGTCCCTTCCACTGCCTACTTGTCATACACAATAATGCTGAAGTATTGCATATTTAAGCTTTGCCAATTAGAAATGGAAGGACCTGTCTCAGAAGGCCATTGCTTCTCTGGACCTATATCCACTAAACCAAATTCAGACATACTGCAACCTACCAGATGTTTGTTAATTGCTGGTTGCTACAGTATCAAATGAATAGCAAAAATAGAACATTTATCAAGACCTTCTTAGATTGCCATACAATGTGATCAGAGAAACCAATTAGAGGATGATATGGTCACTAAGCTTGATGGGTCCTATTGAATTACAGGGTTGTTCTAGTCATCTCCATCCACTCGCTCCCTGGGCAAGTTTTTTCAAAAGAGCCGTTTTCGTGCCAGCATGGTGCGAAGCACACCGGTGTGAGGGTGCTGCTTTTGGCCCCTCCGGTTTTCTGTTCACCTAACTCTCCTCCCTGTGCAGCTCTGGATAGCTGGAGGGACACGCCCACACTGCCCTACGACCCCCATGAGGAGCCACCTCTGTGAGTTGCAGCAGCCTCAGCGCTGCCCGCACGAGACTGTGTGAAAGGTCTCGTGCATCCACTGGCATGAATTATGCAGGTGGAGAGCTGTTTCCTGCTGCTGTGCAGAAATGGCCTATACTTTAAATCAGTGTTGCATGGTGGTGAGAGTGTCAGGCTAGAACATGAGAGACCCAGGTTCAAATCCCTTCTATGCCAAGGAAAGTTGCTGGGTAGCACAGTAGCACACTCTCAACCTCACTTAACTCACAGGGCTGCACTGAGAATAAAAACTGAGGAGAAGAGAAGCCATTTTGGATTCCCATTGGCAGCAATAATTGAAGTAAGTAAAATTAAATCAATAATTGTTACAGTATGTTTTGTGATAGAAAGGGCTAGAGTGTCTTCTTTCTTCCATGTGATGGTATTAGAGATAATTTCATTGTCCTTTCCCACCCTGTGGAGCTGAAGCAGGTACAGGTGAGAGAGAAGCAGCCAAAAAAACCTCCGGCTTAGTAGACATCCACAAGGCCTAATGAACAGGGAAAACCAAAAATGGCCCACATCCCAAGAAGTCTTGATCACTGCAGTACATATATTTGCTTTCAGGCGAGGAAATTTCTAGTTTAGTTCCTGGCACATCACTTAAAATGGCAGCTGTCACAAACCCAAGTGAATGATCATGTATTTATTGAGCATTTAAGCTCAGTGTAATTGCCAAGTTGCAATTTGGCGGGGATGCACAGCCTTTGCTCCAGCTATGTGGAATGAAGTACATGACAACTTGTACTGGCTTTTACAGATGACCTTTGAATAATACAAAGGAAAACAGTGTGGTAAGGGCTCAGCTTTATCATCTGCAATCACAACATTGAGGAATCTTTTATTTTGATTCCGCTTCCATTAAGTGATTATTTTAAAAAATGACACCATTCTGGTCTCTGAACATTGGTCTTTCAATTGGACACTGTATTTTCTCTTAATTTGTAATGATCAGAACTGTGTATTTTTTATATTTCACAGAAAGATAAGAGGTTTTTTTGTCAGTTCCACAAAGCTTTCAGGATGGGAACCAACTTAATTCTAATGCCAATTCGCAATTGTTTCACATTGGTCCTAGAAGACAAAGTACTGACATTTCCCTACTAAAATGTCATGATTTGCAGTGAAAAAAGCCTTAACCCATTTATTAAAAAATAGACTTGAAAATTATCTCACAATAAAAAATTATATATTAACAAATCAGCACATTCTGTGGATCTTCTAATGTATAAGGGCCACCATATGATTGTGTCTGACCCCATTAAAATCACTGGCTTAAGCATGCTTAACTGAATTGTGTTGTGTACTGCCATCACCAATTGAACTTCAGCAACTTTTCTGAGGACAATGAACCTTCAATATGCACTGCAGTGAGCAGGATTCTGTGAAGATTTTCAATTTATCCACTAACCCAGACAATCAAAAGTGTCAGAACAGCTCTTTTCAACTGTGGTGTAGGGAAATGGTCTTTTGGCTAATGCAATACAACTTAAAGGGGGCTCTGCATGTCCAAAGCTACTCTGGACTTGTGCTATTGTAACCCCTGTGTCAGAATGGGATGACCCAGAAAGGGGTGGAGTCTGAAATGAAGTAGAATGCTGCAGAACTCATGAGGTTGGAGGAAGCGAGACTACCAGGCTGGGACCTTGATTGATTTTATTAAGCCCTTAACACCTTGTTTAAGGTAACTGCAATGTTGTGGGGAACTAGTGGGAAGGGAGTTTATTTTTTTGCTATATTGTAAATGTTAGAATTTATTGTTTCAGGGTTTTTGTGTATGTAATGGTGAGAGTTTTCTGGGAACCTTCATCATCTTGAAGCCCATTCACCAAGCCTCAGAAGTCTTCAAAACCAACCACCAGCAAAGAAGATTTGGACTTGGCAATATCAGTAGACTGTAAATAAGGACTTGAAAATGCAAACTTAACAGGACTGCAAAGTGTAAATGTTAAATGTTTTAAAAGTGTTATTTGTTAAGTAAAGTAAATTGTTTTGTTTAAATTTGGTTCTTTGCAACTCCTTCCAAGTACTGCCCCACAGAACCCACAAGCTGAGGTTACACTATGTCCCATATATGGAGAATAAATCTTGGAGGAAAGTACTGATACTCAGGCTAATCAGAAGATTTTTCAAAACTATAAAGTTGGCATCAATATAATATTTAAAATGTTTACCATGGCCAGTATATACCAGTGGGTTCAGCTGCATGAATGTTTGGGGTCTAATGCAGCTGAGCATGCTGTTCTTTTCACCTGTTGGCCACTACGTCCTTTGGGAGGGCTATGCATGCTGCTTGTCCTTCCAAACTTCTCCTGAGGTATCCAGACTTCAAATTACTACTTTTTATGTTAGATCTCTAGATCCTGAATTACCCCTTCCATAGACAAATGCTCCTCTATTCAATTCACAATGCTGTTGAACAACAAACAACAAATAAAAATCTCTCTTTAATGAAAATTTGTCTACATTATATTACAAATATATTATGCAAGTGTATTCTCATGCTACTTTCCCATGGCCAACCCTGTTTCCTTACACTGTCTAATATCCCCAAACCCACCTGAGAGAAATAAAAAGGACTTAAAAAGAGCTGTTTTACCTTGGTTATCTCAATCCTATGGAGGCCATTTTTCTCCCATCAGTTAATTTCTCAAGGGTAGGAAATTGGGACTGAGGCACAGCCTGCTGGGCCAAGATATAACCAACAGCCATATCTAGTATATGGCAAACTTTTTTTTCCTAGGAGGAACCTTACTCTGCTATTGCCTCAGTCAAAACCCTATTGACTTCTTTTTGAATTCAATGGGGTCTGGATTTCAGATTAAGTACTTTACGAGATCTGTTAGTACTGAAATGCCAAGATTTGCTTTGGCATCTTTTCTTTATTTTTTTTCAAGCAACTCAAATGTGGTGCCTTCAAACACAGATTAAGCTTGTCTCACACACAATACTCTAAGAAGGAAAAACCCTCCCACTCAGACAGTGTCAGATAACATTATTTATTCTGTCCAATACACCGATTTGTCAAAAGAGTCATTTACATGATATCTGAGAGTGCAGAGCTTAAGGTATTCTGAATTATTTAGTCCTATGAGCTGAAAATAGTCACAGTTTTGGGTGAACATTTCCAGCAGTATCTAAAGTTCATCTCTTGATTTTTTTTCAGTTGGTTGTAAAAGAGTTCACCTATTCATGAGACATTATCCTCCCTCTGGATTGGTTTTGTTTACCATCAGGGATGCTGGCATGTAATCATTTAATTTTTGTGTAGTGATTTCACTGATGGTGTGAACCCTGATTGGTTAATATTACACAAGAAATTTAGCACAAAACATTCCCTTCGTTGTCAATTGTTTGTCAGCAAACAGCAAGTTCAATAGCATATGTAGTGTTGTGAAATCAACATATTTATTGCGTGACTCCCTGATAGACTGGGATCATCCATGTAACTAATGCAGGAAGAAAAAATGATGCCAAAGCAGAAGTTGGAAGAAACAAAGACATCAAATAGGATCTTTCCTTTTTTGTAAACAACGAATACTATTAAATTAAAATGATTTTAAGGGACAATCTGGAGAATATTTGATACAACACAACAAATGTATTAGCAGTACTGCATTAACAGCTATCCTAAATAGTAGGTTATATGAACTGTGAGAATAACTGAGGCCCACACTATGGTTTAATTATCTGGAATTTCCCACTTTGTAAAGTGAGTCTGTGATTCTCTCTGGTTTCTTAAAACTCATCTATTTCAATTAGCATATATTTGATCAGGTTGTTATTAATGTTTCCCAGGAGGTCTTTCATTCAGACACTGACCAGATCCAGATCTGGTAAGCTTTAGTAAGATTGCTGGCTCATGTAGTTTCCATACTTTGGTTCAGTTAGTTAATGAATTCATTAGATTTGTCCATTGTTCCTGTTTACTGCTGTGGGGAACTGCTGCATCTGGGGGCCATGCAAAATGAAAGCCAAACTTACCTGGTTATGTGGTTATATCTTGACCCAGCAGGGTGTCCTCAAGTCCTTCTTCTATATATGTACACACATCACCATATACCCACATTGCATGGACATTTCTCTAATAAATACTAACAAGGATATACCCTTTGCAGAAAAAACTTAGGCCCATACTATCCATTTGTATAGTCAGGAAAGGAGTAATCAAGTGCAGTTTATAATGTGTTATTGATTGTTCACTGTAATGAGAAAACATGATAATATTAGAAATGGTAGGTTAATCATTGAAAGTGAACAACTTTTAAATGACCAGTTTAGCCAATGTTCAGAGCAGATCATTGTGTTATAATGGTTTAATGTGCATTTTCTTATGCCAACAACTGTAGTTCGGAACCAGTTCAACCACAATGTATTATGTTCATGTGTGGGTAGCTGGATTGTTCAGTTTGCTACTAATTTTTTTACTGTTATTGGATCAGACAAATGGAACAATACTCTGTCTCACAAAAATATGTTAGTAGATTGTATATTCCTCCACCACAGAACTGAACATGTCGGATTTTCTTTGTTGTAGAATGCTCTGCCTGGGTCTTAGTGCTTACCTAGCCCTGCTCCCCCTAGCCCAGCATCTATCTGAAAATTTGATGAGTCATTCAATCAACTATAAATGCTTATATCAAAGTAGCATTTCAGTGCATAAAAATGAATAATTTTCATATTCATTTGGGACTATATTCTAATGTGGAAGCATATGATTAGTATAATCATAACACAGTGGATCACAAAGTAACATTCTAATATAATCAGAGAAACTTCTATATATAGTGTCTGGAGTTCTGGTTCACAGCCCCACGGCTCAGTATTGCTACTACCCCAAAGTCTGGGTTAGGTCCTTGACACAATACAATAAGTAATAAGAGCAAACTTGTAGCATCATTGGTATGAATATTCATAGCACCCTTGGAATCTCCACCACAGCCCACTGAGATGGAATTTGGTGCCCCTCATTAGTTAAATATGAAAGAAATCAATCAATGCACAGTGCTGTACACAATATGCATTGATGTACTCAGTATATACAACCAAAGACACATTCAATATTGCCCCTCATACATTCTATTAAGAAATCAACAGAAACAAGAATTCATAGGACTGGTTAGAAACCATGGTTCCCAGTTCTACCTTGCCAAATCTGGGGGATACTTTGGGATATCTCTTCTAGGCGGATTCCGCATGGGCCAGAAACAGCGGTGTGAAAACAGTGTGAAAACGGTGTGAACCCTTTTACACCTTTTCCACACCGTTTTCACGCCACTGTTTTTGGCCCATGTGGAATCCACCCTAGTTTCCTCTAGCACCTTACAGACTAGAGGAAATTCCTAGAGTTTCACTATGTGGAGGCCATTTTTTTCTGCTTCTCAATAATTTAGGAACAGGTAATTGTAACTAATGGCAGGAGAAGCCTAATTCAAAGACACTGTTCTGCTAGAATAACAATATTCCACTAGCAAAAGGGCACTTCCATTGGACGCACACACACACACACACACACACACACCCAACAGAACCTATGGAGGAGGAAAGGGTAGTGAAAAGTGCCTAGCTTCTGGGATCTAGCAAGATTGGGTTAGCCTGGCCCATCCAGGTTAGGATGACAGCAGACATAACAGCAACTTAATAATGGTCTTTGCCAGACAAACAGAAGAACAGCCAAGGAAGGACTGACAGTCCTGAAGCAAATAAAGAAATAACTGAACCCTAGAGGCAAAGTTGAACTTTTAAACTCTGCAGAGCAATGCTCTTAAACAACATGAAACAAGAAGGAAAAGGCAAAGTTCATGTAGGAGGATGGGAACCTGCTTGATAGCTCTGTGGGAAAGAACACTGTAATAGAAAGGAATGTTGTCTTGGGAAGATGTTAAAATGACTACCGCAACACAAAAGCTTGTGTGCTTGGAAAATAAAATGATGTCAGATGCAAAAGGGCAGCAGAATTAGAATCCAAACCCAATGCAGCCACCTCACCATACAGGTCGAAAAAGTGACCTCAGTCATATTTTAGTAACTTAACCAACGACATGTCCTCTTCTTCCAATATGTGTTCAGTCAAATAGACCAGTAGTGAGTTTATGTCAGGTAAAGCGATAGCCTCCAGTGTAGCACCTCAATATTCAGAGGTTGTCTCTGCAGTTGGTCTTCAGAAAAGGTTAAAAAAAACACAAGAGACAAGTACATCTGAGATAACACAATGTCATAATAGGCAGTGAAAGGAAGAAATGCCTTAGTGGTCCCATTCAAATAACTGCTTTTCATTTTTAGCCAGCCACTTTCGTTATGTGCAGTCAGACCTCTCCCATCTTTATCAAAATGATGGCAAATGCCTATAGGTTTTAACTGTGATAATTCTTATTGCAGCTACCCAATTATTGTTTTGTGAGAATAGAGACTGTGGCTTTTACCTCCTGAGTCTATTGTAAGCATCTTATAATGAAAACAAAGAGGAGAAGGGAATTTGAAAAGTCTGATGTTTTTCATCCTTTCAGAGCTATACAGCTCTATTACATTTGGCAATGGTCAGAATGCAGCTGACAACACATCATGACATTGCTTTTGTTTTCACTGGTCAGGGATTTGTGTTTTATGATTTTTTTCACAATTTGTTTCAGTGGTTAAAAAAATAAATTGTCACACATTTGTCACATACTCATATCATTGTCAAGAATATTCCTTCAGTAAATAGTTGGTTATTCCTAGTTATCTAAGACAATCATACACTGAGCACACCCAGGAGAATTTGTAATGTTTTTGAACAGCAGATACTCATGGTGTCTGTGAATATATCTTTACCTACTGCTATCCTGTGTATATTACAAATGTATACTAGAGATTAATAGGCCATGCCTCCAGACCTGATCTATGGGGAATATGATAATGTCTACTCACTCTCTCCACTCCATGTATCTATCCCATCTTTGAACCCTGAACATACATTTGTGGTTTAACGTACACATTTTGTACATGCAGATCCAGAGATCTCGATTAAACAGTCCATTTCCTAATGAAATCTGTAAACCAACTGTGTAGCACAGTGCTATGCTTGAAATTACCTTTATCGGGGGACCATGATTGCTATCTCCCTCTCATGTGTAATTGGGAAAGTATGGACAAATGTATTTTCTGGGTGAGTATGATTGCCAAGATGTTTTCAGCACACTGGTTCTTATGTTATCTTAGATCTAGTCAAGAACCTTGTAACATAAATATGTGAATGCAGCTCACTATCCAATTTGGCCCAAATACACACTAGTTATCTGACTGTAAAGAAGCTACCTTCCACCCACCTCTTCTAACTCCAAGCCTAAAAGAGGTTGTGGCTTAAGTTTTACAGCTAGCTAAGGAAGTGCTCCAGTCTGGGAAGTGACACACAAACCACAAAAGAAATCTGCTGACAAAGTAGTGTAGATTATCCATTCAGGTTGAAAGGAATTATGATAATCTGGATGCAGTGACATCAGAGATGTGTACACAAACAGTTGGTCTGGAGAATTAGCACACTCAAAAGGTCACAGTAACATTACACATTCAGCAAAATATTCAATACTAGAATGTACATATTAAGTACCAAGTATTATAATAGCCCACACAGTCCAAGGGAAGAACAAGAAACATTGGATTTATACATTGCTTTTCTTTACTGCAAGGAGACTCAAAGCAGTTTACAACTCCTTCCCTTCCTCTCCCCAAAACAGACACCTTGTGAGGTAGGTGGAGCTGGGAGAGTTTGGAGACTAGTCCAAGGTCACCCATCAGGCTTCATTTGTGGGAGCAGAGAACAAACCTGGTTCACCAGATTAGTGTCCACAGTTCATATGGAGCACTGGGGAATCAAACCCAGTTCTCCAGAGTAGAATCCACCACTCTTAACCACTGCATTATGCCAGCAGGTTTCAGCGACAACTGCTGGTTCCAGCAGGGCTATCAGGGGCCCAGGCATTCAAGCAGCCAGTAATTCAGAAAGGCAATCTAAGGGAAATTGCAGTGAATACACATAACAGGGCATACAGAGTCAGAGTGTCTTGCCAGTTACTACAGGTAGTCCTGGAGTGCATGCTGCTACTGCAAGGCAGAACTAAGTCTTGAAGAGTACATAACAAAATAGATCATGCAGAGGACGATTTTAGCATAAATTCTGGATCCAGCAATAAAGGAAACATTTATATAAGAATCTTTGTCCCATAGTTTAAAATGCATCGAAAGGACAAAATGAGCTAACACATGTGTCACAGGATTTGCCACATTTCAGCAGAAAGGAGGACCTGAATCCTCTGAATATTTCCAAACAATGCAAAAAGAACGGAGGGCTCTGTACGGGGAAATGTATGTTGAAAGCAGCCTTAGTTACCTTATTGAACTGCCCTTTCAGCAGATTATCCAAATATGTCCAAGCTTAATCTAGACTAAGAACCTTTTTTGAAGAAAGATAAAAGTGGGCATAGTTCTTTGCTGGCAGACATGCTAATGGCACATGATCTTTTGTGTTCACGTTACTTCAATGGATAGCTTGAGAGGTCAAAATTAAATGTGCAAGTGATCATTACAGAAGAGACTCCTGTCTTCTCTCTCAGACTATTCTTTCCAGGTAAACATTATTCCATTAGATGTGGTCCTCTTACTCCTTCTCCTGGCCCTCAGTCCTTCATGGTTCCAATGATCAGGAGCTCTACTTCTTGGTCTTATGTAACCTGCAGACCGAAGAAGACCCCACATCATTAACATTAACATGGAGGAGGAAAGTGAAAAGAGGGGGGAAAGATGGAAACTTGATGGCAAGTAAATCAGAAATGGTAGGAATGGCATGCTTATTTTTTGCTTGCCAGCAAATTAGAGTTTCTGAGTGGAAACCTAGCAGATTAGAAATCCATTGTCTTATTTGACATGTTCTCACTGCAGTTGTTTAGTTTGCTTTTCATTTATCTCTTGTCAGTAAATTGCATGTCCAAATACATTGCAATCAGGAGTTCTAACAGAAAACAGAGGCTGGCCCTTTCTGCACAAATCTCTTAAAACATTTGTAAAATGTTTGTTCAATCCCCCTTTTTGTTCGCACTTACCCCCTTAAAATGAGTTCTGGCCGCCATTTTCTGTTTTCCCTGTTCTTTTTCCCAGTGTGTGGACAAATCACTTCTTCATGCTTCATGCCTCATTCTGCAGTTCTCTGAGTCTTCTATAGATGCTGTGAATATTAAGCCCCCCTGATATAAAAATTCTCTGAAATGCTTCAAAAACAGGACAAGAGACTTCTGCAGGCAAGGAGTGACCTCACAAAATAGCATCTTAAAGGGACAGCACACAAAAGAAGCCTTTTAAAAAACATTTCCGCCCAAAGAATTGCTAGAAAAGAGGATGCATTTAAAACGTTTTGAGGGTGCAAATAAAATGTTTTCAAGAAAAAAATGCAGAACACCTTAGAAGAAACATTTTATTTCCTACCCCAAGACATTTTAAAGTGTCTGTGGGAAAAAGGCTTGAAGATAGACAGTATCTAGGGCCGTTTCCCCACTCACCTTTTGTTGCGCGCTACTCACTCCAAGTAACACGGGGTCCAGCAGTACTCTCCACTACAGGAGCGGCAACAATGCAGCCGCCCCGATTCCACCTCTCTCGCCACTTCTTGACTTCCAAGATCTGATGAGCTCAGGCTAGCCTGGACCATCAGGCTACTAATTACTTTCATACAAACAGATTACCATTTAAGGCAGTAGTGTTCTCAAAGCTGCTGTTTCATGCCAAGATACTGTCTAATGATAAATCATGAGTCAGAGAAGAAAGAAAATAAGAACTTGTTCTGTTAATCCCGGGAAGACTCCAGATGAGTGCCAACTGTCCTACTGTTAGCTATTCTGCATCTCTATGTATAGCACGTAGAACTCCCAAATGACCTATTGCTTATCAGCAGTTTAAGGTAATTTATGCTGTTTGGTGTGTCACCTCAAAGAGGTGGCTCTTATCAGGAATGAGAAGGTTTAGGGAAATCTGATCTACTACAGTGTTAAATCCCCTCCAAGCCTACTGCACATAAATAAGCTGTGTTTTGGTTTTGTTTTGGAACAGTGTTTTCTCTCTTGATTTACTTTTTTCTCTATTGTGCAAATGCTGTGCAAGGGAAATTTGTTTAATTAGAATCACTGCTTTATTTCTAGTACCATCTCTTGAAATCAGCAAGTTCATGAATTATCCTAATTCAAGTATTCAGGTGCCTTTTTTAATGTATGTTTTTGGTTAACTCAAATTATTTAAACATTTTCTCTTTTTAGACAAAGTATTGTCTTTATACTTTTCACCCTGGCACCAAAGGGCCTTACAATTACATACTACTACTCAAGTCTCAGTGGGATTACTCATGCTTTTATGAACACCGCCTGATTCTGTAGCCATGATGTGTTTTTGGTAATACACACTATTGATTAAAATGTTGTTATTTATTGTATGACACTATCTGGTGCTAAAATGTGATGTTTGATTCTGTGTTAGTTCTTGACTTCCTTTATCCAGTTCCTTCGAACATTTATTAGAAAGCTGAACTGCTGTTGTTTATGACATTATATAGTACAAACATTACATGAGAATTTTAAAGCAAGTCAGAAGAAGTGATTAGAAATTTGTTACTAGAATATTTATAAAGTAGTAGCCTTTTCTATACTGTGGTTTCTGTGATCTATAGTCTCCAATATGGGTGTTGGGCTAATAAACAATGTGATACAACATTATGAAAATGGACCAAGACCAAGAAGCACTGGGGTCAGATTTCTATTTTGTTATGAAGATCACTAAGTAACTTTAAGAAAAATGACTGTGCTGGCTACCCTGGTTTACATCTCTGCTATGAACAGGACTACCTCATACACACTATTAATAACTTCTTTGAGACAAAGGCAGATTCAAAGGTGATCAGTAAAATGAAGAGTTAATAATTTGGTATCGCAGAACATCTCCACCTATTGAATCCATAACATTGGTATGTGCCCTTTCACATAACCTAATTAAAGTCTAATTGTATATTTTTTATGCTGCTAAACATGTGAACGAAATCCATCAACCTTAAATAATGGAATAATAAACACTGGATTACGTTTCAGTGGTGGAATCAGTGATTTGTATCACTGTGATCAAGTTCTAATGCAATCATGTTATAAATCTGTCCCGGATCATGTCACTTCAGACTGTTAGAGGCAGATTTCAGTTATTGTCCATGGGACTGGGGATGGGAGGGGAACCTTCTGTACAAAGAAGATCATCATATTAGAAAGAATGTATAGGGCTGAATCCTTCCTTATGCCATCTTGCTTTATATATGTGTCAGTGTGCTCATGTGCCTCTGTACATTCAGTACAACATTAGAACCTGCACTGGAAAAACCTAAGTTTTAAGGAGGTAGACTATGCAGGTGCAGTCTGTATTGGAGATGTTCTTTGTCAACAATACTCTTAAGAATCATAAGCAAATAGACAAGTATAGGCAGGAATAGAGCTAATAGGTATAATCCACCTTTTTCCATCTTGCACATAACATACTAACATACGTTGTATACGCAGGGTTCATATTTCAGTTTTCAGGATGCAGTGGTACAGTTTTTCCAGACTGATCTTCAGCACCTGGAAAGCAGAAATTATAATCAGGATGAAGTTTTGTTTGCAGTTTGCATATTGCAAACAGGACTTCTGAATCTTCAGCAGGTTCGTTTATTTTCTGATCAAAATTGTTCTGTGCATATACATTGCTGCAGATGGTGAGACCTACTTCGCTCAATAATCACACCACAACGACAGGCTGGAAAGGAATGGGCCGCAGCCCGTTTATTAAACATTCAAACATAACAGCATGAACTATATACATGAGAGCTGGGCGGCAAACGGGTCGCACATCACATCCCAATAACATGGGACTGGCGGGAAGGGAAGCCCCAGAGATAACACTCCTGCTTGCTTCCACCCTTCCCGCCCATGCTGAGGAGACGGGCACCGGCTGAGCCCCAAGGCCGCCTGGTTATTCAGGTGCATCTTATTTCTCACACTGCATATCAGCATAGGCTGAGAGTGTGTGACTGGCCAAGGGTCACCCAGTGAGCAGTGGGTATTCAAACCTGCGGCTCCCATATTCTAGTTCAAAATGACAACCACCACATCACACTAGCTTTTGTGGGGTTAACCCCCTCTTTTTTATGGATTTCAGATTTTTCTGCAAAGTTGAGGCTTTTCTCAGGTTGGCAAAAAGATCTGTCTTCTCTGTTCATGGCCTTTGTCTCTGGATTTAAGAACTAGATATCTTGATGATGATAATTTTCCACAAATAAACATGTAAACTTTTATGCTTTGATGTTCTATGCCTACCATTTCCCTTCTTAATCCTTGCAGTTTAAATTTTCTCAAAATTTCTGTGCAGCCCCATTTCACGATTCTGCCCATCTCATGATCTGCACTGGTGGTGGAAAGTGCCATAAAGTCACAGTTGTCTCATTGTCAAAGGCAAGAAATGGATAGAGATGGTTTGCCATTGCCTGCCATCCATGTACTATACCAGGGCCAGTTCTAATTAGCTTCCGAGATCTGATGACATCAGGCATACTGGGCCATCCAAGTCACAGCACAATCTGCACTTTTTTCACCTGAACATCTGACTGAAATTTCCTCTTAAACTTTCCCATTAATGTATCCATTAATGACTCCAATATTTTCCTCTGGTTTCCTTAGGTATGTACCCACAACATTGAGAGGCATCAGCTGTTGGGGAGGAGAATGATTTACCCATCATTCTCTGCCTGCTAATAGAGACAATGAGCTCTGAAGGAGGTATCTCAGCTTGGGATACCAGCACAATCATTTTGTTTGTGATTAAAGTACCCCACAGCCCTCACTTGGCCCAAACTCCTTTGTTTTCATCATTTCTTCCTGACTATTTATACTTTGCTTAGATTACTGTGCCTGTGTTAGGAGCCCAGTCTGTACAATAAAATTAACCAGTACCACTGCAGAATGAGGGCATTGTCAGTCACTTATTTATATCCATATATGTGAAGTCCAGAAAACTAATATTTTGAGTAGTACTTTATTCAGCCTGAAAAATAAACTACATGTTGTTTTTTTCCACATGAATCACTCTTGTTGCTTATGTACACTGAACTGTGAAACTGTGACGGAAGTTTTAAAATATAGCAGCAGAAAGTTCCAAAAATATATGCAGATCTGACCTGAGCACAGTGCATTTTACAGTTTACTTGGAAAATTCATGGCAGTTTCAATGTTCCGGGGGTGGGCAAGGGATGGATGGTAATGAATAAATAACCTGAACATTCTGTAGAAGGTTTGTTGTTTACAAAGCCTCTCATAAAGATTGCTTTATCATTGAAGGATGGAAATGTTGTTCAAGTGAGTTAGCTAAACTAATGCTAATTTTGGCTGTCAGGGCTGAATTCCCTGAAACAGAGTCACAGGTGATCAAGCATCTGATGAAGCATGAGGCCAACCTTTAGTAATCATTAGACATCCTGCCGCCAAAGCAAACAACTCTGTTGCTTATCCTTAGATCCCTATAGGAGACTACCAATATATGCCAAGCCTTTTCCAAGACAGAAATTGTTATAAGGCTGGAATAGAACACAGACGTGCATGGTTATCCCAAGAGTGGGTGCGTTGGGGTAAAATCACGGTTCCAAGTTTTTCCCCTTGGTCCTTCTTCATACATCTTTGAAAAAGTTTGCTCCACTTCATGTATGCACTACCAGAGTTCAAGTACAGCAGAGGGTGGAGTGAAAGAATAATTGTCTACTTTTTAACAGAGTCTGGAGGCCAGGAAACCTGGCTTGGGATGCAAACCTGTTGTCATGATATGCTCCATTCATGCTGTTTCAGATTATACAAGTAAAATATATATATTGTTTACTTCATGACTCATGTGATTATGCCAGACCTTTTGCTATGAATTAATATCAGGTCCATATTAATATCAGGTGCAGAGAACCTCTATTTGGGCTCATCCCGTTAATCCACCAAATGTACACATACATCCATTTCTTCGCTATATTGTTGGGGGTCATGGTAGTGCATCTGCTTGCCATGCAGAAGGTTACAGGTTCAATCCCTGCCATCTCCATTTAGAAGGACCAAGTAGTAGGTGATGTGAAAGACCTCTGCCTGAGACTGTGGAAAGCTGCTGCCAGTCTGAGCAGACAATACCGTCCTCAATAGACCAATGGCCTGATTTGACAAGGTAGGTTCATGTGTTCCTGTGACAGTGTATTTTTTTTAAAAAAGTAGCAATTTATAATATGTCACTAACTGTAAAGTTTACACAGTCACAGTTGAATTTATATCCTACTTTTCTCAACTGTAAGTCTCAAAGCAGGACTGTTGCGGCAGCTGGCTAGTCTCCAGATTTCCTATGGCAGGCCAGAGGGACGGGGTCTTGGCCTTGGCAGGGTTTATAAGGCAAGCCTTCCCTGATCTCAGCCTGTTTTCTCCTGTTTTCTGCCATCTTCTCTCTTTATGTTACATGTAGTGATTTGTATATGCTTGTCTTGGTGCATGGTTTATTTTAATTGTCACAGGTGGGTGGATTGGGCATTGGAAAGAATCCTTTGAGGGGGAAACAGCATCTGTGAACTTGCCTCCCAAAGGTTGGGCGTCCCATAAGGGGCTTTGGGGTGCGATGGACCACACTGCAACACGCCCAGGCAGGACTAAAGGTTGGTCTACACCCCCTAGTAAGGGCATACCCATGCAGAAGCCAATGCCTGATGAGATCCCAGGACTTACTGCTTCTTGGTTTCTTCAGAACTCCTATGAAAAATGGCACTCTTTGGGTTGACAAGATGCTGTGCATAAGCTCTTCAAGCCTGAATTCAATAAAACAGCTGTGGTCAGCCATTTTACCAAAGTGTGTGTGTGTGTGATTTCTTGTACTTATCTCCCCACCAATACTCTCCTGGGCCTGGCAACTGTTATTCCTTTAACTATTATCTGAATATAATCTAGGGAAAAATCGGATTCTCTTCTGGGAGTACATGATTAAAATTGGCAGCTAGACTGAATTGTTTTCCAGTGACCAGTTGTTAAGTGCTACTGAAATCAGTGAGACAACCATATAATGGACACAAGATTGCTGCCTAGGTTTGCAAGGAAGGTGTAACAGGGAAAATGTGTACACATTTCAATAAACTGTTTTAGCAGGGAACCAGAAACATATGAGTTTTTTTTATATGGTAGAAGTCTTGAAAATCCTTTCAGTGCCTGCAGCAAGCAAATTATCTCGTTTTGGTGAACTGTGACCTAAATATATGTTGCAGCAACTTTCTAGGCTTTGTTTTTGTAAACCAAAAGAGAACATTAGTTACTAGCAACTTTTGTTACTATTCTTCAGATAAAGTTTTACAGCAATTGTGCAGCTGGCAGATCAATATTCTAGTGTCGACACCCAACTGAGATACTTAAACATCTCCTAGTATCAGAAATCCAGCCTACCATCTGTATTAAAATGATCGTATCTATAACTGGAAAGGCTGCATAAAGGAAAATGTATGGATCTCCTTTCTGTCAAGTGTAGGTCACTTACAAACTGCATGAGGCAATGGGAACAGAACTCCCCTGAACATATTTATAACTAGCAGGGCACCCATGTGTCACTACGCATACTTCATCACAGGCTCTCTATGATTTTTAGGGTGACATTCAACATACTTATTTACAGCCTGTTTATGAACTTTGGGGTGATATGCAGCATATTTCCTCACAGCCTGTCTGTGGACGGATGGGTTTGTTTTCGCATATTTTGCAGCAGCTTCCTGTAGTTGTCTTTTTTCTAATGCAATGTGTTATTGCTCTCTTTCACCTGGTGGGCTCCAAAAGACATCATTTGGAAGCAGCCATTGTATTTTCGGGATAAAGAAAGGAAGTGTTCTGCCATTGGATGCTGATGAGTGAGAAGGCTGTGAAGAAGTTCAGGGTAGGGTTGAAGGGCAGGGAGCTGGACTGTACCACCACTGCAGCACATTCCTGGGGACTCATCCCGCCACTTCAGAGCATGACACCAAGCACAGGGTGATCGGAGGCCGAGAGCAATAAACTTGTCTCCACAGTAAAAAACCCTATAAATGTTTAGTAGTCCAAGGTGATAGTGTGGTTTGTAATCTATTTTGATAGTATTTGGCGGTGTTGTTAACATGAGGGTGGGTGGAGTACTTTTTCACAGTCTGTCTGTTAACTTCGGGGTGACATTCAGCATACTCTTTTGCAGCCTGTTTGTGAACTTTGGGGTGACATGCAGCATATTTTCTCACAACCTGTCTGTGGACTGATGGGTTTGTTTTCAAATAGGTTCACATGCGTTGTGGAGGGCGGTGTTACAGTGCAGTTGGTGAAGGACATGAAGCTGCTGGTATTTAACTGTCATCCTTAGAATGTTCGTGCAGCACATCTGTGGACTGAGGGATTGGTTTGCCCTTAGAATGTTCGTACAGATGGCCAAAGATGAGCAGTGAAAACAGTAAATAGGTAATAAATTGATGGCCAAATTTCATGTGTGTGGCTTCGGTGGTTTTTGAGTTCTGTTGATGAGTCAGTCAGTCAGTGAATGGTATTTCACGTTTATATATATAGATTCCATTTTTCAAAGAGGTTCTAGAGCAGCATTTATCAATATGGTGTCCGTGTGCACCATGGCACCCTCAGTCATATTTCCTGTCACTCACCAAATATTCTAGAAAGTGGGTTGTACCAGGTAAGGATTTTGCCCAGCAGAGCTTCTGATCAGCTGTTGGAGATTGGATTGGCTGTGCAGGTTTTTTTTTAAGTTTGGCAGCAGTTACCATAACAGTTACCAAGGATCTTCTCTATATAAAGGAAAATAATCTCTATGTATTCAAAAATATATTTTAAACAATATATCTATTTTAAAAGGCATCCTTTAAGATAGAGTTTCTGCCTGAAATTTTGAAGAATTACTTCTTAAGCTAGGCTTGATGGAGAAGCTTTTGTGATCGAATCTACTGCTTGTCGCAGCCATTTTAGTTTGGCCACAGACTCTAGAGTCTAAACAACAAATCAAACATTCCTTACAGTTGGTCCAGGAACAGACTAGGAGAATTTTCTATAAGTCTGGTAAAGGTCGTAGACTGAAGAAAGAACTGAAATCTTAAAATAATAGTATGCCACCATGAGCTTAAAAGACTACATTGCAAGATCTCAGCAGCTGTTATGTATAGGATTTCCCAACCAATGTTGCTAAGACTTCCAAGCCTCAGTTAGTATCAATATGGGTGAAAGAGGAGAGATACAGGCTAAAAAATATAGGTGGAAGGAGAGGTAAACTGGAGAGTGGAGGAACAAAAAGGATGGAAAGGGGAAAACTGAAGATGAAGAGGAAAACAAGAATAAGAAAGGGAAGAAAAACAGAGACTATACCGGGGCAGAAACAGACCAAGATAGGTCCGTTGGTGGAAGAAAAGGGAAAGGAAGAAGCTTCCATGTGGTGGAAAAGCTGAAGATGGGTACAGAGAGAAAAAGTAGGCTAGGGGAGAGGCTGCAGGTGCTGCTGTGGAAAAGCCAGAGGGTGAGAGAAATAAGAGCCCCCCCCCCATGAGTGCTGCTAAACAGACTAAGTCACAAAATGCAGTTCCAAACTGACAGCTGGAGATCAGTGTTAGCTGCTATTAGTCCTGGATGAAAATGGGACAAGTACCAGGATACGGACAAAAATTTTTCATTGAATTTCTGAGTGTAGGAGGAAGAACATGATGGAGACAAAGTAAGGAGCTCATATCAGTGTATGAGCCCTTGAATTTCCTTTCAGGGCCAGAAGAGGCCAGACAGAAACAGGAATAGCCCTCAAAGGCCCCCCAAAACAAGCACAGAATAGTAAGGGCACCAGTCACCTGTGCAAATAGAGGGGTAAGAATTATTTGATCTCAGCTCCTCATTTTCTGAAATTCACTGGGTGGAAACTGGGAGAAGTCCAGGTAAAACCTAAGCTTTGCATGCCTGCCTCTCCAAACTGATTATACTTTGGGTGCTGTGTGGTTTCCGGGCTGTATGGCCGTGTTCTAGCAGCATTCTCTCCTGACGTTTCGCCTGCATCTGTGGCTGGCATCTGCATCTGTGGCTGGCATCCTCTGAAGATGCCAGCCACAGATGCAGGCAAAACATCAGGAGAGAATGCTGCTTAAGTATGACCATACAGCTCAAGCTCCACAACACTAACTATGTCGGCCGTGAAAGCCTTCGAAAATACATTGATTATACTTTATTTTTTCTTTTGTTTTCGTGGAACTTACTTAATTCATCACATCTGCACACTCTGAATTAAGCATACAGCTCTATTATCAGTTTTCAGATTTCAATATTCAACAGATTTCGCTGTGTTTATTTGTAACTTGATACCAGTGAACCAAAATTATTTGTGCCTGCCAGGAAGAGTTTCTTTGCCTATACAATTTGTAAGTGTTAATCCCATATCTCTGGGTTACCTTTTTAATCACTTCAGTTTGTGTTAAACCTAATAAACTATGCTCTTGGTCTCTTTTAAAAACAAAACCTTCTTGTCTCTCTGTCAAGCTTACCTCACACCTCAGGTATCAGCCACATGATTATGATGATAATGATGATTCCAGGCAAATTCTATTCCAGAACTTCTTGCTACTGCAGTGGGAAAGTGACAAGCCTAGGGCAGTCTCTTGTGAACTGCATTTTAAAAAAGATTTGTTCCACTGTATCGGGTCAGACTATGGGGACCACTGAACTCAACATTGAATTCAGAATCTCCTCTAACTGGCACCAGCTGTGTAAGATCTTGCAGATGCCCCTGTCCTTAGAATTATCTGTAACAAATGTGGTATCTCCACATACACATACAATACTGCTAGGGGCTTTCTGCACTACAGAAGGGAGCTAAGGTCGACTCGGTTCCCTTCAGTGGGGGGTGATTCCAGGCTGTCGCTTTTAAGCAACTTACTTAGCCCCCCTGGAGACCCGAGAGCTAGAAGTGGTAAGGATCATCTTGGTGTCTGTTTCGCTCCTTGATCGTGATTGAAGCTTGTGTTACCATGGGAAACAGGAGCATTCTTTTTTTTTACAGTTTTTACAGTTTACAGTTTACAGTTATATGCCCATGACGACTCTCCGTTCTCGCACATGCACCCACAAAGCGGCTCCTGATTGGTTGGAAGCGGATGAGGAGTGTCGTTTCGATGTGTCCACCTTGAAGCTTCAAAAGCGGTATCCGACCTTGTTCCAGCAGAAAGGTGCAGATTCATAGCTTTCGACAGGGGATCAATGCGAGGATTCTGAGGGAACTGTGAGACAAAGTAGCGTTGAGAGCTCCAGTTGCGAGTCGCGAGGATACACTGAGGAGTGAGGAAACCTAGATAGAAACCAGTACAACTCTGTCAGTGCGGAAAGCCCCGATGTTGGCTTTTAGAACTCATTAAGATGACCAGAGTACCTGGGACCAGCTTTTCTACTTAGGGCACTGCTGTTTGTATCATCCTTCCAAACAGTAAGAATAATTGCACATGAAATACAGAAGCCATAAAAAGTGTGATTACAGGATTATCTATTTCTATCCAAGCTGTTATGAACCTATAGCTCCCTTACATCTAATGAACCTAGCAGAGAAATCTAAGCAATAGTTTGTTGAATTGTTTATCCTTTTTGTCACAGCTATTTCTATTATATGTGACCAATATTCTACAGCTTCTGAGTAAGTAGTGTCACAAGTTGAAGAGGGTATCATTTCTTTTGTTGATTGTCCTGCTTTGGTGTGGCGCATGGATACAGAAGTTCAGAATTCACATTTTTATGTTCAGCAACTGGAAATGGGGTCAGTTATCCCCAAGCCTACCTACATTTCTGTCATAGTGAAAATCAATCTTTAAAAAGACAAGCACAGAAAAGTATGGCAAAGGTCAAAGTACTGTTATTGACAATGGCTTCTGTATGAATTTAGCATCTGACAGAATCATAGAAGCATGTGACATAAAACCTAAGAAAATGTAATCCCAAATGCAGACAGAAATTTGTTTTTACAGTTATGTTATCCTATCTGTTGCCAGTTATTTCCACTACAATTAAAATATATTAATTTGACTGTTAGTCACATGTCTTACATCAATTTCAGATTATACCAGTTGATCTTAAGCACTAAAACATATTATTTGTGTGTGTGTGTATACATGCATGTACCTATGGACTACCAGTAATATGGACTTCAAGTAATACCAGTATTACAATCCTCATATTGCGATCTGAAGATGGAAGCCTATTAAGTTCATGACTGAACTGGGGATTTCCAACTCAATGGCTTATGGTTCACCAGGCCTTGAGTGCTAGAAATAAAGAGAACATGTTCATGTAAAACTATGTTATCTCTGTGTTAAGGACACTCCAATTTCTCATGCAGTAAAAGAAACTTATGGTGCATGACCATGCTAAAAATTGCTCTTATAAATGCATAACAAGAAGGACTTGCAGAAGCTGAAAGCAAATACTGTTATAGCCATCCAGTTTATAGTAAATGAATAAAATTCCTCTCCCCACTATCCCATAAGGCTAACAACTGAAGTTATTGCTTTCACTAGCAAATGTAAACAGCCACCACAACAAAAATTCAAAGTATTAGATAACCCAAAGGAACTGAATGGGTACTGGAGAATTAGGACATTCAAGGGGTTGCCTTGTGGGGAACCACTACATTGCATCTATCAAAGTGGGCACAAATGCTTATTCTGGAATATTTGTTTATGTATTTTAAATATTTATACCCCACCTTATCTCTTCAATCCAAAGGCACATAATGGATCTAAAACATCTTGCAGACATAATTTTTTTAAAAAAACAAAACCATTTGGGCTTTTTTTCTTTGCCCAGTGTGGACAAAAAAGCATTGCCAGGAAAAGCGAGTCTTTTTCCTGCCTCCCCACTAACTGATTGAAGCTTGTCAGTTCCATTTTGCTGTGCCTGCCTTTTTGTGCTGTTGTAGAAATTCTCCATCCTGCCTGCCATTTGATGAAGTTTCCCACAGAGGATTCCTCTGCTAGCAGCTCAACTGCACATGATTTCACTGTAAATTTTACATGACTAAAGTTTGTTTTTGCTTGACAAAAGCTCCACACATTTTAAATATTTTTTTTTTTTTGTTTGGAAAAGGTGTCTGCATAACTATGATGTCACAATATGAGGAATTTGCATATTGTGGCGTCTTAGCTCTGAACAACATTTTCATTTCATTCACTTTATATTTATACCCAGCTTGCTATCCCAGAAGGGCCTCAGGGTTAAGCTAACAACATAATAAAACAGATACATTATGCCAATATAACACTGATGAATTACACATGAACTAAAAATAGAACCAGATTACCAGAGATGGAAGCTTAACATTTCTAACTAAACCATTTCAGAGAACAATAACAGCAGCATTTGCAGCACATTAATGTATACCACTAAATCCATAATATCCAAGCCATTAATCATGTCAATACATTAGCAGTAATACATAACAATATAGCAATAATCCAATAACGTCAGAATAACAGTATATAACAATTAAATCAAAATATATGTTGATGCATTTTACAGCCATATGTTTCAATGCATCAATACATTAACAACACAAACAATACATAACAATCAACTAATGCAAAAACAAGCAATACATTAAAGCAGTGCAGATTAAATCCATTAGCAATAACTGAGACTACCCGACATTAAACTGCACTGCTTACCAAAGAAACCTAGCTTAGAACTACCCTGGTTAAAGGATTTGTCTACTCCTACCTCTACACTTAGCAATGTACAAAAGAATAACTATAATCCCTAGCTAAATCCAGGGGAACCTGACTAATTCACAAATACAAAACTAACTACTAACTACTAACTAACTAACAACTCACAATAGCCCTGAAATATAGCGAACTACCTTAAAGGCAAGGGGCCGGCCGAAGAGTAATGATGTAAAGAAACTCAGCATAAAAAGGCCAATGTCTCTTCTCCCTCAACCAAACTGCCGGGGATTCCTGACACCATCTCCTGTAACTTAGTCCATTGCTGGCACTCTCCGCTATTATTGAAGGTCCAAGTTTATTTCTGCGGGAAAACCTCTGCCACCAGTTCCCCGCCATTCGACTCCTTGTTCCTTGGTATAATAGGGTGCCCCTTCTACTGGCTTGCACCCGCTTATATCACTGTGATGAACCTCGCGTTCATTGCTGTAGGGGGGGCTCCATCACTGACTCCCTCCCATTCGACTTGCCAATATGACTACCATCGAAGAGACCGCCGCCACCATCTCCTGCGTCCGGCCATGCGGAAGGAGTTTGCCTTACTGGCTCCCCTGCCCCAGTCTGCCCAGTCCCTGGAAGGAGCCTGTCACCAGCCATCCTCCAACCAGGCTCCCCTTAGATGGAATTTGGGGCCAGTTACCAGCCCTGGGCATCAGCGTCAACTCTCAGCAGTAATGCCGTGACCCAGCAGCACAACAGCTTGGCAAAGTGCGTGTTGAAGACATTCCACAGCTCAGCACTCCAAGCATTCCAGATTCTTCAGTGTATCAACTTTGCTGCAGGCTCCGTCACCAAGGCAGTTACTAAAATTTACTTAGAAGTTCACTAAAGTTCACTAAAATTTCATCTGTCTATCCAATTAACTAGGACTAAGAAAAAATCTGGAGCTTCTCCTTAATGACCCGCTCAAGGCACCATCTTGCTGATTATCCCCTCCCTCAAAACTCCCTCAAAACAAAAAGAAAAAAGACATGTGTGTGGGATTGCCAGGCAAAACAAATTTTATTCATTTACTTTTTACAGTGAAAGCATGCATGGATGAGTTGCTAGCAAAGGAAACCTCTGTGGGAAACTTTAACCAGATGGCTGGAGGAAAAGAGAATCTCTGCAGCAGCACAAAATGGCAGGTACGAACAGTAAAAATGAAAGTAAGAGGTTTAGGCGGGAAAAATAATACATTTCCTGCTCACCTGCTTTCTGCCCAGCAAGCAGGAAACAACTTGCCAATATGACTACCATCGAAGAGACCGCCGCCACCATCTCCTCGCATCCTGCCCCATGACGGAGCAACAAACAGTTCTTCAAGTACATCAAAAGCAGGAAGCCAGCAAGGGAAGCGGTAGGCCCGTTAGATGACAAAGGAACAAAGGGTGTGCTAAAAGATGGCAGGGAGATTGCAGAGAAGCTGAATGAATTCTTTGCATCTGTCTTCACCCAAGAGGAGGTGAGGAACATTCCTGCACCTGAACCAAGCTTCTTAGGAGGCCGAGAATCCGAGAGGGAACTAAGCGAGAAGATGAGTGAAGGTAGACAAGGAAAAGAAGTTCACCTGGCGAAAGCCATTGATAAACTAAATGTTACCAAATCCCTGGCCCAGATTGCATTCACCCAAGAGTTCTTAAAAGAGAGCTCAAGCATGAGAGTAGCTGATCTTCCTCCACTTTAATATGCAACTTATCCCTGAAATCAGGCTCCATCCTGAAAGACTGGGGAAGATGGCCAATGTCACCACCAATCTTTAAAGAAAGGATCTACAAGGGGGGGAACCGAGGGAAATTACAAAGGGCCAGTCAGTTTGACATCTGTTCCTGGAAGTAGAAATTAGTAGAATCCTATCATTAAAAGATAAAATTATAATACTGCATGTAGAAAAAAACCGAAGACCTGCTGAGGAAGAGTCCAGCATGGCTTTTGCAGAGAGCAAATCCTGTCTTACAAACACTTACTAGAGTTCTTTGAGGGTGTAAGAGCAGGCATAGCAAGTGGACCAAGGGGGTGGGAACCGGTGGACATTGTCTACTTGGATTTCCAAAAGGCTTTTGACACCGAAGTTCCTCACACGAGACTGTTGAGAAAACTCAGCAATGAAGGAATAAGAGGGGAAGTCCTCCTATGGATTAAAAAACTGGTTGAGAAACAGGAAACAAAGGAGTGGAGTGTAAAATGGGAAAGTTCTCACAATGGAGAGATGTGCCGAGGTGGGAATTGTCCCCAAAAGGATCCGTTTTGGGACCCAGTGCTCTTTAACCTATTCATAAAATGACCTGGAAGTAGGGGGGGTGGGTAGCGTGGTGGCCAAGTTTGCAGATGATACCAAATTATGTAGGGTGGAGAGAACCACAAAGGATTGCGAAGAGCTCCAAGCGGACCTTGATAAATTAGGTGAGTGGGCTCCAGGAAATGGCAAATGCAGTTCAATGTAGCAAAGATGTAGAAGTGATGCACATAGGGGCAAAAAATCCAAACTTCATACAAGCTACAGGGGTCAGTGCTATCAGTCACAGACCAGAGGAAAGGGATTTAGAAGCGTCTTAGTTGATAGTTCCAGCTGGGAATGTCAACTCAATGCATGGCAGCTGTAAAAGGAAAGGCAGAAACTCTATGCTGGGGATCATTAGGGAAAGGAATTGAGAATAAAACTGCAAAAGATTGTCATGTGCCCTTATATAAAGCAGTGAAGTCGCGACTATTACGCGCTTGGAGTACTGTGTCCAGTTCTGAGGTCGCCCGCATCTCAAAAGGATATTAGAGGAGATAGAAAAAGAGGTGCAAGAGAAGGGCAACAAAAGGATGATTGTCAGGGGACTGGAGCACCTTCCCTATGAGGAGAGGCTGCAAGCGTTTGGGACTCTTTAAAGTTTGGAGAGGAGGCGGCTGAGGGGGATATGATTGAAGTCTACAAAATTATGCATAGAGGGGTAGAAAATGTTGACCAGAGAGAGAATTTTTCTCTCTTTCTCCCACAATACTAGAACCAGGGGGCATTCATTTGAAAATGCTGGGGAAGAATTAGGACTAATAAAAGGGAAACACTTTACTTCACACCAACGTGTGAGTTGAAAAGGTGTTTGGAATAATGCTGCCACAGAGAGAAGGTGGGTGATGGCCACTAACCTGGATAGCCCAGCTTTAAAAGGGGAGCGGACAGATTTATGGAGAAGTCAATTTATGGCTACCAATCTTTATCCTCCTTGATCTGAGACTGCAAATGCCTTAACAGACCAGGTGATCGGGAGCAACAGCCGCAGAAGGCCATTGCGTTCACATCCTACATGTGAGCTCCCAAAGGCACCTGGTGGGCCTTTTCCTGCAGTAGCAGAGAGCTGGACTAGATCGGGGGTAGGGAACCTGCGGCTCTCCAGATGTTCAGGAACTACAATTCCCATCGGCCCCCCCCTACCAGCATGGCCAATTGGCCATGCTGACAGAGGCTGATGGGAATTGTAGTTCCTGAACATCTGGAGAGCCGCAGGTTCCCTGGACTAGATGGACTTTGGTCTGATCCAGCTGGCTTGTTCTTATGTTCTTATGTTCTAACTTGACCCTGTCTTGGGTGTATGTTAGTTATTTTTTGAAAACCCAGGTTGAGAGAAATAAAACATGAAAATGTTTTGGGGGAGAGAGCTGTGTGGAGTTCCTCCCCAAAAAACTTTTTATAACATCCTCAAGACATATTTGTGCTGTGCAGACAAGGCCATCAAGCATCACAAACATCAAAACACAGCCAAACCTACCTAAAGACCAAATGCCCTCTTGAATAAACTCAATAAGCAATAGACACCCTTTGCATCAGAGGCATATTAGCCATTATGGGCAATGAGACATTGCCTCCACCTGTGCCAGGAAGGCAGCACTCAGCCTACTTAAGTCTCATGAGGCGTAATAGAGGCAGCAGTCAAACTGCCTGGGTTCTGTGTGGCCAAGGGAAGGTGGCTGCCAGCCTGTCCAAGGTCCACCTGGACCGGAGCAGTGGTCATTGGCCTTAAAAAATTTTCCCGGAAAAATAAAAGCAGCTAAAGTGTGGCTTTTTTGTGCAGTGAGGGAACAACAGAGTGGGAGAGGGGAGCTGAATACATCACTCTTCTCTAGCCATTGCCCTTGATAAAGCAATCCCAGATGCTGCTTTTTGCAAAAGAAAAGGAAAACATCTAATATAAGCACAGAAGAAATATAATGCACTATTGCGTCCTGAGGCTTCTAAGAGATATGTTTGGGTCTTATTCAGTGATGGGATTCAGCAGGTTTGCACCAGTTCGGCAGAACCGATTATTAAAATGGACAACAACCAGTTGTTAAATTATTTGAATCCCACCACTGGAACCGGTTATTAAATCATTTGAATCCCACCACTGGTCATATCCCAGTATACATGAAGTAGATACTCATTGTGGAATGCAGCAGACATTTCTACAATGGGGATGTACATAACCATGTCATCTGGCCTCCTGTGGGCACAAGGGGGGGAGGGGGGTAGCCAGACGCCATCCACATTTTTAAATGGGTTCTGTTTTTATGTAATTGATATTTAAATTATGTTTTCATGTATGCTTTAACCTTGTTGTGAACTGCCCTGAGCCCTCAGGGGGAGGGCGGTATATAAAATTTATAATAAACAAACAAACTATCTGGAGTACTATGACAGATATTTCATCTGATAAACTCAGATTATTCAAGCAAATAAATTATAGTAGTTACTACACAGAAAAATAAAATCCTACTAGACCATCATCCAATTGGATACTAGTGGAAAGTTTAATCCTAGCTCTCGTTATGTTGGATCCTAAGTATGAAAGTGATGTTTTGATCCTTTAGACAAGATTAAAACATCTCTTATGCCACCAGGAATGAAAAACAGAGACTTCAGTCTCTCCCAAAGAAATGAGGCATGCTGCTCTGACCTCATCCAGTTCACATAGTCACAATCTGGCATCCACTTATTATTTCAATGTGCTGAAGTTAATATTGCAAGGATCCAGTGACCAATTTATAATTCAGTATCATGTGTAAATATATCCATCTCAGTAATGTACACGATCCTTCTAGGTAGGCTATTAAAGACTTCTAGTCATCTGATTGTGTCTTCAAATCTTCAATTTAAATTTAATCATCAGCTACACATATCCATTTGATATGTGCATGTTCTCCTTCAAAAATCCCTCCCTGTGCCCAATACATGCCTCTTTTTAACTCTGCTGATGTATTTGTAGAGTGCAATAATATCTTGTCTCAATTTGCTTCTGGTTAAGCTAAGGAGGACCATTTCTTTCAATGTCAAGTCATAATAGCTTCTCCTTTACTTTCCATTTTGTAATCCTTAGCTCATTTCCCTTGTTTAAATTTGATTTGTCTTCTGGATACCTGTACCACATCCCATCTCTAAAATCATGCTTGAACAATGCATAATTGCTTCTGTTTTTCCCCCCTGCAAATACCTCATTTAACACATCCTAGAATTGCATTTACTCTCTTTTCCTTGCTTACATAGCTGCCAAACCCCAAGAAAACATTCCTGTGTCATTTCCCACTAGTGTTTGTGTCACTGTGATCCTTGCAAATAATGTTCTGGGAAATTGAAGTTAACCTGCTTGTGGTTCCCATTTTCTCTTAAGTTGAAGACCCCATATTCTCACATTTCTGAATTTGGGACACTCAGACTTTACTAACTAACCAATGTCATTCAAGCTAATCATGCCAGTTTTACCCATCCGTTTGTTGCAATGTTATTTCCTATTCTATCATAGTGTTCTCTGCTAGCAGGGGAGACAGATGGGAACATCTTGCTGGCAAAAGTGGAATAAGAATTGGCCTGAGTTTGTTTCTCCTTTGCTTACAGCTGTACACCCTGAGTATGGCTAGAAGGATGAACTGAAGAACTAGAGACAAAATGCTTCTGGATCTTGGCTCTTAGGCTTGAAATCTCTGGCACTGGGTTAGCCAGCCCAATAGATTCATTGTTTTAATGTTTTGTGTATGCGTGAATTGTTTGTTTAATTTGTACTTTGACTTTATTTTGTGTGTAAGTCACTTGCAGCACAATCTGGGGAATGTGCTCAGGGAGTGAGTCTGAAATGTGTTGCTGGATCAGTCTATTAACATTTCTGCGAATAGCTTTTGCTTTTTTACTGTGTGACAACATGTGATCGTTGTTAAGAAAAAGTGTTTGTCAAACTAATTTTATTTAAAATGTGCTGCGCACAGTATTTTCCAGCTGGCAAGTTTCTAACTTTCCTTATTATCAACATCATAAAAAAACCTGGAATTCCAACCAACTCTCACAGAATGTCTTGCAGGAGAGGAACAGGAAGAATAATTTAAGGCAAGATGAACCTCTGCCTCCCCCACCTCTCCAGACAGTGTCTGTTTCAAGAGTTATGAACCACAGCAACTTTATTCCAGCTTTTGGAAGGATGAATTGCTTAAGCACACACATGTGTACACGTGTATACATGTATGAGCACAAACACATATTTTTAGTGTCTTGTCAAACCATCTCAAATGCCCATCAAGCATTTTCCTCTGATCAAAAGGGACACTTACAAAAATGCAAGCAGTTACAGGGCAATTTGTTGCTTATTTCCCATACATGATTTTCCATCTAACCAGACAAGCATTCTTATTTTCATGCTCCATGCTCCATGCTTGATTTTAAACTTCTTACTGGGAAACCAGAGGCCATTTCTGTTACTTCAGGGCATGAAGCCATTCAGTTAATCTTGAGTAATATTTCCAGGCTGTGTGTGTGTATAAATGATTCCCTCCAAGTCTGTAATCATCAAATTTCAATGCAGAAAATGAGTCCCAAGACTAAGCCTTCCATCAGTTAACTCCTCCCTGGCTGCGGCTGTTTATTTTTTATTTTAATGTAAACCAAACTGAAATTATAAATTGCATGGGCTATACATGTCTGTTGGCACAGTTTACTAAAAGGGCAGAAACTCCATCAGTCTAATGATAATATCTGTATCCCAGTATCATGGAAAAGGGTTATTATAAACCTTTAAATACTGACTTCTTTCCACCAGTACAGGATATCAGGCATTCTGAGACACTATTCAAACTGCTTATATTGCCAAAAGAAACACAGGGCAAAAGAGAAGCAAATTTTATTCTATTTTAGTGACAGACTGGCCATATGAAATATCTAGAACAATATATTAACTTAGTACTGCTATTGTGGCACTTTGAAAGGAGCCAAAGGAACTAAAAATAAGGAAAAAAAAAATTACACATCATGGGTTTATGAGCAATCCCCTTAGCTCAAACCATTTATCCTACTGAAATTCCTGAGAGAAAAGCAATTTAGTACAGACATTGAGACGATCCAGTGTAAAACTAATCCTTAAGAAAAATAAACCCACAAAGGAATGTATCATACCTTCTCTTCACTCTACCAACAGTATTCTGAAGACTGATCTCAAAGTATTGGTTGTCATTTTGGCGTGATGATTAGAAGATTATTTAATGGTGTGAATCAAAGGACAGAGCTCCTCTTTAGAAAGAGAAAGGAACATTATTAATGCATCATAACATGGCATACATCTCATTTGGCCAAGATGGACAAAGCAGAGCAGATGTTTCATTACAGGTTGAGAGGAGAACTTGACAGAATTAATAGCCAAACATGCTTGAAGTTTAAAAAAAGAGAGAAAAGAAGCAATTGTAGGAAGTTATTTTCTGAAGACATAGTTCTTCTTATCTCCATGTGTATAAGATTAACTAATTGAACATGAATAGGTAAAATCTTCATTTTTTAAAATTCTCCCCTCCTTTTCAAGAGCTACTTTATGATGGGGGGAGGGAGGGACACAGCAAATAAATCCATGTCATTCCCTAGAAAGAATAGAGGGAGTGAATGACATGTAGAAACAGTCACAAAGAGGTGATGATATCGAAGTCAAAGGTATGACAACATAAAGGAGATTAGAGTTCAATAAAATGAAGATAATACACACACATAAACGGGTAACCCAAATTAAAGTGCTATTTAAATGAAGATACAAAAAGGTGAGCCCCCTCCCCCCCCCCCCGGAAAAAAGGTGTGGATATAATATGATATCTCTGATCTGCTTTTGTGAGGAATTGTCATATCCATTTCATTGGGATGAAGTCTCTGTCCGACTTGACTTCTGTCCAAATGCTTCCAGATATGCTGTCTTCAAAGTGACTGAGCAAATCCTTTTATCTTCTGCCCTTATGTGGAACAGACTTTTGTATGAGAACCTCTGTCTAGTTCTGAAAGGGTACTGTGAACAAATCTATTACTATTTGTTCCTATGACATTCTTCTGTCTTTTTCTGTGAAAGTGTATAAGAATGTTATTCAAGTAAATACTTGGAGAGTTCTACCACTCCATAGGCATGTTTGTGCTTTTGTATTATTCTACTTGCAAAAAAATGTTTAATCCATAGATTTGAAACGTCTGTATTCAACCATTTAGAGCTTAGCTTAGGTATAAAGTAAGTCAATTGCTTTTTAAAAATTATTTAATATTACTGATATTTTCAACATTGAGTATTCCCAACTTTTCTCTTGTTTTTGCTTTTGCTCTATAATTTGGGTCCCATGTGCTTGGCTGGAAGGGTCAGACAAAAGGATGGCAGAAACATAAGCAAATGCCACAACTCTGGCAAAACCTTCTAATCTGTCTGAAACATAGCCTCTGTCCATATGTTCTTGCCTGTACTCTGATAACAGCCCAGGGAGTTCTGTTCCAGGAACTGGAATTTTAGAGGAGTGTTGATTAGGGACTTGTGATAAAAAATGTGTTTTTTGGCTCTCACCAGCAAATTATGGAACTTCATTTCCCCAAACCTCTATTTAGCCCCTTATCGACAGGACGTCCAGTACCAGTTGAAGGCTTTTCCCTCACAAGTTGTTTACAACTAATCTTGCCACCAAATGCTATGTTCTTTTATGCTATGTTCTTCTGTTTGGTTCCAGAAAAGTTTTCCCTTAATTTTTTTTCTCCATTGTTTTCCTGAGCATTTTTGTCTCATTTTTTTTCTGTTTCCAGGCCAACTTCCCCTGAGCATGAGATTATGTTGAAACGGTCTTTATTTCTCTGCCCCACCAAACACCTGGCCTTTATTTAGGCCTGTTCAACCTCCCTTCCAGGCATTTTCTCCTCCCCTCAACCTCTATTTTTAAAAGGATTTTTAAAAAGTCTCTTAGTCAGATCAAACCAGCAGTGTAATGTCAGAGCACAGATAAAAAGAAGGGCAATTGGATCAGTATGGTCAATTTCACCTAGAACCTGAGATGTTAACATTCAAGCACAGATACAAAAAAGACAGGTGATTGGGTCAGTTTCTTAATTTCACAGAGAGCTTGTAATATTAACATTCAGACACAAAAAAGCAGAGGTGATTGGATCAACTTTGTCAATTCCATATTAAACTCATGATGTAACATTAAAGCAACGTTACATTATGCAAGCAGATAGGAGTGAATGAAATTGACAAAGGATTGCAACACTGGAGTTCTAATTTGACTGGAAAATGTGGGATTGGGGGGGTTGAATGGGGGTGAACTACGTGTTTCTGTTCCTTTAAGTAATGGTGCCTGCTCCAATAGGGTTGGCTTTCATTTTGTGTGAGTAGATTCCAATGGTAGAAATGGAGGCTGAGACATTTTTTAATTACTGTTTCTATGTAACTGCACAGTAATGCTAGCGCAACTGCAAAAAGAACTGCATCACAGATGATATCCACCACCATTAGGAATAATGTTTTCAGCAGTAGCATATAGAATAAATACAACTGAAGAAAAAAGGGGAGGGACGGAAAATGGAGGTACATGGAATGATTTCACAGAAAATGTTTCCAAGACACAAGGTTTGACCAGGGGAAAATCTGTGGTAAAATGTGCCTGTAAAAAGGCCAAAAATATTTGTTCTGGAAGGCCTTTGAGAATAATTTATGCTATCCCTAAGAAATTACTTGTTTTAGTATTTGCTGTATATTACCTTATTACACTTATCTTATTGTATTATTTTTATTTTGTGATCTATCTTGAATGTATTTCTATGGAAAGGTGACATAAAAGTAGTACATAAAAACCATTCTGAGTTCCATCTGTTTAATGCTCCATGAGCAAGGCTAATATGTGCTTTTCCTCTCCCTCTCTACATGTGTGTATATGTCTGCTGAATTTGTGAGAAGGGCGGATGTACAGAACAATGTCCCATTTCTCTAGTTTCAATATTGCCACTCCACATTTTTAATACCGACTCTGCGCCTTGTTGTGATGATTTGCTAATCTAAGAGTTAGTATGAAATTTTGTCATGCATATTGTAAATGTGATAGGGCTATGGCTATATTTTAAACTGACTTTACAGCTTATTTTGCAGCAACCTTGACTGAACAAATAAAGATACCAACCCCTCATGCCTAACTCTGCAGGAGGGACAGGGAGGTGGAGACCAAGAATGCTGACTAAATGAGACCACTTCCAAGCCCTTTGCTCTGGCCAGTTCGTTTCTTTTGCTGAAGTCAAAGGATCTGTTCTGGATTTAAATTGATATTCAGATCTGAAAATAAAACCTTAAAGTTCCTGAGCTTTGCCACAGTGAGGGCTAGTTTACAGATTATGGACACGGTGTGAAATCCACTTTAAGTCACTCCATATGGCAATTGTGACTGTGTTCATGCGCAGCTTGAATGAGTTTCACCAGGCGAGAAGAAGCCTTTTGTTAAACTGTAAAGCCAGTTACAGTGACATGCTGGGAGAAGAAATCGACCTGCCATCATGGTGAGCTGCAGAACAATAGCAGCTCACCATGTGGTAATGACTGCCACATGGAACAATTTCAAAAAGCCTTCTTGAGGTGGCCCTAAGGTATGAACTAGACCTAAGTCTCCTTGAATGTATAGAAGGCCATTGCTGAATGCTAAGGGAGTTGAGAAACAGAGGCAACCTATGGTTTACAGAAACATTACAGAACTCCCTCTGTTTTGTTTGCAAGCAAATAGAAATATATGACAACCATGGCCCTAAGGAGGGCTTTTGGCTCTTCCTCGGCCTTGTGGTCTGGAGCCCTTAGCAGACTTGCACTGCTTAATAGCATTATTCTTTCACAGAGGATAAGATCCTTCCCCATTCCAAGAGATTCTCAAAGGCCACCTTTTCTCCCTTCTCATATTCTTAACTGCATATAGGATATGGATCAATTTGTAGCACGGAGAGAATGATGGATAAGGATATAGGAAGTGGGCAGAGACATCTTCATTCAGCATTGTGTGTACCTGCACAAGCATGCTGAGGGAACAAGCAAAGACTCTTGATCCTATGAGCATCCTTTGGTGTGCTGAATCCTTCGCCAAGTTGGAGGACCACACTCTGTTGTCACTAAATGATCTAGAATTGTGAAATTCTTTGGCGTATTGTTGATCCTTGCAGTAGAGTTCCAGGAGGCAGCTTGCGATTGCAGGACAATTTATCCACAATCAGGGCAGCAGGGATCCTACTACATTAGCTGCTATTGTAGTTACCTGAAACAGGCAATCTCTACACCAAAATAAGCAGGCAATTTTATAATTAAAATTAGTTTTATGAAAATATAGAATAATACAAGAAACATATTTTAAATAATGAACATACACATACAAAGCATATAAGAGGTAACTAAGAGAAAAAGGAAGTTGGACAGTGTTTCGGGCATGGGTAATAGTTACCAACCTTGAAGAGACATCCAGGGACAGCAATGCTAAAGAGGAAAATGACCAGCAACTACAGGACCAAACAAAAGAGCCCACATGCAAATGGGGGGTGCATTAACTGATCCAGAACACACACACTATGAATGGCTAAAGGACCGATATTTATACCCCCAAATGAGTTCTGAGGCATTATAAGGAAAGCCAGAAAAAAGCATAGATTGCTTTTCCAAGGTTCCAGCAGTAAGATAGGAGTGGTTTAAGGAGCCTAGGCTATTTTCCTGAATACCAACTGATTGCTGGGATGAGTGCAGACAGGGTAAATAATGTCTATGTGAGACTGCAGGGTAAATAATGTCTATGTGAGACTGCTGGCCTGTAGTCTTTCTTTTAAAAACATAAGACTTTATGGACAACTGAAGCATGCGAGGGATAGACGAATTCTGAGGAATATAGAAAGAATAAAACCTTACATCCCTGCTGCCCTTGGCCTGCCCCCTAGCCGGGCCCAAGAGCTGCAGTTATAGTAAAATAACAAAGGAAAGAATACCAACATTCAGATACAAAGTTAACATTACAAAAGGCAGGGCTTGGCCACACCTTGGAGAGCTGTGGCTGCATTTTCGCTTTTGTTTCCTGGAAGGCTAGAAGGGGGAGGGGATGAGTCAAGGGGCCCATCCTGACATTCCGCCCCCCCCAAGACCTCCCTCACGGATGCAGGCATTCTGGGTATGTTTTATGGAATGCCCATACTAAGTGTGGTGCGCTAACATGTCCGGCATCCACCCACTCATTCATCCCCCTCCGGGAAATGGGTCCATGCCACAAGGTACTGCAGTCTCTTTCGGTAGACTTGTGAGTCTAGGTTGCTGCGCACCTCCTGGTGTAGTTCCCCTCTTACCCGTTCCGGCGGAGGAGCCTCTTCTCATGTGTGCTATTTGTCCGGAGGGGGTGCTGCCATAGGCTATTATGGACTACCGGGTGCACCCCCCTAAACCTCTTGGGCAACTCCAACTCGGCCATTACCGAATTAATCACTTTAGTCACCCGATATGGCCCCAAAAACTTCTGTCCCAGCTTCCGGCAAGCCTGCAGCCCCTGGAGGTTTTTTGTGGAGAGGTACACCCAATCTCCGACAGCCAGAGGAAGGGGGCGCTGCTTCTTGTTGGCCAGCTCCTTATAGGCCAGTTTCGCTTTGTCCAGTGCCTTCTGCATGGGTCCCTAAGCCTCCCGGATAGACTGCACCCACCCCTGGAGCTCCACTGGCGCTCCTGACATATCTGACAAAAAAGGGAAGGGCTTTGGCTACTGGCCTGACACCACTTCGAAGGGAGTTTTCCCAGTGCTACTGTGCACGGCGTTATTTTAGGCGTACTCAGCGAATGGGAGCAGGTCGACCCAATTGTCCTGGTGGTAGTTTATGTAGCACCGTAAGTACTGCTCTAGTGTCTGGTTCGTGTGTTCGGTCTGGCCATCTGTGGATATGTGAAACACTGACGAAAGGGTCTGTTCCGTGTCTAACAACTTTAGGAAGTGTCACCAAAACTGAGAGACAAACTGACCGCCCCTCTCCGACACCACTTTCTCCGGAGCGGAGTGCAGGTGGTATATGTGCTGCACGAATATGTGCTGCACGAATAGCTGCACTAGGTGACTGGCCGTGGGCAGGGAGGAGCATGGGACAAAATGGGCCTGCTTGGAGAACAGATCTACCACCACCCAGATCACCGTCTTTCCCCGACTCGTGGGCAAGTCTGTGATAAAATTCAGTGAAATCACCCACCAGGGCTCTTCGGGAGTAGGAAGCGGCTGAAGGAGACCTTATGCCTTCTCCTGAGTACGCTTGGCTCCTGTGCACACTGGACACCCCTTTACGTAGGCCTCCACATCGCTCCGCAGCGACCGCCACCAGAATTGTCTGCGTGCTAGGTGCAGGGACTTTACAAACCCGATGTGCCCTGCCGATTTGGCATCATGGCACAACTGCAGGGCCGCCTTCCTGGCCTGGGGAGGTACATATAGCTTGTTTCCCTTCCACTAGATCCCCTCCCACAAGTCCAGCCCTTTGCTATCACAGCATTCCTCTGGGGCCACCAGCTACTTCCCTCCCCCCTTCAGCGCCCCCTTCAAGCCTGTCGGGATGGGGGGCGGGGTCGCCCGGCACGAGTCGGACTCTGGATCGATACCGCCCAACTCAGCTGGGCAGTGGGAAACATGGAACTGCGGGGGGGACAGTGCCTCAGCCCCCGGGTGGGGAAGGCATGACAAGGCATCCGCCCAAACATTTGTTTTCCCTGGGAAGAAATGCAGTGTGAAATCCCAAACAAGCTAACAAGTCCTTGATTGGGGCAAGGGGTACTTGTTGCAAGCGGAGACCGCGTTCAGGCCCTGGTAGTCCATGCACAGTCTCAACGTCCTGTCCTTCTTTATGAACAGGACCGGGGCTGCAAACTCACTCGTGCAGCGCCGGATGAAACCCCTGCAGAGGTTTTTGTCCAGGAACTCCCGGAGCGCTGCTGCTTCGGCCGGGCTCATTGGGTAGAGGCAATTCTTAGGCAGCTGGGCTCCTGGTTTCAGCTTGATTTTACAGTCTGTGCTCCGGTGTGGGGGAAGCTGATCGCACTCCCCCTCCTTGAAAACCCTAGCCAAGTCCCGGTACTCTGGGGGGATCAGTTCCGCTGTTTCTGCTGACCCGGCCATTTCCTGGGAGGGGCCCGGATCTTGCGGCAGTGCCCCTGCCATGTGTGCTCCACATGGGGATCGCAGAACGTTATGGCCCCCACCCCCCAGTCAATTTGCGGCTCATGATCCCGTAGCCACAGGACGCCCAGTACAACTGTGTATTTTGCCATGGGCATGATCACGAAGGAGCGTTTCTCCCAGTGCTCCCACAACATACATAAGTAGCAGTTGAATTAAGTTCTGGTGGGTGGGGCTTGGAAGAAAAGTCAGTTTTCTAAAAATTTAATTTGGTCATAAAGAGATGAAATTGTAAAAATAGTTTGAAAGGAAAGCAGAAAGGAATCAATAGCACTAGTTTCATTTTTTAAACCTTTAAAATATTGAATATAATTTTACTTTGAAATGTTATTCGTTTTGATTATTTAGAGAACTTATGTGCTGACCTGTTTGAGGTGGCTGATGAGTAAAATAATTCTATAAATAAGAAAACAATTATGAATATTCATAAACAACTCATTAAAAATAATCCATTAAAAATTCAGTGGCTTTTTAATGACTTGTTTTATATGCTAAAAAAGAAAGATGAGATTGAGTTTAAAGATCTCAGGGTAGTCCACATATTTGTAGATATGTTTTCCCTACTGTACAAGATTCTGCACATTTCTCCTATCCTTGCTTTCTTTTGTATATATGTATAGTAAGATGATAGTAAAAAGTGTTTAACTATGAAGGCCACATTTGCTCAAAGTTTTGTGTTTTTTTTACTGCAATCAACCATGGGGATGGAGGGAGACATTTTCATACCCTTCTGTTGCTTTCTTAATCCAACAAACTGTTTTTTAAACACCATATGGATTAATTTGTATTGTGAAAAAATAAGTTCATGGCTTTACAGAGAACTATGAAACCATGTTACCTGATTTGAGGGTAATCAACATTCCCTATTTCATTTCTTTTTAATATTGGCAATAGCTTTAGCTAGGGATGATAACAAAATCTGAATGATTCAGATTTCGTCATTAGATCAGCCTCTCAAATTTTGGCTGTAATGTGAATTGAATTTTGCCTCATGGGACTTCCAGTGAATAGGTCTGATGAACGGTCTGAAAACTACCACGACATCTTAATTTTCAACATGAATTTTTCCAGGAATTGTCGAAGGCTTTCACGGCCGGAATCACTTTCCAGGAATTTTTTTCTAGTCTTGCGGTAGCTCTAAGACCAGCAAAGTGTTTATACCAAGAATAAAATTTGGTTAGTTTTAAAAGTGCCGCTGAACTCAAATGTTTTTCTGCTGCTTCAGACTAACATGGTTACCCACCTGAATCTATCTGGATTTGTCCACTATGTAGAAATAGCACTTAGTGTGCAAAATGGCACATAAGACCTTGAAAAAAATGACCCTTTCCTGACAGTAAATGAACACTCCCACAACTACGGTAATAACGGAGGACATTTACATTTAAACGGTCAACTCAATATGGTTAGGATACTTAGACAATACACAAAACCATTCAGAAATTACATTGTTTAGCTGACTATATTTTAGATCCACTTAATTTTCTTTCTCCTAGCATATTTCGTTTGGTGAATAAAGATGGGCCCTGTTGAAACCATTTTTTTCTTGCTGCCTGGAAAGCATGCTATTCTGTTATTCTGATCATTCTAATCAAGATCTTGCATTGCTTGCTTTCTGTACCATTAGCAGGAAAATCTGCTCTTGTCAGACAAGACTTGGAAATTCCATCTGTACTCTCACAGCAAATATCATCACAGCTCACGTTTCATTCTATTCTTGTAGTGCAAAAAACATAATTTTTCCCTTCATTGTTTTTCAAATCTTTTTGAACAACCTAAGTATTGCCAGTTGTCCTTTCCTTTGTCTTGGTTTGATCTCTGACAAATTCAGTATTGACATTAGAACAAAATAATACCAAATGAGTGTCACTTGCAAGATATTAGCCATATTATGTAAACATATATTCCTAACTTGTCACTCTCCCACCCCAATACTTTGAATATTTTTGAACTCTCTGCCTCTTTAGTAGCATTAGAAACTTACCTGTAAAAAAATGGACAGTGGAAAAGGCTATATTCAAACACTATATATATAGAAGACTGGAAATTACTAATGCCTATTACCTAGCTTAATGTTTTCACTTTTCACTTTCTCTGATCCTTCGTACAAACCCCCTTTATCACAAAGCATTCTAAATTGTGCATTTCACTTTGAAATAGTGCATTCCCCCATGCTAAAGCCCACCCAATGTGCTTTGGAAGGCTTTATAACTTCTAATGGGAGTATAAGAAACCATGATTTCACTATTGTATATGTACTACTGAATTTCAAAAAAACACAGCAGGGAGCAATTTGTACTTGGATACATTCAATCAAGAGCAGTTCCATTTACAAAAATTAGAAGCTACTTCAGGAGGGAGGAATTGGAAAGGGAACGGAGGAGGCAGAAACAGAGTTCTTTCCTGACTGGTCTGGAACCAGAGTAGTCAGGACACCATGGATTTTGAGGCATCATATAATGACCAACCATGACAACTGATCAATTCCAGATCACTTCCATTACTTTCCCCCCCACAAGAAATGCTGTAGTTAAAAAAAAAATCATATCTGCCCAAGCAAACCTGGAGAAATACTTTTTGAGGAGTGGAGTGGAGGGGGAAAATAGCTGGGTCAGGCATCACTTCCTTGCTCTAAATGCAAAGAGCATTTTCATTTAAAACAATAGTTGGGTTCAATTATACATGTTATAGTGATGCACTTAGAAATGTTGTCTAGGTAATTTTCAATTATTTTCTTCTTATCAGTTTCATGAGTAACTTACCTACTGGCTTCTCTTTTCAATTACTGGTTTCATTGAAGGACTCATTTTTCCTTGTAACTGTTTTTTGTTTGCGTGCAGATGTGCGGAGGTTCACTCCATTGACCACTGACACATTATTTAGTTGGAATAGGAATCGGCCGCAGCCCGTTAATTAATAACCACATAACACCATAGGAAGCTGGGCGAGCATAATGGAGCACATCCTGGCCCCCACATAGCAAACACTGACCCCCCCGGGCCCTTCGGACAGCACAACTGCCCGGCACATCCCCCTGAGGGGTACATGGAACAGATTTCCACTCACTTATGATTATAGTATTCACAACTGTGGCACTCATTAAGATAACCCCATTCAAATATCTGTTGGGGAGGAGAAAGCATTCCCCTATTGTAGTAGGTGAAATTTGTACCAGGGCTGTAAGCACAGTGAGGAGTGAATGGTTTTGACTTCCCCCCCTTTCTTATGATTCTCAAATGGGGCGCAGTGAGAAGAGCTAAAGTACCCATGGACCGATTATGGATGGGGAAGCTTTCTTCCTTTCTGCCCTGCCTCGGTATCAGGTATGCACCTGAAGTGCTCTTGCTTTCCACAGGGAAAGCCAAGAGCAAGAGGAGCTTCCTTGTACATTGGAACAAGAAAGTTTGCCACGCTGGGATTCAGTTGCCATCATGCTGTTATCAGCCTCTGCATAATTGGCCATGCTTTACTTTGCTGCACTCTGATATTCAAAACTTTTCCTCCCTCTAATTGGCTTCAATACTGAAAGTTAAATATGGGTGGAGTGTGGGAGGGGGAATGCTTCAAAGGGCCAGTAAGGAAGCAGGGTTTATTTCCTTTAATATTTGCATCCCAGTTTTCTTGTAAAATATACCACCCTTTTCCTTTAAATGTGTGGATTTGCATATATGACAATTGCTCAGTTTACTGGCAAAGGCGAAAGTTGCTGTGCTATCTTTTTCTTTCCTTTGGTTTGTTTTTGCTGGGGAAAGGAGTGGGATGAAGATAGCAAGAAAGGATGCTCAGTTGGTGATCCTTATGCAGAGGTATCAGATAAATATTTCATGTCTCATATGGTATGGTCATGAGAGAGAGAGAGAGAGAGAGAGAGAGAGAGAGAGAGAGAGAGAGTGTAGTTATGCTTACTAGTACTGGTGGTGGCAGACTCTGACTCTATTCCTCTGCCCTAGTCTACATATGAGACAAATTTACCTATTGTAGAGTCAAGGAACAAGGTGTTAACCTTTTCCTGTGTCTTACGAGATTGAAGAGCAGCCCCTATTCCTTACCGTGTATCAGTAAATCATTTTTCTCTCTTTCTTGTAGGGCAGACACACTGCCTATTCAGAGGAGACCTCTGTCTGCCTCTGTCCCATTCTAATTTGGCTTGTCAGAGGATACAGCTAAATATTCATTGACTTAATATATGTTTATTCAACCCTACCCCCAAGGAGCTCAGGGCAATATAAATTATTTCCATCTGTGATGGGCATCAAGAGCCAGCACAAGCAAGAGGCAAACAAGCTAGTGTCTTAAGTGTTATTCCCTCACAGAGCCTGGGAGTGTGTGAGTAACAGGATGGGAGTAGGTGGAGTTAAGGAGTGAGAGTTTTTGACAGAATTAGAAGGGGTTCAACTCTGAGTTCCAGAAAGAACAGATATGTTTAGAGTCTGTGAAAGACCCGTAGTGATGGGAGGAAGACTGGGGAAAGAAGGGACCCTACTCTAACCAAGAAAGGGAATTATCTTATAAGAAGGGAATCCCAAGCTTAGGAGCTGGTTCAAATTGTGGACAGAGTAGCTAGAACTTAGGAAAATTATTTTAAAAGAGTTTATGTCAGAGGGGGATAATTCTATAGTCAAAAGGGAATTTTCACTGCATGTGGAAAACTCTCACCCTAATTCTTCTGAAGGATTTACTTCAAATGCTATGAAGTGATCCTAAGGTTTGGGTAGACTGAAGAGAAAGCAAGTTGAAAGAATAGTCCCTCCTGTATAGTTTATAGGAGCCACTGTTAACACATGAACTTCTAAGTGCTAGCCTGAGTTAAATCTGTGAAACATCTTGAATGTCTATTATATTCAAAGCATTAAGAACTTGGGGACAACTGAAACCTTAACAATTAGCCAAATACCATCTGTGTTAAATTTTGAAAACAATTTCATTCTTGTATATAACTGCTTCTTTCTTTAAAACCAATATTGCTTCCTATCCTATTCCCCTGAAGTGTTTAATAAAATTCTACTATTTATTTGTTGAACTTTTAAAAGTCTTTATGCATGGTTATCTGAGGTCAAACACAGAGAGTGAAGGGAGGCAGGATAACCTAAGTTCCTTAAGCTGTTTCAGATGTACATTTATTTTAAAGAGGTACAGGGTCGGACAATTGTAGAAAATCCCCAAAAGATTGTATGTATACATAAAAAAGCTGACCAGCACCAAAGAGCAGAAGAAAATAAGATCTTAAAAGAATTGGGAAACATTCTTTAAACAATTATTCATTGGTGCTCTGCCCCACAGCAAGGGTAAAGTTTCCTCTAAGTCAGATTTGCATACTGATGTGATCCCATTTGTGGCGCTGAAGATCCAAAAATCTCCACGGAAAACCCTGATGTTTCCTTCTCATTTGGGGGGTTCTGCATCTTCTGGGCTGCTCTCCATCCAATGCAAGATTGAAGATTGATGGCTTTTTTTATTTTTGAGCCCTTTAAATGTGATAGCAATATTCCTTATATCAATATTGTGGGGGCTGCTATCTTAGTTTTTGTATTTTTAGGGAAATGCCAGCTGTTGATCCCTGCATGAAGTGAGGAGAAGACCAATCCCCCCCCCCCTTCTTGCAGGGATCAACAGCCGGCTTTTGTTGAAAAAAGCAAAAACAATGATAGCAGACTGTATAATATCGATATAAGGAATATTGCTATTACATTTTAAAGGGCTAAAAAACAAACAGGCAATCTTCAATCCCACGTTGGACAAACAACTCGGAAGTGGGGGCATGCAAGCCATGCAGACTGTGCTGCAAGCTGAGAGGCATGCCCTCATAGGTAAACAAGGAAACACGAGGCAACCCCACTGAGAAGATACTGTGGGGTAGGGAGCATCCCTGGAAGCACTCCATGTATAATGGGCCTTTGTCTTTGAGTATAAAGGAGGTGAGAGTTTTACCTGCCTTCACATTCTTGTATTCTATTTCATCCTCACAGCAACCCTATGAGATAGATTAAGTTGAGGTACAATCAGTGGTGGGATCCAAAAATTTTAGTAACAGGTTCCCATGGTGGTGGGATTCAAACTGTGGCATAGCGCCAGTGGGACTGGGCAGGGCATGACGAGGGCGTGGCCGGGCATTCTGGGGGCAGGGCATTCCTGGGTGGGACTGTGGCAAGGACACAGCCATTGCCCCACTCCTTGGGCGGGAAACGAATGCCCGCAGGCGCAGGCTGCCACACACTCCGGTGCACCTCCTGCTAGACTGCTTCAAGTTCTGCATGCTACTGCTGAGAGGAGGGGCGTAACTAAGGCAAACATCACATGGCAAAATCACCAATTAGTAATCCCCTCTCGGCACACACAGATAATTAGTAACCTACTCTCGGGAACCTGTGAGAACCTGCTGGATTCCACCTCTGGGTACAATGACTGGCTCATGGACACCCAGAAAGCTTCCATGACTGTGGGAATTTGAACCAGGCTCTCCCTGATCCTAGTCCAACACAGTGACTATGACCTCACACTGAGTCTTTACCCCTATGCTTTGTAGTTACAATGACACATAATGGAAAATCTCATGCAAACAGAACCTACATTTCTGTAGAATCAAGAAATCCCTCTCAATTCCCTCTCAAGGAAGTGGCACCATTACTAGCAAAAACACAGTACACAGAAATGTCAATCAGGATTATTCTGATTAGCAGGAACATAGGTTAACTGTTCTAGTCAGACAACATTCCTGCTTTGGATATATTATGTATTAGATATGTCTCTTTCCTTGCTGCCGATGGAACTGAAATCAGACAAAAGATTCCAGAATAATAGTCAGATCCAAATGTTTCCAAATGTCAGAAATTAATGCTGTTGGATTATTTATATTATTATAGAGTGGATGTGATACGGGTCAAACTTTAATAAGTCATTAGCTGGCATACATCCCTAATGCACTTACATGTAATTTATAATTGTCTCTTGCTTTTTTTACGCTAGCATATTTCAGCATGCATAGTTTTTAACTCTAATCTACCATAGTTTAGCTGATACATAATTTTACTGCTAGGAAGAGGTGAAATATTTGCTTTAGGATTTACATTTATTTTAAGATTCCAATTTTTTTTTACAATGATGTGGAAATATGGAATGTGAAGCTCCTTGAATTTATCAACAAGGTTGCCCTTCATCAACCTCTCCTCCCCATGGGATGAAACCCAGCCCCAATTTACCATCTGAAAACAACCAGGAGACATCTAGAACTAAACTGGTGGAGAAACACCAAATCTGATAGATGGTGCTATAGAGTTCATTGTAAGACTTATGAAGCAGCAGTGATAATGCCAAAAAAAGATGTGTTCTATATGTTTTGAGTTTCTTCCAACTTCCAACTTTCCTCTGACACTTTTTTAAAAAGAAAAGTTGGACAGACCATTGTATTTTGAGTGAAATGTCATTACAAATGCCTATATTCCTAGCTGAATGCAAAACTAGAGAAGGCAAACAGCTATTCTTGCTGAAAGTAACTGTTGGCTAGCTTTTTCTGATTGCCCAAAAATATGCAGTGTCCAAAATTTGTTTTAACTTTGCCAGCTGGTATGAATTCTAGGTACAGTCTGATTTATTAGTTCTGAGAGGTTGACGCTGATGTCATTTTGATATTCTAGGCCAGTGTGTTACAGTAGCTAGACTTCCAGATCCAAATTCCTGCTCAACCATGATACAAACTGAGCCTGTAATTATTTCACTACCTAGTTTCTGTCAGGCAATAACCACAAGGGTTTTACAAGCATAAACAAAAATACAAAAGTATTTTGGGAAATTTTGCAGAAATCATCTGCAATTTGGTATGCTCATTGGCTACAAATAATATAGGGACTCAAATGTGCGGCTTCTTGCACTCTCTTCCATGCTATCCCATGCAGCCATGATCCTACTGATCAAGGTTTAGTACTGCTTCTGTAATTTGGTCAGTCAAAGTCTTTACTGGCTGGGGACTGGGGAATGCTATTTATTTTCAAGACTGCCTAATGATCCATGATTTTCAGGCAGTTAATAGATAAAACATATAATACCAAAAAAATGCCCCTTCCGCACATGCATAATAATGCACTTTCAATCCACTTTCAATGCACCTTGAAGCTGTATTTTATTGTGCGGAATAGCAAAATCCACTTGCAAACAATTGTGAAAGTGGATTGAATGTGCATTATTATGCATGTGCAGAAGGGGCTAAACTCTGTATGCAGTTTGTCAATAAAATGGAAGAAATGCACCAAGTAAAATTAGGAAATGGGACTCCCTGTTTCTGAAGCTCTTTGCTGGGAACTGTTGTGACCCACTAGGAATAACAGCATCACATTATTCATCAGTCCGGCTTTGTCTTCTCTGGATTTCAGGGACACATCAATTATAGTACTGTCTAGCGCTGCAAGTTGTAGATTAAGTTATATTCCTCTGGTATTTCTTAGCAGATAATAAGAACTGATTTTCAGTTCATGTAGCTTCTGACATATACTAGACTTGCCAACAGCAACACTGGATGATTGGCTTGAAGAACAAAGAAAAAAAAGTACTCTGAAGAATAAAATACAAATAGAGTCCTCTGCAAAGTTTAGTGCTGTTCGGTCCTCATCTATAAAATTTTGAAGTGCTACTTGACCCTATCATACGATGTCTGACTCGTCTGAGTAGCTACCAAGTACTTCAGCATTAATATTTCCATTACACTTACAAAAGACACTGGAAAACCACCACTATAGTTAAATGTTTGATGGGGGCTACAACAAAGTTCTGCATTTCTTTTCATTATTCTTCCATGCAGTGTTCTGGCGTGCTGACCTCTCCCCCACACTATCCCTATCACAACTGGATACTTTAAGCAACCACTTCCTACTGTGCACATTTGTATCCACTGATGTCTGGAACACATTCATCACTCCAGACTCCCCCTCAAACTCTTCTCTTAGCCTCCAACTTCAGCTATCATTATTCACATTTGCACAATCATACTCCTGTAGTATATATTTTGTGAAACTATTCTTCATGATAGCTCAGAAGTGCCAGCTGATAAGATTGGATTGGGGCTAGCACATTACCTCACCAGCCTATGATATGTACTAGTTCACTGTTATTTCCTGAAGGCAATACAAAGAGAAGGCTCTGATCTATAAGACACTAAATGGTAGTGTGAAAGCGTCTCATTTGCACTGGTTGGATTTTTGCAAGGATCAGTAAATGCAAATGCTACATAAGGTGCCTGTATTTTTTTTAATTTAGAGTACTAAAAAAACTGAGGGGGAATGTTAGTTTTGATTGGCAAAACCTTACAGTACTCAAAAGATGATAGCCTCTTATGCTTCTGCATCCCATTGCCCCTAAATTGTGGGCCCTGGTGGTTTCTATTTGCCTTTACAAGCACTGAAAATATCCAGTATGTATTTACCGGTGTCCCATCTGTTTTGCTCTAGAGTCTTCTTCCTACCTTGTCCCTAGATTTGTAAGATATGGTGACAATATTTATCAGCAAGAAAAGTTGGCCTATATATAAAGTAAAATTATTCTGAACACATTCTTAAATTTACCATTCAAAGGTTTGTAAGGAAACAAACAAATTTTAAGTGGCTGTTTCAGAAGTTGTATAATATTTTCTTCCGTTGGTTTTTTGTGATTAGGAATCCCATCTTTCAGAATGGCGGACTATGAACTGAATATCTCCTCCATCTCAGGGTGGCTTAGATAGAAAATTGAGTCTGGATGCAACACTATGCTAAAATTCAGCACAATGATGAATTCTATTTTAGACTTTAAGCTCTGCTTACAGGCCCATTTAAGTCTATGACATTACTGACATGAAATTAACTTTGGAAAATTTGTTATCAAAAATTTTGAGGTCTGCCTTGCAGCTCCCAAACAATATCTCAACTGCTGCAATGCACATAGAGACAGGATTGGTTCCAGTTCAGGCCAAACTATGGACTTGGCTTTCAAGTAAAATTAGGACGGTACGACAGAATTCTATTGGGTGTGGCAGCTAATTTCTTTTATTCTTCAATAGTGTAGCTATGGAAAATGGAACCCGGGGCAGACTCTGAATTTTCTGCCCCCCCCCCCCCACGCTCCGCCTCCTTGCGCCCTAGTTACCATAGCTGGCATCCGGGCCTGGCAGGGTGAGGGGGGGAAGGAGGAGGGGCATGGCTGGGTCTGGGTGTGACATTGACCGGCCTGGTGGGCTATGGGTGTGCTCTCCACAGAGACGGAGAGCACACCCATGGCCCACCAGGCCGGTCAATGGGTGCATTCCTTGTCCTGGGCGGCACACTCACATCGCATCCAGCCATATCCCTCCTCCTTCCCAGAGCATGGCTGGGCCTGGGTGTGTCAACTGGGCAGGCCTCGTCCCGGGTGGTGTGTGCATGTCATGCCCAGGCTCAACCACACCCCTCCTCCTTTTTGGAAGTGTGCCACCAATTTTCTGCCCCCCTACATGACACAATGGTGGCAGCCTGGGGCAAATGTTCCCACATGTTCCCATTGCATCTACGCCTATGTTATTACTATTATTAGATCAGGGGTCGGGAACCCGCGGGTCGCGAGCCGCAAGCGGCTCTTCGCTGCTTCTCGTGTGGCTCCCGGGCAGAAAGGCAGCGAGGTAATCGGGCAAGCAAGCAGAGCGGGGGGCGAGCAAGTGAGCAAGGGGGCGAGCAAGCGGCGGCGGGGGCGAGGGCAAGCAAGCGGGCAAGTGAGCAGGGGGGCGAGCAAGTGAGCAGGGGGCGGGCAAGTGAGCGGGGGGCAAGCAAGCGGGGGGCGGGCTGGCAAGTGGGGGGGGGCAAGCAAGCGGGCTCCAAGTGGGCGGGTGGGAAAGCGGGCGTGGGGGCGGGCGGGCAAGCGAGCCAAATGGCTCTTTGAGTAAAAAAGGTTCCCGACCCCTGTATTAGATGGATACTGTTTCCTTTGTTCATTTTATAAATTTTATTGGTCAATGACTGCAAATAAACATTTATTCATACTTAAGGTGATTATTGTGGGCTAAAACTTCACTCCTGGAAAAAAGGTCAAGATCTAAATGTTACAAGCAAACATGACTCAGTAATATTTGTAGCACTTTCAGTATGCAGGTGCTGTTTACTAAGGTTATGCGTAGAAAAATGTCTGAGCTGAAGATATATACTGGTCTGGATCAAAATTCTTAGTTAATGAAAACTCACTCCTGAAACAATCAGTGCTGTTCTCCCATCTTCAGATGCTGCTAATTGGCTACCACATGGTATTGGTTTATTATTATTATTATTCTACTGATTTCCAGTAGCGCAGCTAAAATCAGGGATTCAGTTTCCTTTTTCAGAGTTCAGCAGTTAACCACAGCCAGGTCTTTTTGTTGTCTACCTTGTCTTTGATCTTCTCTAGAAACTGGCCATGCAGTGCTTTGTTGTGTCAGCTTTCAGTGCTCATTTAGATCACATTTTTTTTCTGTCCTCCTGCTTGGTTCTCTGGGCTTTCAGAAAATTTCTGTTCCTCACTTCAATCAATGTCTGTTCTTGACTTTCATTCACATAATTGGCCAGCGCATGTTTTTCCTCCTGGTTTTCTTTACTTGCAGTAAGCCTCTGCCACCAGATCTCTGGGAAAGTTATAATCTGTCAGAATCACTGTGTGAGTGTAACGTGTAGCGCATTGTCATAAGCTTCCCAGTTTTTCTATCCAATGCATCCAAATCAGCCTGTGTCCAGTTTAATTTAGTTTTCCAAATTTTCCTGATCCTCTGGGTGTATTCTCTGCTGACCACAGTCTTCACTTGCCCGTGCTTGATATTATCCAGCTGCAAAATGCCCAGATATTTATTATCCTTTTGGTTGCATTTGATGAGTTGGCCATCAGGCATTTCAATGTCATCACTCTCAGTAATCTTGCCCCTCTTTATCACCACTGATTATTATTGTTTTCAGTCAGTCACTGCAAGAGTAGGAAAATGCAGACAAGATTTCTTTTGATGCCATACCCCTCTGAAGCTTTCCTGCTTGGCAGCCACTTGACTGCCATGTTAGGAACAAGACAGGAGGACAAACAAAAAACGTACCTTTTGGGGGGCTCAGTAAAACTGAGCCTCATTTGTTCAGCTGGCTTGAAAATTAGGAGTCTTTAGATTACAGGGAGGACTGTGCTGTGTGCAAACTTTGGGCAATTATCTTCATAAATGGCTGTCACAAATTCTTATATAAATTTCCCATTGAAAATAATGACTGAAACTCTGGAACCACATGGATTTAAAACCTGAACATCCTACCTGTAAATAAGCAATCATGGTCATCTCCCATCAGAAGCCCGGATCCAAAATTATAACATTTTCCCCAGTTCACACTACTCTATATACTAAGGATGAGAGAAAATGAAGTTGCAGAATGAACTGAAAAGAACACTTCTTCTGTTGCTACTGTAAAAGTTAGGACGTATTAGCCAGTACCACCGTTTGGGAAACATCATTTCTGTGATTGGGATCTACGTACACAAGGATCTTCTAATTTCTATGCAAAGCAATACATACCTCTTTTTAAAAAGTTATTAGGATTTAAGATGTTCTGTTGTTAGTTTTGGGGATGGAACTATATCCCACTTATGATTTATGTGCTTTCTAGAGTTCTGAGGATAAGAGGCATAATTTTAAAAATAAGTTTCAAGACCACATTACTATAGATGTCCGTATGTTGCTGAGGTGCAGCATTTTCAATTTCTGATGAATCAATGGCAACTTGATATCTGCCCACTGTCTGAGTCCATGCCTGGCCAACTAGCACATAAAATAAGATCACAAGCTGTGAATCTGAAGTAGTCTGTACAAAGAAAACAATGGCATGGATGCAAAAATGTCACTGTAGTAAGTTATAACAGAATTATTTCCTACATGGTCATTTCTCTGTGTTCCAATGGTCGCATTAATGTAAAGGATCTTTAGTGAATTGCAGTGCTCTTATCAGAATTTCCTGAAGAACTTAATGAGTTGGGCTCATTATACAGTCCAGTATTCAGCTAGATTTTGGCATACTGATCCATTAAGCCTTTTGAAAAATTCTATCACATATTGGTAACATGCTAGGTTGAATTGTTTTAATGCATTCCAACATTTTAAAAGGAAAGTAACTGCTTAATTTTAGCCCATTTGCCCTGGTAATCTACAGGAAGTTAAACAAACTAATGCCACTGTGCTCATCTAGCCACAAAATGAATACTTGAAAACCTATTTGAGAGATTTTGGTATCTGTGCATAGACCAAGTGATGGGAATTGCATGCTCAGCATACACAGTTTTGTGTGCTGATGTGCGGAGGCTCACTTCCAAATGACCACAGACAGTGGAATGAATTTGGAATGAATTTGGCTGCAGCTCGTTTTATTAAAACCAACATAGGAAGCTGGGCAAGCATAAGGGGCACATCCTAGCCTCTCGGCAGCCCCCATGCTGAACCCAGACCTTGGGCAGCAAGTGTTCCAAACCTGGCGCCGTCCCCAATCTGTATTGGGAAATTGAGACAGAAAGTTATTAGGTACCACCTGAGCATGTGTCCATTATGTGACACCCCTTCCTGCTGGGGGTAGCGAGCTCTTGCAAAGCCTCCGTGGTTTGCATTAGGGAGCACACCCCACTCCAAGACCACTTATTGACACTTCCAGCCGTGGGGAGGTTCAACACGCAAGCTCGGCCTCCCCATAAGGAATGTTCTCCTACACTCAAAACCGCCACTGAGCTGACCTTCAGCTCCCACCACAGCTTCCTAAGCCTCCAGCCACCGTAAAAAAAAGCGTGCCATGTAGCGTGTAACCGCATAACTCTGCCCCACTTGGACAGGTGCATGCCGTCGGGGCAAAAATATGCTGCCTGGTAGATCGGGCAAGAGCTAGCAACTCGCATACCACTTGGGCTGCATCCTTGCATATCTTATACCTGGCCCAGATTAAGGTTATTGACTGGGAACCAGGGCCTCCCCTGCTTAGCTTTAGAGCAAGCAAGATCGGGCAAGAGCTAGCAACTCGCATACCACTTGGGCTGCAGCCTTGCATATCATACCTCCAAAGCCTTTAGCCGATACAATAAGGCATGCCTTATAGTGTGTAACCTCACATCTCTACCCTACTTGTATAGGTGCATGCTGTCATGGCAAAATTACGCTGCCTGGTAATGGGAGATTTTAGCCAGTGGAATAACCTCAGTGCCCCACTCCCATGCCACTTGGGCTGCATCCTTGCATATCTTATACCTGGCCCAGATTAAGGTTATTGACTGGGAACCAGGGCCTCCCCGGCTTAGCCTTAGAGCTAACAAGATTGGGCTAAATTTGCTCTTGCAGTACCCTCCACTCTACCAGGGGTTATAACAACCTGCCATGCCTGCCTCCGTGGCAGGCGTGACTAAAATTATGTATTCATCAACAACTGCCCATATAGCTTCCTCAATACTGCAGCCATCCATCAGGACAGCAAAATGCCCTGCTGAGCCAGGATGTCGTTTTTCCCCAGCTGTAGAACTATGATGTGCCGCAAACCAAATCAGGAAACAACGTCATGGACCAGCAGTGGCAGTGCATCCCATTCCAAAACCCAGCAGTCTGAGCCAGCGTAGTAACAAGATAAAATCCAGACCAATGTTCCGCCCCCATCTGGATCGTGCAGCCAACCGACTGGCCCAATGTGCAGTGCTGCGCCCAACCATCCATACACCGGTTTGCTGGCTTGACAAGACTAAAATGAATGAATTAGAGAAATGTGAAGTTGTGCATATGTTCTGTAAGCTAACGAAGGCTGATGGCTGACGGCCCAAATATGCTCTGGGTTGAGCCTCCCCTGTGCCACTGACATGCTGGTCCTTATGGAGAACAAATGCAGTCCAAACTCCTTAGTGGGAGAACCCAAAGCCACCAGTCAAAACCGTAGAATGGAACAAACTGCCATCTAGACAGGGGAGACCCATCCCTGTGACCAAGGAGAGCGCCTGAAATTGCTGGCTGCTGAACTAGGACCACCGCAGTCTCAATGACTGGGCTGGAGGACCCCGGGGTGAGTTGTGTGAGAAGGTTGCCACTCTGCAAGTCTGGTCTGTTTTGAAACTGCCTAGGCGGAACAAATTGAATCAGGGATCCATGGCATTTTCCAGAAAGGGAAAGGGGGGCCTAGGTGGACTTGTAAAATCCAAGGCACTAAAAAACCCCGTGGCCAAGTACTGAAGCAGGAGACTGTAAGAGATCCCCCGATGCTACTCGAAGGCCCCCAGGCAAAGCAAAGTCAAGGAAATCGACCACCACGAAAAACTGGAGGACTCCATCCATGGTCATGTGCTGCCCAGGTTTTGTGGCTGATCTGGAATGCATCTGGCTGCTGGTAACCTCAAGGGCTAGGGAGCGGAAACAGTCCACCTGGCGGCGAGATAAAGCATCAGCAATACTGGTGGTGATACCTGGAGTAAAATGACCTTAAAAACATAAATCAGCCAGGCATAGCAATATCAACTCCTGGACTAATTGCATGATCCTTGTGGAAGGGCCAGATTGTCTGTTAACCACCTGCACCAAAAGGTAATTGAAGATGTAGACTGCAAACCACACCGGGAACATGTTCTGAAGGATATACAAAGTGGACCCAGAAAGGAGGGTGTGTGTACACCCCAGCACCTTAAATATGAAATGCCTAAGGAATTTGCTTGACATCCTTGTGCAGTGGCCATGCTACCTTCTCTGTATTGTTCCAATATTAGTATGTGTGCTGCCAAAGTGAGTACTGATGGTTAGGAGCTGTACAGTCGACTGTGGAATGTGCAAGGCAGGCGCAGAATGACCTTCCCGGTGCTACAACCCCGCAGACAAAGTTAGGTGCCCTAACTACAAGCACATAAACACTTGGCAGCAAGAAATCAGAGAACTGTGGAAAAAATACAGGGAAGACAATTTTCTCCTTACAAGAAAAACCCTGGACACAATACCTGGTAGCTTGGAGAAAAAAACATCTCTCTTCAGTGTTGTTAGTCCTTCATTATTACTATATGACCAAGGAGAAAATCTGATAAACCATTACTACTTGTATGAGACTACACATTTCCACCTATAGGAATGTGAGGTAGCAAAACTACATCTCATTTGTACTGACAACTTGTGATATAAAACCCCAAGGATTGTCACTTCATAGGCATAAAATAATGATTGCCTTTGACAAATTTTTGACATAGTAAAGTATCCCTATTAAACCAAATACAATTGACTTTATCTGCAAATAATATTGCCAAAATTGTTAGCGGAACATGTGTTTTAAAGTGTGTATAGCTGGCAAGGAATATTCGTTTGTCACTGCCTTCCTCTGCACAGTACTCTGGGAGCCCTAGTAGATTCCCATTCCAGTACCCCAGTACCTACCCTGGCCAACCCCCTGCCCCTGTAGCTTCTGAGATCTGACAAGATCAGGCTAGCCTGGGGCCACCCAGGTCAGGCATAGTGGACATAGGTGATAATAGTTAAATAACCTAGGCCTCCATAGTGCCAAATTGAAGACCTACCAAGGAGACCAAATACTCCTCTTGGATTTTCCATTTTTAATATGCCACTTCAATCAGCTTTTGTAAAACTTCCAGTTAACCACTTTTCAAGCCTTGATGATAATAATCAGAGGCATGCGAAGGGGAAATGGCACCCAGAGACAAATTGTCTCCAGGTGCCCACCTTTGGGGTAGGGCTCTGCCCCATACTGCTACCCCCCCTGTGCTCCCGGCTCCCAGGGAGCCCGCAGTCCCTTCTGCCCTCTCCTCTGGGGAGGCAGAAGAGACAGACGTCCATCGGGGTCGAGCTTAGGGGGCATGGCCATACCCCACGTCACCCTGGGGCATGGCCATGCCTTCCCAAACCCTGCCCCCAGCCTCTCCAGGCCCCCCTTCAGGCAGCCAGCGGTCCCTTCTGCCCTGCCCTCCTTTTGCCCTCCCCTCCCCTGCTGTCTATCGGCCTCTGGGACTTGATCTTATACCACTGAGGCTGGAGTGGGGCTTGGGGAGGGCGTGGCCATGACCCCACTTTGCCCTGAATGCATGCCCATGCCCCCCTAAGCCCTGCCCCTGGCCTCAGTGCTATAAAAGCAAGTGCCGGAGGCCAATAGACAGTAGTCTTTTCTGCCTCCCTGGAGAGGAGGGCAGAAGGGGCTGCTGGCTGCTGGCTCCCTGGGAGCCAGGGGCAAGGGGGAAGGCAGCAGGGGGGGCACCCTTGACCCTGTCCATGTCGATGATGACATGGGCGGGGTTCAGGGCACCGGAAGATGACAAGGCAACAGGACTTCCTGCTGCCTTCTTCCTGGTCACATGGGGGGCTGATTTTGCTTCCCCACGTGACCAGGTGAGTGGCACCCGGGGGCAGAGGGTACCCCTTGTCCTGGTTAAATATGCCACTGATAATAATAACAGCCTCACCATAGCCCTTTGCTATGCTCAAAGCCCTTCCCGGGTATTATGTCAGCCAGGGCCCTTCCAAGTAATTGGATTATTGGAAAATGTCCTTGTAATTCATATAGTTTCCAAACCTCTTACTTTGTTAGTAAGGATAGTTACCTCTCACATATGTAACATGTCAGGGTGCCAGCATTCGTTCATTCCTGAACTTACTTCAATTACCTCCCAATGCTCACTAAATGCTTGGAGGATATATAACCTAAATTTTCCCACTGTTTTAGCAATCAGAAAACTATCCACCATCAGTTCCACAATCCTACCATAATGGTATTCATTACAGGATTCATAATTCATTATTGGTTAGGCTCAACCAGCTGAGTAATCAATTAACATGAATATATAAATTCAAGAGTGATCAATTAAAGGGAATATATAATTTCAAGAAGGCGGGGAAAACAACCGTAGACCACAATAGAGAGATTTAAAACAGCCGGGCCTAGCATAATGAGCCCTGAAAAATACCTTCACCTTTTCTTGCTATAATGGAAATCGCCATGGAAAAAATTACGTGCTGACTTCAGCTGCTTACTTCCTCAAAGTAGTAACACTGACATGGGAACCATCTATGTCAGGCACCAGAATGCTATAATCAAAGGTACCAGAAATTAGTCATAGCTGGTGTTATCATGATGTCATAATGTGTTTCTCCTACTCTGATTCCAAATGTCTCCCAAATCATACCTCCCATTTTACCTGTACTAGGAAGTGCAAGCATGTGCCTTTTTTTGTTCAATCTGTGCTGGCTGAATCACAAGCAGATCTGTTCATATCTGCTAAAGCTATTTTAGTTACCAAGATCATGCACAATCTGTGTTCAGCTAATAGTTTCCCGAGATTTCTAGACTAATGTGGTGGATCATAAACTTATGAATTAAGCATGGATAAACAACTCACTAGTGAGGAATTTTTGTGCTCACCCATCCAGTCACCACCCACTCGGCCCCTTCTAAGACCCAAGACTTTTATAGGCCTGCAAAGCGTTTTACAGGCCTCAATGGGGCCTGCAAGACCTTTGCAGCCTCCAGAGGAGTGCCAGGCCCTCCCAGGCCTTCATGTGCCAGCTGGGCCCTCTGAGGCCTTTTTGGGCCTGTAAGGCCATTACAGCCTCCCGGGGGCCTGCAAGACTATCTCAAGGCATTGAGAATGCTGAAATTCATTCACTGTCTCTTCAATTTAGAAAGAGGCCTGAAACAGGACAGGATAACACATAACTAAAGCCCTTCTAAGTGTATGCATGAAGTCAGAAGAAAATAAGTAGCAACATAATTCTAAAAGTTAACAATATAAGCAGTAACAATTTATCAGTGGAAGAGCTGCCATTGAGTTTGATGAGACTGGAACTACAGCCCTTATAAAGTAGTCTGGTTCTATGTAAGCAGAGCAATGGGCAGCTACACATATGTTTCCTCAGTTGAAATGTTCTCCTCCACTGTTTTGCTGTCAATAATAGCACCAGTGGGGTAAAGGCTGCATTCTATTCTCACTCTTTTTGTTTCTACCCTTTGTCCTTCTGACAAGTGATTGGCACTACTGTTGACTTGGTCAGTACATGAGCGGTTCTAGCACATCAATGGTCTTATTCATATGGGAAATACACACAGAATTAGTTTGTCAGTAAACCCTAAACAGAATCCATTGAAGTTAATGGGTTTAGAAGGTGTAATTTTGCTTAAGATTGGACTGCATATGTGCCTTCTCATATGCGCACAAAAGTTTGGTTTCGTATGTGCATGGTCCCAGCTGGATCAGGTTATTAGGCTGCTGTCCTACACAACTTTACTAGAATATATGCCCAATTAATGGATGTTAATATCCAGTAAATATGCTAAGGTTCACTCTGAGTGACTACAACTGTTAATCTCAAACAATGCTTTAAGCAATTTTAACTTAATTGAAGAAATACCCAAATCACAGCAACTTTAACCAGTGCATAGAAATATGAATTTTAAATCAATATATTTGTCTACATTTTTTATGTTCCAAAAAGACTGGAACCTTCTCCCATGATTATAAACTGTTGTGGCTGAACTATAAATGGACAATGAATAATAACCCTTATGCACATTGTTATATTTCCAAAAATATATTTACAGTCTATTACAAAGATTACAAATGGAAGTGTCTATGTAATGGGATTATGTTAATTCAAAGATTTTTTGTTCAATTTTTCTTACATATTTTCTTTAACAAGGGGGAAAATAAGAAAAAAATAGTATAATAGGTGATTTTGCTAACCAAACAAATAAATAAAATGACAAATATAACCCTGTACAGTGATCTAAAAGGGGAAAATATGTGGCAGGGGGAGAGGGTGGGCAAATTATCTATTTGAGTTTCCTGTAGCTATCTTTGGTCCTAAATGTAGGAAAACACATCATGTTGCACTGAAATAAAATGTTCTTTTTGTGATGCTCTGTAGGTAAAATAGAAAAATATAGTGCATTTTCAATGTATTCAGAGCTCACTACACAGAAATGTGTGTACAAAACAAGACAGTATAAATAAAATGTACAAGTTTTACAAAGGAACATTTACAGTAATTTTTTTGTGGATGCCCACATTATCAAACAAGACTTAATTTATATGATTGATCCCTAGGATCTTTCAGTATGAAAACCAATGGGAGCAGCCCAGTTCTCTTTGGAAGTACAGCTAGTCACTGCTGGGGTGGCTCACGATTTTCACAATTTTTTGACAGCATTTATCACTTCTTTTTTAAATATATTCCTGCAACACACTTTGTTATTGCTTATAGTACTTCTACATTTTACCAAAACTCAAGTACACATATATTAAATTAAAATGGTATCTTAAAAAAAGTCACTTCATTGAACAGCTACCCTTCAGTCAGAGTCTTGAATGACTGTGCCTACAGTGGCAAAAAATCTTGTAAAAAAACCCTCAAAAATTCTAAACTGCCATTTGCCTTACACTCTACAGCTCAAATAGAAAATCTAAAGGCACCATCTGATAGTAATGTCTCCTGTGCAAACCCCACAGATGTTTTTAATTCTCATTCATGTTACTGGGTTTACACATGAGAATCCACAGAAAGTTAGGTACTCTTATGTCCCATCAAAATCACATGGCACAATTTAGTTCTCAAATCATTGTACTCTCATTGAGGCATAAGGATGCCTAATTTTCTCTGCCCTGTGTTGTGCATCAGATATTCCTTTGGGACTATGCCCAAAGGTGCAATCCAGGAAAAGTTCCCACAGGAAACTGGATTTGAACCCTGGTTTCCAATGGTGGAAGCATTTGCAGAATGGGGTCTAGACCTGTTGCATTCTGATAGGATCAATGTTGATCTGGAAATATGGAAGAGAATTCCCTGCAAGTCCAGAGGGGTTTCTTTTCTACTCCTCAGAACATGTGAGGGCCATTTTCCCATACCTTCATTCACGGAATCATTTTACTTTATCAAAGTCAGATTCTGGAATAGCTTCTGTACTCCATTCCCCAACCTTGCTGGATGCTGTGCTTCCTTTTAGATGCTAAAGGCAGATATCCCAGTTCTCCTCTATAGTACAGCAGTATACAACTCCTTCCAGTCAACAAGGAGGGAAGAGGATTACATGACATGGGGTGACTCCATATATGATGACATATGCATGGCTACTCCACCACCACACATAGGATATATGAACTGGGGCTACGAAACAACTGATACCAGTAGAATTTCCCATTAACTTCATTGGGTTGCAGGTATGCTTACATATTTCTGGATTGCACCTCCAAATATTTATTTTTATGAGAGGGATTACATTCAACTTAATCTTACTTTAGCCATATGTCAATTAGTTCTCCTAGACTTTCTAATATGAAATACTGGAGAAAATAATAATAATAAATGTGCTCAGATTCAAAGGCTAGGCAACACTACACCTGTCTTTTTTGACACTCCTACAATCCATTCATTGAAAAATTTATGTTGCAGTTTCTATTAACCCAGGCAATCCACTAAAGTCAGTTCCTTTAAAAGTGCCCAGGCTTTTCTAGAGAATATTATTGCTAGATATTCAATTTTATTCATATTCTGTTTAAAGAGAGCATGTGATTAGTTATACAAAATTGTTTTTTTAAAAAATATCAGAACTCTTGGCAACCTTTTTCCTGATTTCCTGCCAATTAGCAAACCACATCAAAGCGGTATTGAATTAACAGAAGTAAATTTCATAAAGAAAATCCAATTGTAACCTTGCCTCATCTCTCCCAGTGGCCAGCCAGACACATGTTCCTTAGTTATGCTTCTTGTGTCTATGAAAACTCATACAATCTTTCAAAGATCCCCAGTGTAATAATGTGTCATATGCTTAGCACTAAGAAGGTCCAAAGATATAAAGGTCACACTAAACAGAGGTCTATATGAAGAAGAAACATAACTGATTTCTTTTAAAAAAGAGTCTGAAATCAAAGGATTTAAGGAAAATATTTTGTTGACTTTAACAATATCATGATTTTTATCTGACAAATATATTCTTTCTTTATTTTAAAATCCTTTATGTACACTTTAAAAAGTCCATTAGATAAAAAGGAGGTTAGAGAGTTCAAGGTGTTTGTAGGTGTTTCAGGTAGTACTTTGTTTATTGTCACTGCTTTCGTTGCCGCCATCGGTGGATCTGGTTTCCCTTTTTAAGTAACTTTCTGGTGGCACTTAGGAGTTCAAGTCTGTAGGTGCTTCTTATGGGCCTTCTGTTGTCTGCAGGAAGAACCCAGGAAATCATGTGTCTTCTAGCAGCACTTCATGTAGACTGAAGGCCAGCACTGTTCTCTCAGTCTGTCACCTCCCTCATAAGGGAGAAACATCTATCACACTTGGATGCCAGTGCCATGCAAATGCAACATTTGTGCTCTCATAGTCTGAATGCTACTCATGATTTTCTTTTGATGGCCAACCAGTGTGATTCCTAAGCTCATAATATCACTAGAAGAAAAGAGAAAGGTTTTGGGTTAGGTAATTAACTGACAGTGAACTAAATCGAAACATACCCTTCTCACAGAGCGTCTTCCTATAACAGAAGGACTAGTTCTATAAACAGAATACTCCTTCAATCAAAGAAAGATTTTTCCAAGAGTAGAAAAGTATTTTTAGATACAGTATATGTCAATATAAAAAAAAACTGCCCTTCTTTAGCCATTTCTTGGATTGTCAAAACTTTGGTTCAGACTTTTATGCCTTGTAAAATTACAGAAGGCTTCTCTTTGGGAAACTAATGTCATAACTTTCAAGCTCAGAGAGACAGATAAGGGGACAGAAAGACAGAGGGGTAAGTGAGATCATGGGAGGTTAAAGGCCAAGCACTAGGAGAGAGTTCTGCCTTTGCATTCCATCTAATTAGTGCAAGGAACCATGGGGTGGGGTGGGGTGACTTGTTTGACTCTAAGCAGCTACTGGCTGTGGAAAAGCCGGGGTTGGACTCAGCTTCAGTCATCTGAGCAAAGCCTTCTTCTCAAAATGCAACAGGGCAAATGGGTAAGATTGGCAGATGCCCTTTCACACAAGCTTCTAACTTGTGGAGATCAGGAAGGCCCTCACATTTTTGTTATGTCATAGAAATATTAAGGAGGATATTCTTTAAAAGGATTGCAACTGTAGCTCTGTAGGATAATGTTATAAGCAAATAGGCTTGTGCGTTATTGCATGGCTTACTGAATGCGACATCCTGCTTTTGCTGCATTGTCCTATATCTCTGTAATCCACTTTCTGCATTATAGTATATATCATATTTTTATATTGTTTTTCCAGTTCTGTAATCCTAGCCCTACAACATTGATTGGATATCGAATGCAAAATCACTCCTGGAAAAGTCTTCCATTGGGTTCAATGGGCTTATGACACCCAAAAGGGTAGCGTAAGACCATGCCTCAGGCCACCGCATATCCAGAGGAAAAGCCGGGGTTGGAGTCAGCTCCACCCCTGGCCAATTCTCCAGAATGTCCCTGCTATACTGGCTAGGCTGGTGGTACAGGGGCACTGAAGCAATGCTCTGCACTGAGTCCAGGTGTCTTGGTGGGCTGCAGTGGCTACCCACTGGAAGATTTCCCCTCAGCCAGGGTAAGTGCCCCAGGAAGGACATTTCTGCTGGTGTAGGGCTGTGCTGCCTCCTGAGTGTGATTTTTTTCCCTCTCCACCTCAATGATCCCTCCTTTCTAACCAATATTTGTATGGTTTGTATGCATTTAACTGTTTTGTATGTATTTTAAATGTTGGGCAGCCCAATCCAGAGCCTCAACAGCTGGGGTCTGTACCACTGTGGTACAGTCCAAAAAGCTTTCCGCAGTGTGTTGTGGGGGGAAATACAAATAAATCACTTCCTGCCACAGAAAAGCTCTCCATTGGGTGCATGCCTCGGGCTGCTGCATATCCTGAGGCAAAGCTGGGATGGAAGCTGACTAAGGTCAGCTTTACCCATAGGCATAACTTTGGAATGTCCCCGCTATGCTGGCAGGGCTGGAGGCACGGGGCACTGAGACAGTGCTCTGTACCGTGTCCAGGTGTCTCAGTGGGCTGCAGTGGCTGCCTACTGGCAGATTTGCCCCTCTGCTGGGGTAAGTGGCCCGGGGAAGGCATTTCTGCCTCCCAACAGTGATTCACCCTTCCCCCAGATTGGGCCATTACAGTTTTTTAAAAAAAAGAATTATATATGCTTCATACGTTTTAGTATAATGGCTTTATAATGTCTGCTTTTATTATAAGGGCTTCATAATGTACTTTTATTATGTATATTTTAAATTGTTAGCCTCCTTGGTGACCCTTGTGGGGTCAGAAAGATGGGATATAAATTTTGTAAATAAACAACAAAAAAGAGATAGTCATGCTACATGACATTTTTAGCAATCTATGCTTGGTTCCTGTTTATCATTCTTCTACCCCTGATTTTTAATAATTTTTTTTCTTTTTAAATTATATTTGTACCCCGCCGTATCCCCGAAGGGCTCAGGGTGGCTAGCAATGCATTTTAATATTTTATGTAACTTGACTGGTATGCCAGTTTGTTTTGTCTTTCACATTGCCTTCCAAACCAGTAGTGGTGTTGGCAGCTGTGGGATTTCCAGCATTTTTTTTCTGTAACTGTAGTTACGGAAGGACATCATTGCTTAACTGATTCTCTCCATTTCACAGACTTGCTGTTGAGGGGCTAAAGCTCAAGCCATTTTCAAAACCATGGAGACTACGTATTTCTAACACTAGGCAGTCATTCAGTTTCAGAACTACAAACATACAGTTAACTTACTCAATAGTCATTCTGGCTACTGTTTCAAGATTATTGTAACCTGCAGCTGAAAAGTTATCCTTATATCTTTCCATCTTGATGGCTTGTAACCATTCTCCTACAGAGCAAAATGTGGTGAAGTCAGGAGTGTTCTGGTCCAGAAGAGGGCTGATTGGCCTAGGAGAGGAAGGAAAGCCAAAGTTATTATCACTATAATGGAAAAATTACAGTACTGGCATTAGGAATAGAAAGTGGTCATTGTTAGGTGGGCTAACATTATGGCAAAGACCCAAAGATTTCAGAACATTCTTCAGCTCTCATAACAGCAACCAAAAACTCTAAAACTACTGCTGGTTTTTAAATTAGAAAGGAGCATAGAAACAGGGGACACTATTATACATTGTGAATAAACATTACTGAATCACCGGGAACTGGATAAAAATGTTATTCCTCTAGAAGCAGAATCAGAATGGTTTTGGCCGAATGCAAAAACCAAGTAAGAGGAAAATCTTGATCTTAATTATCAAATGTGGGTAGAAAAAGCATGAGGAATTTGCTGAACAATCATGTCATTGGTGGAACTTGATTTATGCTTGTGTTTAGGTGGTGACTTCTCCTGAGCAAATTTTCTCCTGAGCAAATCACTAAAAGTTATTTGGATAAAGTGGTAAATAGCATGAGGGTCTGCTATAAAATTGACTCATTTGACTGTTTGCTGCTCCAGTTAGCACACAGGCAGCCCAATTCAGAAGGGGACCGAATCCCCCTCTGGAGCCAGCCCAAGAGGCAAATGTACTGGGTGGGCAACTTAGCCCAGTGGGTGCCACGTAGCATCAAGACGCCCAACCCAAAAGCTGCCGTCCTGCCCAGGCCTGCTGGTGCAAAACACTGCACTGGTATGCCCAGGAGCATTCCAGGAGGGCCCGGGGTGCAAAGGCCTACCCGACCCCATTGTGCCAGTGGAGCCGGCTTCGAGATACACATTTTCCATGGCGTATCACTGCTTCCTCCTGTGGGGGGATTATCGAAAACCTATTTTTTTAAATGTTCACTTTTTGGTGCTGTGGGAAAGCCCTGTGGAGGAGGTGGGGCAGTGCCAGTGTGGCAGCGTCCCTGCTCACAAGACCACTCTGGATTGGACTGTAAATTGACATATCTGATACACAAATGACTCTTATTTTGCAAGGGCCCTGAGATTCTGTGACTATAAGCCCAGGATTGTAATCCAATGTATGCTTACTTGGAAGTAAGCCACAGTGAATACTTCTGGAAGTATGGGCCTTTGTGTCAATCTCAGATAAGATGATAAAATTACATAAAGAGAAAAGAACTTAAAGTAAACTAAGTACATCATTGTTTGATAGCCCCAAACCATTACTCCAATGAAACTGAGCTAAAATTTTGAAGATTATAAATGGAAGTTATGAACATACCTCTTTTAATTCAAGAAAATAAACGTGAGATAAACAAGTGCTTTCTACCTTGCAATGAACCTGTAAGAGGCAACTAGTCCTATTTGCTTGCTTGAAAGGCTCCATTCTGAGATCATTAGTGTGGTAGCCAAGTGTGGTGCTTAATCCCAAAGTCAATTAGCTTGGCTACTTCCCTGACCTTATATTATAAATTGCTTTCATTTTTATACTGGAAAACCTTTTATACCAATTGAGCAAAGATACTGTTGTTGCTTTTAACATATCTATTTTTTTAAAGTAATACTGAATTTTAATGTATTTTAATGTTGTAACTGTTCATAGATTTGAGAAGGGAGTTATAATCTTTTAGGTGTTTGTTTTTAAATAGTGCATCCTGCTTTGGGACAGAAAATGAAGTACAAATAAACAAGATGTGAGAGGGAAGGTCCAAATCAGTAGTAATGAATTCTAATTTGTTCCTACAAAAAATGGATGTTCGTCTTCCATCTCCCATCCAATTCTCCTATCAGGTTTATGATGCATAGCGCAGGCCCAGATCGACTGGCTTATCCTTGTGAAGACAGCCTGAACGTTAGATGTTTGTGCATACCCCTAGGCAGCCAACAGCAGCTGAACCAATATATGTGAACAATGTAAAAATATACAGCTTAGAACAATAATCAGCATCTTTACCTGCTACAAGTTCCCAAAGGAGTTTTCAAGCTGTTTGGGTTCCGAATCATTTTATCCAGAATGCCCACTATCTGTTCAAACTTTGGCCTTTCTGCACGTTCTTTCTGCCAGCAGTCTAGCATCAGCTGGTGAAGGCCTGCAGGGCAGTCCATGGGGGCTGGCAAGCGATACCCTTCTTCTATTGCTTTTATAACCTAACAGGCAAAACAACATGGTTTTGATTTTTTTAACAGCCCAAAAAGAATTGAATGGCCAAATTAAGCAATCAAAGCTTTATGAAATGTATCTTTCAAATGCAGCCTGTTGTTTTGATGCTTGCATTCATGTTGCTGTATAATGAACTTGTTTTTATTTTCCATGCTTATTAAACAGATTATTTTGCAGTGTGTGCTAAGAACATGGCTACATTACCTAGTCAAATCAGCAACAAGGAACAGCAATTAAATTCATCAAGTGTACAGCTGATAAATTGATACACAGAGATGCTATTTGAAGGAAATAGCATTTACTCAAAAGGATTCCCCCCCCCCTTTCCGAGCAAGCTTTTAATACACAGAAGTTTAGGCATTTATGAATGCTATGCAAGAGCTTTTCAAGAAAACTATCTGAAAACGAGTGGCTGGGTAGCATCTGAAGGAATCAGCAGAAGAAAACTCTAGAAGTAGAAGGAAAGGTGCTGTGCTATGATATGGCACAGAGGGATAAATCTGAAGCAAGAGTTACACCCATTTCACTTCCTCAGTTGATTCTATTTGGGATTTAAGCTAAAGACATTAGAAAGGAAGGGGGAGAAATCACAGGAAACCACCATAAGCCTCTAGGGCTCAAGAAGAAAGCACACTGGTAAACAATGTACAGATAAAAAAATAATTTAAAGTGTTAAACATTGTCTTTTTTGGGTGGATGGTGGAGACTGAAGATACTGCCATGGATTGACATAACTGTGTTAGAACTGCTTATTCCTGAAGCATAGAATTGTTTCTTTTGTCCTTTGAAGAAATCAAACATGAGTAGTTTCTTTTGGTATTAGCCTTAGGAAACAAAGCTTACATGATAAATAAAAACTAGTGACTGGGTCCCAGATCATTTTCTTACATCCTTTCCTGTATTGCTGATACATCTTTGCTTCACCTTCATGTTTTGATCTTAAATTTTACACTTGTCCACCTGTTTCTCCAACCCCATCATCTTTTGTAAAATGATCAATTCAGAACTGTAATTTTAATTTTTCTGAACTAATATAATGAATATCCTAAAACTTCATTATGATTTGTTTTAAACATAAAGCACCATTGGCTGTTGCCCTTCATGTTGTCTTTGTCATAACAGAGCAAGTATACTGAAAGAAAATCCAGTAACGCATTTCTCATTTTCTGTTGCAATTTTCTTCTTTTTCATATATGCCCGCAAGGTGTTCTGTAACTTGGGTTGCCAATCCCCAGATGAGGGCTGGAGATTTCCTGGAATTACAACTAAATTCCAGACCACAGAAATCAGTTCCCCTGGGCAAATGGCCTCTTTGGAGAGTGGACTCTATGGCATTGACCTCTCTGAGGTGCCCAACTTCCACTCTCAACCCTCCAGGAATTTCCCAACCCAGAGTTGGCAGCAGTCTTTATCAGTTTTAATATTATTTTGATTATGTTTTGGATTTTTATATTGAATGATGATACAATCACTTGCTTTACAGTTTCCAGCATGGCATTTTATAACTGCTGTTCATTGTTCCCAAAATCCTGTAGCAATTCTGTGAAGCGACGGAATTTTATTGATAAAATGCATGAACTTCATTTGAACTGTAGATGTTTTTGTTTTTGAAAAGTAGCTGTATTTGTGTTTTGTACTAGCATTCCCATTATCATCTCTGTAAAAACACTGACCTGGATCCTTCTGCTCATCGAAGTCTTAAGTTTTGTTCTAAATTCCACTTAAGAACCACTTAAATTGGAAGAATGCTTCTTTTGTTAGTGTATACCACACTAACAAACGGCATCTGGGGCAAACCCCCAGCCAAACTCTCCCCTTTGTCTCCCGGGCCTGAGGATGTCTCTGCCTCACTTCAAGGAATGCAGGGTGGGAGGGAGGGCTAGCCAGCAAGTAAGGGGCATGGCCTCTCTCTCTCCTTCCTGGCTTAACAGCCAGGCAGAGGCAACCTCATTCTTCTCCTCCTTGGGGAGGAAACTGGGAGGAAGCTGGGAGGAGGAGGAGAGGGAGGCTACACCATACCACCCCCCACCCCCCAAAAAACATTACCACAACCACCCGCGCTTCTCTGGCTGAACCACGGAAGCACTGAGGTGGCCTTCCTCTCTCCCTCCTGACTTCCTCCCTGGCTTACCAGCCAGGTAGAGGAGAAAAAGGGCGACTGACTCCACATGACTGGTAAGCTGAGGAGGAAGCCAGGATTGAAAGATGTAGGTTATGCCTTTTGCTCGCACTCCCGGCACGCTTTGGAGAAGGCTTTTTTTCTGGCAGTGATGGTGGCAGGGGGAGTTTGGAGGGGAGTTTGATTGGGGTGGGTGGGCACGGGGCCAAAATGCACCCCGCATGTGATCCAGGCAGATGGCACCTGGATCAAATCACCATCTGTCCACTAGATATGCCACTGCTGTATACTGCTCAGTCCCACAACTCTGACCTTTCAAACTGAAAGGATTTTGAGACTCTGTAAAAGCAAAATATCAAACCTGCAGCAACCTTTCCATTTATTAGCCACACTCAATCACAATCATAGATAACAGAGGTACAGAATAAGAAAAACAAAGTTAGAGTCATTGGAATGTGTTAGATAAGCAGAGAATAACGTTTAAACAGAATGATGAATAGTATAGGGAATTAAGTTACGACAAGAATGGCTTCTTACGTTGCACCTTATTTTTTATCTTGAAATTATTCTATAACACACACCACTGCCTATTTTACTTTATGAGTCAATAGTCTTAATGTGTTTGTACTCGTGATGGTTCTGTCTATCAAGAATATTTTTATTCCACCATTTCTCCAAGGAGCTTAAGGAGAAGCATATAATTCTTTCCCATTTTAGACGGGGTAGGTTAGACTGAGAACTGCATCACAGTCACCTAGTGGCAGTGTGGCTATCTGAACCCAGATCTAGTCAAACACTATAACCACACTTTTGGATCACTTCATCCCAAGAATCTTCTGTTTTCATAATATTACATCATATAATAAGTTTCCTCAGCAATGCCTTGCTTTTCTACAAACAATTTTGGTGCCTATGCATACCTTTTTTACAATCCCTTCTTATTTTACAGTCTAACAACCCCAATGTATTTGTATACATCAGACTATCTTTAAAAAAAAGATATATCAAGAGGTATTATGTACACAAAATCCCTGGACATTTTCACATTGTTTTACTTGGTCCTAGAAAATCCCCTGTATTAAGAAGTGGATGTATGTTGATAAGCATTTAAATAATGTGTAACTATGAAATGAAAACTTTGCATGTAGAATACACCAGATTGAAAAGAGAAAGGATCTTATCATATAATGCTAGTGGATAGGAAAGAGCTAGAAGCAAACTTCTCCTGCTCTAAAGCTCACAGATTTACTTAGGTCAGAATATTGCTACACTCTGCCAAACATCAAAATTCTTTAGAAGAAGAAGAGTTTGGATTCATACCCCTCCTTTCTCTCCTGTTGTAGCTTTGGTGGATAATTCACAGGGAGGGGATAAGCAAAGGTAGATATTTTGCAAATGTTCATTTTAAATACTTGCAATATCCTCTGATCTTTTTCAAGTCTCCAGAGAAGCTTGCAAAAATGAAAACAGTTTATGTCAAGAACAGTGGCATATACTCCCAATTCATTTTAACACAGATCCCTGGTATTGTGACTGTATTATATTACATTTATTCATCCTACTGTTTCAGTAGATCTCTACAGAACTTGCATTAACATTTTTTGCCCTCTGGAAATTCTGAGAACAGAGCTGATTTCTCATCCTCAACCTATTTTGATTTTACTTCTACTCAGTGGAAACCAAAACTGGGATTCTTTATTTTTGTGCCATTTTCTGATTTTTTGCACCAGTTTATTTCCTAGAAAATGTTTTCATTTTTCAATGTAATCTGTGTATCAAAAAGCCTACTTTATACACATGCATGTAACATTGATTGTACATGTAAATACAATATAAATTGTGCATACAAACGACTACACACACACACACACACACAAACACACACACATATGCAAACGATGCAAAACCAATAGCAAAACCAAAAGCATGGAAAATAATAATATCAAAGTTACAAAGGAATGATGGCAGATTTGGTTATCCGAAGCTGATTAGACTGAATGTTTTCCTAAATTTCAAATTCTCCACGTGTTTTTTAAAAAGGAAATTTTGATTCAATTTTCCTATGACTCAAAAAGGTTTCTTTTCTCCCTCAGTAAAATTTGTCTGGAAAGTAACAGTACTCCAGTTGTTTTCAAATTATCTAACTGGAAATTTCCAAAGCTACTCTAATAAAATCATGTGTGTGTATGGTGGGATTTTTTTTTTTTTGGTGCTTCATAATATTTTTTTCTAGTCAGCATCCAAATATAGGTTTTTTTAAAACAACAATTTAAAATACACATTTTATGGACTGTGTGTTCTTTTTGTGTTTTGTCAGTTTTTATTTATTTTCCCATTTGTCTTTTTTTTGTATAATATACTAGGTCAATGATACTCACTCTGAAGATCACAAATAGCCACACGTGAAATTCTCATGAACCAAAAGAGCAATATGACAACTGTATGTCAATTCTTTTCTCCTCCACTTGTATAATTTATTTACTGTATGTCCTGTGAACTACCACAAACCCACACCAACAACTCTTGAATCTCTACGGCTCATTCCACACAGTATATTTATAATGAGTTGCAATCATTATAAATGAATTCATTTTCCATTTATCAAAAGTAAAAACAAATTCATTTATAGCAGTTGCAACTCGTTATATATATGCTGTGCAGAATGAGCCTATAACATTGAATGAATCATCATGGACAAGTTGCGTTATGTTTTTAAAATAAAATTGTTAGCTTTATTTTGGACTCATAATAACAATAGAATTATCCCAGTCTCTAAGGAAGTTCCCCACTTCCCTGGAACATGGTAGGTGCTCCTGATAATGGTGATCAGAAGAATTACATACAACATGGAAAACAGTCATATGCAACTTCTGAACTGAGTAATCACTGCACTGGGTGGAGAAATATTTACCATATTATCACCATGTTTAAAAAAAACCCTTTTCACCCAGTAGAGAATAAATACTTATGTACTATATGATTTATGTATTATTATATATATGCTAGACTATAACTTGTCTGTTGTTGTTCTTGTTGCTGTGAGAAACAGCAGCTAGAAATAGCAAAATCTGCTTCACAGAACAACAAAATACCCTAAGTGCAATATAAAACTTCAGCAAATAGTATAATATAGATTTTGTTAGTTTCCCCTCTATTTCTTATCCTGTTACGTATTTTTTGAAAGATAGGTAAACTTCCCCTTTGAGGAATCTTATATTCCTGTCAGACACCTTTTATGTTTGAATCTAGTACAGAAGGAAGGTGTCAAAAGAAATAAAACTCTACTGGGTGTCCAGGGAATGTAAATATTTATCTCTCTCTCTGCCCCACAGACTTGTTTTTCCATATTTTGACAGTCCATGAAATCTCCAACACTGAGACCTGTCAAATATTAACAACTTTGCACTCTTCCAAACTCTCATCATATACATCTTATACAGTAGCTAAAAACTCCTCTGATGTATATTAAAAATTATACAAAAATGGCATGGTGTCCATATTTGCATATATGTGTCTTATTTCCACTAGGAAATTATGTGTCACTTCTACCTTTCTATGGTTGACAACCAAAAAAGAGAGCTCCGGTAACTTAGTATAATTTAGCTACTAGGAAGGGATTTTTTTTTACTACTAGGAAGAGTTATTAGCACTTATTAGCACTATTAGAACTTTAGTCCTTGTAATATCATTCGAAATTTGGACTAAATTGAGCCATTCAGAAGCATGGACATACTTGCTTTGTGTTTGAGCCCATCGGTGACTGACTTGCAGCTTCGTTCAGGCAAACATCCTTCCAGCAGATGCAGTGAGCCTTCCGAACCAAGAGTGGAGTTGAAAGGTGCTTTTGAGGGTCATGGAGGGCCTGGGCGTAGAAGGTCAGTGGCAGAGACCCCCCAACAACACCAATGCCTGGCCAAACTGACTTTCGAACCTCTCAGACGATGACCAGCTGGGCGGATCTGAGTTGCGTCTTCTCTTCCCCAAGTGGAAAGGCAGGCTTATGGATTGTGCCTCGCTGTCGGCAGTGAGAGTGCCGATGTGGGGTGTCCCTCCTTTGAAGCCAGAGAGTCCAGGACAATGACCTGAGAGGGACCTGTGGCAGAGGTTCCCATACAGCACCCAAGGGACTTTCTCTCAACAGTCAAGGCTGGGTGTGCCCAGCGAGAATATGGCTGGGGAGGTGGCAATCGTGGCAGATCCCAAGGGAATTTTTGAAAAGAGTCATCTCCAAAGGTCGTCAACATTGTTTCTCGGTTAGTGAAGATAGCTTTGGATGTTTTTAGGTAGTGTTGGTATTTAATCAGTGTTAGGAAACTTGTTTATTGCTAGTGATTATTGGTAGTGTTAAGTAAGGGCAGGAAGGGATTGATTAGTTACTAGCTCTAGTATAATGTATTAGGCTAGCACTGTAGTGGAAATTGCTAATCCTAAATTATGGGGTTAGTTGATTAAATCACCATCTATGTTTATTTGTGTTATTCATTTGAAATTATGATAAGCTGTTGTATCATTGTTACTATATTTTTTGTTACAATATTTTGATTGCTCTCAGATGAACATGTTATGCTGCTGTTATCATTATAGATGTTGTGATATTATGATATTTTTGCCCTGTGATATTGCTCCCTTTGATATTGTTATTATGTAACTGTTATCATGTTTTCCAATGCAAATGGTGTTATGTTGGATTAACTTGATGGGAATGTTATGTACTGTTAATTTGATTTTGTTAATGTTATTGATACTGTTAATGGGTGTACTGAAATTGTTTTCTGATGTTGGGATAATTAGCTTTGTTATTGCATCATAGTGGTGTGTACTGTATTTTATTATGATGAATTATATTTTGATGCTATTCACCGCCCTGAGTCCTTCGGGGGAGGTCGGTATACAAATTAAAATTCAAATCAAATTAAAATTCAAACTGGTTTAGAAAAGTCCTATGGAGCCTGGGGAGGACGGGGTTTGAGGAGCAGTACCTAAGCAGGATATAATGGCATAAAGATTACCATCCAAAGCCAAAGTGGCATAATGGTTAAGAGTAGTGGACTCTAATCTGGAGAAATTAGTTTGATTCCCCACTCCTCCACATGATGGCAGATCTTAATCTGGTGAATCAAGTTTGTGTTCCCATTCCTTCACATGAAGCCTGCTGTATGACTCTGATCTAGTCACAGTTTTGTAAGAACTCTCTCAGCCCCGCTTACCTCACAAGGTGTCTGTTGTGGGGAGAGGAAGGGAGGGAGTTTGTAAGCTGCTTTGAGACTCTTTATGGTTGACCCAAAAGAATATAAATACTTAAATTACTAGATAAACTTGGCTCCGTGGAATGGTAGGATAGGGGCAGGATTCTATCTTAATCTATTTTCTCCACATTGACTCTATTTTGTAAATACTTTGCACAACTGCTCATACATCTTCAAGATCCTTTCTGCTTCTGCTCCCATGGACATTGTTTGGTGTGTGTTTTTGCATGGAACAAATGAGATAATATGGACTTTTCCCTCCACCTTTCCATCACAAAGCTGATAAACAGGCCTGAGGGTGAGCTGACCAAGAAGACTCAAAGGCTGATTCCGCATGGGCCAAAAACAGTGGTGTGAAAACAGTGTGAAAACAGTATAAACCCTTTTACACCGTTTTAAACTCTTTTACATCATTTTCACTCCGTTTTCACACTGCTGTTTTTGACCCATTCGGAATCAGCCAAAGTGAGTAGCTGTTCACTTCATCAGTTACAAGATGTTTCTCTCGTGTTCATTATGCTGTTATTATAGAATGAGCCATTGTGGACCCACACCCCAAATAATCCATGAACAAAAATGACTTATTCATATAGGGGGCTCTTTTTCAGGGTTCAGTTGAGTCACAAAACTATTTTAGATGCAGAAAAATCACTGCCATAATGCTGGAATTCTGAAGCAGTCTTGTGAAGATCAAATACAATGACAACTTACTGTGACTTGAAAAATAGGAGCTAAAAATTGCATGTGATCTTGTACCCAGAGGTTCCTTCAGAAGATTACACCAACAACTTCAGAAAACCTCACTTGAAGGCAACTATCCAACATCAAAAAAAAGTATGACTCAGCTCTCATGTTTTGTTATCCAAAGCTGAGAACAGTTAAAGTTTCCTGAAAGGGCAAATGTTTCTTCTTACATGACAAGGCAAGGAAATCAACCTTTTGGAAAGATTTAGTCATACAGAACTTCTGTCTATAATACAGAATTCAGAGGTAGTATTTTAAAAGTCAAGTTGGGCAACATGAGACTAACTCCTCAGTCTGCACCTGAGTAAACAAGTCTGCGGGCTAAGCCAAGGATGCAGGGATGATTACATGTTTTTATCTTTTGTAAGAAAATAAATGACAGAAGAGCCATATGTCCTAGTCTGAAGATCCACTTGGTACTGTCAACTGTTTTTTGAAAGTTTTTTTAGGTAATAGAAATATTATATTGTTTGGGGTAATAGGGAGTAAAAATTCTGAAGAATGGGATGGAAAAAGCTGTTGGCATTCATGAACATCACAAGCAGGCCTTTGCATCTCAACCTTTTAGATGAAGATATTGTTATTTTTAAATGAAATCCAAACGCTACATAAAGAAAATGCACTGTTGAGACATTTGATTCATGTGCTCTACTTTTCCAATTCTGTAGGTTTATGCAATATAAAACACGGTATGTGTTTAGTTTTAGTTTTTCGAAACTTACATCTTGATTTGACATGTCCCAGTACGGCCTCTCTCCATAAGACATTACTTCCCACATAACTATTCCGTAACTCCATACGTCACTGGCTGATGTAAACTTGCGATACTGTATGGCTTCTGGCGCTGTCCATCTTACTGGTATTTTGCCACCCTAAGGGGGAAAAAACAGTTTCAGACGGATTCATTACTTCAGGTGGATTCATTACAACTTCATTCCTTTTTTTGTGAAAGGAAATTAAAATTGGATGTTCTTACAGTTCTCATTTGAACTTTGTACAAGTGCTACACAATTTCCCACCCCCTACCAGAATGAAGCTGGACAGTTCACAAACTTATACTCTGTGGCTTTTATTGTATCACTTCTGACTGCAAAACTCACATATTTGATTGCTTTCTCACCTTATACAAAAAGTTTCCTTTATAAAGAAAACTAACATCTCAAGGATACCAACTACCTTTGATGCTGGTTTTCAGAGAGCATATGAAATCATGGAAGGCATACTGGAGATTTGACAGCAGTATTCGACACAGCTGTAGGCCACTAACATTATTATCCTGTACTGAGAATTGCCGAAGTCTTCTAAAATGAGGTTGGGTGATGCCTGCACTATGTGCTTTCAGTCTGCCTCCCTGAACAGTTTCTTTTCACTTGAAATAGAGCTCATGTGGCCACTTACTGTTACATAAACCTCTCACAAGCATTAAAACAGTTCAGTGAGCAGGCTTTTGCAAGGCAGTAGTGCTCAACTTACTGTTGTAGTGTAGACAGCTTCTGGATCATCTTCTATAACTCTGGACAGGCCGAAGTCTGATACTTTACAAACAAGGTTACTATTAACCAAAATGTTGCGTGCTGCTAAGTCCCTGTGTACGTATCCCATGTCAGCCAAGTATCTCATTCCAGCAGCAATCCCTCTCAACATGCCTACTAGCTGAATAATTGTAAATTGCCCATCATGTTTCTGAAGTAAACAAAAAAAACAGAGAAACAATAGAAAGGACATAGATGTTTAGAATGTCTCTTAATGTTAGGCCCACATAACACATATGGACATAAACTGCCAAGTCATGCACACCCCATTTATTTTTTACCCTTATATGTGGAAAATTAAGGATCAACCAGGACTTATACTATTGTCTTTGTAGTCCCTGCAATCCAGACACCCCTTTTCAGTGTCAAATGGATCACACGAGTAGGATCAACTTGTATATGAATATTAAAAAGTAACACCTTTTCCAGATAAAATGTACTCTACGAGATGGAAAAGGGAGATGTGTAGCCCTGTCCTGAGATTCCTCCCACAACCAGTTAAAGCGTCTGCACTGAACTCTTTGCCTATGCAAAACTGTTTAGCAACAGAGTTCTCCAGGGTTTATCTATTAAAAGAAAATTAACAACTTTTAATTCTGACAATACAAAAAGAGTAAGGGGGTGAGTTCAGTTCTTCTAACTATTAACCAGTAAACCAGCCATAACACCTGTAGAAACTTTTAACTTCTATTTGAGATTAAAATAAAATATTTTTATTGAGGAAGATGAAAAAAATTGCAGCCATGAAAAAATTAACTCTATATTTATTGTGAAGGTACATGCTAAAATTATTGAAGTTCTTGCATTGCTTAATCATATTATAGCAAATAATAGGTTTCAGCTTTTTTATCATTGATTTTAGGGATTAATAAAAACCCAAGTTATCTCACTGGAGGTGGCATAGGGTGGTTGATGGATTTGCCCTTCTTGAGGCACTTACCGTGGTGAGGGGTAAATACACTGGTGGGTGACCTCTGCGGCTGTTTGAGATGATGCGTTAGTGCTCCTGCACTGCAGCCCTGCCAGTGTAGTAGGGGCATTCCAGAAGTATGACATTAGTCAGCTTCCACCCCAGAATTCCCTCTGGTTACACTGCGGTTTGGGATTCCCATTCACGCCACCATTTGGGCTCTCCAGTGCAGGGGAAGTTTTGTCTCCCTGCGCTACTGAAAAGACCTCTGGAGGAAGTGGGGTGGTGCAGTGGCAGCACCATTCTCACCCACCTGGGACTCTGGATTGGGCTGCCCGTCTTCTTCCATCCAGAGAATTTGATTTTTTAAAAATCACAGTAGCACAAATTTATAGAAATTATCAATCTTATCTTTCTCTAATCTGTCCTATCATAATTATGTGGCTATTATCTAGATAACTGATTGGTTCATAACTAAATATGAGATAATCAACATAAGTGCAAACAAGTCCATCAGTATGTGCATATGAATTACATCTGATATAGCAAGATAAATAGGCTAATCTCAATTTTAACCTCTATTAAAATAGCAATTAATCTAACTTTTCTATAATTGTTTCAATTAACTGTCCAAGATGAAAGTAACTTGAAACAAAGTTCATTGACAGTTAAAAAGTGCTTGAACTTTCCGTTAGCTAGCAAACTCAGCAAGAAAAGATTAGTAATATCTTAGCTACCACTACTGCTTGTATTCTGGTGTGATGTGTGAATTAGCACTTAGGTAATGTCTGAGAACAATTTACACTATATGTTCAAGTGTGTGTGTGTATTGTATTCAATTACAATCTAATCTGTAAAACATACTATAAGCAGCAAGAAATAAATAGCACATATAAAGTATTAACAGTGAAATTCTAAGCAGAGTTACATCCTTCTAAATAGGAGGGCCTCCAGGCAATTCCCTTTGATGCCTGCTGGTGCCTGAACTGCAGGGGAGAAAAGACCTGGTATGCCTATGTTTGAATCTACATTCTGCCATGAATGGCTGATCTTGGGACAGTCTCTCACTCTAAGCATAAATTATCTCACAAGATTGTTATGAGGTTAAAATAGAAAAAAAGGACAATGATATGAGATGCTTTGGGTCCTAACTGGAGAGAAAGATAGCGAATACGTGAGTTAAATAAGCAATTAAATAAAGACTGGGTGAGGGAGCTGGTGGGAAGAAAAGGAAGCAAAGAAAAGTGAGAGCAAGAGGAAATAGACAAGGGGATACAGCAAAAATGAGGTGCTCCTGCAGGTTTCCCCACTGTTTAGCCTATTATTTGTAACTTTTCTAATACAGACCTAAACTGAGATATGCCAGTAGTGAAATGTGTCACTATTTACTCCTTCCCAGAATGCAAGTGCCAGCAGTTAACAGCTCCAGTAACTAAAAAAGTTGCCTGGCAACTTCCAATACCAGTACAGCAGGAATAAGACTCTGCTTTTTTCTTCCTTTTTCCCCCCCTTGGTAACATTTGCCTGATGAAGGGTTCATTTGAACTTCTGAAAGCTTACACGATATTTTTTGTCATTTTGATTGGCCCTATTGAAAAGATTTTATTACATGGATTTTCTGTCTTATTCCAGACTTTGTGTGGGCCAATATGGCTGTTTCTGACTTTTCTCTACAGACCTACTCAGATATTGATATCACCTTCAGTGGCTCTCTTGTGTATCTCCTTTAAGTTCACAAGAAAGAATGCGCTGCTCTGTTTGGAACTGTGATTTGATGAGACTTTACACACACACACACACACACAAACACTGACAGAGAAAGAGAGAGAGAGAGAGAGAGAGAGAGAGCATTTTCTAGTTTACCCCAAATGGTAAATTTACGCTGTGGTTATTAAAACTCCTTTAGCAAATGCTAATATAAGTGCTTTTTCCCATTCATTTCTGAATTACTGCTGTACTTAATTTAAGAATGCTTTCTTGTCTACCATGCTGAAAAGATACAAATGTGACTCCAAAGCATGTGTTCCCACAATATGGCTTCAGGACCCAGTCTATGATGGTAATGAAAACCACAATATCTGTCCCACATTGGATCATTTAGATGGCAAAAAATGTTTTTTGTTTGATCCCGTCTGGTCTTCTAATTTCTAATCTGATTTTGCTGAGACTATTCAGAGATCTGTTAATGTTTGCTGCGTTCTCATTTTACACTGAAAATGGTTTATTATGCTAAATTGGTAGCATATATATTTTATTCTTGAAGTGCTATATATGTTACCCTCTGGCACTCACTCACCCTGAGAAATGCATCGAGGGCTCCATTCTCCATGTATTCTATTACAATCATTACTGGTTTCCCTGAAAAAAAAAGGGACACGTTTTGTTTAAAGAAATTATAATCTGAACAGAGTGGCTTTTTTTCCTTGATAAAAATGCATGCTGTTCCTTTGAAGAGCTGAAGAGCTAAGGCACAAGTGTTCTTAAAGCTTCCAGAATAGTTACTGTGTTTTGATAAGTCCTTAAATGTCTGCATCTTGAGTATGGTCATGAATCCCAAAATTAACTGTACAAATCAAAATGTCAGTATGTTCTCCTCACTCCTGCTGTGTGAACAGGACTCTGAGAAAATGACACTTTAGTCCATGTGAAAGGACCTAATAAAGCTTGTCTTTCTATGTAAGGCTAAATGAGAGAATATCAACATTACACACACATTGTTCAGCTTTTCATCATACGTGAATCAACTTTTTTTCTGGACTGGGACATAAAATGTTTTAGTTAATTACATATCAGAAGAAAATCTATTAATTTAGTTAATACACACAAGGAACTAATCTGAATAATTGATTGTGAGTGCATTAACTCCTTTTTATATTCCTGTTTGGTTTTGTTGTATTGTGTATGTGAGCTTCCTCAAGCAGGTCTGGGGAGCTGCCATACAAATCTTCTACATAAGCAAACAGCAATTTACGGCCATTCAAAAGGTGTTTGAATAACTGATCTGGCAGTTACTCACCTCTAGTAACAACCCCTTCTAAATGAACGACATTGGGATGGTCAAACTGGCCCATGATGCTGGCTTCACACAGAAAATCCCTCCTTTGCTTTTCAGTGAATCCCACTTTCAGCGTTTTAATGGCTACTGCGACATCTCTCTTGCCCGGGAGCTTTAGACGCCCACTGCAAACCTCACCGAATTCTCCTGTAATGGAAATATATTATTTGATGGGAACAACCTCTCATTCACACTCTCGTGAAAACAGAATGAAACTCTTCACATGACTTGCATCAGAGTATAACTCTAACCTAAAGTTATCCACGTTAAAAATTCATGATTTGTATGGCAAATATTTAAGCAGGTGCTTAACAATCTACTGCTAAAATCAATGGTTGAAGAAGTTCTTAACTTTAGCAAAATTTTGCCCAGAATTGTGGAATTTTAGCTTATTCCATCTGCAATATAGTAATAGTATAAGCAAATGTCTGTGAATAAACTGAAGACTAGTAGGCATCAGTACTTGTGCATAATATGAGATATCAACATGTCATCAGTAATAAAAAAAAGAAGAAAAGTATGCTACTCTCATCAAAATCAAATACAACCTTGTGAAAATGGGGAGTTTTTACTCCATAGTATATTGAACCAAAATATCAGAAGAACCATACAGGGATTTATACACCACTGTTCCATCTGTCACTGACACAGATATTCCATTGATGTGACTGGCATATCTATTTATGTTTCCCTTTGTCATCCCATTACTACTGCCTCAATGTTTCTTTCCATATTCCAAACTAAAATGGCACCATAAATGGTGCCATAAATTAGATTAGCACAAACAACATTTGCATTGTACCCCCTTCAACCCTGCAAATAGTGCTTGTAGATTTGTTTTATTATGTGTCAGCAGCATTTTATTTTATAAGCTGCTGTTTTAATGGGATTTTGATCTGTTACTTATTGTACTGTTGGATTTGCTGTATATTACTCTGTTGCTGTTGTTTTATTGTTCACTGCCCAGAGCCCTTCGGGGATTGGGCAGTATACCAAATCCAATAAATAAATAAAAATATCTTGTTGAAAAAAACAAAACTTTTCAATGGGTGGTAGACCAGTCTTCCAAGTGGCTAAGATTCTCGTATTCGTGTCCGCGTTTCTTCACAGATTTTTTTAAAAAAATTAATTGGAAAAACATACATTGCAGGATGAACTGAATACAACTGTATATGCTTCAGGATGAAAGGGCACCCAGGATCAGAGCCTGTACAGCGAATGTTCTGGGGCAACCTTCAACAAATAGAAGCAGGGAGAATCCCTTCAGCAGCACACAAAATGTCCAGTGCAAGCTGACCAGAATGGACGGCCAACAAAAAGCCTCTTTTCTCCTGTGATGCCTGTGCTATCCAGAACAAACATGAGAGGCGACTTTTTTAAAGACTTCCCCAGGACATCTTATTGTGAGTGTGTGGAGTAAAAAGAAGTAGCCTCTTTTTAAGATATCCTGCAGACATATTTTGTTTTGTGCGGAACAGACCACTGTTATTTCATGGTGCCAGAAGCTGATTTACAGTGCAAGCCTATGAATTTACTCCCATCTAAGCACAATGCCTAAATTTGTACTCTTAATCATGTATCAAATCATTAATCTAGGAACCCTGGGGTGCAGAATTGTAAGCTGCAGTACTGCAGTCAAAGCTCTGCTCATGACCTGAGTTCAATCCTCGTGGAAGTTGGTTTCAGGCAGTCGGCTCCAAGTTGACTCATCATTCCAAGGCCATAAAATGAGTACCCAGCTTGCTGGGGGGAAAGTGTACACCACTGGGAAAGGCAATGGCAAACCACCCAGTCTGCTTATTAAACGTTGGGATAGAACATAACCCCATGGGTCAGTAATGACCTGGTGCTTGCACGGGGGACTACCTTAACCTTTTAAATTATTAATTTATTGCTTAGAGTTAAGTCAGTGAGTGTTTGTTATTATTTATAGGTTGTGCATAGTCATGACCTACCAAGATACTGACCGTGATATTGTTTGCAATATGTACAGATGTCTGGTGAAACAGTACCTCCACTTAAAAAGATAGTTAATAATATTGTTTTCCCCATTAGTTAACCTGCTAACCTGTAAGGGGCCAATAATACCATAAGGAAAAGCAAGGATTATGAAAAGAAAAGAAACAAAGGCTTATTTGGTTAGATGTGATTTATGGGACCGAATATTAAGAAAGCAGCTGAGAAATCATTTCTTACTACTCTATAATATTTCAGTTTTAGGTTGTAAACATATAAATGATTAAATTAGTAACAGACATGCCATTTCAAGTGAGTTACGGATTTTTAAAAAATTTGTTGTTATACAAAAAACTATCCTCCCATGTTATGTGTTAGCATGTCTGGAATGACAATGAGAGTATTCAACCACTGGATGAATTGTGTTTTACCACCAAGGCAATATTTTAAAACTCTATGGCTGAAAATCTAAACACAGAGACTTGGAAATTACTTTAATGTAAACATGCATAGGATTGGTCAGTAAGTGTTCATTATTTGTTAGATATTGGGTTTTAATTTTTTTTTCAAATTAACGATTCCCCCTTGTATGAAAATAATATACAGGTAATTTAAAGGCCTTGTCAAACTGCAGCAAGGGTGGTTTAAGAAAAAATGGGCTCTAGAAACACTGTTTAAAACAACAGGAAGTCAAAGTATTTTTCCTCCCTTATTCTTAGGTATTTGATATTTTTCTTGCTCATGGGTACTTAATTTCACTACATGAACTAATGCAATAAAAGAGTCACATATCTTATTAATGCAAACAAATGGAAACATGTTCCTCCAGCAGGACCCCCCTGCCTAAATGTGTGGAAAAGGAAAGAAAGTAATGTAATGACAGTACAATTACCATCACTCACAAAACAAGGAATTCCTGCAGAAATTAACTACGTAAAAAATGGCACCACAAATAGTTCCTCACACACACACACACACACACACACACACACACCCTCCCCCCAGAGAGCTGTCTCTGGAGGCTGATAGAAATATATACAGAATTTGAACTCAAGAATGCTTCCTTCCTTCAGCCTGTAGAGATTTATGAAATTACTGACATTTGCAAAATGCAATTTTTGTGTTTTTTAAAACAAGGAAATAGGAACACACACATGCTTATTTACCAAACAAGATCATGGTGTTATTTTATTTATTTGCTCTATATTTATGAGCAAATGCAGCTTCATTGCTTCCAACCAGTCACATACAGGCAAAAGGCTTCTTTCCTGAGATATAATTATTTGGCTGTCATCATGATATATGAGTTTCGATCCGAGCTAAATGGAAGAGTTGTATAAGGAAGCTATAGCCAGCTTACCTGCACCAATCACACGCTCTATTTTAATACAGGAGGCATCTAACTCCTTGGCAAATTGATGGACAGCTCTATTTGGATCCTCGTAGGTTTCAGGGTCAATGTAGGTTTTGGTGCCTGGAAATTTAACTGTAATGATGTAAGAAAGCATGACTGTGATGAAGCAAAGCACTTATTGTGCAGCCAACCCCAGAATTTCATTATGCAGAGTGCTCCCTCTGCAAAGCTTCTGCCAAACCACCTGAATCATGCAATAGTGGTCTCAGATTCGAAGATTTCCTATAAAAAAATAACTTTATACAGGATCACTATGAAGAAAGTTTGGTACATATAAACATTCCCTACTGAGTGTTATATCGAGTTAGACATCTGATTTATCTAGATTAATACTGTTCCTCTCAGCTATGCTTCTCCACTGTTTTAGCATAGAAAATCTGCTGACACCCTTCTACTGGAGATGCCAGGAACTGGACTGTGACCTTTTGCAAAATGTGCTCTGCCGGTGCCATCCTGTCTGCAATATAGCAGAGAAGTCTTCTCCCACATCCTCTATATACAGGATGGTCAACGAATCCAGTGGTCACACCTTTTACTCTGCTTCTGGCTCACCAACCAGAGGACCAGTTGATATTTCTCAGAGGGCTGAATTAGGGCCAGACACTTCCAAGCACTGATTTGTACCATGTTTATGATCCACTACACTGACCCAAGTCTGACATGGATGGACCAGGCTTGTCAGATCACAGAAGCTTAGCAAGGTCAGCCCCAGTTAGTACTTGGAGGAGAGACCACCAAGGAATACGAGGCCTGCAATGCAGGGGAAGGCAATGGTAAACTATCTCTGGCCCTTTCTGCACATGCAGAATAATGCACTTTTAATCCACTTTCAGTGCACTTCACAGCTTTGCGGAATAGCAAAACCAACTGGCAAATAATTGTGAAAGTGGATTGAAAGCGCATTATTCTGCATGTGCGGAAGGGGCCTCTGTTGGTCTTTTGCCTTGAAAACCTTATTGACTTGACAGAAATCAGATGCAATTTGATGGCACTTTACACACATATTTTACACAGCCCTGCCTCCCCAGGGCTAAATATAACAAATGAAATTATTGTTTTAGAGTATCTGTCTTTTCTTTTCCAGCTTTCAGTGTATCAGAAACATAATGCCCGATGCTTTGAAAAGAATATGCATATTCAGAAAGTGAAACATATTCTGATTGATCATATGTGTGAGTCTCTGATTTGGAAAATACCTAAGTATTTACCTAAGTACAGCCCGGAAACCACACAGCACCCAAATACCTAAGTCTTTGGAATCAAGCTTTCCTATTTGATTTATCCTTATTATTAAATTATACCTCCCTAAATGGGAACATACTTGCAAGGGAGTGCAAAAAATTCAGTGCTGCAGGGAGCTCATGAAAGTCATCCCATCTCTTAAGGCACAAAAATGCTCATTTGTCTGCTGGGCCATAAGGGGAAGGTACTCCTGCCCTGCATTTTTATTAATCGTACAGTCTTGCACATTCCCTACTGTATTCTCATATTCAGGAAAAATGTTCTATGGGAAGTGACATTAAGAGCTGTTGTTCTAGATGACATATTGGTTGCATGGCAAGCACAGACCAGATCAGAACTGCATGCTTCAACTGCATAATTAGACTTTCCATGAGAAAGCAATGCTAGCGATATGAAGGTTACCCATGGAGAGGAATAGGTATTCTGAGAATATGTAAGGATTTATTTCGGATCTTCCCTAGAGGTTAATTTTCCTGTGCAGCACTTTTCAATGGGTTTATTGCTAATCATAATGATAATGGCTAAGCTCTCAGAGCTGGTATGTGCTCTTTTTTATTTACATCTGTGGGGAGGGAGAGAACAGAAAAACAATAGGTTAGCCATCTATATTGTGCTTTTTAGCAGACAGATGGAGAATGAACCATCTTCTTGTGCTTATGATAAGGGGCCTGGATTGGAGGTAATCTCAAATGGGTTTCTGATGGTTCTTTATTCAAGCCATCATAAAACATTTTGACAGGCCCCAGCTTTCTTGGCATACCAACATGAAATAACACTGCCTCAGATTCAAAGACATTGTTAAAAGAAAATGGTAGGAGGAAACAAAATGTAAATTGGAATTGGTTGACTAAACTTCTCCATGGTGGTTATGCGTTTAAATTTGGGGTTACAGAAAGTTGAGGGGAACTGAAAGGAGAGAGAGGATATTCTGTTAAACACACTGCTCTGAAAGCCAGTTCAAGGGTTGTCTTTTCAGGTTATTGTGAAACTTTTGACATGTCACACTATCACAGGATCGCCTTACTACCATAGGAATTTTTTAAAAAATAAATAGTTGATAGCTACAGTGCTTAATTTTCTCCCCTGGAAGCAATGGTCATATCAAAGCGAATACTATGTGTTTTGTCTAAAGACCTGGAGAAAGTAGCGAGGGATTTTTTTAAAAAGTAACATTGTCACAGTAAGTTTCATGGTAGGTAATCTTTTCTGACAGATTTTAAACTTTCCTAGATATTGGGTAACTAGGTTTCTTGAAAAAAATACAATGAAGAAACGAAATGCTATTCTCAATTTTAGTTTCTGACTATTAAGACTAGACTATTGGGTCGCTTATTTACATTTTCCCTGATCCTTACAGTCTAAAAATAGTGTATGCTTGGGGAAAATCATTCTTTGGCTAGCACATTCACTTTCCCTACAGACACAAGAGAAAGGAACCACAATTAATTTCATTTCCTCCACAGACATCACTCAGTAGGGAATGTTTAAAATAACTTAAAGTGTTTTAGAGATGAGAAGAGACTCAGTCCAACTAGAATAAGATAATCATAGTAAGTCTCTCACCTTCTGATGAAGCTTTATTCCAATAGCATAACATTTGCAATTGCTTTATTTTTAGAACATCTCAGAACATAAGAATCTTGATTCTCATTATCATTTTCAGTTGATTATGTAGAGTGCCCTGTGGGGTTTTACTAAAGGTAGGAAGGTTTCAAACCATATTTTAATGAAATGAATTAAGTATCTGTGTATCTAAACTGAAGGAACAAGAACAAACGGACTGATCTAACTTTCTGAGAGGAGAAAAGGCCAGAAAGAAAGCTTAATTTGACTTTGACCCAAATCCCTGGAGAATGTTATTTAAATGAAACATGCTTATGAACCACTAAAATACAACTTTTATGGCCAGTCCTTATACTGCTTCATATAGTATAGGACTGTAGGATCCAAATGTTAAAATGTGTCAAGCAAAAAAAATGCCTAAATTTTAATTTCCATGTGATCCCCTTGAGAATTTTTCCTTAGCATCTTTGTTGTTGAATTATGGAATTATTATTCACCAAATTCTAAAATTCAGTACATTACATTAAATTTTCAATTATTTTATCACAGTAATGAATACATGTCTGCATAAATGCATCAAAAGGATACACACAGTGCTGGAAAAGCAGCTCCTGAAAGTTATGAATCTCAACACAGTGGCATCTGAAACAGTGTGATGGGCTCCAGTTGCACATTAAAATTGGAGAAGCCCTTCTGCACATGCAGAAATGCTTTAGGTACACACTCTGGATTCTTTGTATCTTGCCCAAAATATGAATCAATGTGTGATCATTTTAAAGTTCACAGAATTTCATGATCTTATATTAGGTATCCACCAATCTTCCAGACAGATCAGTTTACTTAGGAAAAAAAATGAGATGTTCATAGTGGAGCCACATAGGTGGCCAGGATGTCAATTGTCCACAAAATATAAGAGAGGAACCAATTTCAGTGATCACAGTCTTTTTGGATATGCAATGTATTCTGAACAGATAAATTTGCACCAAAATGTTGTTGAATAATTGCTGTTAATCAGTCAAATAATGACTTCCCTTCGACAATACAGTCAAATAATGAGCTAAACAACATTTACAATGCTGATTTTAATTGATTTAAGATGAAATGCTTGTGAATGGGATTTTCCTTGAGTCCTGTTGGAAAGTTCTAATCAGATTACTGCAAATAGAAAAAATTAAAAAAGTTATATGTTTAGAGCTTCTACGAGGTATTAAAGCATTACTATCCAAAATATTTATGTTTTCTTCCCCCAGAAAAAGGCTGTAGATCTTTATTCAGTTACCCACACTGATCCTCTATTTTTAGAACTAGTTGTACAACTGCAAGTTTTTCTAATACAGCAAGAGTGATTGGTGTTAGAAACAGGTTGCTACAATGTTCTTTGGGATTTGATTTCAGAATGCTAAGAGGGTGAGATGGAGGTAGGCTGGGAAAGTTGGGGGAGGGGGACTTAAATCATCCTATATATATGTCAGATTTTCTGCAAATCTGGAGGGGTTACACAAGTTTACAAAACTATCTGTTCCCTTTCAGTGCAGGCCTGATCCATGGAGTCAGCTATTTATAGATCAGCCTAGACTTGACCATTATGTATTCAATGAAATGTGACACCTATTGTGGACAACTGAGAAAATGGTTAGTTGTTCAGGATCATAGCCTTGAATAATTTGCAGTCCATAGCAGATGAATTCTAAGTCCTTTGAAATCAACTGACTTAGAGGGGTCATTTTAGAAATATGATCTTCCTTAAATACCTTTAAAACATCCCTTTAAGGGTGGCATTCTGTGTATTTTATCAATTAAAAATTGGCAGATAAAAATCAAGACTCCAGTAACACTTTAAATTGTTAGCTAAACTATTTTCTACACCAGTTAGTTTATGAATATTATAGTTGCTGGTGTAACTGAACTAAATTTTAAAGTAGTTTTCACTGGATTCTCTTAAACCTTTGGGTGATTGAGAAGCCTGAACTCTCATAATAAGAAATTTACTGAATGAAGAATAAAATCAAAAAGCAACTTGGATAACTAGGTACCAATCATAGCTTCTCGGGGAGACTACTACGATATTGTGAAACACCTTTTTCAAAAGCAACCAAAGGAAAATGTGGATTGAAAACACTCATACATCATAAACATGCACAGCAATAAAACCCATGGTGTGAACAATGTTGATTTTATTCTTTGTCCTTTTAGAAGAGGTCATACTTCTTTTACAGTTTTTAATTTCACACTTGCTGTTTACACAGCATTGTAAAATTTATTATATTTGTTCCTTTGTATGAATATTGTTTCAGTATTGTCTCTATTCTGTTACTGTCTGTCCTAAAGCATTATAATTGGTCTGGAAATTCCTGGGAGAAATAACAGCAAAACACTTACAATGAAAGTAAAGTTCTTCATCTCCTTCTTGATCAGCTTTGCTATAGCCACAGTGCCTGCAAAGATTATAATTTTACCAAAATCAATCAATACATCAATCAAATCAATAAATCAATCAATAAAGGTTTAATTCTATCATTCTTTTTTTGTTGTAAATGTGAAATGGATATGAATGTAATTCCTTGCAGATCTTACCTCACCATGCTCTCAGTCTCTGCACTGATGACAGATGTGTCTGCATGTGAACAGGGAGTGCATGGGAGGTAGCAGGGTAATTTATTAAACATTTATGTTGGTTGCAAGCAAAAAAGGCCTGTGTGTGATCAGGAACAAACAAATGTGCCGATTTCATCTTAGCTACATCTTACATAAGCCAGATGAACAACTTGTAGAAGATCTTGTGGAAGATCTTGCTATGCATATCCACAATCACACTGAGTAATGCCCTAAAGCTAATAAAGTAGGTAACAAGCACAGTCTTCAAAGTTGAAGTTGTCTAACATAGGTTAAATAGTTGATACTTAAATGCTTAGTACTTAAAGACAGTACCTCCGTCCAATGATGAAGCCAAAAACCATGAACACCAGAATGATGGTGCCTGCTACGGCTACTACAGCTATGATGATAACAGGGTTTTGTTCACTGGAGACAGCTGTGGCTGCAGACAAAAAAAAAAATTAAAATGCAGTTACCGTACTAGAAGAACCAAAAATGTCTGTTAATTTTTAGACATTGTGAAATATTTTGTAAACTAAAACACAAGATACAATTTATGTTTATAAACTAGGAACACGATACAGAAAAGTACAAAGTACACATTACAACAACCAGAGCAATTGTGCTATGGTTTGTAAGATTTCATACATATTGTTGAGCTAACATACAAAATTGATATATGTGATGTAATGGATAGTTAACGATTATTTCTGAACACTGGAGTGAACTGAATACCACATCTCATCTTAAGTCAATAAGCTAGGATCCTAACAAGAACAGCATGGTGTGAAATTCAGACATGGCGACTGTTTATAATTTGTCTGTACACATAGCAACTCATAGCAAAACTATGGCATGAGAAAAGTCTTGAAGAAGCACAGAAAGAGCAAAAAAGATTTGTAGTGCTTTCTACTGACTTCTCCTGAAGGCAGACTTGTCTTCTTGATCTCAATGTATATTCACACAATTGTGTATTGTCATCTTTAGGTATAATTGTCTAAAATATTGTCATTGGTGCAATTGGTTTTCTCTGGTTTACAAGACCTTCTTCTGTCTTACGTGTTTTTTGACCTATATAACTTTGCAAGTCTCTGGAACCAGGAGAGAAGTAGCAGCAGAAGAAGACTTGGTCAGGAAGAGCAGAGTGACCTGCTGGTGTTCATTTTGGAGGGCTTTTCTCAAAGCCACAGCTTTTAAAACAGTGTATTTTAACAGGGGTTATCTCTTTTTCTCCTTGTAAGGCTCCTGTGAGCTAAGGCTGCTGAATCTGGAAGGTGGGGCTTAACAGGGGTTAACAGAGTTCATCTCTTGTTCCTCTTTGTCCTGAGAGGTGGGGCTTTTGCCTGAGAGGTGGGGCTTTAGTTCAGTCTCTGGAACCAGCGCCGCGTGACGCAATTCTAATTTATTTTTTTGTTTTTTAAATTAATAAGGACATATTTGACAGATAGTACGTGCAGATAGCTCCAGGGGGGCACTGACTAAAAGCTTAATATTTAAATATCTAAACAAATCAGATATGAAGGCGGAAAGCCAGCAGGGGGATGGGGGCTTTCCAGTGTTTTGCACTGAGTGTCACATGTATGACTATCTGCCACTAGGACAGAAGTCGTGGGTGTGCCCTCGCTGCAATGAGCTCCTGGCACTCAAGGAACGTGTGCATTCTCTTGAAGCCAAGGTGGCAGACCTGGAAAAGCTGAAAAAGGCAGAGAGGGTGACAGACGAGGCTTTCAGGGACCTAACAGCCGGGTCCCACTCCCAATGTGACATCTCTTCAGATGTCATGGAGAATGAAGGTCTTGGGGAGGGAGGGTGCCAGTCTGAGGTGGGGGAAGATGCTCCCTTAGATGGGATCCCTTCCTTAACTGGCGATCAGCTATCGTCTCGCACTGAGGATACCCCTCGGGGAGGTGGGGGGCTCCTTTTAGTGGGTGATTCGATCATTAGGAATATAGAGAGTTGGGTTTGTGAGAGGCGTGATGACCGCATGTGACTTGTCTGCCTGGTGCAAAGGTTGCGGATGTCACGCTTCGTCTAGATAGGCTTTTAGACAGTGCTGGGGTGGAGTCAGCAGTTGTGGTCCACATTGGCACCAACGACATTGGGAAATGTAGCCGGGAGGTTCTGGAAGCTAAATTTAGGCTGCTAGGAAACAGGTTGAAGTCCAGGACCTCCAAGGTGGCATTCTCAGAAATGCTACCACCCGCTCCATCGCCAGAGGGCGAAGCCAGGGCAAGCGGAGATACAGGGTCTCAATGCGTGGATGAGAAGGTGGTGTAAGGCAGAGGGTTTCAGATTTGTCAGGAACTGGGGAACCTTTTGGGACAAGGCAACGGGACGGGCTTCATCTTAACCAAAGAGGAACCAGGCTGCTGGCGCTCAACATTAAAAAGGTGGCAGAACAGCTTTTAAACTGATCACTGGGGGAAAGCCGACAGGAGCTGAGGTGACTTCGGTTCGGAATACAGTATCTATGGGGATGCAGACAGAGAGGGAGGTTTTTCTAAATCAACCACATACAAGCGAGGAACATAGCAATGTGCATGTGACAAGGGATAGTGTCTACAAAAGACTTGAGGGTAAAGCACATAAATCCCAGGTTAAGGACAGAGACAGGGTATACAGGTGTCTCTATGCTAATAGTAGAAGCATTCAACCTAAAATGGGGGAGCTGGAGTACAGAGTTTTGAAGGAGGACTTTGATATAGTGGGCATTACAGAGACATGGTGGAATGAGGAGAACCAGTGGGATGCTGTTATACCAGGCTACAGGCTCTATAAGAAGGATAGGACAGGGCGCATTGGGGGTGGAGTTGCCCTTTACATCAAAGAGAGCATAGTATCACATAAAATAGACAATGCAAGGGGAGCTGGTTCCCCTACAGAATCACTGTGGATATCAATACCAGGTGTGAAGGACAGTTTAATATTAGGAATATATTATCGTCCCCCAGACCAAAGTGCACAAGAGGATTCTGAGATGGAAAAAGAAATTAGAGAGGCCAACAAAACAAAAATGTAGTGGTAATGGGTGATTTTAACTATCCCCATATAAACTGGAAAAATGCATGTTCAGGTCATAGTAAGGAGAGAGCATTCCTGGATATGCTAAATGACTGTGGCTTAGAGCAGATGGTTGTGGAACCAACCAGGGGAGAGGTGATCCTAGATCTAATTCTATGTGGGACCCAGGACCTGGTGCAGGAAGTCAGTGTTGTTGAGCCGATAGGGAACAGCGACCACAATGCTGTCAGATTCAGTATCTCAGCATGCGAACAAGTGGCAACTACTAATGTAGTTACATTCGCCTTCAGAAAGGGAAATTTCTCAAAGATGAGGGGGATAGTGCGCAGGAAGCTGAAAGGGAAAATCAAGAGAATCAAAACTGTCCAGGATGCTGGGAGGTTATTTAAAAACACAGTAATAAAAGCTCAGCTGGAATGTGTTCCACAGGTTAGAAAAGGCAGCACCCAGTCCAAAAGAAAGCCACCATGGTTAACAAGAGAGGTTGAGGAAATTATCAGAAAAAAGAAAATGTCTTTTTGAAAATGGAAGTCCAGTTTGACTGATGAAGAATATGAGAGGGAACACAAATGGTGGCAAAAGAGAAGCAAGTTAGCTGTAAGGGAGGCAAAAAAGGATTATGAGGAATGCATGGCTGCGAACATCAAGACCAGCAACAAACAGTTCTTCAAGTACATCAAAAGCAGGAAGCCAGCAAGGGAAGCGGTAGGCCCGTTAGATGACAAAGGAACAAAGGGTGTGCTAAAAGATGGCAGGGAGATTGCAGAGAAGCTGAATGAATTCTTTGCATCTGTCTTCACCCAAGAGGAGGTGAGGAACATTCCTGCACCTGAACCAAGCTTCTTAGGAGGCGAATCAGAGGAACTTGCAAAGATAGTGGTAGACAAGGAAGAAGTTCTGGCAGCCATTGATAAACTAAATGTTACCACATCCCCTGGCCCAGATTGCATTCACCCAAGAGTTCTTAAAGAGCTCAAGCATGAAATTGCTGATCTTCTCACTTTAATATGCAACTTATCCCTGAAATCAGGCTCCATCCCTGAAGACTGGAAGATGGCCAATGTCACCCCAATCTTTAAGAAAGGATCTAGGGGGGACCCGGGAAATTACAGGCCAGTCAGTTTGACATCTGTTCCTGGTAAATTAGTAGAATCTATCATTAAAGATAAAATTATAAAACATGTAGAAAAGCAAGACCTGCTGAGAAAGAGTCAGCATGGCTTTTGCAGAGGCAAATCCTGGCTTACAAACTTACTAGAGTTCTTTGAGGGTGTAAACAGGCATGTGGACAGGGGTGAACCGGTGGACATAGTCTACTTAGATTTCCAAAAGGCTTTTGACAAAGTTCCTCACCAGAGACTGTTGAGAAAACTCAGCAATGAAGGAATAAGAGGGGAAGTCCTCCTATGGATTAAAAACTGGTTGAGAAACAGGAAACAAAGAGTGGGTGTAAATGGGAAGTTCTCACAATGGAGAGATGTCGGGAGTGGTGTCCCAAGGATCTGTTTTGGGACCAGTGCTCTTTAACCTATTCATAAATGACCTGGAAGTAGAGGGTAGCGTGCAGGGCCAAGTTTGCAGATGATACCAAATTATGTAGGGTGGTGAGAACCACAAAGGATTGCGAAGAGCTCCAAGCGGACCTTGATAAATTAGGTGAGTGGGCTCAGAAATGGCAAATGCAGTTCAATGTAGCAAAATGTAAAGTGATGCACATCGGGGCAAAAAATCCAAACTTCACATACACGCTACAGGGGTCAGTGCTATCAGTCAAAGCCCAGGAAAGGGATTTAGGGCGCCTTAGTTGATAGTTCCATGGGAATGTCAACTCAATGCATGGCAGCTGTAAAAAAGGCAAACTCTATGCTGGGGATCATTAGGAAAGGAATTGATAATAAAACTGCAAAGATTGTCATGCCCTTATATAAAGCAGTGGTGCGACCGCGACTTGGAGTACTGTGTCCAGTTCTGGTCAGAGATCTCAAAAAGGATATTGAGGAGATAGAAAAAGTGCAGAGAAGGGCAACAAGGAGGATTGAGGGACTGGAGCACCTTCCCTATGGGGAGAGGCTGCAGCGCTTGGGGACTCTTTAGTTTGGAGAGGAGGCGGCTGAGGGGGGATATGATTGAAGTCTACAAAATTATGCATGGGGTAGAAAATGTTGACAGAGAGAAATTTTTCTCTCTTTCTCACAATACTAGAACCAGGGGGCATACATTGAAAATGCTGGGGGGAAGAATTAGAACTAATAAAAGGAAACACTTCTTCACGCAACGTGTGATTGGTGTTTGGAATATGCTGCCACCGGAGGTGGTGATGGCCACTAACCTGGATAGCTTTAAAAGGGGCTTGGACAGATTTATGGAGGAGAAGTCGATTTATGGCTACCAATCTTGATCCTCCTTGATCTGAGATTGCAAATGCCTTAACAGACCAGGTGATCGGGAGCAACAGCCGCAGAAGGCCATTGCGTTCACATCCTACATGTGAGCTCCCAAAGGCACCTGGTGGGCCACTGCGAGTAGCAGAGAGCTGGACTAGATGGACCTTGGTCTGATCCAGCTGGCTTGTTCTTATGTTCTTATAGTTTCTATATGCACAATGAATTGTTGCTGTTTGTATATGAATTATGAATGCCTGTATTTTGCTGTTTTTGCAATGAAGGTATGTTAATTTTATACATAGGTGCATTGCAATTTATTGTTTGTATGTGCCAGTCTCACATTATGAACTAGAAACAAGATTGACTCTTACTTTTCATAGCAGGAGTTCTTTATCTTTAATGTTTACATGATCGAATCAGATGTTCAACAGGTGCAGTTAGGGTTGCCAGGTATCAGTTGGGCACAAGAGCTCTCCTACCTCCAGCTCTCATTACTTGCTGCCACTCTGATGACCAGCAGAAATAAAATAAACTTTAAAATGGCATTGGATCACTATTGGAGAAAACCTGGAAGTGACACCATGCCTCTCTAGGAATTGCCAGAAACATGATTTCACCAGAGTTTCTGGTGATTCCTAGAGAGGCATGACACAATTTCTTGTCTTTTCCCAGAAATGATTAATAGTGTCATGCCGATGGCACTCTCACCCCGCATTTTCATTGCCCCAGATTTGCACTATTTGCCAGCTATTTGCTGGCAATCTTATGTGCAGTTTTGCATTGTATCTGTTGTACTGTGGAATGGAAGGCAACTGTTAAAGGCACACTAAAAATCTGGTGGTGGGTAACTGAAATCCAAGAATAGAATTTGAGCATACTGGAAGTATTCATATAGCTAACAGAGAGACTTTAAATGTATAATGTTTTAAAAATTGGTAATGATTTCACATTACAGCTTTGCTACTAGAGCACCGTGTGCAAGAAATCATGTTTATCATGTCACATCTACTTTTACTGCCTTTGCAAACTAACTTTTACTATTGGTTCTGTTCTGTTGGTTCCAATTAGCAACTCTAGTGGAGTAACTAAAATGAACGAACTTGGGTGTGTACACACACACACACACACACACACACACACACACACACACACACACACTTATAAAAGTATTGAAGACTTCATTGATAAGCATGAAGATCTTTCTGTCTCCCACATTAACCAAAACATCCTGAATATTATTTGTTGTTTCACTTTTTAAAACTATTGAAAACTATGAGTTCTGCTTTGTGTAGCCAGATCCCCCATGGCAACCTGTGGGGGACGGGGGGGGGGGGATGCTTGTCAAATCCAGATTTGGAAGCTCCTGGAGCTTTGGGGATGGAATTTGGGCAGGAAAGGGACCTCAGTGGGGTACAATGCCATGAAATCCACCCTCCAAAGAATCCATTTTCTCCAGGGGATCTAATCTCATCATCTAGAGATAAGCTGTAATTCTAGGGGATTCCCAGGTCTAGTTGATTCAAGTGTTAAAAATGAAGAATGCTTCAACACAATGATTTATTGTGCATTATTTGTAAAAATACATTTCTTCAACAAATGAAAAAAAGTCATTTTGTACAGGGTTCCAATGAAAGCAAATGGTCTTTCTGTGCTGTTTAATTGAATGCATGCATATTCTCAGGGCCTTTTCATACACAATGTTTATGGCAGCCTTTTCATTTCCCAGATCTGCAAGTCAAATACAAAATCGTTCCTGACTAGAATATATATTGAATATCAAAACTGGAGATCTGGGTTGTTTTCTTGTCCTGCATTAACAATATTCACACATAAAAAACTATCACCAAGAAGCTGCATTTGCTTTAAATGCAAAACGTCCCTGTACCTTCCCAATACTAGTACAACAATTATGGTTTATGGAAAGTTCTTATTGTATTTTTATGTCCAGAGATTTCCTTAACTTTCCTTCAATTTGGGGATGATTCTTATAACATGTCATATAACATTTTATGTGTAATACCTATTACACATTTTTGAGGTTTAAAAGTGGAGCTGCGAATATGCAGGTTTTGTTTGTTTTTTACTAGTTTTAAACAGCAAATAATTGCCACTTTATGTCAATAGTCTGAATAATTCAAGGATCTGATTACTAGAAAATTCTTCTTGGTACAATCATTACATTCACATGCTAGAAGGAAGTGCCTCAGGCTGGATTTTGACAAGGTTAATATAGTACGTCAGTTCCCAACCTATGTATCAGAATGTTAAGGGGTACATGGGAAAAAAAAATCTTTAATGGTGGAAAAAGGCATGTCGTTTGTCCTCCCATCTCAAGAAAAAAAGCAAGCATTAAATGTTTTGTCTGGACCTGCCCCACACACCCTCATAGAGGGAGCGGGAGGGGTGGCATTCAAGGGGAGGGGAGTGAGTGAGGGGTGGCATGCAAGGGAGGGGAGAGAAGGTGAGGGGGCCCATCATCAGGACATGGCCCACCCACCCTAGCAGAGTGAGGGAAGGGGACGGAAGGGTGGCATGCAAGGGAGGGGAGGAAAGGGCCCCCGGCATCTGGACATGACCCACCCACCCTAGCGGATGGAGGAGGAGGAGAGGGAGGGGTGGCATGCAAGGGAGGGGAGGGAATATATACACCCTCCAGGCTGATGCTAGCCCTACCCCTCCCTACGGTTGTTGTTAGATTAACATTAGCTTATTTCTTGGCAAGTGGCAGCCTGGAGGAGACTGATAGCAGGGCCAGGGAAAGAGCACCCTCCCAGGACTGTACCTGTCCCCAGTCTCCTCATGGCTGCAGTGCTACTTGGCCTGAAAGTAAGTTAATTTTAAACCAGAGGCTTTTTTTGTGGCAGTGGCGGCGGTGGTGAATGTGGGCAACTTTCCCTCTCTTTGCTGAGGAAGCTCCCTCACTTTCTCTCCCTTTCCCCCTTTCTTTCTGGATGTAGGATACACTACTGACTGGAGTGTGTGTGAATAAGATAATAGGTACAGGTGGAAAGTAAGTTAAATGTGAGCATCCAGTGTGATGCAGTGACAAAAAAGATCAATGCATCAATAGGGGCATAGCATTCGGATTGCAATTTGAGAGTCATTTTCTGTAGATATGTCACTACCTGGGTCCTGGGTGGAGGCACTTCCATCATCCCTGATTCTCTTTCAGAGATTTCAAGTGTTAATAAATTAAATGTAAAAAAAAATAATGTATATGCAATGTAGTGTCTGTTAACTAATAGCTTGGGCTCATTTTATCTTTTGAGTTTTGAGTGTAAATAAATATGCACTGTTTTGTTCATCTTATTAATCCATTGCTTTTAATCCTATTATTGGGCTATTCATTTGCATTTACAACATATAAATTTGAAATAACATCAACTGTATTAATCACAAATATTTGCTAATATGGGGGTACAATTTCATGGAAATGGGTTGACAGGGAGCATGCCAGTGATAAAAAGTTTGGAATCACTGATATAGTACATTGATAACAAACGTTAAACATCAGAAAAAATGGAAAAAGTGAGTATTTTCCCATTATTGTATCAAAACATGATTGTGTACAAATATAATGTTCAAATACATTCTTGTAATTTAGTCAGATCAAAGAGCAAACAAAAATGTTAGTGGTAAGTAGTTGAGAGTCTCTTAACTATTTTTCATCATCACTATTTATCAGTGAGATTTTAACCATAAAATACAGTTAAAATCTCACTAATCTACTTAGCATATTTTTTTAAAAACAGGGGAGCATGGAAAGCTGAAAATGAGGGAGGGGGGAGAACACCCCTATAATATAGTTAATGATTAAACAATTAAATAAATGTTTTGCTTTTGTAAACAATATGAAGAAGAAAAAAGGAGGAGACACAGGGCCACAGGTTTCAGTTATGATCCCAGAGTTACTGGCCTTAATATATAGTTTCAGACCAGGAAAAATAAAATGAGAAGGTTCAGTTGGGAGGTTAGCTGATCCCTACTGGGGGCAATCAAAGCACAGAAGTAGGATCCACAATGTGACTTATTCAGATGGGAAAAACAATAAAGAGGCAAAAAGATCCTAAAACATATTATGCAAGTCTCCTTCTCTTCACTGTCTGTTTATATGAATATGAACAGTTCACAGCTGTCACTGTTACATTACCTACGCAGAATTTTGTAATCCAAGAATGTGCGTTTATGTAACCCATTCCATTGTCACTGCATTTTATTTCCATATGAAGTACTTTAGGGCCTAGGGAGCAGGAGCTCACTGGCAGGAGTACTTGATCATATGCTACCAACAGTAAGAGCCTCACCCTCCTCAGTCAGTCTGGCCTGCAGCAAGAAAGGGATTTGTCATAGTTCAAACTGTTATTTAAAACTCTCTCTCTCTCCCCCCGCCCCCAGAGCTGGCCAGCAGCAAGAGAAGGCAGGCCCAGAGCTTGACTGATAATTTCCATACAGGCCAAGACAGAGGAAGATCTAGAGCCACAGAAGAGCAGATAGGGAAGAAGCAGTTCTGTACTTCCAGTTAGCATTTTGGCTGTTTCTTCTTCTTTGTATTACAGGATACTGTTTGTTATTTGCCATTGTTCTGAGTGTTCTTCCTGAGGGGGCACTGAAAATCCTGTCTCCTTCAGTTTATGATTTAGTTTACACCTTGTAAAGTGGTTGTGTTTATGTTAAATGTGTGTTACCTTAAATGTTTTCCAGTTTGAAGCAATTTCATACTGGTTTACCAACCACAAGGATGCTGTTATTTCATTGATTTTGAATCCCCCCAACTTTCCAACAGGGATCTATACAGCCAGGGATCTTAAGGGTTGCATTTATAAAAACAAGATACAACATAAAATAGTCCATCACGAAGTAACTGATCCCTTTGTGAGATTATTTCCCAGTTTTCTAGTATGAGCTGCCCACAATAATTGTGTACTCATTTTAAATGAAGATGTATATTGTGTACATTTTACCTGTGGCTTCCTCTAGCGTAGCAACATCTAGTCTAGGGCTGTAACTTCCATAGCCAGCAGCAGTGAATGCACGAATTTGGAAAACATATACTGTTCCTGGTTTCAAATTATTAATGGATGCAGAAGTGGACCTGGTTTTCACTGTTGAATAGGACCTCTCCCTTTGGTCCTGGAAACAAGAAAACAAACAACTGAATAGTATTTGCAGTTCAGATATCCGTTTTGTTCTGCCTCAGCCATTGGCAACTGGTACTGGTAGTTTATTTCAATTTGTTATGAAGGGTATTCTTTATTTTTGCCCACATAAAGAATGTAGCACACTCTGCGGAGCATTACAACACAATGCCATTTCATTGCGGGGCTCTTAAAATGACATAAAATGTAAATGGGAAGCACAGGGTGCAGCTCATAAAATCCTGGTGATAAAATCATTGCCTTTTTGCACTTGATTGTCAGTACTTTCCCTGCTAGAACATCAATTGACTCAAATGTTGTATTTTGCTAGTTTATGAATAACCCAATAAGATATATTTTACCAATTCATTTCCTAAGTTTCTTCTTTTCTTTCAAAAAGTGTTATATTGCAGTTCTTCAGTAAATCATACTAAAAGCTCTTTTCATCTAAGTAGACAAATCTCATTCTCCATAACACTACTGTGCTTTTTGGATGCAAAACCTTCAAAGTAGGCATGAAACTCTTCTGACAACAGATCCCATCCATTAATTTTAGCAGAAGCAATGGTTCATTGTGTAATTTGTGCACACATGTCCTTGTATTGACCAGAATGAGGCACTGTCACATAAACATGTGAGTCAGAGTGTATGTGAGGATCTGAATAGCTAGTAAACTGTGCTATTTTTGGGATGGATAGAGGAGACAACATTCTGCTAATATTTCATAACAATAAATACATAGACTAAAATGCCTACAGTTAAATCACAGTTGAACTAAATAAAGGACAAGCCCAGAGCCCCTAGAGGATGGGGCGGTATAAAAGTTTAAAAAATAAATAAATAAATAAATAAATATTGGGAGGCTGTCTTGTACACAACCACCTTAAATTACTAGAAAATGTACAAATGTCCTTCCACCACTGGAATCTCCCATTCACTTCAATGGAGACTGCACAGAACTTTAAAGTTAGTGGTGCCTAATAATCAGATCTTACTTTTATTTTTAATTAAATTACACAAATATCTATAGGTGAAAACTCAAATATAAAAATGGAATAAGTATATTGTTCTTCTTTAAGGAAAAAAACTTGAGTGGGGAAAAATACAACTGATGCTGAAATTTAAATTATACACTAATTTAACCCTACAAAGCATTTAATCACAAAATCAATTAATTTTAATGTATATAAAATAGATGATGTAAACAACAAAAAGTCATCCTTAAACACAATACAGATTTGGTTCATTGTAGCTGTTTCTCAAGGATGGAGGAATGGAATAAGATCATGGGGGAGGAAGTGAGGGGCAGACAGAACAGTGGGAAGGAATATATGCTACACTGGCTGTAAAAATAATTTAGATGACCTCAAAGACAAATTCAAGTTTACCTAAGTTTGCAAATGGGGCTAGAAATCTCAGAACTAGAAATATAAGGATAAAAAACACATTCACTTAAGAACTAATGTAAGCCTTGCTGTTCTGCTGTATAAATGCCAATAACAGGAACATTGAATGTTACAGCAGTGCAAGGCTGTAAACCACAGCCTTATGACAGGTCCTGCAGGAATATTACTCCAGTCTTTTAGGCAGATAGCAAGCATAAATATGTATAAAACAGCCTGGCAATTAAAATCAGAGTCAGCATTCAAAAATAAAGGTCTATTTAAAACTAAAGCTACAATCCTTCAAGGTAAATAAATCAAATATCCTATTCTGGGTTACCAAAACAGTGCTGCGAGTACAGAATAAGCAAATACAACTGAGAAACATAAATGTATTCTATTCAAACAGCAAGGAGTGTAGAAAGCTATCTAGGTCATCAGATAGAGCTTATCCTGGTAATCCAGCCAAGGAAAGAATATGTCATTACTAAATAAGGAAGATACACAGGAAAATATATATAAATGTTGCTCCAGTGTATGCTTTCCCCCACAAAACAGAACTACTAAAGGGGAAGGAGTCGGGGTGGGGGAGGGGGTAGGAAAGAGTTTGCAGGAAAAATCTGTGAACAGAATGCAGTAGTATCACTTATAAGTTTTGTTCTGCACAAGAATTCACATTCAGATGTAATTTTTTTTCTCCACAATGTCTTTTAATGGAGAAAATAATTGATAGCATTTTCATCAGTCCTAAGTCTCTGGCCCTTTCCACATGGCGGAAAGGGCAACTCTCCACCTCCAGGGGTCGGAGGGCAGCATGGGCGGGTCTCAGCAGCCCTCCAGACTGACGCTGGAGGATGAGGTGAGTGGGGGGGGGAAGCGGTGTCTTTGGTGCGGTGCTCTTCGCACCGTGCCAATGCAATAGTGGTGCTTTCCAAAAACCTCCCTCAGGAAGGGAGGTGGAAAGTGGCACCTTCGCACGCTCGGGGCCACACAGGATGGCGCTGCTGTGTTGCAGCGGCGCCTGTGTGAACAGCACCCCAGGGACCGGTGTTTTTCTGTCCCTGGGCCACTGTTTTTGGCCCCGTGCGGAAAGGGCCTCTTTATGGAACAGCCAGGTGTTCATAGTTCTGAGTTTTGTACTTATGGCCGCCACCAATTAAAAAAATTGGGTAGATGAATCACCTGCATTTAAACTGATTAATCAGTTTATGTATTGCCTAACCCCTTTCAGATCTGAAGGAAGAATGAAATAACCCAACAAACATTTACCCCATTATTTAAAGAGAATAACATTTTAAATGTTTGTTTTGTTGCCTGTTACACAAAAATAATGGAAACCAAAAACTTAAAAAAACCAACAAAAAGTATCCTTAATTTTCATTTCTGACTAAATCTGCCCTGATTAAAACTGACCCTGTTTATTAATAAACTTTTGTTGATTTATCTAGCAATTGCATTTTGTATTCTCATTTATTTTTAAGTGTAACTGTTGGGGTTTAGGCTTTTTAAAATCTTTAATACAGACGTAGTGACAATACAGGAACCATACAGTGAGGCACCATACGATGGAACAGTTAATTTTTTCCTGTCCATCAAATCCGATCTGCATACAACACAGAAAAAGGACATGTAAGGAAGACAGCATTGTTAAAATTTCAGAGTAGTGCTTACTTTCTCGTAATACTTGATTTCATATTCTGTGATGACTCCATTGGGATGCTCCGGTTCCTGCCAAGAAAGCTCCACACTCCTTTGCAACACTTTCTCTTTCATTACGCCGCTAACTTGCGAGGGAGCTGTTTGGAGAAGATGTGTCAATAAACAACGAGAAAATGCACTAGATTCCTCCCATCAAGTGTCACTACTGATCAGTCCCATGCTGTGCGACCATCATTAAGGTAAGAGAAAGCACCTTCCCATAGTTCACAATTCAAAAGCTAATGAATATTCAAGCAGGGTCTTATTACTGCTCATAAACTATAACAGAAATCTAAATTAAAGTGCAAACAGCAAAAGACAGCACTGTTCCAGTTACAAAAAAATGGCAATTGATGAGATCAGAATGATAATTAAGCAAATGAATTCTAATTAAGCCAGGAAAATATGCTTTCAGATTAATCTCCTGTGGTAAGCCAGTGGACCAAATATTTATTACATATGTTTCTGGAGTACTTTTAGGGAAAATGAAGAAATAAGGACTTAAAATGAGATCATATTTCAGATTCATAGTATGGGTAGTTCCAGCTGCACTTCAAATTCATCATGTCCTTCCAATAATTAGTTTGCATGAAAGCAAACAGCATACTATGCTAAAGTACCAGAACCTTGGTTCCCCTATAAACCTTGCTGCTTGTCTGGATGCCAGTTTTCTAAAATTTGAAGAAAGTATACCCAGCAGATGGTTGCCCCTGACTAGGATAAGGAGTAATGCTGCTGTAGTTTTCAGTGCTTTCAGCATTTGTGAGGTTCACTGGAACATCTCAACTTTCAAGTGCACTCTGAACATAAGAACATAAGAACAAGCCAGCTGGATCAGACCAGAGTCCATCTAGTCCAGCTCTCTGCTACTCGCAGTGGCCCACCAGGTGCCTCTGGGAGCTCTGGAATGGAATTTGATGAGATCCAAGGACAGACTGGCCATTTAATTTACAGGGAAGTGTTCTAGAGGGAAATATTCTGCTGGTGGCCAGGAACCCCCTAATCCTAAGCCCCAGCAACTCTACCCCACATCAGCCATAGCAGTTGGTGTCAGCTCACCAACTGTCTTCTCATATACTGCTACAAGTGTGGAGAATGATGCAGTCGGAGAGCTAATGCCCACTGCCAGTCCCACTGAGCTGAGTGGCCCTACAGGTTTGGCTTATAAATTGCCTTGCTACAGAGCTGTTTCCACTTCTCAGTCCACTCCTGATGAGATCTACTATTCCAATTCCCCTCTGGTAAATTTCAGTGCACCCTGAATCTAAGGAAGGAATAATATCTATCCACTAGGAATCATCTGAGATGCTTGTTGCTACTGATTTTTATGTGCCACCCAAGTGTTTGCAATTCAACTATTCTCCAGAATTTTACATCTTATGTTGCACTTTCAGCCTTTCTGCTTTTTCCTACTTTTCCTTCTGTTAATGTTATGTTCAATAAAGGTTAAAAATTATTATCTCCCTCACTTGTCTGACATTCCAAACCCCTCTAAAAATTGAGCTTGTTTCAAGCATGGACAAAAGATCCTTTGACATCTCGTAATGTATTTGTGGACAATATCTGGCCATGTACTCTGAGCTTCACTGGTAACTCTGGAATGTAGCTGTAGACAATACTGGGCTAAAAAAAATGGGCTGCCTCAATAACGGACCCTTTTCATCAGTTGAGATGCTCATTTGTCTGAAGGATATGCTACGCAGGTTCTGTTTTGTTTTTGAAAAGAAAAGCAAATATTCAAGAAAAAAGCATATATTTATAATCTGACCTGATTTTCCTTCATCCAGTATTCTGCATACTGAAACTCAGAATCCCTGAGGAAATTCCCACTTGGCTGGTTTCTCCACTCAACAAATGGAATAATTTAATTCATCTGGCAAAGGGGAGTTTGGAGGATTACATTGTCCTTGGATGTGATTGCCAAACAACATGAGAAAAACTTTACACTTCCTCTATGGATTAGAGTAGTTTAAATAAACTGGTTGATATTTGCCAGGCTGCTTCAATTCAAAATCAAAACACAATTCATACCTTCACCCCACAACTGTTCCTGAAACATATTCACAGAAATAGAAAATAAAGTGACATAGCCACATTCAGCTATGTTATTGATATTTTAGCTGATATGTTTACGATATATCAATAACATAGCTGAACGTGGCTATGGCACTTTATTTTCTATTTCTGTTTATTGGTATTCTGTTTATTTTCTATTTCTGTTTATTGGTATTGGCTCACTGAAATCAATAAGTTTTGTAATAAAACATAAGCTTGGGTTGAGAAACAGGCTACTCCAAGTAAGTGGAAGTGGTTGTAAGGTAAAGGATTCCTGTATCAAATAACCTTAACAGGAAATGCCAGAGGCTGAGCTTTTTAATGTAAAATCTGTTCTTTACCACTGAACTACTACCCAAACACTGTTGCCATTTTCAAAGACCTTGCTTTGGTTGCCCTCGGCATCTAACTCTAGAAGGGTGGCAAATCAAGAAAGGGCCTTCTTGGTTGTGGTGCTGAAACTTTTGAATTCCCTCCTTAGGGAGATTTGCTGTTTTTGCGAGTGTTGTCTTCTGCCAGCAGATGAAGACTTTTGTTTCGCTTGGCATTCCCTCACTAATTGTTATTCACCCTTGTATATCTTTTTTTACATGTCTGTGGGTTTATATTTCATTTAATTGTTTTAAATGGTTTATTTTACTTTAAATTTATTTATTTATTTGTTGGATTTATATCCTGCCCCATCCCTGAACGGCTCTGGGCGGGTTACAACATAATTTAAAAACATACTATAAACATTAAAACAGTAACATATAAATCCTACCTACTTAACCCTTAACCACCCCCCACCCCCCCGCTGAGATGGTAATCCAATTGAGTCATCCTTCCCACCGCCCACCAGAGACTGAAGATGTTATACTATGCTCAATCAATTTGGCTGGCTAGCTGGAAAAGGTCTGGTGGAACAGCCATGTCCTGAAGAATTGACATAATTCCCGCAGGGCGCTGACATCACCAGGCAGCTTGTTCCACCAGGCCGGAGCCAGGGCCGTAAAAGCACTGGCTCTTATTGAAGTCAGCCGGATGTTCCTCAGCCTGTGGATCTCCAGGAGTTTCCTCTCTGATGAACCTTGTAGGGCAAAATGGGGAAATGCGTCTAATATTTCCACAGTGTTAATTTTTACTGCTTTGGGGATCTGAATTTCATGGAAAGGCAGCTTAGAAAGTTTTTAATAGAATAAACAAATAATAAACTATGGACACTGCCTCATCTAATTTGCTAACCAAATAAATAACACTAGAAAAAATTTGCTAACCAAATGAAGAACACTAGAAAAACAGTGTACATAATTAGCCCACCCAATCCTAAAGGCTTAAAGTGGAACACTTTAATCATTGCATGGAATAAATCCTCGCTTCATTATTGTATCAATAAAACTTCCAATCCTTATTCTTACCTAAATACCATACACAAAGGACACCGAAATGTATATTTTTGCTATCCGAACTACAGTGGTGAAGACCGAGGCGGGGGGGTGGGGGGTGGGGTGGCAAAACTGCAAAGAAAAGGATTTTTAAAATTGATTTATAGTGCTCCCATGGGTTTTAAAGGTCAGGAACTTTCAAAAGTAGTTTGCTACTACCTTCGCTTTGAGCCATATCCCTAGACTTCTTTGGTGGTGTCCCATCCCTGCTTAGCATCTATGATCTGATGACATTAGGCTGCACTGGGCTATCCAGGTAGGGCAGGGGAAAAGTTGGGAGTTTTTCTCCCCCATTCTTTTCCAAATACTTTTTTTTTCTATTTTCCATTTTGGTGGTCACTTACAAAACTTTCAGTTTTGCTTTAAATTTCCTTTTTTTCTAGAAAAAAGAAGAAACGCTTTTGAGAAATAACATACAGTACAATTATAACTTTTTAATTATCGGGAAGCCTCTGAACATGTAAGGTTTTCTATCCCCACCACTGCTAAACCTTAAATAGCTATTGTGTATTTGAAGTGAGGTACTTTACTGTTTCCTAAGCAAGAGGAACAGTAGCTCAGGTGAGAAAGTGAGATTGTCAAGGTGCCCCAAAGAAAGCAAGTTGGCTGGTGAGAGAAGGAGCAAAATTGCCACCAGCCCACTGTGGCATTTTGTTTTCATGATGGCTCTTTTCTGTGGCCAGCTTGCTCTCTGGAATGAGTGGGGTTGACAGGCACCAGTGAGCACTCCTCAAGAGACTTGGCTGGGGTGGGGGTAGCAACCATTGGTGGGATTCAGTTCTGGTGGTGGGATTCAAATAATTTAACAACTGGTTGTTTACAAGCACCATTTTAACAACCAGTTCTGCAGAAATGGTGCGAACCTGCTGAATCCCACCACTAGTAGTGATGCACCTGAACAGCATTCTAAAGTGCTGTTTCTGGTGGCATAATGGGAAGTGATGTCACCACATTTGGGAAACTGAGGTGGTTGGGTGGGGACTTGGGGGCAAATGGCACCCCCTAGAAAGATCTTTTAGGCAGGGAAGGCAGGATGGTATAGCTCAGGGGTAGGGAACCTGCGGCTCTCCAGATGTTCAGGAACTACAATTCCCATCAGCCCCTACCAGCATGGCCAATTGGCCATGCTCGATCTCATCAGATTCCAGAAGCCAAACACAGTCAGAGCTTGGATGGGAGACCACCAAGAAAGACTCTGCAATGGCAAACCACCTCTGCTTCGCATTTACCTTGAAAAGCCCTTTGCTGGTGGTTGCCATAAGTCAGCTATAACTTCAAGGTACTTTACACATGCAGAAAGAGAGTTTGTGTGTCTTTAATAACAATGAGCTTGGTGAATATTTCTTATCTCATTGTAATATTGTGGTTATACAGATTTCACTGATAAAAGTTTAAAGATGCATAGCTTTCCAGCTTGTCATCATTTTGTGTCAAGTTGCAAAGAAAATTAAAACAGAGATATCAAAATGAATGACAAAATATTAAGCTGCTGGGAAAATAAAGTATCATCTTTAAACCAAACAGATGCAAAGATATTTACAAACAATTTTATTAACCATGATGCCCAAAAATAGTGGAGATGAAAAATCTGAACTTAAGTCTTTTTAAAACATTCTGATATTTTCATTTCACATTATTCATTATTAATTTTAACTTGTGTATTCAATGGAGAAAACATAAAATAAATATACACATGCACAATGAAAGTGACAGTCCTGTAATTTTTATTAGGAAATCTAAAATTTATGAAGTGCAGAGACTGATATCGCATGAAATGCTTTCTGCTTTAATCTAACCGAAGTCCTAAATAAACCAAAACAGCAAAAGCCAGAAAATGGAATGAATGGGAAGCAGTAGATTCCTATACATCAGAAAGTGTCAAGACCTGCTTCCAGCGTTAAAGAAGCTTAATGCAAGCTCTTACATAAAGAATCAGCAAAAGAGAGTTGCTCATCATTTTCCCCACATTTCTTTGAGCTAAAAGATTATGTATCAATACATCAGAGCTATACGCATTTTCTTGGATGAATATTTTAGGGGGGGAAATTCATGAGAGGAAGAAAGGCAGGCAGGCAAACACCAAATGTTCATGAAATGTAAACTGAGGGCAAAGCTTATGCGTCCCTTCACAATTTTTACTTTCATCTGAAATAGATATATGGCAACAACTAAGTCTAAAAATATCTACTAATTGGATCTCTCTATGCAAGAGTTCTTTTCTCGCACACTGGCATTCAGTGTAGATCTATTCCATTTTGTCATACAGGATTGCATTTATACCCTTAGCAAACAACATAGTAAAAGTTCTGCCATCTGCTATGAATTGGGCAATACAAGGCAAAGCTATCAAGTACCCATTAGGGGTAGCCAACTTTTAAGGTGTTTAAACCAAACATATCCTACTGGCTCTGGAAAGTTTCACTTGCTCTGGAATTCTAGAAAAATTCTCATTGGATTGCTCCCAATTTTTGAGTTCACCATTAATATTTTAGAGTTGGAGGGATAATGCAAATGGTTCCAGGAGAGTAGACAAGCACAGTTCTTAACCCTAGTGCAGACTGGCTTTAATATTTTGTTTTCAGAGAGTTATTAGTTTGTTTGTAGCAGTAGAAAAATGCAAGAGTCAAGTAGCACCTTACAAACTAGTGAAATTTCTGGCAGGATATGAGCTTTCGTGAGTCACAGCTCACTTCTTCAGACACAGCTAAATTGTGAGTCCTTCTGTCCTTAGGCAGAGAAGAGTGCAATCAGACATCCAATGGCAAAAGCATGTAAATGTCAAAAGTAGGTAAATGGCAATAGCAGGTGTAATTGAATTAGATATGATACACAGAGGGATAGCAGGTATGGAGAAATCAGCACTAGTAATGAGACAACAATCTAAGGTCTCTGTTCAGGGAAATGAATTGTCTTCACTATAGAGACTACTGAATTACAACTAAGGATAGACAGGCTCACATTCTAGCTGTGTGTGAAGGAGCAGTGACTAACAAAAGTTCACACCCTGCTTGAGATTTCATTAGTCATTAAATGCTGCTTAACTCTTGTTCTTTTTTACTTTCCAGAAAAAAGAGAGAGAGAGAGAGAAAGAGAGCAATGAAAATCTGTGGCCGTTTCCACACGGCCCATAGACGACGGCCTGGGGGCGGTAAAAACGCTGCCCCCAGGCCGCCGTTCGCACAGGCGCCGCTGCTGCAACGCAGCAGCGGCGACCTGACTCCGCTTCCCTCCCCCCAGGGCGGCGTCAGGCCGCCCTAAACAACAACCCTTTAAAGGGTTGTTGTTGGGGAGGAAGCGTCTTCCCGGCAGCGCGGTGTGGTGGGGGGGGGGGGGGGTGGGGGGGGGGGGGGGTGGGGGGGGGGGGGGGTGGGGGGGGGGGGGGGTGGGGGGGGGGGGGGGTGGGGGGGGGGGGGGGTGGGGGGGGGGGGGGGTGGGGGGGGGGGGGGGTGGGGGGGGGGGGGGGTGGGGGGGGGGGGGGGTGGGGGGGGGGGGGGGTGGGGGGGGGGGGGGGTGGGGGGGGGGGGGGGTGGGGGGGGGGGGGGGTGGGGGGGGGGGGGGGTGGGGGGGGGGGGGGGTGGGGGGGGGGGGGGGTGGGGGGGGGGGGGGGTGGGGGGGGGGGGGGGTGGGGGGGGGGGGGGGTGGGGGGGGGGGGGGGTGGGGGGGGGGGGGGGTGGGGGGGGGGGGGGGTGGGGGGGGGGGGGGGTGGGGGGGGGGGGGGGTGGGGGGGGGGGGGGGTGGGGGGGGGGGGGGGTGGGGGGGGGGGGGGGTGGGGGGGGGGGGGGGTGGGGGGGGGGGGGGGTGGGGGGGGGGGGGGGTGGGGGGGGGGGGGGGTGGGGGGGGGGGGGGGTGGGGGGGGGGGGGGGTGGGGGGGGGGGGGGGTGGGGGGGGGGGGGGGTGGGGGGGGGGGGGGGTGGGGGGGGGGGGGGGTGGGGGGGGGGGGGGGTGGGGGGGGGGGGGGGTGGGGGGGGGGGGGGGTGGGGGGGGGGGGGGGTGGGGGGGGGGGGGGGTGGGGGGGGGGGGGGGTGGGGGGGGGGGGGGGTGGGGGGGGGGGGGGGTGGGGGGGGGGGGGGGTGGGGGGGGGGGGGGGTGGGGGGGGGGGGGGGTGGGGGGGGGGGGGGGTGGGGGGGGGGGGGGGTGGGGGGGGGGGGGGGTGGGGGGGGGGGGGGGTGGGGGGGGGGGGGGGTGGGGGGGGGGGGGGGTGGGGGGGGGGGGGGGTGGGGGGGGGGGGGGGTGGGGGGGGGGGGGGGTGGGGGGGGGGGGGGGTGGGGGGGGGGGGGGGTGGGGGGGGGGGGGGGTGGGGGGGGGGGGGGGTGGGGGGGGGGGGGGGTGGGGGGGGGGGGGGGTGGGGGGGGGGGGGGGTGGGGGGGGGGGGGGGTGGGGGGGGGGGGGGGTGGGGGGGGGGGGGGGTGGGGGGGGGGGGGGGTGGGGGGGGGGGGGGGTGGGGGGGGGGGGGGGTGGGGGGGGGGGGGGGTGGGGGGGGGGGGGGGTGGGGGGGGGGGGGGGTGGGGGGGGGGGGGGGTGGGGGGGGGGGGGGGTGGGGGGGGGGGGGGGTGGGGGGGGGGGGGGGTGGGGGGGGGGGGGGGTGGGGGGGGGGGGGGGTGGGGGGGGGGGGGGGTGGGGGGGGGGGGGGGTGGGGGGGGGGGGGGGTGGGGGGGGGGGGGGGTGGGGGGGGGGGGGGGTGGGGGGGGGGGGGGGTGGGGGGGGGGGGGGGTGGGGGGGGGGGGGGGTGGGGGGGGGGGGGGGTGGGGGGGGGGGGGGGTGGGGGGGGGGGGGGGTGGGGGGGGGGGGGGGTGGGGGGGGGGGGGGGTGGGGGGGGGGGGGGGTGGGGGGGGGGGGGGGTGGGGGGGGGGGGGGGTGGGGGGGGGGGGGGGTGGGGGGGGGGGGGGGTGGGGGGGGGGGGGGGTGGGGGGGGGGGGGGGTGGGGGGGGGGGGGGGTGGGGGGGGGGGGGGGTGGGGGGGGGGGGGGGTGGGGGGGGGGGGGGGTGGGGGGGGGGGGGGGTGGGGGGGGGGGGGGGTGGGGGGGGGGGGGGGTGGGGGGGGGGGGGGGTGGGGGGGGGGGGGGGTGGGGGGGGGGGGGGGTGGGGGGGGGGGGGGGTGGGGGGGGGGGGGGGTGGGGGGGGGGGGGGGTGGGGGGGGGGGGGGGTGGGGGGGGGGGGGGGTGGGGGGGGGGGGGGGTGGGGGGGGGGGGGGGTGGGGGGGGGGGGGGGTGGGGGGGGGGGGGGGTGGGGGGGGGGGGGGGTGGGGGGGGGGGGGGGTGGGGGGGGGGGGGGGTGGGGGGGGGGGGGGGTGGGGGGGGGGGGGGGTGGGGGGGGGGGGGGGTGGGGGGGGGGGGGGGTGGGGGGGGGGGGGGGTGGGGGGGGGGGGGGGTGGGGGGGGGGGGGGGTGGGGGGGGGGGGGGGTGGGGGGGGGGGGGGGTGGGGGGGGGGGGGGGTGGGGGGGGGGGGGGGTGGGGGGGGGGGGGGGTGGGGGGGGGGGGGGGTGGGGGGGGGGGGGGGTGGGGGGGGGGGGGGGTGGGGGGGGGGGGGGGTGGGGGGGGGGGGGGGTGGGGGGGGGGGGGGGTGGGGGGGGGGGGGGGTGGGGGGGGGGGGGGGTGGGGGGGGGGGGGGGTGGGGGGGGGGGGGGGTGGGGGGGGGGGGGGGTGGGGGGGGGGGGGGGTGGGGGGGGGGGGGGGTGGGGGGGGGGGGGGGTGGGGGGGGGGGGGGGTGGGGGGGGGGGGGGGTGGGGGGGGGGGGGGGTGGGGGGGGGGGGGGGTGGGGGGGGGGGGGGGTGGGGGGGGGGGGGGGTGGGGGGGGGGGGGGGTGGGGGGGGGGGGGGGTGGGGGGGGGGGGGGGTGGGGGGGGGGGGGGGTGGGGGGGGGGGGGGGTGGGGGGGGGGGGGGGTGGGGGGGGGGGGGGGTGGGGGGGGGGGGGGGTGGGGGGGGGGGGGGGTGGGGGGGGGGGGGGGTGGGGGGGGGGGGGGGTGGGGGGGGGGGGGGGTGGGGGGGGGGGGGGGTGGGGGGGGGGGGGGGTGGGGGGGGGGGGGGGTGGGGGGGGGGGGGGGTGGGGGGGGGGGGGGGTGGGGGGGGGGGGGGGTGGGGGGGGGGGGGGGTGGGGGGGGGGGGGGGTGGGGGGGGGGGGGGGTGGGGGGGGGGGGGGGTGGGGGGGGGGGGGGGTGGGGGGGGGGGGGGGTGGGGGGGGGGGGGGGTGGGGGGGGGGGGGGGTGGGGGGGGGGGGGGGTGGGGGGGGGGGGGGGTGGGGGGGGGGGGGGGTGGGGGGGGGGGGGGGTGGGGGGGGGGGGGGGTGGGGGGGGGGGGGGGTGGGGGGGGGGGGGGGTGGGGGGGGGGGGGGGTGGGGGGGGGGGGGGGTGGGGGGGGGGGGGGGTGGGGGGGGGGGGGGGTGGGGGGGGGGGGGGGTGGGGGGGGGGGGGGGTGGGGGGGGGGGGGGGTGGGGGGGGGGGGGGGTGGGGGGGGGGGGGGGTGGGGGGGGGGGGGGGTGGGGGGGGGGGGGGGTGGGGGGGGGGGGGGGTGGGGGGGGGGGGGGGTGGGGGGGGGGGGGGGTGGGGGGGGGGGGGGGTGGGGGGGGGGGGGGGTGGGGGGGGGGGGGGGTGGGGGGGGGGGGGGGTGGGGGGGGGGGGGGGTGGGGGGGGGGGGGGGTGGGGGGGGGGGGGGGTGGGGGGGGGGGGGGGTGGGGGGGGGGGGGGGTGGGGGGGGGGGGGGGTGGGGGGGGGGGGGGGTGGGGGGGGGGGGGGGTGGGGGGGGGGGGGGGTGGGGGGGGGGGGGGGTGGGGGGGGGGGGGGGTGGGGGGGGGGGGGGGTGGGGGGGGGGGGGGGTGGGGGGGGGGGGGGGTGGGGGGGGGGGGGGGTGGGGGGGGGGGGGGGTGGGGGGGGGGGGGGGTGGGGGGGGGGGGGGGTGGGGGGGGGGGGGGGTGGGGGGGGGGGGGGGTGGGGGGGGGGGGGGGTGGGGGGGGGGGGGGGTGGGGGGGGGGGGGGGTGGGGGGGGGGGGGGGTGGGGGGGGGGGGGGGTGGGGGGGGGGGGGGGTGGGGGGGGGGGGGGGTGGGGGGGGGGGGGGGTGGGGGGGGGGGGGGGTGGGGGGGGGGGGGGGTGGGGGGGGGGGGGGGTGGGGGGGGGGGGGGGTGGGGGGGGGGGGGGGTGGGGGGGGGGGGGGGTGGGGGGGGGGGGGGGTGGGGGGGGGGGGGGGTGGGGGGGGGGGGGGGTGGGGGGGGGGGGGGGTGGGGGGGGGGGGGGGTGGGGGGGGGGGGGGGTGGGGGGGGGGGGGGGTGGGGGGGGGGGGGGGTGGGGGGGGGGGGGGGTGGGGGGGGGGGGGGGTGGGGGGGGGGGGGGGTGGGGGGGGGGGGGGGTGGGGGGGGGGGGGGGTGGGGGGGGGGGGGGGTGGGGGGGGGGGGGGGTGGGGGGGGGGGGGGGTGGGGGGGGGGGGGGGTGGGGGGGGGGGGGGGTGGGGGGGGGGGGGGGTGGGGGGGGGGGGGGGTGGGGGGGGGGGGGGGTGGGGGGGGGGGGGGGTGGGGGGGGGGGGGGGTGGGGGGGGGGGGGGGTGGGGGGGGGGGGGGGTGGGGGGGGGGGGGGGTGGGGGGGGGGGGGGGTGGGGGGGGGGGGGGGTGGGGGGGGGGGGGGGTGGGGGGGGGGGGGGGTGGGGGGGGGGGGGGGTGGGGGGGGGGGGGGGTGGGGGGGGGGGGGGGTGGGGGGGGGGGGGGGTGGGGGGGGGGGGGGGTGGGGGGGGGGGGGGGTGGGGGGGGGGGGGGGTGGGGGGGGGGGGGGGTGGGGGGGGGGGGGGGTGGGGGGGGGGGGGGGTGGGGGGGGGGGGGGGTGGGGGGGGGGGGGGGTGGGGGGGGGGGGGGGTGGGGGGGGGGGGGGGTGGGGGGGGGGGGGGGTGGGGGGGGGGGGGGGTGGGGGGGGGGGGGGGTGGGGGGGGGGGGGGGTGGGGGGGGGGGGGGGTGGGGGGGGGGGGGGGTGGGGGGGGGGGGGGGTGGGGGGGGGGGGGGGTGGGGGGGGGGGGGGGTGGGGGGGGGGGGGGGTGGGGGGGGGGGGGGGTGGGGGGGGGGGGGGGTGGGGGGGGGGGGGGGTGGGGGGGGGGGGGGGTGGGGGGGGGGGGGGGTGGGGGGGGGGGGGGGTGGGGGGGGGGGGGGGTGGGGGGGGGGGGGGGTGGGGGGGGGGGGGGGTGGGGGGGGGGGGGGGTGGGGGGGGGGGGGGGTGGGGGGGGGGGGGGGTGGGGGGGGGGGGGGGTGGGGGGGGGGGGGGGTGGGGGGGGGGGGGGGTGGGGGGGGGGGGGGGTGGGGGGGGGGGGGGGTGGGGGGGGGGGGGGGTGGGGGGGGGGGGGGGTGGGGGGGGGGGGGGGTGGGGGGGGGGGGGGGTGGGGGGGGGGGGGGGTGGGGGGGGGGGGGGGTGGGGGGGGGGGGGGGTGGGGGGGGGGGGGGGTGGGGGGGGGGGGGGGTGGGGGGGGGGGGGGGTGGGGGGGGGGGGGGGTGGGGGGGGGGGGGGGTGGGGGGGGGGGGGGGTGGGGGGGGGGGGGGGTGGGGGGGGGGGGGGGTGGGGGGGGGGGGGGGTGGGGGGGGGGGGGGGTGGGGGGGGGGGGGGGTGGGGGGGGGGGGGGGTGGGGGGGGGGGGGGGTGGGGGGGGGGGGGGGTGGGGGGGGGGGGGGGTGGGGGGGGGGGGGGGTGGGGGGGGGGGGGGGTGGGGGGGGGGGGGGGTGGGGGGGGGGGGGGGTGGGGGGGGGGGGGGGTGGGGGGGGGGGGGGGTGGGGGGGGGGGGGGGTGGGGGGGGGGGGGGGTGGGGGGGGGGGGGGGTGGGGGGGGGGGGGGGTGGGGGGGGGGGGGGGTGGGGGGGGGGGGGGGTGGGGGGGGGGGGGGGTGGGGGGGGGGGGGGGTGGGGGGGGGGGGGGGTGGGGGGGGGGGGGGGTGGGGGGGGGGGGGGGTGGGGGGGGGGGGGGGTGGGGGGGGGGGGGGGTGGGGGGGGGGGGGGGTGGGGGGGGGGGGGGGTGGGGGGGGGGGGGGGTGGGGGGGGGGGGGGGTGGGGGGGGGGGGGGGTGGGGGGGGGGGGGGGTGGGGGGGGGGGGGGGTGGGGGGGGGGGGGGGTGGGGGGGGGGGGGGGTGGGGGGGGGGGGGGGTGGGGGGGGGGGGGGGTGGGGGGGGGGGGGGGTGGGGGGGGGGGGGGGTGGGGGGGGGGGGGGGTGGGGGGGGGGGGGGGTGGGGGGGGGGGGGGGTGGGGGGGGGGGGGGGTGGGGGGGGGGGGGGGTGGGGGGGGGGGGGGGTGGGGGGGGGGGGGGGTGGGGGGGGGGGGGGGTGGGGGGGGGGGGGGGTGGGGGGGGGGGGGGGTGGGGGGGGGGGGGGGTGGGGGGGGGGGGGGGTGGGGGGGGGGGGGGGTGGGGGGGGGGGGGGGTGGGGGGGGGGGGGGGTGGGGGGGGGGGGGGGTGGGGGGGGGGGGGGGTGGGGGGGGGGGGGGGTGGGGGGGGGGGGGGGTGGGGGGGGGGGGGGGTGGGGGGGGGGGGGGGTGGGGGGGGGGGGGGGTGGGGGGGGGGGGGGGTGGGGGGGGGGGGGGGTGGGGGGGGGGGGGGGTGGGGGGGGGGGGGGGTGGGGGGGGGGGGGGGTGGGGGGGGGGGGGGGTGGGGGGGGGGGGGGGTGGGGGGGGGGGGGGGTGGGGGGGGGGGGGGGTGGGGGGGGGGGGGGGTGGGGGGGGGGGGGGGTGGGGGGGGGGGGGGGTGGGGGGGGGGGGGGGTGGGGGGGGGGGGGGGTGGGGGGGGGGGGGGGTGGGGGGGGGGGGGGGTGGGGGGGGGGGGGGGTGGGGGGGGGGGGGGGTGGGGGGGGGGGGGGGTGGGGGGGGGGGGGGGTGGGGGGGGGGGGGGGTGGGGGGGGGGGGGGGTGGGGGGGGGGGGGGGTGGGGGGGGGGGGGGGTGGGGGGGGGGGGGGGTGGGGGGGGGGGGGGGTGGGGGGGGGGGGGGGTGGGGGGGGGGGGGGGTGGGGGGGGGGGGGGGTGGGGGGGGGGGGGGGTGGGGGGGGGGGGGGGTGGGGGGGGGGGGGGGTGGGGGGGGGGGGGGGTGGGGGGGGGGGGGGGTGGGGGGGGGGGGGGGTGGGGGGGGGGGGGGGTGGGGGGGGGGGGGGGTGGGGGGGGGGGGGGGTGGGGGGGGGGGGGGGTGGGGGGGGGGGGGGGTGGGGGGGGGGGGGGGTGGGGGGGGGGGGGGGTGGGGGGGGGGGGGGGTGGGGGGGGGGGGGGGTGGGGGGGGGGGGGGGTGGGGGGGGGGGGGGGTGGGGGGGGGGGGGGGTGGGGGGGGGGGGGGGTGGGGGGGGGGGGGGGTGGGGGGGGGGGGGGGTGGGGGGGGGGGGGGGTGGGGGGGGGGGGGGGTGGGGGGGGGGGGGGGTGGGGGGGGGGGGGGGTGGGGGGGGGGGGGGGTGGGGGGGGGGGGGGGTGGGGGGGGGGGGGGGTGGGGGGGGGGGGGGGTGGGGGGGGGGGGGGGTGGGGGGGGGGGGGGGTGGGGGGGGGGGGGGGTGGGGGGGGGGGGGGGTGGGGGGGGGGGGGGGTGGGGGGGGGGGGGGGTGGGGGGGGGGGGGGGTGGGGGGGGGGGGGGGTGGGGGGGGGGGGGGGTGGGGGGGGGGGGGGGTGGGGGGGGGGGGGGGTGGGGGGGGGGGGGGGTGGGGGGGGGGGGGGGTGGGGGGGGGGGGGGGTGGGGGGGGGGGGGGGTGGGGGGGGGGGGGGGTGGGGGGGGGGGGGGGTGGGGGGGGGGGGGGGTGGGGGGGGGGGGGGGTGGGGGGGGGGGGGGGTGGGGGGGGGGGGGGGTGGGGGGGGGGGGGGGTGGGGGGGGGGGGGGGTGGGGGGGGGGGGGGGTGGGGGGGGGGGGGGGTGGGGGGGGGGGGGGGTGGGGGGGGGGGGGGGTGGGGGGGGGGGGGGGTGGGGGGGGGGGGGGGTGGGGGGGGGGGGGGGTGGGGGGGGGGGGGGGTGGGGGGGGGGGGGGGTGGGGGGGGGGGGGGGTGGGGGGGGGGGGGGGTGGGGGGGGGGGGGGGTGGGGGGGGGGGGGGGTGGGGGGGGGGGGGGGTGGGGGGGGGGGGGGGTGGGGGGGGGGGGGGGTGGGGGGGGGGGGGGGTGGGGGGGGGGGGGGGTGGGGGGGGGGGGGGGTGGGGGGGGGGGGGGGTGGGGGGGGGGGGGGGTGGGGGGGGGGGGGGGTGGGGGGGGGGGGGGGTGGGGGGGGGGGGGGGTGGGGGGGGGGGGGGGTGGGGGGGGGGGGGGGTGGGGGGGGGGGGGGGTGGGGGGGGGGGGGGGTGGGGGGGGGGGGGGGTGGGGGGGGGGGGGGGTGGGGGGGGGGGGGGGTGGGGGGGGGGGGGGGTGGGGGGGGGGGGGGGTGGGGGGGGGGGGGGGTGGGGGGGGGGGGGGGTGGGGGGGGGGGGGGGTGGGGGGGGGGGGGGGTGGGGGGGGGGGGGGGTGGGGGGGGGGGGGGGTGGGGGGGGGGGGGGGTGGGGGGGGGGGGGGGTGGGGGGGGGGGGGGGTGGGGGGGGGGGGGGGTGGGGGGGGGGGGGGGTGGGGGGGGGGGGGGGTGGGGGGGGGGGGGGGTGGGGGGGGGGGGGGGTGGGGGGGGGGGGGGGTGGGGGGGGGGGGGGGTGGGGGGGGGGGGGGGTGGGGGGGGGGGGGGGTGGGGGGGGGGGGGGGTGGGGGGGGGGGGGGGTGGGGGGGGGGGGGGGTGGGGGGGGGGGGGGGTGGGGGGGGGGGGGGGTGGGGGGGGGGGGGGGTGGGGGGGGGGGGGGGTGGGGGGGGGGGGGGGTGGGGGGGGGGGGGGGTGGGGGGGGGGGGGGGTGGGGGGGGGGGGGGGTGGGGGGGGGGGGGGGTGGGGGGGGGGGGGGGTGGGGGGGGGGGGGGGTGGGGGGGGGGGGGGGTGGGGGGGGGGGGGGGTGGGGGGGGGGGGGGGTGGGGGGGGGGGGGGGTGGGGGGGGGGGGGGGTGGGGGGGGGGGGGGGTGGGGGGGGGGGGGGGTGGGGGGGGGGGGGGGTGGGGGGGGGGGGGGGTGGGGGGGGGGGGGGGTGGGGGGGGGGGGGGGTGGGGGGGGGGGGGGGTGGGGGGGGGGGGGGGTGGGGGGGGGGGGGGGTGGGGGGGGGGGGGGGTGGGGGGGGGGGGGGGTGGGGGGGGGGGGGGGTGGGGGGGGGGGGGGGTGGGGGGGGGGGGGGGTGGGGGGGGGGGGGGGTGGGGGGGGGGGGGGGTGGGGGGGGGGGGGGGTGGGGGGGGGGGGGGGTGGGGGGGGGGGGGGGTGGGGGGGGGGGGGGGTGGGGGGGGGGGGGGGTGGGGGGGGGGGGGGGTGGGGGGGGGGGGGGGTGGGGGGGGGGGGGGGTGGGGGGGGGGGGGGGTGGGGGGGGGGGGGGGTGGGGGGGGGGGGGGGTGGGGGGGGGGGGGGGTGGGGGGGGGGGGGGGTGGGGGGGGGGGGGGGTGGGGGGGGGGGGGGGTGGGGGGGGGGGGGGGTGGGGGGGGGGGGGGGTGGGGGGGGGGGGGGGTGGGGGGGGGGGGGGGTGGGGGGGGGGGGGGGTGGGGGGGGGGGGGGGTGGGGGGGGGGGGGGGTGGGGGGGGGGGGGGGTGGGGGGGGGGGGGGGTGGGGGGGGGGGGGGGTGGGGGGGGGGGGGGGTGGGGGGGGGGGGGGGTGGGGGGGGGGGGGGGTGGGGGGGGGGGGGGGTGGGGGGGGGGGGGGGTGGGGGGGGGGGGGGGTGGGGGGGGGGGGGGGTGGGGGGGGGGGGGGGTGGGGGGGGGGGGGGGTGGGGGGGGGGGGGGGTGGGGGGGGGGGGGGGTGGGGGGGGGGGGGGGTGGGGGGGGGGGGGGGTGGGGGGGGGGGGGGGTGGGGGGGGGGGGGGGTGGGGGGGGGGGGGGGTGGGGGGGGGGGGGGGTGGGGGGGGGGGGGGGTGGGGGGGGGGGGGGGTGGGGGGGGGGGGGGGTGGGGGGGGGGGGGGGTGGGGGGGGGGGGGGGTGGGGGGGGGGGGGGGTGGGGGGGGGGGGGGGTGGGGGGGGGGGGGGGTGGGGGGGGGGGGGGGTGGGGGGGGGGGGGGGTGGGGGGGGGGGGGGGTGGGGGGGGGGGGGGGTGGGGGGGGGGGGGGGTGGGGGGGGGGGGGGGTGGGGGGGGGGGGGGGTGGGGGGGGGGGGGGGTGGGGGGGGGGGGGGGTGGGGGGGGGGGGGGGTGGGGGGGGGGGGGGGTGGGGGGGGGGGGGGGTGGGGGGGGGGGGGGGTGGGGGGGGGGGGGGGTGGGGGGGGGGGGGGGTGGGGGGGGGGGGGGGTGGGGGGGGGGGGGGGTGGGGGGGGGGGGGGGTGGGGGGGGGGGGGGGTGGGGGGGGGGGGGGGTGGGGGGGGGGGGGGGTGGGGGGGGGGGGGGGTGGGGGGGGGGGGGGGTGGGGGGGGGGGGGGGTGGGGGGGGGGGGGGGTGGGGGGGGGGGGGGGTGGGGGGGGGGGGGGGTGGGGGGGGGGGGGGGTGGGGGGGGGGGGGGGTGGGGGGGGGGGGGGGTGGGGGGGGGGGGGGGTGGGGGGGGGGGGGGGTGGGGGGGGGGGGGGGTGGGGGGGGGGGGGGGTGGGGGGGGGGGGGGGTGGGGGGGGGGGGGGGTGGGGGGGGGGGGGGGTGGGGGGGGGGGGGGGTGGGGGGGGGGGGGGGTGGGGGGGGGGGGGGGTGGGGGGGGGGGGGGGTGGGGGGGGGGGGGGGTGGGGGGGGGGGGGGGTGGGGGGGGGGGGGGGTGGGGGGGGGGGGGGGTGGGGGGGGGGGGGGGTGGGGGGGGGGGGGGGTGGGGGGGGGGGGGGGTGGGGGGGGGGGGGGGTGGGGGGGGGGGGGGGTGGGGGGGGGGGGGGGTGGGGGGGGGGGGGGGTGGGGGGGGGGGGGGGTGGGGGGGGGGGGGGGTGGGGGGGGGGGGGGGTGGGGGGGGGGGGGGGTGGGGGGGGGGGGGGGTGGGGGGGGGGGGGGGTGGGGGGGGGGGGGGGTGGGGGGGGGGGGGGGTGGGGGGGGGGGGGGGTGGGGGGGGGGGGGGGTGGGGGGGGGGGGGGGTGGGGGGGGGGGGGGGTGGGGGGGGGGGGGGGTGGGGGGGGGGGGGGGTGGGGGGGGGGGGGGGTGGGGGGGGGGGGGGGTGGGGGGGGGGGGGGGTGGGGGGGGGGGGGGGTGGGGGGGGGGGGGGGTGGGGGGGGGGGGGGGTGGGGGGGGGGGGGGGTGGGGGGGGGGGGGGGTGGGGGGGGGGGGGGGTGGGGGGGGGGGGGGGTGGGGGGGGGGGGGGGTGGGGGGGGGGGGGGGTGGGGGGGGGGGGGGGTGGGGGGGGGGGGGGGTGGGGGGGGGGGGGGGTGGGGGGGGGGGGGGGTGGGGGGGGGGGGGGGTGGGGGGGGGGGGGGGTGGGGGGGGGGGGGGGTGGGGGGGGGGGGGGGTGGGGGGGGGGGGGGGTGGGGGGGGGGGGGGGTGGGGGGGGGGGGGGGTGGGGGGGGGGGGGGGTGGGGGGGGGGGGGGGTGGGGGGGGGGGGGGGTGGGGGGGGGGGGGGGTGGGGGGGGGGGGGGGTGGGGGGGGGGGGGGGTGGGGGGGGGGGGGGGTGGGGGGGGGGGGGGGTGGGGGGGGGGGGGGGTGGGGGGGGGGGGGGGTGGGGGGGGGGGGGGGTGGGGGGGGGGGGGGGTGGGGGGGGGGGGGGGTGGGGGGGGGGGGGGGTGGGGGGGGGGGGGGGTGGGGGGGGGGGGGGGTGGGGGGGGGGGGGGGTGGGGGGGGGGGGGGGTGGGGGGGGGGGGGGGTGGGGGGGGGGGGGGGTGGGGGGGGGGGGGGGTGGGGGGGGGGGGGGGTGGGGGGGGGGGGGGGTGGGGGGGGGGGGGGGTGGGGGGGGGGGGGGGTGGGGGGGGGGGGGGGTGGGGGGGGGGGGGGGTGGGGGGGGGGGGGGGTGGGGGGGGGGGGGGGTGGGGGGGGGGGGGGGTGGGGGGGGGGGGGGGTGGGGGGGGGGGGGGGTGGGGGGGGGGGGGGGTGGGGGGGGGGGGGGGTGGGGGGGGGGGGGGGTGGGGGGGGGGGGGGGTGGGGGGGGGGGGGGGTGGGGGGGGGGGGGGGTGGGGGGGGGGGGGGGTGGGGGGGGGGGGGGGTGGGGGGGGGGGGGGGTGGGGGGGGGGGGGGGTGGGGGGGGGGGGGGGTGGGGGGGGGGGGGGGTGGGGGGGGGGGGGGGTGGGGGGGGGGGGGGGTGGGGGGGGGGGGGGGTGGGGGGGGGGGGGGGTGGGGGGGGGGGGGGGTGGGGGGGGGGGGGGGTGGGGGGGGGGGGGGGTGGGGGGGGGGGGGGGTGGGGGGGGGGGGGGGTGGGGGGGGGGGGGGGTGGGGGGGGGGGGGGGTGGGGGGGGGGGGGGGTGGGGGGGGGGGGGGGTGGGGGGGGGGGGGGGTGGGGGGGGGGGGGGGTGGGGGGGGGGGGGGGTGGGGGGGGGGGGGGGTGGGGGGGGGGGGGGGTGGGGGGGGGGGGGGGTGGGGGGGGGGGGGGGTGGGGGGGGGGGGGGGTGGGGGGGGGGGGGGGTGGGGGGGGGGGGGGGTGGGGGGGGGGGGGGGTGGGGGGGGGGGGGGGTGGGGGGGGGGGGGGGTGGGGGGGGGGGGGGGTGGGGGGGGGGGGGGGTGGGGGGGGGGGGGGGTGGGGGGGGGGGGGGGTGGGGGGGGGGGGGGGTGGGGGGGGGGGGGGGTGGGGGGGGGGGGGGGTGGGGGGGGGGGGGGGTGGGGGGGGGGGGGGGTGGGGGGGGGGGGGGGTGGGGGGGGGGGGGGGTGGGGGGGGGGGGGGGTGGGGGGGGGGGGGGGTGGGGGGGGGGGGGGGTGGGGGGGGGGGGGGGTGGGGGGGGGGGGGGGTGGGGGGGGGGGGGGGTGGGGGGGGGGGGGGGTGGGGGGGGGGGGGGGTGGGGGGGGGGGGGGGTGGGGGGGGGGGGGGGTGGGGGGGGGGGGGGGTGGGGGGGGGGGGGGGTGGGGGGGGGGGGGGGTGGGGGGGGGGGGGGGTGGGGGGGGGGGGGGGTGGGGGGGGGGGGGGGTGGGGGGGGGGGGGGGTGGGGGGGGGGGGGGGTGGGGGGGGGGGGGGGTGGGGGGGGGGGGGGGTGGGGGGGGGGGGGGGTGGGGGGGGGGGGGGGTGGGGGGGGGGGGGGGTGGGGGGGGGGGGGGGTGGGGGGGGGGGGGGGTGGGGGGGGGGGGGGGTGGGGGGGGGGGGGGGTGGGGGGGGGGGGGGGTGGGGGGGGGGGGGGGTGGGGGGGGGGGGGGGTGGGGGGGGGGGGGGGTGGGGGGGGGGGGGGGTGGGGGGGGGGGGGGGTGGGGGGGGGGGGGGGTGGGGGGGGGGGGGGGTGGGGGGGGGGGGGGGTGGGGGGGGGGGGGGGTGGGGGGGGGGGGGGGTGGGGGGGGGGGGGGGTGGGGGGGGGGGGGGGTGGGGGGGGGGGGGGGTGGGGGGGGGGGGGGGTGGGGGGGGGGGGGGGTGGGGGGGGGGGGGGGTGGGGGGGGGGGGGGGTGGGGGGGGGGGGGGGTGGGGGGGGGGGGGGGTGGGGGGGGGGGGGGGTGGGGGGGGGGGGGGGTGGGGGGGGGGGGGGGTGGGGGGGGGGGGGGGTGGGGGGGGGGGGGGGTGGGGGGGGGGGGGGGTGGGGGGGGGGGGGGGTGGGGGGGGGGGGGGGTGGGGGGGGGGGGGGGTGGGGGGGGGGGGGGGTGGGGGGGGGGGGGGGTGGGGGGGGGGGGGGGTGGGGGGGGGGGGGGGTGGGGGGGGGGGGGGGTGGGGGGGGGGGGGGGTGGGGGGGGGGGGGGGTGGGGGGGGGGGGGGGTGGGGGGGGGGGGGGGTGGGGGGGGGGGGGGGTGGGGGGGGGGGGGGGTGGGGGGGGGGGGGGGTGGGGGGGGGGGGGGGTGGGGGGGGGGGGGGGTGGGGGGGGGGGGGGGTGGGGGGGGGGGGGGGTGGGGGGGGGGGGGGGTGGGGGGGGGGGGGGGTGGGGGGGGGGGGGGGTGGGGGGGGGGGGGGGTGGGGGGGGGGGGGGGTGGGGGGGGGGGGGGGTGGGGGGGGGGGGGGGTGGGGGGGGGGGGGGGTGGGGGGGGGGGGGGGTGGGGGGGGGGGGGGGTGGGGGGGGGGGGGGGTGGGGGGGGGGGGGGGTGGGGGGGGGGGGGGGTGGGGGGGGGGGGGGGTGGGGGGGGGGGGGGGTGGGGGGGGGGGGGGGTGGGGGGGGGGGGGGGTGGGGGGGGGGGGGGGTGGGGGGGGGGGGGGGTGGGGGGGGGGGGGGGTGGGGGGGGGGGGGGGTGGGGGGGGGGGGGGGTGGGGGGGGGGGGGGGTGGGGGGGGGGGGGGGTGGGGGGGGGGGGGGGTGGGGGGGGGGGGGGGTGGGGGGGGGGGGGGGTGGGGGGGGGGGGGGGTGGGGGGGGGGGGGGGTGGGGGGGGGGGGGGGTGGGGGGGGGGGGGGGTGGGGGGGGGGGGGGGTGGGGGGGGGGGGGGGTGGGGGGGGGGGGGGGTGGGGGGGGGGGGGGGTGGGGGGGGGGGGGGGTGGGGGGGGGGGGGGGTGGGGGGGGGGGGGGGTGGGGGGGGGGGGGGGTGGGGGGGGGGGGGGGTGGGGGGGGGGGGGGGTGGGGGGGGGGGGGGGTGGGGGGGGGGGGGGGTGGGGGGGGGGGGGGGTGGGGGGGGGGGGGGGTGGGGGGGGGGGGGGGTGGGGGGGGGGGGGGGTGGGGGGGGGGGGGGGTGGGGGGGGGGGGGGGTGGGGGGGGGGGGGGGTGGGGGGGGGGGGGGGTGGGGGGGGGGGGGGGTGGGGGGGGGGGGGGGTGGGGGGGGGGGGGGGTGGGGGGGGGGGGGGGTGGGGGGGGGGGGGGGTGGGGGGGGGGGGGGGTGGGGGGGGGGGGGGGTGGGGGGGGGGGGGGGTGGGGGGGGGGGGGGGTGGGGGGGGGGGGGGGTGGGGGGGGGGGGGGGTGGGGGGGGGGGGGGGTGGGGGGGGGGGGGGGTGGGGGGGGGGGGGGGTGGGGGGGGGGGGGGGTGGGGGGGGGGGGGGGTGGGGGGGGGGGGGGGTGGGGGGGGGGGGGGGTGGGGGGGGGGGGGGGTGGGGGGGGGGGGGGGTGGGGGGGGGGGGGGGTGGGGGGGGGGGGGGGGGGGGGGGGGGGGGGGTGGGGGAGGGGGGGGGTTGGGGGGGGGGCGGGTGGGGGGGGGGGGGGGTGGGGGGGGGGGGAGGGGGGGGGGGGGGGGGGGGGGGGGGGGGGGGGGGGGGCGGGGGGGGGGTGCGGCCGCGGGGGGGGGGGCGGGGCGGGCGGGGGGGGGGGGCGTGGCGGGGGGGGGGCGGGGGGGGGAGGGGGGGGGGGGGGGGGGGGGGGGGGGGGGGCGGGGGGGGGGGGGGGGGGTGGTGGGGGGGGGGGGGGGGGGGGGGGGGGGGGGGGGTGGGGGGGGGGGGGGGGGGGGGGGGGGCGGGGGGGCGTCGCAGCCCCGCCCACACTGTCCTCCGACCTCCAGGGGCCTGAGGGCAGCGTGGGCGGGTCTGGACTCCCAGCAGGTGACGACTTGGTGACACCGCGGAGTGGGGCGGGGCGAGGCTCCCGCGCGAGCCGGGCCACGCCCCTCCGGGCTTGCTTGCACACTTGCGTGCGAATGGGCTTGCGCCCCCACGCCGCCAGAACTCTTGGCGGCGTGGGGGCGACTGGAGGCCGTGCGGAAACGGCCTAATACTCTCAGATCTAATATCCTGATTCTTCTTGGAAGTTGGTGAGAGGCATGCTTCCTAGCTAGAAAGATAGCATCATGCTTTCTCCCCTCTTTCCTGCCGTAAATGTAGTTCCCTTATAAGCATCTATCTTCTACCCTTCTACTCTTTGCAGTAAAACCCAACAAGTAAAAGACGTGGGGAAGGCACTTTACAGTGCTATTTTGGTCTTCTGGTTTACCCCTGATCCCCTCTCTCCTGCCCTGTAGGGAAACGGCAGAAGCCAGGTACAGCAGAAACCTCTGGGCAACACCTCACCCAGGTATGGAAATGGCTACAGGATTATGCAACTCACTTCAGTTTGTTAGCCTCAACACAACTTAACTAGCCTGTCAGGGGCCATCACACAACTCACCTCAGTAACATTATTGGACAGTTTTGCCAGACTTTTCTCAGGAACAAAAGTTTAGACTTGTCATGGATAGGCTACCATGGGGAGGAAAGAAGGGCAAGCTGAAAGCCAGTGTAGTATAGTGATCACCGTATATACTCGAGTATAAGCCGACCCGAATATAAGCCGAGGCACCTAATTTTACCACAAAACAACTGGGAAACTTATTGACTCAAGTATAAGCCTTCGAACTTGACTCAGTAGCAGCTAAAAACAGAAGATTTGGGAGCAAGATGAGTTGCTTAACACAATTTGCATTAGGGATGAGCAGCTTTCCAGCACTCTAGGAACACAAACGAACCACTGTTTTCCTCCAAATGTAGAATAATTCTGGGATTCATAGCCATGAAAGCCTAAATTTTGCTCCAAAGAAAGTCTTTGTCTTCAGCAACATCAGTATTTGGCAGTAAACTACTGTATGAAGAATTGTATTCATCTAGAATGCAACACACCAATAACCCTTAGGAGAGAAATGCCTCGGTTTCTTTTAACACGCAAACACACACACAACCTAGTTGTAATGCTATTTACGGCTCTCTGGTGAGTTAGAAAAAAAGCAGCAACATGCTTACCGGATCCCCACAGCAGCCCCAGCTCCGGCCGCCATCTTGGAATTACCGTATATACTCGAGTATAAGCCGAGGGGGACTTTTTCAGCATAAAAATATGCTGAAAAAATCGGCTTATACTTGAGTATATATGGTAGATTGTTAGGATCTAGGAGATTCAGATTTGAATCCACTCTGCCATGGAAGCTTGCCGGATGACCTTGAGCCAGTCACTCTTTCTTAGCCTAATCTACTTCACAGAATTGTTATGAGGATAAAATGGGGGGGGAAAGGACAACGGAAACTGCTTTGGGTCCTCATTGGGTATAAATGAAGTTAATAAATAATAATAAAAGCTGATGACTGAGGGGGCATGTAAAAGAAAGGATGGCTGGTGTCTGGAAAAGAAATAAAGAAATAGGGAAAGAAGAGTGTTGCCCAGAGGAGAAAAGGTTAGTGGGGGGAATAGGATATATGGGAAAATGAAGTGACCCTTGCAAGTCCTTGGAGGTTATTTGCTTTTAAAAATCATATTATCAACCCTTCATATTGCCATGTACTCAAATTATTATTTATAAATGCACAAGAAGATGACTAGATAAGAAACTGTTAGGGAAAGTCACTTAAGCTTTATCTAAGGGCTCACCTACTTAAGGGAAGAGAAAATCATGTGCCACTCTCAGTTCCTTGAAGGAGAGGTAGAAAAAAAAGTGATAGATATATGTATGGAAAGATTTTACCTACAAATTTTAGTTCTGCCGCTTAAAAAGTGATGATTTAAGAAAGTGTGAAGTTGAAGTAACTAATGAATCTTGCCTGTCTTCAAGCTGTTCACAGATAAGGCTCCATAACTCTCATTAATGGAAAGAAATGGTTGAAAGGAGACCTGCAGAAATTATTAATAAATTCTAATCTTACTGGAGAAATGAAACCAGCTGGAAATGAAAATGAACACTAAGAATGAAGAATTTCACACAGTAAACTTGCAGAAAAGAAATTCCAAATGGTAACATATAGTTAACAAAGATACCAATTGCAGGCAAAAATATCTATTCACATTCCTGACCACACCACAATGCAGACAGTTCCTCAAGTCTCTTGTGAAAGAAATGAATGACTTGACCAATCAAACAGATGTTATGACATGGCTACAACAATACCTGCTGGGCTACTTGGATCGTTGTAATAATACATAATAAAGAAAAGTTGAATATTCTTTATTTTCAATTAGCATATACCACAACAAGCAATTCAAAGGATGCCGTATCACCGCTGGCAATAAGGCAGGGGAAAAAATAGGCTAAGTAGATAAGATAATTTAACCTGGGGTGCAACAGGTAAAATGGCTGAAAAACTACTGACGCAATTAAAAACATTCAGACTCACCTTTTACCATGCCAATAGGCATATACAAAACAAAGATGGTCAAATCCCAATAGTTTTGATTTGATTACAGGCTGGATTGCTTTGATTTTTTCTGATTACTCACTAGCAGTCAAGTTCATTATCCCAGAGTTTGATGCAGTCTGTAGAAATGTCAGTAAGTTTTTAAAGGATTATGGACACAGTGAAAAAGGCTGAAATTTTAAAGACTGGACAGGTGATAGATTGGAGATCACTTATGAATTTTTTTACACAAACCAAGCATTAGCACTCAGCATTGTCCAGGATTAAACCGGAAGAATGGAAAGGAACTTATATTCACACACCTCTTCTTAAAGTCTAAGGTCCGACCCCATTCTGCCAATGTAATGGCATATGCCATGTAACAAAACCTTTCTGGGTGGAACACAATTTTTTGTATCAATTCTTTTCACTTTCTTAGTGCCCAATTTCTTTTCCTTGGCCTTGAAGAACAGGTTTCCAAGGGTTGTACCGGTGGGCGGAGGCACATGTGTCCTGCAGAAGAATTCTCAAATACATATAATATTTGAGTGTCAGCTTCATAACACAGGGGTCAGGGTCGACATCTTAACGATCTACATCTTAAAAGAGTCAACAATAATTCAGACACACTTATTTGATATGGTATCTTGAGAGCTTTATAAAGAATGTAGAAGAACTCTTGGAATGAACATGGCCAGTTGCCTTCAACTTGACTTTATGTAGCAAATAAAGATGCACGAGCAAGACTCGTTCGTCCTTTGTCTTCAAAACGAGTTGCTACTTCTCTAGAGTAAATTGTCAGCGTGTTTCAGCTATTCGCCCTAACTGTGTAGAGTGCAGAGAACTTCATGACAAACATGTTTGGAAGAGGAACACTTTTGACCACCACAGCAACTCATCAATTGAGCCTACGATTATCTCACCTCGCTGGTATATAATCTGAGCAGCTGGCAAGTTGATTTGAGGCTGTACTTCATCTTCAGTGGGGTTGTTTCATTTCCTTCTGCCTTGCAGCTGCTTTTGCATCTGCACAGTAAGTGAAATTGATTCTCCCACAGGGTCAAGAATGGTCGGAATAGGTAATCAAATGAAACGGAAGGGGACTTCCACAAGGGTATGAAAAATGTGCATATACTAACATGATGTTAATAACATGAAGTTAAATGAACACCAAACAATAAAACTTTAAAAAATCACAGGGTTCATTTGTAACAATTAGCTGATTGACTGGTTTGCTCAGTTTTTATTGAAATAACTGGTTGCCAAGCAGTGTGAAGTGACAACAGGTCTGCAGGAGCGACACCTCAACCACCTATGCTATGCTATGCAAGGACAGACATGTATGAAATGCAACTGATTAAAATGCACTGTACTGTTTGAATACATGCAAAGTAACCTAACATGGTGCTCATAAACACACACCTTGACAGAAAACTAGCTCCCTTGCTTGCAACATGAGTCGAACTGGTGATTGTTGGAGTCTCCCTAAATAGATGGTTTCAGGCAGTTTTTGCTAGGAGCTTTAATTTCATTGTAATAAAATTAATTACAGCATGTTTACCCAAAAAGAGATTACAAAGGGAAAAATTAAAAGAGCAATATTCTACTACCTTTCACTATCAACTTTTGATTTATCATAAAAAAGATGCTACCATTCATCTGTTGTATGGGAAGCACTCAATTTGTAACTTATGGATGACTGTTTGAATTATTTTTATCCAAGGGACCATTAGTGTATACCACTGTAGCTGGCCCTGGTGTTGGTATAGTCTTGGGATCTTGTACAGTGGCTTGACAAGACAGAGTTCTGAGTCAAAGCTTTTTGATATATCTGCTTCCATAGTTGAGCTCATTGGCATCATGATGGTTGAGACTCTTTCTTTATGCCAAGTGTTTTCAGTATCCACTTCTAGATCTATTAACCAGTCATTTTGAGTTGTATGCCCCCTCTGCGACAATGTAACATTGTCTGTACTGTTTGGGAGAGGCAGTTCTTTTGGCCTGCTGTCTCCTTCCAACAGATAGTTTGGAATTTCGGGGGGGAAAAACACCATGAAAAGGCTTCATAGGTGTGTAGCATATCTTTCCGTTCCATTAGTAAGTTTGGGATTTCTGCATTGGTGAATTTCAGTAGGTATCTTGTACATTGAGATGATGAAAAAAGCACTATAGATGACAAAACTTAAGCATGCAGGTTCTTTCTAAATATTTGGTTTAAATTGTTTTTTGCCTGATGAGCTATAACCCATTGGGGGAATTTCCCTCTATATCTGAAGATGTTGAGTATTATTTGGGCTGATAGTAGTGTCAGTTGCTGTCGGCAATTACAAGAGTCTTTATACACTACTGAAGGCTGATTTGGTGAATTTTTCTGTTTTGAATTTTGAGTAGATATGGAATTTCTCTGTGCCTTGCATTCAAGGTTATCCTTGTCAACTCCAGCTGTTATCAGGCAATCATTTGGTCCAATCTGCTTTTTAGGGTTGACCATTTCTTATTCCCTTGAAAGTGTCTGGTGCAGAGGTGTGAACGTTTTGATAAAATTATCAAGCTTAAGATTTGTTATATCTATTTTCTCAAGGATCATATGCAATGTTCTGACTGTAAGTAAGCACTGGTCTGCTAATTCTAAAAGCAGCCTGGAGGTAAAATTTGCTTCAGAGTAAGGAGTAGAAATCAGTTCAGATTCGTTACTGGGGTCATCATTTGCCAAACTATTCACTGGCTTGTTTGGTTCTGAGCCAGTCTCACTCCTTTCCTCTAATAAAGTATATCGGTTTTGGACGAAAGGAAAACCACTTGATAAGGCGTGATGGGTTCCCACAAGACAGAAAATAAAAAATATAAATTAAAAAAATGAAAGACTAGATAAGGTTCTGTCAAGCACTTTTTAACCAGGGGGAGTGTGTTAAAAATGTTTGACTTCGTCTGGGTACAGCTGCCATCTCTGCCCTTCAATCAGAATCACTAGCAATGAATTGCTTTGTCAGATGGTAACGCTAAATTCTGCAACATTACAATCACTGCAAACATAGGCAGGAGCCAAAATAAACAATTCAAAACATGTTTCTTGTTTAAATTCCTCCTCTTTTTGCCAAAAAGTGTAGGCACAAGAAATAACATTGTGTTCTTCTAATAGCCTAGTTTGGAGGAAAATAATGAGCTATTATTGTGAGAATATTCCTCTGGCAATTACTTCTACAATAAACATTAGTGACTGGACCAGAAAAAGAGTCCAAGTTCATTTCTGTGGCCGAGCGGAAGAAGCTTTTTTCTTGCAACCTGGAAATGCACATACAATCAGTTACAGAACATAGTAACTACCCCAGAGAAAACATTAAGTGAAGCTTCCCTGACCCACAAGGCTTCACATCAGTGATATGTGATCACTTAAGCTGTGTGGAAAATGGAATTTTGATGCTGAAGGAAATTTCAAATCTTTTGTGATCAGCTTCTACTTCAAATTAAAGTAAAGGTCAAAATGTAAAAATAAATTAAAATTTAAAAAGGGACTTCATTTCATAAAAGTTCCTAAACAAACTGTCCAGAACCCCCCCCCCCCCCCCCAAAAAAAACACCTTGCTGCTTTCCATCAAAATGAAATTGTCTGGAATGTAATCTTATTCTGTAATTTGCTTGGTACTTTACTATCAGAGGCTCATTCCGCACATGCAGAATAATGCACTTTCAAACTGCTTTCAGTTCTCTTTGAAGCTGTGCGGAATAGCAAAATCCACTTGCAAACAGTTGTGAAAGTGGTTTGAAAACGCATTATTTTGCGTGTGCGGAAGGGGCCAGACGGTTTCAAGCATCAATTGCTCCACTGCCAACTGATTAATGCATTCTAATTTATATCATGTTTTCTACATATACTTCTCTTTTTCCCCTATTTTGACATATGTTTCTTTTTCTACTTCAATCTCGCTTTTTTTCACAAGATTTCGTTACAGTACTCATGATACACAAGATGGCATCAGGCATACAGTGACAGAGCGGTTCTACCAGGCAGAATTGCTGAAGCAGCTACAGTGGTGTCCATTTGGCCTCTCCCTCTGCCATCTCCTGTCACATTTTTTCCCTTCCAGGGAGATAGAAATTTTTTAAATGAATATTGGTAGTTGCCTTGAGCTCATAAGCATATAAAATTAACAAAATAATTAATCACTAATATCAAAATAATTAATCACTAAAATCACACTAATATCAAAAAAGGCTGTGTAAGTTTAAAGAGATGCCCAAACGTGGTTGAATAGAGATAATGGGTGAAATTGCATGTTGAAAACTGTTTTGGTAAGTCCTTAATTATAAAAGGTGGGAATAGCAAAGGGATCATAAACAGCTGAAATGAGTGATTTGTAATGCAATGTTAAACAGTGTTATGGCTCTCTAAGCCCACTGACTTCAATGGAGGCTGAAGGGAGTTATCAGCTAAGTACTATATTGCAGGAGAGGCAGAATCTATGTGATGATCAACCTCCATAATAGCTCATAATAAAACAACTAGGCTTGTGGCTCTGATATATGAGAAATAAGTCCTTATGCCAATAAACAGCATAGCATGACTGTTTCTGTTAAAATGTATTGGAATGTGATCACAGATTTATAATTACATATGAACAATGCTTAATACCATTGTATTTTGTTCGGTCTGGGAGACAGGGATTAACAATTGCATTCAGTTTTAGGTTTGTCTGAAGTTTTTACAGACTTGTCAACATTTTGTCAGCCAAGGATTTTTTAAAGATTTATACTACTAAAAAAAGTCTCTGGTCATGCCAAGTGGGCAAAAGCTTAAAGAGATGCCATTAGAAGGAGAAAAAAAAACATACACAATCAGTCCCAGGCCTATTTGTATTTATCTTTTTTAGACAAATAAATATCTGGGCACAAAGAATGGTCTAAATGCACAGTCTACATGTTCCACTCGGTCTTATCGAAAAAATGATATTCAATCTCTACACGTGGTGAATCCACAAGGACTTACAGACATCACTTCATTTTCCTCTATATCATCTTCTTCATAGTACTCCCACCCCATGTCATCTCCTTTTTCTTTTTTCCGTCTCTTCCTTCCTTCCTTCCTTCCATCCACCCACCCAAACTTCAGCTTTCATTATCATTTATTCAATTCGTATACGCACCTTCTCCCTAATACATATCATCCCTAATTATATCATTCTCTTCTGCTCCTTTTTATCCTTGTAACAACCTTGTGAGATAATTTATGCTGAGAGCAAATGAGTGGCTGAGCTTACCCATTTATGGCAGAGTAAGGATTTGAACCTAGATCTCCCAGATCCTAACCACACTAGCTTTTGTGGTTTCTGTTGAATAGTAGTGAGTTGTCAGGTGTGCCTGTGTGAATCATGCAAATTGTGTAGTTAGTATTCTGGGTCATGTTCAAATTGTTAGTATTGACATTCAATGCCTTATGTGGTCTGGGACTGCATATTCCCATATTATCCACGAAGGTGTCTCCGTTCTTTGGATGGGAATCTACTAGTGGTCCCTGGCCCTGAGTATGGCTGTTGTCAGGGATAGGAAGGATATAAGTTTAACAACAATAACAATAGATAATAGATCAGTTCTCCTGGAGAAAATGGATGGGCACACTCTATAGCATTGTACTTGATGGCTTCCCGGTTCTCCCCATGATTGATCCCAAAAGCTCCAGGAGTTTCCCAACCTGGATCTGGTAACCTCAACCCCTATTCCCCCAATGGTGGCCAAGTGGGCCAGGAACCCTACCTGGGCCCAATAACACTTCCCTCCAGGCCAAGGTTGGGCTGAGTGGCTAAAACAGTCCTGAAAAGGGCCCTGTCACCTCCTCCAAACCAATAAAGGACTGAAGCAGAGCCACAGCTCATTTGCTCTATACCCATTTCAGTCAGGTTTCAGGCCAGGGTTTAGGATAGAGTGCTGATGGCTTTGATGAATTATTTCCTCCTGACTGCCCACAAGGGCTGTGCAACTGGGAAATGATTCACCGTATGTTGTGGGAAAACAGATATCAGTAAATCTATAAAGAAATAAAGCAGTCAGCATAAAGAATATTGTGGCATAAACCCATTTCATGCATCAGACATCATGTGTGTTTGAAAGGAAAATCAGCAAATGCATGGTTCAGAAATAGAATGGAATAGCTATACACAAATATTGTGCCAATTCATCTGCTACTTCCAAAGTTTTATCATGGATCATTTTTTTCTCAAAACGAGGAGACATCAATGACCATCACATCTCTGTTGAATATTGTTTTTAATTCGAAATTACTTAAAAAATTATTCTAAAATATAGTTCACCTATTATTTTTATTATCATTCAATTTAATTTTTTAGGGTAGAAAGAAAGCAAAGGGCATTGGACTGGAATAGTTATCCTGGATTTTTTCATCAATCAGAGATAGAAGTCTCAAAATGTTTCTACAGAAAAAAAAGAGTTTTGTAAAAAATGAGTTTATTATCACAATGTGTTTCAGTTAAAATGCTTTGGTTAAAATAAAATTAGTTTAGTTGAATGGAATTTGTGCACGCTCAGCTGAGTAGAGATTGCAATCTTTTCCTTTGTGCTTGTTAAATAATGCACAATACAGATTGCCTTTGTTGTAAAAGCAACAATTAACACATTTGTGCTAAATGCAGCTTTAAACAGTAACCATAAGCCAGACTTTGGTTGAAAAAGGGCAAGTTATAAATCAATCAATCAATTTAATTAATAAATAACATAATATAATTTTTGCTAAAGCAATCAATGATGAACTAGTGTCTACTGTACTGCTTCCAAATCCTAAATTTTTAATTTTCACTCAAACTTTTTTATAAAACTGCAACATTCTCCTTAAACATGAAGCAACCCGCCTATCATTTTCATTTGTATTTTATTCAGTTTCCCAGCAAAGAACTAGGAATTTTTTTAAAAAAATATCTGGGTCAAATATCCTGTTTTAAGACGTTAGTAACCGATGGAATAGCCCCAAAACATATTTTTTAAAGCTTCAGAACTATTATCATATCAGCATTCTACTTATAATACTGCTGATTGGTTCTCATATTTACCCTCGCAGTGCTGTGAATTCCACTGCATTTCTGTCAGATCTGGCAACTGTAGGGATCTGTTTCTGTTCAGGGGTTTGGATCAAAGTACTGAGTATATTGTTTGGGACTTGATCACACAGTCTGTTCTCACAATCCTAGTGTATACAGGGTCAGTCCCTTTGTGCATGGGCTGGCTTGTAATACATCCCATATGTTTTGTTTTGCTACATTTTATTTCCTTGTTTTAAGATTAGCCACAAAAGGTGCTATACAAATATATACAGAGAGAGACAGACAGACAGACATTACATGGCGGGTGGGCTCTGTTTTGCTTGGTGGTTCACAGATTGTGTGTGGGCCTGATTTAGATTAAGGCAAAATGATGTTTTAAACACAGGAATGAACAAGAGCTGCAGCCACAGAAGGCAGCCACAGACGGCTGACACTGATACATATGAGGCAAGTGCAGCAACTCTGTCCTGGAAAACCACCAACAGCATTACTGGTTTTCAATAAACAATAAGGAATTCTATCCCACCACACTCACATGGGTACATGCATACTGACTGAAACAGGACACTGCATGCTTAGCTATATACAACATTGCAGCCTCAAGTGTAGGGTATGGCATCAAGGAAGGTACTTCAATTCATGTTGTAAAATATTTGCAATAGCACAGTGGCCGATCCTCACAGTTTTCTGTTTCTGCCAAATACTGTGTGACTATACTCTTGGCCCAGTAGCAACAGCTTCTCTTATTTTAGGCTTGAATATACCGAACTGGCATTCCACTGATAATTTAAGCAGATTTTCTACATGATGGGACCAACTAATTCCCTCCATAAATTTGTTAGATTTTCTAACCTCTTGAATAGGGCTTCTTTCATGCCAGAACCTAGCCATTTGAGAGGAAACAAAAACAAAATATCTTGCTAAGACTGAACTTGTTATTAGCAGAGGTCAAATATAAAATCAAATGATGGAGTTTTTTTAAATAACACTATGAAATGATTAGGTTTATTGAATGTGTCCAAAACTGTCAGAGCAAACTTCATTTAGTGCTAAGAAAGGTAAGTATTTAGTACACACATTGAGTCAGGAATGGATTGATATGAAATCTTTCTTTTTTGCTAACCCACATATCCTGTTCATCTACAAGGCCTTCTTTGGAATGTAGTTTTATGTAATCGGACAAAGAGATTAAAGGAAAAGATTTTTAAAAACAGAAAAGGCTTCTTTTATATCAATTGAAAAAAGTCCAAGCCTCTACTTCAATTATAATTATAATACTTATTTTTTTCCCCTGAGGTTAGAAGGAGCTCCTTTTTTATTGGCTATCACAGTATTTTTAGATAAAAAGATAGTTAGAAGCCTTCCAATCACATTGTTTTAGTGGGTTTGGAAGCATAAAAATTGAACGGGCACATAAGGACAAAGTACTCTTTCTCTCCCATGAAAATGACCCCTTGTCAAAGCCTTTGAGGATTAATCACTCCTGACTGATGTGTTACCTGATAACTCAAAGCTCCATCTTAGGATCCAACCCAACCAAGCTTTTAATGCAGCTGAAAAGTACCATCTCAGAGGCTTTCAGAAATGTACTCAAAAGGTTCCCTTTATCACCTGTTTCGGTGAGTGCAAGAGGTTTCAATAAACCCCAGTGAAAGACCTGTCAAAGGACTGCCATTTATTAACAGCATGTTTTAAAAAGAAAAATGTGACTTCCATTCCCCCTCCAAACTAAATCAAAACTAATCCGTCTCTAAGAGAAAAAGAAAGCCACAAAGCTCACAGCTGGTGGAATGCTGGGCTAGGGATTAATACAGCCTAATCTGCAATAAATTCAGAAGAATGTGATCCGCTCCAAAGTCATCAATGAAATCAGTCTGAATGTTGCTTTATACCTCACTCAGTCATCCTTTAATAAGATGAATACTTGGCAAGATCCTTTTCCTCTCTTCCTCCTGCTGCAGTGCATTGAGAAAAGCTTTGATTTTTATACATATAGTTAAAATACTGGCTGTACAAGAAAGGGGGAAAAAAGCAGCTTTAGCTGCACATTGCAACAAGCGGGACTTTAAGGGCTTTAATAAAAATAACAAAGAATTAAATTTGTCCAATCTTTTTGGAAATATGTTAACTGCATTTATAACTTCCAATGAAATAACAATTTTGATGCAGAAATTATGAAAATTAATTTATAAAGGAGTGTTTGACTTTACCTAGCCAATTACCTAGCCAAACAAGAATATTTTTTGTGGATTTAAAGAGCTGCACAAATCGCTAGGTATGAAGTACAACTATCCTTTGGGCTCATCTCCACCAATTCAATAGCCAGAGAAAATGTACTTTCTTCCTACACACCTGAATCAGTAGATCATTAGACAGAATCTTAGCAGAAGTTTTTCAACACCAAAAATGTGCCCTCAATCACTTTCAAACAATGACAAAGGTAAGCAGGGCTCTTATTTAATTTTAGAAATTTAATTATCTTCATCATTTTAAAGTCCAAGCTTCACTAATATATTTACAGGACTTATTAATTTTTGAAATCTGAAAAGAAAAGGCATTTGATTTATAATTTCTGATACGGGTTGTTTCATGGCTTCAACAGAGATGTTCAAACAAAATACTGAGAATAACACCTCCTGATCTACTTGCTTGCAGAACATTACAGCTAGATGTCCTGGATGCTGGATTGTTTGTGAGCTAGTTGTGGCATAACTAATCAGTGGTTTGAAAAGCGGTAAGGCCCCAGGTCCTGATGCAATAATACCAGAAATACTTAAATCCTCACCCGAGTGGTGGGCTACAACTCTGGCTTCCTTATTTACCCATGTAAATAACACGGGCCGTATCCCAAAGATGTGGCTGGCGTCTATAGTTGTCCCAATCTACAAAAAGGGTGATATTACAAATCCTTCAAACTATCGTCCTATAAGCCTATTATCTGTAATTGGCAAACTATATGCAAAACTACTCCTTAGGAGAGTGGAAGATTGGGTCAAGCAAGCAGAAGTAATAGGACCGGAGCAAATTGGATTCACTAAAAATAAATCAACACTGGATCATGTAACAGTTTTAGCACACTTAGCTAACAAAAGTATAACTCATAATAACCGTAAACTGTTTGCAGCCTTCCTGGATTTAAAAGGGGCATTTGACTCCATATCTAGAGCCCTACTGTGGAGAAAATTGACGGCGTTACACATGGACCCCAGACTACTGTTTTCTTATAAAACAGCTACACGCTTGCATCACCTAGCTGCAGAATAAGAGCCGCAACAAAGTAAGGACCGCTTCACAGAAAAAAATATCATCACAACCAGAGGGGTGAAACAAGTTGGCTGTACATTGGCTCCCCCCCCACTTTGTTCAATATATTCCTAGCAAATCTAGTGCCAACCCTCCAGAAGGCCAATGGGCATAGGTTCCCAAATCCAAGCACTACAACACGTGCTCAAGCATTATCTGTATGCTGACGACACCGCTTCTTCTTTCCCACACTAAAGTTGGTCTCACTCGCCTCCCTTTAAATTGCTGTGCTGAATATTGTAAGAGGAAACGAACTGGTAATTAACTATGAAAACCAAAATAATGGTCTTCGCTAGAAGACCCCTAGTCATACATACATGGACCATCAATAACAGACCCATAGAACAAGTTAATCCAGTTCAAATATTTTTTTTTTTGGGCATAACTCTTACTAGCAACCTTAATTGGGCAGTACATAGAAATTAGCACTCGCTTTTGCAGCTAACAACAGTGCCCTAGCAATTCAGCGCTTTTTTTTCACTGTGGGCCACCAGTATATACTCATCCGCGATTGAAGGTGTTCAATGCTAAATGCGGCTCTCAGCTCCTCTATGGAGCACCTATTTGGATCGGAGCTATAAACAAAATATAAACACAGCCCAGTCCCGCTTCTTCCACAAAAAATTATGGGCTTACCAAATTGTGCTTCATATGCAGCCCTATGTTTAGAACTCGGGCAAATATCATATGCCACGACATGGCCTTGGCTGAGAACTGTCAGATACTGGCTAATGACATCCACTATTTGCAGGATCACTCCAGTTTGCTACACCTCATGCTTTCCGACTATGCAAATTCTAGGTGGTTGAAACTAGTTGAGGGGAAAAATCAACACTCTTGGCTTTTCTCATTAGAGTCGCTAGTCCCTCTTTCCCTATCAGAAGCATATAGCTGCTTGAAAACTAAGCTATTAGAACAAGAGTATCGGATATGATAACAGCTGCGAGGAAAAAAACGTGTTCCCCCCTGACCCTGCTTATTCCAATTGAACAAGGACACATGGCCAATTATTTACAGTGGATCACCAACCCTAAATTAAGAAGAGCTTTAACACTGGCCAGATTCAATCTAATGCTTTCTATGCTGCTCTATGGCAGATATCAACAAATTGATAAACAGAGGAGGCTATGTCCATGCAATATGGGTCAGGTGGAGACACCCGATCATACCCTCTTTCATTGTGTAAGGTTTGCAAAAAATCAGAATGTCACAATCTGCACTTATCCCATTTCTGTATAACAATCTAACTGATGCTCTTAAGATACCTATGCTTTTGAACAACATGGATCCCACAGTGTGTGAGAATGTAGCAAAATTTCTGCTAACAATAATAGACGTAAGTCTAGATGAATACCAACCAATGTCTATGTATTATGACCACATATAGCCAGAAGTAATTTTGCTAGCTTCTGTCAGTATCCGATGACGTTTAAGTGAGTTAACTTAGCTGAAGGAATGTCCTATAGTTACAGAAGGACCATGTATATATTTTAGTATTTAGTATTTTAGTACCAGTGTCTATAATTGTGAGCAATAATGGGCAAATTTTGTATGCTGATTTTGTATGTTTATTTTATGCCAATAAAGGCTTGTGACTAGTTGTGGCATGAAATGTCTTTGGGCAGACATGGCAGACAAACAGGCAGTGTCTAACCGGTGGCTTCTATACAAGCCCACAATGTGAATAAGAATAGAAACGAAAGAAGCTCCTTCTGACCATGTGTGCCAGGAATGCAATGGTCTTGCACTTTCCAGCACTTCATATATCTCTCATATCCGCCAAAAAGAAAAAAAAAAGATCAGGAAGGGATAAAATATATGAAAATGCCAGTAGAATTCTGTGGAATCCCCAAATCAGAAGTGGCCAAAGATCAGTTTACTACTGTGAACAGAAAGAGAAGCAAAGTTCAAATTCTACACTACACAGCAGGAAGTAAAACTGGAGTCTCTAGAAAATCATTTCTACCACCAATGACTCCTCCCTTTTCATTTGTTGTGCTTAACAAGACGCTATAGCCTCATAGGGGAAAGGAAGAGCATGCATGAAAAAGGCAACTGGAGAAGAGTTTGCCCAGGTGAGACTCAATTAACATGTTGTCTTTATACTGCTTATCAGTCCTTCAAGATAACCATGAGTCCTCATTGATCTGTTAATGAGGAACCTAGCTCATGAGGAACCTTGTTTAGGAAGGGACCTAGTAGAGTCCCTTCCAGTCCTAGAATACACCAGAAAGAAAGAAGTGCATTTTAAACTGTAGAATGTGTAATTTGCAAGTTGAATGCATGATTTTTAACCTTGGAAAATATCAGTATTTCAGAGCTCTTTACATTTCCCAGTTTTCAGTGGAACTGACTTAAGGGCCCGGCTGCCAGCTTGGCATTTAAAGATGCCAGTTCAGCGATCACTTATGAGTGTGCTTAATTATTCCCAAATGTAGGGGGGAAAACACTTAATGCTAAGCAAATACTTCTGTGCTTCCTGAATATGATTTTTTTTTCTGAAATGACACCAAAATTAATGTTCTATCTATATTCAAATACTTATTACTTCAAATTCTGCACTTCCCAGTGTATTTTATGATCTACATAATCAGAAAGATGATATGCTATTGACTCTAATGAACTATTCAAACTATTAAAAACTTGTTAAAATGCACAGTTGCAGGAATTTGAAGGTGTGACTTGAATTCATTTTAAACTGGCACAAGACTGCATAGATATTCCTGTTTTGCTTCAAACCAGATTGCTGAAATTCAGCATATGTATGTGAGGTCTAAATACAGCCAGATAATAATCCATCCCTACCCTAACATGAACTGCCTTGCCAAAACATGTTTCACTACTAGCCTGATCTATTACCCTGGAACATAAAGTTTATAAACCAGCCTGATTCTGGTGCCAAGGCCCATTACTACCCGCCAAGGCCCACCACAGCTATCTGTAATTTGCAACAGACAAACTTGGGATGCACAAGAGCCTTTTCAAGTGTGACTGGCTGTTTTCACTGCAAGTTCTTACTCTCCTGTTATCTGGTATTCCACACTAGTCTATGAACTGCCACATCTCAAGTGAATATTCCAGGGAACTATCATTCTCTGAAGTAAAATACAGCTTTCCCCTTCTCTCTCAAAATCCACTGACTTGTAGGCAAACAAGCATAGTATTTGCCTCTTGAACTGTTGAAACAATCTGACTTGGTCCACTGGAATTCAAACGAGGCACAAAGCCTCACTGGGCACTAAAAGGACTAGCAGCCAAAGAGGAGAGAAGAAAGTCTTCGAAACAGGGAGGCATGACTCTTCAGCTAATATTTTGGCTGCACCTCCTCAGAGCGGGCTTTTGCTGCCAGCTGTTGAGAATGGTTGTCTGGTCTGAACCTTGTGACCAAACATACCTTTTGATTTGGTTGCATGACTCTTAACCACTGTATGCAAAGGAGAGCTTGTTAATTTTTGGCATCTGTGTGAGTGTGTGTGGTAGTGAGGAGGTGTTTATCTTGTGAGTTTGGTGGTTCCCCCTTCTTGTTCCCTCTTGGGGTTGGTAGCTCCTTGAGGACTATGTTCAGTGTTATGTCTCCCAGAAGTCATCTACCAGTGTCATCTCTGGGTCCTCTGTGCTGCATTTTGCCTTCCCTTTACTGCAGTGTTGGTATATTCACTTCTTCCTGTAGTTCATCTTTGTTAGACTAAACCATTTCATTAGGAGCCTCATATTTGAACGCTCTTTCACATAAAAATTTCCTTGACATACACAAATTCCTTAACATACACAATTTTGGGATATTAATATAAAAATGTCCATAAAATGCTGTTTATATGTACATTTATGAAGAGATTATTCCGTTTTGGAATTCTCCTCCCATCTCCTGCACATTGAAATAGTGCAGTCTACCAAAAGCTTTACTGTATGATTGTTGTGAACATGTATCACCTCTAATAATTCTTACAATCGGAATGCTGAAATATGCAAGAGTAAGCCCTGATGGATCTAAAACTAGGGATCTGGTACATAATATTTACAGGCTTAGCTTTGCAGATGATTGTTTTACATGTTCTTTAATTGTAACAGCCTGATCCAGAGAAAGTTAGACTGACTAAATCAGTGTGTAAAATACTGTCATGTCATGGCTGACTAAGCAGAGGAGATTTGCCACTGCCTTCCTTTGCATCTCCAATCCAAATACAAACCCAAATATCAGTCCTTTCTCTGAATAAGAATAATACTGGAATAAGTAGCAATACTTTGGGAAGCTTTAATTACCCTTGTAGAATCTGAAATTATACTAACTTGCAATTCGTGAAGTAGGAAACACACTTGGTTCTTCTATGAGTAATGAATGAATAAGAACACCCAGCAATTAGCAAGTCCTCCACTATTGATTCTATCATTTTCCCTCTGATTATCTGTTGAGTGAAATTTTTTAAAATTTATTTACTTTGGTTCTATTCCTTTCTCTATTTTTTATTTAATTCATATCTTGGTCTATCCTCACAGGGTTCAAATCTATTTTTAGTTGTTTTACCTCAAACTAATATTTATATATACATCAATTTATTACTTGATATGGAATTTCACATGTGGTTAGCTGAATGAACTATGAAGTTATACACTATTCCCTGAGGGTGTAACTCTGTGTGTGGGCTTGTTTGGGGTGGAGATGATAGCAGGCTGCTCTCCAGGCTGTACAACTTACAGGTTCTATGCATTCTGGCATCTCATCAAGAGAGTCAAAACCTATTACACACACGAATATACATTAAGAAATCATTTTGTAGGTGGCAAAATAACAGGAGCAGAAAAATGTGCAGTTGGCCTGAATTTCAATACGTTGTGCTTATAACTGGACAGAATCAATGTTGGCAGACAAATTTGACAGCAGAATTTCATGAGCAGCCCTAAGGGCAGATTCATATGCTAAAGTCTCTGTATAGAATTTCATATGCAGAACACATTTCTTCGTGAGTACACAGAGTTGACTAGTTGATACATGCAATGTTAACATGTGAAGCGGTGCCCAGATTATGTGGCATGGAAAGTCAAGAAAATCCAACAGATCACAATATGCAAAGTTTAATGAACATTTAGTTAATTTAGCAGGGAGAGAAGCCTTTATAATAGAAAATTCAATGATTTGCAAATAATCTAAGAAGTAATCATACTGTCCCGCCCATTAAATTGCTACATTTCCCTAGGAATGATGGACAAATGAGTACAAAAGCAAAAAATTAGTTTGATTATGACTATGGCATTTTTGAATATCATATGCAGATATTGCTGTCTATAAAAATTAGTTAGCAGTGAATGATGTGGGGACAAATTATATATTAAAGCAATGTAAAAAGGGGCAAAGGATAGTAGCAGCTGTAAAGCACATTACAGTTGAAAACCAGATACAAAATATTCTAAAACATTTCCTGAATATGAGAACAATCATGCTGTAGAATTTGCTTTTTAAACTTAAAATGATAGTTTAAATATAATTTATTTGGAGAAACAAACATGACTCTTAAATAGTTAAACCTCTTTGCAATTCTATGCAAGTACCATCAGAGCTGCAATAAAAACATCTCTCTCTCTCTCTCTCTATGTATAAAAGATGTGATCATCACAAATTATGGAGAGCAAGGTAGAAGTTTAGGCTTGGGTTTAACTAATTCAGAGCAATGGCCATGACTGCAAACAAGGGAGTCAATACAGACAAGGATAAACATTTCGAATATGAGCAGGAAATTGATTTTTAGACACTCATGTAATGCTTGGATTCTTTGGCATGCACTGGAAATAACTGAAAGGGAGGTGATTATTAATGAGCCAATCTCCCCAACATTCCCCAAGAGATACCAGAATGGAAAGGCCAGCCCTGATAACCTTATGTACACAAGAGGCAATAAAGCCTGATAATGACTTGTACCTGGAAACTAATGGAGATCGTAAGAAGGAAACATCTGTCTTTTGTACAAATGTTGAAGCTGCTTGTTGCTCTAGCTTTAGGAGCAGTTATAACTTCATTATATAGCTTTGTTCATATTTCTTGCCATACAGTTGTGATAAAAAAGAATGAGATTCAAACAATTTGAATTGATAAAATCATAAATATTGGATGTTTTTCTAATGAATGGATCATCTTCTACTTCTAACTGCTGACTTTTTAAAAGCAAAGTATGTACATGGATCAGGAAATATTGCTTCCTGTAAGGCTGTTATTAATAAAAACCAATAGTTTGGAATATCCTTCTTAAAAGAGTTATCTTACTTGCCAGAGCAGGCTTATTCTTATATTTTAAAACATAACTGTGGCTGAATCTGTGGATAACTAAATACATGGATCAGAGCCACACTACCGACATGGGGGACCCGTCAAGTTTTCATAAAAATATTTTCATAAAATTTTTCATAAATTTTCATTAAAATATTTTCATAAAAGTTTTCATAAAAATATTTTCACAAAAATATGAAAACTTTTAAAATGTACCCCCCGCATCATCCACTGGAATTAGAAATCTGCTTTAGATTGGCAAGGGCTACGACAAAATCTGAAAGGTCCTCCTGGACCTGGCAGCAGCAATGGAGGCCTGGTGCCACTTTGTATCCAGAAGTGATTGTGTCAGTGCCCAGGAGCCATTCAATACCCAATGATGGTGACCATGGAGACCTCTAGGACTAGCAGTAACTGTGGAGAAGCCCTGCAGCAGCTCCTGGTCCTAGTGGCTGCCATGGAAGCCTGGTGCCATGCCAAGCCCAGCAACAAGTGCAGCGGAGCTCAGGAGATAGCTATGCTTGGCCTGGCTGCAGTGGAGCCCAGGTGCCGCACAGGACCTGGCAAGCAAGTAGTGGGGAGATGGGATCCCTCTGAAAGTACTGCGAGCCCCTATTATCATTCTAAAATTCCGTACAATCCAAGAATGAGGATGGTAAATTAATTCCGGCCTTGATCACAATTAATCAACCTTCACCTTCCTGTGAAAATACGAACAAAACTCCAAAAATTACCTAGACAATATATATTTCATTTGTATCTTAGCATTAATAATTCTTATCCTGTTTTTTAAAAAATACATAAAGAAAAGTTATATACCCTTCATAATCACTAGACACTCAGCTCTTTTAAATAAAAAAGAGAAAAGGATCAATTACTGACTGAGAAAAATATCTTCAAAAATACGGCTTTAGTTAGCATAAACTTTTTTTTGCATCTGAATATCAATTTGCCTCTGAGTGTTCAGACTTGCCATGAATCTTCACATTGCAGTGAGAGATGTGGCATTTGGTCTTGCTATGACTGTTCTCAGCCCCAGAGGTGCACGGGGTGGGGGGAGTTGCCAAGGTGGTCTTGGTCAGGCCAGCATATGCCAATGCCAGAGTGTGTTCCAGTTCTCCGCCTGATATAGTCAAAGCAACAAGGAAGAGGATACAGAATGCAGTCTTGTCTGACCACAGTGATGATTTAAAAGAAGTCCATGCAGCCATTATCTGTCTTGATCCAACAGCTGGATCTTAGGTACAAGTTTCTGAAGATGGTGATGAAGGCTGCTAGTACTCTGTACAAATGCAGGATCTTCCAGAGGGACTCTCGGTGAATGCTATCAAAAGCTTTCTTAGACAGTGAAGTTGATAGCCAGTGGATGTCGATATTCAATGCATTGGTCTATGTTTCAGTGGGTGAAGATTTGTTCACTGCGGGACCTTCCACTGCAAAATTCAGCTCGTTCCTCACTCAGGCATTGGTCAGGGGCATTCAGCAATCGCTGAGTAGGTTGCTTCCAATATATAGTGAGCCTATGAATTAATAATTACGCCTTTGCCTAGATAGCCCAGGCTAGCTTGATCGTGTCAGATCTTGGAAGCTAAGCAGGGTTGGTCCTAGTTAGTATCTGGATGGGACTTCCACCAAGGAAGTCCAGGGTTGCTAAGCAGAGGTAGACAATGGCAAACACCTCTGTTAGTTTCTTGCCCCACAAAATTGCTATAAGACATCCAAGACAAAAAAAGAATTAATGACCTCCAAAACATCCTATAATTAACAGATTTGCTCATATCTCATAAACTGAAGGCCATGACATCCTTGAATTTCAAATTCAGAGAATAAAGATGGGTTGATCATAGGTGTCACTGCAAAAGCAACAGAAATCCACATGTATCACAACATGCCACTGAAGATTCAGATATTCTACTTCAGTATCTGCAGGTGGATGGTTACTGAGTGGCTAGAAGCACATAGCTGAAGAGGGGTGGCCTGGGCCTTGGTTGCCAGTACAGAACTGAAATAGCGGTATAAGAGCACAGGATGCACATTCCCAAATTGCAGTCCTCAGTGGCAGAAACTGAAAGTGCATCAAGCAGCTAACTCTCAAATTATCACTATCAGGGCCCCTGGAATCCCTCCCCCCCCCCCCAATTGCCAATTTGCTCAATTGTCAATTTCATCAAAAGCCTCCTGCAACAGCACCCACTCCTGAGGGAAGACAGAGGCCCCAAAAAGGGAAGGAGGCCTGTTGCTGAGGATGGTTATTTTGAAAGCTGCTTGTTGGCCTGGCCCTAAGGCATTCCCATCAACTCACGCACACACAGGCCTTTAAACAGAAATCCTGTCAGGGAAACTTAAACTATAGTTATAAAGCTGCCACCAGAAACTGAAGTAAAATTACTGGAATTTAAAGAGAGGCTTTTGAAAGCTTAAACACAAAACTGGCTTTTTATTCACAGGTTGTTGTTTTTTCTCAGATGGAACAGAGAGGTTTTAAAAGCGTTAATGGTTTCTTAGGCAGATTTCCTTTTTAGATGTTACAGTTACAGTGAAATAGCTTTTCAGTACAGACTAGGGTAAACCATCCAGACACAGTCCAGAACCCACTCCTTAAACACCCACCCTTATTGCCAAAGGGAATTTTCACTGGCTTAGGAGGGTCTCCATGGGACCTTCCGCACTTACTGTGTTGTACCGGTTTCTACTCAGGTTCAACTCAGTGTATCCGCACTACAACCGAGCTCGACGTTGTCTTGTCGCTGTTCCCCCCGCTCGGAACCGCTGCATATCCCTGTCGAAAGTTATGAACTGCTACTCGCTGGTGGAACAAGGTCGATATCGCTTCGAAGGTTCGAAATGCTGACGCATTGGAACGACGCCGCATCCATTCAACCAATCAGAAGCCGCTTCGCTCGCGATGCGCAGAACGCGAGAGCCGTACCGGGTAGTAGGAAAGCGGCTTCAATACATGTGCTCTCACGCTTCGCTACTTATATCGGTGATCGCTTTCAAAGTGACGAGGAGAAATCACTGACTGGAAAAATTTTACGCTAAAGCTTCAGAGTCTCGGGATTAATGCCAGAAGTAGTTCAGCGTGTCAATGCCACGAAGCCCGCGACGCACGGAAACTGTAAAAAAAAAATAAAGAACATTCCCGCTTCCTCCTCAGTAATACAAGCGCCAATCACGCATTGAGGAGCTAAAACAGGTAAATCTCGCCCACTTAGCTCGGTTCCAGGGGGGGGCCAAGGAAGTTGCCAGCGGATAGCCAGGAATCGCCTCCCATTGAAGGGAACCGAAATGCACCCTTCACTCCTTTTTTGTAAAAAAAGGAAAACACCCCATGTCATAGGTTTCCCTTTTGTCTCCCACCAACTTAGGCGTCTAGCCTCTGGTATTCACTGATCCTTCCTCTCAGTCTCTCTGAGATCACTCAGAGGAATCTGGCCACCTAGCCTTCCTCTCTCCGTCTCTCACTGGCCTCACTGCCACTAGACAAGATCGCAGACTGACTCTAAGGAAGTGACAGGAATCTCTTTTTGCCACACCAACTCTCAGTCTGCTTTCAAGACTGTCAATTCCCTCTCTCCTCATTGACAGTATTCTTCCTGCCTTTATAGCAGACAGTGCACCCTATCTGTGGCTGCCAGTGATACCATTACAGTCCAACCAATCAGGTTGCACTCTGGCTGTTACTGTGGTGCTCTTGCTCTGGCTAACTTTGCAAATTAACCCCATAAGAGCCTAATCCATTACACCTCCCCTCCCTCAATGTCTAAAACTAACCGTACCACTAACTCTGCTACTTAAGACAGCACAACTGATTATTTCTTGGTTCACTGTTGATGGTTTATCAAACATTTAAAGAGAAACTGGTATGTAAATGTAATACAGTAAGCTATTATTATGCATGCCTATCCACATGCCATAATAAGTCCTTTCTCCTGTAGCACAAAAATATCCTGGAATGTGAATATTAGCTCACCATGTTATCCAGTCTGGCTATGGGCCAGGTTTTTTTTTTTTGGTTTACTTTAAAACTGCATGGTTATTACAAAACAAAGCAGACAACTACAATTTCACAACACTGGGAAGAAATCAGTTCTCCTTTACATTGTGCCAGTTTATTTTACCTTTTATGAAATGCAATTTTCACAATAATGGGCCTTGCCAGATACTTTTATAATGGCTTTACTCAGCTTTCTAGTCAACTAAAATCTGCCTCATGATTGGTACAAGAAGTCAAATGTTCTTTTTTAAATTACAGCCATTTTTATCATGCTTATGTATAAATATGTTAAATAGTTATATACAATTTTAATATAATGAAACTGGCATATATATCAATTGATCTGTGGGCATTGCATAGTAGTCCTACCTGCTTTCTGCTCCCACTGTAGCCCACTGAAACCCCTGACATGTTGTTTCTCGGGGTCAGAAGACGCTCAGGAACACTAAGGGCCAAGGAGAGGAAATGGAACATAGCCTGCCTACCAGCAATGGCATAACAATAAGCCAATTTTGTAGGACGAGAGGCATGACCTGAAGGTCTCTTAGCCTAAAGCAGGCAAGAACACCACTTGGGAGAGAGGAAGACCTGTACTCAGAAGTCTCCCTTACCTCCTCTCATTTATTGGATTTTCTTGTTTGTACTGCAAAAATAATTAAATAAAAATGTAAATGGGGGGTTGCAGAGGGAAGGGAGAATTGGTAGAACCATTTCATCCTCTCATTAGACTTAAGTGCTCTTATTTCTGTTAACAGCATAGTTGGATATAGGCCAATGAATTTTATTCAAAGAAAGCACACTTTATATAAATGCTTAGGGCTTTGGAGCTGGTCAGGCCTAAAACAATAATCCCTGAAACAGCAATAAAAAGGATCAATGAATGTGCCTTGTACCATCAATGTAAACAGAAGAAGAGAAGACTTTGGATTTTTACCCTGCTTTTCTCAACCGTAAGGAATCTCAAAGCAGCTCATAAATTCCTTTCCTTTCCTCTCCCCAGAACATACACCTCGTGAGGTAGGTAGGGCTGAGAGAGCTCAGAGAGAACTGTGACAGGTCCAAGGTTATCCAGCAGGCTTCATGTGTCAAAGCGGGGAAAACACATTTTGTTCACCAGACAAAAGTCTGCCACTCATGTGGAGGATTGGGGAATCAAACCCAGTTCTCCAGATCTGAGTCCACTGCTTTTAACTACTACACCACACTGGCTCTCAGTAGCAACTTACTGAGTTATATTCATGATCCTGACACATTCCTGCCTTTGACATTCGCTCCAAAAGCAAGTATAATTCACAGACATTGTTATGTACCATGTTTCTCCAAAAATAATTTTTGATCCCAAAGATGCACTATGTCTTATTTTCAGGGGATGTCTTATTTTTCCGCTCCACAGCTGCATGCTCTGGTGTTCTGTTTGACGGGCATGCTTCCAAACAAAAACTTTGCGATGTCTTACTTTCAGGGGATGTTTTATATTTAGCACTTCAGCAAAACCTCTACTACGTTTTATTCTCAGGGAATGTCTTATTTTTGGGGAAACAGGGTATGTATCCTCCCCCCCCCCTTTGACTGTCTTGTCCTAAGAGTGTTTGGATTATACCATGTGTGTGTAGGTTCACAACTGCTCTAAATAAATCCTTTCTTCCCATCCACCAATCCAAGGATAGATAGCTTGGATAATAATGATCATGAGGGTGGTGTGATTCCTCATAACTGTTTCCTCCTCATGATACATGGGATTGTGACGGAGGGTAGTTCAGTTTTGTAAGACCTCGAAAGCTAAGTAGAGTCAGCACTTGGAAGAGAGACCACCAAGGAAGACTTGTAGAGGAAAGTAATGGCAAACCACCACAGCTTCTCACTTGCCTTGAAAACCCCTTGCTGTAAGCTAGGTGCAACTTGACAGCACTTCAAACACACACACGAGATTGAGGAGGGTGAATTTCTTAAAAGGAAACAAGCCAAGTTCTGTGACAATTCATGCTGAAACCCCTATTTACTCCAATTCACAGTATGCTCACTGGACAAAATCTTAGGTCAGTGAAGTACCATTATAACTGGATGTTCTATGGTAATTTAGATAAAACTGCATTCAAGGGCAAATCATGTATTTATTCTGTTTTTTCAGGAAACTGTTAAAATTGGTTTATTATACTAGGAAATGAAGTAGGCTGCTTCATATAATAGCCGATGTAGCACAGTGCTTACACAGTTGGAAGTGGAAAATCCAGGTTCATATCCGCACACATCTTTCTAACTCACTGGATGGGCCTAGACAAATCACTGTTTTTCAGCCTGACCTACTATATGTTATTGTTGTGAATCTAAATGGCTGTTCTGAGCTCCTTGGTTGGGATACAGAAGTAATAAATACAGAACAGTCATATTTTTTAAATAAAAAAGTTGTAGGAAAAAATCATGTATTTGTAAAAGTAGCCTATTCAAATTAATCTGTAATAGACCTCAGCCTCCAGACTTAGGTTTTATCCAAGGTATTTCAAACAAGAATTCAAATTATTTCTATTCAGCAGCATAATATAGGACTTCCGAAGTATTACTGTGTATTTTTTCTGTGTGGATCGTAATTTATGGTTATGAATAGTTACTGTCGCAGTAAATCTGACTGATACCAATGACAAGATATAATTTCAACAATATCAAAACGGGAGGGGGAAAGTTACTTGGCTATACACCTGATTTCAACTCAGTTGCTTGGGACCTTGTCTCTTTAAGGACCTGGAAAGTCACTTGTATCAACATATACTCATAGTAGCTGCCAAGGTATATAAATGTGGTGATGACAGGACACACGAATAATTTAATGAATACCTCCAACTATATATTGAATGGACTATATTTAATGAAAACTGGTGTACATTCAACCATCGGCAATTGAGTAGGAGTGGGACTTTACCATTTTGCCCAATTGCTATAGCTACCTTGCTCCAGAATTTTTGTTCCTAGAAATCAGTGAAGCCTCATGAACAGCTTAAGGAAACTGCTGCCCTATTTTCAGAATTCAATAGTTGGATACATAGTATTATTTTTAGGCTTATTAAGATGAATTACTTTAACATGTGTTGGTATATGATATCTCGCACAAGATATCCCAGTTTTCAGGGGCGTAATGAGGCAGCCCCGGGCAAACTGTAGCCCTGGGCAAAACCTGAGTTGGATGCCCCCCCCATGGGCGGCCACTCCACCATGACCAAATTTTTTTTGCACCAGGACATTGGTGCCTGCAGGGGGTGCATTTTTAGCCATATCAACACCAAAATTTCAGCATATCATCAGGAGACTGTCCTTATGCTACTCCCCAAGTTTGGTGAGGTTTGGTTCAAGGAGTCCAAAGTTATAGACTCCCAAAGGGGGTGCCCCATCCCCCATTGTTTCCAATGGGAGCTAATAGGAGATGGGGGCCACAGTTTTGAGGGTCCATAACTTTGGCCCCCCTGAACCAAACTGCACCAAACTTGGGGGGTACCATCATCTCCAGATGATACCCTGAAATTTTGGTGCCGATACATCCAAAAATGCACCCCCTGCAGGAACATCCCAGAAATTTTCCCAAGAATCTTTGTTCTGCATTGAGTTTCCTGCATTGCTGTCAATGGGGGTTGCAGAGCTGGGGGGGCACATTTCTGAAGGCACAGTCTCAAAACTTTCAGGGTCTCATCAGGAGACTGCCCTAATGATACCCCCCAAGTTTGGTGCAGTTTGGTTCAGGGGGGCCAAAGTTATGGACCCTCAAAACTGTAGCCCCCATCTCCTATTAGCTCCCATTGGAAACAATGGGGATAGGTGGTATCTCCCTTTGGGGAGTCCATAACTTTGGACTCCCTGAACCAAATCTCACCAAACTTGGGGGGTAGCATAAGGACAGTCTCCTGATGATACGCTGAAAATTTGGTGCCGCTAGCCTAAAAACTGCGCCCCCTGCAGGCCAAAAATGGAAAACCACTAAAATACCCAAAAACGAACCCAGCATTTTGATGCCCCCCACAAGGTGATGCCCTGGGCAGCTGCCCACCTTGCCCAATGGGCATTACGCCAGTGCCAGTTTTGCAAGATACTCTACAGAGAAAGGCACCATGGAAAGAAATGAGAGTTTCCCAGGTGATTATTTTCATCACATGAATACAACAATGTATACTAGTATTAAAAACTGATGTCTCAATGTCTTACTTCCAAGTAATGATTCTGTTTCAAGGATATCTTTTTTCCCAGCACTCACTTGTTACTTGTTTTGTTTGTTTCCCCCAAGTCGCTTGAGAATGTTGTTAAAAGTGACAACAAATATCTTTATATCTTAAAGTCACAGTTTACAAAGGTGTAATCTGTAATCTTTCATGCATCTGATGAAATAGATTTTGGTTCAGAAATACTTAAACTGTAGTTAAAGATGTGAAGTTCCAGGGAAGAAAAAAAACACGGGGAGGGTATTTTTTTCTGGATTTTTTCCCTGTCTTTTAATTTTTTCCAACAGAAAAAAATCTTATGACATAGTTTTAGAGAATAACCAACATTGATCAGGAGTAGAACACCTAGGCCCCTTCCACACATGCAGAATAATGAACTGCCAATCCACTTTCAATGCACTTTGCAGCTGGATTTTACTGTGCAGAATAGCAAAATCCACGCAAACAACTGTGAAAGTGGATTGAAAATGCATTATTCTGCATGTGCGGAAAGGGCTCTAGATTCAAGTCCAGTAGTGACTTAAAGACCAACATGATTTTGGGGATATAAGCTTTTGAAAGTCAAATCTATGACAAAAAGGAGTTTTGCCTCTCAAAAACTTATGCTCCCAAATTTTGTTGGTCTATGAGGTAAGGCTGCCAACCTCCAGGAAGTGGCTGTAGATCTCCCGCTATTATAACTGATTTCCATATGATAAGATATCAGTTCACCTGAAGAAAATGGCCACTATGGAATGCAGTCTCTGCAACATTACATCCTACTGAAGCTGTCCCTCTGCCAAACCCCACCCTCCTCAGGCTCCACTCTCAAAATTTCCAAGTATTCCACAACCCAGAGCTGGCAACGCTACTCTAATTGACTTGAAGACAGCTGTCCAATGATTTTTTTTTCTTTTATAGTGAGATGCTTCTAAACACAAGGTGGGCATGCTGTAGACAGCTCTTAATCCAAGATGCATTTCTGCACCTAGAAAGGTACCAAAACTTTCATGAGGCAAGCATGCAGAGCTTTCATTGCTTCTCAACATTTGTATGCCTTCTGTTGTCCATTTGATCTCACACAGTTGACCTTTCACCTCTTCCTCCATGATACATTTATCCACAGAATAGATAAAAAGTAGCTTATTGCCCTATCTTCCAAGAGAGAGGGGAAAAAAATCAGAAGGTCATGGGGCAGAAACTGCTCCAAAGCTTCAGAGGAGAATTATAAGTGTCATTGAGAACTTTGTCTTGCTAACCAGACAGCAAAAATATAATACATCTGCTAAGATAATAAGGGTGCATCCGTTTGCAGTTTTCTCAAGTATTAAGTGTATTTACAATTTTACTTGAACAAAATTAGCACATTTATAACTGTTAAATTCCATAAATATGTCAAATATTGCATTTTATTTATATATTTGATTCATTTATAGCTTACCATTCTGCCCATGGGAACCCAAAGGGCCTTAAGTTATCATTCATTTATCTTGTCATGTCCTCACAACAATGTAATGAGGTAGGTTAGGCAGGTCACCCAGTGATCTCTTATGGCACAAATGGGAATTTAAACCTGGGTCTTCCAGATAGTAGTCCTGCACTCATAACCACTATAATCCACTGACTCTTATTTTATGTTGTTAAAGCAGTCAAATTAGTTTGGGTTTGTTATAAAAGTAAGTATTACTTTTAAAAAACTGAAAAATCTCTTTTTGCTGTGACTTCAACATTTCCAGAAATTTTATACCTCTAGCTATAGCACTCTGTTAAACCACAACACAGTTCTCTGTTGTCTGATTGCAGCAGGAAGCCATTCCTATAAATAAAATGACAGAACTATAAGAATTGCTTGACTGGTCCACATATTACTTATTTTCTTTATTGCTTCTCCCCTCTTCCATAATTTAGTCAGACACTGATTCTGAAAACTGTTGCTGAGCCACTTTGTCACATATTATCATCATTTCTAAACACAAAGCATTCAAATGTCCTTCAATGCAGCAACTTTATTTGCCATTGCTTGAAGCCTAATCAACAATAAAAAACTCTTTTTCCCTCTAAGCCTATCCTAACGATATAAGTTTTCAAACGTTTATTCTATGCTGAAGTATTAGAAGATAAGAGGCCAAAAACCTAGTAATATTCGGCTTTCCTCTGAAGACAGGAAAAAATTGATTATTCCTCAACTCATCAAGGAGAAATTTAATATTATATCAAAGTCATATTGCAACCATTACCTGGCAAAGTTCTGGGCCTGTGCAGTCTGTGATCACTACTATGGTTGCTGAATTATTCAGTGGCCTGGCACCATCATTGGTAGATACTATTTGATTCCAGAATTCCCATGATGATTCTTTGGCTGATATCACTGACAATTCTATTACCATTCTAATTGATCTCTAAAATGGTTTCACATGGATGGATGTTACAGTTACTTTTCTACCCTATCTGACTAGTTACAATCTGTGATTACTCTTACTATAATGCAAATGTTCGATTATGGAACAGTGAGACAATGAACACAGAACAGATGGTGAAAGAACAAATATAGCACAACATAGGTTCATGTTGGAGCTTATTCCATGCCTTTTGGGAGGGTTTTTAATAAGGGTTTTATTGCTGACGCTGTTTTATTATATTGATCGCTGTGTTTATTTTAACGGGCTTTTAATTGTATATGTTGTATATTTATGTTGTTCACTGCCCAGAGCCCTTTGGGGGTAGGGTGGTATATAAAACTCAATAATAAGTAAGTAAGTAAGTAAGTAAGTAAGTAAGTAAGTAAGTAAGTAAGTAAGTAAGTAAGTAAATAAATAAATTATAGCAGCAAATCTGAACTACTTCTTTGCCCCTGCTGCCTGTGATCAGTATTACCTATCATAATTATTTTAAGTAATATCTAGCTTAATTACTTCTGGACCCTAATCTGATGAGGCTGACTGCCTAATAACATGATGTGATACATCTATAACAGACACAATCTCCCACAAATTATTGGACTTGGACTCTCCCACGTTGGAAATATGTAAAGCTGGAGTGACCTTGTCTCTGTCTCATCACTCGTAGTGGGGTGATCTTCTGCTACTATGAATGGCTGGCTGAGATCATCAGGCTTATTTTTAGTATCTTTTTGCAAGAAGGAATTGTCCCTAGACTTCTTAAGCAATTCATAATACCGCCACAACTTAAAAGTAAAGACAATCCTAAATTCCTTGTGAATCCTGTAGATTGGGGGAGGGGGAGGGGAGAGAGAGAGAGAGAGAGAGAGAGAGAGAGAGAGAGAGAGAGAGAGAGAGAGAGAAATTTGGCCAGTCTTTAAGCCAAAGTGAGAAAAAGGTAGTAGTAGGATGGCTCCAGATTTGTTTTTGTTTGGATAAGGAACTTTATATTGGGCTGGAAGGAGGGATTACACTAGTCCTTTAAAAATCTACCTTGGCCAACATAGTACTTTGAAGTGCTGTTCTGACATACATAGCTTACATCATTCCTGTCTGACAAAACATCTCTTTCTGTAATATCACATGCACAATTAATATACACACACAAAGAAATAATCTTAAAAGTCTTTTTACTACTTTAAATAGGACAGGCAGCACAAGAGGTGGAGTTTCCTCAGTAATGACATACTCTGATAATGAAACTCCCTGTTCAGGAAGCTTCCGTAACAACAACATCATCAAAGAGCTTTACATTGTGGAATTTATTGTTAAATCCTGGTATTTATTTTGGGCTTTTATTATAGATTGTACTGATGTTCATTGGTTGTATTTTCTGTGTTACTGTTATGAAGTTCCAACTGTTACTAGTTCCAACAACTTTTGTTGCAAAATACTCGGGGTGTGTGTGTGTGTGTGTGTGTGTGTGTGTGTGTGTGTGTGTGTGTGTGTGTGTGTGAGTGTGTGTGTGTCCATTCAATAATTAAATATCCAAACACTGGGATCCTGAAATTAGACCAGCAAATATATGAAACACAATTCACTATCCCTTTAAAAACATCTCCCATGACCCTAGAATTCTAGGCACAAGAACACAAAAAAATGCCATGTAAGGTCATAGTAAAATCTAGCTCAGCAATCTATATAACCAGTCTTGGTCAGACAATTAATAAGATTTAGATGCAGGTCATGACACCTTTTCATGACACTAAAGGGGTGAAGTACCTCATCTGGTGATAGGGAGTTATTAAAGTTATTACTTTATTATATTTTCACCATCAGAACAAGTCTCTTCTGGCTGCAAAATGCCTTGGCCTGTTTCAGATAGCAGTTATGTTTTCATAGTTCTGAGCAGAGTAGCAAGATAAAAAAAAATCACAGTCGAGCTGACAATGTGATGTCACTTCCAGAAAAACCTAAAAGTGATGTCAGGCCTCTCTAGGAATTGTGAAAAACTCTGTGGCTTTATCATATGGTTTCTGCAGTTCCTGGAAAGGTGTGAGCTGCTCTCCATGACACCCTGACAATTCCTATCAGTTGCCAGGCATATTGATTTGCTCCAAATTCCCTCTTGCTCACAAGTATATAGAAATGCAGGTTCTCTTTGCTTTTCAGTGTGGACACATTTGTCACGAATGACCAGACTTTCATTTCTCACAGAAAAAACAGACAGCTTTTGATACAGTTCTACTTGTGCAGTTAAGGTCTAGGGTGGGCCAAGAATCTGGGAAGCAGTCTGTCCAGGCCATACAATGCCTCCTGGAGGCCCACTTTCACAATAACGTATACTCTACTCCACAGAAAGATGATAGTGGGGTTGTATATTCCTCCATCACAGAACAAAACATGCTGGATCTTCTTTGTTGTAGAATGCTCTGCCTGAGCCCTTGTGTCTACCTAGCCCAGCTCCCCACTCCACTTGACAGTAGTTCAAAACACTATAAATGCTCTTATATAAAAGTACCATGTTCAATAATGCACAAAATAATGGTTTCAACAAAGGCAGCACATAAACATGAATGATAATTCTCATATTTATTCAGGACTACATTCTAATGCAGACACATACGATTTTCTCAACTGCTGCACCTCAACTCACCATACTATCAGCTTTCTGTGGAAATATAAAATGGGTTACTTTATAGACACATACTTGTTCAATTTTTCTAAAATGCCACATTTTATTTTCTGTACTAACATCCTATGTAAATGAGTTCCATGGTATGAAGAACTATAACACGGGGCACAGGGCATATCTGTTGCCTTTCAATTTGTATATCTTTAAGAGAAAATAATTTTTTTTAAATGGAATTATTCTCTCACAGTTTTTTGTCAAGCTTGTTCACTAATATATTTTAGCCTGATTAAGTTTTGGAATGTCGATAAATGCCAGGTAACCTGTTAAACATACACAGTGCCAGCTGTGGTGCCAGCTGTTCAGTTAAACATTTTCGCACCAAATCTGCTGGATAAAAAAAAAATAAAAACATTTGTTTTGGAGGTGGTTTGTAGCAAATGAAATTATAAATTATGAACCCCAGGTGTTCCTGTGGTTTTTTGTTTCTTTAAAAAAGAAACATTTAACTACATCAAACCTATTATTTATTCTGTCTCCTTAAGACTCCTAAAATCCAGATGGAGCTGATATAGAAAGAAAAAAAACTAGAGGTAAATGCAGTCAGACTTAAAGAGAGATTTTTGTCTCCACTTTTAAATTTGCATCATGGAATCTGAAATATATGAGACTACTAGGAATCTCTCATCTTCTATATTAAGTTTCTGCATATCTTTCAAGATGATTTCAAAGTGTCCTGTGGATTTAAAATGATTTAAAAAAAGAAACAGTATTCCATTACTGATTAATCTTATATGCTACTGTATTTCTAAACCACTCTCACAGTTGAGAGGGAATTTAATTCTTTGAATTCACTGTACTGTACTGATACAAAGCTATGTACATTCAGGTAAGCAAAGAATAATTTGTATATTTATTTGTTACATATACCACTTTTCTTTTTTCATAGGGTTGCCTCTTGGTTGGCTTCAAGCAGCTACCCTGTTAATTATGTCCCCTGCAGAGAGATATCTGTCCTCTGCTATTTTTATACAATTCTTGCTGCATTAGCAGTCAGGGATGTGGTAAAGTGTAACGGGGTAGATTCAGGTTACCCTGGACCAATCCACACATTTTATTTTGTGTCAGTGGGCACAATGGAAGTGAATTTTAGTATTTTTCTCTCTCTCAGCATATAAGAGGAAGCAAACACTGATTAGTATTTACTGAAGGGCTATGTTTCTTTCCAATGGCCAGAGAGCCAAGCAATGTAGAATATCAAGACAGTTTTGACTGAAGTTCCTCCCATGCCAGTGAAAAGAGTCTTCCCTAATACCTGTGAATCATCTCCAAAAAAACACAGAGGAGTACATGATAATCAGGTACTGGTAGCTAGTGCAAAGGACTGAAGTACATTTTTAATATTTGGCAAAATATCAGTTTTCGCTGATTAGATTTTAATGCCACATTAGATATTGACCCTTAAACTCAAAATTCTGTATTTGCAACTGAAATTTGATCTCACAGTCTAAAGATTGTCCATATTGCTTTTCAAATACCATCTGTTTATGAGAATGTTTCAGTTGAATAAACAAATGAATGAAATTAGTTCAAAATGTACTAAATGCAACTGGAAATCAGGCATTCATATTTTCAAATTTTATATGCTGCAGTTGTTTCCTACTGAAAAACTTGAATATTAAATGTAGTATAGAATAACTATAAAATACCAGGAAAATGTTCAAAGGACATTTGCCATCAAAATTTGTAGAAGAGGTTTTTTGAGGTGAAATTCATTTCTGTTCTTGATGTTTCTGTTCAGTTCTTTCCCTCTGGGTCATCTCATAAAAGCTGTGTCTAGGTATACCACTTCAATCCTCTAGCAAGAACTCACATTATACAAAAAAATCCTTGTGCATAGAAAACTTGATGTTAGGGAGAACGGCTCTTGACATATTCATTTTCTATATGGAAGAACATTAAAATTAATCTTTCTTGTGTAGCAGGTACAACCCAGATTTAAGATTATCATATGAGCTCAGGGCCCCAGTTAAGAAGATCTCAAAGTATTTGTGTGCTGGTGTGAGGCAAGCTGCAGAACAAAACGAACAAGTCAGCCTACTTTTTCATATTATGCAGATACTTTCTACAAAGAAAGTGGTTAACTGGCATCCTAACGAGGGCTAACTTAAGCAATCTCAAAACATATATTAAAAAAGAGTCCACTTGGATCAGATCAACAGTATATCTCATCTGGTATGCACAATAGTGGTCAACCAGTTGCCCCTGGCAGGTCCAACAGACCACTGTCCAAGCCCACTTCGGTTGATGTCCCCAAACAACTTGTATTGAAATGCACTCTATGGTTCAATTTATTCTTCATCATACATAATTCAGAAGTACTTTTTGCTGCTGCTACCTGCAGCTTCTACTGTGCTATAGTGCTTCACAGTATAGTAGTCTATGTACAGTATAGTATATACCTGGTAGTTGGGTGTAATGCACAATTCTTGGTCAAGCTAGGGGACAGTTTGCATAACACACTGGGATCTGTGGGTAACAACCAGCCACATCTGTGGGGGGGGGGTTCTGCCCATGTAAAGTGGCTTGGAGCTGCACTGGTGGATTTGCCCCAGTGGAGGGGTGAAACCTCCAGTGCATCGCTGTTGTGGCCCTCCCTGATGCTAGGATGTGGCACTGGACATTACGCCAGCATCCCAGCAACCATTGCCACAGATGGCATTCACTTTCTCCACCCCATGCATAATTTTTATACACCTCTACCACATTCTCCTTCAGTCAGGTCTTTCTGGTGAATAAAACCCTAAACATTGTTGTCTTGTTTAATAATACTTTTAAGGTTTTTTTAAAAAAAATGCTTTCTATTCTGATAATGAATGCTTGAACCCATAAAATGTTTATATTTTAAGAAATATTAATAAATATTAAAAGAGGGGACCCACAAAAGTAACTGGGGTGTGTGTGTGTGGAATCCCATCTATGCTTTCTCCTCACTCACTTTCCAGCCCTGCCACAGTTGGGCAGGCCTGCCAGTGGCTCCTGGGCAATACAGTGGAGCCTCTTGAAAAGCTACCCTCATGTTTGTCTGCACAAAGTCAACACACACTGGATTTGGCATTCATGTGACTACTGCAACACATGGCATACAGAGCTGGAAACAACCGTGAATAATTTAATAACACAGGTCCCACATTTTGAGATCAGCCCAGGCCAGATTGCCAACACCATTGAAAAAAATATGTTTGGCTATTATATTTTACCATTATAAGATTAAACTGAATGCATCTAGTCTACATTGACAAAGAAGCTATTGTCAAATGCATTTATATTCCATAGTTATTCTTCTTTGATGTCTTACTATAAAACAGTTAAACATGCTTCAGACTAAAAGGCAAATATCTTTCTTTTCATACTTGTGAGGGGAAAAAATCACAGGGCTGACTTGAATGTGCATTTTTAGAGACCCTGACTGAAGCGAGGGAAAGGACATGGCCATTATGCCACCAGCAGCTCTGCACAAAACACAGTTTTCCAAACAGCATTCTTAGTCAAAAGAGAAAATCTAACAAACCTGAAATTGACTTGCATATGCTGGTTCATCACTGAAGCACCGCAAAATTGAATAACAATGAATGAATAGGTCATCCTAGACAGAGAACTTTCATATCAGATTATCTTAAATGTAATGTCTTCTAACATTTACGTATCCAGCTGCCAAATACAGAAATCAGCTAATATTCTAGCATGTATGGATAACATGAGCAATGCTAAAGGTACCTGAACAAATCATTTCAGAAGGAATTACAAGACTACAGAGTAATGTCACAACTCTAGGTATCTTTTTCCATTAGAATGAAAGTAACATTGAGCAGCATGTTCTGTGACATAACTGTGAAAGTCAGAAAATGTAACTTTTTACTTTCACGCAGACATTCTTTTTATGGAGAGCAAGCATGGTGTAGTGGTTAAAAGTGGTGGACTTTAACAGGAAAAACAGGGCAAGGAGAAGGTGATTGTACTGTTACAGTAAACAAAAGCAATTCATTACTATAATTAGAACAGGAATCCCAGAAATGCTACAGCAGCCCAATCTTAACTTTATTCAGGGCACATTATTATTATTATTATTATTATTATTATTATTATTATTATTATTATTATTATTATTATTATTATACATAACAACACAGCACAAGTGTCTGGAATTCATCTCTGAATATCGAGTCCTTCCCAAGGACCTAGGATATTAGAGGTATTTGCGTAGAATATGTGCAGTTCCTAGAAGTGCTGCTTTCTGCAGCATGTGGACTGATGTTCTGTCCAAGTTTAGGCTTTTCCAGATGTTTTCAAGATTTCTTGGGATTCCTCCTAGAGCACCGACTACTAGTGGGATTACTGTTGTTCTTTTTTGCCACAATCGATTCAACTTCAATTTGTAAGGTCCTTGTATTTTTTGTGATCTTTTCCAGACTCTTTGTCCTCTCACCCTGCTTGTCAACTGGCACAGCAAACATCGTATGAGAATCCAAACCTGTTTCTCCTCTCTCACTGTTATGTCTGGCGTGTTGTGTGCCAGAGTGTCTGTCTGTCCGTCTGTGTAATTCTAAAGGTCCCAAGAGTATTTTTTGCTTCTTCATTTTCTGTGGAGTTCTCTGGCTTGTGCTTCGTTATCTACAGGTCTCTTGCCTACAGGGGCAGGCCCGTGCTTTTTTGCAAAGGTTCCAGTGGACCATTGCTGCTAGCCTATTGTGACGTTCGAGATAGTCAGTTTGGGCTATTTTCTTACAGCAGCAGATGATGTGCTGTAATATTATTATTATTATTATTATTATTATTATTATTATTATTATTATTATTATTATTATTATTATTATTATTATTATTATTAATTCTATTTGATAGACCGCTCTATCCCAAGAGGGTTCATGTTTTGGCCATAGATAGTTACATCTTACCTGCTGTTTCAGAACAAACTGCAAATATGTGAAAACCCCTCCAAAAAAAGAAGGTGAAATGCACCAATATCACATATTTGGCTATGTACCCAAGCACACAGATCAGGCACTACTTTTATTTCTGGGATAACCAAATGTCATTAGCACAGACTTAGCAATATAGTTTTAAACTGAATCACGCACCAAGAGTCAAGCTGCATGTTACATGCAAACGCAACCACTTGGTAACCAAATGTCTGCTTAAAAACTCATTTTAGAACTGAGAGACTGGAGAGAGAGAAGTAGCTGTGCAGCCTTTTATTGCCTGCTCACCTCCCAGCCCAACTCCCCCCGCCCACTGCCCTGAATAAATGAATATTAGAAATTCCAAATATGGGGACCACTAAGGGGCTTAGTATTTTCAAAATAATTAATAATTTCAGTTCCTTTGGTTCTGAGATTTTAGAATTAATGCAAGCAATTAAATATAAAGTATCTTTTTCTTGACAATTAAACTGTAATAGAACAATCATAATTGTTCGTTTCAGTTTCAGCCTACATCTGGGTGAACTATGTGCCCTTGTTCCAAGTCCTATGAAACTGGAATTTGAAATACAATCAAGAAAAGAGAAAGTCTGCCTTTATGAGGGTGGCATGTGCAACAGAACAGAAGGAAGCAAACAGCTGGTTTGGCAGGCTTGCTGATGCATGATCTTACAGGCTCACTTCACAAGAAGTAGTGGTTGATTAACAGCTGGCCAGTAAAAGATAGACCTCATGGAGCTCATGGGCCTAGCAGTAAGAAACATAATGTGGTGAGCTGAATTTCAAAATATTGCAGCTCCATAAAAAAGCAGTAACTCTGTACATATCTAATTTCACATCCCCTCCTGGACCTATGGCTAAAAATAATGTCACCATATACACTGGCTTGTCTCAGATAAAAATGAAGAATGGAAAGCTTGTGGATGTTCAGTATATCACCTCCTCAATTCCCTTTTTGTTACTAGAGATATATTATAAAAGCAGTGTAGGAAATTTAATTTGTAAAGTGTTAATTTAGAAATAATGGGAAACAATGGGAAATGCAGTCAACCCTTTTGGGGACCCATAGAATAGAACCCAGATAACCAGATTTCACCAAATTTGGATGTTCTTATCAGGAGAGTCTCCAGAAGCCATCCTGCAAATTTGGTGCCTCTTCCTAAGGACATTCCCAGAAATTCCCCTGAGGCTACAATGGCAGGTCAATTCAAATGGGAGAGTCTATGTGGAAACAGGCCCTTTAAAGATTAAATAGATGAAACCCAATAATCAAACACCAATTTGAGTTATTGGGATTTGTTACTATTTGGCTCAAGATTTTTTCCTTGTTCTTATTATTCGGCCCTGAAAAAACACTGAAAAAGCTGAATAGGACTTTTGGGTTTTTTTTTTTTTGCTGATTTGACTTTACTGAATCAACAAGCCTGGTTCAGACTGACTCCCAAGGGAAAGAGTTTTAAACTATAACTTTAACCACAATTCTACTAACAGCTTGGGAAAACCTTTCTTTACAATAACTCTGAAAGGGGAGATTCTAGTGTGCAATTTCTCCCTGCTTGCATTCACTACAAAACTGCAAAGAAATCACCAGCTCCCTCAGTCAAGCTCTGGGCTTTCTCTCAACTGCTACAGACCAAATGGACTGAGAAGATGGGTAATATGTGAAGAACTTTACTAACTATTCATGCTATATGACCTTTTGCTCCCTAGGACCTAATTCTGAACCTTTTAATAGGAATAAAACATAGAAGTAAAAATGACATGGATTACAAATGCATCAATTGCGAACTGTGAGGACACTATCAAATTTGGTATATAGAGGTTATGTGTCAGGTTTTGGGTTTTTAATTCCAGGCACAGATGTCACTAGCACCAATAGAACTCATTGATGCTACCAATGATTAGTGACAGAGAATAAGCATGAATTTTCAAAATAATAGTAGACATAAAATAAAAAATCACGTTTGCTTATATAATTTGATTGTTTAGTTCTGTCATTTTAGAAAGAGTACATTTTGTAACCCTGGCCTTCATCCCCTTCCTTATAAAATATTGAAGTTCATATTATTTCTCATACCATGTACTGCAAAAATGTCAGTTTCCATGTTTGTATGGGTGGATAGCAGAGTGTCCCAGCCGAGAGCAAGCCTAAGGCAAAACAGCCTGTTTCAGAAAGTTAATCTATGAGTTACTCCAGGCAATGATCTGGACGTCTCATAAGAAGGATATGCATCTTTGATTATCTAACCCTACCAGAGTACTTCAGTGATATAATGGAATCTGCACATCTCCTGAACGCCACACCTCGCTAAGCTGCTTTTGGAAGCTCCCTGTGCTTTTGAGAAAACGTTTCTCCAAACCATTGCTTTCTCCCTGCATTTCCTCAACCTATTGATACACTTTCCCTAAATCCAATCAATCCCTTCCTAATCTGATGCCTCAGCCAAATTTGAATAACTTAAGTGGAGGCTCCAAAGAGTTACTCTGCATAAAAAAGTTTCTCATTCTGTGCTTCCTGATTTAATCTAAGAACAATTGACTCCATTGTTCCGGGATTTAGAATAATAGATAGAGCTTTTTGATTAGCTGAAGCCAGCAAGTCCAGCATGGGAAGTTCCAGAGAATCTAGGAAAACGAAACTTAAACTTACCTGTTCCCGCCCCTACCTGCGCAAAAGGGTATAAAAATACTGTGCACCCCAACTCCAGTGCTCAGTACTAGCTTGCACCTCTCTTGGTCTAGTTAAGTTGAGACACAATATTGTCCTTCGCTTGGATTCAGATGCTGGTCATTTGAATCCTTGCCTTCTACAAGATCTTCTTCAGCTGAATTTAGCTAACATATAGTCCCCGCTTCCCCAACTCCCTGCGCTATCATCCCCCCTATCTTTCCTACCTATCTATATATTAGGAACTGTGTGTATGTGCCTTAACGTCTCACTGTGTGATTGTTTGCAACCAAAATTTATATAAAAACATATTTAAAACTACAATTTGGTCTTTTGTAAATTCTCTGCAGATACGTTTCAAACCGTTTCTGGTATACATAGTCTTAAAAGATCCCTACCCAGGCTGCCTCTCACATTGCCAAGCCGAGTTATTTTTCCCATTGCTACTTTAAAATAGTTGTGTGCTATTACACTCTTAGCAGCTGGTAGAGATTCCTTAGAAATAAATTCACAACGTGTGAAATCTGGGTAACAATTTGGTTACAATAAGTTAAAAGTGAGAGTATGCTGCTTTACTGTCTCAAACACAGTACCTGTGCTCTTAAAAATGTACATTTAGTAACCCTATAGTACAGTAATTTATAGTGAGATAATGCCATAATACAACATTGCTGATTATAGAAACTCTCCATACTGTTACAAGTAAACTAAGTGTCTGTGCCAGATCACTACACTGGTGTGCAGGTAAATGGATGTCTGGACTACTTCTTAAATAAATGAGATTATATGGAAGCAGCATTTGTCAGATAGTGCTCTCCACATCTTTCCATTCTATGGTTCTATCAGTGCAAAACGAAGTTAAAACAACAGCAGAAGTCATGCCTCATCTACCAACTGTGAGACTGCCTGTTTGTGATAACAGTCTGTATCTAGGTCAGTGGTATGAATACAATGCTGGCAGACTGAATCGCTTCAGTGAAAGTTATCATGGAGTAAGTGATATGATGAAATGTTACCCGAGATTTCCTGCGGTAACTTGTCAAAACACCCTATTCTAAAAAGACTAGTCACAGATCACAAAACACACAACAACCACTTTCATACACATTATCAAATTCATATAAGATATTGTCTGTTTTACTGTGGCTAATCGCTACAGATTCTAAACCACAAAACATTGAACCAAAGCTGTATTTATTCTGAAGCTTTACTGTAATGTATATGTTCAAAGGAGATAGTGGACAGATGTTTTATGTACTCAGATAATCAAAAAGCTCTTGTTTAATACACTATTTGTATCAGGAAGGCTATTTCTCCATTTTACTGTAGATCTACTACAGTGTAAGCTTAATATTTTCAAACTCCTAATATAAGCATTAAGCAGAACGTTAGAAGAGGTAAACCTACTGTTTGCTGATCACTGCTAATAGTGTTCAAGTTTTGGAATATATGGGATGAATCCTACATGTCCCTTTAAACCCTCACCCAGCTCACAAAAAGACTTTGCAGAGTATACTGAGACCTGCACACCAAAAGGGTTAGAAAAGGCTGCTGTAAGGAAAGCATAATCATGCCTCCCTCTTGTACCAGCAGAAAAGTTGGTATGATCTAACCTCTTATTTGAATTGGTTACAGCTACTCCCTAAGGGGGTGGTGCCAGTGCCTATTAAAGAGGTGGTGATCTGCCCCCTTTTGAAGGGGTCCTTCTTGGACCCTATAGAACTAGACAATTATTGCTCAGTGGCCAACATCCCATTTTTGGGCAAGGTCTTAGAGAAAGTGTCAGCAGCTCAACTGCAGACGTGCTTACAGGAAGCTGATTTTTTGGACCCGTTTGAATTTGGTTTCAGGTGTGGTCAGGCATGGAAAAGGCCTAGGTATTGGGAAAGAAACCGGAAGAATGCCACCCTGTTGATTCTCCTGGATCCCTCAGCAGCTTTTGATATCATAGACCACAGTATTTTTCTGGAATTTTGCTGGAAATGGGGTTGGGGAGTACTGTACCATAGTGGTCTTCTTCCTAGTTCCAGGGTTGGTTTCAGAAGATAGCATTGGGGGACTCCTGCTCACAGTCCTGGGAGCTCCTTTGTGGGATCCCCCAGGACTGTGTCAGATGCTGTTTAACATTTATATGAAGCTTCTGGGTAAGCTCATTGGAGATCTGAAGCTGGGTTTCACCAATATATGGATGACATTTCATGTCTCCATTTCACTGGAGTTGAAAGAGGTGGTCCGTGATCTAGACCATTGCCTGGAAGCAGCTATGGCCAGGATGAGGACCAATAAACTGAAGCTGAATCCAGATAAGATGGAAGTTCTCTGTGTTCCAGGTTCCTAAGTCCATGAGATCCAGGGGAACTCTGTTCTGGAATGGGTTGTGCTGCCCCAGAAAGAACAAGTGAAAGACATGGGGTGATCCTGGATTCATCACCATCCCTTGAAGCTCAGATGGCCGCAATGGCCAAGAAGGGCTTCCAGTAGCTACGTCAGGTTTGCCAGCTCTCCCCATTTTTGGACAAAGGGGACCTGGCCATAGTGTTACATGCTCTGGTAACCTACTGATTGGGCCCTAGATGGGCCTACCCTTGTTGACGATCTGGAGGCTGGAGTTGGAGCAACATGCTTGCGCCTTGCCTACCTAAAAGAACACCTGGGCTCATATGTACCTGCCAGGGCACTCCCAAATTATGGAGGGTAGAGGGCTTTCTCTGTGACGGCTTTCTCTGTGATTGCTTTCTTTGGCTTTCTTTGTGATTGCCTCCAGTCTTAGGAATAACCTCCCCTGAAAAGTTTGCCAGGTGCCTACCCTTTATGGGTTTAGGTACCTGGAGAAGACTTTCCTCTTCACACAGGCATTTACTTAATCTCCCTGGGTGCCCCTTCTATACTGCTGGTTGTGAGGGTGAGGGGTTTGCATTTTAACTTTTGTATGTAGTATTTTTAAGAGATGATTTTATGTATGGGATGTTTTAAGGCTGTAGATGCTTAGAGGTCTTGCATATAGGTGGTACAAATTTAATAAATGTATAAATTATACATACTATAGCAAAAGTTCATAGAAATACTAAAAACTGGATCCCATCAAAAAGATCCATGTGCACAACTGGGGAGATATGTCCCTCATCCCTGAGAAGCAACATTTGGTGGGTTGCAGTGGGAAGGGTGACGGGGAAGAGGACATCCCTCTAGTATGCAGGTTTTGGATAGGATCCAGTCCTAAAACATGAAATGAAATTATCAGTAGTTTCAAGAAAAACACAGGAAACTATAAGTATTTAACATGCTTATGGAATTTACTATCATAAAATGCAATAATGCCATTTTTAAGGCAATAGTATGCAGTAGCTCTACCAGAAACTAGTAGCAAAAATATGGAAGCAGATCCTTCATGTTTCATTTTTTGTATAACATGACTGGGACAAGCAAGAGCAAACAAGACAGCTTTTGCAATCATGCCTGGGTTGTGAGCTTCCCAAAGGCACAAAGTTGCCTGTGTAAAACCAGAATGGTGGACTAAACGATTAAATGGCACTATTTTCACTTACTCCTGGCCCACAAGAACTGTTAAAAAGTTTGACACTTGTGGTTCTCAGGGGCTGGATTACACAGACTGAGATTCTGCTTTGTCCTTATCTGAACTTGTACATATAAAAAAAGAGTTCTACTTTTAGAAATATACTTACCTCTAAGGATTTTTTAAAAGAAACAGTCTGATAAAATCAGTGAACAGAGAGAGGACATGATACACAGTTATTCTGACATAGAATGAATAAAAGTAAGTGAATGCTTGTGTATGGAAATACTTCCAGGATCTGGCAACAAGGCTGATACAAAAGGAAACTTTAAGTATTTAGAAAGCAAAGGACTCAATTTGAGCTAAATGGTTTAAGTCATCCTCTTTTTATTATTTCCAAGGAAGGAAACACCTTCAGAAAAGCGAAATAACTCTTCACACAAAGCACATATGTACTTTTCTATTAAAGTACATAAAGGCTCTAATTATGTTTCTAATTTTCTCCCATACAGTTTTTTATTTTCTCTACAGCTTCCCCCCATATCATGAGCGTAATTACTGCACACCTTATCTTGAATCTTTTCAAAGGACTATGGAAGCAAAACCAAGAATAATGTTCCCTTCAAGACTCTCTCCATGCAAACTAATCTGCTGGTTCAACTGCAAATTTTAAGCACTATTTTTAATTCCTACAGTGCTAGTGGAACTCTTAACTTCTAAATGGAGTTAAACCCTTCTAAGTCAGATGAAATCTAAAGTAATAACTCTTCTTAGGACTGGACTGTAAATACCACAGCGGCAATTTCTGGTCTCAGATTGACAGAAGTACTCAGAACACATCAAGAGCTCAACCTATCAGGAGGTGAGTCTCATTGAAATAAATGGGAGTGTTTCATGAGCACTGTCTTTTCATTTCAGTGGATCTTGAACAGAAGAATTCCTACTGAAATGAAAGTCTGCTTAGATATTTTTCTACGGGACGTGTGGGATAATTTCTTTAAATCTGTGAAACATTTCTGCCTGTTGAATCATACCCTGAAGCTTATAAATTATTCACAGAACAAAAACAGTTATTGCTTATCCTCATTTTGACTCACTGCTTTTCAACTACTTCTTCAAAGTCTATGTGGCAACTAGGTTTTTGTTCCTTTTTCTGTTTCAGTCACTTTGTGAACTGTTGCCTTTAACTCCCAGTTCCTCTAAAATGTCATGGAATCAACAAGGTAAGTTAATCAACTAAATCACTCAAAAGCAAAAGCCACATTTTTAAAAGGGAGGGGAAAACAAATTTGGAGACACTCAAAATTATCTCATAGCATGTTTGGCTTAAAATAGACCAAATATCCATTCAAGCCCACATAATTCAAGTGGCCTGCCTGCCAGCAATAAAGGCAGAAATTGGATACTTGGTGAGATTAATTACCTAGATAAGGGATGATAATACAAGTCAAATGGGAATGTAATTAAAGTGCACTTTCCATGAAAATTATTCATTGCTGATGGATCAGGTGACAGATAAATCAGAAAACTTTTTTTTAAAGCTATCTGTTAACTTCAGGTAGGTCCTGCCTCTTAAATGTATAGTAAGTGTAGCTACTGAACAGAATTTTACTACACTACCCTCCCACAACATTATAAGACAAAATATGATATTGTAATTGTGCCTCCAAAAAAAAAAGAGAACAATTAAAAAGTTGTCAGAACTATGTCTACAAAATAGACATCTCATGTTGAATCAACTGGCTGGCAGCTTTCAAGCTTGCTGTTCTTTTAATGTCATAATGGAGATGGCCTCATAAAAAAGGCAAAGTGATGAATTAATAAACTGAACTGTCTCTTGGGTAAAGTTCTTACAGATGAAAGACATGCTGTGATAATCAAGTAGGATCATAAATAAGCTTTAAAATAGTACAAGAACGTCACCTGAGTATTAAAAAGCTACCATATAAATTTGCTGATTCTTCCTTTACCATCCATCAGCAAGAACAGCTGTTACTTTTGGTAAGTGGTACCAGTCCCACCCACTATGGCAAGCCACTCCCAGAACGCCTGTAATTTCACCCATCTGAAGCTCCTATTTCGTCCACCCCTTATCTGCCTACATTAGTTTATTCCATCAGCAATGATAGCTAAATTAAACTTCTGGTTTTGAAAATAGAATACTTCTGATAGAAAATAGAATACATTCTCGGGACAAAGAACAGGGATTGAAGTCACAGTCATACCCTACTTATAAACTGCTGGAATTAGAGTACTATACAAAATGAAAATAAGTGACTTGTCCAAATTCTGTACAAAGCAATCGAGGGGGTCTAAGTGTCAAGCGATGTCTTTGACATCACATTTCTTGATAAAACACCATATCTATTTTATAGAATGGCATCAACACTCTAAAGTTATGCTACTGAAATTTGCTTAGGATGACACTGCTAGTGAGACTGTTATTAAGAGCTGTTTGCCTTAACTGAGTAAAAACTAAACATCTGAGAGAATAGTGCTGTCAAAGTTTGTGACAGGAACTACTGTTATCAGCTTGAGTGCTGGAAGAAAGCAATTACATACCGACCAAGTATACTGAGGGAAAGGTTTATTGGAAGAAAAGTGGAATGATCATATAAGCCAGGTTAGGAATGTCTTCTAAATAGAGAAGAGGTCCAGTGTACCAGTTGGTTTGGAACATAGGGTTCTGCTTCAAGTTTACTTCAGTAGAGAGTTTATGTTTTAATTCTGAGAATTTTATGACAGGAGGGCTAAGTGAGGGTAATGTGGATAAGTCCCTAGCCTGTATTAGGACCCTATGTGTCGAAACCCATAAGCCAGTACCATTTAAGATAAAGGAACTGTATAAACTGAGTAACATCTATGAAGTCAGCTTCTAGCTGAACTATAACTGAATAATTTTAAATGCTGTGCTGAAGAAATCAACAATTCTAAACCTCTGTGCCAAGCTCCTGTGTAATTAGTGTATATATTTATTATACTTCCTGCCTTATTTGCCTCATCCATCCATCTCCAAGTTACTATTTTTTCCTTTCCCATCTCCTCTGTCCGTTAAATAAATCTTTTTTTTTCTGTTTAAGTGTACTGCTGCCTCAGTATACTTATTTTAGTGTGCCTTAGTGAGGGGAGTGTTTGGGAAGGAAGATAAAAGTCAACAGGCATCCTTAGCCTTCTGGGGTAGGTTACAGAGCTGAGAGAAAATGCTTTCTATTTTACCCTACCATAATTCTGAAATACCTCACTCCCTGAAGGGAAAACATTGGTAAAAAGCTGAATGAGTTGTTTCCCTGTCTGAAGAAGTATAGAAGGGGGGGAGATGCCATTGCATCTACATTCTTAGGAAACTCATGTGCTGTATCAAGCTTTACCTAACTGGCAAACAACAACAACAACAACACTAATAAATAATAATAAAATTTAATTAATAATACATAAATAATAATAAATAAGTTTATGTCGACAGTAGGTTTGTTTCACAATCTGCAATTCTATTTTTGAACATAGAATCACAATGCATCAAACTCCACAAAAGTTTTAATGAATGTGATGTACCTAGAAGCTAGGAGTTCTGAATCACTCAGTGATGTCACTGTCTTATAACAGTTAACACAATTCAGTCATCTGCTAATATTAATCTGCTGAAACTGAAGTTTGATTGCAAATTGCAAGCAACATCCTTGAACAATAAAACAGTTCACTTCTTATCAAACACTCAAAATTATTCTTTTTTAAAAGTACTTCTTTATTAGAACTTCAATCAATTGTATATATTTCATACATTGTCTTGCATGCAATTTATACATAGCTTAAAATACGAGAGCATATCACAATCTTCTCACCTATTATATACATACAGATCTTTCCTAAATTGCTCTCTAACCCCCCGTTTCCTCCCTCCCTCTATCCCTAACCCTCCCTCTCCCCTCTGACTTCCCCTCTTTATCCTTAATTATTCTAAATTGTAATGCAAATATTTAATATACGACTTGTCTTTACTCTATTTTTTCTACTTTTATCCCTCTCCCCTCTCAACTAAAAAAATGAAGCCTGTTCTAGTCAAGGAATTTCAATTTAATCATGTAAATTCTAAAATGCATCAATGTGAATGCTACCATGTGTTTGGGTGCAAAAACAGGACAAACATTCTACTGTAGCTGATATGAAGTTATGCATGACTTATTTTTGATCCTGGGTAAGAATTTATTTCATCCACTGTGCCGATGCAACAGCAAGTTGCAAGGCAAAAAGAAATGAAACTGAAACACTACAGCTACACCTCATCTACCAAGCAGACTGGCAGCATTTCAAACCAGATCACCAAGTCTCAGCTCATGGGAATACAGTATGTTTGCCATCAAACCTGTTTGCTGCAAAGTTTACAGCATTCCTATACATCATCCCCATAATTATAATTGAAAAAACTGACATGTGTCAGCAGCATCTACACAGCCACAGAATAGTGTGAACCCAGCCATTAGAGGAAGAGTAAGACATTCCCACTTTCTCCTTTTTCTACATCTTACTGAGAGGTTAAATTGTTGTTCCTGGAGGTCAGTGGAACTTCAGGATTGGCATAGGAGTGGAAATGGGGGTCTAATGAAAAAAAAAAGAAAATCTGCAGGAAGCACTGATTCATCTTCTGAAATAGAAATGCTGTTCCACCAGAGAGCTGCATGATTGGATACATGCTACTTTGCTGAACCTTATTAAATACATAGATGCAAAACCATTCAAAATATGTCTCAGAATTTCAAATAAGTTGTATGACTTGTGTGAGGTACTTGACTTTACAGGAAACAGGAACTGCAAGCAAGATGTGTAATTTCAAGCATGTTATCCACAAGTGTCACTAAAATAAGATGCAGCCATGGTATAAACAAAGCTACCATTTCTGCAAAATGAAGGTGTAATGACCCCCTCCATGATTATGTCTTGGAATCTCTCTAGAAGGCATCAAGGAGGACCAAAGGAACCAGGAAGGGCTCAACACATTACATTAACATGATGATGATGATGCCTCCTCGGGGCTAGACTGCCCTGCCAGAACCAGCAAGAAAAATGTCTCCATCAGCCCAGAGGCCTCTGCCATACAGGATTTGAATCCAGACCTAGGCTTGAAGGAGGCAAAGCCTCAGGCTGGCTTCACTCTAAGTTATAGTGGTACACTGAAGATGAATCGCCTCAGGAATCCCAACACCTGGAGTTCAATACAGCTTGATTCAAGTACATCCCATCCTACTTAAACTGAGGCCTGAAAAGATAGCCTTGCTGGGTCAAACTGTTTGCAAGGCCTCAACCTTCCCTGCTAGATCTGGCTCTAGATCTTGCCTGCCCCTGAAACCCGACCCTGTTGATAGATGATATACAGGGTAAGTCTTGACTCCTGAGAAAACCAGCCAAAAGCTGAGTCCAGAATATAAAGTAACAAAGTTTGTGTGCGTAGACAACACTCTTTTATTGGAGGATGGGTTTAAATCCCCCAATGTTTTTTCTAAGATTTGCAGATTTCTAAGATTTGCAAGTTTACAGAACTGTTTTCCGTTAGTGTGGACCCAATCTATGGATATAAATATATGCAGATCAGTGCACACTGGAATATCAGAATATAAGATAACAGCAAGGTTTCCTTAGCTGGGTAAGAGTATGCCGTTCATCAAGTGCATTTATTTTTGCTGAATATTCTTAAAAGTCACCCTTGGTATAAAGATAAAATCACTAAATTATTCATTTTAAAAAAATTGTTAACACTGCACTGAACATGCAACGAAAATGGCAAGCAAGTCAAGTAATGACTTCCTTTTAAACAACATAACCATTTGGATCAGCACAGAAACAAATATAGATGTCACTTCACCATCATTGTAGGGTACCTTACATGCTTGTTTAATTAGTGCACATGTGAAAATATAAAAAGTAAAAGAGAAATCTCACTGTGTCCTATCTGAATAGAAAAAAAGTTTTGCTGGTCAGTGATTGAGATCAGATAGCACTTGGTTATTATTTACTAAAAGAACTATTCTCTCTCACACACACAGCAACACACAGCAACTTCTGCAAGCGAGCAGAGTGAAAACTTTAACAAACTGGGTAATAAAAATTTCAGTATAAACTCATGTGTGTCAGTGAACTTTATAGTCAATTTGTTCAGTTGTATTGCCATATAGTATTGTGTTCAATTACATTTAACAGTTCAGCTGTCTTGAGTGTTTCTTAAAAGGAGATATCAAGACTCTAAAGGACCTTTATACTAACATTATAGTGCCACAGTGCGTTAGGTGAAAGCCTCATAAGAGATTTATTTTCATGTCTGTGGAGCAGGCTAATACTACATAGGTTGCAAAAAGTTAGTGAATATTTTCTAGGACTTCACAGAATAATATGCAAAATTTTTACTTAGGTTTGTTCCCCCTGATGTTTAATTTACTATCCAATGAAATTATACATAGGCCAGGATCAAAACTTCTGCATTTTTTAAAAAATGCCCCCTTGTAGAAGCAGAAGAATAAACCTTCAATTGAACAAAGGGGAGGTCTGAAAACCACCAGATCTCAAGTACTCCATGTAATTTATTCTCATGTATGGGGCAGCCATTGCTAGAAATTCCTTATACTTGTTTAATTCATGAGTATTTGTGTCAGTAAAAAAAACCCAGGCTACTATGCCATGATTTTCTTGAGTTGTGTAAACGTGTGCCACTACATAACACTGGCTTTACTCTTGCTCTTTACAGTTCTACTGAATCACTAAATATTGTTAAAACTGGAGCACTAATTATCTGATGTCGACATGTTATGGATAATTAAGAATGGCTTATTCTGAAGCCACACTAATTGGTTTTCACAGTTCTCCTTCTCCTGTCCTTGCATTCTCACCAAGAGAAGAACCTACCGGTTTGTACGTACATCTTTGTCATGTACTTTATCACAGAGCATACATCATCCTTTCTTCCTCATACTGGATTAATTTTGGTGTCTTGCAGCAATTATCTCTCCCTTTGTAACTGACCTCTTGCTAAATGGAGTTGTAGGTGTGTGGGTAATTTCTACCCCTCCCCCGATATTTAGTTTATATTTATTTTCTGTTCTCTGTAGAACAATGTGAATTTTAAGTCATAATGTACCATAATGAAAGAAATGGGTGACAATGATTTAGCAATTAAAACTGACAGCTTTTAAAAGTTTAGATCTTAATAACGCTCTTTCATTTAGCCTATTACTTGGATCAGTTAGCTAAAACTGTTAATGATCTTCTTGGATCAATGTCTTTTGCTTGTAGCAATAATTTACTGCACTGGTGGAGCTGTACAGATGTTTTCATAGATGGCTCTGCATCATTCCACCAGATTGCTTGTATACATCAAATTTGCTCTCATTCATCACTAATGAAGCAAAAAATAAGATAATCAACATTTAGTATGCTAGCATTAAATACGGAACACAAGATACCAAATACTACTGGCAATTTACAGCTACCTCAGCAAATTGCCCACGCATTTTTTTCTTCCAAAGTACAGCAGCTGCCTGCTGTGGAAGCATATTATATTGATATATTTTGTGACTTTATCAATAAGTGATTAATATGATGCAGTGCACAGAAATAACAATTTAAAAGGAGCACAAGCCTCTCAACACTGTCCGATAAAGTATATGTAGGTTAGTGTATGCCATACTAATCCAACTCTAGTGTGTACTATACTATTCTAATTTTACTCTATAAGCTAACATGTACATTTGTTTTGCAAGAAGAATTCTTTTGGAATTAGACAAAGCAAAATACTGTAAAGTTTCCAAGATACTTTGTTTTAGGATTATCCAAACTGGTGCTTTTAAATAAAACTCAGGACCCAAAATTTTAGTTGATAACAAAAGGCTGTGTGCAGTTCCACAGGGCTTTTTAGGGCACAACAACAGGATCTAATCTTCCTTTAAAAATCACTCCTGAAGATTGTGGCAATTCCAAAGCAATCCAGAAGAGATGGAGAGCAGATACTGGAAAATTTGCCACCCCTCTAAGAATCTGGCAGTGCTTTCCATGCACCCAAGCCTCTAGGGATCCTTGCCACTAGCTTGTTTTAAATAGACCAGGAAAGTGCCTGATCACTCAGTTTAACCACAATTACAAAAAAATCATGTTGGTAAATAAGCTTTTTTTAAAGTCCTGAAAGAGTTTGGCTCCAAAGTTTTGTTGCTACTCTTTAATTCCCTCCTCCCTCCCTCCCCCCCAAACAATAATGGTATACAATGTACATTGCTGGCTGTTGTGGGTTTTCTAGCTGTGCAGTCATAGTCTGGTAATTTTAGCTCCCAATGTTTTGCCTGCATCTATGGCTGGCATCTTCAGAGGCATGTCACTATAAAATGTGTTTCTGTCCATGGCCCAGTGTGTAGTATACATTGCCTTTCAACAAGGAGCTCTCAATTATATATTACTATTAATGCAGTTTTTTTACAGGAGGTGCTTATATTCTTAGATATCAGGATACTTTATGAACTTTCACTACCAGAGGCGTATCTAGGCAAACTGGAGCCTGGGGACAAAACCTGAATAATGTGATGCTGTTTTGGGGTGGATTCTCCCCCATCCTGAAACAGCATCACTTTCAATGTTTAAACTGTGGACCTCAGATTCTCCCTTTAAGGTGGATTTAGAAGAAGAATTTGGGCTGTCTAGTTTAAACACCATTGAAAATGATACTGTTTGGGGGTGGATTCCACTGGAGGTGTTTTGTGAGAGATGATGCTGATGTTTTGTGAGAGATTATTTGTTTGATAAATGTTTTGCTGGGTGTGATTTTTGAGAGATTTACATGCTTAATACACACACTGGCTTGAAGATGTTTCTCAGGCTAACAACCTACCTAACAGGGTTGGTGTGAGGACAAAATTAGGAAAGAGAGTTGGTGGGGAGAGAGCCATGTATGTTTTGCTGGGGGTGGGAGGTGTTTTGTGAGCTGGTGCAAAAAAAAATCATTGTTTTGTTGTGGTGGGGGAGGGTGGCTGCCCATACAGGGGGGCGCCAAATTCAGGTTTTGTCCCCGGGCTCCAGTTTGCCTAGAGGGGATGGATTTAATGCTGAAGGGGGTGGATTTAAAAGGAGAATCTGGGGAAATTTGGGGGATGCCTGCTGTCAGGGGTGAAATTGTTAAGCTAGAAGCATCAAAATTTCAGAGTATATTTTGGAGACTGTCCTGATGATATCACCCAGGTTCAGGGGGACCAAAGTTACGGACCCTCAAAGGTGTAGCCCCCATCTCCTATTAGCTCCCACTGGAAACAATGGGGGATGGGGACACCCCTTTTGGGAGTCCATAACTTTGGACCCCCTGAACCAAACCTCACCTAACTTGGGTGGTATCATCAGGAGAGTCTCCTGAAAAATCCCTGGAATTTTGGTGCTGCTAGCCTAAAAACGAACCTGGAATTTTTGCACCCTTCACTAGGGGCGCCCGGAGACATAGGGTATCCCATTTCCCTAGGCAAATATGCCACTGTTCACTATTGTACTACCCATTTGCTTACCTAAGAACAACTCTCAGCTGTTTATCAAACAATAAAGAAATTATGCTAAGAATTTTACACAAGCCTACAATCAGGCAGATTAGACATACAATCTTTTCCCAGATCATTGTGCTGTGTTCTTATAATTCTTTTTTTAATTAGTTCAGAATTAAAATGTTTTATTTTACATTTTACCACAGTTAAATTAATTAATATAAAATGTTTTTAAAATGTGAGTTTATTTGCAAAACACAACTGTTCTTTAGAAATTAGATTAGCATCATACACATCTTCAGCTCACACTGGACCCTGGGGCACCTAGCAAATTTAACAGTAGGAGCACTGACAGACCAGTATGAGTTGTCAGAAAGCTGCAAATGACACTTTTCCTCACAAAGAAATTTTATTCCTGTGTTAAGTTGTAAAACCCATTCAATAAATCTATGTAATCTGTTAGTCGGCATAAGAGGAAATAGCGTCTGCTCTGAGAGATTCAAAACAACTGAAATCAGGTGGTTTTAGAAAAATAGTGCTTTGGGGTGCCCTATAGTTTCATTTTTCAGAAAGGAGATCCTGAATTATTGAAAAGGAATTAGGTGCAGTCATTGCGTAAGAGGCAGAAAAATTTACTATACTTCCTTTGCATTCTAAGAAAGTTTTCGAATTCTATCTCAAGCACAGTTTCAATTAAACCTTTGGTTTTAGAAAACAGTTATTAGCTTTTTTAAAAAAAATGCAACACTGAAGCAAGGTGAAGATAGTTGTATTCTTAAAAACATTTTTTGGGGGGGAGAGATTTCTGAAAAAAAAATCAGTCTATTAGATTGTAATACAGGTAGCTGGATACCTAACTTCTCTCAAGGCAAAGTTAGGTAGAATTAGATAGCATTTGACTGAAGGGACAGAATGAGTGGCAGGAAGAAAATGCAGCAGAGCCATGGAGGAAAGACAAAGAGGAAGACTGGAGGCGTGGAGGGGAGGAGAATGGCTGTGGCTTTTCCTCTACCTGTGGCTTTCCCTCCTCCTGCTTTGCAGATATCTTCTACCACCCTGACCTCTGGCAGGGATGGTGCATGAAGAGGCCTCATAAATCCTATTTCATTTAGGCTGCTGCTACAGTGCCACCTGCAGAGGGACCTGCAGATGCTGCTCAGGCTGTCCTTCCTCTAGCTATTGTGGCACCCAGTAGGAGGAAGAGGAACAGGCTAAATTGTCTTTTGAGGTGAGTTTGAAGGGAAAATCTACTTTAAAAACCATCCCCATGCCCACCCTAATGCTTCCAAAAATTTATAATCACCCCTTGCCCAGGTTACAGAGGGTGGTCTTGGCCAGGTGCCGAAACTCTTGCAGAGTCAGTGCCTGGCACAGATTTTCTACCTTAAAACTGTCCTTCCTGGTGCTATTTAGCACTAGCCCTCAGTCTTTAGAGAACAGAGCTACAACAGAACAACCATTGACTCTGGTGTTCAAATCAATTCTCCCCTCAAAACTCTCTTATGAGCACTGCTGTTCTTTTCCCAGCTCTGCAAAGAAGAATGTTACACATATACAGATTAGCTTCATTATTTATGATGCTCCTGTGGGTACTGCTGGTTTCTGTTAAACACATACGGTAAGTCCTTATCATATCCTATCCTTTTTATGTCCAACGAGATGAAGAAGAGGTTGGATGCAGCTGTATTAGTTTCCGCATGCAATTTTAGTTTGGAGCAGCTGATGACTAAGTGAGTATCACCTCCAACATCAGTTGAGGCATTTCAGTGCAAGTGGAATCAGAATGACATTAGAGATGATGAAGATTCTGCCAATCAAATTGTGTAACAGCCATGATGCTTCTTTTACAGTTACATTTTAATTCTGAGAACAGTAGTTGCCATAGGGGTGGGGTTGTCTGGCTGGGGAGGTGGGGGATGAAAAACCAGTGATGTAATGCAGTTGCTGCACCAAAAATTCCTCCTCTGAAGCAGTGATGGTATGCAGGAAACAGCTCACCTAGACCCTTGGATAACTTCCCCATAAGCTATGATGAGGGTCAAATAAATTTGGATTCTCAAATAAAACCTAAATTTGAACACCATACTGGTATTGGAACTCAGGGATATTGAAAATACCATATATATATATATTGGCTCTAATATACCCAAATATGAAAAATACATTTTTAATGGGGAAATGACTTACATTACAAGTGTCAGATAGTACATGGGATGAAGGGTTTTTAAACAAGACTTTATCGAACACTGACAGGTAATGTTTAGATGGTGTTACATTCCTAGAGGACTATCCAAAATTATACAAATAGCTTCAAAACTCTGTTGAACATATATAAAACAAATTGGTTCTTTCATAAAGTGGCAGTGATAAGAACATAAGAACAAGCCTGCTGGATCAGACCAGAGTCCATCTAGTCCAGCACTCTGCTACTCGCAGTGGCCCACCAGATGCCTTTGGGAGCTCACATGCAGGATGTGAAAGCAATGGCCTTCTGCTGCTGCTGCTGCTGCTCCCAAGCAATTGTTAAGAAATCTTAAAATTGTTAATAAATCTTGGCATGAAGACTTTAAAGTTACAGATGAAACAGAATAGGAGAAAATTCCATACAGTCCCAAGGCTGCCCTGTTAAAAAGAGGGCACGAGGGCACGTAGAACTCTACTTATAGCAGTACAGTTGCCAATCTCCAGGTGGGGGTCTGGGGATTACAATTGATCTCCAGATCATATACATTGCTTATCCATCCATCCATCCATCCATCCATCCATCCATCCATCCATCCATCCATCCATCCATCCATCCATCCATCCATCCATCCATCCATCCATCCATCCATCCATCCATCCATCCATCCATCCATCCATCCATCCATCCATCCATCCATCCATCCATCCATCCATCCAAAACATTTATTCCATTTCTACTTGAGAAAATGGCTGCTTTGGTAAGTGGACTGCATGGCATTATACTCTATTAAGGCCGCTCCCCTCCCTAAGCTCCACCCTCCCTCAAATCTCCAGATATTTTCCAACCTAGAGCTGGTAGCACTCTTTTAATTAAATAAACAATGGAGATTTAACTGGTTGTGGTGGGTTTTCGGGGCTATGTGGCCGTGGTCTGGTGGATCTTGTTCCTAACATTTCGCCTGCATCTGTGGCTGGCATCTTCAGAGGTGTATCACAGAGGGAAGTCTGTTTAACACAGTGTAACACAGCCACAGGTCTGTGTAACAGACTTCCCTCTGTGATACACCTCTGAAGATGTCAGCCACAGATGCAGGTGAAGCGTTAGGAACAAGATCCACCAGACCACGGCCACATAGCTCCAAAAACCCACCACAACCAGTTGAATCCAGCTGTGAAAGCCCTCGACAATACAATGGAGATTTATTTCTTAAGAACTTTGGAGACCCAAATACCTATGTATAATCTGTTGAAACCATTAATCTTGTCTCCCTACTTTGCAAAACCAAATCAGTTATATTATATAAGGCAAACTAGTTCCTTAGCAATTAATATGTTCTTCTAACACTAGAGACCTCAGCAAGAAATACTTCTTCACAAATGCAAGATCTCTGATGAAAGGCTGTGTTTACAAAAAACAGATAACTGTTATTAGGAACATGATGCAGTTCTTAAAGTCCAATTGATTTAAATGGGAGTCATAGACATTGAAATCAACAAAACTTTAACTGGATATAATTATTTGCAAAAAAAAAGTTGAATCTTTAAGGAGAAAGATCAGCAACTCTTCTTTTGTTATCTAAGCATTTTCTAGTGATAATAGTTGGGCTTGGGATATTAACTGTAAGTAGAATTAATTATGTAAATAACAGCCATAGGCCTACCAAATTCTCCTACTGACAGTGACAGATTATATCAGAGAGTCTTAAAAATATATTATGGATGATGTACAAAGGCTTAGGGCTAAGTGAGTATGAGGACTCCGTTTTTTATCTGCTTGGCCTCCTGGACTGCTGCATGATAAATTAATGCTGAAGGCTTCGTATAACTGAGCTGACTGATTGTGGATTGTACCAATGCAAAGTTCTCACATATATTTCATTTCCAAATTATTTTGATCACAGATAATAAAATCCCACAGGAATAGTACATTTCTGGAGAAATAGGTCAGGTGGAAGCTGGCATCTTACCATTTCCAACAGGATTTATTACTCTACTGTGAATTATTTAAAATGCTTTAAATATAACAATCAATGCAGATAGTATACTCTCTACTCTCTAGCTTGCTGCTTCTTAACATGTCAAAAATTAGTTGCAATAATCACTTGAATGATGTCTCATTTTTTGTCTGATGCTTGTTTCATCTAGACAAATCAGCCATTGTATTTAGCTTTAATTCAGTCATAAACCAAATTACAGAACAGAGCAATTTGGCATCACTTCATTTAGCAAAAATACTTTAACCTAGTATTATCAAATGTATAAATTATTAACTGAAAAAATAAAACTTTTTTTTTGTTCTATCACTTTAACCAGGACAGTATTTTAGATATTTAATGTTTGTTCTGCTCCCCAGGTGGTTATTTAGGTGCCTGCACCCGGCCAAAGCAGAATGTAAGACTCACTGACTCAGTTAACAGTTCAATACTTAAAGCTTTAATTGTAACAATGTTGACAGACCCTGACTCCTCCTGGGTCTAACTAAATAAAGGTTACTTTGTTGCAGAAACTTTCTGGAGTCTGGAATTTATTGTAAATACTGTGAGACTATAACATCTATAACTGTTTAACTTAAATACTGTGAATCTATAACATCTTTGACTGTTAAATACTGTGAGCCTATAACATCTTGGACTGTCTAACTTGTTGCTGTCACCCAGCTTCCGTTGGCACCTAACTTGCTGCTGTCAACCACCTTCCGTTGGCCCCTAACTGCCAAAATCAGCCAGCTTGCCGGGTAATAACTGCCGTGGGAACACCAGCCCTTAGGAAGCTTCTTAAAAGGAGCAGAACTAGAAATTGGTTCCTCCCACTGAATACTGTACAAACGGCTGTAAGCTAAACCCATACTAGCACTGTTGGAAACTAAATGGAGAATAAACAAAGGCTCTGTGTGGGGCATGACACTCCACTTCACAAAAAAAACTTCCTCTGGAGAGTTTTACAGCTTTATCAACTTCCATTAACTTTCATGCTTTAACTATTCTTACTGTACTACTCTTAATCACTCATCTATCCCTAATACATGCCAATAGGCTTCAACTACTGCTAACTGTAAACTTCTATGCTAACTATAACTATAAACTTCTATGCTAACTATAAACTTCTTAACAATCTTGATTGCAGGAATTCAAACTGCTTGTGGTTCACTGAAGTTCAACGTTCAGGAACTCTGCTGAATAAAAGAAAGAATCTCCATCTTCATTCTTAAAATCAGGGTTAAAAGTAATTAGAAGTAGCAGAAATGGACATTTTCCACATTTTATCCACATCGCTAAAGAGAGGATTCTCTCCTTTCATGTTTGTCTGTTGCCACACACTATGTGGGAGTCTGCAGCTTTTCAGAGTTATTTCTAGAGTTATGTTTGTTGAGTTGAGCTGCCACATCTAATGTAAGGAAGGCAGCCATCTCCGTCTTTAAGCACTCCTGGAAAGCTGGAACTGTTGGCTTATCAATTTCAGCAAAGTCTCTTCTTCACCTGTGTTGCTTTCCAAGCGTTGCAATGGAGTGCCATGACAGGATTATTTGGTAACTTGTCTCTGGGTTCTTTGTAGAAGGTAAAGGCAATTTCGACTTGCTCATCCTGCTGACACTCTCTTTCCATTATGGCTGAAAGTGCTTGTAGCTATATGGACAAGGACTGGCTGAGATAAATCATGGACTGTAATTTTAAACACAGATGACTCCAACTCCTCTGCTATGCTATGATGTTGTATCTGTGGATGTGCAGTTTGGGCAGTCTAACATCCTGAGTGGAGTGGGTCCATTTTGGCATAAAACCCATGCAGAAGGTGTGTGCATGTTCGGGTATTCTTTTGTGGTTCAAACAAGAGCGCTAGACCTAGAATGGTCCACCCCAGCCCTAACCTCTGAGCAAATGGCATTCCCTGGGGGGACCTTTAAACTTGTTCTTTTATTCTAAACACCTCTCTGGACAATCTGTGCCGATGAGCAGCAAGAATCTTAGTATTTGGGTCAAGCTCTGGTATCTTGTCTGCTATAGACTCAGGTTAGCTTGTGCTGTGTGTAATGCTTCTTGTTAGGTTGTCTTTTAGATCTTTAGGAATATGTTTGACATTCAAAGGAGAGTAAGGTAGTTTAAGAATTGCTCTGTCCCCATCAGTTGATTACCCAGAACAAATCCTGGTAACTAGCCTTTCCTGTCATGATTTGATTTCCACTACGTAATGGTCATGACATATTCTATCTCTTCTGAGAGTGTATGTTAAACATCTCCAAAAAAACTCTGGAGTGGCTAATGAAGTATCGCTTTGTCGTCTAATGCCACATACATGCGTTGGGCTTGATGCGGTGAAGCTTTTGAGTAAATATCTCTTGAGACAAATCGGATGGCAGAGTGCCATTATCTTTTGTTCCATCGCGCATGGCAGTGCATAAGCTGTTGCCCGTTCTGTCCTCGCTTTGGTTGTGGTGGTTTCTCCAGGATATTTTCTGCCTCTTTGGTCTTTCTTTTGGTAACTGGAAGTGGTTTGATAGCGTCGTAATGCTGAACAATGTGCTGTTCACTGGAGCATTCTTGGCACTTTTACCTTTCTTTTTTTTGCATTAAGTTGGCCATATGGTTCTTGAAAGAGCAACATTTTAAAACACAGTTTCTGTTGCTTTATGTATGGACGAAGCTCTTCATAAGGCATTTCTCTGAACTCTTTGCAGGTCATTGAGGGTTTGCAATTTTATGGAACTGGACACATAATTTCCAATATGAAACGCGAGGGTATTGGCGACTGAGTTTGTATTTGTCCTCTGTCTTCTAATAACCATAGCTTGAGGTTTACCTTTAAACTCTTGGAGCGACTTCTTCTCTTCTCCTAACACCTTGGTACAAAGAAGGGAATCCTGTTTGAGGATAATTTCTTTCTTTAGCCATTCTTGATATAAATCTTACAAGATATGAATATGAGGTGGATACCTTTGCTGATGGTTCTCTTTGTAATTAAAAACTTCTTTACCCCATTGCTCTTTCAGGGGAAGAACGGCTTTTAATGCGATAACTTCTCTTTACGTTAAATGCTGATCCAAACATGCAAGTCCTGGCGGCTTCGGGGTTTTACTTTTGCAGACTCCATCTCACGAAGCAGATCTTGTCAAATGCCGCTGTAGTTTCTTGCAATCTTTCATTGCAGAGTTTGGGGAAAAATTTTAAGCCTTTATTGTATGAGAAGTGAAGCTTCTATTTCTGAAGATGCTCCATATCTTTTGTCTAATAATCTACTCCATGCTGCGTTCCTAAAGCCATGTGAGGGTTTCTTGCATGTGCTGCATAGATTCTTCACTATTTAGCGTTGGCCCGATGTTGTTCCCCAACCAAGCCTATAAAGCAAAGGTCAGCTCGCTTCCTCAGCATCTAGTTTCAGGTCTTTGAGAGCTCTCTGGAATGTAATTTTTCAAAGTAAGAAGTAGTCTTCTGGCTTATCCAGAAAACTTCTGAATACTTACTCTGTCATGCTAAATCTCTTCTAGGATTTCTGGAAAGGGGTAGCTTTCAAGAACATCGGTGACAAATTTGGGATGTCAGGTTGCATAATGGGATTTGTTGCCTGATGATGCAAGTGGGGTAAGAGTATAGCTAACTATTGAAACTGATATCCAGGGTACAGCTGTGTCTTCAAGAGACTTCTGCTCCCTGTCTAAAAGCTGTAAGAGTCAGAGTGGGCATCCCAACTGGATTTGTAAAGGGTTTTCTTCCCCCTCACTTTGTTCATTTTGCTAACTGACTTTGCTTGTTGATTGCGGGGCAGCTCCTTTTGTGGTGCATCGCCTTTTGACTCACCACTGCTGGTGCAACTTCATGCTATGCTATTGGTTGGCACTGGACCATGGATTGCTGCACTCTGAGGACATCTGGGACATTAGTTCTACGCTGATTCTGCAGCTGCACAGATATTCTGTCACTCTGAATTCTTCAAGATCAGCAGTCGTCACTTCTCAAAGTTGTGGATGACTGTTGGATTAAAATAGGAAGATACGCTTCATCATAAGTCTTCTTCCTCTATTATTTCCTCAGAGCCCGGAAGGTAAATAAACTCTCTTTAAAGGCCTTGCTCCAAAACTTGAGCTCGTTATCCCAGCTTTTCTGCCTTTGCTCTTTGTTTTGAGTGTTGACAAGAGCTGCTTCTACTTCTGCTTGTCCGAGCCTCTTCCTGAGCTTTCAACTGGAAGCAGTATGTATTGCCTGATGGGCGCTTCCTGGGCTTTTAACTGTATTGCCTGATGGGCGCTTCCTGGAGCTTTGCTAACTGTGCCACAACCGGGCGCTTCCTGGAGCTTTAACCTTTGTGCCTGGCGAGCAGCTTCCCTGCGGGCTTTTAACTTTGTGCCTGGCGAGCAGCTTCCTGGGCTTTTAACTGTGCCTGACGAGCAGCTTTGCGGGCTCCACTCCAAGTGAGCTTGTTCTTCAATGATTTCTTCTTTTACTAAAGAAATCTACTTGTTTTGCAGCATGCCGCTGCATCGGCTTTAGCTTCCAGGATCTTCCTTCATTCCATATGCCACTCTTTGGGAGCGACAAAGAGGCACTGCTATAATTTGAGCCTGACTTAGATTGCTTCTTGTTCTGGGATGTGTGTTGGGAAGACGACCAAGGTTTTAGTTGCGGAATTTACTGCCACACTTGCTTACAGCACTTCAGGTGCTTAACCTTTCTTGGAATGTGGTGACATTCTCTTCTATATTCCCTCTGCGTTGAGGGATGCAGTGTCTACAGTTGGTTTGGTGGATTGTTCTTCTTAACTGGCGTGCTGGATCTCTGATTGTTGACTTGCTTTGCAATCCCTGAAACTTGCTGGATAAACCGCACACATAATGTTGTTGAAAGAAGTTTGCCTTTTCTCTCTAGATCCCTTCTCCATCTTTGTCTTGATATTCTAAGGCTTCTGACGTATTCATATGCGTCTAGGAATCATTATCTCCTAGCTGACACTTGCCAGCAAAGGTACGTTGTTTATCAGGTCTGCAGCTTACAACCCAATATTTCTTCTTCTTGTACAAGGCATTTTCCAGATTGATATTAGCTTGCTGGGAAGTCTTGCCAGCCTTAAGAGCATTTGAGCTGCAATACATTCACCTGATCTTGCAAAGATGCTAACATTTTGGTAGTGGGCTTTTTTTATTTCTAGCATTGCTTTTGTACAGGGAAATAGAGCTTGTTGGCTCTGAGGAGTGAGTTTCTTCCTCTTTCTTGCATTACCTTTGATTGCTCCTAGCAAAGAGACTTCAACTTTCCCTATGCCCAGCTTCTTTTAGGGCTTATAGGAACCAATCTCTCTCTTCTGCCAGTGCTCCCTAGCAAAGAAACAGACTTCCAACTTTCCCTGGCTTAGCTTCTTTTAGGGGCTTATAGGAACCAATCTCTCTCTTCTGCCCGGTTGCTCCTAGCAAAGACTTCTAACTTTCTCTATGCCCAGCTTCTTTAAAGGCTTGTAGGAACCAATCTCTCTCTTCTTGAGTGCTCCTAGCAAAGACTTCCAACATTCCTATGCCCAGCTACTTCAGGGCTTATAGGAACCAATCTCTCTCTTCTGCCAGTGCTCCCTAGCAAAGAAGACTTTCAACTTTCCCTATGCTTAAGCTACTTTGGGGCTTATAGGAACCAATCTCTCTCTTCTGCCGGTGCTCTCCTAGCAAAGAGAGACTTCCAACTTTCCTATGCTTGCCCAGCTTCTTTGGGGCTTATAGGAACCAATCTCTCTCTTCTGCCAGTTAGCTCTAGCAAAGAGACTTCCAACTTTCTAATGCCCAGCTTCTTTGGGGCTTATAGGAACCAATCTCTCTCTTCTGCCAGTGCTCCCTAGCAAAGAAGACTTCAACTTTCCTATGCCCAGCTTCTTTGGGGCTTATAGAGACAATCTCTCTCTTCTGCCAGTGCTCCTAGCGAAGAGACTTCAACTTTCCTATGCCCAGCTACTTTTGGGGCTTATAGGGAACCAATCTCTTACTGTTCGCGGGAGGCCAGACTTTCTTTGTTCCTGCAGCTGCAAAGGCTCCCTGCCTTGCTTCTCACCGAGCTGAAACTTTCGAATTGACCTTTTGGAAACTGGAAACAGGGTTTCAAATTAGACTGCGTTTCTGCTCCCAGGTGGATTATTTTAGGTGCCTGCACCCGGCCAAAGCGGGAATGGCCGAGACTCGCTTGAACTCAGTTAAGCAGTTCAATATAAAAGCTTTAATTGTAACAATGGTGACAGACCCTGGACTCCTCCGGGTCCTAACTAAATAAAAGGTTACTTTATTGCCGAAGCTTTCTGGAGTCTGGTATTTATTGTAAATAAGGTGAGACTATAACATCTATATCTGTTTAACTTAAATACTGTGACTCTATAACATCTTTGACTGTTAAATACTGTGAGCCTATAACATCTTGGACTGTCTAACTTGTTGCTGTCACCCAGCTTCCGTTGGCACCTAACTGCTGCTGTCACCCAGCTTCCGTTGGCCCCTAACTGCCAAATCAGACAGGTTGCTGGGTAATAACTGCCGTAGAACACCAGCCCTAGGGCTTCTTAAAGGGACAGAACTAAATTCGGTTCCCTCCCACTGAATACTGTACAAACATAGCTAAACCCATACTAACTGTGGGGAAACTAAATGGGAAATAAACAAAGGCTCTGTGGGGGCATGACAATGTTACTATTTCTCTGTGGAATCAAGGACTTTTAAAATGTATTATACACATGCATATATCTTGGATAACATTCAGGATAGAGGGCAAAAGCTTAATAAGATAAAATATAAAGACTAAAGCAGGGTGCGGAGACCAACAGTTATATTTTGATGTATTGCCGAAGGTTTTCACAGCCGGAATCACTGGAGTGTTGTGTGGTTTTTGGGCTGTATGGCCATATTCTAGTAGCATTTTCTCCTGACGGTTTGCCTGCATCTGTGGCTGGTATTTTCAGAGGATCCTCTAAAGATGCCAGCCACAGAGGCAGGTGAAATGTCAGGAAAAAATGCTACTAGAACATGGCCATGCAGCCCAAAAACCACACAATACCCCAGTTATATTTTGGTCAATATTAAAACAAACTACATGCATTAAAAGCTTAAATACTTACATTGGAAAAAAAATTACATATAATATTGTGGCTCTCACCAGCACACTTCACTTCTATTTAGTAAACTGCTGTGATTTTGCTTAATGTGTTTGAAAGGTCTACCTCATCTCAGTAAATTCAGTGAACTTAAAAAAGTATAACTCTAAGCACACTAACTTCTGAACTAACCAGTACAATGGACCTGCAATGGCTTTTGGTGCAGTGGCAAATGGATGACAACACACACATTTAGGACTGAAATGCCAAGTTTCTCTTGGGAAGGTTTAATATTGCAATTAAAACAGTAATTCATTTGTAGTCCCATTTATGTTCTGTCATTTTTGGCATACAGATGACTAAACAAACAAGCCACATTGTACTGACCTTGCCTATAACCATGCATGCCACTTGATTTCAATGTTAACTATAGAATAACACAAAATAATTATATTATGAAGTTGAGCAACGTGGCCTCGCTGTTTCTATTATACTGTTACATGTACCTCCTTTTCCAATATTATTCCAAAATGACAAATCATTTGATCTTAATCATCTGCCATCTGCCCTCCTATTCCCAGATGGTTTGGCATCACTCTTTCCTTCTCTTTGTCCCCTTAGGGTTCAGTGTTGCATAAGTTGAACAAAAAAGAATTAATGAGTTGCTCATATTCTAAGGCCCCACCCCTTCTTCAAACAATTTGATGTTTTCATTACATAATGATATGCATGTGGTGAATGAAATCTCAAAGGATGAATACAGTGAAATCAAATCCTTAAATAACGTATCTTATTGAAGGGAATAAAAATTATTATTCAATGCACCACACTTTATTGATCTCAGCCGGATAAAATGGTGGTATACCTTTAGCTTCTACACATTTTTAACTATAGGAAATACTTTTTTTTTTCTTTTTGCATTTGTGAAGAAAATAATAGTCACAAATAAGAGCTGCATGAACAGAGCTATAAATAAGGCTAATAGTTTCCTTCTCTCCATAGTAAACTTTTAAAATAAAGGAACAGAAGCAAGATTCTTTCTGTTGAGTTTTAAGCCTCTGTATACTCAATTATAGTAATCATTTCGTCTCTAAAATATTTCCCTTTTTTATCACAGGGCCACCAATTACATAACAAAACTGTTTTGTGCTACAGAAAAAAACAACAACAATAAAATAGTGTTCATTCTCTGGACTGTAATAATGTTATTTTATATTTAAACCCCCCCCCCCCCCCCGGAAAGCTTATAATAATCAAGGGGAAAATACACTTATACACTTATATGGCAAGCATTGTGTTATCAAAAATACCAGTGGTTTTCCAAATGCAACTATCGTTTTCCTTGTTCCAGGTGGGAAAATTGAAAACAAGATAAAATATAAGGCCAAAGGTTGATTAGGATGCAGTCCTTGCATGTAACATGGCTGCAGTCAAGCAACAGGATAACTGGAACTCTAACATATCCTTAACTAATAGGACCTAACATGTAGGAAACAGTAAAAAGTTCCCCCTTTCTACCCATATATGCTAACAGAATTCCAAATACTAGCAAGAGGCAGAACAGAATGCCCAACATATCTCTACTACTGGGACTAACATTTAGTTTTTGTTTCTCTTAAAGCAAGCTGGGAGAATTTCTGTTACAGGATATGTTAGTGGTTTTGTAGTAAATTCAGTCCCAGGTAGTTTTACACTAAGCCTACAAAAGGGTTAAAATCCATGACTCCTATCATGAATGAGAAGTTTGAAGTGACAAAACTAAACTACACAGAAAAATTCTACTCCTTCCCCACCCTGTGCATCATCTATTTATCAACTATCATTCCAATTCAATATGCCACACTATCTCTCAATACTACCACTCAGCTACCATATAATGAAGTCCATCTGATTAGCCCAATTGTTGAGAACTCAAATTCTCCTCACCATATGGCAATCTAAGACACTGACAGCATGGATTTATATATGCCACTGAGCACTGTCTATTCGCCAACCATTTAATTAAAGTGCTGGTAATTTGCAAACAGAAAAAATGGCAATTTAGAGGCAATGGCTCAATTCATACATTATGCCAAACCATGTTTAAGAAACTTTATGTTTTAGCGTGATGACAATTCATCTGAGATCAGGTGAAAAGCCATAGTCAGAAGCTATAGTTTGAAATAAGTTTCTCCTCTTATTCGGCCTAATTATAGATTGGAATGTTGTCTCATTTGACAAACTTTGGCTTGTGATTAGCTGGATAAACATAATTAGAAGAGACTGTAAGAAGTACATTTATGAATCGTGGCTTGTTCTAACTAAGGCTGGTGGTGAAGTTTTGTAAGTCCATAATATGACTGTTGCCCCATTTCCCGATACTACAAAAGGTAAAGAATGGACAGAAAATGAAAACAGGAGAGTAGCTCTAAATCATATTTTACGTATATTGTAAAAACACTAAAATTAGGTTCTACATTTATGGTCAGCACAAATCATAGTTTGGTGTAATGTTTAAACTGAGCCAATGAAATTGATGATTATGTAAAATTTTAAAATAACTAAAGGTCTCAATATAGATCTCTATGCTACGCATTTCAGTCCAGTGATGCAACAGATAATGGAGAGAGTCCAGTGATCAGTTGGACTTAGAAAATGTAGCCAGTATAATAATCACTTAAAATATGTGTGAGTTCCTTTACTAAGGTTGAAGATTTGAATCTGAAATGATTTTAAAATGATATAAAGACCATTGCTTTTTTGTTTTTTTTCATTTTTGGCCCTGGCAAAAGAACTGGAAATGTTAAAAATTCTACTCCTCAGGCAGGATTTAAAATTTTCAAATTATGAAGCCACACTTATTTTGTGACAGGAAGAACAGATAGAATTGCTACTCCAAAGATACAACTGCTACCCTCCTACCACCCCTGTGTCCTTTTCCCTAGAAAAGCATTTCCTACACCAAGCTGCTACTAACCACAGCAGAGGGGGTAAACATGTTACATAACCACCTTCAAAAAAATCTGTTGGGAAAAAGGTGCTGCTGAAATCATGCTCCACTGCTGTTACCCAGTTTGAAAACAGAATCTAGACATTTTCAGTTTGTTGCCTGGGGGAACACAGTGGCAGTGAAAACTACACACCACTACTTACACAGGGCAATTACTACTTGGTCAAGAAAAACCAGTGAGTGGCTAGCTGTGTCTCTTAATTAATTGATGCTTGAAGATTATATTCATAATGAATATCATAATGGATATCAACAGGGAGTCACAGTAAGACCAGACATGATTCAAATACCCCTGAGGAGATGCAAGTTCCTCTTTACAGGGAAACCCTAGGCACAAATTAAGATAGAGAATTTCTTCAAGCAAACCAATGTACTCAGGATATATTCACTGACAATCTGGCAAAACACTTCTCTATTTTTCTTAACAACCCAAGGCTGGAAACACATCTTGTATGTGGATTGTGCTTTTATATATTTGGGAGAGCAGGATTTTAAAAAATCAAAAGGCGTTAAGGAGTATTCTATAAATGCCAGATAAATATTTCTCTACATATGACTTTCTTCTGGTGCTATACAAGAAACTTGCAAAAATAATAAAAACAAGAATATTGTTTTCTATGGAGCAGTTAATTAAAATCACAATAAAAAGGCCAAATTAAATCAGTGATTTTAATCAAAAGTTTCAATTTATTATTTAGATACTTCCTAAATAACAGTGTGTATGAACTGGTTAATACACCATAGAATGTACTATGGTAGAATGTAGTTTAAATGGTGAATGGTTTAAAACTGAATGTAACCTTTATATAATTTTAACTGAATATTGGCAACATTTGAGAAAATGTCAGCTATACAATACATTGCCAGTGTTTTACACAGCAACAGACATGGTGTGAAGCCAAGGCTGGTTGCAGTTAGTACCCAAAGCATAATTCTTCATGAGATTAGAGGTAGTCTGAAAGGTAGGTAGAGTCATACAAATATTTTTAAAAAAGAAATTTCAGAGATCAAGTAAAGCTTAGGCCTAGAACACAAACTCACACAGATGTATCATTGCCAATGTTATCCTAAACAGAGTTACATCTTTGTAAGCCCGCATAAGTGTGTTTAGGATGGCACTGTGTATGACCTCTGAGGAGACTTGCCAGTTCCTCAAGTCCAGTATCAAGCCATTATATACATGCATGAATTTACTGTGTGATATAAAAAACTAATGAAACTGTTTTCCACAATGTTCTTTTTTAAAAAATCAACCATATTTCTATATTTGTAAGTAGGTAATAAATTCCATATTTAATGGCCTCTTGAACGTTAAGTTCAGATTAATTTGTAAATCAAGTTATTTTAAAGGACAGAATTATGATAGCTGAAACTTTAAAATATTTTTTAATCTGCCAGACTCTGCAAATAAACTATTGGTAGATGAATTCAGAACAAAAATAGCCAACATATTTTTGGGTTAATTAATGGGCCACACTTTACAAAAAGCACCTGCATTAAGCAATGTAACTAACATTTTAGTCCTAATATAATTCAGTTAATAACAAAATACAGGGCAGCTGAGCCTCCCAAGGAGGCAGGAGAAGGGCCTCATACATAACTGCCTCCAGCTGGCTCCCCACTGTCCAGTCCAAACAAAAGCATCACCCAGGACCTCTCTTTGTACAGGCTGCCCATGAAGCCCCCACTCTTTATAGGGAGGGGTCAGGAACAGCATTTTTTATATTAGTTATGTATTCTTGCACTTACAAGATTAAATATTTCTTCTAATACTCACTGTAATGATTTATATGAAGCAATAGAAAAACAATGAGAAATTCTGTACAAGTAAGCTGACTGAATCTCCATGGAGGATGGTACATATATGGAGTTCTTACATCCAGCTGGCAAAATATGAGGTGCAATGTAATATGCATGAGCCAGTCAAAGATCAACAGAGAATAGATGGGGAAACTTTTGATTTGAGAATGAAACCATTAATGTTTTATAAAAATAAATAATGCTCCACTGAACTCTGCATAGATCCCTCCTGAGCATGCAGCTGAATAATTTGTTCCCACTAGAGATGTCCCTAAACAACAAACATCTTAGTAAATGTCAACACCTTAAAGTTGAATTTTGAATCCAAGAAAACATTACGACTTAACTGTTGTGTAAATTTCAATTGGCCTGTTGCAACAACCAGATTCTTTCGAACTAGCAACAAAGAAAAATAGGGCACAGACTTGCCAGACCATCATTTTATAAACATGCAATTCATCAATTCACATTCCAGAGTAGGAGGTCTTCCACTGTGACATGAAAAACCACTAAAACACTTTACTCCCTTGGGTGACATGCTGGTTTGCTTTCGTCTTCCCTGACATTTCATCTGTCAGATTATCATTAAATATAAGAAAACAAAGAATATTTGTCACATTTTTACAGAATCTTATTGTCAAATATCTTGGAAGTATTAAATCAATTGGAGATATAATTCTGGACAAAATATGTCAAAAAGGAATGTACAGGCAGCAGTACAAGCTCCAATGGCAATTTACCAATTCAGAATGAAATACAAAGATAATGGAGCTTAATTTGAAAAAATTAGGCCACTGGTACTACATGAACAAACAATATATACCCACAGTCAATTTACTATCAATCTAAAATGTATTTGCTTTTAAGTGGGGTATTTCTGTTCGCATTCACAACTTTCCTATTAAAACACATAAACTTACATCTAACCACATTTAAGCACTTTTGAACACTTTAGTATATTTAAGCATATACTTAACTCACATGTTGAAATGAGTGGTTCTGAAGTGCTTAGCTTTGGCTGGATTGTGACCTTACTATTTCAGTATACAAATTCTCTACAGGAAATCAACCCAATATGCTTTATTCTCATGACCACCTTAATTTTGTGAGGTACTATAGCATTGTTGACCTACTCAAAAGACTTGTTCCAAGCCTTTGGAACAAGCTGCAATTCTGTGGTTACTAGCCGTTATGACAAAGCATTGTTCAATATAGTTTGCAATATCTCTGATGCACATGTTCTAGAATTCCAGAGAGTGCTCACTTACCTGCTTGACCAGTGGTAACAGTAACAGCTGCAAAAAGCCTCTGGGAACGGCTCAAGTCGGAAACACCGTTTACAGCTTCTACTTCAAATGTGTAGTTAGCATGAGCTAGAAGATCCAGGACAGTGACATAGTTGTCTGCTAATCCAGTTTGTTGGGGCATATATCCAACATTGCTCCCACAGGGAACACATTCACCCTGCTCCCAGCTGCACCTCTTGCATAATACCCTGTAGGTCACATCATTTCTTCCTCCATTATCAGCAGGAGGGCTCCACTCCAAACTTACAGTAGTTTGATTAATATTAAAAATAAGGTTCTGCGGTGCGGATGGAGGCCCTTTGTGAAACACAAACATAAAAAGGGGGAGGGGGGAGAAAATCAGTAGGGGAAGATTAGCTCTGCTTTTAATTACCATGTCAAAAGCCTGCCAAGGCATCAACTTTCATTATATTTACTACAAGCTACCAAAAAGGCCACTTGAACATAGTTGACAAGGAACTTTATTTATTTTCCATTAAGGAAACAGGATAGCCATACTTTATGCATTTACTACACCCAGCTTTAGCAGCTTTTCTTCTGTGCAATTAAAGGGATAAGTTAATGCACCTCAAAAGCTGACTCACACTGAATTCCTTCGGCTGAATTTCTGTCTCCTTTTTTTAAAAAAATGGAAAACAGAGTGGATTTAGATATTTCTTAATCAGTTTTGATGTGATTTATAGCTGCATTCGAGTGCAGGCTTGGATTTGAAGAACCTGCATAAAGTCATTACTTCAGCCTCCAGTCTATGAGGTTAGCTTATTTGCAGTTGGAATGTTATGCCAGATCCTACGACATTTAAATCGAACTGCCTAATTACATAGGTTCATTTTGCAACTTCTTTAGATTGGGAGTTATATTACACAGAAAAAAGTTTGCTTGACATCATACATTCTCCATTTGTCCTACTATTATGAGTTATGTAACATTCTGACTTCACCAGGGTTATGTCAAGAGAGCATATAAATTGCATTTCTGTAGCTTCAATATTCTGTTTACGTGCTCCACTGTGCTGCTGAACTGAATCTTACATCTGCAAAAAGTACTGAAGGCTAATAGTGAGAACTAGATCGTTGCTTACAATGGCAATGTCTCTCTGAGCAATGTCTTTTGTGATTAAACCCCCAAATAACTCACTTGTGCATGCGACATATGGAGGATCAGTAGGTGCTCTGTAATAGCTGTCTTCACAATCACATCGTGAAGATCCTTCCCTGTCTGAGAAACTATGCATAGGGCAGCGTGAGCACTGCAGATCTTGCGAAGATGACTTGTAGAATCCACGGCCACAGGCTAAGGGAGAATGACACAAAAATATACAGTTTTGAACATGAAGGTGTTTTAGACAACTATTGCATTAAAATGCATATAAAATATATTACATTACATGTACAGATTGTTCACATTTCTTCACAACTTTTACATCCTGAAAGGTTTTGTCAGTTGAAATAGCACTTAAGAATATGAACAATGTGCTGAAATTCCTAGAGGTCCTCAGATATCTCTTAGCCTCATCCCAAGCATCATCTGACAAAACAGGAATAATGCAGTGTACATTAATGCATAAGCATTTAAGGAGAAAAGAATACAAAAATATTTTAAATTTTTTTACCAGAGGCACACTAGCTATGGTCAAACAAAATAGGGATACTTGAAACCTTCCAGCTCATCCTGTTTGCCAGTAACTACTAAGTAGCTGATTAATTAATGGGCTGCCTGTTACCAACCTGTTTGAGCCTATTTTCAGGAACAGGTTACCTGGAGCTATCTGAAGGTGGAGACTAGGAGCCAACTTCTGACCTCCTGCTCAGGAAATTTTGACCTTTAGCAAATTTAGCAAGGTTATTCAGGGTAAAGATGAAAGGGGAGAATCAGTAGCCCACTCTCAGCTAATTGTGAGGGTCAACTGGAAATCTGGTCTTGATTTCACATCCTATAAACCCAAGCCCATTCTCACTCCCCTGTCAGATGTTTCAGAAGGGACAGGTTCAGCCGCCACCCAGAGGTGGATTCCATACTTCTCTCTGCTAGAAGGATAATGTGTTTATCCTTTGAATGGCTGGAACGAAACAAAGGTGTTTCTTTCCATTTTCCAACTTTTTCCAGCAAATGTGAGGCAGATTAGTGGTAGGGAGTCTTTCCTGTTCCAGCTTCCACCTTCCAGAACACATGGTCTCCTATTACAGTCTTCAGTTCTAGCTTTCCACTAATGTTGGCTTGTCCCATGGAGCATATTTCATGACAGGAAATTTTAAAAAGCTACATAGGAAATTCAAGGCACACAAGACAAACACACAAATAGAAAAATAATATCATGCTATATGTAAAAATCAAACATACTTGGTAAAATTAGCAATGTTGTGAGATAATAGGGTAACTTAGCTGAGGAATGGGTAACTGATTTTCTTCTTCCTAGTGCATGTCCAAGAATTACTTTGTTGGCAAAGTCAATTCACAGAAAATGCCAGAATAGGAGTAAACTTCTATTGGGTTCCAGTCCAATTAATAAAAACATTAAACTGTACATTTTGAAATTTCCTTGCATAATAGTCAGTGAGGGTGATGCAGCAGATAGGCCATTTAAATAGATCAGGGGAGGCTCAAATCATATATATTACCATAAGTGACAGAAAAAAACATACAAGGAAGAAGTCATTTAGAGGGAAAATTAAACATCACAATTCCAAAAATACCACATCTCACTGACCACATTAAAAAAATGACTCAATCATAAACTGCAATCCTGTGAACATTTACTTGTAAGTAAGTCCAACTGGGCAAAGTTGTGGGATTTCCAGACTTTGTGGCTGTGATCTGGTAGTTTTTGTTCCAAATGTTTTGCCCACATCCATAGCATCTTCAGAGATAAGTCGCAGTGGGAACCCCCTTCGGTGACCATGGCCACAGAGACCAGAAATCCCAACACAACTAGCTGATTCCACCTGTGAAAGCCTTTGACACTGCAGCAGAACAATGCATGGTCAGTTCCACACTTCACCTGAAACAGAGAACTCTGCTTCTCATGAAGCCTGTCAGTTATGCAATCATTTATTGCTTTTAAATCAAATGGTAAAATAAACTCAACCAATATCATGGGCACGTAAAAGACCATCTGGGACAGAATAAATTATGCAAGCCTACTCAATGAAACTGAATAGGAGTACAACTGATGGGAGCCTAGTTAATTTTATTGGCAGTTTTGCTGCTGGTCATGAAGCAAAATAAAACCACAGTAACAATCTGTTTTAATTCAATTTACTAGTCTATAGACAGTCATCTTTCACAAACAAAAATATCACCTACTGAAGATCTACAGCAAGTATTCCGGTAACTAGACTAGAATACTTAAAACAATGACAAAATTTCCTAGGAAAATGTGTCATAATAATATCCACAGCAATTTACTAAACAACTTTGAGGCTAAATAGCACTGTTAAGGCTCCTTGCTTAGCTAGGCAGTAAGGCGCTGCAGAAGCAGCACTAACAAATTTAGCTTCCTTTGGATTAGATAGCTCTGGAAACTTGTGACATCCCATGTAAAATGTTTTACTTACCAATAAGAAAAGATCCATTTCCCTGCATGACATACTAGAAACACCCTATGCCCAAAAATGTTCATTTCCAAACCCTCTGTTTCATCTACAAAACTGCAAGTGATTGCACAAGAAGAAAGAAGTATTACCATTCTTTTGTAGATTTACAGAATCTAAGTCATGATTCAAATGTAAAAACAAGCAGTAGGATCAAGCTAACTAAAGAATCCTGCACTATCCCCTTCCCATTCCATTCTATTTGGCGGCAAGTCATGATCAAAATATTGGATCTGAATAATGAGCTACTTAGCGCCAAATTCGATATTACAGTTTCCTCAGGCTTAACCCATAAATGCTGATACCCTTTTAAAGCTGAATTCAGCCATTTAAAAATGCCATTAAGCAGTGCAGCGGGACCAGATCTCTTCCCTCCCCGCCTTTTCAAGTGCCCAACTGGGGTTGTTTTGGCACTTGAAAAGGCAAAGAGGCAAGAACTTCAAAAAGTGCAGGGGAAACAAGATTGGCTAGTCCCATGGTGGCGAACCTTTGGCACTCCAGATGTTAAGGACTACAATTCCCATCAGCCCCTGCCAGCATGGCCAATTGTAGGGGCTGATGGGAATTGTAGTCTATAACATCTGGAGCGCCAAAGGTTCGCCACCACTGGGCCTAGTCCAACAAAGCTATGGATTCAATCAAGATTGGGCCTCATGACATTTTTATTTATTTATTTTATTTTTAAAATGTATACCCTGTCTATTTACCAGTTCTCTGGGCTGCACATTAAAACATCCACATTAACTGGAATTCTGATGTTCAACGGATGTGCAGGCCTATGAGCCTGCATTGCCTATTTCTTTTTCATCGTGATTTCTTCTTCTGCAAACACACTGCAATCTGTACATCCAGGTAGACTGTAAGCTTTGGATGTAAGCTTGTAAGCTTTGGATGTCAGAAATGAAACGTAAGCAACCATTTTAATGTGGCTAACAACAAATATTTAAGATCAGAAAAATGTGGTTTCAAAATTAATTCAGGAATTATTATCTTTAACAACGCATTCACCAGCAAGTCTTGAGGCTTTTATTGTGTCTACAGTTGGATATACACATTCAACAGAATAAAGGGTTATGGAAAAATTCAACTTGAGGAATGAGGCACTTTGGGATGGAAGGACACTGATGTTGTTGTGTGGTGGAAGGAAGAAAAGAAAGTGTAAAAGGAATGACAGTAAAAGGAACAGTTATTCAGATTTTTATGTAAACTGAGTTTTTTAAAAATTCATTAGGCAAATAGAGGTCAATATGTTAACAGTAGTAACTTGTTTAAACAACAAAATACAGCATTTCCATAACAGTGATCGATAGCCCTGTCATTTAAACAGAAGCTGAATCTCAGTAAAAAAAGAAACAAAACACAATTAGAGCGGACTCTGCATGGGCCAAAAACAGTGGGCCTTTTACACAGTTTTAAACCCTTTTACACCGTTTGCACACCGCTGTTTTTGGCCCATGCAGAATCCGCTCAGATGAAACTAAGGGAGAATGGGTAGTCTCAAGTAAGCGAAGCATAATTCCAATTTCAGTATATTCTACTAAGTGATCAAGATAGAATAAGTTTCAGGGAAAAAATGCAGTGCCCATTATATTTCACACCCAATACCCAGAGTGAAATGTCACTCATTGAATCACACTGCACAGTCAGAGAAACCACACATGAATCCTGCTGCTTTGGTATAGCATGATGGGTCATTTTGACCTAATTTAGAACACAGAGTGCTCAAAGCAACTTGGCAAAGGCAAACTTGATATGCTCAAGGCACAATAATCTTCGAAAGGTGTAAAAACTTAGGGTTTTACTTTTAGAAATTTCCACCATGCATTCATAGCCTTAGATCACTGATTTTTATTGCCTTTGAGAACATAACCCTTAGGACTAGTAGTAAACCTGTGATCATCAAACTGTTTTTGACTCATGCAAAGTCAATTATCAGCTTGCACAATGTATTTTCATATGGTGAACATATGTTACAGACCACAAAGAATACAAAGTGTCTTGTTAAGATAAAGGATTAGTTTTGAGAAATATATATGTGTGCGTTATATATTCCAAAATTAAACTTCTGTCAAATTCACAAGATTTACCTGACTGTGTCTGCCTATGTAACAAAGTTTGAAATATTAATTTCATAGGCCCCAAGAAACAGCACCCCTGAAATAAAAATGTTAAAAGGACTGAAAGTATGCAGACATGACTGGCTTCACTTTCATTCACTTCCACTGAAGTCTCATAAGAAAAAAAATGCTATAATCTGTGAAATAAGAGACAGTAAAACTAAGCCCTTAAACATTAACAGAAAGCTGACTTTTCCCTGCATCCCAAAAGGCAGTGACCTCTTTACTTTCTCCTGCAATATTTCCTAGTTATTATTTGTAGCACATAAACAAGGAATGCTGGAAGGATGGTTTCTACAGACCACAGCAACACCATAACTTTGCTTAAAAACCACGTGGAACGTTTTGCCTCTGCGCTCTACCCCTTGCTCACCTTCTTTTGACCCCTGGAGAATCCTCAGTGGTGAAGATACAGACTTGTAGAGTTGAAGGAATAATGTAACTATGCAGGTGAAAAGGGGTGCAAGCAGTTCACATCCATTCAACCAACTCTGAGCATCACTCAGAGAATAGTACTATGTTCTCTCAACCACCTGAACTTTACCATACAGAACCCAGACTATAAACAGGAACTATCTTTTGCTGCTTGAAGTTTTCCAAGAAATGGGGGATGTTGCTCTGAGGTCGAATTCCTCATTCTGTCTTACAGTGCTTTCAGTTTGCATTGAATTGCATAGCCATTGCTATGGACCTAAGAGGTATGGGTCTACAATAAGAGTTACTCTTTTATGAGGTCAGTTCCATAATTTAGACAGTGATCGCTGGGTTTTTAATCATACAGTAAATTGTTCGTATCTTGCACCACAAGTTACTTTTGTTGTTGATGATGCTGTTGCTATCCAAGGACATTAGAACAGGAATTTCACCATAAAACATCAGTAGTGTTGCGCTCTAGCTTCCAAATAGTGGCACATTCCATTTCACACTACTGTGATAAGAATTTTAATATAACTTTTCTGCATAATAGCAACTAAAATACTAATAACTTTCTATATTTCCCCAAAGTTGTTTTGAGATGTGTCTTAAAGGGACTTCCATATATTTTGATATGACCTCTTTCTGCAGTTGCGCTATCAACTTGGAACAGGTAAGAGTTAGAATAACTCAGCTGACATTTCCACTAGCCCTCTTGAATTCCTGCAGTAGCTCGTGCATAATGGAACCACTAGAGAAAACAGCCCAGCTCTGTGTGCTTTGTGCGTAAGGCTACCTTTACTCTCTGCCCCTGCTAGTACCAAATTAGCACTGAGCATAAAATGTAGCATGTAAATTGTGGCTGACATGTATCTCTGCTAACGTTGGGTTCTGTAGGCTGAAGAATATTCCCCTTCTTTCTTTGATGGATAGCCATAGTTTCATTGTATGTATGTATGTATGTATGTATGTATGTATGTATGTATGGATGGATGGATGGATGGATGGATGGATGGATGGATGGATGGATGGATGGATGGATGGATGGATGGATGGATGGATGGATGGATGGATGGATGGATGGATGGATGGATGGATGGATGGATGGATGGATGGATTTAGAATTATATCCTGTTTCTCTCCCACAACAGTGAGGCTTGGGGTGAGTAAGAACTCAAAAATATTTTTTTTAAAGGAACAATTAAAATAGATTAAAATCCATAAAATACAAATAATATGATGGTGCCTTAAGCTCTGAACAGAGCTAACTCCCAAAAATAATAGACCCTCCACAAAGTAAGTGGGAGGAGGACCCAAGGGAACATATAGAAGAGGGGGGAGGCTCTGTCTGGTGACTGGTGTATATGGTCAACCTCAAGTCCACAACCATGTGTCTGGCGGAACTTCTCCATCTAGCACGCCTTATAGAACTGAGTCAAATCCCACAAGGCCCTTGTCACCTCAGACAAGAGAGTTCCACCAGGTGGGAAAAAGCCCTAGCCCTAGTTGAGGATGATCAGACTGGGCCCCTGTCTCCTCAGCCAGAGATTTCCACAAGGGCAAAAAGGCCCTGACCCTGGTCGAGGAATCAGACTGCTATCAGACCAGGGATTTCTGGTAAATTTTGATAACTGGAATGAAGCATCCTGGGGGGGGGGGGCATATATAGAGAGAGAAACAGTCCCACAAATATGAGAGTTCCAGCCTGTTAAAGGCTTTAAAGGTTAAAAACAGCATTGAGAACCTGATCTGGAAGCCACTTTACCATGGTCTCCAGTCAACAAGTCAGGTCTGTTGCCCCTAATCACAATTGGTCTTTCATCAACATCATCATCCAATAAGTTAGTCCTCCTTTTCTGCTGATAAGAGTTTTTGAGATTATGCCAATGAGTACATGCTGGAAGGTCACATTTTGTTAGTTAAGCTCTTCTTTGCCCGTAGGCAGAGATAAAGGCTTCATTTTTCTTCAGTTTAGCCTGATCAGACCCCAGTGTATGTAATTCTGTGACTATTACCTTTAACCTACCACTTGGTTGTCACTTGTTTATATGATTCCTTCCCTCTCCTAACAAATTATTTATATATGTTTGTGCAGATGCTTCCCCGCTGTAAATTATGCTTGTGTAATTGTAGAATGTAGATAAATTATTCTGTTATAGGAACCCTTTTTGGTCTTGATGCAATTTAACATTAATATAGAAAGCTAAATTAACAAGACAAGACATACATTGCGAGATTATTTGCTACAAATGGATTTCACATATTTGGGGGAAACGTGGACTTTTTTTCCCTCTACCACTGCAGCTTTTAGATATTTGTGTCATATTAATGTCTACGGTTGTGTAACTCAGTGCTGAAAGCACAGCTTGCAAAAACAGTGTTCCTACTGCTAGTGTTGCTGACCTCATCTTGGATGGACAGATCCAGAATCTTCATGTTAATCCTATTGACAGCATCTCAGTGGGAATAATTACAACTGACTCAAATCCAGACCTGCTGTCATTGATATATTACCTATTTTTCCCAACACTGGAAATGACTAGCATATAGAGTGGATGGAAACAACATGGTGCAATGATTAAAGATTTGTGAGCATTCTGATGCATTAATCTATTGCAATTATTCAGAACCCATGACAGTTTGACACAAGAGACACTACAAATGTAAATTCTAATCACATGTGGAACACAGTATTTCAGTATAAATACTTAAAAAAAATAAAGTCATGCTGTGAGTTGGAAGGAAAGATTATTATTATTTTAGTTGTTATACTTACTGTATTATAAAACTGAAGTTATTTGTCTTTTTAATGAGGCTTTTTTATCTTTTAATTGATTAATGTTTTACTGTATTTCTTAAATGTCTGATTTTATGTATTTTAATTAGAATATAAATTATTTTTCTAAGTAACTTTGAACTTTTATTCTGGATAGGTGATAGAGAACCCCAGCAAATAAATAACATTTTTATTAAGAAATGTATGTTCTTAGAACCCACTTATGCAAAATATTTGATATAAATATAGACTACTAAAATTGTTACAAAAATAGTACATTTCTGCATTTGATAGGGAATAGTGAAAACCTCCCTGGCTTCTCCTACTCAGTTTATTTCTCCAATATAACTTCCTGTAATTGCTATGTTGGACAGTAAAACAATTTTTTTAGTCAAAGATGCCATCTGTTATGTTTTCTATGGCACCTAATATATAGTTGTGATATATGTAAGAGTCCCTGACTGTTTTTTATTTGTCTAACTACTATGCAGTGATCAATTCCTGGTTTTAAAATGTTTACTTTATCTTGCAAATGTTTCTTTTAAGTGGCAATAGTGTCTAAAGATTGTGTGTTCTTCCATGGAAGAATTACATTGTATGGTTAGCCAGAGTAAACACAAGAGTTTTAATGGTTCTTCGGCAATAGTGTGAATGACATCTCCAAATAGGACTGTCCTTTGGCTGCATACCATCACTAAGCTCAGTATTTGCTGTTGCCTGTCAAGAATCTCTCAGACTTGTTATTCCATTCCAGAACCCAATAATACCCTTGCTGTCATGCGTCATGTCTTGAGATTTGCTCACACTCTTTCTTCACACAGAAGCGTTGAAATGTGACAAAGCTTTTTTAGGGTTTTTTTAAAGGATGAACTTAATTAGTCTATTAGTTTAATACAGAATGTCTTTTAATATTGCATACGTGCTACACTCATCTCAATTCTATTTCGGCTAATATTACACATTTTCTTAGTTATACTCTGAGATGGCTTTCCATTCAACTGTTCACAATTTTATGATGCTGGGCAGGTAATAGGTTTCACCTTACAGAAAATTACCACTGATAGGAGGCTTTCTATCAGCAATGTGATGTTCTCATTCCCTCCCCTGCTCCTGCTGCTACAGTCCAAAATGCCAGTCACAGAGCAGGGGGGACCACCAGGAAAGGCAGGAGGTACAGAGGTCTAAAGCAGAAGAGAGGAAATCAGAAAGAAAAACTCAGCTCCTGCCTATGGAGATGTTAGGCAGGACTCCTAGCATTAATTTTTTATCACTTTTTAAAATAAGATTGCAAAATATCATGTGAAGGCACTGTGTGAACAACACGTTTTTACTTCATTACAACAATGCTTCTAAAACTGTGGGTTGAGATCTAAAGGTGGGTCACGACTGTCTTACTGATGAGCTGCAATACCCAAAGAGAAAAGATGGAGTAGGGTAAAAAGAGCTTTAAGGATATCCAAGGACAAAGTCATGAAATCCATAAATACTACCTGTGAAAAGTAAAGCCTAAAATGATCACAGTTTGATGAGAAGTTGCTTTACTTTATTTTGACGGGGGAAAGCACCATGGACTTACTTTGCAAGGGACCCCTGAAAAGTAGAGTAAATTTAGAAGAATATCCTACTTCAACAATTTTGAGAACTGTTGTATTACTATTGTATTATAGTGTCATTCATAAGAAATGGCTGATTGCATTCTAGCTCTGCAGCAGTCGGGGGCAGGGGGAGGGAGACCTAACAGCACAGCAAAGCTTGTTATAATTATAACTAGAAGAACAGGCTTGATGCCTACTTAGCTCAACTGTCTTTACATACATTTAAAAAACCCTTGCTGTTACGGCACTTTGCTTCTTTTAAAATTATTATTTCTAAATTCTATAACCATTGGCTGTGCCTGGTGTTTCAGAATAAAAGCCAAAGAAAATAATTAATTATGAATTGTACTGATTTATAGAAACCTTGCCTAATACTGTTAAGAAGTTACTGAATTCATTCCAACTGTTTTACAGTTCGGTTCATTGTTTTCAATAATGATTAATTTGTTTATGGAACTAACATAAATATCTAACTAGCAGATTAAAACAGTTGTTTTTCTAATAATTGACATTTTACCAAAAGTGATGGGTCATTTTTTTTAAAACCAGTTCAACAGCCAGTCCTAAGTATACATTCAAATAGTACTTTTAACCATGGTAACATTCAAATCATGAAATGATTACAGATTTACCATATGACAAAGGTTCCTCCTATCATGGCAATTTATTCACACGACTATATATGAATGTGATATAGGACAGCTATGAAGTCCGCCGAACAGGTAAAATTATGATGCCTACCTTTGGTCTTTTGTGCAGTCCCATATTGGGACTGAGCATGCACAAGCCAGCTGTGGAGAAGAATTTGCCAGTTTAAAAAAAAAAACCTGGGAGGGATGCTTCTCCCCTACAACATGGAAAAAGGTGTTTTCACACCAAAATGGTCATGTGCTGTAAGAGAGGAATGCCCTCTTTCCCTCTGTTCTCTCTTTACTCTGCTGTGAGAAGATCTGTTTTTGTTAAGCTTCAAGCATCTTAGAAAAGTGAGGGAAGGGCTGCTCTTTTCTCATGCACATGATGGTTTTTAGAAGAATGCCACCTTATGGGGGGAAAATGTTCCCTAGTGGTTCTGTACCAGAAAATTTTACATGTTGGCCTCAACATGTGCAGTGCCAATGTGTGCCTGCACAAAAGACAAGAAACAAACATGTTAAAGGCAAGTGCAACCTTGCATAACACAGTTGACTAAATTAGGTCTAAAAAGACCTGTCCTTATAAAAACACTAAATAAAGAAAAGAATAATAAGGTAATATGGCATTTTAAGAAACTACGACAGACAGACAGACAAGACAGACAGATAGACATTGTTAACAAAAATTGCTCTTGGCTTAATGTATTGTTGTTGATGCTGCTACTGACGCCAGCAGCATTTACATAACATTAAAGTTACATGATCTTGGTGATCCTTACAACAGTATTGCCATGCAGCTTAGAAATATTGTTTCCATATTACAGATGGAAATAGAGACTGCTGGCTCACCTAAGGCTATCCAGTTCCTGGCTGAGGCAACATTATCAATGATACTGCAACAGTTCTCAAAAAGAGATGTCAAAATCTATTTTGATGGCCTAGCTATAGAAAATGGTCAAGAACAACTTGACAGGGCAAGAACAGTTTTACAAATACTTACACAATCTTTCACATACTAGTATTGTAGCTATATAGGAACCATTGGATGCATCCAAATGAACATTACAATGCAGAACACTACTAAGATGAAAACAGAGAAAGAAAGAGGTCAGATGAAAAGAGAGAAAGGAAAGTTAGATGAAATGAGAAAAAGAAGTAGAGAAAGATGAAAAATTCTTTGCAAGGCAGGCGTTGAAATGTAAAGCAAACCCTTCCTTACCGCCACATGAACACATGGATGGAACCAGGATAGATGTGACTGACCCCACTGATTGCTTTGGATTTATTATAGCCAGTAGCTCCTGGGGCGAGGGAATAAGCAAATAAAAGCACTTTGCATTTTCTTCCTTCCCAAGCCTATTGTGGGGTTACTGAGAAGTAAGTTCTATTAATTGTAGGGGGGTGTCCCCCCCCCCATATATACCAGGTCTCAGTCATAGGCATGCTTACTTGAGACTTGAGAGGGCTTGGAGAAAGTGGTAAGGTGGACAGGCAGGTGGATGGGCGAATGGACAGGTGGCATCAGGAAGAAGTCAGTGCGACATCCTGGCTTGCTGCTGCACCCTCCAACCTCACCACAGGAGGCCATCCATAGGAAATGCAGCTATGGGAGGCATAAGCCTGAGCAGAGGGCAGGCAGCTGGTGGCAGCAACAGAGGCATACGAGAGGAAAGCGGAGACTGGTGGGGGAGCATAGGAGGTGGAGACAGGGAGCGTAATGCGCCAGCTCCTCAATCCTAGAAGAAGAAGGAAGGGAGCTGGCAGCCAGATATGCCCCCCATGTGATGCATAGAAGTTGTGCCTGGAGCTTGAGCCCCCTCTGGCCTACCCTCATGACCCCAATGTCTATTTCTGTCAATATATAGTCCCAATTAAGCAAACTCTAAAATTACTTGACTTACATGTGAACACATAAGATAAAAGTTAAATAAAACCTTAACAGGAAGAGACTGTGGTAAAAGAAATGTTGATAACTGAATGACAGGTTTATTTGCTAGAGGTTTTTTCTAGGAGGGAGTGTTCCTGGAGACTCATATGTCTGCAAGTTTCAAGTAGGAAGGCAAGAGTCACTGCACTGTGAAATGAAGCTGTCTTTGCTAATTGCACACCCTGAATATCAGAACAATATCTCAAGCGAGAGTGTATCAAATCTGCCTGGCTGAACTTGAGGATTTGGCAATGTCACTTTGGACTAAATGTAACATAGAGAGGGAAAGGAAGTGTACAAAAGCACCCATCTGAAATGATAAAGAACACACAGAAGAAAAACAGATGATAGTCTGTGAAGACAGAATGATCACAGATGGCGTCCAGGTGGAACAGGTCAAACAGGATTTTTAAATTGTGTTCATTTTCATAGTTAAACTGTATCTGGTGTGTAAATGTTCAAAGGCAATTTATTTGTAAAGGCATCCACCCATCTTATATTCAAGAGACGCTCACACAGAAATAATTAAAGAAGATGTGGAACAAAAAAAATTAAATCCGGATTTAGAACACTTTTAACTGATTGCAGACTAAATACAAAGTTATGAAGTTATGAAGATGAATAATTGGAGAAATTCGTGACAATACGGTACACCCAGTGCAAACTTCTGTACAGTGAAAGAAAAATACACTACAGTCAGCAGCACTTTTTTCAAGTCCTAAATGGATCCTGAGTAAGCATAAAGACAAGTGCATGCTGTTTTTCCTCCTTCAATCCTGATTTTTCTTTCTACTGTGACTGTCTATCCTCTCGTTTTGCTAATCATGTGAATACTGCTCTTCTCCCAAAGGGCTCAGGGGAGCACCCATCACAGATAATGCTGATAAAGTTTAAATTTGGGAAGTTCAAAATGCAACATCATTGTACTGCAAAGCAACATCAGTTTTGAATTTCAGCTTCAGCTGGCAGAGGACTTTACTTACCCTGCCTTTACCACCAGTTTCCATCTCTTTCTTCCCTGGTGCCTAAACTGTTCCTTCCCTATTCCATCTTCATAATGAATCTGGTGGAGCAAGAACAGTAGCAAACTCTCCCTTACTCTCTACCCGCCCCCCACAGACACCTTACAACCCTAAATTGTGAAAAACTTCTGTGAGATCAGAACCTGACTGTCAGATAATTTCCTGATCAATTACAAGTTTCTGACCAACAGTTAGCTGCAAATTTGTTTGGCAACTGTTTCAGTTGATTGCTGGAAGCTGAAACCTCCTTGATCAGGCCACAGTCTCATTGTGACCACTGAACAGGGTGACTTCAGCTGCTGAACAGGCTTGCTGTGAAATTTGTGGCATCCTGAAAAATATACACTGTAATGATGGTGCAGTTCAAGGCTACGTGACTAATTCTAATGTTTGGCTGGTTAAACAATTGTAGGAATCAATGGCCTTTTCCACACGAGTTGATAACAACCTATGTTCTGCCAAAACCATATTTTTAATTTGAATTCCACAGGTTTTTTTCCTCCATTGGGTTCCGGAAATGTTTCCCATTAATTTGTATCCATTGTTTTCTTGAGCACTTTCAACACTTTTTTTTCTATTCGTTTCCAAGCTAGCTTCCCTTTAGCATGCATGTCAGTCTGATTTCAGGCATGGTTATGGCACAGAAACAGCCTTGGTTGACCTGACAGATAACCTTAATTGGGAGAAAGACGGACTCCTGATGTTGGCTGACTCCTGATGGCACCTTCTCACCGTGGTGCAGGGGACAGGGGGAGGGCTTTCTCTTTGATTGCCCCCAGGCTTTGGAGCAGTCTTCCCTTTGGAGATTTGCCATGTGCCTACCCTTTATGGATTTGTGTGCATGGTGAAGACCTTCCTCTTTTCCCAGGCATTTAATTAGCTTCCCTGTAAACCCTCCCCACAACTGCTAATATTATTGTTATTGTTGTTTTAATTGTTATATTTTATTTATGATGGTTTAAGGCACTTTTTAATTGTTTTTAACCTGTATAAGCGGCTTAAAAATGTGGGTATGAAATGGGGTATAATTATTTCCTAATCAACTACAAGTTTCTGACCAACAGTTAGCTGCAAATTTGTTCGGCAGCTGTTTCAGTTGGTTGCGACCCCCAGGTTGAGGACCACTGAGATAGAAGGTGGAAAGAAGAGGGAGGCTGTTAATATGATACAAACTGTAGCTGCCTCAGGCCTAAACTCAGTCTTGCCGGCCATGCAGAATCGGAATTGTATTGGTCCTCAATACTTTTTGCAGTTGCCTGACAGCGACACCACTATGAATTTCTTTAGCCAGTGCTGCAAATCCTAAAATAAGAGAAATAACTACTGCTGTTTCAAAGAGAGACACTTTCACAATTCTGGTTGTGAATAAGATACCTGTTTCAAACTTGTTCTATACATTTTAACTGTTTATCGATGTCTACATAGCCACTGGTGACTAGGTTTGTGAATCCCTGGTTTAAGGTTTTAGTAAGGAAGGTGTTTATATGAGTACTGAAGAGATCCCAGTCATTCCAATTAGATGAGACAAAAGCTCAAAAAGAAAAGCTTGGCATATCTATGGGGTTCAGAAAAGTAAGGTTTAGCAGAATGTCAAGGAAAGAAATTGCAAATAGCACAGTAGCACCAACCACGCATCTTTGTCCACCATCAACCACATCAAAAGGTAAAAACTGAGAATGTTTTGTGCCAGCTCTTAACCATTGATGTGCATCTATCCTAACAAAGGAGCTTATGATAGCCTATACTATGGATTACATGTCCTGCATGAGCACTGGCTATTATGAACTCTGAACTCTTGAGGAAGAAAAAAAACTAGAAGAGATGCTTGATTATAAATTGGGTCAGAGCTTACAGTACTTAGTGCATAAGCAGTTCAGCAACAGAACAAATAATGTCCATTTCAACTGAAGAAAATGGCATGGAAAAAGCTGAACCCCTCCTCCTGCTGTCCCACGGTCCCAATCTCAATCAGGTCCAAGAGTATTTGGGAATTTCATTTCCCACAAGTAACTTTGGCAGCAACAAGATCAGACAATATACATCTCAGAAAATGCTTTCTGAAAAACTTTTCTAAGCACTTATTAAAAAACGACTTTTGAACAAAATATATCATTTAAAATATATCATTTAAAAAGAAGCACCCGTGGGCCTGTAAGACAGAGATGTTCTGCCAGACTTATGATTGAGAGCAGCGATGATTTTACATATTGGTTGACTTCCCTTCCCCCTTTCCCTTCCTTTTTGGCCCCAGTCTCCCTGAAACCATGAGACTGCTACAAGTTTAATGGCCTCCCTATTACCATATTTTTGTCCACACGAACCAATGTACTTAGGATGCAATCTTATATCGTATTAGTTCAGATTAGGATTATGGTTTCAATTATATGTTTTAACGTGTATGTTATATGTATATGTTTACAGATTATTGTTGTTGTACACCTTCCTGACCCTGGCTTGCTGGGAAAGGACAGGGTATCAACCAACCAACCAACCAATCAAATAAATAAATAAAATTTCAAAAGCATTACTTCAATTCCATGTCTCCTTGCTTTAAAGACAATATAGAATGAAAAGATATGCACTTATAGCATGTTATATCTCATGGCAATTGTACCAAAAGGTAACTGATGCATTTATTATACCTAATAGTAATAATCTTATCACTGACTTGTAAGTACTGATAATTAATTACTATGTCACTAAAGGGGACTTCCTAGTAGAATCAGATTCTGTACAACATGAGAACACATAATAATTATGTCACACAAAAGGATGAGAACAGTCTTCCAAAAGTTCCCTTCCCCCTTTTACAGTAATCATGTACCCCTATGAAAGAAAATGCTTACCAGTTGTGCATAAAAGCTTAAATCAAGTATTCTCATTTTGAAATACAGCGGCACTTTTTTTATAGTTTTTGTTGTGATCAGCATTTTATATAGTCTGTCAGTGAAAAAGTAAAAAATAAACTATACTGATTGATTTGATCCAAGTACTATGTTGTACACATTCTTCCGAGATCGTATTCTTCAGAATGGTTACAAAGAAACAGAAAAACACAATTCTGCTCACAGATTTCATTTCCGTAAAAACACCACAGACATAGAGATTATTAATTCACATCTTCCCTGTGCAACTAATGATTGTAAGAACAAGAGTTGAATAACAGTTTTTTCTTGTGTTAATTTAATCGCTTTTGACAAATTCCTAGACATGCTCCCAAGATTTCAAGTCACTTGCTCAAAATACACTTAGGGTCTTCTGGGAGGAGTTATCCTCCATTCTCTACATATAGTACTTTAGGTTTCTTTTATGGTAGATTTTCAGATAATCACTGGTTCTTAAATTACCTGAACTTTACAAATGCTGCTTCCTCACATCTGAAGAATGGCAGATGATGTGGTTACTCCACAACCCAGCATTACTGGATCACCAGAGAAAGGTGGTGCTGATACAGTAACAGAACACTACATCATTTCAAATATTATCAGTGGCCTAGAATCAAATCATGTGTAAATGGCACCCATCACACTCAATTAATATAGTAACTGGTCCAAAGTGTAATAGACTATATGCTGCAAATAGAAGTAGAAACAAAGCTTGAACAAATCTTCGTGACATGAAAAAAATGCCATCATTGTTTGGTGAAGATAACCTAATGGTGATACTTGTGGCACGCTAATAGCATAACTGACTGCATTTGGTACTAACAGCCATTCTCCAGGTACAGCATCTGCATCTGTTAAAACCCTAGCCTACTCACTGCTTTTGACAGTATAAAATGAAACCATTCAATAATTAAAGGGGCCTCAACACTGACTCACTGATCAGAAGATGATGAGTATTGTCATGAATTACCATAGCCATATATGAGAATTTCTCCTGGCTACAACGTAATAGGTAAGCAAGGTCACTAAATGCACACAGCTCTGTTTCCTATACCTCTATTCGGGAGTCAAAGCAGGAGAGTCACTGAGAAACTGAAATAGTCAGATTTCAAAATCAGGCAGCTTTGCAGATGAAATGCCAGAAAAGTTTATTTTAGAGACAGAAAGCTAAGAAGAAACAATTTGTTTCAAGATCATAGACTTAGAAGCAAAATACAAAGGGTAGGTAAAAAGAGCTATAATGTTTGGCAGGAGCTATAAAGACAGCAGAATGAGATTCGTTACTCTCTTTTTTTGCTTTCTACATTGAGTTGGATACTGTTTTAATATACTTGACAAAAAATCTGCATGAGTATAAGGGTTTTCAAAATATAATACTCCTACGTGTAGCTTAAGTGGTACAGTTAAGTTGCATTAGCTCATTCTGCTGCTTACTTAGATCTAACGAGGCACGCATCTATCCATCTACTGTTCCAACCTCAGTTGGAGATGTCCACAGACTTCATCAGACATGAAAAACAAAATCTTAGCAAGCTCTTAATCTCACAAGAATGACTGAATCCCAAGCTGCTTATTATATTTACCTACTTGATATATGATTCACCATTGTGAACTTAAATGAGCAAAAGAAGAATGGATGGATGGATGGATGGATGGATGGATGGATGGATGGATGGATGGATGGATGGATGGATGGATGGATGGATGGATGGATGGATGGATGGATGGATGGATGGATGGATGGATGGATGGATGGATGGATGGATGGATGGATGGATGGAATGGATGGATGGATGGATGGATGGATGGATGGATGGATGGATGGATGGATGGATGGATGGATAGATAGATAGATAGATAGATAGATAGATAGATAGATAGATAGATAGATAGATAGATAGATAGATAGATAGATAGATAGATAGATAGATAGATAGATAGATAGATAGATAGATAGATAGATAGATAGATAGGAAGGATTGTTTGGGTTTTTTGCTCAGTAATAAGTTCTGAAATATAGCAAAATTTATTTAGTCTCAGCAACATTTTTTCCTCATTTCTTTGCTAAGCACAAGGTTTTCATGATTTCTTATATACCATCCTTGGCTATAAAAGTGAAAGATGTCAGCGTCTATATACTTCACATACTTATAAAACAGCATTACGCTGCTGTGTGCTAGCTAAGGCCAGAAGTTAGCAATAAAGATTTAAATGGATGATATAAAAATCATATGCAAGACTTAGTACTTTAACCAGTTCTATCATCATGCCCCATTCACAACAGATAATGTGAAAAGGAAGAATCTCTGTCTGTAAATGCCTCACGGGCTCCTAGACATTTTAATCTAGTTTGCAAAGAAGACTACTGATGAAGAAGGTGAGAAAGAGACAGTGAACGGAGAAAGTGGTGTGACCAGAGCGCTCCATGCTGGTAGTCAAACAGCACTTGTACTATATTTCTTGAATATGGCCCCTCAAAGAGTGCAACATATCAGTTTTTTACATTTCTGCCAAGGAAAGTGATAGTCTGAAATCAGAGCTGCTAAAACCATCCTGGTATTGTGAAATTGAAGGAAACACAACATTGAGAAGTTAAGGGGAGAGGAGGATAAATTTCTCTTTATCCTCACAAAATCAGCACATTTATTCTGACCTGGCTAACAGGTTCAGCCATACTGCAGATTACTAGGAAGCTGGAGACAAATGTTTCATTCAGAACCCCAACCTTCACAATAGATAACCCTCTGGAAAGCAGCGAAGTAACGCTATGCCTCTTATTAAGTTCACTTCTCCTGTTTCTATGGAAAACACTCTGGAGGAAAAGAGAGACTGGCTCATGAATGCACTGGCAAGTGCTCCTTCCATTGTTCGAGTTTACAGCATTTGACATGGCAAATTATGCTGCACATATAATGTTTTGACTTAACTGTACAAAAAATTTTGAAAAGTAAATTTAGCTCATTTTTAAAGAAAAACTTCCAATCGCTTTTTAAAATTGGAAAATAATTTTTGGCAAGAATATTTTTACCTCCTCCTCTTATACTGAAAAAGTAAAATGTTATAAAACTAATTTGCTTAGAAATGGATTCAAGATTTTGGTGAACAGTGTGCACTGCTTTTCTTCCTAAACTTAACTCATAGTTCTTAGCTGGTATCAGTCTGTCATTGGAAAGAATTGTTAGACAATGTCCCAAACAGCTGTGAAAAAAAGCACATACATGGTTCTACTGCATTTATAAATAAATAAATGAAATAAATAAATGAAATGAATAAATAAATAAATGAAATGAAGCTTTGTTCAGCTTGCATACGAATGCCTGCCAATAGTCAACTGAAGATAAGAATCACTAGGCACCAAATCAGAGAAAGCAAGAAGTGACTGCAAAGCCCCAATCATTTCATAGGACCTTAAACATATCTTTACAAGAATCCGTAAAATAATGATGAATGGAAAGAAATGCTGCTAAAGGGCACATATGTATGTGTTTGTGGGGGTTTGTTTCCATTTTAGTCAGGACTTTTGCAGAAATACACTTAGTACTAAGTTAAAATTTATCTCCTTTAAGAAAAGAATAAGATGATTACAATACAGAAGATAAACTATTGAAAGAATATAAAAATATGCTGTGGCCTGACCAGGGCAAACCTGAACTTGGGACTAACTTTGGTGCCTAGGCTATACCCATGAGGATGGTAAGAGATACAGATTACTTCACTAAGCATAGGTGGGTGGGGGGATTTGATGAAAACATTTGGAGCTATTAACACAATTCCACTCACTGGTAAAATTATTTTCTAAAAATTAGTTGGGCTTCAACAATAAATAAAGGACAAAGTCTATGTCATTGACAAGGGTAAATCATGTTTATCAAATGTTCCTTCACAAACAGTACGGAGTCTAAAATGCAGTGTTAATGTTTCCCAAAGGAAAATTATTTCATAACAGCTTTATTTTGCCCAGCTTCTCCCCAAACTTACAATATTTCTATTCCATATCTTTAAAAAGGGGGGGGGGAACAAATGCTTCATTCCATTCTCCCTAAGCCTTCCCACCTTTATAAGCAACAAAAATGTGGAACTGATTCTCAGGAATATCAATGGCATTTCACATTTCTCTGAAGGGAAAAGAAGAGCACTTTAAAGTGGAAGTAAATAATATATATTCTTATTCAAGCTCCGAATCACAACTCGATCAATACAACATAGCCCTATTTGTAAATGTGAAGTCATAAATAATTTATCTCTTGGCTCATAATTTTAGCAAGAGAAGAAAATAGCTGAAAAATACAATAAAAAACTGATATCCTAAGCTATTTTTAATCTACTTATGCCCTAGTATGTTAATATTGCTCATACATCACAGGGCTGTAAAGCACATGCTGATCCAGCAATACAACTTATTGCAAATGTACAACAGACACTCACTAATAGTTCCAAGCGCTGTTAATACATGGTAGTGAGAATAAACATACAGCGTTTTTAATGAGTTTAAACTGGTTACCTTTCTGCAGCATCAGGAATGTTCTTCTTTATCAGAGAGGCAGAATATTAAACAAAAGGCTTGCTATTTTAAATAATTAAATTAATAAATATTACTGCCATAACCCATATCCTCTATCTTATAGCAAGCTAAACACGGGGCGCAGGTGGGGGGTTGGAGGTAGTAAAGCAAATAAATAAGAACATGGAAAAGGACATAACACTTTATTTTGATCTCCAAGCATGATTAAATTACACAAAATGTTTTCAAAAGTAAAAATAAAAACTTAATTACATGTTTAATCTTTTCCCCACCTGACATTTTTACATGTAAATGATAAAATATCTCTAGCTGAGACCTGTAGACATCACTGACATGGATAGATCAAAAGTCTAACTCAGTAGAAGGCAGCACCATTTGTCCATATGAAAGCATTATCTATGGCCCAATACAGCCACAAGGGTTTTTGGTCTATGCTATTCATCTGTATGAAGTAGCTACAAGAGGTAATCTACTGCAAAAACAACACCTAGGATTTCTTTACTCAGATGTCATGAAAGTTAGTACAAGTCAGAGTCAGAAGGCTAAACAGAGAGTACGGTTGGAAACCTCAATTTACCAGTATTAAAAAACCTAATAAAACACTCTCTTAAGCAGCCTGAATTCAGGCATTCCACTAAAGCATTAGTTAATTAAACCAGAGTTTATAAAAAGACATTTATTATAATGTTTCAGTACAGTCCCAAATTATTTTAGCTGTAAGACTGACTTGTTTAGTTATAATGTTTATATCCCAATTTTCTGTAGAATCAAAAGAGGCTTAAATATGCAACACTTGGTAGCAATGGAAATAAAAACAACATAATAAATAATACAATAAGACAAAACTCATGCCACACTTAGCAGACTTAAAACTGCAGTCACTGTTTCACAGCTGCTGGATTCCCCTCACATACTAATCCTCATCCACATCGCCTAGATAGCTTATCCCATTAGACGTAATAAAATAAGATCTAGGAGTGCAATCCACAGGGGGAAGGGGGGTGCAAAAGAGTTGTAGAAAGAGTGTGCTGGCAAATATACCAGTGGGTGGGGCCCACTGCTGGCAGTGGGGAACTACATTGGAGTACTTGGAGCACTTGGAGTACTGTGTCCAGTTCTGGTCGCTGCATCTCAAAAAGGATATTGAGGAGATAGAAAAAGTGCAGAGAAGGGCAACAAGGATGAGTGAGGGACTGGAGCACCTTCCCTATGAGGAGAGGCTGCAGCGTTTTGGACTCTTTAGTTTGGAGAGGAGACGGCTGAGGGGGGATATGATTGAAGTCTATAAAATTATGCATGGGGTAGAAAATGTTGACAGAGAGAAATTTTTCTCTCTTTCTCACAATACTAGAACCAGGGGGCATACATTGAAAATGCTGGGGGGAAGAATTAGGACTAATAAAAGGAAACACTTCTTCACCCAACGTGTGATTGGTGTTTGGAATATGCTGCCACAGAAGGTGGTGATGGCCACTAACCTGGATAGCTTTAAAAGGAGCTTGGACAGATTTATGGAGGAGAAGTCAATTTATGGCTACCAATCTTGATCCTCTTTGATCTGAGATTGCAAATGCCTTAACAGACCAGGTGCTCGGAAGCAACAGCCGCAGAAGGCCATTGCTTTCACATCCTGCATGTGAGCTCCCAAAGGCACCTGGTGGGCCACTGCGAATAGCAGAGAGCTGGACTAGATGGACTCTGGTCTGATCCAGCTGGCTTGTTCTTATGTTCTTCTTATGTTCTTATGTTCATAGTGCCCAAATGCAGAAGCTGCTGCTGCACCAGTGCTTTTATGTGTAGGAGTCCATGCCAGTACTGGTGGGGTGCTCCATGGGCATCCTATAGTGGAGCTTCCTGTGGCATTTCAGCCCAGGATTACCCTCTTTGGCTGGGGTACACTTACACCAACTAAAAGTATGGCACATACCACTGCTCTGCATAAAGGGTTTGCATGGTGGCCAGGGGTCTCTGCTGTTTTTCTGGATTCCCATGCTGCCTGTAACTCCTTTCAAGGTGGCACAGCTATACTGCAGCAGCGCTGTCCTTAGCTGCCCACAAAACTGTTCCCCTTGTAGATAACACTGCCCATATCCAGGGTGCTTGATCAGCAAATATATAAACTTGCAAAATGACAGACATGCAATCTCAATGACTTTTTGAATATAGGAGCCTATCTGGATTCTTTACATTTTGTGCATTATATCAGGAAACTTTTGTAGGAAATAATAGGTATTTCCTGTTTTCATAGGAATAATGCTATTGTATTCAGTAATATTTCTATAAGCCCATAATTTTTAATTAATTTGTACACAGTGGAGATTGCCTATCCTGGCCAACCCCATGAGACAGAGAGCCTGTTAACTTCACAGGACTCTCCCTTTAACCTTCCAACCCTCCTCTCGCCACTCTCCTCCTCCTCTTTCTTTCTCTTCTGCTCTCTCTCTATTCTCTTCCACCCTCCTACTTCACTCTCTCTCTCTCAATTGTCTCTCCTTCCTCCATCTTCTCCCTTCCAACCACTGTGCCCTGCTGTCTCTATCCCCTTCCTTTTTATCCCCTCGCTTCTCAGCACTTCCCATAAAGACCCCTCCCCTCCTTGACCCATCTCCCTCCCAAGTGTCTCACTCTGCCTGGCAACCCTCACAATGCCGGACCCGTCCCCTCCCTTGGGTTGCAGGCCTGCCCGAGCAAGGGCACAGGCCCGGGCGCTCCCCCGGGGCCTGCCCAAGGCTTTTCCTCCACGGCGTCGGGCACAGCCCTGGACCCGTCATCTCCCGGGAGAGGAGGACGGCCAGGCCAGCGGCCTGTGCCCTTGACTCCTCCGTCCAGCCCCAGTCCAGCGCCGGTATGGTGCAGTCTCACCAGCGTGCCCGGGCTGGCCGGCCAGTCGTCGGGGGAAAGGGACCCTCTGTCCAGTCTGGGGAGGGAATCCCCGCCCTCACGTCCCAAGGTGTCAGACCAGGCAAGTCCGGGGAGGGGACCATCCAGTCCGGGGAGGGATCCCCGTCCCCGAGTCCCACGGCGGCGGAACGGGCAAGTTCGGGGAGGGGTAGTCCCCCGCTCCTGGACAGTGTGGGCTCTGAAGAAGTTGGCAGAATACAACAGAAAACGGTCCATTGGTACTTACCATGAAGGGCCTTTCTCCTGGTAGGCCGGAGGGCATCTCACTGGGTAGTTCTCTTCCTTTATTCAGGAGACAGGAACTTTACTTATTTCCCCCTCACTTCCTCTTGGCTTAGGCCACTTCCTCCCAGTTGCCAGTATCAGACTGACCACGCAGTACAAACACATACTCACACAATAACTATATTAATTTTTTAAAACTCTGAATCAACCTGAAAATCTAAAATTTATCCTGAATAAGAACGATCTTAACAGAATTACTGATCTGCAACTAATTTTTCAACTAGTGTTGTAACTACCTGATCTGACTGATTATCTTGGAGACTTAAGAAGGGACAGGCGAGCTGCCCTCCAGCCTACCAGGAGAAAGGCCCTTCACGGTAAGTACCAATGGATCGTTCTCCTGGAGGCAGAGGGCATCTCACTGGGACCTACCAAAGCAGTGTCCCCCTCTTTCTGGGTGGGAATTCTCCGGAAACATGTTGCAACACTCTGGTACCAAAAGCAGTCCAGTAGGCTGCCCAGGACTGGATTTTATAGTGTCGCACAAAGGAGGATGTAGAGGACCATACTGTGGCTTACAGATATCGTCTATGGACAACTGCTGCCTGAAAGCAGCATTTGTGGCAGTGCTTCGAATGGAATGTGCCATGATTTCCGAGGGTACAGAACGATTTGTATTCTTGTATGCCTCTGCAATGTATAATTTATGTGTGGTGCTGATGACCGCTGTGGACATTTGCTGTCCAATTTTTGATGGGAAACATTGATGAATATACTGTTCGTTTGTCTAATATGTTCTGTACGTAAAATGTAGTTTTTAAGGGTTCTACATACGTCTAATTTATGCCACATTTTTTTCTCTGTCCCTTTTTGGTTTTGGAAAAAAAGTAGGCAAAACAATATCTGAACAAACTTTTGGCCTAAAGGTAGGGTCGGTATGGAGCACCACCTTGTCTGGGTGAAAAGAACATAAATTGGAGTTAATGGACAGCTTCTAGCTGTAGTGACAGATATGAGAAACAGCATTTTCATCCTAAGACACCTAATGTGGATGGAACTGATTGGCTCAAATGGAGACTTAGTGAGACCTAACAGAACTGTATGTAAGTTCCAAGATGGAAAGCGATGAGTCAATAGAGGTTGTGACTGACTTACCCCTTTTAGGAACCTATGTACATCTGGGTGTTTGGACAGTGTGGTCTGTTTTCTCAGTAGCCTGCATAAAAGTTTGGGTATGAGAGGAATCAGAGGGAAGGCATATAGCATGTCCTTGGGCCATGGGGCCACCATCGCATCTGTCACCAGGGCTGTTGGATTAAAGCAATGAGTAAGAAATTGTGGTAGCTGCGCATTTTGTGGAGATGCAAATAGATCTACCTGGGGTTTGTGAAATCTGTGTATTATCTCCTGGAAGACTTCTGGGTACAGTTGCCATTCTTCATGGGAGATCAACCAGTCTGCCTTGGTGTTTAAGTTTCCACTGATGTGTTCTGCATGGATTGAAGCTAGATGACTTTCTGCCCATGACAAAATCTTAACGGCCTTTTTGTAGAACTGTGGATTTGGTGCCGCCCTGATTGTTTAGATAAGCTTTTGCCGCTATATTGCCCGTTCTTATGAGGACGTGTTGGTGTTGAATGTTGCGACTGAAATATTGAAGGGCCAGATAGATCGCCTGCATCTCTAGAAGGTTGATGGGCAGTTGGCTTGTGGTTGTGGACCATTTCCCCTGAATGATCTGAGGGGTGGCTCCCCAACCCATCAGGCTGGCGTCTATAAATATTTGGATGTTGGTTTTTATCAGGTAGATCTTTCCCTGAGAGAGATTGCTGTTGGACGTTCACCATCTCAGGCTCATCTTGACTGAAGTAGGAACTGTTAGGTGTTTGTCTTTCTTCTGTATTATGTCCAGTTGGTACAGATGGAGGAAAAGTTGTAGCATTCTGGAGTGAAATCTGGCCCACTGGAGGGTGTTTATGGATGCTATAAACAGGTCCAGCAGGCTGGACAGGTGCATTAATGATGATTTTTTGGCTGTGATCATTTGTGATGCTGAGCTCTGTATTTTTTGGATTTTGCCTGTTGATAAGAAGAGAGAGCTTTTTGTGGTGTCTATAATCACCCCAAAATGTTCCATGCACTGTGAAGGGATGATCATGCTCTTCTTAATGTTGACCAGGAACCCGAAGTACTGAAGGGTCTGTTGTACCTCGCGGATGTCTGCGGGTGCCTCTTTATCTGAGCTTTTTTTTTTTTTAAATATTTTTATTGATATTTCGGAATTATTACAGATTTATATTGTATACTTTATATACATCCTCCATATCATTTTTCCCCCTTTCTCCCCCCTCCCTCCTTCTTCTTCTCTTCTTTAGATGCGCAGCAGCAGGTCCATTCTTTTCAATCTTCTTGTCCATTTTTCTTCTGTAATTCCAATTTCGTTTAGCCAGTCTTTGAATTCCATCCAAATCTCCTTCATATCCTTTTGTTTTTCTTGCCATATTTGATTTCTTGACATTGTGTCGAAAATTTCTAATTGTATTTGCTCCCATACATATTCCAACCATTTCTGCATTGTCCAGATTTTTTGTCCTTCCACCCCAATGCTATTACTGCATGGACCGCTCTAATCATGAATTTGAAAAGTTTTCTTTTTTCTTTGTTCTATTATAGTATAATCCACTATACCTATAAATAGTAAATCTATATTTATCTTTATTTTTACCTTTACATATTTTTCTATGTATTTTATCACATTTTCCCACATATTTTTTACTTCTATACATTCTAGCCACATATGGGTATATATTGCATTTTTTTCTCCACAATGCCAACATTTCGGACTGAGCCCACTTATCATATATGCCAACTGTTTCGGTGTTCTATACCATTTTAATATTAATTTCTTCTCTAGTTCTGCATATTTATCTATTTTTATTTTATTCATATTATCTATAATCCTTTTAATAAGGTCTATGTCTTTCACTCCATCTTGTTGCCATTTTTCCATTATGATTCTTATCATGAATTCTTGATCTTCTATCATGTTTTTTGTATATAACTCCTAATATTTGTCCTTTCTTTTCCTCATATATTTTTATACAACTTTTCATTATACACTCTTCCTCCCCCTGGAGGCTTTTATCTTTCCCAGATTCCTCTTAATAGTAACCAATTTTCTTTACCTCCTTTCTCTATAAAATTTGGAAACGGTATTAATTCTCCTCTTTCATTGTACAGTTGTGCTACCTTGTATATTCCTTGTCTGTGTAGAGATCTTATTGTTTGTGCTCCTTCCTGTCCAACCATTCTCGCGAGTGGTGCCAAGCACCCAGTAGCCCTGGCATCCATTTTCCCTTCCATTTCTCCCAGATTTCCATTAACACCTTTCTAGGGCCTTTTAATTTTTGTCTTTCTATTTTTGAACAACTTGAATATATTCCAAAGCTACCCGTGTTCAAGTTTATTTCATTTTCGAACTTCATCCATCTGTCTCTTTTATCTATTTGAATTCCCATCAAACTTTTTTTATTTGAAATGCCTCGTAATATTCCTGTAATTTTGGGAGCCCCAGCCCATTAGTTTTTTAGACATATAGACTATTTTATTCATCACTCTTGGTTTCTTTTGATTAAATGCCCATAGTTTAATTTTTTCTTATCCCATTCTTCAAATTGTTTTCTTAATCTCCAACGGCAAAGTACGAAATAGATAGAAGAGTTTTGGCATTATACACATTTTAATGCTACTATTCTCTTAGAAATAGATAGATTCTTCCCTTGCCACTCCTTTAATTGCTTCATTATTTTTTTTTCCATATTACTTACGTAATTATATTTAAACATCTTTTCCTTCTTATTTGTTAATGTTATACCTAAATATTTAATCTTCTTCTTCACCATTTCTTTTCCTAGTAGTTTTTCTATATTTATTCCCAGGATTTCAGATTTCTCCATATTAACCACCAAACCAGAATGCTTTTGAAAGTCTTCTAATATTATTTTTAATTCTTTTAAAGTTTCTACAGGGTTAGTTGTTATTAGTAATAAATCATCTGCAAATAAGTTTAATCTTATTTCTTCTTTATTGATTTTATAGCCTTTGATCCTACCATTATTTCTAATTCTATCCATGGAGTATTCCATTGCTACTACAAATAATGATGGAGAAAGCGGACATCCTTGTTTCACCTCTTTCTATCCTAATTTCTTCCGACCATCCATTATTTATCATAATCTTTGCTTTATTGTTTTTATATAATTCTTTTAATATCATTATTAATCCCTTTCCAAATCCCGTCTGTTCCATTATTTGGAATAAATATATGCAGTATTAACTGTGTCAAATGCTTTATAGACATCTAATTTTATCATGGCATATTTTTTATCCTTACCATGTTCCCTCACATTCAATACATTTCTTATGGGATAGCTCATATCTCTATCCTTCAATGGTCCATTATTGATCTTGACCAATTATTTTTTGGTAATATTGCCTTTATTCTGTTAGACAATATTTTAGTAAATATTTTATAATCCTGGTTTAATAAACTTATAGGTCTGTATGATTCAACCTGTTCTGGATTAAGCCCTGGTTTAATATAGTGATTATTTCTGTTTCTCTCCATGTTTCTGGTATTTTCTGTCCCTTTAATATCTTATTATATAACCTTTGTAATTCAGGTATTAATATTTCTGCCATTTCTTTGTAATACTCTGCTGTAAATCCATCTAAACCAGGAGACTTGTTGGTCTTTAATTCTTTTATTACTAAGCCTATTTCTTCTTGTGTTATATCTTTCTCCATGCTTTGTTTCTCCTCCTGTGTTAGATCTTTTATGTATTTCCTCTATCCTTTCTGTGGCTAACCTTTTAAATAATTTTTGATAAAATTGTGCAAACCTTTGTCTAATTCTTATGTTTCCTGTTATTCTTTCTTTGTTTTCCTTATTATTGATTTAACTCTTTGTTTTCTTTCTTTTCTTTAAATAATTGGCTAGTTGTTTCATTGGCTTTATATTGTAACTTTGACATTTATTTTTTACCCATGTGTCTTTTCCATAACTCTAATTGATCCAATTCCTCCAGTTGTTTATTTAGTAGTTTTAATTCATTATAGTCAGTTGTTTTAGCTTTGTTATGTGGTTTGTCTCTACAGTCTTTGATTTTTTCCACTAATTGATGTCTTTCCTTATTTAATGCCTTTTTTCTGTCTTTTTTGTATTTCTATACAATACCCTCTCATTACTGCCGAGGCATCCCACAACATCCGTCAGAGGCGGTGTTTCTAGTTTCTAAAAAATAGGTTTTCATTCCTTCCTGTAAACTCTTCTTATTTCTTTCATTCTTCATTTATAATATTGTCATATCTCCATCTATACTGTTTGTCCTCTTTTGCCAGTCTGAGTGTAGCTACCACGGAGCATGGTCTGACACCCACTCTTTGTGTGTCTGAATCTCTACACATTGTATAGACTCCATGTTCTTTGTCAGAATATAGTCTATGTATGTAAATTTTTTATGTCTGTTAGAATAGAAAGTTGGTTGTTGTGATTTTCCCGTCTCCTCATACATATTAGTTATATTCCATTGTTTAAAGCCCTTATAAGTTCTCAAATCCATATTACAGTCTCCCACTATTAATGTTTCTCCTTTATATTCCCTTTGTACTCTGTTAAATTGTTTCTGTAGGAAACTCTTTTGCTTTTTGTTAGGTGCATATAAGTTCATTAGTGTTATTTGTATCTCATTAAGGAAACCTTGTAACAAAATCCATCTCCCATTTTGATCCTTCAATATTTTTTGCACTTGTATGTTTATATTATTTTTCACTAAAATAGCAACACCATTCTTCCTTCCCTCTGCCCTTGATTCACATAGGTTCTCCATCCCGGTAGCTTTATTAAAGGAGCAATATCTCTCTTTCTTTTATGTGTTTCTTGGATGCAAAACCAAATCCCAGTTTTCTTTCTTAACTAGTTTGGCTAGTTTAAATCTTTTGAAATTGGAATTTAATCCGTTAATATTTACAGATACAAGTTTTAAATCTCCTGCCATAAGTAATAATTTTTGTCTACTATTTTGGACCTGCTTCTGCTGTTTCATATTCATTCTTTTTTCCCCTCATTTTCACCCCTTTTCCCCTTCCCAGATGTTCTGGAGGAGAGATTCCTCCCTCCCACATCTTGGATTTTGACCTCTGCGGTCTTCCCTCCCCAGCATATATTCTTAGTCAATTCTCTCTGTTAATGGCAATCAATCAGTTTAAAAATTCTTATAACATTCCAATAAAAAGATACTTCTAAATACATACATATCAACTAAATTGCATCTTACAACCTATTTTTCCCTCAGAAGAGAGTTTTCTGTCTGGGCATTCCATTTTGATGTTTACTGAAACAGTGTTAAAGCTAGATAATACTATTCAAAACAAATGTCTGGGAACCTTTCCCAGATTGTTAAAGTAAACAATGTTAGAGCAGATTACTATTTTAATATCTTCCAAAAACTACATACAAGAGTTATTTTAGTTAGTGATTGTTATTCAGTTAGATTCTATTAGTACTTAGAGTGAAATGTTATATAGCCATTTAAAAGAATTTTTGAAGAAGTCTTGGCTTATGTTATCTTTCTTTGGCGCTTTGAACGTCTGGTATTTTGTGAAGTCGCAGCCTGGTCCTGCATGTCATCTTCTTCTGAATCACTGTCTGTCTGAGGTTCTGCAGCTTCCAAGGAGAGACCCAGTTTATCCAGAAGTTGTTGTGCCTCTCTTGGGGTTCTTGCTATATATTTCTGATTGTTTTCAAAATGTAGGATCGCCATTGGTAATATCCATGAAAATCTTCTATTTGCTTTAAATGAAGTTTGCATATGGCTTTAGTGTTTTCTTGATTTGCAGCGTTTCTGGTGAGAGATCTTGTCTCACAAAAATTTTCTTTCCTTTATACATCAAAGGCTGAGCATTTCTCAGCTTCTTGTATAGTGTTTCTTTGATCTCTTCTGTGGTACATTTGAAAATAATGTCTGGAATTCTGTTTCCCTGAGAAAATCCTCTGTGGGCTCTATCTAGCTATTCCGGTGTCCAGATTTGGAATGTTTATAGAATTGAGCCACTGTATTAATTGGTTTTTTATATCTGTTGCGTCCTCCATTCTCGGGACTCCAATTAAGCGAAGGTTTGCGCGTCTTTGTCTATCTGAGAGAGAGGCTATTTTTGATTTCAAAGTCAATATCGTCAGTGTTTTTCTTTATTTGTTTCTCGTTTTTAATCACTCTCTCCGCAGTGTTAGAAAGTTTCTTTGACATGTCTTGTATGTCTTTATCAATTGCAATCAGGTTGATCTGTGTTGTCTTAGTAAAGTCATCAAAGGAAGCCTTTATCTGATTTGTTAGCTCTGACAAATCTGTTTTAGTTACATAAGTTTCCTTGGGCGCCATGTTTTTGCTTCGCCCTTTATCTTTTTAGTATTTTAATTGGACTCACCGGTTTGTTTTTCGTCTCTTCAAAGCTGTCCGGTGTTCTCTCTTTTGAGTTCTCTGTTTCAAGTTGATTATTAATCTTTATCTTCTCTTTTATGCCATTAAATCTTTGTTGTTTGCCGGGAGGGTGTCGAAAAGCGTCTAATCCTTGTCGGACATGCGCAGAAAAAGCCCTTTATCTGAGCTTGACCAAATCAGGAGATCATCCAGATATGGGTAGACGTGAATGCCTCTCTGACGTAACTGGACCACTGGAAAAAAAAGTACTTTTGAAAACAGCTGCAGAGCCGATGCCAAGCCAAAGGGTAGGGCTCTGAATTGTAGATGGTCGTATCCGATTGCGAACCTGAGGTACTTGCGGTAAAGTTGGATGGATTGGAATATGGAGGTATGCTTCCGTCAGGTCTAATGATGTTAGGAACTCCCCCTCCCGAAGAGAAGCCATGATGGTGCGTAAATCCTGAAGTGGCGAAATGCAAATACAAGATGGTTCTCCAATCTCCTGTCCGCTTCAGCACTGTGAAGAAGTGGGAATAGATGCCAGTGTGCTTCTCTGAGTCCGGAACAGATTCTACAGCTTATATGGTTCGCAGGTGTGATACTGCTGCAGAGGTTCTGGCTCTCTTGTCCAGAAGGATGCCAAGTGCCGATGGGACGAATCTGTGAGGGGGAAACTGGCAAACTCTATCATGTAACCATGTGTTACAATGTCCCTTGTTCAGAGGTCTACAAAGGGTTTGTTTCAGAGGTGCTAGAAATGGAGCAGCCGCCCCCTGACTGGAATGCTTTGGTAGTCAAGATCTAGGGTTCTTGTAAGGTCTGGGAAATCTGTTGGGCTTTTCAAAGGCACGAAAATTTCCCCTTCCCCTTGTTGTCGTTGCCAGGGTGGCCTCCTGCTGTCTCTGTTAACCCAGGGGAGTGCCCTATGTGTACGAAAGGATATTCGGCCCGCTGATCTATCCTGATGGACCTGTCTATGTAGGTCCTTTTTGTTATCCCAGGTGTTGACTAGGACCTGTTCGAGATCCTTCCCAAACAGCTTTTGGCCATGAAAAGTGTAGCCAGCGACTTCGGCCTTGGATTGTAAATCGGCCTGCCAGGAACGGAGCCATAAATTCCTCCTGGCTGAGACAGAACAGGCCATTGAACGGGCATCTAGTGTGGCATCCGCCAGAAACGGGCAGTTAAGGTAAGTGCATCTAGTGTGGCATCTGCCTACCATTAGTCTATCTAGATCCTCTCTTACAGCCCTCTCCTCTGGTGGAAGGAGATCAATAACACACTTGACCCAGACTATGAGGGCTCTGGACACTGTTATGGTGGGTATAAGGACTTTCATGACCATGGCTAGCCATTAATGCACCTTCTTCATGACTACCTCAGACTTCCTGTCCAGGAGGTCCCTAACGTTTCTTTCCCTGTCCTTAGAAACCAGGTTTTCCGACTGCAAATTGGCTACTGGGGTGTCTACCATGGGGATCTGCAGGAGACTATGCACATAACCCAGCACTGGGTAAAATCTCTTGCTAGCTGGAGGAATTGTTTACTGGCAGTTGGACTCTGCCATTCCCTTTTGATTTTCTTTTCAAAGGATTCTGGTAATGGAAAGAATTTCAAGGGTTCCCCTTTCTCAGGAAAGTAACTTTGGTTCCCTTTGGGGCAGTCTTTAATAGGCTTCCCCTGGGTTTGCCCTGTTGGGTCTTCAGTGTTGGGTCTTCAGCAGGACCGTGAAGATCCAGAGCTGATACTGTCTTTGTGATGAGTAACGAAAGGTCCTCAGCTTTAAAGAATATGGGAGCATGATCAACTTCTTCCACAAGAACTTACTCAGAATCAGAAAACTGAGTTGCATCATCTATGCACTCGCCCTCACTCAGGTCTTCCTCCTCCATGGAGGTATGTGGAGAATGATGATCTCCCCTGTGAGCCATCACTGAAGAAACATTGGGGTGGTTAGTATGGGGAATCTGTCCCTGTTGGGACATGGAAAACTCTTGTCTGAGAGACTGGGTGAGAAATTGTGCAAACTCAAAGGAGGAAATACTGTTCCAAGTGTTGGAATCATTTTAAAGTAACATGGAACTATTTGGGAGGGGAGATTGAGACCATTCTCACTCCTAGCCTGAACAGTATCAGAAGGATCTTGCCTGTTTTCCACCACTGGAATTGCAGTGTGGTGGCCGCATCTTCCAGCGCAATGCTGGTTTGTCAGTGTTCCTTCTGCTTGCATGGTGGAAGGGGGGGGGACTTCTTGCGCTTTGCGCTATTTTTGGGTTCCTTCTTGGTTTGCTTTTGCTTTCCAGCAATGCTCACTGACCCTGGATGGGTTGGTCGATTGCTTGCCCCCTCTCCTGGGTCTTCCTGAACTGCCCCTGGGTGTGGTGAGGAAGTCCTGGGTATTCTTGCCCTTGTGGCCTCTGCAGAAGACAAGGCAAATGTCTCCCTGGTGGGAGAAAAAGATCTATCAGCCATTTTGCCTACTTTTGCAACAAAAAACGCTGTTTAAAATGGCGGCCACAGCTTTCTTGGATGTTTTGCAGCCTCCCTTTGCCTCCACAGACACACACACAACAAAAGACAGGATTGGGAAGACCACAACACAAACAATGACGGACTAATGCGGACAAAAAAATCACAAGAGGGAGAAAGGTAGACAAAAATGAACTGACTCTCACTCAAGCACTCAGCCACGGAGCGATTAAGAAGTCATGCTCTCCTGTTAAAGGCAGGAACAATACAGGCAACCGGGAGGAAGTGGCCCAAGCCAAGACGAACTGAAGGAAAAGATTAGTGAAATTCCTGCCTCCTGAATAAAGAAAGAGAACTACCCAACGAGATGCCCTTTGTCTCTAAGAGAAAGGTATGGGATTTATTTACAGCTTTGTTAAAAAAAAGATCTATTCCTAAATATCAGACAAAGGTTTCAATACAGGGACAATATAAGCACAAATGCAGACCCTTTCTTGGATAATATATGTATTCCATTAACATGTTCGCAGTGTGATGCTTATGATATTTTGCTGTTTATCTCTTTCAGGTGCCACACAAAACTGCATCCCGCAATGATAAACAAGACTACAAGGTAACTAATTTATCAGAGGTTGCAAAATATTTCAAGTTATGATCCTTGTCACTCCACCTACTGTCTGTGTGATGTTAGTCACAGAAACAGAGGCCAAGAAGGTCTGCTTATAGTCTACAGAGGTTGTGATATACAAAAGCCAGAAATTGATTTTATTTTCTTATTCATTTTTTAATCCACGTCAGAAACAGATGTAACTGCAAAGTATTGCCTCAAGTCATAAAATCTGTTATGAGTCCAGGGCTCTGATGTACACAAAGAGTGCCACCAACTACAAAGGCTTTTTTTACCAGTCAGATGTGCCCAAAGGAGGCATCCAAGAGTTCATCATATCCAGTGTAGCATATGGGGAAAATCTGCTCACATATGGCAGTGACTGGGGTCCTGCATCCCAAAACTCATGTGCAAAGATTATCCTGAAGCAGATTTATGTGCTACAAGAATATTTTTATTGTATACAAATCGTGATTGAAACCTGAAAACTATATATCTCATAAACCAGCCAAATTGTGTTTCAGTTGGTATAGTTATTTAAGTGGGAAATGGGACTAAATGGTCGTAAGAGAAAATTCACTAGTTGAACGTAAAGTGGATCTCATTGTAAGCAAAATACAAAATGGAGGGAGATTTGAAACCAGTAGCACTTCAGAATCCAGCAAAGATTTTAAACATATATGCTTCTAATATCCAAAGATCCAATTGAAACATGGTAGAAACTAGCACAGGACTGCTTGGAATAAAACATTATGACAATACATAATGTGGTATTACAGCAAGTTGCCACAATAGTTCTCATGATAGTTTCTGAGTATACCAGAACATTCCAATCTACAGCACATTGCTTGCAAACAAATCCTAATGAAATCAATAGATTTCAATTTATGTGTTCAGAATGAGAATGCTACAATTCTTTCAAAAATAGTGGTCATTATTCTATACCCGAATCCACACAATTCCATAGTTTATTTACAACTTTGGAAGGGAATGAATTCACACAAATATGCAAGAATTAAAGATTCAGTTCTATCCTTTAACTGTACTAACTACCCAAGCTCCATTTATATATTCAATATAATTCACTTCAGCTGTGTAACTGATGGTCTATTTAACTATAATCCCTATTCCAAATTAGTATGCATAAAGTTTAATGGTTGGCTTCAAGGTTATTCTTTATTAGTCACATAATCTGCCTTTCCATCGAACAGTGCAGGTTACTGGCTATAAACTATTCTTTCTACATTTTGCATTGATTTTATTTTGCCTTTCCCCCTGCAATATTAAATTTTTCATCTACAATTTTCATGTTTATGCTTTATAAATTATCTGCAGATGTGGAGAATATGGTACAGAATAGTTTGAAAACCTGTTTTCTAAAACTCTAGAGAACAAAGCAATTTTTCATGCTTTAATTCCATTTTCCCCCTTTCCTTATCCCTACTGATGTAACTGTCGAGAAAATCACAGCTATGCTGACAAGGCAATACACAATGAACTACAATCCATACAGACCTTTTCTACAGAGAGTCAGATGAAGAGGAGGTGAAAATTACCTACTTTTCTGAATAACAGAAGTGGGTCAAAGTTTGCCTCTTACAATCTTGCCCTCCTACAAATCAAATTAATCAAGAGAAAAGTCATGCTAACTCCCAATGAGATGTTATCTTCCCACACCCTGCATGAGCTTCTGCCTGGCTCTCTTGACAGGAAGAGCTGGACAAAGTGACAATGTTAAAGTTGGACAGAGTTACAATGTTAAAACAGCTGTTGATAATGCCAGGCATGTTTCTCCCTACCCGACAGTTACAAAGAAAAAGCAGCCATCTCCTCAGAAACCCACAAGGCACAGCCGGAGATGTCACTACTGGTGTAATGAATCTTCTGCTGACATTTAGTACAAAGAACCTGTCTTCTGACTTTTCTTTACTTCTTTTCTTTATAGGGAAAACAAACAGAAGTGTACCTTTAACCAAACATTTTCCATTTAGATTATTTGAGGATCACTTGCTTGGTTCTTGGCCTACAAGAAAAGCCAGGCTTTGTAAACCAGGAATCTAAGAAGCAAAATGTCTATGCACCATTGAAAGCAGAAATGAATCCACTTTCACGTGACTGATTTTTTTCTCTTTAAAATATCCTTTCTAATACTGTGGGGAACAGAGATATAAAACAACATTATATGACTACATTCTACAATAGTACTTATTAGGGACTAGACTTGCAAAAGAAATTGACATCTTCAGAGGGTGGACTTTATGGAATTATATTGTTGCTAAGTCCTCTTCCCAGATACCATCCCAAAACATCCAGTAATTTTCCCACCTGGAATAGAAAACCCACTTGGGAATTGGGAAGGCTGTCTTCAATATTCTTTCTCACCAACATTACATCAACGCCCACTGGCCTCTTTTAGGGAGAACCTAAATTCTCCATTGCAGTGACTTATTCACTCCCCCCCCCCATGGCAGCACAAAATGCCTCCCCAAATGTTGTTCCTGAGGGACAGATCCTTACTAACAGCATTTGAATGTAGACATTTGAAGGTACAATAGGAGCAATAGTTAGAAAATTGTGTTCCATGGCAGAAAATCCTTCTGGCTGCAGAAACATTCCAGTGGATCCTTTGACCATGCTATCTGGGATTGTAATCACATACCCTTCCCCATATACCAAAATTCATTTACTTGGAAGCATGTCCCATTAATCTGAATGAAATGATTATTTAAAGTTTACTTATTGCTTCAAGGAGGACTGAACTATAATCATTGCTGTAACTTTTCCATTAGATTTTCAGGAAATATTGAAAAGGATGATTTGAAAAGGATTCAATTATGTCTACAAAGGACCTCCACAGAAAGAATTACTTTCAACCCTAGCAATGTTTTCTTAGTACTGACTTCTTAGAATGATTAAAACTTTTGCTGCATTTTGATAAAGTAATTTTACATTGAATTACAGAATGACTGAGCTTGCATCAACATAATGCACCTATTACCTTCAATAAACAATATGAAGAGAACATTCAAATATCATGAGTAATTGGCTGTTATAGATTTTCTGGGCTGTGTGGCTGTGGTCTGGTAGTTTTTGTTCCTAATATTTTACCTGCATCTATGGCTGGCATCTTTAGAGGCATGTGTTTCTCTCTGTGACACAAAAACCCTTTTAGCACTTAAGAGAAGCGCCACATAAATATTATTTTTATTAATATTACATTCATCCTGTTATCAATTAGGCCAGGTAACTCTCAAATGTCACACAACGTTCAAAACATTAGACTTTTTCATTGCTTTCTTGACCATTTGCAGATACCTATGACTAATAAAACAGTTATAAATCTTTTTAAGTCCATTTTTTCATATGCTTTGGTTTAAGAACATGATCAGACCCACTTTATCCCATCTGACTTGAATTAATCTAATGTTGAGGGAAACCTTTAACTCATGAGCTGATGCCTAAATATATATGTTGTTACAAAAATCATGCTCATATCTTGACCAAATTCAAATGAACAAGAATTATGAAATAAAGAAAAATTAGTACCGATCTTCCAAAATTTCTATACTAGCATAGGCCAGACAGATCCAGTATGAGCATTGTAAATTACATGCAGATCTAGTCTGGTAATTCTCCGTATATTTTCAAACATGTCAAATAATCACCAATTGTCATTCTTTTCTTTCTATCAAAATAATCAATCAGTTTGAGCTTTTCATGAAAAACAGTTCTTCATGGGTGTTTGAAACAGGACAGTTTATAGCTAGACACAGATTATGCCTTTAAAAGTTCCAGGCCACCTAGAACAGTTCTGATAATCTCTTCAAATCTCAGCTACCTGGATTTCCTGACTGTTCCCATGCAGTTCCAGTGATGAAATTAGAATGCAAGACCATATGAATGCTTGATTGATTCATGTTTCTGCTCCCCATTTGTTCTGGAATCTGAAGAGGATATACAGAACTTGCTTGTCTATTCCCTAGTGCTTAAGCATTATAATATCCAGCTATAGGTACTTGTTCCATGAACCTCATGAGGTAAGCACTATAACAAAAGCGAGTAGTTGGTTAAGACATGCATGGGAAACAAGTAAAGTAATTCCTGTTTTCAGCTCTTGCTCACAAAGTCACTGCTTGCTACTTTTAAAACAGTATTGCTATTTATTGCAAAATAGTAACTGTTCTGCTTTTTTCAATTTATGACTATCCAATTTGCTAAAGTTTCTATTCGCATGAAAAGTATAATGAAAACACAGTTGGTGCTCAATCAGTCTACAAGCAAAGTCATTTCTTAAGGCTGCTTATTTAGCTTATTCTGATATTAAAAGTTATGATAGACTTTCTGCCAAGTTTTTGAATCATTTCGTTATTACTGATATTTTCACTGTGATTTTCTTACCCCTGGGGAAAAAAATGCTGCCAAGATAACAAGAAAGAATTATTCATTAGTAAGGCAGAATAAGAAAGCCACACAGTTGCTTTTACCCAGGCTTTAAAGAAATCACCACTTCATTGTAAAATGCTACATCATGCTCAGCTGATGTTACTGAAATGTTTTTTTCTTTTTAAAAATGTGACTATTAATGTTTACAACTTTTGCAAACACTTAATAGTGTCAGAACATAAATTTAAATTTTATTTCTTTCTAAAACTGACCTACCTTTATAACTTGATGTAATCTGGTAAAGCTTTGCAATATAAAAAAACATACACTATAATCATTCAAACCAAAAATATCCTCTCCGTGAATAAGATTAATCAGTTAAGAAAATAGTGTGAAGGCTGAACAATGGATCTCTGTTCACTTGCACAGCACAAAAAAAGAAAAGAAAAAGAAAGGGAAAAAAAACTGAAGAAATAAATACACAAACAACCTGCCAGCAATTGCTTTTGAAGTGTCAGATAACATTATTTCCAAGATGACACTATGGCCCTTCATCGGCTATGCATAAGGTCAGTGAATATTAACTTCATTTACACTTGGCTGAGAATTGGCTGGTGTCAACAATAGAGGTTTAGATCCTCTGCTGAGCAGGGTTAGAAGCTGACAGAAAGCTGCCACTGAGGAAGATGGATGATCATACTGGCTGACCCCATTCCTCCCTAAGTGTTACTGTTTGGGCCTCTTTTCTATGTCTACAACAAAAGACCCTCTTTGAGCTTCCCAGTGGCCTTCAGCTTTATTGGTACTAACAGGTCCAGACATCTCCATGGATTGGATTCTTTACCTCTTAAGCATAAGAGTTTGCCCTGTTTGGCTACCCAAATCTTGGCACAGATGTCTTTTTATTTTGTAATTGCTTCACTACCGTCTGTTGCGAAGGATGTAATCAGACAGGTGAACATCACGTCCACAGAAAATGCAGTACCATTTATCTCAGTTTCTCAATGGTATTTTGAGGAAACTGATATGTGGCTTGACTGTAAGGATTAACCTTTTTAATAGCTATTTTCTCAAATAAAAGAGGGAGACTAACCTGCGATGTTGCAACAGACATAACTCAAATGTCTGTCTTTCAATATCAGTGATAACCCTACCTGACATTTATAGCAGTGGCACTTTAAAAAGAGTGGGTATTTGTTTGTTCAGTAAAAATCCATGCTGCTTACTCATATGCAGTTAATATCCTGTAACTCCAACCAAAGCAGTTCAAAATATTCAGGATTATACTCCAAATGTTATTTATACGGAGAAACAGTTTTATACTCCTGGTGTACAAAGATACATTCATATGAAACCCTAACACACTTTTGTGGCTTAGTGTTTAATGCAGTGGAGCAGCTCAGTTGTCTGTGTGTATGTGCAGATCAACTGCAAACCTAAAGTTGGATTGAAGCAGCTGTGTGTTCGGAAAAACAAGTTATGCTGGATATGATTAAATAAATGTGAAATGACAGAGGGTTGAACCAAAACCATTCATACAAAATACTTACAAAGCTTTTGCTTATATTGAAATAAATTACTCTTTGTCATACACTTCTCACAGTTGCCCTACAGCAGAACTTCCTTAGGGGTAGCTGTCCTTTGGAGTCAGCTTGAAAACTGACACAGCTCTCTTCTGTTGATGCCTAGGAGATTCCATGGGCTGTGTTGTATTATTAAGGCTACAGATCAAAATAAGGAGCAGCATGGTTTCCAACAGGAGAACAGTTTAATAAGTTCAGTTCTTACTCTGTCAGGAACTACAATGAATACAACTTCCTTACTCCCGGTTCTTGGCCACATCATGTTCTGGAGTGGACTACAGCAGTGAAAGGTTACAATCCAAAGGGGATTGCAGCCATATTGAAAGCAGTAGGAGGGTTGTCCTGGCACCCATGCCACCAGCTCCTTATAAAGTGGCACGGACGCCAGAGCAGAGAGACAAAGTCCGGTGATGGGGCACTGCAGCACAAGAATCAGGAAATGTTCTTTTACACCATCACTCTGCACCACAGGAGGCTGCAGGAAGACCCACCTTCAGCGGCGCAGACTTGCACCACCACAAAGAGTGGCATAAGTCTTTTTTCACTATGGGCTTTCCTGGGGGAGAAAGGAGTTTCTTTTTAGGAGGCTAATGAACCGGTGGAATTAACTGTACAGATACAGTCAAAGAGCCAAATACATCTCAGTTTAAGTGACTTATTATTCATGTATTGGTCTTCTAGGCCACCCTTCTCCCTCAGGGCTCCAGGTAGCTTACAATAAAGAATAATAACAATACAAACATTATAAAAGCTCATAAAATCTGATAAAATCTCATACTTTCCACAACATATTTGGCACCCTTAAATAAATTAATCTAATTATCGTAATCCCTGAAACAACGTAGCCATCGTCATGCTGGGGAGGGATAGGGGAAGGGGATGGGTCAGGGTGAACAGTTGTATCATACAGGCACTGTGAAATTGCAATAAATCTCACAAGGCCCTGACCTCATTGGACAGAGCATTGTTCCAGGGCAGAGGCAGGGCTGAAAAGACTCTGGCCCTGATTGAGGGCAGTCAAAAGTTTGCGAGCCAGGAACCACCAGTAAGTTGTTGTTGGCTGAGTACAAAACAATTTGGGGGACATTTGGTCTCACAGGTATGACTGTTCCAGACTGTTTAGGACTTGAAGGTTTGTACCAGAACTCTGAACCTGATCTTGTACTCCACTTGGAGTCAACACAGCTGGAGATGCACTGGCTGGGTATGAATACGCCATGGAGTCCCCCATAAAAAATCAGGCAGCTGTATGTTGCACCAGGTGAGGTTTCTGGAGCAGCCTCAAGGGCAGCCCGGCATAGAACTAGTTGCACTAGTCTAGCCTGGAGGTGGCTGTTGCATGGATCACTGTGGCTAGGTCGGGTTGGGACAAATAGGGACAAATAGGGAGCCAACCTAGCAGAGACATTAAAAGGCCAGGCTCACCACATTCGAGACCTGGGCCTCCATAGATAAAGAGGCATCCAAGATCATAGAATCATAGAGTTGGAAGAGACCACAAAGGCCATCAAGTCAGCCCCCTGCAATGCAGGAACACACAATCAAAACACTCCTGACATATGTTCATCCAGCCTCTGTTTAAAAAATTCCAAAGAAGAAATCTCTGTTTAAAAATCTCTCCAAGGCAGTGAATTCCACTGTCAAACAGCTTTGATGGTCAGGAAGTTCTTCCTAATGTTTAGGTTGGACTCTCTTTTCCTATACCTTGAATGCATTGCTCCGTGTTCTACTCTCTGAGGCAGCAGAAAACAAGCTTGCTCTCTGTTTGACATGGCATCCCTTTAAATATTTAAACATAGCTATCATGTCCTCCCTTAACCTTCGCTTTTCCAGACTAAACATCCCCAGCTCCCTTAAGTCTCTTCTCGTAGGACATGGACTCTAGACCTTTTACCATTTTGGGTGCCCTCCCCTGGATCCGTTCCAGCTTCTCAATATCCTTCTTGAATTGGGTGCCCAGAACTGTACACAATATTCCCGGTGGGGTCTAACACAGAATAGAGAGGTACAATTACATACCTCAATCTTTACACTATACTCCTACTGATACAGCCCAAAATCGCAATAACTTTCTTGGCTGCCGCATCATGCTGCTGACTCATGTTTAGTTTATGGTCTACTAAGACTCCCAAATCCCTTTCGCATGTAGTATTGTCAAGCCAGGTATCATCCATCCTATTTCTGTGCATTTCTCTGTGGTATTAACTACCCCTCCTATTTTGATGGCATCTGCAAATTTGATTAGCATGCTCTCTATTCCATCATCCAAGTTGTTGATAAAAATATTAAATAGCACTAGGCCCAGGACAGAACCCTATGGCACCCCACTAGTCACTTCTCTCCAGGATGAAAATGAGCCATTGATGAGCACCCTTTGAGTTTGGTCAGTCAACCAATTAGGAATTCATCTAATTGTAGCTTTGTCAAGGCCACATTTCACTAGCTTACTTGAAAGAATATTATGCAGCACCTTGTCAAAAGCTTCACTAAAATCAAGGTATGACATGTCCTCAGCATTCCCTTCATCTACCAAGCTTGTCACTCTGTCAAAAAAAGAGATAAGATTAGTCTGGCATGACTTGTTTTTCAGAAACCCATGCTGACTTTTTGTGATCACAGTATTCCCTTCTAAGTGCTGGAAGACTGTCTGTCTAATTATCTGATCCAGAATCTTCCCTGGTATTGATGTCAGGCTGACTGTTAGCATTTTGCTATCTTCTCCATGTAGTGACTCTTTTTCTTTCTTTTGCTATGGACATAACCAAAAAAGCCTTTTTTTCTTGTTTTCAACCTCTCTGGCAAACCTCAACTCATTGGGAGCTATAGCTTTTCTGACTTTCTCCCTACATGTCCTGGTTATTTGTTTGAATTCCTCCTTGGTGATTTTCCACCTTTTCTATTTCTTGTACATGTCCCTTTTAAACCTTAACTCAGTTGACAGTTTTTTAGACACCCACCTTGGTTTCCTTAGACACCTCCCATTTCTCCTCCTCATTGGAACTTTTTGAAATTGTGCCCCCAAGATGCCATTTTTAAGAAACTCCCAGCCATCATGCACTCCGTTCTCTTTTAGTATTTTTGGGATAGCACGCAATAGATTCCTAAGCTTACTGAAATCTACTTTCTTAAAATCTGGAATGCGTGTATGACTACGCTAAGCATTCCCTTTCCACTGTACAGCAAATTCCAGGAGAGCATGATTACTCCCACCTAAGGATCTTACTCCTTCCACCATTCAGGTCATCATTACTGGTTAGGAGCAGATCTAAAATAGCTGTTTCCCTTGTTGCTTCTTCCACCTTCTGGACCATGAAACTGTCTAAAAGGCAAGAGATTTGTTGGACCAGATTGTCATGGAAAAGTTTGAGTTACAGCAAATATCCGGATAACTGAAATCTCCCATTACTACTATTTCTCTTCTTTGTGAAAGTTTGGTCATCAGTTCCAAGAATGCATCATCCATCTCTTCAGACTGGCATGGGGATCTGTAACAGACCCCTACAATGAGATCAGTGTTGTTTCTCTCCCCCTTAATTTTTACCCAAATGCTCTCAACCTGGCTTGCAGGATTGAAGTCATGGACCTGCTCACAGCTGTAATAATCTTTTACGTATAATACTACTACTCCTTTCCTATTTTATCTGTTTCTCTGAAATAGGTTATACCCTTCAATTCTTATGTTCCAATCATGAGACTCATCCCACCAGGTTTCTGTGATGCCAATAATATCATATTTGTTTTGGCTTACCCCCAAGCTCTTGACAGTCAGAATAGGTATTAGTTGCACACCATCAAGAGCCAGGATCTGGTAATTCCCCTCTGCCCCTTCGCCAGTCCAGCCACAGCACCTTTGTCTTTGACAGATTACGTTTCAACCAGCTCTGCTGTAACCATGTCACCACATGCAGCTGGTGAATATGGCTGGGGGCAATATCCGGCCAAATCCCTGTCAACAGATATATCAACATATATAATCCTTGCAAATAACCTGGAGCATGACCACTGGTCCTTTGTGGGTAATGCTGATTTCCTGTTTCTGGGGCTGATGGTGTACCTTTGTGCAATGTAAGTATCAGAAGAGCTGACATTGGCATTGTGGATGAAATTATCGACATAAGCTGATCTGGGAGCTGAAGTGCTCTGAAGTAGTTTAATGTGAAACACATTCTGTGTGACTTTGTGGTTTCTCCTCTGCACTGTAATCATTGTGTTGCTTATATGAATGACTTGGTATGGTTCAGGATGACAGGCAGTGAGAGTTTGTTTCAAGGCTGAACATTTTTTACAAGAACCATGTCTCCAACGCTGTACTACTACTCTGGCTCACCTGCATGAGTCCTCACCATATTGCCTTATTGTAAGTTTTGACTTTTCTTCATGGATGAACCTTTGCATGGGACATCAATTTGAGGCAATTTTGTCAATACCTGCCTTCCAACTTAACCATCATGCCAGTGGAACAATGCAGAACTATTAAATAACTGCAGAGATACCTGTACAGTTCTTGATTCATATTAGGTTCTTCTACTGCAGCTGTCTGTAAAACTTTCTTCAGAGTCCATACAAATTTCTCAATCTCTCCATTTGCTAGCGGCCATGTGATGTGAGTTTTCTATGCCTGAATCCAAGATAATTTGAACATTGAGAAAATTACAGACTCTGAAACAATGACCCACTGTCACCTTTCACAACAGCTGGCATACCATAACATGAAAAAAATCTTGTCAAGTTTGCCGAAGTAGTGGTGATAATTTCTGCTTCTGAATACTAGGTATAGATATCGATAACAACCAAACTATTCACCATTGGGAAGATCACAAAAATCCACACTGATTTCAACCCATAGAGACAGTAGTGAAGAACCGGTCTGTGGAATTGTTGTGGCAAAGCATTCTGGATTTTACTCATTATTCAGTGAGATAACCAATCCATCTCTCTTTTTCAGAAACATTTAAGATACAATAAACATGAGTAATTTTGTGTGTCTGTGTGTCAGTAGACAGTGCTTCCTCTACAATTTGTCCTTTAAGTTGGTAAAAAGTTTTTGCATGATGAAAGGTTGCAATATCAAATTCTTTCACTTTCACCAATTAGCAGATAATTATTATAAAGGTGTCAACTCCTTTCCAAACCAGAGATATATAGGTTGTATGAATAAGGCAAACAGCCCAAGGGAGGTAAGCAAGTTGCAGTAAACATCAATTGCTCAAAGCAATAAAAAGGAAGGGCAACAATCTTGATATCACCACACAAAACTCCCATATAGCAGGGCTAAGAAAATACTTTATTCTTCAGATACTAAGGAGCTACAACAGTCAAAATGAACAGAATCAAACTGGTTCTCATATCTTTCTATCTTATAATATCTACATTTTCTACAACACTTACATTATGTCCAAGATAATAACACTTATGAATTACCAGCTGTTATGACTGGCTGCTCACACAAATTCCAGTGAAGGTATGATTCCCAAACTAAGATCCAAAAAACAATTAAAACAGAACTGTCCATGGACTTTATCCTTTTTAAATAGCTCAGATCTCCATATTGCATACCATACTACTTTTGAAACTGAAGCGAATTTCAAAAGCATTTTGTGACATTAGGTTAATAATTACAATGACTCCAAAACAGTAGATCAAAGCCTCTCAAAAGAGTCTGAGAAATTTTAGATACACAAGAATCTGGATACAAAGGATGAAAAATGGCACACTACAAATCTCCAACACCACTAACATTCTGCCAGTCAATCTAGTTACGAAAAAGTTTACATACATAAACTAATCTGCCTTAATGATTGAATCTATGATGAAAAAAGTCAACCTACAAAGTGTAAGCTAATCTGAAGCAGTAATCTTAATCTTCACTTACTGAAGATTAACTATTCACATAAGAAGATATGGAGTAAGTTATTGTCCATAAATAGCATGTTCTTAATATCAATATTTCTCTGCTGTGGAACAGCTATACCCCTGAATCAGAGAAAGGAAGAATTTCAATCCCCCAAACAGTTCAGTCAAGTTTCTACTGACCATGTCTGTGGTATGGAAGCAGGTGCTTCTTGATGAGAATCTAACTGAATGAAACACCAGTTGTAGATTGCTACTTTTTTCATTTAATGATCAGCCTCACAGCGCAGTCTCTCTTCTTTATTGAGGTGTCAACTCTTTCAAAGCATTATAAGTGAAAGGACCTCGACTGTTAGAGGCAAATGTTTATAGCTACCCACAACAATAGTTGATAAGGAAATCTCCCCACTGGTGGGGAGGGAGGAGAGAGAGACAAACCATTACATTTCCAAAGCCAACAATTGAAGCTCTGCTTGTTAGTACAATATTTTTTTTTAAAAAAAAACATTTTTGATACCCACAGTGGTTCATATGTATGTGTGCTAAGTGCTTTCAAGCAGCTTCTCACTCATGGTGACCCTATAAATTAATGTCCTCCAAAACATCCTATTGACAACAGCCCTACTTAGGCCTTGCAAATTGAAGGCTTCCTTTATAGAGTCGATCTACTTCATGTTAGGTCTTCCTCTTTTCCTGCCACCTTTAACATTTCCTAGCATTATTGTCCTTTCCAGTGACTCTTGCATTCTCATAATGTGACCAAGATATGATAGCCTCAGTTTACTCACTTTACCTTCAAGGGACAGTTCAGTCTTGATTTGATCTAGAACCTCCTTATTTATTTATTTACTGGTGGTTGATGGTATCTGTAACACTCTCCTCCAGCACTATATTTCAAAGGCATCTACTTTCTTCCTGTCAGCATTCTTCATTGTCCAGCTTTCACAACAATACATTGTATTAGGAATACCATAGCATGAATTAACATGATCTTGATTGCCATTGACATATCCTTACATTTAAGAATTTTGTCTAGCTCCTTTTCAGTCCGAAACACCTTTCTTGGTTGAAGTCACCTTTAACTGACTTCAGTCTCTGATCTGCTTTACAGTAGCATGATGGCAAATGTCTACAATTTAATCATGCATATGAAAATACCCACTGTAAAGCAATATGCCACTCATATGCAAACATCCTATTTTTATGTAAATTCTCAGTTTACAGAAGAATCTTGATAAGGTTTGCCAGATCAAGATAGGCACTCTTCATAATGCATGACTCTAGAAGCTCGAGTTTCAAGAGAATTTCATATATCCTGGGACAACTCTGGCAGAGGATTATTTTCTAATCTTTGGAGCTATGCTGCACTGGCCTCATGCTCAAATGACCTGAATAGACTATATGTGTGTAGAACCAAAGCATGTCTATCAATCAGTGTCAATGTACTTCTAAACTCCATTTTGACTGGCATGTTATCTACTCAATTTAATGAATAATGAATGGTATATCTTTCAGAAAATTAGATACAAATATTTCAGAACTACAGAACTAGGAAGCTGTGATAAGAAAAAAGATCATGTGCATTCTCCTTTCATTTACATTTTAAAACACCTTTCAATAAGTGTTCTCTGTTTCTATGTCTGTGCCATTTCAGAAATGGGTTTTTCCTTTCCCAAATCCCATATCAGCTCTGCTGAATTCCTGCTGGCTCTGCATGATATTTCTCATAGTGCAATTTTTGAAAACATGGAATAATAAGGCCAAAATTAGGGTTGCTAGGCTTGACAGATGGGTTTGGGGGGAGAGGGAATCTCAGGAAAAAAATTAAAGAGAGGGGGAAAAGTTACTTGCAGAAGCTCTTGCCATCTAATTCCTGGCAATTCTGAGAGTTGCCCAGACATAACAAATGATAGCTCAAGGAATCACTGGAAACTCTATGGTAAAATTGGAAATTCTTACCCTAGAGTTTCTGGCAATTCCTAGAACTAGAGTTACAAGCAGTAAAGAGAAGAAAACTGCCTTCACCACCACTGCAGCTCTGCTACAGGAAAGAAGTGGAGTATGCTGCCCTTTAAAGCTTCATGAGAGTAGTAGAATGAGGAGATTGGAGAATCTTCTGATGTAATCTGACAGATTCACAGGATATTTTATAGCTTGAGTATACCACGATACAATCCAGTGAGGAATAAATAAATATTTTTGATGTTTAATTTTTGTATGGATTGTATTTTGGTTGTATTACTTGTTACATGTTTTGTTCTGCAATGGGTAAGTACTGTGGCTCAGTGACAGATCATCTACTTGGCATGCCGAAAGCTCCAGGTTTAGTTCCTGGCACCTCCACTGAAAAGGATCAGATAGGAGGTGATGTGAAAGTTCTTTGCCTGAGACTCTGGGGAGCTGTTTACCAGACTGAATAAACACTACTGGCCTTCATAGGCCAAGGGCCTGAAACAGCATAATGCTGGTGCTGGAAGATGTTAGTACTGCACCTTGACAGTTGTCCTAGTGTATCATTTCTCAGACTGGGGTCTGAAGAGGTGCACAATACATTGGAATCAGGAAGAACCTCTCCCCTTCAAGAGAAATGGGCTTCATCTTCTTCCAAGGCAGGAGCTCACAGAGGTACTACTGCCTACCAACACTTAGGCTCATTCCGCACATGCAAAATAATGCACTTTCAAACTGCTTTCAGTGCTCTTTGAAGCTGTGCGGAATGGCAAAATCCACTTGCAAACAGTTGTGAAAATGGTTTGAAAACGCATTATTTTGCGTGTGCGGAAGGGGCCTTAGTTTACAAAGGAGGTATAAAATAGTCATCACACAGCCTTCTGGTTTTCACAGTTATCCAATGCAAAGGGTTTAATTATAAAGGCAAAGTCACTCTTCTGCATCCACAGATAATAACACTGCATATGTACATAATGCTGTCAAGTCACAACTGACCTATGGCTACCCCTGCAAGGGGGTTTCAAGGCAAGTGAGTAGAAGAAGTGGTTTGCCACTGTTTTTCTCTACAGATCTTTTCTTGGCATTTTCCCATCCATATACTGACCGTTCTCATTTTATGAGATCAGATGATACTGAGTGATAACCTGCCTCCTTTAGCATATAACAGCCAATAGCTGATTCAATTGAATACCAAAATTTCAGATTCTGCTTTAGGCTGATCTTTTTCTATTTCTATGAGAAGCATTAAAGGTTTTTCATAGCTTAGTACCACAGAATACCCTGAAATCCCAACCCCTGATCTTGAAAAAACATACTATTTAAAAAATCTTAAACTTTCCTTTAAGCAGTAGGTGATAAGAGTCTCACTGTACCGAGAATGGATATTTCCATAGGACATATGCAGCTTGATGGATATTTTTTTCATTTTTTTCCGTGTTATGTTTTGAAAATGTGTATATCTCTACTTGCCGCTCAAACTCAATTCAGCGGCAACAAAAATGGACAGTTAAAATGAAGGCAAATTTGTCAAAAAAACCCACTTAATTTCCCTATATTACTAAAATTTTAGAACTGCTGTGCTATCATGCTCTATTTTTGTCCCCTCCCCCCATTTTTTACACCTACACACAACCACTGACAAAGGATTTCAAGAGACAGTATGTACGCTGATTAGCATCAGTGTGCTGATGATGCTCTCATCCATTTCTTCATTGTATATGTCAGATGGAGTGGTGGATGTGCTGAACAAATCCCTTGAAGTGGTGATGGCCAGGAAACAAGTGAATAAATGTAATCAAGACAAGATAAAAGTGATGGAAGTTGGAATTTGAGATCAGAAAGGTGACTTGCCTGTTCTAGATAACAGCAGCACTCATTAAAGAGCAGATCCATAGCTTGAAGACTGGATTTATTTTGAATGTTCAAGTGGCATCCAAGGCTTGAAAAACGTCACTTCTGTCAGTATATCAGCTGTATCCCTTCCATGAAAGTCAAGACTTACATAATTTAGCATGCCTTCATCACATAAGGACTTCATTATGAGATTGAACTTTATGTGGGGTTACCTTGGGAAATAAGTTAAGAAACTTCACTGATAAAAGCATGGTAGTAAGGATACTGATAGGACACATTGTAATGATCATATCAACTTGTTTTAAAGCATCCACATTAGAATAAGCATATTCAAAGGACTGGGTTTTACTGCATGAAACCATCTTCTAATTAAAATTTCTGATTCTCATCTATGTGAGAAGGAGATATAAAAAAGAAGGTCCTTCTTGGTCATGGCACCATAGCTATGGAACACTCTTCCTCTAGAAATCTGCATCCTTAAAGGCCCAAGTATATAGTGAAAATATGGATGTTTTAGATGGTTTTTGTCTGAATTTACTGCTCAATAAATAGCTTTCGCTTGCCCTCAGTATTTCAGGAGTTTGGTCATGAATACCAAATTATGATCCTATTTCTAAAATGTTATTAGCTTTATCTTTGTAGTGTTTTAGTAGTTTATGATTATTTTGTATTGCCTTTATAGCTTCTAACAGAATCATAGTCTACAATTCCAAATGTATAAGCAAACCATGGTACATGGTTGCTTGTCTCCTTTCACCTTCCATTGTCTCTCTACAAAACGTTATAAATTAATTTGGTCTGCAGAGTGCAGCTCCATCTGGAGACTATGGTTGGTAAACCCATACATTACGCCAAACCATGTACCACAGACCATGAAATCAATTTCCAAAGATAGTTTTCAAACTGCCTTAACAATGGTTTGATGGGACATCTGCACTGAACTAGTCATTCACTTCTCCTTTCTGACATTTGAACTGAACCTGTTGTTCAGTTTCTCTTCCAATCCATACCTATCCCAGTTCTCATGCACAGTGACTGTGTTTGTAATGTATATATTTAGCCATATAGGCTTTAGCTAGCCTAAGTAAACATTATTAACTTGTTCTGATTTCTATAGAAGGTTTAAGTATATGCTTAGCTTTCGACCATTCTAATAAATCTGGGCTGGGGGAGGGACTTTGCATGGCTCCCGCTCCTAATGCGAGTCCACTCTGCATTCGCCCCAACCTGGTTTTTTTTAAAATCGCACTTCCTGCAATTCTTTTGTTTTAATGTGCGTAGCAGCCGTTCCGTTCGCAAGCAAATAGCTTTACTTGGCCGTGCTTCCTGTGTTTGACAGGTCCCCACCTCACAGCTGAGTAGCCACGCAGGTTCACAGGGATGGCAGAATGGCTGTGAGGATCCATGCCAGCCTCCTTGCATGGCTACGTAGCGGAGGAAGTAAGGGGGGGGGGGAACCCGCACCTCCATGCAAAGGCGCAACAGCAACCCACATTGTGTCTGCATGCTCCAGTCGCTGCCTACAGGGAGGCATGCGAATGGGAAAACAGAAGAGTGGGTTACTTTATCCCACCTGCAACATGCTCTCCCTGTGCTGCGTGGAAAGGGCCTTTGTCACACCACTTACAACAGGATTGAAAACTGCTTAACCTTTGGCAGATTTAAGCCCTACAGTACAAGGCCTGGTTCTTATGGATATTATTGCAGGCTAATGAATGTTGTCTTATGTTGTTTTTACTGTCCCAGATAATTTTATGGCTTGTTTTAATATTGGTAATGTGTATGTTTTTATCATTTGATTTTATTTGATTATTTGGTTATTTGATTTTATTATTTTTACTTGGAGATCCATATTGAGCAGGTTTCTGCACAAGAGGCATAAGCATTTTCTAAATAAATAAATCCCATTATCTGTCATTTTTATTATAACTGAAAATGAATATTGCATGGTTTTTGGAGCAACAAACTATGAGCAAGTGGTCCCTGGTTATTATCTCAGTATACTTGCTTAAGAAAACTGCTCTGTCTCAGTGTCCTTGTGTGACTGATAGTAATAAAGTTGTGATCTTGTTCTCAGGATAATGGATAAATAATGTGTGCAATGTGTTATGAACACTGCTTGGAAGTGCTACACCAATATTGGACGTAAACATACACATAAACAATGTGCTGCTAGGACAGTAATTGGGGGTGTACATTTGTATCACAATGCAGATGTATATCAAATTGCTCAAATTCAATTGTGTATTCCAATTTGAATTGCACTTCTGTCCCTCTGCATGAGAAATTCCCAATCCAGTAATGGACTCCATGTGTGGGGGTTACCGAACACAGGTTTTTTCACCTTGCTATGATAGGGCACATACATATTATCTGCATTTTGAAAAATATGTTATCCAAGGACAGCATACATTTAAATATGTATGCCAATTTTTACTGGTTTTTCAATATTTCAGAAGAGTCTACCATTTTCTTATTTGTTGTCTATGGATTTCCCACCCAAGAAGCCATCAGCAAACCAAGAAGCCATCAGCAAACCACAAAAGTGGATGCTCAATGGGCATACGAAACACTCCCCTTTCACCTCCCATTTACTTCTCCTCTGAAGTCACCTCACACCACAGCGGCAAAGAAGCAACTGAGCCAGAGATATAAAGTAGATTCGAGTTTCACAGAGGTTTGTCTTGGTAGCACAACTGTAAAACTGAAATATACTGTCTTTCTGCTTAATGTCTTCTCCATAGTATAAGCAGAGAGAAGCTTTTAATCAACCTCCTGTGCAAGACACTTCACACTTTCTTGTGTAGATTTTAGTACATTTAGTACATCTAGTACATTTTACCCTACCCTTTCTCTAAGGAGATCAATATAGAGTATTGATCCTTCCCATTTTATCCCAACAACAGGGTTGTTCCCCATTTTATCCTAACAACATCTTGGTGAAGCAGTTAGGTCTTACAGAAGCAAGTGTTTCTTACCCAGCTAGCTTCATGGCACACAGAATATTTAGATAAAAGCTGACCAGCTCCTGGGCCAGTGATGATGAACCTATGACACAGGTGTCAAATGTGATATGCCACAATGTTTTGGGGGATACGCCAGCATTCACCAACACCCAACAACAATAGTTCTCCTTGTCTGAGTTACCAAAGAAACTAAGGAACAAAAATACAAGAAACATGCAACCCTGCACCTCTACAATCCATATTCAGCAAGTAATCTGTCTTCAGAATTGTGATTGGTGGTGACATGAATGTCAGGAACTGTTTATCTTCAATTCGGGAGAGTGACACGTCAGTAGACTCAAGTTAGGCATTTTCCAAATTTTTGACACACCAAGCCCCAAAGGTTCGCCATCACTGTCCTAGACTGACCCCCTAACTACAACATGGTTGGTCTTAGTTTTGCTAGACAACTGTGTTGAATTACATAAGAGGACTAGATGAATAGTAACCTATACTTTCCTACCTCTCCTCATACTTGAAACAATGAATCAGGGCCAATAGGAAAATGCAATTCTCACTACTTTTTTCTCCATTTAAAGGAGAACACTTAAGAATGTTAAAATTGGTTTGACCAAGCTTCACTGGAAGTTCAGACTAATCAGTATATGCTGAGAGACCCTTTCTTCTCTACTCAACGAATGAATTACCGGTATGTGTAGTGGATGATTAAAGATCAGATGTTAAAATGTATATAACACACCAGTTAAATAAGGATATAGCTCATGAAGTCATCTACATTATATAATGAGCATTAAATCACTTTGACATTATTTTATTTTGCTTCCATTACATTAAAACCTTTAGTCCATAATGCTTCCCATTGTTGAAATAATATTCCATCCTCAAAGTTTTGTATGCATTTAACCATGCACGTTTTCACTCGTTCTGTTTCTGTAATAAACTGAATAGCTTATAAATTAGTCCTAATAAATGTTCATTTTGCTGCTGTGATGGAATGCAGAGGAAAGTGTAATTTTTAAAAGTGAAGTTCTGTCTTCAGTCATTATTGTTTACATTCAGAGTGAGGAATAAAGGTCAAGGAACAGGAGAAGCCACCTGATTGGCTGTGGCGGGGGGGGAGTTAACCCCCTTTGACAGGACATTTGAAGAGGCTTTTGGACTTTAGAGTTCCTGGTGTTAAGAGGTATCATGCCTTAACTGAGGCCGTTTCCGCACGGGCAAGTAATGGCGGCCTGGAGACGGCAAAAACGCCGTCTCCAGGCTGCCATTTGCATAGGGGGCGCAGCAGACGCAAAGCTCGCGCCAGCCTGCCGCGAAGTCGCTTAGCAACCAGCGTTTCCCAAGCTTAGGCGCTCTTGTTGAGAAGCCGCCAGTGGGGACAGCCGCTGCGAGCGGTTTAACGGCAGCGATAAGCCAGCCATGCGACACTCCACCCGCGGCGCGCGTCCCTGGGCCTTCGTTTGCGTCGCTGAGCCTGAGGCCTGGGGACCACGCCTCTGCCCTGCGCCGCCCGGCTGGAGCAAAGTAGCGGCAGAACCAAGGGAATGTTCCCCAGAGCCTCAGCGACAGCGCCGTAGCCAATTTCGAGGACTATCTGCCGGCTCGACCAGAAGCTGGCTAGCTCCGTGGGGCAATGGCTGACTGCCGGGTAATGTTGCCAGGACCGTCCGGCTACTGTGGACAGTCCCAGAAGCGTCGTCCAGTGGCGCGAAATGTCGGCCGTTTCCGCCTCACGTCGCGAGGAGAAATGGCCAGAAGTTTAAAACTCTGAAGAATGAGATAGTGGCTTAATCAGTGTAATGTTTGGAAATCTGGCTTGTTCTATTACTGACAGCCCTGTGAGCTGTGTGTGTGAAAACAAGTGTACACAGACTGAGAGAACTGGTAGAGGGGTTTATAAAGTGGTTGAGCTGAAAGGCCACATAAACCAGGAAAATCTTCCAGTGAGGGAATAATTTCAAGGTACCAATTAGTCTTGTGTTTCCTCAGAAGAGTGGTTTATATTTTAGTTGAGGGTTTTCTAACTATTGTGGCTGAGTGAGGGTACTTATATGTAGCAAGCCTGTTAGAACCCTGTGGGTGTGAACAAGCCATAGCTGGAACATCTTTAAGGTTAAGGAGCTGTACCATCTAAGAAACAACTATATAACATCTGAGCTGAACTGTAACTGAGAACCAAAACTTAACAAGCCTGTGCTGTGCCTGAAAAACTAACTACAGGATCTCTGTGCAAAGCTCTAATGTATATATATTTCTCTTGCCTTATTTGCCTCATCCATCCTATCTCACCAAGTTATTTCATCTCCTTTTCCAATCTCCTCTCTGTTAATAAACTTTTTTCTGTTTAAGTTTAAAATCTGTCTCCGTATTTATTTTGTCTGCCTAGAAAAGGTTTAAGTCAACAGGCATCCTTCACCTTCTGGGTCTATTACAGGGCTGACGGAAAGTGCTTTTATTATACCAAACACTACCATTTCTGAAGTACCTCAGTCACTGAAAAGAAAAAGGTGGTAAAAATATGACAAGCTAGGTCAGTGAGTGATTTCCCTTCCTGAAGAAGTTTGAGAAGGGGTCTGCCACAGCTGCATAATCAAATCACCTTTTCAAATTATGTCATTTCCTTAACTACACCTCTTACTGTTTTATTTTCCTTTCTTAACCTTAAAACTAGTTGAAAATATAAAAGCCATTGATTTTTTTTTGCCTTTATCCTTTATTTGTTGCCAACAATTTTTCCTTCAACATTTATCGTACCTTAATAGGTTATAAAGTCAGTAATTTCAACATATTTTTATCATAAAATGCCTCTACAGATGACATTAATGGAGATATTAGAGGGCTAATTTTTTTTCATAGATTCCCAAATTTTAAACAATCCATCTCTGATTCCATGGCTTCTATTTTTCCCTGTATTTTTTCCTGACTTTTCTGTCCATAAACAATTACGTAGTCCTTCTTCCAGATCTTCCATTTATAATTTTATTACGCTATGGTCTGGGTTTTTATTCTAATCCATAATTCAGACCAGACCAGTGGACCACTTTTCCAGTATTATAAGGGCAAATACCCTTACAGAGATTTTTCAAGTGCTTGTTGCACTACCCTGGTTAGTCCGGGGGGGGGGGGGGGGGACCCAACTGGTATAAAAAATTATCTATGGATCCTGATTCATGAGTGCCTTAACTCAAGCACTGCGCCCAGCAACAGCAGGCAAAAATGAGCTGTGTACCTGAAGGGGTCTGAAGAGGACTTTGATGGACAAACAGGTGTGACTCTGTTTAAGACTGCACTGGCAGAAGATATTTGGTATGTCACTCAAGAATGTACACATATTTAGACATAGTAGATTGCAAAACATCAAGCTTGCAAATGGAATAAATCTTTAAATCTCAACAATCAGTTAATTACTAGCTGGCAGAATAGAATGCTGGTTTTCTTACTGTTAAATTGATTTTATTTAAAAGACATGCTTCTTCAGATGCTCATGGTTGCTAAACATGCTAATGGTTCCAATGACATTTTGTCATCTCAAAGTCCTTGGATTTTATAGTAGCCACTTCAGTTACTGGGTGGTCATTGAAAGAAAAATTATCAAAAGACTTCTGCATTTTGCCCCAGGAAGCAGAAAGAAGACGCAAAGACCATAAATAAGGTTTAATGGGCTGCAACTTTATTAGATTAAAAATCAGATCTAACTGAAAGGTTCTTTTGGCTTATGCTACATTGGTTTCATGTGCACAAGTTACCAAAGCAGCTTGTGTGTGTATATTCTCAGAGTATGTCCATCAATCAAACTCAACCTTCTCCTAGTTCCATTTTTGAGTGGTAACAAGCAGTGTGACATCCGCTGAATTTTAATGAATAATGAATGCTATTGCCTTTTCTTAAATGCATGCAGACATCCCAGCTGGGGGTGGAGGAGTCAGTACAATGCCATCACTATTAATGTCTACATTCCACCTGCCATCTACTGGAGCAACATTTCTAGTTCTCTCAGCTTTCCTGATATTCCAATTTTCCTCAAAAGCAAGAATGTTGTTGAAAGTAGAGCTGGTCTAGGTCACCAAAACAATTATTATCTCTGATAGGCTACAACCCACAACAAACTTGTTGTGCTCTTTTCCCAAGGCAGGGATTACAGGAGACTGTATTAGCATATGCTGTTTTAACTGTGAATCAAAATATTTACTATTATAGATGCAGCCAATACAGCTACTAATAAAACCCCTGATCTGCCATGAAAGATCATTGGGGACCTTGGACCAGTACTTATTTTAGCTTTGCCTATCTCTCAGAGTTATTGTGAGAATAAAATAGAGGAAAGAGGAATGATGTAAACTGCTTTGGAGATTAAAGAGTATGTAATTCAGGAGATTAAAAAGTATGTAAATAATATAATTAGATATGCATATATGTCTAGATTCTTCATGTCAATTCCCAAAATCTGGGACTCATGCAAACATTCTGGCATGTCTGCTGAACACAAATTACTGTTACTTGTGTGGCACCATCAAGATATATGGTGCTTCACAAATTCAGCAAAAGAAAGATCTTTTGTCACTGAGAGTTTACAATTTAAATCTGAGGGAAGCCACATGAGTTAAAAGTGAAATGGACAACCAGAAAAGATAAGCAAAAGTGTTAATGAGCCTTTTTTCATATACTACTGAGCATTATGGGTTGGACCCAATACCTTTGTGCCATGTACACTTCTTTCCAGGTGCTATGTAGGCAGTCCTTTGCTGTGAAATTTGCTTTCTCTCACATGAACTCACATGAAACTGTCTTATAGTGACTCAGATCCTCAGCCCATCAGTCAGTATTGTCTGCTGAGACTGGCAGTGGCTGTCCAGGATCTCAGGCTGAGGTCTTTCACATCACCTAATCCCAGGTTCTTTAACGGGTGTTGCAGATTGAAACTGGGACCTTATCACGCCAAACAGACGCTCCCACTCTGTGAACCTCCACTTGCACTATTTCAGCATTTTTCAATGGTCCCCAAACACCAACTATGAGAGGTAGCAAACAATGACTCTGCAAGTAAAGGATCCAAACCCTAGTTGGAATAAATGCCAAATTTTATTTATACTGCTAAGAAATATACTTGATAATTCCTATTAAAGAACACTAAAATTTGAAAAGAAACTGAATGGTTTTATTCTAGAAAAGGGTGCATTTGTGTCCATTATGTGAGGGCAAGGGTTTGATGCACATATTTCTGCCACGTCAGCAGGGATCAGAAACAGTTAAGAATGTCAACATTTTTCCCTAAAAGAATGCCGGTATCAACTACATAACTGAAGGCTCCTCATAATTTTTTTCTAAAATGACTCACATTCCTAAATAATAGTATATTAAACAAATATATAAATCCACAGGTGACTAAAAATTAGTTCACTTCTTATATATCAATCTTTTTTGGGTAGCTATGGAACAGTCTAAATGAGTGACACAAACCATTGACCTTGCAGTTCTTTCATGCTGGATGGCAAACAGCTTGAAAATGGCATCTTATATATGTAGCTTTCTATACTCACTGCCAGTGTGGCACACTGGTTAAGAGCAACCGACTGTTATCTGGAGAACCAGGTTGGATTCCCCACTGCTCCAACTGCATTCTGGATCTTCACCTGTACTGGGCACTGTTAATCACGCCTCAGCATCAGTACATGCACTACCACTGCACACTTGGCCATGCCCTTTGCCCACAACAATGCACGAACAATACAGTCATCATTTAACACTGGTTGACAAGTAATGTTTTAAAGCCATTTCTTGTCAACACTACAGTACCACGATGAATAAACAGGACAGGCTAACCCCGTCCCAAATTTATACCAGTTAATCTGTTAGGTCTTCTGAAACATACTGTTCTTGAAGGATCAATACAGAATAATTGCAAGACTGTAATTGGCATGTATTTTCACCATTTGGTTCCTTGAGTTTAATGAAGTGAAATCTTTAAAAAAATTATACAGTTCATAGCAGATGACAGCTTTAAGTCCTTTCACTTACAAAATCTTTTGCAATTCTTGGTTTCAATATGTATGTGTATGTTATTTTTAACTTGTATTCTTCACTAATTTCAACCTCATTTTAGTGTAATTTTCAGAAGACCTCATAAAAAGACAATCTTCAGTATTTAAAAAATAAACATTGGTCAAATATGAAAGAAAAAAGTCTGAGAAGCAGTTACAACTATTCCGTAGTAAGCCACACACAGAAAATCCATTTGGACTATTTCAGCACATTAATTTGAAACAGTTTAATTCATAACCTTTCAGGCTTAATGACTACAGGTCCACATTCTATGAACATCTTATTGGTTTTAATCAACTAGGCTACAATTCTAGTTCAGGACTTGCACAATGTAGGGAAAACATTAAGAGCATGTATTATTAATGGAAAAAGTGAGGAAGCAATAATTGATTTTTACACTATAGTCTTAAGTGGCAATAAATATAAGAGTAGCTTCAGGCCCAGATAAAGATCAAAGAGAGTACAATTTCCATGGCTTCTCAGGTAAAAGGAGACTCATAAGAATTCCTGAACTAATCAATACAAATGAACTGACAGGTGAATGAAAGCAACTGCTTGATTTCATCTTTCACTGGAACATGACGTTTGGAATGCTACACCCAATCATGCAAATATCCATCACATAAATCTTCTACACTCCATGCATGGAATGTTGACACAGTTACGTGGTTAGATTTTACCCCCTCCTCCCCCCCCCCAAGTTTTCCTCCTATTTTGCATTTGAATATATTGTACTTATTTCTTGTCAAGTCTTCATGCTCCTCTGTACACCACAGAGATGGACAGTCATACACACACACATAACAGACTATATAAAATGCATATAACAATTCATGTGATCTTACTAGAACTTCTACAACACTGTAACAAGAAAATGTATAAATGAAAATGAAAATGTATAAATACATTTTTCTGTTTGAGTCTTTATTCCTTCAAACCAAGTTTGGCCCTAGCTCCTCCAAACGTTTTGCTTTTCCAATCCTAGGGCTAATATTCCACACTTTACATTTAAACAAAAAACAAAAAAAATGTTTCTAGACTTTGACTTGGCTCCGACCACTGAAGCATGACTTTCTCATCTTCTTCCTTCCTCTGCTGCCCAAAAAAACCTCCAAAGGTCCAGTAGCAAAATTTGGGGTGAAATGTTTTAGACTGCAGCCAGAGAAGGAAGGTGAGAAAAATGAACTTTGAGGACAGATATCCATCTGCCCATGGAAGTGTGCTGTTGGATTGAAGCCATTTCTTAAAATAAAAATCAAAAAGCTCCTGCTTTAGTTGAAACGTGTTTTGAATGCACATTTCTGCATGCCATGGAAACTACAGTGACTTCAACAGATGTGGATTTCAGTACAAAAAGTGCCCACTGAAGTAGACTGTAACTTTCTTAGGTATGCATTATGAAGCATCTACATACAGCTTACTTTCACTATACTAATAACTTTATTGCCAAGCAGAAATGGTTCTATGTGATATGGAGCACTATACACGCTTCTGGAAATACAATAGATTTATTTAAGTTGTCTAAAGAAGTCTGCAGAAGAGAAATGGTACTGACTGAAGAGTCAATGCAAGAGAATAATACATATTCTCTCATCAGCTGCTTTGACTCCCTGAAGGATAACAATGGACAGGCTTCCCTCAGGCACAATGCACAACACTATTTTGAAGAAGTCTGGGCAAAAATTCACCATTGCAATTCTCTAATATTAACACAGAACTGAGGACTTCACCATCACTAACTTTGTAGAGGTGTAGAAGATCCAAAGCTAACATAAACAATGATATGAGTGTCAAGGTAGGGAGTGATGTTATCCTCCACTAGACTTCCAAACGTGCTAGCCAGGACACCATTATGTGATAAGTTAAAACTAGTAGAGGCAACGCCTTTCAAGAGAAAAAGAACTTCAAGTCAAGTATATTCCGATCTCCTCTGCAAGTCTAATACATCAGTGCTAACTTCTCAGATTTACAATAACCTTCCATAAGTACAACTACAATGGCCACAATGCAGGATACTGAAATAAAGTACATCAATTAATGATTACTTATTTATTTATGTGAACACTTCACATGATATGTTAAAGAAATATTAAATCGTACATGTGAATTTTCCTTTGGATTCTGGACTCTCAAGCAACAAATGGAAAAGTATGATTCTACAGTAGCAGCAGATAGTAATTGTCATCAGGAAAGAAACAGAGATGGGATGACACTTGCAAGGAAGGATTGGTGAGGGGGTACTTTTCTGGACACCAGTTTCCTCCCAGTCCTACTCTACAAATATGTTACCTCCCAACTGCTGTTTCTTTTCCTTCCCAGCCAGGCTTGGAAACCAGAATTAAACCTACTTCAGAAGAAAAACAGACACCAAATAATATATGCAAAGGAGAATCACGACATGGAACCTGCACTCTTATATTTTTGTGGGGGGAAAAATAACTAAAAATGATTTTTCTGCACTCATGGGCCCTTTCCGCACAGGTGGAATACAGCGCCCCAGGGACGGCAAAAACGCCGTCCCAGGGGAAGTGTTCACACAGACGGTGCTGCTGCTTTGCAGCAGTGCTGTCCTAGACACCCTGGAGTAGCATGAAGCCGCCGCTTTAAACCTCGCTCATCGAGCAAGGTTTTTGAAAAGCGGCATCTTCCCACCAGCACGGTGCAAACCGCACCAACGGGAAGACACCACTTTTTCCGTCGCCTCCACTGACCTCCCTGTCCAGCGCCACTCTGGAGGGCTACAGAGACCCACCCACGCTGCCCTCAGACCCCTGGAGGTCAGGGGGCAGCGTGGGCAGGTCCCTGCAGCCCTCCAGTGCGACGTTGGACAGGCAGGTCAGTGGAGGCAACGGACTGGTATGGTGGATATGTGGGGCTGCTCACACACTGCTGGTGGAGTTGCGTTTCTGTTGCCATACGGAAATGGCCAAGGTCTTCACATCCCAATTCCAGAGCATGTACTGAAAGACGATAGGGTATGCCTGCTTCTACAGCTCACAAATTAATAGTGTTGGCCCAGCATCAAGCCACAACCATCTTTTACACAAATGATTCCTTTTTGGCCTGCAGTAGCCTGCAGTTCTTCATTTAGCACACTGGCCATAAAACAGATAACAATAAGCCAGGTTTAACATGAGCAAATGAGAAATACAAGTTTTAAATGCATCTTCTGTAACTGTGACATTCCAAACCAGTAAAATTGTCTGGCATACCTTAAAATAAATTAAATGTAATACATAGCTATATAATGGGGGAGGGGGAACCCTGACACTCTCTCCCATATTCCAGATCACTGATATTGTGAAGCAACTAAACAAAAGAGGTGATCAATTTTGCTTGTTCTAGAAGTCTGAATTTTCAGACACAATGCCAAATTAATTTTCTTATAGATTTCATTCACACTGAGAAGTGCTTCTTACCAAATGAAATATTAGATAGCTGTGTGTGAGTAAAAGGATATTATTTTCATTTTTAAATAACACAGACCATATGGAATATGGATTATACTAGCAGCTCTCAGAGTTTCTCTACCTACAAAAAAACTCCTCATGCATTTAACCTAATTAAAGTTCCTGTCTAAAGAAATAATACATTAAAACACCACAAGGAAAATGTATATGGTAAAAAATAATCTGTTGAATTTTTGAAAATTTGAATTAGTTTCTTTGGTGCAATAACAAGGTATACATATCCAAGTACTAAACAGGAATCTGCACTGAAAAATGGAAATGCACTTAGTTTTGATTGCTTAAAAGACAGATGGTAATCAACCAACAAAAGCTTTTCACCTATTGAGACTATGTTTATACAAACATAGCCATGTAAATTACCAAATGCTAAAGGCTCCAATTAGATGTGTGCAACAGCCATACGGCCACAAACAACTCACAAGGTATAAGTTGAATTTTAAATTGATTTTTCTCACAGATTTTGCCACATTGTGCTTCCATGAATGAAGCTGTACTTTATTTCTGTGCTCAAAACACAGAAAGCTACCATCCAGTGGAGCACCTAATCCAGCATCAGAGGCTACGTACATACGCCTAATGCTATATCATTCTTATTAAAAGCAGCTGCCATGAATAATAGATAGGTTTGAGGGCACCCATTTTCAGAGGTGAGGATGCTAAATTCAGACTTTGTCTTTTTTCCTCAAGGGGTTAGCATTTCAAACTTGAGTTTGGTCCTGCAAAGAGATCCTGTTATGGTATGCTGAAGAATGGTGACTCAGGTCCAGTGTATTCAGAATCAAGGTGCAGAACCTGGACTGCAAACATTAACTTTTAGTCAAACATCTACAAAAGGAATCTTCAGGATTCAACCCAATGTGGCTACAGGATAATGTCCTTTAAAAATATTAAAGTAACATATGTTTTTAGAAATCACATTCCTGTTCTGTTCTTGTGTGATATGTCACAAAGCCCAAAAGTAACAAAATATCAAATTCTATTAATATTATTGTATCCTATTATAGACTCTGTCAAATGAATGTTATCACCCTGCCAGCTATAATTTAAGTCACCACATGGTTGAGCATTAATTCTTTCACAGCAGAAAATCCTAGCTATCAGATTTAGAACAGATGACCAAAAGACAGTAAGTCATTCCACATCCTTCCAACATCATACAGTTCAACAAGCTTCAACAGGACGAGCTATCTCTCAGTGCTCCTAAACAGATTCTTGCACAATAGATCAAGAATAAAATTTTACAGGATTACTTTTAAGAGTGGAAGCAAAAATATTACAAAATGAACCACTGGATTACTTCCAACTTAGCATATTATCTTAGCAGTTGATTTTGAAGCAAGCCAAACATGAGAAGTGTTCTTGCAAATGCACACCCAGTTACACTCTAGTGCAAGTTATAATTTAATGCCTTTATCAACATCACTGAGGTCTGAAATTAAGAAGCCTATTTAACAATTTACTTGTATTCTAATTACCAAATAGCATTTTAGTTCTTAAACTTTTGCTTCTCTCCACATTTTAAATACAAATAAAATTATTACTATTATTTTTAAGATATCCGTTCAACTTCGAGTCAATTAAAAAATACAGCTAAAGTCAATGGAGAAAACCTTCACAGTAAGACTTAATGGAGACAGAGTACTTCTGAATATTTCTAGTAAAACCAGGCCACAATAACTAGTATGTATGGTTACCTCTCACATCTCCCTTTTTAATGCACTGTAGTTTCTCAATACTGTAAAAGCTGTCTAGTTCTAATAAGGTCCTTACCAGTGTAAAGCTTACAGAAGGACAATGTGGCATACCCATACTTTAAAAACCTAAGTGTCCAATCAAATCTTCTAAAATGACCTTAGAGCTCAGCTATGGATGTGGAGAAATCTAAATATAATGGTATCTCCATGTCCATATTGCAAGGCCTTCTTAGTCTCATGCTGCTGTTCAGATGCTAATCACAAATTATGCTCTTAGTAAAATTATGTGTAGTTTTCTATAAATAAGCCTACATAATATACAACAAGTAATGTTTATAAACCAGAAAGTTGATAGTATTATCTCTGCAAGCTTGGGTTTTCTCAAGCACAGTCAAAAGAACTATGGTAAGGAATATCTTCGTTGGTCTATTGCTATGTAAAATATCAATATGAAAATTCATTTGCACTGTGTGTGTAAAACAACATTAGGAAAGGTAAAATTATTATGTACAGTCTAATACAAAATGCAATATTCAACTGTTGACCATCCCCGAATATGACTGATTTATGCTCAATTGATTTAGGAGTGAAGCATATATTTTCCCAGACTCATGGCATAATACAAAATTTTCAATTGTATACTTTTTAAAAAAGGAAATTACAAAGCAATTTCTATAGAAGGAAAATGTGTAAATTGTGATACTACTTACGTTCACATGTGTCCCCTTTTTGCTGAAAACCAGCTTTGCAGATACACTTTCCAATAGGTACTAACCACTCTCCCTCTGCACTACAGTGCATTCTAGGAGAGTTCTCAGCCTCCTCTTCTGCGCTGCTGACACAAGTTCCTCGAACTTCAACTAGGGAAGAGAACTCTGAGCCAGTCACTGTATCTGGAAAAATAGCTAAGTTCTCAATAATAGACCAGCACTTCTTGTAATATACTTTGACAGAAACCAAAGCAATGCAGGCACCTACATCCTGGAATGCCAGGAAGAATCCTTTTTTGGACAGAGGTCCAATCTCTCTCACCTCTGTGTTAAGTTTCATTTTTCTCTCCCCAAGGTCACCCTGGGTAAAGCTTTCATCAGCTGCAATAGTATCTATTTTTACATACTGGTTTTCTCTGATACTCCTGCCAGTGTCATAGTCTGTTTCATAGTAATGCAAGTTGAAAGTTTCTTTACATGTGCCCAGGACTCCAGGAAGGCTGTTACAATCCCTCAGAGTAAATTTCAGTTCTACAAAAATCCTTTGTGCATTGCCTTTTGCAATCCAGTTAGTCCGAAGCCAGTTATTTTGGTTAGGTTCCATGACTTGGCATACCTGGTATGTTCGTATAGGCGTGTAATTTTCATCCAGTCCACTAATTTCTTCCCACTAAAACAAAAAAAAAAGTGATGTTCATTTTAATCATATTAGATAAACAAAATGTTTTGATTGTTAAATAAAAGATAAATTGATCCATCAAATGTTCTTGCCTTCCTTAGTATTAAAAATATGAACTAAATAACAATGAGTTGTCATCAGTCTGATCCAAAGCCTAGGGAAAAAATCAAAAGTGTGGTGCAGTGACTAAGATACTGTGATAAAACAAGATTTAAGTGAATTAAATCTTGTCTGGCATGAACCCACTAGATGGTCTTCGGAAGTCTTTCTCCCCTAGCTTCAACCTGTCTGGAAGTTGAAGATAATAATACTGTCCTACCTTTACAAGAATGAATGACACAGTAACTAAAGCAAGATAGTATGGTTTGTATTTTGAAAGTTTAAAAATTGTATAAAGATGTTTAATCATCAGTGCCATTTGTATCAATACCAATAGGAATGTTGCTATTGTATCCACAGGCTGTACAATGTACATTAAATTTAAAAATGTTTTTCTTACATTAAATTTTGTTTCATGAGCCAAGATCTAGTACTGACTTGGATCCTGGTCGATGAAATATGTAAAAATTTCCCCACTTGTCTAAGGAAGCATGTCAGACAGTGTAACAAGACTGTGATCAGGATGAATTTAAGGAGCCCTGTGGTGTGTATGAAAGTTCTGAACTAGATTATTCAATAAAGGCAAAAATTCACAATCCATTTGATAAAAAGACTACTCAAAACAGGGTTCTTTGTTCCTTCAAGTCAAAAGGAACTTGGGATTTGAAAATGCCTTCAAGAAAATTCAAATCTATTAAAAAGACCCCAATACACAGCAATCTTCTGTGACAGAGCTTCCCTGCCACTTTCTATGAAAAAGGAAATGTTCAATGTGTCCCATGGGGAATTCCTAGTGGGTGCAATGAATAAATTATTTCATGAAAAAAAGAAAAAGAAAACCCATACCTATGGAATGCATGATACATGTAGGTAAGAAAATACTAGAACTTGCTAATTCATCGATGGAAACCTTGGTTTTCTACATCTGTGTATGTTAGGACATTGAACAGTCATTGAAAATGCTTACATATAATTTTGAGTGCTTAAAAATGTTCAGTCCGCAGTTCCTTATTACTATCTAATTATCAAAAATAGAAATAACTTTTTTTCTCAATTTTTGTTGTAAAGCAGTTTGGATTAATAAAAGAACATTCTGCATTCACTTTCTATTCTAATAGCAACTTACTGGGTTTTTTTTTCCTTTACAATCCAACTGCCTGATTTGCATCAGTTATCCATTTTCCTTCATTAAAATAATCCACATTTCAGTAAATGAGAAATATTATTCATAAGAATGAACTAAAGCTCAGGAATAAAATTACTTACATTGGAAGTGAATGAAAAAAACTAGAGAAAACAAAATTGGATAGCCATGCCAAGTAGGCAACCCCAAAATATTTTGATTGTAATAAACTAAGAAAATGAATGAACACATTTAATGTGGGAAACGTCATGTGATGCACAACTAATAAGTACACTACATGTCAATGGAGATCAGAAACAATTGATATCTCATGTGGTTCAGCATTTTGTTATTGATAATATGGATTAATTCTTCTCAAAAATCAGTGTCATAATTTATATCAGATTAAACTTAGGCCGTTTCCGCACGGCCAAAAGCAGCGACGCGATGACGTCGCAAATTGCGACGCATCCCAAAAAAAGCGTTCACACAGACAGGCGGACCCCGCGAGAAATGTGACGGTTCGCCGCCGCAGGCGCTCGCCGAAGCGGCGTCTCGCGACGTTATGCCTGCGCACCGATGCAGGCCAGACGCCATTTGTGACGACAGCTCCGTGGCGGCCGTTAAGCACAGTCTTGGTCGTCGTCACATGGGGAAAAAGAGTGGTTTTAAGCGTTTTCTGAATACACCGTCTTCGCGCCGGTTTAGCGTTTTCGCGACGGCGCGACTGCGCACCTCCGCCGCTGCGCGTGCGAACGCTCTCGCTCTGACGCTTCTTTTTCCGTTGCGACGACGTCATATTTTGCCCGTGCGGAAACGGCCTTAGATCCATATTCTGCATAAACAAAAGTTTAACTGGAACCAGAAACTGTATTCTTCGCCTATGTTTACACAAGAAATTTAAAAACAATTTCCCTGAAAATAACAAATATTCAAAAATTAAATATTTAAGAGCTTGGCCATATGGATTAAGGGTTCAGCAGAATAAAAAAAATGTCTGCTATGATTTGGGAAACCCATTAAGTCCATACCAAGAATGTTAGAGAAATTTGTAAGATCACTGATATACTCAACACTGAACAAGTGCCAATATGGCTTAGTGGTTAAGAGTGGCAGAGTCTAAACTGGAGAACTAGCTTTGATTTCCCATTCTTCCACATCCGATACTGGGCCAGATACTGTTCTCTCAGAATTCTCTCAGCCCCACCTACCTCACAAAGTGCCTGTTGTGGGGAGAAGAAGGGGCTGTGATTGTAAGCCATTTTGAGATTCCTTAAAATAGAGAAAAGCAGGGTACAAAAACCAACTCTTCTTATTATCCATGGCTCAAATATAACGCAGCATAAGATTTGCACGGGCCTTCATCTATTCATTATACATGGAAGGCAACAGGTAGGCTAGCTTACCAAGCTCAAAGCCATGTAGCACGCAATAGCTGACTAGCTCACTTGACAGCAAATGAGGTCATTTTAGTTTTGGCCCATTGCTCCAAGAAAACAAGGCACTGATGAACTGATGCTGGAACTCATTACCACAAAATATTTAATGGCTGCAAATGTTAAAGTGCACAGAAGGTGTAAATATAAAAATGAAATTTCAAACGGCTGCAGAACTCTTTGCATGGTATGATTATGCTAACATTAGATAATATGTGGAATGCTCCTTCAGTGTGTAGAACTAATTGCTAATTGGATCACAATATCTTCTTTTCTTTTTTTTAAAGAAAACCTATTGCTTGGAGCTTATGAAGTTCCCTTAAACAGTTAGAGCACTGGCCATTCTATCATAGCACTGCTGATTCTTAGTGGAAGTAGTTCTCCAACCTTAATACTCAAGACCATTCTAGCAAAGGTGCTAAAGACTAAAGCTGATTTTTTTTGTGAGTATTTCACCTCTAAGCTACTTTCTCTTCCCCTTGCAAATCTAGTGTCCCTGGTCAAACAAACAGGTTACATCCTGCTAGTCTGAAAACGCTATTTACGTAATCAAAATAGGGTAAATTTGTGCTATTACTGGGGAAAAAACAAAAGTATTATAAAAAGAATGAAATAAAATGCAGTAATATTAAAGAGATCCATTTCTGATGTTCTGCTTATGATTTACACTAAACCCTATGACCAAATAAGAACCAGTCAGAAACCACGCAGGTTGCTTAACAACACAATGCTAATACACCTATATTAAAATCTACAAAGTAAGAACCAACAAAAATGAATTTATACAAATCTATCCAAACTAATATGTAAGCAAACTGCCTATATAATTAATAAGAGAAGTTCTTATGTATTTGGCATTGCTTGCAACAGTCGTCTCTCAGAGTTGCCATTATGATAGTGACAATATTGTTAGGATGTACAAAAACACACGTCAAAGGCATTCCTACACACATTCAGATTTTGAATATGCAACAGCTTCAGACCAATAACTTACATCTCTTGATTTGAACACCAAATTGCAACTGCTACAATTACCTTTACATGTTTGTGAGTCTCAATCTAAACAATGACCAGAGATAAAAGGACAATCAGGGATTGCTGCCTACCTCTAGCAGGATGTAGGGATAGATGGCAACCACCTCCACGCATGATTTCAAAATTTTATGAACAGTAGTCTTCAGAGATGCCTGTAACTACTACCACAAACTTACTTATTGGCAGAAATGTGCAAGACACTTTTAAAATTAGAACAAACGTTAAGTGTGGAGGGAGTTACATTATGGCTTATTCAGGCATCGGTGAGTAAGACTTTTGTATAACGCAGTTACATTTCACAAACTTCAGCAACAGGCCTCAAATTAGCTTATTCCTCAAAAATTCCCCACTTCCTTTAGAGATGCTTGAAAATATATCACTAATCCTGCTGCTAAGAATCTGTTGATTCCAACCACACTGTGCATACAATAAATCCACACACTGCTCATCTTCATTTCATGCCACTTACACAACAGACCTGTCGATCACACTGACTAGTTTGTCAACATAAACCTTACCAGAACAATTGGATTTACAGAGAAATCACCACATGGAAATATCATGAGGTTGTACAGAACGTAAACTTCCTTGATAAACTGGATAAGTTCATACCTTGCCTACTCCTGTTCTAGCTGTTTAGCATCTATGTAGCCAGAAATCAAATGCATTATGTTGGTTCCATGTACTGCCAAATTTCCCTTTCCAAAACGTTTTTCTATGTTCCCTTTCTTTTTTGCTTTTTTGCTCAAATGTGGATGTTTGACTTTTTTTACTGTATTGAAATTACAATATAGTTTTCACAATTTATTTTATTAGGGGTAATATTTACAATGGGTTTTCCCCCCTTGGATTCAGTATTTTAAACCCTGCCAATACATATTTACACCACTGCCAATCACTCAAAGTCCTACAGCTTTTCATCAACATTTCTGGGGGGTTTTCCCTAATATATGGACATGCCTTCATTACTTCACAGATAAACTATGATCCACTTCAAGCTGTTCTTTCCAACAATTCTCTAAAAAGATTTCAATCAATGCAAAATACTAATGTGAAAGTTATTGCTGATCTTAAGCATTTAGGTCACATTACATATGTTTTGAAAGACTTAGACTCACTTTCAGTAAGTGCTTGGACTGATTTTACATTCTTACTTTTTAAACCAAGACACTTTCATGTTTTCATTCTTCATTTACAGGATTTGTTACACTTTTGTATCCATACTTGCAGTTCCCAGTCTTTTTGTTCCAGATTTTCTTATAAGCATTGGATTAAAGGATTGCTCTGCAAACCTTTATTCACATGCATTCAAAACTACCTTCATGAGTTAGATCTATTCTAAATGATGGGCAACATAATTCGCAAATTGTTGTGCCAGCACAAATCCCACTGAAATTAATCAGAGTTTATCTTTGAAAGTATTTATGGAACTTATTTATTTTATTTGAAATTTGTACCCCAGGCTATGATGCAAAGTCTTTGAACCATGTTAAAAGTACCAGTCTTCAAGATCTCAGTCTGTCCTCTCGTAATGTCGTTATGTGATATGTGACAAGCATAATTTTTTGACTTGGCCTGAAAAAGTTCTTAGCCCAACTGTAATCGTGATACCACTAAAGTGACAAGATAACATTGGATGAGTTTATTGAAAATGCAAAGGAAGTTTAATATGTAGATTGCTGCTTTCGGGGATCACAAATGTGGAATCCAAACCCACACAGTGCTTCAAGAATTTTTTAAATACATAAATACTTTTTGTATGATATCTGTAATATACATGAGATCTTGAACAGGTCTATCCAGAATTAAGTCCCATTTTATTCAAAGGCTTACTCCCACAAAAGTGGTTTAAGTATTGTAGTCTATGTCTGTTTATTTCAGATTTGGGGGGCCACTTATATTATTAATTTATATGCAACATATGTTATAACATTTTACATGATAAATATAATTGTCAACATCACAAAGGCAACTCACAGTTTAACTAAGATTACAGACTGCAATGTTTTCTCGCAGAATACTTTGAATAAGAACAGAAAGCTTTTGAGTTACATCATGTAAGATAATAATGGTATTTAGGCGAGAGCCTGAGAAGATGCTTCTAATTATTTAGCAGTTCTGTTCTCTACCTTGACTTTTACTTCATCTCCCATAAAGAAACTTCACAGATACAGGCACTGGTCAAAACTGCTGGTCAAAACTGAGGCAAGAGACTTATACTATTGGAATATTGTTTGTGGGAATATATTGCTTACTTTAATGGTAATAATGTACTTACCCCATTGGGAGGAGAAGAAATCCATTCCAATTCTGTCTGTTGTGCTTTAGAATCCAGCAATATTACTGAAAAAGAATACCTTTATGTTAAACTATCTTGGGATTAATTAGAAAAGGTATTTAAATTATTTTCCCATAACATTCATTTCAGAAAGAACAGTATACAGTAACTTGCTGAATATAAATGACTAATCTTTGTGGATCTGAGTGCAAACTCTTGATCAGTTGGCACATTCAAAGAGTTTCAGGCAAAAAGAGCCTATGGTATATCATGGGTTGGTAGTAATACCAAATATATTTACATCTCTACTTCATGAAAGAATATTTGCATACGTAATATAAATCAAAATAGATATGTATGTTTAGCTATACATTTTACCTTTTTACATATAATAATTTATTTCAACCTATGCTGTTTAGAAGCAATTCAGGTAATATGAGAACAGTAATATGTATACAAAGATAGAGATAGGCAAATAATTATACGTACAAGAATATTTCATGAAGCAATCTTTCACATATCATTTTTCAACATTAAAAACATTCACACATTAATTTAGCAATTAACCATTCATCCATTTAATTCTTGGAAATATACTGTTAAAAACATAAGAGGCAGCCTACAAACTATAAAGTCATTTGGGTTTGCCTCTTCAGCAAAATGCAAATTACTCTTCCATGTTTTTGGGAATAAAACTGATATAACACTGCAATTATTGGAAGCAATATTTGGAATTTGTTGGCACACTGGTAACAGAAGATTCTACTTATTCTTATTCCATCAAATAAAGTAAAATTATAAATAGTTTTATTTATATTTTGCTGGATAGAAACACAAGGGTTAAATAAAGTAATAAAACTATACCAATATACTACTGCAAAGATCTAGTCAAGGTAATGGTCAATGTGTAACTGTAAAGAGTACAACTGAATGACTTGTTAATTTGTGTATTCTATTATAACCACCCCTATCAATCTCTTAGCACTGAAAAGGTTACCCCCATGTCAATTGCTGTATATTTTAGTAAAGGAAAAACGCCTTTAAATTCAAAATACGTAAAATTTATCTATTGAACTATATGCTTAAGTTCTATTACACAGTAGCTTATTAGTAAATTCCTTTGAAGTTCTGAGAACACTTAGAAGACCAGTGCGGCATGTACAAGTTTACCAATACCCATGACTCCAAATAACAAGATTGTACTTCCTCTCACAATGAAAACCAAAACTTTCAGAAGGCAACAAGATCTTTGAACCCTGTCTAATATCACAGTCCATTCCCAACCATGATAACTGGAAGCAAGTCCCACAGATTTGAGTGCAGTATTCACTTCTAAGTGCAGTCTTACAGCTTGAGTCATTAATATACTTACTCAGAAATAAATCCCACTTATTTCAGTACAATTTATTCCCAAGTAAATTTCAGTATCAGCCTTAAACATACTGAGAACACACTGACACAATGACTTTTGTACCTTACTATTCTCTTGAAGCGTCTCATTAAACAAGTTCAGAATCTATTCAAACTTTAAATAGTTTAACTTGTATTTTAATTATTTAATTAATTGATTCAGGTATCTAAGGAATTTTAGCTATTAATAGTACCTAACTAGTCATTGATATAGTATATATTAGGTAGCTAATTACAGACCATGCTTAGTTATAAAAAATGCATATTTAACCCCTGCATGGCAATTTCAATGCATCTATTGAAAAGCTGTTGTAATTCTTTGACTGCCCTACATGTTCTCAAGAGTGTTCAAGCGTCCTTCAAAGCTAGAATGAAATAGCTGCCCATTTATGGTCTGACTATGCAAGTTTGGGGGCATTGGTTGTTTCAGGTTGGTTGGGTTTTTTCCCAGAGAAAGACACTTTCACAGGTATTGAGGGACCCTTTTATTAATACTTCACAAGGCAGTCCTGAAGTTCTGGTCAAGTGCTCAAAGCAGAGCCTTCCCTTTTCAAACAAGCAAGTTCCATCAACCAGCCAGGTTGATAAACTCAGAAAATAAAAAGAAATTTCAAAAGCTGTTCGAAAAAGCCCCCTAATGAAATCTGCAGCCCACACACTGGCTTCCCCGCAAAAAAAACCCCGAAACCCAACATCCCAAAGGTCAACATTTCATAAATAAAGAGATAGGGCAGAGCTTTCCAGATGGAGCAAGCTCATGGCTATGAAAACTTGTAACACTCCATAAAACCAGCAGGAGCCAGTCCTTAGGATGCCAAAGGAGTTTCATCTTGTGGAATTTTTGGTGTTTGCCTCATAAACATATAATGAAACATAAAGTGGTACAATAAGGAAAGTTCATTCAGATTTGCTGGTTTTCTGGATGGTCAAATTCCAAGCTCCTAAACCACTCAAATACACACCTACAGGGAAGCGGTATTCCTTTGCTCAAAAACCTCAATTAAAAATGCTTAACCTCTTTCTGCAACATAAGAAAACACTTCCCCACCCCACCCCCACCCCCACCCCCACCCCACCCCCTTTGCCAGTGAATGCCTTCTGTTCCGTGTAGCACTCCTGACGGAGCCTGCCTGAGAGCCTCAGCATCTGCCTTAGATCATGTCTGCATGGCTCATGAGTGATAGCAGACTACAATCACTGAGTGAAGTGGGCAGGTCACTTTGCACATGGTCAGAGTCACATTCCTGTCCTATCCCAGGTCTCAGTTCTGGGGCTGAAAGCAGATCCCAGAACTAGAGATTCGCACAAATGCACACACGCTCCCTAGAGAGCAAAGCGGGATAATGCAGCTGCAGGAGAGACAAGTCAGGGGGACCCACTTCGTCCCTGACCTGAGGGACGAAAGGGCTTCCTTATCCTAAATGGGCTTTCGGCTATGGAGAACTGGAGAGACTGGGGAGGGAATGAGAGAGAAGTATCTCGCCTTCTAGCGCTCCCCGCTGAGGCGGCAAGCGAGGCGCCGAGAAGACTCTTCTCGTCCTTCCCGCTCCAGCCCTCCCGCTTCCACTGAAGAGGTCGCTGACTGACAGACGCCGCGGGAATCGCGAGTTCCCGCTCTCGCCCGTGTTAAGCGGCAGCCCTTCGTGCACCCACTACGGCACACCCCAACGCTATACCCCGAGCATTAGCCGGGTCGACACCCAAATGGTCCTCCGCTGGCGTAAAAAGAACTCTGAATCCCCTCTCTTCCCTACATCCCCACACGCCCGCCTCCATTTCAAGCAGCGGCTGATTACAATTTCAGTGGGCTGCCGGGCTTTCCCTTCCCTCGTATAGACGTGCGTTTGGCTTCGGATGGTCTGTCTCACCTATCCTATAAAAAAGGCGAAACACACCCACGAAACCCCTCCACCTTTTCACCACGTCTGTGTGTGTGTTTGTGTGTGTGTGTGTGTTTAATTGCGCAAGCGAAAGAAATGCGTTAGTGGACTGGAAAAGAGGGTTCCTGTTTATTCCCAAAGCGGGGCAACTGCCTGAAAAGTTACTTTAGGAAAGACCTTTCCCAGTTTTTTTTAAAAGGCACTTCAGATATCACATTGTACACAACTAACACACACAGAGACAACCTCAAGCCAGCCTAGAGTCAATCCACAAACTACTGCGCGACTGCAGATGCTTAAGGAGGATACTCGAAAGTCACCGAGACTCGTTACTTCGGGCCATCCCTCTCACACGCAGGCACGCAGCCTACAGCCTCGATAAGGGCAGTGCATAGGAAAGACGGCGGCTTTCCAGCCCAGATCTCACCCTCCTTCGGTCAGGCTTTGCTGCCTGTCGTCTCCCACTCGCAACCTTTCGCCATCCCAGTCAGTATTTTAGCCTTGCAGATAAACTTTTCCACCCTGACTTCTGAGAAGGCTCTTGTTTCCCCTCCCTTCCCCTATCAAGGGATGAGGAACAGTTTAACGGAGAGTAATGCTGCAGGGTCAGAAAATTATTTTACTTAATGCAATAGCTCAAGTGGGGGAGTCCTGGTGTATAAAGATGGGGACGGGGGTGGAAACATCTCCCTAAAAGACATTATTATGTCCCTTTAAATAGCTGCATAGCTTCCCCCAGCGCAGGGAAAGAGATGTCATTCGTGTCTTGTACGTGTCCCTGAATATTTATGTTATTTTCAGTGTATCTTGGATTGATGGGGTTTTTAAAGCCCTGCTTGCCATTCAGAGGGAAAATGTCGACGAAGTGCTACCGCCGTTCGCACACCGGGAGCTTCAGATAGGCGATCGCGTTCTGCATAGGCATTCACGCTGACACGTTATGTGCCTTCCTTGCAGACATGCTCATTGTATACACACAAACGCGGCGGAATACATATGTGCATGTGTGATGCCACTAGTTGTGCACGCGTGTACTCTGATCACTTTCAGACTGAACCCTCTTGCAAAGGTGCAGAACACGCCATCGGCAGGAAACGAGCAAGTGGACTTCATCACGAGCTGTTTAGAGGTGACATGGACGGCTAACAAGAAGTCTCCCCTGCCCGCGAAGGGAGAGGAGACCCTTGGGGACATCTTCTGTCATCCAACTCCACTGTAGTCCTGGAGTGGACCGTAGTTCCAATCGGTAAAACTCTAGGATCCTCATCATGAGGAAATATTTCTCAGGAGAAAGGGTGAAGGGGGGGGGGGGGCGCTAGCACTGCTCGCTATCAGTAACTGTTAAATGGCAACCTAATCGCAATGGAAGACCTCCCCCCCCCCGCCCCAACACACGCATACACAGGCTGAAAGGATTTGCATCCCGACCAGTGACTGGATTGCACCGGAAATTTCAGACACAAACACAACTAAGGTGCGATCCAGTATGATCAATGAATCGGCACCCATTCGCTCCAGCTGGAAGTCGACTGAGTCCCTCAGCAGGGGCTGCGGGTACTAATTGCTCTCCTTTAATCTCTGCTAAGGGGTGGGGGGGGTGGGGTAGAAGTCTGCATGCACTTTGCATCTTGCAAAACACTCGACAGAGCCTTTGCCACCGAGAAAGCGAAAGATAAACTTTGTCTTCGGCATCAGCTTACCTTCTTTCGCAGCCTGTGCCTCCCCCGTGTGTGCAAAGCGAAGCAGCCAGATGCAACAGAACATAATCCAAGAAGGAAACCTAGTTTGGAAAACCATGGTGGTGCATGAGCTTGAGGGTTTTAAATATATCTATTTACATATATGTTCGAAAAAGAGAGAAACGATGCGATCGTCACTGCTGCTCCCGCTGCTGCCACTCGGTGGGTATTAAAGGGCTTGTTCTGCAATGTGTTTAATTTCGCAGTGCTCTTGCACAGAGCTCTCGCCGCCTGCCTTCTCCCCGTTCTTGACCGCTTTCCTCTCCGTATTTGCTGCCTGCGAGTCTCCGACTGCAGATCGGCCGTTTGCTCCACACTCCAATAATATCAATAGGAGAGGGGGGGGAGGGGGGGAAGGGGACAGGACTAGAATCCGGCGTGCTGCCCGTCCTTCAAAGTGATTGGCACCCGAGCTCAACCTAAGAGAAAGCCGAATCCCAGATTCTCGACGTTCAGCTGAGCGACGAATCGCCCCGGCAATGGAGGCGGAGCTATGCGATGTAGCCAATCAGTGATAAAAGGTGTCAGATTGCAGCTGGTCCTGGATTCCCCTTCAGGTTATTATATTCCTCCTAGCGCTCGTTTGTAAGAGGGGAGCGTATGAGAGAAGAAGCAGCGGCAAATTGCAACGAGATGCTCTGTACGTTCACAGTCTGATTCGCAACATCGTGCAGCAGATAGCAGTAGCATTGGAACATATTTTGAGTCAGTGGTCAAGAAACTCAAGTCCAGGGCTTGCAATCAAACGTGTGAATGGGGAAAAATCTGAAATTTGTCTATTGTGTTAACGTTCTCACTGAAGCATATGCTTTGATCCTGTCCTGTTTCCTAATTATTGTTATTAGTTCACTTACGATGGGAATTCTTTGCTATTTTCCCCCTTCTCCCCTTTATTTCCCGTACAGTAACACGAAGATAATGCTTTATTTGTTTGATTTGAGAGTACATTATCTTGAAAAAGTTCAAAACAGTTGGAAAAGTGTGTACTGTGTGTGCAAATGTATTAAATGTTAAGCCAAAACACTCCAGCACACCAAACAAGCATGTCATTGCATGCTTTGAGGGTTGCGACTTCCAGGATGTTCAGGAACAAAGACTATAGTTTAAAAACAACAAAATATACAAGGTGACACCTTCTTTATTTGCTGTTTCTTGATTACAAACATCTGTAATGAAACATTTGATTAACTTTCAGATGCAATCATTGTGCATATGCACAATGTTTCTCTTTGTGTTTCCTGTAATTCAAAACTTTTGTATAATTGCCATTTTTAGCAGGCCTTTTTTTTAAGGATGTTAAAGGATTAACTCTAGCAACTTTTTTCAGTGCTGTTTTTCTTCTCTACTATCATGGTAACAAAAATCTGGTCGCTATTTGCCATTTCTTTTTCCTGACAGGGAAAAGAACCAAGGAATAATCTGATAAAAGTAAGTTTTGCTTTCTTTTGCAAACGTAGAAAATGGTCAAAGCTCAGCCAGTTTATGGGAATGCTTTCCCTGCAAACAGAAACCTGGTAATTATATTCTTTTCTTCTTTCTTCATTTAAAAAAAAAACCTGAATAGGTGAAATGGTAAGTTTTAAAAAGTTCTTTTAACTTAAGAAAAACTATTAAGAATGAGATAAGGGGTGATTGTCTTGGGCATTTTAACTCAGCAGTGTCCTTTTCATGGCTAGAAGAACAAACCTAATTGTTGACAAGTGCAAATCAGAGTTTTATGTTGTTAGAGTGACTGGCTCTGACTTGGGATAAACGTTAACAGCCTGGGAGCACAGGGCATGAAATTATTTATCTCTGTACCTAAACTTTAGTAATTGCTCATTTTAGAATGTAGATGTTTCTAGGTTTAATAGGATTCTGTATAAAGTGTGATTGCATTTTTTTTTGGTCCTGAAAATAGATCAACAGCCTGTGCCATTCTAAAAGATATCAATATACTGTAAATGTAATTTACAGCATCTGCCTACATCTGTGAAACAGATGAAGGCACACAACAAAACTGCAGTTCTAGTGAACAAAATCCTATGAGAATATTTGAAAAGTCACTTACTTGGATATGATGGGGATGTTAGTCTGTTTACATAAATAAATAAACATGTATTGTCACAATTATATTTATAAAATATATTATAATATACTGTCACTATTTTTATATTTTTATATGTTCCTGCATTACAAAGAGTCGTGAATAAATAACAAAATGATAACTTAGCTAAAACATTGTTTATAATACGCAACACAAACAAAGATGTTTATCTATTAGTTTGTAATACATCAAATCCAATGGGCACAAACCAGCCCAAATGAAGTGATTGTAAACCTTTATGTTCCCATTGAAATTAACAGGATGTCAAAGTGCTTACATGGCTGAAGCATGTGCTATGCAACTCTATGTGTATGCATGGATATCAAAGAAATCCTCCAGGCTCTCAGGCTTTCCAATTAATTACATCATTATTTCAGATACTTTAATATGTTGCATATACATTTCAGCTGCTGGATAACTAAGATACTTTAGGGAGAACAGAAATATGTTATGACTAAATTCAAGACTACTACATATTTAAATATATCACAATTTAGCTTACAGGCTTGAGTGAAATTACAGGTTATAATGTCCCTTTCTTTTTCTGTTTTGTATTTGTGTTTGCATTTGTAATCAGTACTGTCATTGTAATCGTGTGCATTACTTAGGAAATAGTTCCCAATGAAGTTAGTACATTCTGAGAGTATTTTTTTGGATTGTTTGAAAGCCAATAATATTATCTAGAAGCTTTGTTTTAATTTTGTGTTCCCTCCCCCCTCCACACACACCCATACACACAGATACTTCATATGTACTAAATAATGAACTGAGATGCAGGAGATGAAACAGGCTGCAGTGCAATAGCAGAATTACACCACTCTAGGTTCACAGGATTCAGTGGTCTCAGAAGGAAATAACTGTGCTGCACCGCAACTGTCAGAGCACAAAAACTGTTATACAAGAAGAACTATACTGCCAGGTAACAAAAAGCAGTTTCTGACAACAACAGCTCCTCCTCTCATGCATATTTCCATGAATGGCTGGTTTTAGGAAGTGTGATACTCTCTTATTTTGTTCTCATGCCAGTGTTGGATTTGTGTCCCAGGCCACAGATCTTTGTATATGCTTCAGTAAACTGCACATATGCAGCTATGTGTGAGGTCTCTGTGCCCCCACCTGCCAAAAGCAGGGCTGCCACTGAGATATACTTAGAAACTGAAGCACTTTTAGTAGGTTTCAGAAAATTGTGAAACAGTATTAGAACCAATCGTAACTTCGTGTAATGCAATGTCACAGGATCAGTTCCCAATGAAATCATTCATTATTCAACTACATTTCTGTTTTCCAAAACTGTAGTTTACAATGAGGCACAATCCCATTGACTTTAAGGAATGATGGGCTGCACTAATGATTACATATATTTAGTAATGTCAATTACATAATGTTTATAGAAGGAGAAAGGCAAAAAGGAATGAAAATTTTGTTACTTGAGTTATATCAAATAGTTTATTTTGTAGCTCAGTGGCACACAAACCATTCTATAATAATTTAATCTAAGTAGCCTTGTAGATCTAAGACAGAAAAATGGGTAAAAAGAAGATAATAATAGAGGTGTAACTTCAGCAGCTATAATATCAGAAGTTCCTGAACATGAAGTGAGCATCTCGTAGGGATGCATACATTTTTTCCATAAATGTAAAAGTTTCCCACCTAACATTTTTGTGAAATTACTCAGTTTTATACTATAATATACTCTTTTTTGCCATCAAGTCTCAGCCAGCTTATGGCAACCATTGGTAGAGTTTCCAAGACAAGAGACATTCAGAGAAGATTTGCCATTGTCTGCCTCTGCATATCAACCTGTGGTGGTCTCCCATCCAAGTACTAATCAAAGTTGGCCCTGCTTAGCATCTGAATTCTGACAAGATCAGGCTAGCCAGGGCTATTCAGGTCAGAATGACATAGACTATACCTTTGAATCTAAAAGCTTCACATTACGGGTGAGCACCTCAACAACAACAAAAGTATTTTTTCAGATCCAGAACTGGGAAAGATTGGTATTCCCAGTTATCTGGGTTCCAAATATTAGTTTGGTATTCAAATCTGAGTCGGGGGAAAATTCAAATATCATTTGGCTCCATTATTTCCTATAGGTATCTTTCTGGAGTGGCGGAGGTCTGATTTTTGAGCAAAAAGTACCAACAAAACTGCTGGTTCCTAGCCACTAAATTACCCCACAAGTTTCAAGTGAATTGAACCAGGAAGTCCAGTTCTTTGGGACCCTGAAAAAGGTGCCCCACCCAGCCTCCATTGTTTCTGTTGGGGGAAAATGCCATGCCTTCTCCAGAGCAAGAATAGCCAAAAATGCAAGAGCAACAATCCATCCACACACCAAAAGTCTTCCAAAGCAGACTGATCAACAAGCCTATAGAACTGATGTGGAACCATGAAATCTCAGGAGAAGTACAGGACAACATTGCAAGCCTAACACAAGGCTATACAACCAGAGAATCCAAGCTGATGTCAAACCAGAGTATTCTCCAAGACAAACTGATCTATCAAAGCATGTTGTTGCAAGCCCAACAAATGTGAAATCAGACTATCCAACCAATGTACAATCTGAGAATCTGAGCCAATGTTGAAGCAGAGAAGCCAACACATCACAAAACCTGACCCCCACCAACTCCAGGAAGAGGTGTTAAAATGCTGGTTTCCAACTGAATATTTACAGGATTTTTTGCACCCATTCCTGATTATCCCCACAAAAATCCCTGATATCACCTAGAGACCTGAATATATCTGGAAAATATTTGAATGTACCTCCCTACTTCACGTTATTTGATTGTAAGCTTATTTAATATAGTGGAAACTTACTTCCAAATTACCATGTAAATGACTACAGTGAACATTTCCTTGAGCAGCATCACATAAAACATATTTTGATCAAATCACACACAGCATGACTTTGGCCAAATTAGAAAAAAATGCATTGTTTCAATATACTCTGCACTGTAAGGAATACAATTCTAATATAGTACAATGCCAAAATGTGAAAGATTTTTCTCCAACTCTCTTTACACTAATGTCATTATTGATGTATCAGATACCATAGTATCTAATTAATTAATTCTGCTTTGGGCATATTCAGGGGTATGTATAAGATGAAATCTTTTAAAATAAATGACTGTGGTATTTTCTTCCCAGTCTACCTATTGGTAATATTTCTTAAACACTTTTTCACTTGTTCCACAAGAAGCTATAGAATCTTCCCAGCATCATCCTGCTGCGTAGTTGCTATTTACCTTCTGTGAAGAAGAACACAGATAGAAAAGAGAAAATATTACTTACAAGTAAACTCAAATACCTAAAGGGAACAAACTATAACCATCAATTTTCCCATAAAATTCCCTGCCAAAAAAAACCACTGGAGGCTCCATACAACTCAGTAGGTTACAGCTCAAAGACCATCAAATTAAAAGTTTAACCACAACAATAATACCATAAAACTGCTTTTAAAACTGATATTTTTAGTAAGTGAACATTTTATACTCACTGTGCTAACTTCCACACTGTTAAAATGGCAAAATTCCAGATTTACCTTTGAATGCATCTGACAGCATGGCAGAGTAGTTAGAATGATAGGCTATGCTCGGAAAGCCGCAGTTTCAGTTCCTGTGTAGCCATGAAGCTCAATGGGTAACCTGGGACAGTAGTTTTCTTTCAGCTTTTCCCTTAAGGTTGCTGTGAAGATAAAATGAAGTAGCGAGTAATGATGAACATCACCCAGAGTGCTGTATACGTGTTGTGGGTGGAGGGAGGGGAGAGTAAAAGTGTAATGTTTTATTATATGAATACACCTTGAGCACAGCTTAATAAAATGACACCCAGGGCTTACCCTGGGTGCTACGTCCCTGCCCCAAACTTCCCACATGGGGAGTTCAGTGTGGGGCACAGTTTCTTGCCAGTGAGCAGTGCTCACCCCATCTCCAATCTCCATGTGGAGACCTAGAGTGGGACTAACCAGATTTTCCCTGCCTACCATCTCCAGTCAACCTGCCCCACCCCCAACCTCTGCCACACACCCCCATGACAAAGGTTTGTACTATCTGGAACCTCCTCATCTGGTCAGTGTTCATAGCCAAACCAATAGCAAATGTTGATTTCACCTTGGAAATTGAGCAGGGGGAAGAGGGAAGAATGTTGGAGAAATGGTCTTCTGCTAACCCTGTTAGTATGCTGCCAGCCCTTTGGATTCAGACTGAGGATATGGGGCACCATCCAAAACTGATGGAGATCAGCCACGGAATATGGACTTTGCTCTCCCTCTTGGGTGTTTATGCAAAATGCTTGCTCAGTAGTGCTAAGTGCCCTCTCTGGCTTTTCCCACCACCAAAGTGCCTGGTTGCTCAGTCTAATCCTGCACACCAAGGAGCTGTCAAACAGCATCCCATGCCATTTGTCCTACCACATGAGTTGTGAGGTGTCCTGCTGGGAGTTTTGTAGGACTGGGGGACCCCCAATTTGGGGGTGGTGGTGAGAAGTCTCTCCCTTTTAGAGTGGGAAAGTGGTGAGAGTCCTTCCCTTTTAGAGTAGGGAATTAGTGAGAGCATACTCTTGGTTTAGCAAAAGGTCAGGCAAGCTCGAGATTTTTGTTGCCTATGTTTTACAAAAGTCAGCTTTTGCAAGAAATTCCTCATGACAGAAAATAAAGTTTGACAGTTTTATTAAGGGATAATTGGGGTACATAAGCACATAATAATCAAAACATCAGAACACGCACATAGTCTTGTGAGGTATAGGTCTGGAATAGATGGAGCAATTGGGGAGTAAGGATTATAATCACCTGATCTTGGAGCAGAATGGTCCAATGAGTAGAGCTGGGTGACCCACACTTAGCTCTTGTTGAAGAACAACATGTTGTGAAACAATATCATGGACAGAGAGGTATCCAGAGATATTGAACAAAGGCTACTGGGTGAGAGGTCTTCTTATAGGGAAAAGGGACCCTCAGGGTTATGCATAGCGACCCTTAATTTCCCAGAACATAGAGGAGTCCTGCTTTTCCAGAGAAAGACAAGAGACAGACATCAACCTTAATGGTTGGGTCATTAATCCAACAGGTTGAGGCATCAGCTTGATGTTCAAGTTTGGGGATGTAGCTGATAAAATTACAGGTATAGAACAATGACCATGCAAATGAGGTGGTCATTAGAGAGTTTTAGTCAGAGGAAGAAGTAATGGGGTTAATTCAACACTATTTGAGGCAAACACATTAACAAATTCTTTTACTCTGTAAGGGTGTGCTGTCCAAGACTGAAGCTGGGAATGCTCTCCAGGGCAGGGATATTGTATTCTCTTAATCCCTTCATGAAGGGTGTCAGAAAGGCATTATGCAATTCAGATTTGGAGAGGGCAAGTCCATCCAAGTTTTTACTTTGTGTCCTTGTGTGTACACTGAGCCAATTCAGAGAACGGACTCCCCATTTTGGCACTGTACTGCTAGGCACCCCAAGGATTGACTGAATGGGTAGACACATTGTGGTCTTGAAACAGAGCCTCCTATCATGGATCGGTCTGGCAAGACTGGGTGGATGTGATTAGTTATGCCCTCAGTTGGCATCCAGAACTGTTTGGGCCTCATGAGTATGGCCATGGCAGTGAGGTAACACTTCATTTTTTTCAGTTCCATGGGCACCTATAGGCCACACTGCCATTTTTTGACACAACTTTGCCCCTCTCTCAGGAGATATTCTCAGGCTGAAAGGACTTAGGAACCAACTGGCTTTGGTCCCACCTCCACAATATGCCCACATCAACAATGGCACAGAGCCTTGCACCTGAGTTCTGCCAGCAGGTAGTTGCTGTGGCCTTGAGCTGGTTCCGAGAGCTGCACAGCTTTGCTCTGGCATAACTGGCCCTCATGCCAGCTTATCTCAGATATGTCAGGTATGGATTAGTTCCTCCCCACACTTAGGATAGGCTGTAAAGCATCTTTAATTTTTTCAGTTATCATCAAGACCCTGTCAGGATGTCAGCTCTTTTCTGGCTCTTGCATGAGACTCTGGGGTAGGCCGGGAAAGGTGGCTGTGGGAGTCCGTGGCTTGTTATACTGTTAAATTTGTGCGTAGCTAACTTTAGTTTTAGGCACACAGTAACAGTTTTCACTCTTCAAGGCAGACAGCACCTGACCATTTTTTGTTTGGGTTTTGAAGGCTTCACAAAGCCTAAGAATGCTTCTGGTGATTTCACCTTGCTGGGATGCTGAAAAAGGGGACTGGAGAGGTGTTTGGGGAAGGGATATTAGCCAGAAGTTGTGTAGTGGAACTCCATTCCAGCAAGACTTGCTTGTATCCTGTTCATAGTGTTCCTGTCAATAAACTTATTTCTGAACCAAGAGTCTAGTTATTGTGGGGAGGTCAACAGATCCTGACAGTTATGTAAAGAAACTGTATGCTATTTTGCCATGTTCAAAACAGTTTCAAAAGAACTGATTTTGCTGGAGTTTGAGGTTTGAAAATACCTCAGTGGAACAAGATGTGTCACAACAGAAGGGGGGAAGCTTCCTAAGAACAAGAAGACACCCCAATTGGGTAAGCTGACCTGCACTCTAATTGGGGGAGCAACCAGCCAACTCAGAAAGGGAGGAGGTATCTCTCTGAGAGAAAAAGTTCTGGGTGCTTTTGGATTTAGATTCCTGTGAGTTAACATCAAGTCCCTTAACCGCATGTATTAAATATCTGCTCTGATGAGATTTCAGCCAGGGTGTGAATCTGACTTGAAATATACTGAGTGTCAGCATGTGATGAAAGCAGAAAATACTCAGATAAGAAAACTGGGAGTTTTATTTAGTGGGCAAGGCTGAAGGTAAAATAGTGGTGAAACATTCCAAAGGTGACCATAAAGAAAATGGTATATATTCTGGGTGTAGAAGAATAATTCCTAAGCCAGTTAGGATGGGAATTATATACACAGTGGATTCCCAGTCTGGTAGTGTTCTGCAATACACTTATCCTTTCCACATCATGACTTACCCCGTTGCAGTTCTGATATATCGTGTGTCAGTATAAGAAATTAAAAGGGAATTTTGGGCAATTTTGCCAGAACCGCAGACAACAGGCAAAGGTCAGCAGACAACACAGAAAATGTTTAGAAACTCAGAAATACTTAAAATATATGTACAGTATTGTATAATATTAACACATTTTATATGTTAATACCACATATATACACAATTTCTTTTCAAAGTTAAATGAAGAGAAAAAAGTAAAATTCAGATTTATTCTCTGATCACAAAGGGAAACCAAATAATTTTATGTGCATTTCCAGATCATGGGGAGGAGGGGCATCCCTAACCCAAGCGACGTAGAAGGAATAACTGAGGTTACCTCATTGTGATTTATTGAAGTGGGTGGCTAACAGTGTCAAGGCTGTATGTGTACTGTGTGAAAGGGCATGAGCCTGTTAGTCACTGTGAATCCATTCTCCAGTAATATCTACTATATCATCTTAAAGTAAAAAAAACCTCTCATAATATTTAAGCAACTGAAGAAACTTACAAAGCTTGAATTAATAAGTGCCTATTTAAAAAGTGATGTTTGTATATAATTAATTCCTTCCTGATTTCCATCCTCTGGTATAGCTCCTGATCCTATCTAGTTTGTTCAATAAATTTCACTTTTGTTTGTTGAAGTTGCATCAGTTCTCGATGCCTTGAAAAGGGGAATTTTCCATAGTAAAAAATGCTCTCTTAACCATTCTGAAGTTCCTAAGGCTGAGCAGACAAGTAAAAAACACCTCATACGCTACCATCAAAAAGGTTTGGTCATTAAAAAAGGCAGGAAAACCTGCCCAGCATAGTTAGGAGGCTGTCTGAGCCTGCCACAAATAGGAGGGTGAAGAGTGGATGACACTATCTTTAGAGGTATTTGAGTTCTGTACTATTTTAAATGTCTTTTTAAAACACTAGCACTTACTTAGGCATAAGCTTGCTTCTGCGGTTTGCTTCTGAGTAAACAAAATCATAATATAGATTGGAGAAGTATTTGCTTCTGATTGACCTGAAATTCAAGTCCATCTATTCCCCAGCACTGAGTGAATCTCAGAAAATCAGATGACTTTCAACAGATTGATTGCTTCCCATATTACTCCACTGGGTATTTGAATGTTTATTCTAACATGTTAGTCGAACATACCCATGACAGATGCGTGAATCAATGACACTGACTGCTATCAATTGTGAATTACAAAAATGGCTCCCAAAAGTCTTCTTCCAGCAAAAACATAACTGAGCTGTCTTTATAATTAGATAGTTCCTTATATTGTTCCTATTTCAAAGGGTTCTCTACAAGAATAACTACATAAATATATTGCTTTAATGTTGTAATCACACAAGATAAGTTTAGGCATACATAACTAACAGAGCCACTCTGCTTGAGGAGGCACATTCACTTCATTAGCGTTGTCTTGAAACATCCTTCAAAGAAAAAAAGAGAGAAAGAAACACCCTTCTCCTCAGAACAGATTTTTAGCTTTAAAAATACATGACTTTTTTCCCATTGGAGCACTATGAACATTTCATTGTATATAACGCAAGCAACCAAAAAAGTGAATCCCCTGCCAAAAGCCCGTGGGAACAGTCCAAACTAACAAGGAAATCAGTGTTCATTACAGAAGCAGGAACTCATGTTACTTGAAGAGCAAAGGTGATGGGAAGCCAGCCTCAGCCTGCAGTGGCAAAACCCAAGGCTCATTCCTGTTTTTACATGTAACAGTATACATGGTCATTAATGTCCTTTCTTATACATCTAGATTTGGTTTGTAGATTGCCTGTCATTCTAGTTCTGTCAGTGCTGATTCTTGCCGCTATATCTTCCAGTCTACATTACTGGAATGTGTCCTACATGGGCTTTCTTTGGAAGACCATTCCAGAAGCTGGGACAGAATCTGTCATCCACCTGGTGGCCAAATTTCATTTGGAGCTTAGTTCAAGCATTAATATGTTTTTTTTTCTAAAACCCTTCATAATCTGCTCTTCTTGAAGGTCTGCCTTGTCCCATATAAATTTGTGCACCCACTGAAATAATCCAATCAGACCTTTCTAATGATATATTTTTATGTTTGTGTGTTCTTTCCATTCCATAGAACAGGTTATTTTTTAAAAAGTACTTAAACCTTCTATATTGCAGGCATTCCACAGGATGTATAGAGGCCAACATTCACTTTACAAAGCCCTTATGTTGGTTGGCCTAGGCTCATTCCGCACACGCAGAATAATGCACTTTCAAGCTGCTTTCAGGGCTCTTTGAAGCTGTGCGGAATGGCAAAAACAGTTGTGAAAGCAGCTTGAAAGTGCATTATTTTGCATGTGCAGAATGAGCCCTATACACATGGATGCTGAAAGAGATTTTCATAGACAGATTTGTGCCTTCTGGTCTCAAGCATGCCCTGTTCTCCTCTTGGCCACTTCTGCACATAGGCAGAAGTGGCTGCACCCTTTTCCTTTGCTCTGACTTCTCCTTAAACTGCCCCATTGATTTGCTATGGGTTGCACTGCAAAACGTGTGCACAGCTATGTAAGCATCATGAATTGCAAATGGAGCCAATAGCAGCTACATAGGGTGCCGTAATAGCAGCAGCATACTGACGCAAAACAGGCACTGGGCACCTTTCCAGTCCCTGCCCAAACACCCTATGCTACTCAGTACCCCACCAAACTCCCCCTGTTTCTACTCTTGTGCCACAGCAAAAAAATCCTACAAACCTTTCCACTGTCTAATTAGTGCAGAGGTCAAGGCGGATCCCCCAGTATGTTGCTGGACTCAGTGCTGGGTTTGTGTGTGTGTGTGGGGGGGTGCATAGGTATAGCACCGGGGGTCCAGGGGGAGTTTGGCCAGAGGCTGGACATGGAGAGAGGGAGAGGCAGGTGGCTAAAATATGTCCAAACAGAAAAGAATATAACACCCTGCTTAGCAAACCTCAATATTACAAAGTGCAAAATTTAATAGTGTGAAAGAGTGAAAATAACAACAAATTATCCATTCATACATATACCACATTCATACCAACAACTTGCAAACAGCTTATATACCTCTCACTAAATATCTACTTAGAATATCTCTAATAAGCTAATAAAGAAATAAATTACCATCTTAACTATAGGAAGAGGCAGGTGGCTAAAATGTGCCCCCCACATGACCCAAGCAAATGGCGACCGGGCTGTTTACACCCTTTGCCCTCTAGATATGCCATTGCATAACAGCGCAAAAGGAAAGGTTGCATCTGCTTCCACTCATGCATTCTGCTCATCGGCAGATGAGGACACACTTGAGTCTGAGAAGCACTAAGCTATTATGGAAAACCTGATTCAAAGTCATGTTGCCATTCAACATGAAGACAGGGTAATGCATAAATTGACCCTAAAGGCTTTAACAATATCTAACACTGAGGTTTTTTTAAGTCACTCATACTTACTGTTTACTAATTATTTTCATTCTTATGTACTGTATTTTAGCTGTTTTATTGTCTTATCTGGCTTTTCTTTTGATAAAGTGACAAGCTTGACGAAGGGAGTGCTGTGTGTAAGGCTGAACACCACTCAAAGTCAGCTTTAAAAGGAGAACTTTATTGATTTGGTTCGCCCTAGCTACAGGGTGCTTGGACTGAGGATTCTTGTCCTCAGTTCCAGTATTTATTTTATTTTCAAAACAGACAACAACCAATCAGCCCTTTCATTGTGCCTGAACCTTGATCTCTCATTGGTTCTGACAGAGCTACTTAGTTTCGATCTGGTATAGCTCCCTGGCTTGTTTTCCCACTCTGGTGCAAAAAAGGCGGGAACTTGTGGTTGCTGGGAATTGCAGTCCTGACACTGTGGATGTAGCATATCTTGATTTCAGTAAGACTTTTGACAAGGTCCCCTGTGACATTTTTGCAAGCAATCTAGTAAAATGTGTGCTAGGCAATGCTACTATCTGATGGATGTGTAATTGGTTGACTGGCTGAACCCAAAGGGTGTTCAACAATCGTTCATCTTCATCCTGAGCTCCCAAAGGCACCTGGTGGGTCACTGCGAGTAGCAGAGTGCTGGACTAGATGGACTCTGGTCTGATCCAGCAGGCTAGTTCTTATGTTCTTATGTTCTTATCCTGGAGATAAGTAACTAGTGGGAGTGCCACAGGGTTCTGTCCTAAGTCCAGTGCTATCCAATATTTTTATCAATGACTTGGATGGTGGAATAGAGGGCATACTTATCAAATCTGCAGATTACACCAAATTAAGAGGGGCAGCTAATACCCCAGAGAACATGCTCAACATTCAAAATGACCTGAACAGATTGGAGAGCTTGGCCAAAACTAACAAAATGAATTTCAACAGAGGTGAATGTAAGATACTACACTTAGGCAGAAAAAAATGAAAATCACAGATATAGGATGGGGAACACCTGGCTTGACAACAGTACATGTGAAAAGACTCTTGGAGTCTTAGTAGACCACCAACTGAATGAATCAGCAGTGTGATGCAGAAGCCAAAAAAAATGCAATTTTGGACTGCATCAATAGGAGTATAGTATCTAGACTGAGAGATGTAATAGTATCACTCTATAGTGCATTGGTCAGACCTCACCTGGAATATTGTGAGGAATATCCTGACAGTTCTGGATGCTGCAATTCAAGAAGTACATTGACAAGCTGGAATGGGTCCAGTGGAGAGTGACCAAAATGGCAAAAGATCTGGATTCCATGTCCTAGGAGGAACAACTTTGGGAGCTAGGTATTTTTAGTCTGGAGAAGAGAAGGTTAAGGAAAGACATGATATCCATGTTTAAATATTTGAAGGGATGTCATGTTGAATATGGAACAAGTTTATTTTCTGCTGCTCCAAAGATTAGGGTTCAAGGTACAGGAAAAGAGATTTCACCTAAAATTAGCAAGAACTTTCTGATGGTAAGGGATGTTCAACTGTGACATACACTGCCTTGGAGTGTGGTAGAGTATCCTTTGGTTTTTAAACAGAGATGACCACCTGACAGGAGTGCTTTGACTGTGTGTTGCAGCATGGCAGGGAGTTGGACTGGATGGGCCTTGTAGTCTCTTCCAACTCTATGATTCTATGACACATCATATGCAATTTTGAAATTTTGGAAAAGACCAGATATACATTTCTAAATACAAAAATTTTAAATAAATATAAGTATCAAAAGTGAAATAAATTAAGCAATTGAAGTAAAGGGTGGTAATATTTGATCTGGAAATACCAGATATAGGCAAAAAGATTAACAGAATAGCAGAATTTTTTTTCCTTTGCAGCATTCAAAGCTGCAGCTTGCTAGTTTTGACAACCAAAAGTAATTGTGATGATGGCAAACTCCAACCTCTGTGGCGTCTTTATTTTTCAGTGTTGTCGCTATGGATCTCCATTCATTTCAGTTAAAATGTCTGTACTTTTTCTCCCCCCCCCCCCCGTAATCTTCTGATATGGTTGTTCCACACTTTGTAGAATGTGCCAAAGAACAGAGCTGGGTATGCTCCCTTATTTGCAGATGGTTTGCATAATGTTTGTATGTGCTGCAGCTTTGCCGATCATCCGATGACTCACCCATCTCCATTTGGTTCATGTCATTAACCCTGTATTCTTGGTGCTCATGTAATTCTTTTCCTACTCCATGCAAAGCCAAATCCTTTTTTTCTTCTTCTTTTCATAGGAATGATTTGTGAATGAGCTCTCCCAAGCAAATCATCCCATTACACAAGTCCTTCACTCCCTTTCTTCAAATTACTCCCACAGAAGCCAGGCACTGTAAGCTCTGTCATCCTCCAGAAAAAATCAATTCATGCTCCTTCCTCCAAATACATATTCACTTTTACTTAGATACAGAGATTACGATTACGCATCAATATATTCATGTAAAATTTTTCTCCATATGTCTTGAAACAGTCGGTTTTATGCTTCTTGAATTTTTCTATTCCTTCCACCTACGGCAATATATTCTTGTTTTATGTTAAGTGCACAAGGAGTTCATAGTACAACATTTAGCAAGGATAATGAGAGAAATGTTTTCATATAGAACTGTAAAACTTCCCATGTTCAAAAACTCTGGAAAGACAAACTTCAAAAATGTATGTTTTCTTGAGATTCAGAAACTAGTCCTTCGTATTTAAAGATAGTTTAATAAAGTAGCCATATTGGTCTGCAGAAAAACAGATTCAAGTCTAGTAGCATCTTACAGACCAACAACAGTTTCAGGGTATAGGTTTTTAAGAGTCAAATCTCCCTTCCTTAGATATGAGTTGGAATGAAGTCTTTCTATCCTGTCAGAAAATGGGAGAAGCTTTGTAAAGAACGCTTGTAAAGGATCCAGAGGTATAATAATCAGCATGATTAGAGTAGAAGGAAAATGCTTGGGGGCAGAAAATAAGCATCCGTATAGAGATAAGAATTCCGGGGAGGGGATACATTGTTCTGAACTTGTGAATGAACTCAAATTCAAACAAACTTCAAGGGTAAATTACAAGGTGAGATTGCTGAACTTGTGTTCATTTATAAATTCAGAAAAACCATTCCCCGCACCCCCATTCCAGGACTGAATAGGGACATAGGATTCTTATCTCACTCCAGATACTAATTTTTGACTCCACACATTTCCTCTCTGCTCTAATCAAGCTGATTACAATATGCATTGTATCTTTGCATCTTTTACAAGATAATATTATAGCAATTCCTACTTGTGTCTGACAGAGGCATCCTTGACTTTCCAGAGTTTATACCCAAACATCTTGTAGGTGTCTAAGGTGCTACTGGACTCCAGGGGCGTAACAAGGCAGCCCTGGGCAAACTGTAGCCCTGGGCAAAACCTGAGTTGGATGCCCCCCCCCCGCCTCCATGGGCGACCACTCCACCACGACCAATTTTTTTGCACCAGGACATTGATGCCTGCAGGGGGTGCATTCTTAGACACATCAGCACCAAAATTTCAGCATATCATCAGGAGACTGTCCTTATGCTACTCCCCAGGTTTGGTGAGGTTTGGTTCAAGGAGTCCAAAGTTATGGACACCTAAAGGGGGTGCCCCTATCCCCCATTGTTTCCAATGGGAGCTAATAGGAGATGGGAGGCTACAGCTTTGAGGATCCATAACTTTGGCCCCCCTGAACCAAACTGCACCAAACCTGGGGGGTATCATCAGGGCAGTCTCCTGATGAGACCCTGAAAGCTTTGAGACTGGGCCTTCAGAAATGTCCCCCCCCCCAGCCTGCAACCCCCATGGACAGCAATACAGAAAACTCAATGCAGAACGAAGATTCTCGGGCAAATTTCAGGGATGTTCCTGAAGGGGGCGCATTTTTGGATGTATCAGCACCAAAATTTCAGGGTATCATGTGGAAACTGTCCTTATGGTACCCCCCAAGTATGGACCCTCAAAGGGGGTGCCCTATCCCCCATTCTTTGCTAAGGAGATGGGGGCTACCCTTTGAGGGTCCATAACTTTGGACCCCCTGAACCAAACTGCACTAAACTTGGGGGGTGCCATCATGATAGTCTCCAGATGATACTCTGAAATTTTAGTGCCGATACATCCAAAAATGCACTCCCTGCAGGAACATCCTAGAAATTTGCCCAAGAATCTTCGTTCTGCATTGAGTTTTCTGCATTGCTGTCAATCGGGGTTGCAGGCTGTGGGGGGCACATCTCTGAAGGCACAGTCTCAAAGCTTTCAGGGTCTCATCAGGAGACTGCCCTAATGATTCCCCCTAAGTTTGGTGCAGATTGGTTCAGAGGGGGCAAAGTTATGGACCCTCAAAACTGTAGCCCCCATCTCCTATTAGCTCATATTGGAAACAATGGGGGATAGGGGCACCCCCTTTGGGAGTCCATAACTTTGTACTCCCTGAACCAAACCTCACCAAACTTGGGAGGTAGCATAAGGATAGTCTCCTAATGATACGTTGAAATTTTGGTGCCGCTAGCCTAAAAACTGCGCCCCCTGCAAGCAAAAAATGGAAAACCACTAAAATACCCAAAAACGAACCCAGCATTTTGATGCCCCCCACAAGGTGATGCCCTGGGCAGCTGCCCACCTTGCCCAATGGGCATTACACCAGTGCTGGACTCAAATCTAATGGTTCATGTGCAAATGTAGTGTATTTCCATTTTTTAAATCTTTCTAAACTGTGGCTCAGTGGTAGAGAATCAGGTCCCAGGTTCAGCCCCAGAATCTCCAGTTTAAAGGATGAGGTAGTAGGTGTTAAAGCCTGTACCAGTCACCCTGGAGACCTACTGTCAGTCTGAGTAGAAGCAAGCCTTTATTGGCATAGACAGCAGTACAACAATAATAAAAACAGATTAAAAAACATATACAATACAGGATATACGTGTTAGGACGAAGGAAATCTATTGGCATTTAGTAATTTCCAGGAGAAAGTCTGCCACTGTCATATAGAGAGAAGGATCAGGGTTGTCCAACAAGTAGTGTAATCTAATTAAATTGGGGAGATCGGGTAAATGTAAAGGAGTGAGATTCACATACTTGGATCTGATTTCCTTGAATCTGAGACAGTGAAGTAATTGGTGGGCCAGAGATTCAACGGAGCCATCGTTACATGGGCACAATCTTTTAGCCTTTTCTTGCTTATTACATCTGCCATGTAACAAGGCAGAAGGCATAACATTAAACCTGGCAAGCATTATGGCTCTCCTTTGAACAGGGTTTATTAAGCAATACAGGTAGTGTGCCAAGTGGCCCCGTTCAAATGGGAGAGAAAAATACAGGGGGGAGCACGTTTTCTTGGCTGCGGTGATTAGGGTAGAGAACTCTCTATCCAATAGTTGAACTTTTAATTTCCTATAAGCTTCTGAATAGGACAAAGGGCAAAGTGAATCCACTGACAGTCCCATAGAGGCAATTTTTTCTTCAATTATGGAAAACCAGGGGTTGGAATGGGTGTCAGAGAGCAGACGGTGGACCAGGGAATAACAGTCCGAGAGAAAATGAATTCGCAGCCAGAATCTAAAAGTCCTCAGCCAAGCGGCTGATTCCAAGGAGTTTTGACCTAACTCCAGACAAAGGGCTGCATAGGGCACACAATTTGGGAGTCCAGTTATCTTGTGAAAAAAATTGGATTGAAGAGAATTCAAGGAGTGGTTAATAGCTTGAATCCAAATTGGGACTCCGTAAAGCAATCTCGAGTCAGTCTGAGTAGAAAATACTGATCTTGATGGATTGATGGTCTGATTCGCTATAAGCCAGCTTCATATGTCCACATCAAAGTTTTCCCCCCAGGTGGAATCAAGCCCAGTAACACTCTACAGATTAACAAGATGTTCAGGGTATATGTTTTTGCTAGTCAAAGCTCCCTTCAGATCTCTAAGGTGCTACTAGACTTGATTCTAGTTGTTCTTCTGTAGATCAACATGGCTACCCTCTGAAACAAAGGGGTGTTTTTTAGAATTTGAAAATTTTCTTACATGTTGTAAAGTGTTCAGTTTAATTCCCAAGCAAGAGTTATTGAATCATCAGAGCAAGTTCAATTTATAGTATCAAGGGAAAAAAAACAGTATATACCAGAAGGCTGTAAACAAAAAGGGTCATTTTAAAAAAGGTTTGTACGTGTGTTATAGAGAGAGCATAGTGATTAAAAGGGGAGGACTCTAATCTGGAGAACCAGGGCTGATTCCCCACTCCACATGAAGCTTGCTGGGTGACCTTGGGCCTCTCTCAGTCCTCTCAGAATTTTCTCAGCCTCTGTTGGAGGCAGGCAATGATAAACCATCTCAGAATGTCTCTGGCCTTGAAAACCCTATGGGGGTGCCATAAGTTAACTGTCACTTGATGGCACTTTACAAATGTGCTATAATTATTCAAAGAAAACAAATGTACAATGGGAATGGTATCAGATTTGCCAGTCTACTCCTACACATGTTCAGCTAGATCTAAACAGTTATATGTTTTCAGACTTACAATCTTGTGTTTTGTATACGTGAGTTCTAAGGGAATGGGAGACAGGAGTCTGCTCTGTGTATCTGGTTGGTTTAACTCCCTTAATACCTGGTGTTATTATGTACATTTGATTGAAAATGAGTTTTGGTTGGAAAGAGGTTAATGAAATGTTCAGTGCCCTACTCTTACTTCTACAACATAGTATTTTTGTGCCTCCGGCAAGTCCTGCTGTTTTTGGCAACTAAATTTGTATAAAATGCCCTTCCCAGCCCATTTTGTGTATTTCTAGATGCATTTTGGCTGAGAAAGGGTTAATAAAAGCATTATAACTCATTGTTTACATTTCTAGAATATTGTTCTCCAGTGTCTTTAACACATCTCACTGTGTTTTTCAGTAATATTATTTATTTTATGCCCATTCAATACTGTTCCACCTACACTGTGGCTGGGAATTGGTTGATAAAAGTGTGCTATTTCAGTATAGAATCTTTCCCTCTAAACAAAAGCCTTCCCAGTCTCCCTCAAGTATTAACCAATCACCTCACTCTCTCATCTCCCTTTCACCCCCTTCCTTCTACAACTTACCTCTCATTTAAAGAAACACACGCACAACATTTTAAATCACGACAGGCCACATTTTCTTCATTTGTGAAAGCATTATAGGTTCTGTTGAATGATCTTCCCACAGTTTTATTTATTAAGCATTTATAACAATCTGAATAACACTATGCTTGGAAGGCTGAATAAATGTGAAGCCAGCGGAGTTCATAGAACAGATAACTCAACATAATTTTTAAAGAACAAGATTTTGCCTTAGGTCAGACTGCTCCACCACCAGAGAATGTTCCACAAGATAACCCCACCTAATAAACTGAAGTGGGATATGGTCCTTCTCAAGCAAGTTCCTTCTGCTTACAAATAGTGTAATTTGAAAACTGAATCCAGTATAGTTAAGGACAGCTTGGAGGGACAGGGCTCATACAGATGTTACTTTGCTGGGTTGCCTGAAAGCTGTTTTTTACAGAAAGAATGCCATTTGTTAGCCTTAAAGTTATGCCCTTTCTAATCATAGATGAAGCAGATATAGTGTGAAACAGTTGATGAGGAACAAGTTTTAATAAAAGATTTCCGAGTGGTCTCCAGCATAGCAACTAGAACCAATACAGAACCAGTCCAAACACTCATATGTGCAACAGCACCACCCACTGGTAGACATGGTTATAGAATCATTACAAATTTCCCTTCTTTAACTTACAACATCTGTAAATCAATCTGTAAATCAATCTGTAAATAAAAAAGGTGTCTGGATGCTTTCTGTATTCATAATCTTTATCTGTAAATAAAAAAGGTTTCTGGATGCTTTCTGTATTCACAGGTTAAGCTCATGTTGTTGATAACTGAGGCTTAGGGTTCAGGGAATCTTTCTAGGTCCAAAGTGTGCTATGGTAATTCCTTCTCAAACACTGGATGCCCTTCAAAAGGTACAGGACATCTACTGATTTATCAGTCATGCCTCACTATGATCTATCCTCTTGAGCGTTTGTCACTTCCTTTTCTTCAGAATCCCTTTCTTTCAGTGAATCAGTGCACCAGATCTTTGTTTACTACAAGGGAGAGAGTGACCTTTCTTTTTCAGGAGAAGGTGTTGCTTAGTTTCTTAACCCAAACCTATGTTTTGGATTTTTTTCCAGGCTATTTTTTCTAGATGTGTTATATAGCCATACTTTCTCCCCTTCCTGAATTGGAATATATTTAATCTGACTCTTAGTACTGTGCTTTTGATTTTTCAAATTCTGCTTCATATGTCTTCTACTTTTCCAAAAACTGTGACCAAATCATTAACATAGACCTGTGCTAACTCACTTGCCCATGCAAGTATTGCACTCTTCACCCATTCCTGTTGCCTGAAGGGTTAATCATCTGGAGTCATGAGCTTACAAAGTCTGAAAATAATTTCATTAAGTGAGTACTAGATTGTTGAATATCTGCTAATGTTATAAGCAAGCAAAGCATATAAACCATTATATCCCTCTGAAGATGCCAGCCACAGATGCAGGCGAAACGTCAGGAGAGAATGCTGCTAGAACACGGCCATACAGCCCGGAAACCACACAGCACCCAAACATTATATCCCTATTCTCCTGATCTTCACTGAGCAGGAGTCTAACCATAGAACCAATTACAAGATTCACCCTTTTCATTCCACAGCAGGGTGGGCAACAGTTGACTTTACCTTTGTCATCTGCAAATGTTGGCACAACTGATGCAGCAGTCATGATTTAAACTCTTTGTCTTGAGCGCTGCAAATACAATATGGTGGGCCAAACTGCAATACAACAGGTTTCATGAGTGCATCTGTCACAGTCTCAGTTCTTTTATTTTTAAGTGGTTGAAAATATGCTACCAACAAATACTGCTTTCCAGTTGGTATTTCTGGTAGAGGACCTTTCAGGTCAACTTGAAAGAGTTACCGTGGCTTTTCAGGTTGTAGCATGTCTCCTAAAGGGGCTATCTGTTGTCTTGATGATGCTATCTTTTGTTGGCAAATGAGACAGGACTGCACCTATTCCACATCATCCTGAGCCATGCTAGTTAAAAAACTCCTTCCTGATACACAGTTAAGTGTCTTCTCATATCTCAAATGACATACTGTTTCATTATAATGTAGACATTTTAGTATTGTAAGGATGGTGGTATAGCAACCTTGTGATTCTCAAGAACTAGGTTTGAAACAGGATAGTTATTTTTCTCCAGAAGTGGACCAAATATCCACATTCTAAGTTTATTTCAAATTATACGTTGAAATACAGCACTCAGTTTAAAATCCTTCCACTACTCCTGGCCAAAGTCCTCTCAGGACTAGGTTGCATCTGTTTTCACTGCTCTTATGCAGATGAGAGCATGTGCAACTGTGTTCTGCCTTCCTAATTCGTAATGAATTGTGAATGTATAGTTAATTAGTCTGCAGATGGACTACCATAATTCTCAGGTAGGCATAGGCTTCCCTAATTCTCAGGTCAACCACTGACCACTGAAATGTTGCTAAGCCCTTAATGAAAAACCTGTGCAAAAAATAACATTTTGGCATAGCATCTAAAAGAAAATGAGGTAGGTTCTAGGTGAGCCTAAAGAGGAATGGCATTCCACACAAGAAGTTCCATTGCTGTAGAAGTTGATCTGATCACCACCTGCCCCATCTCTGAAGATGAGAGCACAGAGAGATCTCAACTGGTGTGCTGGGCATTAGGGGAGGAGAGATCCTACAAGTACCACAGCCACAAACAATTTAGGGCTTTATAGGAAAGAACCAGCTCTTGGAATGGTGCCAAGAAACAGATGGGCAGCCAGTGGGTGCCAATTGTACCTATGTCAATTTACATAAAGTGCAGAATTTTAGATAGACTGCTTAAATCAAATCAGAAAGTCTTCTATCAGCCCAAATGAGACAGGAAGAAAAGTAAATGAAGGGAAACAGTCTGATTAAATTCTATCATCTGGAAATTTTTGTTGCAATATTCAGGAAGTCTATGACTTTTTCTAATTCATCATCCTCTTTATTTATTACAAGCAAATTAATGTGCTTTTGAAAAGAATTCATTACCCTTTTTACACACACCACTACTTGCAGATCATTTATTCATCTGTATTATCTAGTGTGACTAAAAAAGCTGCAATTACATTGTTAAACATTGATTAATAAGCAACCCACATCACTAATAAAAGAAACAAGCAAAACTACAAACTTTTTTTTCAAATTACAGTTCTAATACTACACATATTTATTTGGAAGTAAATTGCATTATTTCAGTGCTCATATTCAAATGAGTTGTACTTGTGATTGCATTTGTTCTGATCAAGTCTTAAATTTTGACAGGTGGGTTTGACTGAAATGATTGAAATAACCCCCCCTCCAAAAAAAACCCCTCTATGGGAATATCAATATTCCATTCCCATCTTCTTTAAAAAGTGTCTTTGCAAGCAAATTTGATAGACTTTATTGTGAATTAATATATTTGAAATTAACCATACAGACATTATTAAATCTGAATCTTCCTTACAGATTAACAAAAAGGTGACACAAAAAGTCTTACCGGTACTTTCATTTAGTACTTGGTGTGCCCCCCGCCCCCCAAAAATCAGTTTGGTTATTTGTCATAAAGTGGAATAGTTGTTCATGCAAAGCAAGCAAACTGTCTCAAAAAATCAAGCACTTTTATGATATAGTGCTCTGATAATTTAAAGCATAACAGAAGGCGAGACATTTAGATAAGACATTTCTATCTTAAATCACAAAAGAATTCACATAAATCTTTTTTTCCAGATAACCCTTGTGACAAGCCTTTTTTTTTTCCTACTGAGGGAATGCACACAGCTTCCTAAGATTGTTGGGATATTGGTTCATTTAGAACTATAAACCTTCCCCTCAGTTTCCAGATGTTCTAGAGGTAGCAAATGTGTAGGCTTTGGGTTTGCTGCTGTGAGGTAAGTTGTGTGGTACACAAGAATACGGAGGTCACTGAGACTGAATTAATATATAAACAATTTATGAAGAATTATTTATTTACAGGTTGGTTTTAAATGAACAAACTAGCAGAACAAACTAGCAGCACAGTCTCCAGGTATACAAGTATAAAGTTGGCTGAGGCACAAAGATTTAAAGTAGTTATGAAAGAATAGATAAAGCTCCGACATACCTGCAGAAATGTAGGTTGCTGTCCAGGAGGAAGGAGGGACATGGAGCAGCAGTTCACAAGTTGGCTGCATGGTCCCTTCGGACCATGATTGTAGTAGTGGCCAGCTGGGCAGTGAGTTTCATATGTCAGGTTGGAGGGGTGGGGCTTTGTACCTGGCAAAGTTTAAAAAGAGGTCCCTCCTGAACTCCAGCCTGTTTTTTTACTCCGCTGCTCCATTGGTTTTTCCCACTCTGCGTCCCTATGTCATGAGGAATTATATCTTATGGAGGTATTTACTTGTTTGTGTGTGTGGGGGGGTGGGGGGGAGGTTGTGTCTATGAACCTGCCTTCCCATGGTTGGGAGATCCCATAAGGGATCTTGGGGGTGTGGGGAACTTCAATGCCACATGCCCCTGCGGGAGTTGCTGGTTGGCCTACACCCCAGGTAATAAAGGGATATTCACACTGAGACCAGAACCCAGTAGACTCTTTGGACATATTACTCCTTGGTTTCCCCCTCAGCAAGCAGGCTGGGGGGAGGAGGTGTTCATTGGGCTGGCAGGTGGGTTATCTGATGTCAGGATCCTTGTGCCTGAATTCAAGAAACAAACTGTGGTCAGCTATTTTACCAAAATATGCGTCTGCATGTTTTCTATTCTGCACTGAGCTCCTCAGTAATCTCCTCTTGGTACCACAATTAGACTTTTCTACAATGCTTTCAAGGTACAAACAGATGTGCATTGACTTGCCATTAGGTTGGATCCCCTCACACACATAGGATTCCACTCAGATCAGCCTGCCTTTTCCCAGAATCAGGCTAAATTGTACAAGGTCTGCTCATCACCAGAGACAGGTTTAACAATCAAGCAGTGTCTTCTCACCTAGAGGTGGAGCTAAACCACTCTGCTATGATACCAGGGACAGCTACCTTTCACTCTGTCTGCTCTTTTCCCTGAGCCAGACCCGAGCTGTTACTGCTCTTTCCCTGAGGCAGAGTTCAGCTCCCCCTTTTTTCCTGTGTTCCCTCCAACATCTCCTGCCCCTTCTTGAAGGTGGTTAGATGCTGGACAGTGCTCCTCAGTGGCTGATTTTCCCTTAATGGGCAGGACAGTCTTTTGTGATATAGTACTCTGATAATTTAAGGCATAACAGAAGGGAAGGCATTTAGTTAAGACATTGTGTCTTAAATCATAGAATAATTCACATAAATCTTGTTTCCCAGATAACCTTGTAGTTAGAATTCTGCCTTTATGCCACTTTGTTAATTATTTCCCTATTACAACATTAATTCTGGATTGACATTTGTTATTCACCACACAATTAAAGATTTTTTTAAAAAATATAACATGTTTTGCAATGTTTAGATTAAAGAGACATTAAAGAGGCATCATCAAAATGAGAAGATTGCAATAAATTATGTTTTATGTCATTGTGTCACCATTTTTCAATGGCCCATATGGTTTTTACCCCCTTGAAACCAGCTAAATTGGGAGGAAGGTGGGAACAAAGAATGTGTGCGCATATAATCCTTTCCTCACCAACCATTTTCCTGATCCAAATCCTCTCTTCAAGCAACAGCATTCTTGGAAGTATGACAATCTCTGCGTGCTCATTCTTCTGACCAATTTCCAATCTGATTGCATATTGCCTGCAGAAACCTTGAACAAATGAAGAAAAGTTCACTTTTTTACTGAGGTTCAAAATGGTTCTAAATGTTGAGTGCCCATGAGGCTACATTGCTTTCATAAGGCTGCGTCTTCCTATTTATTATCCATTGTCTGCCACACAGAGGTGTAGCTAGGAAAAATTGAGCCCAGGGCAAAATCTGGATTTGCGCCCCCCCAGGCAGCCCCCCTCCCCCCATGACCAAAGACCACCCTCCCCCACTACAGCCAAAGGGCGATTTTTGCACCAAGTCATCTCAAAGCCACCATCATTATAGAACATTTCCCAACTCTGGAAATCTGAACACAGCAATGGGTACTGGCAGAGATTAACAAAGAGTTGACTGGAAATGTTTGCAACAATATTTATAACACTTAAAAGTATTTTTAAGTGCCATCTGACAAAATGCTTTCAAAATGTTTTGTTTCAATAATGTTTTATTACCCTCCCTCATTCCTTTTGCATTTCTCCCCAAAGCACTGCCAAAATATATGTAAGCCAATTTAGTTAATATCAGAGCCTGACCCAAGTAAGGCCACAGTACAAGTCTGAATTTCCATCTCTTTCTCTGAATGCCTATTTTTGGACTTGTATCTACAAAGAATTCCAAACACTGCAGATTTGTCTTGCTAATTGCTAAGGGCTGGCCAAAGTAACCCTGGATGATAAAGGTTCTTCCAGGAGTGGGGGGGGGCTTGTATTCTTTTGATTTATATGGTGAGCATTCATCCATACCTGGGTAATAGGCCAAGAAGCTGTGGGCTGCTTGGGCACAAACTCAGAATCTACTTTCTTGACTTGCTCTTGAAAATCTGTCTTGAATGCTGAAACTGTGCAAAACTTCCCACCAGGGGCATTAAACCTCTGAATATCAGTGCCAAGAGGCAACATCAGACTTTAAAGCTCTATGCCTTTTATTTGAACCTCAGAGAGTTTACTGCTGTGGGAGTTTACTCAAGCATTCCAACCACATCACTCTCTACAATCCCAGATGCACACAGCTATATGTGTTTGTGTCCCCTGCTCCTTCTTCTAGGCTCCTTTGTTGTTTACAATTTAGACATCACAAACACTTTGAAGATATATAGCTATTAATGAAACATGTAACATTGTATGTGCAGAACCCCAAGGTTGTCTGCTCCAGATTGGGAAATACCAAGATTTTCAAGATGAAACCTGAGGAAGGGGTTCAGAGGATGATTTCCAGTGGAGTGCAATGCAGAATCTACCATACAGAGTTACCATTTTCTGATGAGCTTCAGTCTCTGTACCTGGAAATCATTTGTAATTCCAGGAGATCTATAGCCACCACCTGGAGGCTGGAACCACTGAAAGACTAACTATTCATTCCACTATCTGTAGTGAAAAACCACATTTTGCAATTGCCACTTTGAGAGGGAGCGATATTATAAAATTATATGCAAAAACTATACCAAAAACAAAATAAAAGCCACAGGCAGCTTCAAATAAGCAAAGAAGTGGAAGGTTTAAAGATAGATCTTTCAAGTGGAATCAAAGTATGCAAATTGTAACAGCATGTGCTGTTTATTATAATGCAGTTTTATAGTGCTAAACCATTGCCTATGAAGGGATTGTACTGCATATTCAATGCCTTCAAGATCTCATACAAATGCAGTTTACACAGATATAATACTGTGCTTATGCCGGAAGAAACAGGTAAAAAGCCACAAACTAGCTTTTGTTTTGTTATGGCCCCTGGTAAAGAGCCCTGTAAAACTGAAAGAACTAAAAGAACACCTTTCAACTTTCTTTTTCAAACTTACCAAGTACAAGTTTCAGAAGGGTATGCATGATCTCTTCTCCTCTCCTGGCTCGTCTGGCTCCTCCCAGCCTTTTTCCTCCCCTCCCTCCCTCCCTCCCTCCTCCCTCCTCCCTCCCTCAGCAGAGCAAAATCAAAACTGAAGTGAATGAGAGTGAGGAGGAGGCAACCAGCGATCAAGACAAGCAGGCAAGAAGGAGGAGGCGGCAACAGCCGGAACAGGCAAGGGAGAGGGGAGAGCGGCAGGAGAATCAGGCAGAGGGAGGCGGCTGGAGATGTTTTAAGCCCCGCGTGAGCTCCACACGGGGTGCCCAGGTCCAGAATGTCCCGGATGTCCCGTGCAGGGAGCCATGCACTGCTGCCACACACTCAACAGGGAAAAAAGACAGTAGTTCACAAAAAGGAAGTGTAAAGGGAAGCTCTATAGCTTTTATTACTACCTTTTGCTCATTTTGCCTTCTCAACTTCCAAAACTGAGTGTATTCATTGTGTGTTCTACATTGGATTTCAAGTGCTTTGCGTGTTTTCTGCTTGGCCACCTGGGAACTGTAGTTCATTCAAGTGGGTTTTGAGCATGCTCCAATATGATGGCTATCACCAAAAGATGAATGCCACTGTGTGCAGGTGCCTGCCTGAGGAGGTGGAAGGCTCCCACACTTCTGTCTTTCTCACACAAAGCAGAATGATTCAGGAAGGTATTTCAATAATGGTAACAGGGTTATATTACAACAGAAGGGTTTTTTTTCAGTGAACAAAATTGTCGACTTAGAGCACTGTGTATAGAAAGAATTACCTATCTTCTACATTATTTTGCTCCCATGATAATGTATTCTATGTATGTAATACCATTTGCTAAATTGGCTGATTCCCCATGGTCAATTAATCGCGTGATACTCACGCGAAATATCAAGGATTCAGGAAGAACTCCCCACTGCCTGATCGACGAACAAGGATTCATTCCGGTTCTGGAGCTCATTCTCCCCCTTATCCCGCGCCTTTGCTGAACCTACTTCAAAGTACAACTTTTTCAAAAATACAGTCTTCGATCCAGTTTGGAGGGGAAGATCAGGGGTCTAATCCTGGTTCAAATTCCCCACCGTGAAGCGTAACGCAAATGCCTTACAATCAATCAGTGTGCACGGTGCTGTTCTCGTGAGTGTCAGGATGGCAGCTATGGGGATTGGGCTGCATGGAGAACTGTGGCTTTCAGCTATGCAATGCTTTTGCTACTCTGTCTTTTTCCTCAACTGGCTTATCAAGTAACCTTGGCTGTCTGGAGATGTTGCAGGGAACTGTTCTGCTGAGGGTTTCACATGTGGGGGCGGGATGAAAAGTGCAATCTATAATAGTACTGGTCTGAGAGCTTGAGCCTCAGAACAGTCTTTTGTTGCTTTCCTGTCACTTGCAATAAAATCTGAAACTTTTAAAGTTTGACTGGTTCATTGTCAATGTAGGGGAGTCCTGACATGAAGACTCTAGCAGTGCTACCCTTCATGTACCCATTGTCTACTGAAGTTGTGCATGTTTTATCCGCAATACTAACTTTTATTCAAGGACTAATTGGGGGATCCATGCCCGTGGTTCCAAGCAAGATTATAGAACAAAGGATCTCTGGAATGCTGGATGGGGAGGATGAAGTTTTATCTATCTATCTATCTATCTATCTATCTATCTATCTATCTATCTATCTATCTATCTATCTATCTATCTATCTATCTATCTATCTATCTATCTATCTATCTATCTATCTATCTATCTATCTATCTATCTATCTATCTATCTATCTATCTATCTATCTATCTATCTATCTATCTATCTATCTATTATTGGATTTTTATACAGCACCTCCCTGGAGGGAACTCAGAATGATATTACAAATAAATATATGCAGACGGGCCAAAGTTAAAAACCAGGTACAGAGCCTGTACAAGCCCTGTCTCCTTATTAAAACCAATAACAGCGCTACAGTCAGCATCCGAGAACTAAAACCGACCCCCTTGGGGAACCCCAAAATGTCCCCCCCTAAATGGGCCACATAATAAACAGAGAACAAGGGGAGAAGGGGAGGGGACTGGGGGCACCCTCAGCAGCCGACCCCCCCAAAGCCCGCAATACTAACTTTTATTCAAGGACTAATTGGGGGATCCATTCCTGTGGTTCCTAGCAAGATGAAGTCTGACACCGCTTTGGCTGCTCCTCTGATACAGCAGTCTGCACCCCTCTGAAGGGTCTTTGGATTTGGTGTGGGGCCGTCTGCCCATTCATCTCCTTTTAGGTGCAGAGAAGGACTTGACTTTGGACACCAGCAGGAGTATTACAGATCTGTGCAGTGGACGGTTGGTGGCAAGGAAGTCCCTGTAGACTGGGGCGGGGCCCCAAGCAACCAACCTGTGGATTACAAACAACCTGTGGATTACAAATTGTTGTACCTGTCGGACCCTGGTGGGGTTGGCTGGCTTCCATGCCGGTGAACCCCTGAAGAATAAGGTGCACACCCGCAGTCCTACTGGGCTAGAGCACGAGAGAATGATAACCAATCAGAAACTTGGGCGGGGGAGATGTGCTGACATGATGACATGCTGACATCATAACGTGTGCACGTTTTTGCGGGGTAAAAAAGGCCCTGCCCCAACACGGCACAACAGTCAATCAGGAAAGACCCGCCAAGCTGATCGCGTGGTAGTGGGGATTGTTACATTTTTTGAATCCAAGATAGGCCTAGATGCCTTCACTGGAATCATGCTGCGGTGCGGAGGTTGAAACCTCGATGTAAAGGTGCAGTTTATTTTCAAACTTGGTTTGATCTAGATTGTCCTGGTGGGGATTCGGCCATTGTTAACATATAATGTCTAATGCATTTTTTTGTCTCAAATTTTTGCAATCCTACTCTGATTACATTGTTACTAGAGGCCAAATCCTATTTATTGGATTAATCAACAGAGTAATTTGCCTGGAGTCTCAGTGAAAAAGGTAAACTATTAAACAAATAAACAAAAATAATAAAATTAATAAAGCAGTAAAATGTACTTACTGATTCATGAATTGCACTTCTGATAACTCTGGGACATATGCTACACTATCCATTCAGTAAATTACCTGGCTAACTACCATGCTGAGAACTACTAAATGTGCAAACACAAATTCACTTGAAATACTACTTATTTTCAATGGTGAACAAATTATCAGTATAAATGTTTGGAGGTATTCAGCTATAGGAAAAAGGGCATTGCAAGGAGAGTAAGTGTGATTTCCAAGTAGTTCTTTGGAAAGAGTAATTGTATGAGTGTTACACTAGAAATATTAAACTCAGTAATCTAGGGATTCATGTCTCCCCTTGATTATACATTGTGGAGAACACTGTAGAAAGAAATATTTTTTGTGCATAATTTCCTTGTACTGCTGTGTGCTAATTGGTTTTATGTTTTGCACATTAAGGGTATTACTGTTAATTTGTTGGCTTTACAGCTGATTATGTGATTAATAGCTGTTAGAGAGAATCTTCTGTTACTAGACTTGACCTGAGTAAGGACTTTTTAAAAATCAACCCGATGAAAGATATCTTTACTATTGAACTGCTTATTAGAATAAACAAATGCCACCACAACTACAACCCCATAGTTTCCCTTAACATTTGAATCTGATGGGGATTTAAGGAAAGAAAATATAGTAGTCTTATAAGTGAAAATCAACCCTGCCATTTTCTAGAGCCTTTTCTCTTGTCCAAAGTGAGGCCATTTTAGCTCCACTAGCCCGTTCTTTTTAATAAAGGAAAACACTTCAACTGAAGGCCAGTTACTAGCTGAATAATGCCCCCAAATTCATACACACAATAGACTATATGGTTTCTCGGATTCTGATACCATCCTATCTTATCACACCAGAGACACTTGCAGCATGTACAAAACAATGATTCCATATAACACATGTTGTTAGCAAAGTGTAAGAAAGGTAGCCATTACAGGTCTGGCTTTCCTCTTTAATCCAGAGGGAGTCACCCTGCTCGAGCAGTCCACACTTCAAACCTGTGGTGACTGAGCTCACATAGGTAATATACCATCTCAGTGTATGTGTTAGTTTCCCTTCCTAAGTCTGGGAGTCTGTGTTGGTATTGCCTCTAGTTGTCAGTCATCTGTCTTTGAATAAATGCCATCAGAGATGAGTGCCCATTTTATATTATATAGAATGTTATTTAGAAGCTACTTAACACCAGAGAAACTATCCAAAAACAACTCTTCGATATGCTGGAAGTGTAATCAAGAAATCAGAACATTTCAACATACTTGGTGGGAATGTAGGAAGGTGAAGGATTATTGGATGCATATACATAACCAAGTCAAAACAACAGTTGAACAACAATTTCCACTTCTACCTGTTATATATTTGATGAGCCCAGTTTTATCCTCGAATGAGATACCGGGACGATACGAACATTTATTCTATCATTTAGCAGCAACTGCTAGAATCGTACTTGCTTGTAAATGGAAAACAGATAAAATACCGACCTTAGAGGATTGGAGAGACAAGGTACAGCACCTATGTGCAATGGATAGGGCAGCGCATCAAATTAGATGATTACCTCAAGAGACAAATAAAGACAAATGGGAACCTTGGAACAATTATATCAACATCAATGGTACTAAGACTTCACTCATTGATTACTGCATTGCGTCAATAAAGTGGTAGAAATTTTAAATTCTTCTTGTGGAGGAAGTATAAGAAAACAGGGTTTCCCTCGATTACATAATTAGAAAAGAAACATAATAATAGATTAGTTAGCAGGGTATATGTTAATAATTATATAGTTAATAAAATACTAATAAATTGGTAAACAAGTAAGGATATAAGACTAAATTCTATTAGCGGTTTATTGTTTAATTTTGGTCGTTTAAGACTTGATAAAGGAGCTAACTTTAAAAAAGTGAGAAGAGTGCCCATTTTTACGTGTGTTGTGGGTGGTGGGAAGGGAGAAGGCACTCACAAGATAAGGTCCTCACTGCCTTTCATAGGAAACATCTGATCAGCTTTCCCATGTCTGTCTCCATTAATTTAACTAATTCCTAAGAGAATATTTCCTCAGGTATCTTTAGACCCTACTGCTATTGCAGCATTAACCAGAGGGACTGTCTTCCATAAAACTTCCCTAAGAGAAGGAGAAGTCCCATATTTAACAGAAGAGAAAAATACAAACAACTATATTCATCAGCATATATGACAAGCCTATTTTTTTCCCTACTGCGGGGACATAAACAGCCTGCTAAGATTTTTGAGATCTAGGTTTGTTTTGAATTATAAACCTTCCCCTCAGTTTCCATGTATTCTACAGGTAACAAGGCTGTATGTTTTGTGATGCACAAGTAGATCACTGAGATCACTGAGGCAGGATTCATATATAAACTAAGAAGGTTTATTTATGCACAGGTTCATTTTAAAGAAACAAAAAAGCAGCACAGGTCTCCAGGAGGACAAGTAGAAACCTGGCTGAGGCACAAACATTTAAAAAGGTGATGACTTCAGAGAGTAATTAGACTTTTCTACAATGCTTTCAGGCACCAACAGATCTTTATTGACTAGCCACCAGATTGGATTCTCTTTCTCACACACAGGATTCCATCCACACTAGCCTGCCCTTTCCTCAGATTAAACCGTACAAGGTATGCTCTTCCCTACCCTTCTTTCTGTCTGCTCTTTTCCCTGAGCCAGACCTGAGCTGACACTGCTTTCTCCCTGAGGAAGAACTCGACACTCTTTTATCCTATGTTCCCACCAATATCTACTCACCCTTCTTGACTATGATTGGATGCTAGAGCAACACTCTTATGGGCTACTCTGAATGATGGATTTTCCCATCAGGGACTGGACAGCCTCCTGCCTGTCACACTATGCCGAAAAAGAGACCCTGTTCTTGAGAATGTGCTGAAAACCAACCAACAATAAATGTCTGGAACTAACTGTTTCCAGCGATTCAGAAACATACATTTGGCAAACTGAAAACTTGCACATATACTATATCATTTTTTTGGTATTTTAAAAAGAACACTATTATGGTCAGTTTACTAACACTGATTTGCAGAGGCGTATTGGGGGGAAGTGGCACCCAGAGACAATTGGGCATCCCTCCTGAGGTTTGGGCTGGGCTGGGGCTCCACCACCCAGCCTGGCTGCCATCCCCCTCTGGCTCCAAGCTGGCAGTCCCTCTCCCAGCTGCTCGCAGTTGACCCCACCCATGTCATCATCAACATGGGCAGGGTCAAGGGCACCCGGCTGCCGTTCCCCCCGCTACCGCTACCGCCCCACCACCATCCCACCACCACCACCACTACCACCACCACCACCAACACCACCACCACCACCCTTATATAATTAATATTCGAGCGCCCTAAACCCCACCCATGTGGTCATCGACATGGACAGGGTCAAAGGCGCCCAGCTGCTGCCGTGCACATGCTGGGCGCCTTTGATCCTGCCCATGTCAATGACAACAGGGGTGGGGTCTAGGGCACTCGAAGATAACGAGGCAGCAGGACTTCCTGCTGCCTTGCTGTCTTTCTGGTCACGTTACCAGATTAGTGGCTCCTGGGGCAGAAGGGACTGCCAGCCGGGAGCTGGGAGCAAGGGGGGGTGGTGGGGCAGCGGCGGTGGTGGGGCAGCGGGAGTGGGGCGGCAGCCGGGCACCCTTGACCCTGCCCATGTCGATGATGACATGGGCAGGGTCAACTGTGGGCAGCTGTGAGAGGGATTGTTGGCTTGGAGCCGGAGGGGGACGGCAGCCAGGCTGGGGGGTGGAGCCCCAGCCCAGCCCAAGACAAAGGACAGGCACCCAATTGTCTCTGGGCACTAATTCCCCCCAATACGCCTCTGCAAATACGCCACTGCTGACTTGGAAAGCCACTGCAGGAAAGGTTATTGCAAAGCAAATGCAACAGTAAGATCTTTTTAACAAAGTGTGATCTTTGTAACAAAGTGGGTGTCTGAAAACAAAGATGCTTGGCGTTAAAACAGGTATCAGAACAGGAATCTCATAAAATATACAATTGTTTCCCAACTGGAATTTTAAGTCAGTTTGGTGTGCAGAATAGAGTGTTGGTCTAGAACTGGATATACCTAGTTTCTAATCCCTATTTAGCCTGGAAATTTGTGGGTGAGTTTGGAATAGTCACTTCCTCTCAATCTAACCTATCTCACAGGTTGTTGGGATAAAAAAAAGGCAGATATTTGAGAAGTATGGTTAACCTTTGAATGGTTTCAAATATACACAGATTTATATGCAGGAGAAGCTAAGTATAATTAAGTGAGGTAAATTCATGATGGGTTTGATTACCAAAAAGCACATACCCCACTGCACAATCACTGCACACTGGGCCACGGAGAGAAACACTTCTTACTGTGACATGCCTCAGAAGAGGCAGGCAAAACATTAGGAGCAAAAACTACCAGACCACAGCCACAGAGACTGGAAAACCCACAACAGCCGATTGATTCCAGCCATAAAAGCATTCGGCGATACAATGCTGGAGAAGTTGATGGCAGCAGGAAAAGAGGAAGACACAACGTGAGATGGATTGACTGTATGAAGGAAGCCGTGGTCCTCAGTCTATCTGAGCACGGCTGTTAATGATAGGATGTCCTGGAGGACATTAATTCATAGGGTAGCAATAACATGGAAGCAAATTTATGGTATTTAACATACACAAAGTGAACATTACTAATTTATTCTGACAATTGGGCACTTGAATGTTAAAAAGCTCTTGCCCATGGAAAAATTAATATGTCAGGGAGTGGGTACAGCCTAGCCTTCTGCCTGATGTGCTGATTTCCTATATACGGAAAGTTCTTTAGTATTAAAATCCCAATACCACTGTTCTCTATGAGATGTAGATATACCATAAAGCAAGTTCTTTTCCTTTGTTGCCAGAAAGTTTAAAAGAATATGTTTCTCATGCAGTTATTATTGATAGTTTTATTTATATAGGCCAAAAGTTAATACATTCTAGAAAGTTATAGGAGCTACAGACTGTGAATGGCAAAGTATCTGATCCCTTATTCCCAGTATTATATACTTACAAGCTTGCAGAAGATCCAAGCTATAACTCAGTCCCGATGACACGATAAACCCAGGTTATGGATGCTGTGTATGATGGTGAGAATAATGAATATTTTCCCTTTCTGTATCTTGAATTGTAATTTTTCCACACAATATCTATCTGAGTTTCAATATATCTGGTGGCCTGCATATGTCTATGTGGTAGTTTTATACGGCTGCATATTCACTGAACATCAAGAAGCTATTTAGAGGAAACAATGTCTCACAGATTATACAAATAGTTATGGATTAAAATATCCTGAAACACAATTGAAATGCCAATTTCAGGGTTGTTTAGGTTCTTGTTCCACCCATACAATGGTCTTCTCCATTTCCACAAAGGTAATAGACCTATCTTATCCCAAACAACAGCATATTATTCACTCTGTAATTCTAGAGATCAGTTCTCCTAGAGAAAATGGCTGCTTTGAGGGGTGAACTCTATGGCATTATATGCCACTGAGGTTCCTCACCTCTCCAGACTCAGCCCTCCGCATGCTCAGTCCCATAAACTCTGGGAATTTCCCAGCTTGAAGTTGGCAAGCTTAGTTTCCAGATTCAAAAGACTGTAACTGGACAACACAAATGAACCAAAAACTGTCCACATTTGTATTGTAATCCACTGTCAATTAAGTATATTATGGCTTCATTATTATAGCTTTATAGATGGTTTTATTATCTTCTAATATATACCAATATACCAATGTTTCTGAACAGATTTGGTTCAAGGTGCTTGCAAGCAGTTTGAATCATAAAGCCTTCACTGATAGACTGCAGATCATAAAAAAACATAATAGTTTTATTAACAATCTTATGGCTGTAACATATTGTGTAATAAAAGACCAGTGTTATAATATGATTAGTTACCTTATGTTACCTACTTAAGACTAATAAAACACCCTCAAAACGGCACAGCAGTGGGCAGCAAAATAACTAATAAGGTAGCTTTTGTGATGAGGTTCCCCTCCCCACACACACACACGATTTTACGGGTTTTCTTTAAAATTAGTGCTTTCATTTTTGGTAAAATAGTGTTAAGCCTTTTGTTTAAACTCTTTTGCATTTAAGAAGGGTAGTGGGAGATCTTTTCATATTTTTTTTAGCATTAGATTTACTTGCCCAGTAAATATAGCTGATGAAAGAGAAGCTGGCGATCCATAAAAGACCGGGCTGCAGGGATCCTCATTAATCTTCTAATAGTTTTTGCTGTCATCCATCTTTAAAGTTTCTTGCCTTGTAAAGTATTTGTTGGTGAAAGCAGAACCACTCCTGCCTTCTACTAAGCAATGACTTCCAGCTAAAGCCCAACAAAAGCTTTCATTTGCTTTTAAGCAGTTTGAGCGTCAGCTGCGTTATTGGTCCAGGCTTTTACCATGAAGGAGAAAGCATTGCTTGTTTAACTAGGTGTACAAAGCCAAAAGAAGGAATCTGGAGGGAGAATCAAATCACAAATACAACTCTCAAAATCCTACAATCTATGGAGGATAATGCAATTATTACTTTTAGTTGCTATAAAGAGCTGATATAATTAAATATTTTAATCTAACCCTGGACAATTGAAAGATTTTAATTCAAATCGAAAAATCTGATTAAAAGAGAACCAGACTAATACACAACTGTGAGAATAAATTTTCTTAAAGTACAGTATTCTGTTTAAATTCATTTATCGATAGGGCTGGCTTGGTTTTAGAAAATAAGACAATTACATACTGTGAACATTTACTTAACAGAAAATCAGACACACTTAATTCTGACCAAATATGCTTAGGATTAGGCTGCATGTGAACAATCTTTTGTTTACTCACCTGAGAATCAGACCCACTGAACACAGTGGAACTTACTGCTAAGTCAATATTTGTAAGAGCAGACTGCATGAATACTCAGTTTGCAAAAGCTGCAAATCAGTTCATTTGCAGGCTGGGGATTGAAAGATTTAATCTATTAGTTCTGCATGCCGAGGAAGATTTGAGCTTTGCATTTTCTCAGTGGACAATCCCCATATTGGGGATGTGGAATCATATAGCTCAGTGGTGGCAAACCTATGGCACGGGTGCCAGAGGTGGCACTCAAAGCCCTCTCTGTGGGCACGTGCAAACAAAGTGCCCCCCTCCACACACACATCTAGGCTGGCCTGGGCCACTGGGCTCGATTATTAGCATTAAATCTAAGACCTAGACCGTTTCCGCACGGAGGTTTTAGAAGTGGGTCGGGCTCTGCTGCGTAGATTTTGAAGCTCGGGTACCAGCGATATGAACGGTCCCAGAAGCGGCCAGGACAACGGTGCAGAGCTGCGCCGTCATCAGGGTGACCTTCCTGTCCTGTGGCCCTCCGGCATGTCGCCGAGGCCAGGGGACACGCCCCCTGCCCTGCGCGACCTCTCCGGAGTCACAGGGCAGAGGGGGGTGTCCCCAGGTCTCGGCGATGCGCTGGAGGGCCGCAGGACAGGTAGGTCGATGGGACATGGGGGGAGGGAGGGCACCTTGGAGCTGCTGCCGTTTGAACGGCAGCGGCTCCAAGTCGCATGCTGTCCGAAAACCTCGCCTCTAAGCTGAGGGTCGGAAAACAGTGGCTTTGGCTGCTTGGTCAGGGTCGGAGCGCAGGGCGTGCGGCGTATAAGCAGCTGCCCCCCCTGTGTGAACAGCTCCCTGGGGACGGTGTTTTTGCTGTCCCCAGGGCACCATATTCTGCCCGTGCGGAAGGGGCCCTAGTTTTGGGGAAGCAGTGTAGGTAACCCTGTTAAGCACTATTAAACCCCACTGATTTTCATGCGAACAACTGAAGTGTGATCCTTTTCCTGGGAGTAAGCTTGGTTGCTGGTAATGGGGCTTGCTTCTGAGTAAACCCTCCTAGGGTCATGATTCACCTGTTGGAAGAGTTGCACTGTTGCTTCAAAGCAAAGCCACCGACTACCACCAAGCTTACTCCCGAGTAACGCACACCTCAGAACCAACCATTTTTTCTGAAGTAAAACCTCAGTATTCAGGTTAAATTGCCGTGTTGGCACTTCGTGATAAATAAGTGGGTTTTGGGTTGCAATTTGGGCATTCGGTCTTGAAAAGGTTCTCTATCACTGATAAAGGTGGATCCTGTCAGATATTGAAAGCTAAGTTGGGTCGATCCTTGGGAGACCTCCAAGAGAGACTGCAGAGGCAGACAATGGCAAACCACCTCTAAATAATCATTTGCCTTGAAAGACCCTTGCTAAGATCACCATAAGTCAACTAGTCAGCTGCTACTTAATGCACTTTGCACATCTATCAGATTTTTTTAAGTATTCAGAAGCCTTCAAAAGCAATTAAAACTGTGACCAAAATAAGCAACAACAGAATTGTTTTGTGGTTTGGTGTATATTGTCACCTGTAATGGCTATACTATGTGAATAAAAAAAATCCCCACAGTTTGGCCACCTTGGGGATAAGGTGGATGTTTCTGCAAACCTTGGTAATCTACTCTCCCAAAAGAGAGAAGTGATGGCCGTTCTAATATAGACATCTCAAGTAAATAATAAATTGAATGCCAGCCGAGATCTTGTGAGAATATCTTGTGAGATCCCTCAGCTTTTACTTGGGGGTTGCTACTAGTAAACCCTATACAGAGTTGATGAGGACCTCTGTCTTGTGTACAATGCTCTATGGAATTTGCTAACTGGCTAATATTTATTTAAAATATTTATAAACCATTGTTTTGCAGGGTACTTTATAGTGAATGTTGTCCAGGAAACCTGGAAGAGAAGAGAAGGGAAGGGAAGGAAAGGCAATAGAGGCTGCAAAATGGAGAGAAGTAGATGCAAAAGGGAATGTGGGAGTTTTGGAGGAACAAAGTAAACCCGTGAGTGGATGGAAGAGAATAAAATGGGGAGGCAGAAAGGAATGAGTGGAGAGGAGGGCGGGGAAAGTACTGTCTCGTGGAAAAAGTGGAGATGGAATCCAGAGGGAAAGAAATCAAATTTTCCATTCTCTGTGAGTTTGCATCAGTTCTTTGCAATCTCTAAAAACAAGCTATATGAGAAATGAACAGGTCCTTTAATTTTTTGCAGGATTTACTTCTAAAGAAATTTGTTTAAAATCTAAATACATGAAGTTGGGCAAATCAGTTTTTATCCACCAGCAGCGTGGTTGTTTTCTTTTGGCCCAGCTTTTTTTAAATCATGTGATTACTGTATTCTCCATTCCAGTCATCAAGTCATTACTGAAAATATTGAATAATACAAACCCCAATATATACATCTCCGAGATACCTCATTTAACAATTTCTGCCAACTTGACAAAGAGCCATTAGCAGTTAGAGAGGAAGAACAATTTTCAGTGCATAATTTATTGAATGACTTTCACCTTTTTATCATTTCAAATTGCTTGTGAAAAAAATAGAATTACCATCCAGGGTTATTCACTGAATTATTTATGGACATCAGCCATTTACAATACAAAAAAAATGAAAAACAGAACAACCTGAGGCCTGGTCACTTGAATCAGATGACAAACTTGTGTTTTTCTACAAGGTGAACAATTTTTGGTGGCAAGGTTCTGCAATGCAATATGCCAGTTTAGCTTCCTAAAAAACCATTTCAGTGTTGTGAAATATTCGAGAGATAGTTGACGTATGTTCTTATGACTCCATTTCATGCAAATTTCAGTTTAGTAAAATCTCCAGGTATCTTTAGGGGAAGTAACTATTTTTTCAGCTTCGGTGCTCTATCTGCAATTTGAACTAGCAGCATTGATATACCTTACAATATTGTTTTCTATTTTATTTTAAAATGTCCATTATCCTATTTAATCTGAAAGTGAGGTACAATTGTATATGTCCAATGGAATTTAAAATGCAATTTAAAAAATTGAAACCATTTTGCTGCTTCATTTGTTCTCTTGTTACCATATATGTGAGACAATTCCCATTAATTCCTTTCTCCAAAATTAAAACGTTCCCAGCTATCAGAAATATAATATTTTTGAAAATATGATTGCTTCTTACTAGAACAAGTTTTGAAAGTTTTGAAAGTTTTCCAGTACTCCATACTTTTTGAATCCAAGATCTGATTGTGAGATGCTTACTAATTTTCCAGATGTTGTTAATAGCAACTTGCAGTTTTATTATGTCAAGAATCATCCTTGTACTGACTTTTGAATTACATGCATTAACGTGGGATCTAAAGGGATGGTAATCTCTATAATGTGATAAATTTCTATAAGAAATTTAGATCAAAATGGTTTCATCACTGGACACCACCAAAATATAAGTATAAGACTAGTCCTTTTTTTACCACCTTCCCAATGTGCACATTGGTTTGTGTGATACATATTTTTTAATTTAGATGGCCTTGTTAAAATTCTTTCTCATACATATTGCTGTTTTTCTTTTCATATTCTCTTTTGGTAATGATTTCACCAATCATCTGTTGCAATTTCTTTCCAAAATTATATTTCGATAATTCCAAAGCAGGAGATAAACAGCCAACATCTCCCCACTGTACTTCCTCATTATTGAGAACATCCTCAAAATATGTCAAACATGAATTTATATCTTTGCTGAATGTTTTGCCATAATAAAGCTACATATTTGAAAAAAATTGAAACCATTTTGCTGCTTCATTTGTCCTCTTGTTACCATAAATGTGAGACAATTCCCATTAGTATTTACGTGCAATAGCCAGGTACAGTTTGTTTTCACACAACCTAACCATGGCAGTGTGATCTTAAAGTGTTCATTAAATATGAACTGAAACAATAAACCACCTTTTACCTCACAGTATTATTGCAAAGTTTGATGGCATAATACTTTGTAAACATCTGGATCCTGTAAAGTACTTTATAAATGGCTATCCTCCTCTAAATTTTCTAATGCCTTCATAATTTCCATCACAAAATTCAAGAAAGAGTACTCAAAAATATACAGCAACTCAAACCTATGCAAAGTTATTCTCGTCCAAGCCCACTGAAATCAATTAATTTGAACTGGAATAACTGCATAAGATTGCAAAGTGGGACTCACAGAAGCAACTATACATAAGCATTGAGGCTATTTTTTACACTGGCTTCTAGGCATATTGTTTGTGTTTTGCATTAGTTTCCCAAACCACAATGAACATGCCATGTAGGACCATGGTAAATGCCTTTCAAATGTCAAGATGTATCAAATTAAATTAATCATATAATTTTAATATAAGTCAATAGGACCACTTAAACATGTGCACTTGAAAACATAGGGCAGTAATCCTGTTCCACTAAAATTAGCAGGGGTTTTGCTATTGACTTTGAGAGGAGGAGGATTACACCCATAGTCCTAAATTAGCTACTTCATCTAGATGCCTGAATGCTGATTGTATTGTTTATTTGTTCTAACAATAGAAAAGGCTGAAGTTAAACCTTGTATTCTTGTGTACTACATTGTATCTGTAAATTTCTTTTAAATACATGATTTATTTGATTTAAAGTGTTTTCGTGTATCTTTTAATTTTAGCTACAGATTGGAACATTCATAAAATTAGTGGTTCATTTAGTTCAATACTTTAAACGTTAAATTGTGCTGCTTTAGAAGAAGTGACAAACTTTAAATTGTGCTGCTTTAGAAAAACTGACAAAATGAGTAGGATAAGCAACAATATTGACAAAATTGTATGTGCCATTGCAGGAGTTTTAGACATAAAATATACTTGTGGAAGACTTCAGGGGGAAACTTATATAACTCCTCTGACTTGACATGCTCTTTTACCTTTCCTTCCTTCCCTCCCCTTTTGAAGTTTCCCTTTCCCCTGTTTCCCTCTTTTCTTACATTTTTGTTCATTCCTGCCTCTCCTCAATTTTACATCCCCCTTCCCCCTTCCTTTTTGTCTTTCCTGCTTGTCCATTCACACTGAACACACCACAGATTTAAAAATGAAATGATATCAGCCATTTTGAATTACCTAGGCACCTGTAGACTACTGTGTAAAATCAAATAGCTGATCAAAAATGACTGCTAGGATCATGTGAGATAATCTCATGAAATCACAGTATTTTATTTTATCCTGTCCTTGGTGGATTCTGCATGGGACAAAAACAGTGGTGTGAAAACAGTGTGAAAATGGTGTAAACCCTTTTACACCGTTTTCACACCACTGTTTTTGGCCCAAGTGGAATCCACCCTTGTTAAATTTAGTTACATTTTCGCAACTGGAGATTGATACCCAGCGGATTCCGCGATAGACCAAAGTGAAAAACAGTGTAAAATGGTGTAAATACAGAAACAGCAAAGGTTTCACACTGTTTTCACACCGCTTTTTTTGGCCCATGAATTCTGCCCTTGATTTCTTTTTAAAAGCTCTTTCAATACTTGACCCTATTGTACAGATTTTTTTGATCCACATTCTCAGTCCAGGTTCAGAATTACATATTTAGAGGAGGGGGGGGGGGCAAAATAACCTTTTTAGTATCAACAAGAAGCTGGACAAATGATTGATTTTGATATGAGATATTGTGTCAAATTGTGTCAAATTATTTTACTGCCCAATCCATCCCAATCCAGACAGTTGACGTGGATGGCAATACTGCTGCGCCACCCTGTCACCTCCACAGGGATTTCTGGCAGTAGATGGAAAAAGAAAACAGCAAAATCCCTCTCCACCTCCAGAAAGCCCTCCATGGTGTAAGTGTGTGGCCAGGGTGTTGGCCTAGTGCACAGCGGAAGGACTAGGTGCCAACTCACCCTTGCTAGAACAGGAGGTAACTGCTTGCAGTATAAGAAAAAGAAACACTCAGACAGTAGATTTAGTTCCAACAGGAATACTTTATCTCTTGTTTCTCAAAGGAACAAAAATAACAATAACTATCCACTCTCTACTCTGACAACAATCTGAGCCCGAACCTGAAGGTGAAGGAGAGGTACTGAATTGGGTATGCAGTCTTCTTATATAGTTTTGTCCAGCAAATCATTAGCTAGATGATCTAATCATCCTGGCCTGTGACCTTTTCACTTCTGCTGACTGTTACATGCCAATCACTGCAGACCCAGACAGAGAGGCTCCGACCTTTACAATTCTGCTGACTGTTACATTCCAGTCATTCTAGACCAGCATATGACCACCTTGCAATTTTCAATATCCTGACACAGGGCTGCCACTCAAGTGGGTGCAAACCCAAGGTGGGAGCCAGAGGTGGGATCCAACCAGTTCTCACCACTTCTCTAGAAGTGGTTACTAATTTTTTCTGAGTGCCGAGAAGGGGTTGCTAAAGCAACCTCCCTGCCCAATAGGGACTGGAGGTGCGTGTGTGTGGCGGCGCCACTGTTTGAATCCCACCACCATCAGAACCTGTTATTAAAATTTTTGGATCCCACCACTGGTGGGAGCCAGCTAATATTGAGAATGCCCTGGTATGCCCCCCCCATGCTGTTGTCCATTCTGGACCCCAGTGCAGCTCTGCCAGAGCCAGAACTTCTGAATTTTGTAGCAGAAGAGCTGTGGGTGCCTGCCTGTTTGCATATCTGGCCGCCCACCAGCACATTTGCCCCTTGCTGGTGGGTTGGGAGGGGGGAGGGAGGGAGGGGACCTGGCATCTGAACATGGCCCATCCACCCTAGCGGAGGAAAGGAGAGGGGAGGGAGGGGTGGCATGCAAAGGAGGGGAGGGAGGGGGAATGTGAGGGGAGGGGCATGGCATCTGGACATGGCCCACCCACCCTAACAGATGGGGGAGGGAAGGGTGGCATTCAAGGGAAGGGGAGTAGGAGAGGGGAGTGAGTGAGGAAGGGGCTCTGCCATGCCACCCCTCCCCCTCCGATTGATGAAGGAAATATCAGGGGAGGCTGCTAGGGTGGGTGGGCCATGGGGACAGAGGGAGGGTGGCATGCAGGGGAAGGGAGGAAGGTTACAAGGGCACTGTCACAAGGCTGCACTGGCTCCAGAGCAGTGGTGGGATCCAAAAATGTTAATAACAGGTTCTGATGGGGGTGGGATTCAAACAGTGGTGCCACCGCACACACGCACCTCCAGTCCCTATTGGGCAGGGAAGTTGCTTTAGTAACCCCTTCTCGGCACTCAGAAAAAAATAGTAACCACTTCTAGAAAAGTGGTGAGAACTGGTTGGATCCCACCTCTGCTCCAGAGATAAGTCTGCCCTCCCCCTGTCTTGAGCTGTAAAAGTCATTTTTTATTTTGGGTCTCATTTGTTTGTGTGTGTGTATCTTGTGCAGCCTTTTCTTGTGCATATATATGTAGGCCTATTTACTGAAAACTGCTGATCTGCTTTTTGGGGTTGAGGGTATTTTACTACCCTCTTTTCTTTTTGGTGAAATAGATAACATCATAATGAGTTCAGAGAAAAATCTGTTAAACAAGTTGGAAAATAAAATATTGAAATTAGTGTAAGGTTTGACTACTTACTTATCAAAACATTATTGCTACTTCATAATGACAATGAATTTATGGGTGGCAAACTCTTTATTTTTTTGTTAGATGTGAAAAATCATCAATAAACATTTAACATAAAATTTCTAGGCTTTGGAGATTTTAGGCTTTTCCCAATTTTCATGTATAACTGTTTACATAGCAATTCGTGTATGAGAAGTAAATGGATCCATTTTAGTGAGAGCTGAAGAACTGAGTAAATTCACATACAGATCTTGGGCGATAGGATTAAGCAAGAAATCTTCCTAAGATCTTGAAGAGCAATTGCAAGGCAAAATGTATTGTTTGGGGCATGGATAGATAGATGGATTTATGATTTGACCTTGAAGTTCCCTAGACTGATAGTCTTGGGGGTCTTAACATTCATCATGCAGATGCTGCCCTTTCACTGCAGGCTTCAGACTTAGTATCTTCTATAGCGATACTAGGACTGTCTCTGGTAATGTCTGGTCCCAAGCTGTGGAAAGAGTGTGAGACTGAACGTTGTCCTAATAGAAATATTGTGAAAGGAACTTTGAAAAGATTGATTGTGGGAGGCTCTGTGACTGCATTTTTTTGAGTTTCATACCACAAGGTCAGCTGGGAGCTGACTAGCTCGAATTTCTGTATTGAGTATCTAAGTGGTGACTGAAAGGTAAGGTAAGTCCCACTTTTGTATCAAGTCACTGAATATGTGGCTGGGTAGAGGAGAATCAGGACTTGGATCCCAACTGTCAAACATAGGGTGGAATTGACACCTACACCTACTGTCCAAAGCATGGGTGTGATGCCCCCCTTTCCATAAAGGCCCAAGTCACAAATGCAGCTAGAGTGGTGTTTTGCCATCTCTGCTTGGCTAAGCTACTGGTACCCTACCTATTTCATACTGACCTAGCCAAGGTTATCCATGCAATGGTCACCTCCAGGCTAGGGCTATCCCGAGGTTACATTGGAGAGTTCAGCTGGTCTGGAATGCCATGGTAAGGGTTCTTACAGGAATGTTTTTAAGATCTCATCATCAAGCTGTACTTTGCCAGCTACCCTGGTTACTAGTTAAACACTTGATCAAGTTCAAGGTTTTGGCATGAACCTTTGAAGTCCTAAATGTCCTAGGACCATCGAATATGTGGAACGGTCTCTCTCAGTATAAGCTCTGAAGGATGTTTTGCTCTACTGGAAGTACTCTGCTGGTGATCCCTGGGCCCATAAGCATCCAGCTGTCCTCAAACAGAGACAGAGGCATTTTGTTTACTCTGGCTCTGGCCTAGTAGAACTCTCTATCAGCTGAGACCCAAGCCCTGCAGGATTTATTTCAGTTCTGCAGGGCTTGTAAGATGGAGATGGCCCACCGGTCCTATGATTGAGGCAGCAACAGTTACATCATTCCTGGCCTCCATACTATTCCTGACCCTTCTCCACTTTTTATATTTGTCTTTAGTTAGTTTATATGAAATTATTTGGGTGAGTTGGGGTTGATGTGGTATTGCCAATACCGTATTGGTTCCCTCCTCTTGGGTCAGGCAATCAGTAAATTGTAAGATTTTGTAACAATACATACCAGGGGCTATTTAATTTGAAGGGATTTTATTAGTTATATAAATGTTTATTTTTATAAAGTGTTTTTTTATAAAGCCAATAAAGGCTTCTGCCTGTCAAGTGTTTTTTTGTATTTGTCAGCTGTCCTGAGCTCATTATCAAATTAGATTAGATTTAGACAGACAGACAGACAGACAGACTTTCATCAGTTTATGATCTGTGGTATCCATAGCTAAACTAACTTATTTAAGAATTATTATATTTGTATCCCACTATTCTAATACTTTTTACCAACACATCCTCATAATCACAGAAACATTAATAGAAATGATGGTGGAAATTGGTGGAAATTTTAGCAATATCTTCTAGTTGGATGACATCTTTCTCTGGCACCTGTTTGTTGAATCACTCTTTCCCCTCACTAAGGCCCCAACTGCCTGGGAAATTGAAAGCTGGTTAGATTGTAACATTTCCTATAATAACCAAATGTTGGTCATCATTTCATCAGATTATTTTATAAACTTTATCAGGGCTTTAAGATTACTCAGATTGGTTTTTGACTAATTATTTATCTGACTCTACATTTTCCCCATGTATAGGCAACATATGGATCAATTCATCCATTTTCCAGTATTGTTACCCTCAGTTAATGCCTAGCTTAAAAAAAACCCAGTCTCTGATTCCATAATGTCAGAGATGTATGTGAGTCCAGTTATACATTAAGGTAGTCACTGCATTATAGAGACTAATTTTTATACTGCATCTACCATACAAACTATTTTGCTATATACCAAATATAAATGGGAAATTTCTGAAGGCATATATTGTTTGGCAGCTAGGCAGCTATTTTTTTTACCAACGACCATTGAGTACAGCACAAAAGAAAATTTGATCCTTGGTGGCAAGTCTTCTTTTATATCTTTAGGCTTGTCACAAATTATTTGGCCATTGGTTTTACTGCTCTTACAAGACAACCCAAAGAACTTGCTCTGAGCTGTCATGTTGAGAACTGTCTTATGTCATTATTCCAGTGGGACAATTCAGTGAAAGGTTTGAGGCTGGACTCCATTCAGCAAATTTAAGTTTCCCTTCCCAGGGTACTCCCTTCAAAAATGATACTTACAATAAGAGATGGTTTAGTCCCTAACCAGTAAAGCTAAAGTGCTCCTAAAGAGATATCTGCATAATGTAGCGCAAACTCAGATGCACAAGAAATGTGTCTTTTCCTACGGGATTCCTCTAAATGAACAGTGGCAATCTAATCACCACCGAGCGAAGCATATTAATATCTAGTAAGTAGATCCACTAACTGTAGCCCAATTACCATCCCCTCCCCCCCACCCCTGCAACATACAGAAATGCCTTTTATAGAGGCATTTCCAATTTCATTTTCAAGTTTCTATCTACCATTGTTGGAAAAGCTGACAGCTGACATGATGTCCTATTCATCTTGTGTTTTACGAATCTGCTTTTAAAAAACAAAACAATTCAACTTGGTAGTGCAAATCTCTGCTGTGACTATGAGCCTAAGGCTGACCATTCTACAGGAACAAGCCTCATATTGCTAAGGGGGACTGGCAGGCTGAGCACTAAATGTTTACAAACAGTGGTTACTCATGTGGAAGCAGCCCTTTCTTCTCATTAAAAAGTCAATGGATATATGCCAGTAGGCTTTTCTACTTCAGGAAGTTCTGTCCACTGTACATGAAAACCTGTAAATACATCTTTTTCATATATGTCTATGGTTAATTTTTATAAGCATTACCAATATTTTATGCATTTTACACTAATTTTCAATTAATTTATTTTATCTGACACACAAATCTTCTTATATGGTTCTTTTAACATCAGTCAAGGATGTTCTACTTTATTAGATCCTGACCCAGGAATATTTATGTAGAATGGCCCTGAGCCAGTGATAAACCAATTGTTTAGTACTTTTAATAGGTGCCTGCATTTAATGGGTAAAAATATTGACCGGTATTTGCTTCAGCCAAGTTGCTGTCTACTTTGAGATGAAAAATAGCACAGACACTAGTGGTCTCAGACAAAACTGAAATGAAAGACCTAAAGGAATGTTCAAAATAAGCTGTTTTGATATATAAAGTGTTTAGACAGACAACATGAACAGTGTACCATGAAGAACAGTAGTCTTGCTGATGCTTAGAAGTGACCAATAAGCTTAAGTTCATGACAAGTAGAAAGCATCTCCAGCTCTCACATAACGTAACTATATCTGTGCCTGCAGAAGTCAAACCAGATGGGAAATTCATAAACCATTTGCTTAAACACCTGCAGACCTAAGATAATGAGAAAGTGAGGTATAATAGCAAGGAGGAAGAGGTGGTTATTTCCCTAGTTACTGGCAATTTTCCTCACAGGCAATCAAGCCATCAAGAGTAATGAGGAAAAGGTAAGCCTACTGACAGAGGAGCCCCCTACTGAAGTTGGAGCCCCCCACTGAAGTCAATATTGCCCATTCTGGAGCTGGAATGGTTAGGTATGGTCTTTAGCCTTCTTAGTCTGAAATCAAGGATCACTGCCTGAACTGGATTACTCAGTGTGTCAGTTCTGCCATGTATTCTAAAAATGTAGAAATCAAAAAGTGTTCTGGGGTAAAAATACAGGGAGTGTCTAGCACAAGGGTCTTCATGGCCCTCCAGTTTTTCATGGATGACCATTCTTATCATCCCCTGCCAGCATGGCCAACTGATGGGAATTGCAATTCATGAACATCTTGAGGGCATAGGTTGGAGACCCCTTGTCTAGTGTAATCATGTGCCCAAATTTGATAGTCCCATTAGGAGGAATAGTCTTAAAAATTCCATTAGGAGAAAGAGACTGCAAGAATAAGGGGAAACTGACCAGGAGAATAATACACACAAAAAACTTTATTGTCCTGTAAAAATACAGGACCAGCAACAAAAACATTAGGAAATCAAAATAACATTTTAATGGTACCGTAAATCAATAAAGCCCTGTTATGTTTGAACAATCCTAATTTTGTTTCTATAAATATTTGGGGGGTGGGGGGTGGTGGAGGCTGGTTAGCTCAGTCCAGACAAGACTGTGAACTGTTAGTGATAATGTAACAAAGTTAAATAGAAGTCCAGTGGCATTAATATTTGGAAGAGTTGAGCCCAGGGAGAAAGGGTGAAAATAAGAACATGAAGTTCACATATTGCCTGTCCTGAATAGAAAGTTCTGGAACTGTCAGATTGGTGGCTTTGGAAGAAGGTGTGGTAGCAGAACTTAACATCTGGAAGAATATTCATGTACATAACTAACTACAAATATGGTGAGTTAAATATTTCCTCTTCATGCCCCTGAACCTGTCTGGGCGTTAACAGGGGAAGCACCTAGATTGTCTGCATTTGGTGCAAGATTAGGTCAGAACTCTGATACTTGTTGTTAAGGACATAATAAAAGTTGTGCTGGATCCGACTGAGGCTTGTCAAGTCTAGGGCTGATTCCGCATGGGCCAAAAACAGCAGTGTGAAAACAGTATAAACCCTTTTACACCGTTTTAAACCCTTTTACACCGTTTTCACACCGTTTTCACACTGCTGCTTTTGGCCCATGCGGAATCAGCCTAAAAGTCTGTTCACACTGTGGCCATCCAGGTGATTCTAAGAAGCCCACAAGCAAGACGACCACAGCAGCATTATCTTGTCTGTGCTCCTCAGCATGCTGCTCTGATTCTGGAGAAATTAGGTATGCCTCATAATTAGTATACATTTTGACTAGTAACCACAGATATCCTTATTCTCCAAGAACATGTCCACTGCCCTCTTAAAGACTTCCAAGTTGGCAGCCAACACCACATCCTGAGGCAAGGAGTTTCACAATGGATAGGATTTGTGCTGCATGGTGATTGAGACAGTTATCAGGATCCAGGATCATATGCTTGGGGGTCCAAAACTTGGGTTGTCATGGGACAGTTTAAACTCCCTATTGTGAAGAGATTGCTTCATAATAAGGTGCCAGGATACCAGTTTGATTGCTGATGATTGAGTTATGATGGATGGCAAGCATGACTCAATGCTACCAACAAAGGCCATAAAGTGAATTCTTAGCCATGCCACAGGTTGTCATCCAGGATATTCATATTGTGGGGAATAAGCGGGGCTAAGTTTATTATCCAGCAAACTTGGGTATTTGGCCAAGGGAGAGGAGAATTCTGAAGGTTTAGGTGTTGTAATTCATGAAGGCTTCCTGGAGTATTCAGGCAGCTAACTACTTCCTCCAGAGAGTGCCCAGGGAAATTTGAGCCTGTGTTTGGGTCCTGTTTAATATCATACAGAACAGGAATTCCATAACTTGAGGATCCTGGGGAGTACACAGATATAGTGGTCTCTGTGAAATCTGGTTTTACAGGTAACAAAACTTCCTTCCTTCTCATAGGGCCTTATGTCCTCAACAAGCACAGTGAATTAGATTATTTGGATTGACCAGGTCTCAAAATTACTGCAGAATGGGAAACTAATTAAAATGGTCTGTTCCATCGTCAAATGGAGCCATGAAATCTTTTCATGACCCTCTGGAGATTTCCTGTTGACATGGCTGGTGTTCTTGTAAATATTCTGATCAAATTCTGGAATGACCTAAGCTGTCAGCTCAATCATACCTGGACATTTTTCTCCTGCCTAGTAAAGGCCAAGCTGCTTCTCATCTTACTGATGTGAAGAAGCAGTGAAATAGGATGACAGATGGTTTGGGAACATGAATGGAAACAGAATATTGTTATAAAGCTGCAGCCTCACACATTACCAGTGACTTGGAGTACACTAGTTATGGCTGCCTCTGAGCATGTGCAAAGGGCAAAGTTTTCTGGTTACTTCATCCTTTCCCCTATGTTTGTTTCAGAATCAGCAAGTAACCAAGGCATACAGGGAGGAGTTTGAAAACCAGTCGGCTAAACTGGAAAACTTTATTGCTTTAGGTTATTAAACTAGAGCACAAGAAAAAGGAAAGTGACTATTATGCCTGCTTATTATGCAGATCCAGGGATAAGAATGGGAACATTCATATAACTAAGCTACACTTAAATACAGATGTTTTTACCTCTACATCCCCTCCTGAATGTCTGTGAAACAAATGAAAATCCTTACACATTGCGGCTCCGTGCAAGGAAATTTGACTTCTAGCATTTGAGCAACTCAAACTGCAACTTACCAACTTTCTAACCCTTGTTGCCTTAGCAGTAGGAAGCCTCTTGGCCAATCCAGAGGTAGGGACTTTACTCCCACATTTATGGTGAACCCTGATCTCTGAATCATCCAAGGATCCATATTTAACTCATCTTAATACCCAGATTATTGCAACACTGCTCCATGGTGTTTTTTCTGGAAGGTAGACCTTCAAGACTGCTCTCAAGTCAGTGTGGACATTGTGAGATCTCTGATCTCACTAACTTCTTGGTGCATTTTATGGCTCTCTTTCCTGGGAAAGTAAGTGACTGTCAGGGTTCCAGGAAGCCCTGGTGAACTTCAAAGCTCTCACATCTCCAAATCATGACAAATATGATCATAGACAAGCTATAGGATACATTTCTGCCTACTGTGTGACAAAGATATAAGGACTTTTCTTGACCTGCTGAATCAGTGCAAAGCCATGTAGTGGAATTGTAGGAGTTGTCTTCACTTGCAGAATACTTGGAGCAATGGTAAAGATCAGTTGGAAGCAGTATGTGACATGTATGCAAGTCATTTTGCAGACAAAACTATTTGCATTCATGTTGATTTGGACTCCAGTAATCATGCAGGATAATCATAGAAGGCTATTAGAGCACAAGCTTGTTTTAGTCGCTTGGCTGAATTTCAATAGCTGATGCCCAAGAAAGCTGACAAATTGCTTAGGAAGAAACAGCTTATCACTTCTATTTCCCATCTTGCCTCATTACAACATGTTGAGGAGGAGTGACCAGTTGGATCTAATGACTAGTTAACATTAGTTAGTGGGAGGGGTTGCTTTTAAACATACGTTTTATTAAAGGTAAAACATAATAACTCAAAGATGTTCTAGAACCAATCATGTTTCAACTAAAGAGTCTTCATCTGTGATATATTTGCAGGTTGCAGACATACACAAATAGAGCTTGAAAAGATGTACATTTAACAATCTCAAACAAAACCACACACACAAAAATAACTCCCTAGTGAAAACTTTTATGGAGAACACAAACTATCTATTCCCAGACATAAATCCATGAAAAGTTTATAGGCTAAAATAATCAAATGAAAAAAACGCTGCAATGACTTTTTAAAAATTAAGAACTCTGTAAGTTTACTAGGAATCTTATTTCCAAAGTCCATAGCAGGAAAGAAAAGGAGGGAAACAATGGAAAAAAAGAGGGAAGGAAGCAGGAAAAAAAGAAGCAAACTCACATACTGGCATTGGCAGTGACTCCAAGAGAAGTTGTAGATTGAAAGGTGCAGTTTGCTCAAGTCCTCTGCTGAAGTGAATCCACTGCAGTTTTGAGTACCATTGACAGAGGCGTACCTAGGCAAACTGGAGCACTGGGCAAATCCTAAGTTTGATGCCCCCCATCGAGGGTGGCCACCCTCACCCACCGTGACCAACAATGATTTTTTTCCCACCAGGTCGTTTCAAAGTCACCATCACATTGTAGAACACCCCCCAACTCACAGATCTAAACACAGCAATGGGCCATGCCACACAGAAGAAATAATTTTTGGAAAACATTTTCAAAATGCTTTCAAAATGTTTTATTACTGCTATGAAAACATTTTAAGGTGTTGTATCCAGTCCCCCCAATTGGGGGAAACAGCATCACTTTCACTGTTATTTAAACTGGGGACCCCAGATTCTCCCTTTAAGGTGGGTTTAAAAGGAGAATCTGGGCTCCCTAGTTTAAACAAGTGATGCTGGAATACACCCCCAAACAGCATCATTTTCAACGGTGTTTAAACTAGGAAGCCCAGATTCTCCTTTTAAATCCACCTTAAAGGGAGAATCTGGGGTCCCCAATTTAAACAACATTGAAAGTGATGCTATTTTGGGGTGGATTCTCCCCCACTCTGAAACAGCATCCCTTTCAATGTTAAAACTGGGGACCTCATATTCTCCCTTTAAATCCATGCTGAAGGGGTGGATTTAACAACAACAACAACAACAACAACAGCCTTTATTAGGAATTGAGATAATAAATAAAAGAAAGAAAGAAAACAAGCATTGGCAGGAAGGGAGTAGATTTAAACATTTAGGGATGCCTGTTGTCAGGGGTGCAATTATTAAGATAGCAGCACCAAAATTTCAGAGTATCTTCGTGAGACCCTACTGATGATACCACCCAGGTTTGGTGAAGTTTGGTTCAGTAATGAAGAACTAAGCCTTCTTTCCCTCCAGAGTCCTTCAGGCATCACTTCTGCCACTTACAGAAGAGTCTCCCATCTGGCAAGAGATATTGAGCAATTGTTCAGACAGTGGAGTATTAGAGCCAGAGACACAAGATGAGAGTGGCTGGCCTTCCTTTTGAACCTTTTATGACGTGATTCCTGGTGCTGTACAATGTTGGGTTCAGGAGAAGGAAGTATAGGGACAAGGCAGGGAAGCTGGTGGATCAGTTCACTCTGTGTCATGAAAGTGAAAGGAAAGAAAGTGCTGTAGCAAAGATGCGAATCTGGGAAATGGTGTGACTGTCACAAGATGGGAAGCAACATTTTATGCAAAGGGGAGGTCAATTACAGCAACGTCATGTAGTCCTGTAAAAATAGGAAAACCCAGAACAAAGTCAAAGTATTGTTTCAGCCTCTACACATAGCTAAGGTAGCATCCCAATAAATAGGTTTGTTTTGGAGTCATAAACTACAAAAATATTAAAGAAAGCTTTGGTTTTTGAACTAATAATTTTGTCAGAAGGATGTCAGACCACAGTGATGTTGATGGATCCTTTCATTTCCAAAGATCAATTGGTTACTTTGGAAAAAAATCATTTAGAGCTTCACTGAACTACATTCGTAATTTCTTAACACTGATTAACTCTGTAATTGCCTGCTTTGTAGTTGGACCTGAGAGAAACTGATAAGAGAAACAGGAGAAAAAGATGCTGAGCAGTTAGATGCTGTTCATGCAATGTCTAAGCATCAAGCAAGAATGCAGCACAAGTATATAGTACTCTCCTTAGAACTGCAAGTGATTTGTAAAGAACTTGAAAACAGAACTGTATGAAAATCCACTCCTAGGAACAGAACTGGGCCATCCATTGAGAAGAGTGCTTCATTATATTGTGGAGAAACTCCAACCCTGCCTGTGTGAAGAAAGTTCATTGATCCTTCTTCTTTGTTGTTGCTGGATAGTCAGAAGGGAAATAACTGTAAGTTAATGGGACAGAGCCTAGCACTGAAAGATTTTGATTTTGACATAGGGTACATTGTTGGCAAGGAGAATCTTTGCTCTTTCTTGTGAATGCCTTGTACCCTGACTGATAGTTGCAAGTTTTGTTACCAAGGTAAAGAGTTACTGAGAGTATAAATTATAGTGATATCTCTTAGCTATGTTCCATTTTCAGTTTGTTATTATATTCTGTATCCTCTTGCTAAGTTTAGTGGAAATCTAGTCTTTTTAAAAATGTTGCTTCTTTTCTCTTCCAAAGGGGGGGGGGAACTTAAGAAGAGTATGCATAATGACAAAAATATAATAACACTGGTGGTAGATTTAGTGGAAATATAGTCATGTGAGGAATCTGCCATAAGCCATCTTTCTCTGTGAAGATTTTTGGGTGAAGAGTCATGAATAAGTATGGTGCCAATTAACATGCCGGAAAATACTGTGAAACTTGGGGGAAAGTGATTGGTTTAGTTTAGGGGTTTTTTTTGCTGAAAGTTTTCTTAAAGAACATAAAGTTGGCTTTAGGTTGCTATCCAGTTCAAGAAGAAGGCAGCAGGTAAGGAAGCAGAGATTATGTTGTACAAACTCAGGGAGGGTGAAAAATATAATACCACTGAGTCCACCTTCCAAAGTAGCCACTGTCATGCCCCCCCCCCCCCCCGAGGCTTTTGTTATTTCTCCATTAAGCTTTAGTTTCCCCATAGTTAGCATGGGTTTAGTTCATTGTAAAGTCTTCTAAGGGAGGGAATTTTAGTTAGCATCTGTCCCTTTAAGACATTTCCCAAGAGGCAGTCTTCCTTCTTTACCCAGCAATCCCCTATTTTAGCTCTAGCCAGTCAGTCAGAGTGAGGTGCCAAGGGTAGCTGGTGACTGTAATATTCATGACGTATATGGTGGTCCACAGTAGTCTATGGTGATATATAGAGCACAAGTTAAGGTTAACAGCAATTGGAACCAGACAAAGACTGAAAGAACTAAAAGGAAGCAAGGCACAGTGGACTTTCTTGAAAGCAACCAAAAGAAGATACAGTCTACAGCTTCAAATTTGCTCAAGACAAGCAAGTACTTTGATTTAGACAGACCCAAGGGAGGAATTAAGGTCTTAATTCTCCTAGGTAATAAACATATTGTTTGAACTATAGAACATGGGTTGTGTCTCCCCCACTCTGTCCTCGCCAAGTACAGGGCAGAACAGACATGAATAGGTCTTCCAGCCCCACACAGTAACGAAATAAGCCTTCCAGCCCCCAGCAGTAAAGAATAAAGCCATCCATCTTCACCGTTTACTCCTGAGTAGACCTGGACTGCTATTTTCTCCATTAAGAGGGCCCCCTGGCTGGAAAGAGAGAAAAGCTTGGGCAAGTGTAATTGCTTACTCCCAAGTAAACCTGCAACATTATTTTGCTGATATAAAGGCTCCTTTGGTGGGAAGATGCAAGGCAGGGAGTAGCAATTGAAAAAGAGGCTTGTGTGCTGCAGTCTGAAAAACTGAAACCAGCTTGCAGCTTTTGCAAAAGTGAAACTAGCCTTTCCTAAAGTGAAAGCGGCCATTTTGAGCGCAGAGACTTCTCTGAAGTACTGGTAATTTTGTGTAGCTATGATGAACTTTGAAATAGCCAAAAGAAAAGCTTAAAAGTATATCCTGACTTGCAAAGTATATTTAAAGACTGCAGGACATTTGCTCTTTGCTATTTGTGGTACTTTCTTCAGCGCAACTTTGTGCAGTGTTCAAAAGTGAATGGTATGGTCTTAAAGACAAAGCCACCCAGCAGAGAAGCCTAGCAACGGCAGCAGGACAATTCCTATTAGACTAAAGTAGCAGGCTATTTCCCCATTAGGCAAGGTCTTCTGGGGGTGTGCCTGTGTGAGGAGAAGGGCAGGAAGGCCCTGTGCTTATAGGCAGGGGACATTATGGCACTGGGGGTCAGAGGAGAATGGTTTTCAGAAGGCACACTGGATGTCTTCAGGCCATTGCTCCTTCTGCTCAGGACCTCATGGCAACCATGGGGCTATCTCAATTTGTGTCTGAACTAACCCATGTAGCGGGGCATACTCTTGATCTGGTGTTTGCAACAGGGGGAGTGGGGGTTGATCCACTTCTTGGAGGGCTAGTTACTTGCCCATTGTCATGGACAGTTCATTACCTGGTGAAATTTGGACTGCTGGTTGCTCTTTCCCAGTGCAGGGTGAGGACCTTATTACAATGGCCCACCCCTGGAGAAAAATGGAGTCTGATGAATTCCTGAGAGCTTTGGTGGAGTTTCCAAGTGACATGACTCCTGCCAAGGCACTGAAATCCATCCTGTCCTCCAGTAGTCGTCCAACAGAACTGTTCCGAGTGGTGAATGGCTTGCTATTCTCCAATGGAGTGGGGGGGATGAGTTGGTTTGTGCACGGAAGTCAAGTGGGGAGGCCCTCCTAGTGATCCCTTCTACTGCTGAGGTGTGGTGTGAGGGTGCACACAGGAGGGCTTTTTCTGTGGCAGGCCTCAAGCTGTGGAACAGCTTCCCTGCAGAGATTTGTCAGGCACTGACACTATGGATTTCAGTGCCTGGTTAAAACATTCCTCTTTACTTCAATGTGTGACCCCCAGGTTCCCCTGTATTGATGCCAGCTAAAGGGTGGGGGTGGGTGGGAGGGGGGGGATTTTTAATGGATGTTTTTATTGACTGTTTTAAAGGATGCTTTTATGGATGGTTTTTAATGTTTTATGTTTTAACGGGGGTTTTAAGCCACCCTGGGACTTTGGTGTAGGGAAGGGTGTAGATGGAACAAATAAGAACATAAGAACATAAGAACAAGCCAGCTGGATCAGACCAGAGTCCATCTAGTCCAGCTTTCTGCTACTCGCAGTGGCCCACCAGGTGCCTTTGGGAGCTCACATGCAGGATGTGAACGCAATGGCCTTCTGCGGCTGTTGCTCCCAAGCACCTGGACTGTTAAGGCATTTGCAATCTCAGATCAAGAGGATCAAGATTGGTAGCCATAAATCGACTTCTCCTCCATAAATCTGTCCAAGCCCCTTTTAAAGCTATCCAGGTTAGTGGCCATCACCACCTCCTGTGGCAGCATATTCCAAACACCAATCACACGTTGCGTGAAGAAGTGTTTCCTTTTATTAGTCCTAATTCTTCCCCCCAGCATTTTCAATGTATGCCCCCTGGTTCTAGTATTGTGAGAAAGAATGGTTTTATATAAATAAATAAATAAAATAAAATAAAAAATAGAGGCATTCAGGAAAGGAAAAGAAGAAATAGTGGGGAAAATGGAGATGCCTTTCAGAAGTCTTTGTTGGCTTCCATTTGTGTGTACGTAATTAGCAATTATTCTCTGCACCACCCCGAGGTTTGCAAATGTAGAAATGCTCATGAGGGCTAGGTCTTGTGCCTTTAGCACTGGTCAAACCAGAAACAAGTGTCTCTCTAAATGTTGATTCCTTGCTAAAATTTCATAATTACATTTGTCAAAACAATGAATCTTTGCTCTCCTTAAGTAGACATTGAAAATTACTGAGACAGATTATCCAGATTAAAGGTTTAGACCAGGGGTAGGGAACCTGCGGCTCTCCAGATGTTCAGGAACTACAATTCCCATCAGCCCCTACCAGCATGGCCAATTGGCCATGCTGACAAGCATGACAGAAACTATGAACTAGTTCCTGAACTTGTGGAGTATAATTCTAGTTCAGACTTTTATATTTTTGAAAATAACCCTAGGTATTGCGTTATTATATCAAAAACTCATTTTCGGACAACATTTGAGAAATGTTATGGATTGAAAAGGTATGTAGAAAAAATCAAACAATTGAAACTGCTCTCCATTTTTTGTAGTATAGACATATTCAAGTAAAGACAACTGCCAGAACTAAACAGATTTTCACTAGACCTCAGTGGGGAAGCTGCAACGGGGAAGGGAGATGCACCACGCCCTGGGCGTGCGCCATTAACGTCACCTTTATATGTCACCTAATGCATTGTTTTATCAAATGTTAATGGGACAGATGTGTTTGGTGAATGGATATCAGCGTAACTTCAGGCTGAAAAGTACTAGGAGCAGCAGTGGCGTAGGAGGTTAAGACCAGCAGTGGCATAGGAAGTTAAGAGCTCGTGTATCTAATCTGGAGGAACCGGGTTTGATTCCCAGCTCTGCCGTCTGAGCTGTGGAGGCTTATCTGGGGAATTCAGATTAGCCTGTACACTCCCACACACGCCAGCTGGGTGACCTTGGGCTAGTCACAGTTCTTCTGAGCTCTCTCAGCCCCACCCACCTCACAGGGTGTTTGTTGTGAGAGGGGAAGGGAAAGGAGATTGTAAGCCCCTTTGAGTCTTGGGAAGGCAAAAAAAGCACATCTACAGTTTGTTCCATTATGCAGAGAATTCAGAAATGTTTTTCTATAACCAAAGTCTTGATATTATTTTTTTAAACTTAGGTCTCGGTTCAATGTACTTTTGGAGTGAAATAAGTTCTTCCTCTGCTATTCCTGTTTCTTCATTGCTGCTATCTAGGAATAGATTGATCACCCAATCTGTATTTGAAGCAAAAAAAAAAGATCCTGAAATCTGTCAGACATGTCTCTGTGCAGCTCATCATGTGGTCATCAATACACTTGAGAAGGGGTTTGTAAGGTGCCTTGAGTCTCCTTACAGGAGAGAAAGGTGGGGTATAAATTCAAACTCTTCTTCTCCTCTAAAAATTACAGTATTTCTCATTAAGAGGGCTAGCACTCTAAGCACTCCATTTGTATTGCTGTTCAAAGACTCCAACTAGTTTGCTGCTTTTCTCTCTGAATAGCCTTCAAAGGGATGACTTGTGACATTTGCTCACTCCCAGAGCTCAAGTGATCTAATGACTGGCCATTCCCCTGCCATTGGCACCTTTTTAGTATTATGTTGGACAAGGCTAGATGGATGGACTGATGCCATAAGCAGCACCTAACCTTGGTGCCCTGGCCCTTCAATTTGCAAGATTCATAATTCAGTTTACTTGCAGGTCAGTCTGACCCCTAGAATAGCAGAATAAAATGACCATATGTTAAGTCTGTCTGTCTGTCTGTCTCTGTCTTTCTCTGTCTCTGTCTCTGTCTCTCTCTCAGTTCAGCACTGGTCCTGGCCAGGCCAAGCCTACTGTTTGAAGCTGGACCCATTGAACAGCAGGCTCGACCTGTCTGGGTCCAGCTTTATACTGGGGGCTGCTTTTAATGTTCATGTGACTTCAGGGGTGGAACTAGCAGTATAAAGCTGGACCCAGAGAGGTCGAGCCTGCAGTTCAATGTTGGGCTTGGCCTGGACAGATCCAGCTTTAAACTGTGGACTCCACTTGTGACAGCCACATGGACTTTGGAGGCAGAGCCCACAGTTTAAAGTTGGACCAGTCTGGGGCAGAGCAGAGTTCTTGGTGGGGATTGGTGTCCCCTTCAAGTTCCACCCTGGCACATGCCCTGACTGCCCCACCCTAGACATACTTTTGAACCCGCATTTCATTAGCTCCACTGTAATGGTGGACATCAAGTTGGGGGTCTGTTATGAGAGGCCAGTCATGCATGTTTTCCCCAGATGGAATCTGCTGAAAAAGAATCTTGTTCCTTTCATGTCCAAGGAAATTTATTACTTCTTTCTCTTCCCACCTCCTTGTCAGCCAGTCCTTCTTTTCAGGTCTTTTAGAGGAAGAGAAACAATTTAGCATTTGGCATTTCTAAGTCTCTGTCACCTCCTAGGTATCACATTCCTGCCTGGGTGCTTTGATGGCTCTTTGATTGTTCTTTGCTGACTAGAAACATTTGTATAACCAAGCTCTAAGTACTGGGTGTGTGACACTGCCATAATGGGATGGGGGTGCTTGACAGCAAAAGTACTCTCCTGTTTCTTATCCTAGTATTGATAGGGAAAACTCTTAGAATGGATGCTAGGGTTTTGTAGCCCCAATATTCTCAATATCATGATGTAGCTCAAAGTGGAGTACATTTCTCTATATCTGCCACTAAATTCTGAGTTTCCACTCTTCTTTTGCTGTAAATAGTGTAAAACCATGGGCCTGCTCTGTCACATACATCTTTGTATGTGTTGTGTCTTATAACATGGGAAATAGCATGGGAATAATAAAGACGTTAATCTTGCTATTTTCAGAACATCAAAATGAACCTTTCAAGGGCATTACAGGTCAACAGCTTAGGCTAATGTAGCATATGTTAGCAAAACTTGAGCTTAGATAAGGCACATTAGCACATCAATAACAATTAGTTTTTCATAACTGTTCATCTCACGAGAGTTTGCTAGGACAAATACACTTGCCCTATAGTCGGAGGAGGATGAAGGTGAGGCACATATTTCCTTGGCAAAAAAAATGTATTTTTTTTCTGTTTTGTAAATATACCAAGAAGTCCCTGAACTGCTGACAAACCCACGGAAGCAATAAGATAGAATTGTGTACACAGAGTATCATTTCATTAAGATTCATATGGCTAAGGGGATATGATAACGTCTTTCACCATTAAAGGTAGCTACTCTGTTTCTATGGGGTTATGCCAACATTAGTATTCCTGGAAGCACACAATGTATTATGATTATTAGACAAATCAACAAACTGAAATCTGTATTATGAAGCCAGGGTTCTATTCCAGCAGGGTACCCATGGGCTTATTTATGTATACTCAGAAAGTGATCTGAAGCCTAATTTTTTTCTGCACAGACTGACCTCTTCTTCTCTCCCACTAATGTGTAGGCAGTCTTATTAATATCTAATCTGTGGAAAATGTAGTACTTGAACCAAGAAGCTTCTTGGTCATCTTATATAGTTATAAGGATCAGATATCAGAGTATTTCAATAGAATTAATGTCTCATATATCCCTTTTTCTCACAAGGATTTTTTGAAGCAAACTTGGATGACCCTCTTAGCTTAATTTGACTACAATGATCTTTTTCAGATATTACTTTTGGGGATATCCAACCATGCATTATTAGGCACATGCATTACACAGTTGCCATTTTGTTGGAACTGGAGACCACATATATTTTTAGCTTCAATACATGCTGTTCGAAAACCCATAGGGTTTCATATTTTTAGTTTTAGTAGCTTTCAGTGTATTTTCAGCATCTTTCAAATTCAGTACATGCTACACAAAACTCATAAATGCTTGTGGTACCCTATTCAGATGAAATGGTGACCACATGCATTAGGAAAACTGCATTGTGGGTAGCATGTTCAGCAGCATCTGTAAGCATGGTTGAAGTTTCATAAAAGGCTGAAGACTGAATACTCGGAAACTGCTGGTCCTATTGTGGCCCTTACATTTCACATTAGAAATCTCATATAAATTTATTTATTTATTTATTCTTTCAACTTTTATACCGCCCCATCCCTGAAGGGCTCTGGGTGGTGTACAACAGACAGTCACATAAATAAAACAGCTAAAACCTTTAAAAGCAGTGATAAAAATTGACCTGTGCTTCCACTAATTCTTCTACATTCTGCCTCTGAGACTGATACCTTATCCTGGAAACTTTTCCACAGTCTTAGCCCAGGGATGCTTGTCAGACCAACCCCTGAGTATACTACTATAAGCACACGTTATTAGTTTCTTAGTAAATTGTACCCATCTAAAATTGGTCTCTTAAATGAAAGAACCAAAGGAAAATAGAATTGTCAGTCTGTTTTAGATATGAGCATAGATTGGATTGCCCTGAAAGTGCAAGATGACACAGTCATGCTTTATTGACTTTACATGGCTATTAATCAGATGTGGTAATGATATCCAATAAAGATTATTAGATACTCAGCTCTGATTCTGATAAAAAGTATTCAAACATTCAAATGTTTTCAAAACACTGCTCCCTCTTTGTCACTAATGTAGTATGTAGAAATATTTTCCATTTCAGCAGATAAAATCTTATTCATTTAAGTACCTATAAAAAGTGTTCTCTTTATGTAATGTGGTAATTTCTAAAAAAGCAGAACAAAGTATTTTGTAGTGAATTCATGCTCATAATAGGGTAGTTAATTTAAAACAATGAGATGCACCAAGTTCACATTTCAGATTCCGGTGCCATTCATAGCCAATTGTAACATTCTTACTGCAGGTAAAATGTGAAACCTCAAATTATCTGATAATATGCTTAACCTCCTTGTAATTGAAAAGTAGTCCAAAATGTCTCTCCCTCCCTTGTTTTCTGTTAGCTTCTGTTTAACATAAAACATTTCGAGCACCCTGCTTTTTACATTATGCACTCCAGATTTCTGCTTCTTGTGGTTTCAGGAGGGTGGCTCATACATAAACATATTCACATCCTAGATTGGTAGTGACAGTTTATTTCTACTATCCTGATGGATTGTACGGGATATCTACAGCTTTCTTCACTAACTAGACAACCAAGCGTGGACTACAAAATTAATCTTGAAATGGCAAGATATCTTAGCAGATAGAGGTCTATTCCACACAGCACAAAAAAGGTCTCTGTGGAATGTCTTAAAAAGAGGTGGCTGCTTCTTTTCACTCCACACGCTCAAAATAAGACTTCCAGGGGATGTCTTAAAAAGAGGCAGCTGCTGGTTTGGTTCTGGACAGCAAAGGTGTCAGAGGGGAAAAAAAGTTTTTTCCCGTTTGATTGTTTCACTCTCTGGTCAGTTTCACCCTCTGCTTGTGCCTGACATTTTGTGTCCTGGTGAAGGGATTCTCCCTGCCATGGTTTGCTGAAGGTTGCCCCAGGACTTTTGCTCTGCAGGCTCCAATCCTGGGCACCTTTTCAGCCCAAAAAGTACATAGTTGTACTCAGCTGGTCCTGCCAATTCTGGCAAAAGAATCGGAGGAGCTATCTTTGAAGATATGCAGACACACATAAGAGAATCTTAGCCACTCAGAGACCTGTCCCCTGGGGTCCAAATGCTTTTCAGTAGGAGATTTCTGAGCGACTAAGATTCTTTCTGCATGTCTGTGTATTGTCTAAGATTGCTCCTCCAAATTTTTTAAAAAAGGAAAACTATATATTGCTGGAATCAGCAGGACCAGCTGAATACAACTGTGTAGTTTTCAGGCTGAAAAGACATCTAGGATCAGAGCCTGCAGAGCACAAGTCCTGGGGAAGCCTTCAGCAATTGGAGGCAGGGAGAATCCCTTCAGCAGTATGCAAAATGTCCAGTTGAAGCAGAGGTGAAACTGACCAGAGAGCAAAATGGTCAGGCAAGAAAAAGATGACACCTCCTGAGCTCTGCATTCCACAAAGGCAGGCAGGGGATGTCTTGCAGGCGCCTTAAGGAAAGAAAATGTGCTTTGAAGCATTTTTTAAAAAAAAGACACCTTGAGCTGAAATAAGGCATCCTGAGGACAACTTGGGAAAAAAGCTGTGAGGAATTCCTTCCCAATATATACTTTTTAAGGTCCTCAGGATGTCTTATTTGTGCTGTGCAGAACAAACCCATATTATCTAGACTACTTACTTCCACACATTTTTTTACTTCTTTCAATGAGATAACTTTTCTGTAGAGTCTTCAGTGTCATGCAATTTTTAAATTGGGTGGATATTGTAAAAAACAGGTGTGTTTGGATTTTTTAATGTAGAATTGAATGGCCCATTTGGAGGGATTAGTTGTTTGTAGGCAAACTCAGCATCCAATCCTGTAACCAAACTTTGGGGATCTGAATATATGGGGAATAGATTTTATTTCACAGAAGTAAAAGAGACACAATCCATTACAGCTCTCTTTAATCAGATATGTGATTGAATCCCGTTATATTGCTTTCAGTAGAATTGTTTTGTTTAAACTTGTATGTGTTACTTTATTGCTGTACACTTAGTGACTGACAAGGGACTGACTCCATTGGAAGCACTGATGTAAAAGTTCTGTCCATAGTATTTTATCTGTGATGGTGCATTCAGTCACACAAGCTTTTACTGTATTCCCCAAATATCAAATGATGAACAGGAGTAATAGAGATTGATGGTGGCCCAGTGGAACCCAGGTCAGTTCCTAGCATTCTTCACCTGAAAAGATCTCAAAAAAGATCTCAAAAATCCTGAGTCTCTGAAGAATCATTACCAGAGTAGACTGGCAGTTACTGAGCTAGACAGATCAATATTCTGACAAGCTATAAGCCAATCTCATATGTTCAACAAACCTGTCCTGACTGAAAGTTGAGTATGTGAATTAACTCTTTTGAAACAAATTGAATGAGGGCTAATGTTGATGTTCTATTTGTGTTCTTGTAAATATGATGGTAAATTCACCGTGTGCAAGCCACTAGACACTTAGGAGACTGATTGAAGTGCTGTCTCTCCACCCATACTGTCCTGCCATTAAGTATTTCCATAATTGTTTTATAGAACTACTTTTTTCACATGAAAGCTAGGCAATTTCACTACATTAAAAACAACATCCAGAACTTACAGTACATCCTGGAGACACTTTCCTGAGAGTAAGCCTCATTCAGTAGACCTGAATAAGATTCTAGGCAGGCCTACTATCTAAGTGTACAATATAGCCGGCACCATTTTGGTACTAGCTTGGAAAACCTCAGAATTCAGAAAATACATTTATTATAATCCGAATAATTTCTTAACATAGGCTCACTGTAAGGATGTTGAGGAATGGAAGAGCAAGGGAAACTATGGAAGATCCACTATCAGATGATTTTCAGAAAAGATTGGATGGATTTTTCTGTATACAATTTTCAAGCTCAGGGCAAAAGTAATGACTGCATGACACTTCCAGCTCTGTGCTTCCATAAATTCATTCTATATTGGATTGAAAATGGGCATGCCTGGTTTCATAAATATGACTAAGGAGATCAGAATATTTCATGCAAGCTGCTATTTACTATACCTTTCTCTTTGTGGTAGTATCCTTGCACACAAGCATTTGTAGCCAAGTTGTTTTTAACTGAATGTTTGTATTTGTCAATGCAGAAACACTCATACTTTAACAAAGACATAGAAATACATACGAACATAAGAAAGAGCCTGCTGGAACAGACCAGAGTCCATCTAGTCCAGCACTCTGCTACTCGCAGTGGCCCACCAGATGCCTTTGGGAGCTCACATGCAGGATGTGAAAGCAATGGCTTTCTGCTGCTGCTGCTCCCGAGCTCCTGATCTGCTAAGGGATTTGTAATCTCAGATCAAGGAGGATCAAGATTGGAAGCCATAGATCAACTTCTCCCCCATAAATATGTCCAAGCCCCTTTTAAAGCTATCCAGGTTAGTGGCCATCACCACCACCTGTGGCAGCATACTCCAAACATCAATCATGCGTTGCGTGAATAAATGTTTCCTTTTATTAGTCCTAATTCTCCCCCCCAGCATTTCCATTGTTTGCCCCCTGATTTTAGTATTGTGAAAAAGAGAGAAAAATTTCTCTGTGTCAACATTTTCTGCCCCATGCATAATTTTATAGACTTCAATCATATGCCCCCTCAGACGTCTCCTCTCTGAACGAAAGGGTCCCAAACGCTGCAGGCTCTCCTCATAAGGAAGGTGCTCCAATCCCTCAATCATCCTCGTTGCCCTTCTCTGCACTTTTTCCTCTCTTTTCTATCCTTTTTGAGATGTGGCGACCAGAACTGAACACAATACTCCAAGTACGGTCGCACCAAGGCTTTGTATGAGGGCATGACAATCTTTGCAGTTTTATTATCAATTCCTTTCCTAATTATACCCAGCATAGAGTTTGCCTTTTTCACAGCTGCCATGCATTGAGTTGACATTCCCATGGAACTATCAACTAAGATACCCAAATCCCTTTCCTGGTCTGTGACTGATAGCACTGACCCCTGTAGCGTGTGTGTGAAGTTTGGATTTTTTACCCCTATGTGCATCACTTTACATTTTGCTACATTGAACTGCATTTGCCATTTCTTAGCCCACTCACCTAATTTATCAAGGTCCGCTTGGAGCTCTTCGCAATCCTTTGCGGTTCTCACCACACTACATAATTTGGTATCATCTGCAAACTTGGCCACCACGCTACCCACCCCTACTTCCAGGTCATTTATGAATAGGTTAAAGAGCATTGGTCCCAAAACAGATCCTTGGGGGACACCACTCCTTACATCTCTCCATTGTGAGAACTTCCCATTTACACCCACCCTTTGCTTCCTGTTTCTCAACCAGTTTTTAATCCATAGGAGGACTTCCCCTTTTATTCCTTCATTGCTGAGTTTTCTCAATAGTCTCTGGTGAGGAACTTTGTTAAAAGCCTTTGGAAATCCAAGTAGACAATGTCCACTGGTTCCCCCTTATCCACATGCCTGTTTACACCCTCAAAGAACTCTAGTAAGTTTGTAAGACAGGACTTGCCTCTGCAAAAGCCATGCTGACCCTTCCTCAGCAGGTCTTGCTTTTCTACATGTTTTATAATTTTATCTTTAACAATAGATTCTACTAATTTACCAGGAACAGATGTCAAACTGACTGGCCTGTAATTTCCATACTTGCTGTAACAACTGGGAATAGAGGTGGTGATGGAAAGCGCCATTACGTCATAGCCAAATTCTGATGACCTTATAGGGTTCTCAAGGCAAGAGATGAACAGAGGTGGTTTGGCATTGCCTATCTCTGCTAAACAACTCTGGACATTTTTGGTGTTCTCTGGTGCAAGTACAAAGAAGGGCTAACTCTGCTTAGCAGCCAAGTTGTCATGACATCAGACTAGTCTAGACAGTCCAAGTTAGGACATAGTGAAGCCTTCCCATACTGTATTCATTGCACTCTGCATAGGAGACAGTAGTTGGGTCACAGCTGCATGGTGTAGAATCTGAGACATGTATTGACTGACAGAGGCAGTGACCAATGACATTAATGATACAATCAGGATATGCCAGTGTTGCTAACGAATTTCCAGGCATACAGTTTAAATCATGCAGTTATGTCATTACACACTGCAACACCCTGTGGTAAGGTCCCTTCCACTGTCTCCAATCACTTAGTACAAATATTGGTTAATGCATTTAGTATTAACGAATGCACTGCTTTTGGTCTCAAATACTTTTATATCAGATGTTTCAAATGTAGATTGCAGCTATATGCTTATTCATTGATTATGATTCACTGATTTATAGTAATGTATTCAAAAGAAATTCTTGATTATTTAATATTAGTGATCATGGGTTTTTTGACCTTATTTTGAAATCTCCTAAAATTATTATTTTTAACAGGAGAAAAAAATCAGAGATAGATTTATGACAGATATAATTTTTACCTTTCCAAAGTATAGCACTGCAATCTAAGAGTTTATGTGTGGGTACATATATGCACATACACACATGGCCAACATTTAAATATTCATTAATTTGTTGTACAAGAGTGCCATAGTTTATCAAATTACCTTATTGATGCTTAAATGCTCTTTTTGTTTGATATGAGAAGCTGTACTGTATATTGTGGTTCTAGTAACAGAAAACTACCGAATGACAGTTTTGCAGGAAAAGAATGAATTTTGAAGTTTGCCTGCAGGAAAGGCAGCTACATGTCAACTGCTCTCTGAATCAGAGTAAAACTTTTCAGATGATTTCATTTCATCTGACTTTTCCATTCTCTGGCAGCCTTTCATTGACAGCTAGCCCAATACTGTTTAGCACAAATGGGTGTCAAGCGTAACTGGTTATGACTTTGAAAGTCTGAATCAGCCTGGGCCCAGCATTCCTAGGGAAGAGCCTCTTTCTGGCCCTTCCTCTCCTTAAATTCCCAGAAGAAATATTGTTCTAGATTCCATCCATCAAAAAGGCACAAGATCTTTTTTCAGTAGTGTTTCCTTGTAAATAGAATGACCTCCTAAGAAGTCCTACCTAAGCTTCTTGTCACCTAATTTTAGAAAAGGTAATAAAATACTGCTTTGCCAGAAAGTTTTTAATTGTTTCATTTAATTATAGTTTTGGGTAATTCTATTTTTAATTCTATTTTTAATTCTGATACTCAAAGTTCATGTCAATAAATAATTGGCACAGTTGTGTGAAAGGAGTCAAATATAGATCCATAGATCCAACAGTTAACTTGTGATAACTATCCCAGGATGATCATGAGCCTTCCTTCCCATTCAGTGAATGCATTTTTATTGCTAGACATGTACATTTCACCAGAATGTGCAGATTCAGATGTACCTCAATGACAAGATCCAATAGAAGGCCACTTTGGTGACACAAAGCCAATGAACAGAAGCAGGCTCTAAAATCACAGAGTAAGTCCCTCCTGTCCTGTGGCTAAGCAATAAAGCAATGAATGTAAAGAAGGAAATGAAGAGATATTGGGACTCAACACTTACAGCCAATGTTGTGAAGTAGTTAGAATGTCAGCCAGGGTAGCCTTGAGCTAGTGACGCTTTCTCTTTCAACCTAACCTGCCTTGGAGAGTTGTTATGAACATAAAATAGAGGAGACAACCATGTGCATTGTCTTCAGCTTCTCCAAGGAAGAGCAGGATAAACATTTAATAGACAGTTACCAGTTGCTTTTGAAATATACTTCAATTCAACTTCTTTATATATATATATGTGCTTTCCCAATGTTGCCCACTGAGAACTGGTCTACATCTGACATTGCTGTTATTTTATTGCCCCTTCTTGAAATTGTATTTCTTGCAGTCACCTTAAAAATACAGGCCACTAGTCTTTAAGTGGTTCTAATGCAAGGAACATGCACTGCAGGCATGGATCCTCCACACATCACAAAATGTAACACTGCAAAAAGCTAGATGTGGATGTCATTTCAAATGGTGACAGAATGAAAAAAAGAATGTACCAGTTTGGCCTGGGCTGAGAGCTGAGAAGCACCTAAGGCACTAAGTCACATTCTATTTATGGCTGCCAGTGACTAAATATGCCTTATAATGGAGAAAGCCCTCAGCTGATCAGGATCCTTAGTAATCTTACTTTAGCAAGTACATGCTCATTCTATAGCTTGCCTACCACTTCTCCATATTTTAAAATAAGTTGTATTTTGAGTTTATTTGTCTGCTGAATTCCTTCACAAAGGACTCCATGTATCCACTATTTATGCATGTGCTCATGTTTCCACTTGAGGCATCTGAAACAAGTTACATATTGTGAGATTGTAAAAATAATATCTTATGTGTATCAGAACTTTGCCAGTACTTTATTTCTATATTCCACCTATATAATGTATTGAGTTAAAGAGGGTTTTGTTTTGTTTTTTTCAATCTACTTTCTCATTCATATCTCTAAGAGAAATGGAAAAGAAACTGTGTTTTAGAACAAGGAGCTTGGGGGCAAGACTACTTGGTTCATCTTGCTTGTGAGAGATCTGTATCACTAGTACTTTTGCATCACATATGAGAGATCTATGAATTTCCTTTTTAGAACAGAATCACATGCAGATGTGCAAGTCATATAAATTCCAGCTCTCACTTCTTTATAAGAATCAAGACCAGATTCAGCTCCTTTCCCTGCTCTTCTTTGTATGCCTGCAGAAAGTAAAAACTGGGTGTTTAATTCTAAACTTCTGAGTGCAACATAGGATATATCATGCAATGCATGAACCATGAACAGGTTGCCAAGCACTATTCAAGATTACTTTCTATCTCTTCCAAACCTATATGAAAGAACAGATTTTTTTTTTGTCCCTGTTCTGGCTAGCTCCTCTTAAGGAAATTCAAATGAAAAGTACTCTCAGCCACCATTTGGAGCTTGCCAGATATGAAGTGAATGGCAAAGTTTAAAAATATTGGAAGCATATTTCCCAGCCAACCAGCCCCTTGCATAGCAAGGATGTTCAGGCTATCACGAAGCAAACAAGCTTTAAAAACTAAGATCAAAAGATTCCTGACTGAAAAATGCACAGGATTGCCAGGCAATAGCAACCAAGGGGAGGACTGAGGAGGGGTGGAGTCCCAAGAGTAAAATTAAAAAGAAAAATACGATCTTGGCCAGTTACTGGAAGTTCTGACTATAGAGTTCCAAGCAATTCTTAGAGCTACCTAGAAGTGTCAAAGTGATTGCTAGAACCACACTGATCACTTCTGGGTAGCTCCAGGAATAGTGAGGAACTCTATGGTCAGAACTTCCTGTAAGCACATGAGATTGTGATGGACAACTACTTTTCAAATAGTTGTCCTAGTCACAGAACCCCTTTGCCAGCAGGGAGTTTGAGTAGAATTCTGAGAATGTCAGTTAGAAAACTGTACTCAAATAACTACTTTATGTTGTATTGACCTATCTGATCTATTTGAATTGCCATTAAAACCTTTTGCAAGGTATGTCTATCAATACAAATTAAGCTCCTAAAACATAGAAGACAGTTTGATACATAATTCTTTATTTGTGTATGTGTGTTTGAGTATAACACAATTACATTCATTTATTTTAGTGATGATGACCTGAGCCTTATTCACACGTTGATTGTAATCAATGTTCATCAAGGTAGAAGGTTCATGATTTGAAAAGCACCCATGCAGTGGATGTTACTGATACATGTGCAGACAGTGCCAACACATATTGACTCAATAATGTGCATTTATTACCAAATAAAATTACGTGTGTGAGTGTGAAAAGTGAAATTATTCAGTGATAATAAACACCAATTTTACATAGGTTGAGCGTAATAGCTTACCCTATATAATTTGCTAATGTGATGATGAATCCTCAGCCAATGGGCATGCAGAAGACTCTCCTGCACACCCATTGGCTGAGGGTTCATGGTTATGCTCAGAAAGGCCTGGCAGATAAATGCAGCCAAGCTGCTCTCTTGCCTTCCTATTCACCCACCCACACCCACCCCAACAACTAACCTTATATTGCCTGAAAAGTGATGTCAATCACCCTCCTGTCAGACCTTCCATCCACCTTCTCCTCCCCCTAGCCATTCTCCCTCTGCCCCTGGCCTGAGAGAGAAGTGGCGCCAAGCTGCCTGTGGAGGCTGAGCAGGGCTGGTGTGCTGCCACAGCAACATGCAACAGTAAGGAGACTCAAAGCCAGGGCTGTTCTGATAACAGTTCAGCAAGGAATAACTCAAAAGAATACCAGTCTGTTGGGGAGTCCAGAGACATGTAAATTAGGCCAGGGGTCCAAAGTCAGGAATGTATACCACAACAAGAAGAAGAAGCTGAGAATCAAGGCCAGAAGTCGGTCTGTGGTCAGTCACGGTCTAGAAACAGCAGTGGTGTGCTGTCAAGGTCAGGATGAACACCCTTTGCAACCACAACTGCAGTTCCTGCAAAAGGCCTTTTATTCCTCAGAGCTGGATTTATTCCTCAGAGCTGGATTTGCCTGGGACTGCTTTTGCAAAGGCTCTGGGTAATGCCTAGCCTGAAATCTTGCTGAGTGGCATCTTTCCTTTAAGGCCAGTCTCAATCTCTGTCTGCAATACTGGCTTACATCTAAAGACCCAAAGCTGCTAGCATCTTCCTTAGTCCTGCTAACTAGCTCTTAGCCAGAAGCCTGTGTGAGTTCAGGCTGTATTTATTCAGCTGGCATCTGAAGTCCTTGGGGGTTCCATACTGTGCAACTGACCCATAATTTCCTCAGGTAGAGCCTCCTAAGGAGAGGAGAGAAAGGCAAGCTGAAGACGGGAACTGATAAAGGTAGATTGGCAGATGGGTGGAAAGGAGAGAAGGAATAAGAGCCAGCGTGGTTTAATGGTTAAGAGCAGGTACACTCTAATCTGGAGAACTGGGTTTGATTCCCTACTCTGCCACTTGAGCTGTGGAAGCTTATCTGGTGAACTAGATTACCTTGTGCACTCACAACACATGCCAGCTGGGTGACCTTGGGCTAGTCACAGTTCTTTAGAGCTCTCTCAGCCCCACCTACCTCACAGGGTGTTTGTTGTGAGGGGGGGAGGGAAAGGAGTTTGTAAGCCCCTTTGAGTCTTCTTACAGGAGAGAAAGGGGTTATATAAATCCAACTCTTCTTCTTTTCTCTATGAGGCTCAGTTAACCCTTCCTCAGATGAGCTGTCAGTTGCAGCAGGTGGGACCATGACACCGCCCTTCTGCCAGACCTCCCACCCCTTCACCATTTCCCCAGCCACCCTCCCCGCACCCCAACAACCAACCCTGGCCTGGTGGAGAAGCAGCACCAAACCGCCTTCTTGCCAGGCCTTCTACCCACCTCCCCATTCCCCCAACTACTCTCTTCTCACCCCAACAACCAACCCCACCTCAGTGGAAAAGTGGAACCAAGCCGCCCTCCTGCTGAGGTTCCCATCCACCTCCCCAGTCATCGTTTCCCTGCCCCAAAAACTAACCCTGGCCCGGTAGAGAAGTGGTCCCATGCCACCTTCCTGCCAAACCTCCCACCTTCCTCCCAATTCCCCTGGCCACCCTTCCCAGCCCCCAAAACGAAGCCCACCCCAGCAGAGATGCAGTGCCAAGCTGCCCTCCTGCTAGGCCTCCTACCCAACTCCTCATTTCCCCATCCATCATCCCCCTGCCCCAAACACCAACCCTGACTCAGCAGAAGAGTGATGCCATGTTACCTTCTTACCAGACCACCCTCTCCCACCCCCCAAACCAACCCCATCCTCCTATCCAGAGCCCTGCCCTCCAAACTCTCACCCCAGCCCCAGAAACCCACTGGTGAGGCTTGAAGGGCCATGCCAGCATGGAGTGACAGTGGAGTGGCAGCAGAGCATCACAGCAGCAATGGAGTAAATTGGGGTGGGGGAAGGAAAGCAGCTGGATAAGTGCCAGGAAGGCCCAGAAGGTGAGCAACCTGGACAACCTGCCACCAGCCTGCCAAGTCCCCCCACACACATTCTCCCTCCCTGTCTAGAGCTCATTTCATGGCAGTTTGAAATGGACTTCACTGCTAGTAGCTATATAATATCCATTCATAAATAATAAATATAGCTGAAAATGGGAGGTAGACCCGAAGCAGGTTGTTTGATTAGTAGGAAAGAGAGAAGGAATCACGGCAATGTAAGCATATGAGGATTGCAATAAGAAGGGGAAAAGCAAATAATGTAGGGAAGGGGAAACAGGGGAAAATGAGGTGCCTCTCACAACTCCTCACAGGTTTTGCATAATGCAGCTGGGCCTTGCCTGGCAGCTGGCATTATACAACTGGGTCTGGCTGCCAGCACAATATGACTAGGTCATAGTTTCTCTGGCCAGAGTGGGAGGGAGAAAGTGAAAGCTGAAAACTGGGGCATATATAAATATAGGATTGTGGGTGGGAGGGAGGATGAGAAGGGTAGCTGAAGATATTAGGGTTGTCAGGAGAAGTAAAACAGGAAATAGTGTGGGGAGGGGGGCTCCTTGGGACAATGAGGCACCCTCTGCAAGTCCTTGGGGATCCCATACTGTGCAACTGACCCACAATTTCCTCATGTAGAGCCTGGTAAGGAGAGGAAGGAAAGCTGAAGACAGGGGAACTGATAAAGGTAGGTTGGCAGGTGGGTGGAAAGGAGAGAAGGAAGCAGAAAAGACCAAAAGTCAAAGGGAGCTTTCAATGAAGGCAAAGAGGATACAGTGGTAGAGAAGAAATGAAATGTCCACAAAAGTCTTATGGGTCCCTTCCTTGTAAATATATCTAATACTGAATGTGACCTTAATGTGGATTTTCAAATCTAAAGAATGGAGCCATGAACAGACATGACATATCTTTCTTTCTTCATATCTGAAGAATGCCCCCAGCTTATAAAAATCTGAAATAAAAAATACATTGTGTGTGCCCAATGTCTCCCCAGTACCTTTAAGAAGAAGAAGAAGAAAAACCCTCTGAGGACTTAGCAATCATTGTGGAAGCTGCTAGGAAACCACAACAATATCTCCAATCTTCAAGCCTTGCTTTCTGACAGAAAATGTTATGACTGTCCAATTCATCCCTTATCCTCTTCTTTCTGCCAAGGAGGAGAACTCATTGAGGTTGAGCCTACCAGCAACCACCATGCAGTTGCTACCATGTGATTTGTCACACTCACTTAGGTGGGTAGTGCTACCAGATGACATAATGCCATTCAACTTGCAGCAGCTTCCACACAGTTTGTGCTTAGTAATGTCTACAAAACTTGCCTGAGCAATGTCGTAAACCTTTTACAGCTTGTCCAAACTTTTCCCAGAGAGAGGGAAAGCATATTGAAGACTCATGTTCAGATTCCCACTGTACTATGGAAACTTGCAGGGTGAGATTGGGTTAGTCATTCTCATCCTAATCTATGCACAGGATTGTGGTGATAGCAAAATGAAGGTGAGGAGAAGGATGTAAATTGTTTGGACATCCATTTGCCAGAAAAGTGTGATATAAATGTTCTTTGATGAATAAAGATAAGAAAAGTAAATGATGACAGCAGAGATGATATGAGGACTTCCAGGAAGGGAGAAAGATGAAATAGTGTGAAGGAAAGATATACAAAGGGAAATGAAGTGACCCTCCACAAGCCATTTTGAGTTTCCTGTTTGCATCGTATTAAATCATGTAAATTCAGTCCTCTGTTGTGAACTGCATGGTACCTTCAGCGTTCTGTGGTCTATATTCTTAGATCTTATGATGAGAACCCTAAGTACATTCAATACCACCCTCCAGTAATTATTCATAATACATTGTAAAGTTGTGAAGTTGCTTAGTACAATTATTGAGTTGGAATACTGGTACTTAACTTTGCTTTGTCTGCGGGGCCTTAAGAAGTGCTAGCAATATCTCTAACTCATTTGTCAGACAAATTTATTAAACATCTTTTGTCAGTTCTTTATGTATTTTGGAAAGATATAGATGGGAATAGCCCAGAAAAATATATTGATTTTGGCAAATTAATCATTTTGATAACACATATATTCTGGATGAGTTTAATTGAACTTCTTTCCTCTCCAACCCCATTTCTGTGACCTTTTTATGATACATCAATATGGCCTCATTTCAGGGTAGACCGCTCACAAACTTTAAAAATATAATCTAGAATTGATGCTACTACTTTAAAGGAGACATCTTATATTTATGTGATACACTAGGGGCTTTCTCCTGTGTATAATTGTGTGAGATATAAATCAGAATACTGAATGGTTAGTTTTGTCATGTCTAAAATGTGGTCTGTAAAGTCCTTGACATCTTTATGTACCAATATACAACAGCTTGCTTACAAACAGATGGTACCGTTCTCCTAGGAATCAAGCATATTATGAGAATGAACTCAGATGTTTACTAGAGAAAGTGTGGCCAAAAAAAGAAGAAAGAAGAAGAAAAACTGTGCCTACCAGTTGTGAGATATAAATGTTTTTTGGTGAATGGAGAGAAGAAAAGGAAATGAGGAAAGAGGAGATGATATGGGGGCTTCCAGGAGGGGAAAAAGCCAAAGAATCTTGCCTAGATGTTATGATATATGAGGCATAACAAGACATATACTACTTATAGACCTGGTAAATCTCATGCATGATTTGTACTTATTTAAGCTGTATGAAAAATAATCATTCCCTTCCATTAATCCAGAGACTGTTTGCAGGGATATGACATTCATGTTAATGGACAGGAATATTTCCCAATTCAGGGGACTAGTTATTTCACTGTGGATGCTGACTTAGAACACTGGCTATATTTTCAGAAATGGAGAGCAACTTGACTAAAAAGTTGGCCAAATATTCATTTATTTGGTGTTGATAACCAATCCTTTACTGTAATTTGGAAAAAGCATATCTTACAAAATCTCACTGATAGAGCAGTTGTTGAATCCTTCTTTACTACTCTAAAAATAAGAAATACTAAAGTAAGACCTTCGAATGAAAATAAGATAAACAAATCACCTAAATAGGAAAACAGGAAGCAGGTTGTGTGAAGGGGTGGAAGAGAATTGATACTGTTAACACTGTGCTTAGAGTTGTTAGGGGGAAAAGATCAGGGGAGAACCACTGAAATTACCATAATAGACAATGCATAATTTTGAAAGTTGAGAAACTGCTGTGTCCAGAATCAATTAAATTACTTGTAATAACTTTCTGAGGTCAAAAACACTTGATCAGAAGTTGAAACAAGGAAAGTGTAATACTTACCATACAGGGCAACAAACTCCAGTAAGAGTTTTTTACTTCATGTATATCAGTGGCGGGATCCAAAAATTTTAGTAACAGGTTCCCATGGTGGTGGGATTCAAACTGTGGTGTAGCGCCAATGGGGCTGGGCGGGGCACGACAGGGGCATGGCCAGGCATTCCGGGGCGGGGCATTCCGGAGCGGGCTGTGGCAAGGACGCAGCCGCTGCGCCGGTCCTTGGGCGGGAAACGAATGCACGCAGGTGCAGGCTGCCATGCACGCTGGTGTACCTCCTGCTAGACTGCTTCAAGTTCTGCGTGCTACTGCTGAGCGGAGGGGTGTAACTAAGGCAAAAATCACATGGCAAAATCACCAATTAGTAACCCCCTCTCGGCACACACAAATAATTAGTAACCTACTCTCAGGAACCTGTGAGAACCTGCTGGATCCCACCTCTGATGTATATCCTAACTTTCCCCCCAATAGGTGGCCAAAATTGCTTATATCATTCTTATTCCCTCTATTTTACCATCACAAGAACTATTAACAAATTGCTCGGGTTATATTCACAAAGGTTATGCAACAGAGAGATCATTACAGTCAGCTTTCTTTGGTATTTTGGGGCATTTCCTTGAATCTTTCAAAGGGCTATAGATAATTTATTCCAGAGTATAATATATGCTAGAAGCAGGTAATTGCAAGTAACCTCTTTGTGTCTTGACTTGAAAGCCAACAGGGTCACTTTAGGTTGGGTGCAACTTGATGGCACTTTCTATCTCCATAATAGATGTCTGCACAGACCTCAATTATGTCATCATAGGAAAATATTGTGGAACACTTGCATACAATAGGTCAATTACTAACAAAAGCTGTGATTCACAGGTATGTTTTTTAAGAAGTGCATTTTTCAGGTCTCTGAAGTTCTGACTCTGGGATACTAGATTGATGCAGTGGGCTAACATTCCTATAGTGGAGACATATTAGGCTCATTCCGCACATGCAGAATAATGCACTTTCAAACTGCTTTCAGTGCTCTTTGAAGCTGTGCGGAATGGCAAAATCTACTTGCAAACAGTTGTGAAAGTGGTTTGAAAACGCATTATTTTGCGTGTGCGGAAGGGGCCTTAGAGACGTAATCGCACCCAAATTGGCAGCTTTCAGAGTTGATGAGTTATTACAGCAAATTATTTCTAGATCTTTGTGGGAAAGGATAACATTCCAGCAGTAAGTCAGTTTCAGTTTGGCCCGGGCACACAGGGAAGCAGGACCATGGTCTGACAGCGAAATAACGGCTGGTTCAGAAGGAGCTGTCCAAGGAAGCTGGGAAGTGTCATGAGCAACAATGCTACTGAATATCTTGTCTTGCGTGTTCAATGCAGACATTCCCATTTTAGCTTCAATGTTTTTTCTTCAGTGCATCAAGCATAAGTTTTTGTTTCCATAGCCTTTATTTCCGCAGACCAAGGTTTCTCTATTAATATTAATGCATTTTAAGTATTATTTTTGTATCATATGAATATAAACATATATAAATGATGTGAAAGTGCTGTAACAGAAACAAAATGGAATGCCACCCAAAATAGGCACAGTGAAAATGACAACAACAACAAAATGAAATGAAATGCTAAATAGGTGTATTCATGTAGGGCAGATAATCAGATAATCAGAAGAACTATCTAAGCAGCTTCTTGGATTCCTGAGCTTTTCATACTGGTTTGGAGGATATACAGGTTCAGCCAGGGAATTTCTTTATCCCTAATTCTGCCAGATCTTAAGAGGCACCTTTGTCTTGGGTAGTCACCTTAGCAGTCCCTTTGGGGGTCCTGAACCTACTTTTCTTCATTGTTGGCATGGACTGTAGGTTTTTACAACCCCCTGATTCAGTGGCTTACGAAAAGAATGGGTCATATTTTGAGTAAATCAAAATGGTTGAATATGGCACTGCATTTCTGAAAGTAACCCATTAATGTGAAATAAAAATGTTAAAATCCCTATTGAAGTTTTTTACTTTTGTTTTTTATGTCATACGAGAGTTCAGCTGCAGTATGTATAACATAAGAACACATAAAATGAAGCATGACTCTCCAAAACTAACTCCTTTAGAACCAAAAACATATTTAAATGATTTTTTTTAATTTTTATGTTTTTGTTGTAGGGGGACACACCACATTATTTCTGTATCCATAAACATGAAAATATATGTATATATATACACATAAATTTGCTTGTGTGTTAAGTGTCATCCAGTTGCTTACAACTTGTGACATTATAATGTCCTCCAAAACATTAACAGCCTTTGCTCAGGTCCTACAAACTGAGGCTGTGGCTTCCTTTATGGAATCAATCCATCGGTGGGTCTTCCTCTTTTCCTGCTGCCTTCAACCTTTCTTGTCTTTTCCAGTGACTCTTATCTTCTCACAATATGACCAATGTACGACAGCCTCAGTTTAGTCATTTCAGCTTCTCAGTACAATTCAGGCCTGATTTGATCTAAAACCAATTTATTTGTCTTCATGGCCGTCCACAGTATTCGTAAGACTGTCCTCCGACACCACATTTCAAATGAAGCTACCTTCTTCCTGTCAGGTTTCTTCATTGTCCAGCTTTCACGACCGAACATTGTAATGGGGAATATTACGGCATGAAGTAACTGGATTTTGGTTGCCAGTCACCCATCCTTGCACGTAGGCATCTTTTCTTTTCATTTTATATTTTTTGTATATGTTTGAATGAACATCATCTTAACACAACATAGAAGTACACCAATTTTTTAAAAAAGAAGAATGTGCATACTTAAGATATATAAATGAACATAATTTTAAAAACACACATATACATACACTCCAAAGCAAGAGGTGCACAGCTGCAGTTGGGTCCCTTGTTGTGATGCCTGAGTGGAGTTTCAGAGTTATATCCCAAGATCTATCTTTATGCAAATGTTGAGAACTGATACACCCATAACTCATTCAAAAACCTACTTTAAGCTACATGACTAACTTCACTGAGAAGTTGGATCTGGTAGTTCTTCCTACCAGTTATGGTAATGCTTATAGTTACTGAAACCACAGGGGAAATAGCAAGTTTTGTGAATGATAATGAAGTGAATCCAGAATGTTGTTATACTGAGCCTCCCACGCAGTTTTAAAGTTGAAGTCTGAAGAGATTAACACTAATGAAGTTGAGAACAAGCTCTTTGCAGTTGTAACAAACAGTATATGGGTGGGGGCATCCTTCTGCTAAGAAATCTAAGGGAAAAAAGGGAAAAAATCAATCTGCTTGTTCACAAGGCTTGGAAGTTTCATCAAGAACAAACTGACTTTCCGCACAATCAATAAAGAACAAAGGTCTCTTGTACTGCAATGGAGATAGCTATAAGTCTGTAATAAATGCATCTAATAATGCTGTTTAACCGCATATCTCCAAGGAACAGAAATATAATCACCACAACATACAGCTGGTGGAACTGAGTCACAGAGATAAAGCCCTTTGCCTTAGCTTATGCAATTTGATGGTAAGAGCAGTGTTATATCTTATGAAGATGGGGAGGGGAGCACAGGTTGGCTGCTGGGTCAGAGAGAAGGAAGAAGAAAAAGAGGCTTTCAGGGAAGAGAAAGAAGAAACAGTGGGGGATAGCAAAGTGATATACCTCCTGCAAGTCTTTATGGGTTCTTGCTTGTATGTTTCTAATTATTACAAAACAGTTGTGGAACAGAGTAGGGGAATCATCATAAATTTAATTACATAGCCGTTGAAGACCCCTCACACTTTGGTGCACTTTGGGAAAAAAATGAGTACTAAAATGATCCAAATCTCAGTTCAGATAATGAGAGAAATAGTTTTCACATCAAACAAGAACTGCAATGAAAATTGATACTATGATCAACACTGTGAGGACAGCAAGACATCACTATGTAATTCAACATGTCACAGGCTTTTGGTTCATGTATTTCCAGCACATCTTTTACACCTCAAGAGACAGGAATTGCTATCTGTATTCACTGGATTGACTGTGCAGTAACTGTACAATGGATATCTCAATATTAGAAAATTATCTCCATAGATGACTGTTTTCCCTGTCTCCAGTGTTTGTATTCTGTTGAATTGAGCAGATAATTTGGTCAGATTGCAGATTTTGCACTGATGACAGCAATTATCATACAGGCAAATGGTCAGTAGGTACTGCTGGCACAAGTTCAGAACTTACTAAATTGCTGGGCTTGGGGGGAAACAGTAGTTTTCTTGGCCTTCTGACTCTGTTTAGAAGTCCATGAAAATTACTTATCTCATCAGACCTGGCAGAAAGTCATGGTGAAGAAGGTTGGAAAAGAGCAATTTATAGAAAACATGGTCCTTAGTTAGAGTGAACCCTCTTTTAAAGCTCTATCAGTGGAAGGTTATTCTCCCCCCATGGAGAGCCAACGTGGTGTCCTGATTAAGAGCAGTGGACTCTAATTTGAAGAATCTGGTTTGAATCCACGATCTATCACATGAAGCCTGCTGGATGACCTTTGACCAATCACAGTTCTTTCAGAACTCTCAGTCCCACCTACCCCATAAGATGCTGATGTGGAGGGAGGGGATTTTAAGCCACTTTGACACTCCTTGAAGGAAGAGAAAAGTGGCATTTAAAAACCAATGCTGCTGCTTCTTTCAATTGTATAGCTAACATTTGTGTATCTGGAAGCAAGAAACTTATGGGAAAGGAGAAGTTTATGTGTGTTTGTGCCTGTGCATGTATACATACTTTCACACATGCAAGCATGCATTTTGAAAGCATCCCATAAAACACTTGCAAAAAAAATTGTTTGCCAGAATCTTAGCAAAAGTAGAAGCAGTTTGGGACAGAACACACAGTTCACCCATCTTTAAATGAGAAAGCTACCAAGCAAAACCTATTAAAAGGAACAATGATCCCTTCTTTAAGAACTTTAAGAACGGTAACACAGAGAAATTTAGTAACCTGATGCTTCTCCCCAATAAGATCTGTTTGACTGTTTGCAAACATAGAGGAGTCACGCCCAACTGGAATAATTTGCATCTAGCCAGAAGTCACCTGAAAGCTTTGCTAAAGGATGAGGTGAACTATATAAACTTACAACATGTGGAAGCCCTGGAGTCAAATAAGCAACTACCAAGAACTCTGCTAACATTTAAAAACAACAGGATCCCCAAACTACTACAAAAGAAAAAGAATTTTCTGGCTACAAAAGGAGTGTTTATTTCTAGAGTATTTAAAAACAATCTTATTTATCCATTACTAATGAAATATCCCATGGATAAAGGGAGATCACATTGTGTTAATAAGACAGTTCCATTGACTATTATGGACATAAATAATCAAACACAACCGATGGAAACGCAGCACTCTTCCAACTGTGAGGAAATATCAGTCAACCAGATAATAGAAGATGGCCTTAAAGCATCATTTAGTGCTCTACCAGATCAAGAACAAGAGGAAATTATCCATAGATTAGAATCATTACAACAGGAACTAAACAACAGTAGAAGACTTCCACTAACACCAACACAGAAACAAGTAACAAAGAACTGGGACTATAACGTGCTGGATACGGCCCCCCCAACAGATCTTAAAGAGGTCCCATTAGTTCCAAGCCCTACAATCCATACCTCTCGTACGGTGCAATTTATCGACTGGGAAATTAACAAATGGTCTAACAAAGTTCTGCCACTTAACCTTACAGAAGTAAAAGCTGGAAAAACTTGGGCACAAGAACTAAATGAACTAGCCCAATCAGACATAATGGGTCAAGTGAAAACACAGTTGATTGAAGGAGAGGATAAAGGCGGACCATTAGCTGCAACAAAAGATCAGCCAATAACAGTGGATAGGCCGGCTGTACCTAGGAAGAAGTTGATGGATAAGAATTGTGATCCAGCTCATACGGGGGAGCCCCAAGATCTAACAGCAATCCTCCATTTTCATGACAGAAAAGAGACCACAGGCGCTGCAGTGCAGGACTTAGACCTGGACAAAAACGGTCACCCTAAGGCTGCACGCAAGGGCCTAGGAAATGGTTGTATCTATAGTGATGCTGACGGGACATTAGATATTATCTCAGTCGATTGACTAGAAGGGAAAAAAAGAAGAGAATTATTACCTCATAGCCAAGGATTTTCTCTTCTCTCTTGGAATGTAATGGGGTGGGCCAACAGGCAGTCTAATATTGAAACACATAGATATTTGCTAGAGTTTGATATTATTTTAGCTTAAGAAACATGGAGGACTGATCTACCACCATTAGATGGTTACAGGTTATTCTTTCTCCCGGCTCAACCCTCCACCCACGGTAGAGCGAGGGGTCTCTGCATAATAATTTCTACCAAACTGAGAAGGTGATTTCGTCATTGAAATCCTTATATGAAAACTTGGCTATGGCAGTTCTTCTTCAAATTAACAGGTTTAAGATCTTGATTATTAATGTGTATATCCCTCCAGCCAAAACTTCGACTCAATCAGACCACGGACTGGCTGGGCCTGGAAAACTATGTTGTAGAGCTGATGATCGCTCACCCAAAGGCATTAGTGATTATGGGAGGGGACTTTAATGCAAGATTGGGTTTGAATGACCAATTGCTTTACACAAAATATAAAACATGTGCACCTGATGCTGTTGATCCCCTCTTTCCTTACAGGAGACAATTTAAAGACAAGAATTGTAATTACTCCGGCTTTAAGCTTGCACAAATGATAAATAACTTGGATTTAAGAATAATCAATGGGAGAGTGGAATCAGATTATCCAGCAGATTACACCTATTGGTCAGGGGGGAGAATGAGTACGATTGACTATCTAATTGTTAACAAAGAAATGGTTCAGATGGTTGAAAGATTTGAAATTTCTTCATTGTACGATAGTGACCATTTCCCTCTAATACTGACCTGCAAATTCCCCTTTGAATTACATCACGCAGAAAATTATTATGAAGGGTTTGCTGCCATGGAGGGTAATTTACCACAAATCCATTGGTCCTCTAGCTTGGAAAAGAAATTCAATGAGTTTTTTGACTTACATATATCTGCCATTAAATTACAGACTTTTCTCTATAGCACAGATAGTGACACTTCATTACAGGCCTACGAGGAGCTAATAGAGGATATTAAGCAGGTGTTGATCACTCATGCTTAATAATCAAAAGAAGAACAGTTTTAGATCTAGTAACTCCTGGTTTGATATAGATTGTAGGAACTTAAATAACGAGCTAAGGTTTATGGTGAGAGCCTATAAGATTAACCCCTCTGATAAGCTCTTGATAGAAATGAGACAGGCTAAGAATAAATATAAAACCATGATAAAAAAATTAAAAGAAACAAGCTATATTAGAAGCCTGGGAACAGCTTAACTTAGCAGTGAGCTCTAAGAATACCTCACTGTTCTGGAAATTGATATCAAACTGCTCATCAAAATCAACCTCGTTTGCAACAATCCCCCCAGATATTTGGGAAACACATTATAAATCTCTATATTCAGCATTAGAACTGGTCGGTGCAGATAGCGCAGAAATAACGACTAACCTTCCAAACTGGCCTGAGGTGACTACCTCTGAAGTGCGTAAGCTTATTGACACCTTACACAATGGGAAAGCTCCTGATTTCGATCTTGTTCCACCTGACCTTATTAAAAGAAATATCGAATGGTGGGTCCCAGTTTTGACTAAACTGTTCACCCTAATAGATAGATCAGGGAAAACCCCCAAGGGATGGGAAATAGCTGTTATTGTTCCCATCTACAAAAAAGGGTGACAGGAACATCCCAGGTGAGCTATATAGACCCATTAGCCTACTTAGCAACTATTAGCAAGCTTTATGCCCAAACACCTTTGCCGGAGAATTAAGAAGAGACTGGCTGGAACAAAAAGGGGAACAATTTAGCAGAAGAAGAACAAAGGGAGGGCTTCAGGGAGGGCCGATCAACACAAGATCCAATGTGTAGTTATGGACCATCTGTATAGCCAAATATTCTTCAAAATCTCGGGCCGCTCTTTACATTTTGCCTTTGTAGATTTTAAAAACTGCTTTTGATTTCCAATTTCAAGAGAAATTCTGTTGGAAAAAAAAGTTGCATAGTACCAACATAGACAAGCAGTTACTAATGTGTTAATTTAAAGCTCTTGTACTGAGAACACCAAATTAAAGATTAAATATAATCCACAAGGATACTTATACAAATGAAATAAAGAGTAGTAGAGGTGTCAAGCAGGGCTGTATCTTGGCCCCCCTCTTTATTCAATTTCTACATTAATGATATGGTACCCTTATTTAATAACCCAGGACTTCCATCCAGCCTAAAATTACTGACAAAAGTATTTCCCTTACTCCTTTATCGCTTGTGGGATGATTTGGCTCTTATTTCTATAGCGCTATTGTTGGCCTTAGGGAAGAGCCTTAAGGACTCTTGCTGATTTCTCCCAGAAAAAATCATCTAAGGAAATTAACCATGATAAAACCAAAGAATTGGTATGTATAATAAGACCTAAAAGCCATATCTGGAAATTAAATGGAAAAAAAAAAAACTGGAGCAGGTTTCACTTTACAAATATCTGGGTGTAGTTTTCCAGTCATCAGGATCAGAACAGCCCACACAAATATATATGTTATTGCTAATGCTCTGAAGAAGTTCTGGAGCCATCAGAAACTATTATTGGAATAGAGGTGGCCATCACATGTGACTGCCATTCTATGGGAATTATTTAAGGCCAAATCATTGGCACAACTATCCTATGGCACACCACTCCTGCCATGAAAAACCAGCTCGGCTCTGCAACCTTGAACGTCCTCAATCAAAATTTCTGAGGATCTATTCTCCAGCTCCCAAATAACATCTCGAATGCGGCCCTACTTATAGAGACTGGACTAATCTCAGCGGGTACAGACAAAGAAGTTTGGACACTCTCTATACTATATTGGCTTAAATTATGCTATGTGCCAGAGGCCTTGTAAGACTTCACTCTTGTTTGATACATTTATTCCCATGGCTTAGAACAGTTCTTCAAGAAATTATCATACTATGGACTTTCTCCACAGCTACTCCTGAAAGAGTATGAACTATATGACAAGGAGCCAGGGATTTGGTCAAACTCAGAATCCTGAGCGTGGAGAGGCAACATGATCTCTCAATAAGAAACTTAAAAACCCTATTTTTTTAATAAAGCAAACAAGGTTAAATACACTTTCAATAGTGCCTTCTTTCAATTTGCTGCCCAATGTTAACCTTCGTAGAGCTTTTTTAGCCCTACTTCGATTTATAATGCCCTTTAAGCCTTGTTATACCACCAGTGGGATTTACAACAAAGTTCCAGTTGAGGGCAGAATTTGCAGCTGTCAAATGGGGGGCATTGAAAATACAGAACATATTTTATTTGATTGCCCTTATTATGATAAAATACGTTCGGAGTGCTCATTCCCTACGACCAGGCTAATTCTTCTTTGACTAAGAAAGAAAAGTGTCAAATATTGCTATCAGGCACAAATAAACATCTAACACACACTGTTGCAAAGTTTGCCTGGATTTCTAGTAAAATTAGGAAGGACCGACAGAGTTCCACTGGAGCAATCAGCTAATTTTCGTTTGTTAACAGCTAGGATACTCGATATAGGATCTGTATGCACGTTATGAATATTTCTGCTCCCTATTAACTGTATGCTGCTATTTTTTTTAATCTGTATTAATAACTGTGCTTTTAATATAATTTTTAATTTTTGTACTTTGCTGGTCAATGACCGTAAATAAACTGACTAAAATGAGAAGTGCTCTGAGACTCTGATCTTTTTAATCTGGTGGGGCAGTGGTTAGAGGGAACATTCATACAGTGGTTTAGAAGTAGTCACCAATAAAATCTTTGGCGCTGGTAGGAGGAAAATGAAGGTGGAATTTGTGTGGGTGTGTGGGGGATAAGTAATTGTTGCCTTTGTTGTTATTCTCCAAAACTCTACAAAACCCTCTCTTTTAGAAAGAAGCTGCATCAGATTCATAATTCTAGTTGTGCAGAGAGGTAGAAGGCTGCCATTGATGGGGGGAGGGGAATTGTTTACTATTTTCTTGCTAGGAATTTTGTACAAATATTTAATTTATAGTATAATAATAGCTGCTGCAAAGTAGATGTAACTTAATATTGAAAAATGCAAAAAACTCCAACCAAACAAGAATTTTTTTCAACATCTGAACTTTGTTAACCATTATGGATGCAGCCAGATTTTCCAATTGGTAGCAACAATGTGTAGCTTCATCCAAGAGACAGGATGGTATTAGAAATTGGTATTAGAAATCTGTTGGTCTCATTCTCTCAAGGGGCAGGTTGGACATCCAACTGTGACATTTGATTCCTATCACTGTTCATTTGACTATGCTGTCAGAATCTGCCCACTGGTGCATAGGAATATCTCTGCTGAAATGGGTAATATGGCAGATGGTATGTCTTTATTTTTGATCCAATAAATAGTGAAGATTTTCCTTTCTTTTCATTCTTTTTGATTAATGTAGCAATAAGTGGATACTTTCCATTCTGTGGAATAGTTGACAATGTAAAAGTTACGATAAATGGGAAAGGTTTATTGCCAGCTTCTCAACCCTTTGGTCTAGTTATATTGGCATAATAGACTTGTGTCTCAGGTTCTACTTTTTTCTCCAGATTACTTGGAAGCTCACACTGTGAGAAACCCTCTTCACCCCAAAACAAAGAATACTCCACCACACATAAAAACCAAGATCCCTGAGAAACCAGGTTTATTTGCTATTTGAAGAGATGTGTTTACACTGAACTTTGCGGACATACCCCTTAAAACAAAAGAAAAAGGTAGAACGATGTGTGTGCGGGATCGCCAGGCAAACCTTATTCATCTACTTTTTACACAGAAATGGCACTTGGATAAGCTGCAAGCAGAGGAAAACTCCATGGAAAACCTGGCAGAGGTAGGAGAATCTATGCAGCAGCACATAAAGTGTCAGGCTTAACTCTGAAATGGACCAGAACTTTGTTGGCTAGCAGCTAGGGGAAAAAACTGTTTGGGCTGGCAATGTTTTTTGTTCTCCACTGTGGGAACACAAATAGGTCAAAACAGATCTTTTAAAAATATCTGCAGGATGTTTTATTTCTGCTGTGTGAAAAAGAATAATCTTTCCCCCTCCTCTCCTCTCCTCTCCTCTCCTCTCCTCTCCTCTCCTCTCCTCTCCTCTCCTCTCCTCTCCTCTCCTCTCCTCTCCTCTCCTCTCCTCTCCTCTCCTCTCTCTCCCCCTCTCCTCTCCTCTCCTCTCCTCTCCTCTCCTCTCCTCTCCTCTCCTCTCCTCTCCTCTCCCCTCCCCTCCCCTCCCCTCCCCTCACTCTATTCCTGCTGCTGCAGCTGGAGGACAAAGAGACTTGTTATTTCCAAGCACTCTCTGTTATTATTATATATCAATATGAAAATGCCCACATGAGTGATATTCTTTTCTGTGACATGAAGCAGCCAGCAACATGAATGGCAGTGCAAGGGAGTGGGAAGGCTGGCCGGGGTGGAGGGAAGGTGTCCCGGGCACAGCAGAGTTCACTGGCAAATCTGTCCTGCTCTGGCAGTGAAGCAAATTAAAATCATCCTAAAAGTGATCTCACTTAGAGAGAATGGAAAGTGGAAGTGGGGCTTGAGGAAATATGTCTACAAGAAATCTTGCTGTAATGGATATTTGCAGAGGACACCTAGTGCATAATTGACCATTGAGATGATGGCAGCATTCTTTTAAACCAAGGAAGAAAATGAGGTGGCAGGTGACTAAGAGTAAACTTTTCAATAGTAAAATAACTTTGCTAGTCATGAGTTTATTTATATGAAAAGATGTGGTTTAGGGGTGTGCAGTTGAATATTGCTAACCCTAAAAGTCACTGGCATACCCAGCTTTAGATCAGATAGGATATGTCTGAGGTAGTCACTGTCTTCTCAAAATGACTCCCAATCTCTTAACATTGTGAATAAATTATCAGGAATTTAATGAAGCCTATCTGTCCTATTCTTTTTTTAAAAGTTTTTCTTCATTCCCTGGGAAACAGCATTTCTCCAAATAAGAATAACTTTCTTATTCCAAGTGTAGTTTCAAAAAATGTTGCTCTATGTAATAATTGCTTTTGTTGTACATTTGTATGTGGATATGAAAGATGTTTCATCAGGGCTTGTTGGCCATCTTGGCACCGTGAAGTACCTGCAGCTCGGATTATGTCATTACTATATAGGCAATGCCTGATACCCACCAGAATTCTGGAACATGTTGTATCCCATAGTAGTGTTTAACTGCTGGTTTTCTTTGCAAGAAATTGTTAAGCACTATTGCTTTCATGCACAGCACTTTAAAGACATGTCTCAAAGTAATGAGTGTTGTGCTGAATATTAACTGGATTGGTTATATGCTGTGTATATAACCAATCACTTAACTTTTAAGACATTAAAAATATAACACTTTCTCCAGGCTCAGTTTCAGACTACAAAACTGAGAGAACATTTGGAATACATCTTGTTTCCCCAGCATGAAGGCAAAGTAACTTGTTGGAAGATGTCTCTACATCCAGCTACGCTCTTCAGTATATATACCACTCTTCAGTATATATACCACTCTTTCCATTTCTAAAAATCATGCTCAATTAATGATCTGTTACCAAACTGTTCTCATACTCTTAACTGTGGGGTTACAATCCAAGTGACAGAATGGAAAACAAAAAGCAGTCTAGCCCAGCTGAATAGTCCATGAATGGCGACTGTGTAAATGTTCTAAAGCTGAAACACTGACCATTTGTATGAGGATATGAAAGATGTTTCGTCAGGACTTGTTGGCCATCTTTGCACTGAGAAGTACCTGCAGCTGGGATTATGTCATTACTAAATAAGCAATGCATGATGCCCACCAGAACTTTCTGTGCCTGGTGACATCATGGCAAACAGAGCTTCCTGAGGTATGTAGGTGGTAGGTTGCTGGTGCTTCAGTAAAAAAAACTTACTGCCAATAGATTGTTCTGTGTTGAACAAGAAGATACTCCCTTCCCCCTACCACACACAAAAAAGCACAGCTACATTCATTAAAGTGTGTATTAATCATTGACACAGTTTATGTATTCAAGAGCGTGTTGGACTCTTTCATTCATTACAGTCTTGAACTGTAGCAATGAGCTTTTTCATTCCCCCCCGTAAAGATAAAGGCAGGATATATGCCAATGAAAACAACTGTTACTTATACAGGAAATTTGTCTGGCATTTCAGTAACAATGTCCTGTAATGGAGGAGGAAGAGTGTATAAACACACTTCATCACTGATTTTGAAAGCCCACATAAAAACATAGACACAGAGGTTAAATTTAACACTGGAGCCATTTCTTTGTTGATCAGAATCACATTTATCAGGCGGCCCTGCTAGCCAGGCAACAAGTTAGCCAAGTGTTACGTAAACACATACTTATGCTCACGTTGAACAAATCTAACAATTTTAGCAGGTCCATCAGAACAATCTTTTTGTTCACTCTCCTGCAGCAGGGACCATGTGAATCTCTAACAAAAGTTTGTCTTCTTGATAGCTGAGCAAGTCTCATTGCTCAGATTCCTGGCAAAAAGCTTAGGACACTAGCCACTATGTGCCAGGACAGTGACTACTTCAAAACAGAGCATGAATGACCTTGGCAACATGTATGTTGCTGAAAACTTGCTTGATCTTTTACCATTGAGATGTGCAAGTTGCAACATGAACATTACCTAGTTCATGTAACTGCTGCTACTATTCCATGCAACTTTCTTAATACTCTATTACATTGTATCTTGATGCAAGTAAAGATGCAAGTTTGAATTTAAATCAAGATTAATCCAGGAATACAGATAATGAATTAGACCAAGAAGAAATGGGCAATTTCCACCTATTTCCCTTTCCTGCTGCAAACACCATTTATACCATTTCTCAGGTTTCCCTATCCACTGGGAGTAGCATTTTATGACATCAGTGGGATGCAGTGGGAAAGGGAACTCAAGAAATTTCTGTCCTGCTGACTATGCAGCAAACCAATAGTGTCCTGTGCCTCACTTGAAATTGATTAGGCCAGAGCAAATTGATACATGGCATTCTCTGACCAGTGATCCCAATGTCTCATTGGTCCAGTCAAATCACACACAAAATGTAGGCTCCAGCTCAGGTCTATACTATGAAAAAGCTTTTGTTTTAAATTGGATTCGAACAACACAACACTAAGAAGCCCACTTTTAGATTGGGTTTGAACAACCTAACACTAACAAACCCATAGTAACTTGGTAAAAGAGCATTTTTGAAATATGGAGAAACTATATTTGACATATTTGTTTGCAAACTATATGCTTATGAACTTTTTAATACAGTACAACAGCTAAACATTGTAGTGCAACTTACAGCCCTTGCAAGCACTTCTGTTCTTTAATAGGTATTCAAAACTGGCCCTATGTTCTATAGCAGCATGCTCCAAAATATTATTTCAAATTATAGCAAATCATTTCAGAATGTACTGTAGCATGTCAGAGCTTTAATAGCAACATATGACTTAATTAACAACAATTCAAGACAAGAGAGAAGGTGAACTTTAGAACATAATATACACTCCAATTGTTTCCTCTGACGAATCAATGTTTAGACTTACTTAGTGGCCCTGCTCATTTGTAAATGTTCTACTGTCACAATTTATTTACTAAGTCTGGATGTTCAATTCAAAATTCATGGAAGTAAACAGTAGTCTACCCAATTATTTGGGAAACTTAATACAAGGTTTTTCTGATCCTTTATACATTCTCAGAATCTATCCAGCTGATTGGTTACTATAGTTTTTTTCTAACCTAATAAATTACAAATAAAATGAAAAAAATCATATTGTAATCTTTATAAATCTTTTAAAGTACCTCTTGAAATCTCCCAAATCTGAACAATTTGAAGAGATTAACTCTAAATATAGTCTGTGGAGTAGGCCTGTGCAACTTGTGTACCATCCAGCTAAATGCATCCCACCTGCCTTGTGGTCTGCCAGATGCTTAACAACCACCCTCTTGGGAGGCAAGTAGCAATAGCAGGAGGTTTATCAACCTCATGGTGGGCTACCATACGGGGCTGGTGGGCTGCATTTATTGACATGGATCACAAGCTGTGCAGGTCTGTAATAGAATGCTAGAAAAATGCAATAGTGAATGTCTGTTCAAATGTTACATTGAAAAAATCCTTCAACATAGAAAAAAATGCCTCAACAAGAATAAACTATCATGTCAGGGAGAAGGTTGTTACCCAGATTTATGGTTATATTCCTGAGAGCAGAAATGGTCAATCATAAAAAAGTATGTTTGAAACATCAAATTAATTGGAATTAAAGGTGATTTATGGAAAATGCTAGAAACCTGCAAAACATCCAGAGTGTTTTACAAATGTCAGTAACGGGTTAGTTTAGTTTAGTTTTATTAGCCAAATGATATAGAGTCGTATTAGGGATATCTCAGCAGTTGAACTGAAATGCATTTTGCAAAGAAAAAAAATTTTTTTGGTACTTTTCATCCAGCTAGCTAAAAAGGTAAAATCTTATTACTAAGTGAAGAAAATTAGGATTGTTTGGGAGATGTTTCCTTAATCACCCCTGGGGAAGACAGGCACATTTCCTACAATCTTCTCAGCCTCTCAAAATAGCTTACAATACCCAGGGTGAAAATGAAATGATAGCAGGAATGTATGAACTGCAAAAAGTGTGTTCTTGTTGTGGGATATAAGACAACGTGGACCAGACTGGTTAAGGAACAATCACATTTAAGAATTTATTTCCTGCCTCGTTCAGTATATTCTTTAAAACCCTACATTACGATCAGACTACAACAAAGAGCTGGAATGGATATAATGCCCTATAGTTTTGTCCTCTGTACTGAAACTGATATCCTCTGCTTCCTGAGTTATCTTAGGAAATAAACTAACCATGCAGATTGTGAAAGCTGGTGAGGTGTAAAGAACAGAATCATGCACCATGGACCAGAAGACATCTGGAGCAAATCTCCCTTTTTCTGAACTCACTGGATATCCTGAGGCAAGTAACTGTCTTTCAGCTGCAGTCTCCTGTCAACAATACCATGCATTACATAGGGGATTATGTGACCAGATTTGATGCCATGCTCATTATCCTTAAGAAGCAGCCACAGGGCTTTCCAATTTGGTTCAGTGCAATATTTTCAGGGCAGCAAAATGCATAATCCTCCTCCTCATCCAATTCAGTAGAAATTGTTTCCCTCTCTCTGAGCACTAATAGGGGGAAAAAAGATGGGGATGGTGCCTGGGAAGGACAGGGACCTCAGTTGGGTACAATGCCATAGTGTCCACCGAATCCATTTTATCCAAAGGAACATCTCTGTAGTCTAAAGATGGGGCATAGTTCTGGGTGACTCCCAGGTTTCACCTGGAGGCTGCCTCCTGTACTCCTATTCCTTCCATCATAACCAAAAGGTATTATACAGCAACTGTGTACAAGATGCCAAAACCAGGCATGCCAAAGGAATAGACTTGATTGTTGCAACCCAAATATGAGAATCAGCGCAATGTGCATATGCAGGGGAATGAGGTGACAATGAAGCAGTAGAGGTCTGAGGTAGTCAAACAGATGTTACCACTTCAGACTACAGATGGAAGATCACATTTTCTCATAATATTAAAAAAACGCTGCCTGCACTAGGAAATGGTAGTGGAAGCAAAGAGACTGACTAGGATCTTTGTCCCATTTAACTGTGTCAGTTTTTCATTTGCCTTTTTTCTATGAAAAAATTCAGGCAAGGAATCCTTCCTCTTCAGTCTCAAGTACTGCAATCCATTCTAGCACACAGAATGAATCTCCTCCTTATCGTCTCCTTACCATCTCCTCATTTGGGCTGTGTGAAACAGATCTCAGCTGTCCCAAATTTCCCAAAGAGATTTTTCCTTGAGCACAAGTTCTCTTCGCCTGCCTTTTTGTGGTGATGCAGTTGAGCAAACTTTAACAGACTGGGACATGCTTTGAATGTGGAGGAATGCTCTTTATAACAAGTAAAACAAAAACAAAACATCCTAATTTCAAAGTGCTGGAGAATTTTTTTAAAAACCCACTCTCTTCGACTTCCATTGTTTTGTTATTTCTAAGCCTCCATTGAGACTCAGAGGAAGGACAGTGAGACTGTTACTCCACCTCACAATGGCAAGGTGGAATCATTTTACTGTTTCCACAGCTGCAGGGTATTAAATGCTGCCTGCCCCCAATTCTGTGATCATTGTACTGTGTCTAACTGTGCATCCAGTCAAGTGTTAGATCTATTGCTGGCACAGACCCCTACCTTCCTTTGGCTGTTGGGCTCTGATAAGTAAATGTTCTCTTGTTCTCCAATTATCTGCCTATCAGCTATGACAGCTTCTCAATGACCATCACTAACCTTCTTTTGACTTTTTGCTCCCTGTTTTCTCCCTCTCCGCTGCTCTCCCACATACACACAAGGCATGCCTTTGTATCTTTTTCTCATTTAAGGTTTTCAAGTCTGACATAATTTGAATTATTGCTTGGCATGTTTGGAATATGTGAAGAACTTCAGATATGCTTTAGCCAATATTAGAGCAGGGGGTGGAGCAAAGCCAAGGAAGAAGTAATGTTTTCAAAAGTAAGCACCTGTCACAAACTTTGAACACATTTTAAAAGATGCTGGGCTGATATATCCCACCCCATCTCTCTGTGTATGTATCTCTCTCTCTCTCTCTCTCTCTCTCTCTGTATGTATGTATATGTATATGTGTGTGCGTGTATGTATATCTATATCTATATCTATATGTATCTGTTTTTGGACTCCTAGAGGGTTGGAAAGACATGCTGTTCATTTTAATGGGCAAGATAGAGGTCGTTAATTTGAGTCTCAATTAATTTGTCATTCATCAAAGCTTATGTATTTCAGTATGAAATGCTGACAAAGGAATGGGAAAAATTGTTGCAACAAACTTTCCTCCTTCTCAAGCTGTGTGCAATGACTAATAGCCAAAAGGGAAATGTCAGCCACTCTAAATTGATCATGTGGAAAAAATTGTGAAAACTGGACTGAACACAGACATCATTGGCAGATATTTCAGTTATTCTAGCTGCATAATTTCTAATTACTGTTGATTTGGAAAACTGTTAAATGGATAGAGATGACCATTTGCCAAGCACAAATGTAGCATGGTTATCACATTCTCGCTGCCCCATTCTCTCCAAGCAGTTCAGAATAGTGTATATAGTTTTCCTTCCTTCCCTTTTAAAAATCTTAGCAACAACCCTGTGAGGTAGGTTAGGCGGAGAGAGACTAACTGGTCCAAAGAAACCAAGTGAGTTTCTTGGAATACAGCGGCTACTTCCCAGGTCTGGTTCAGCACTCTGGCTACTAACCCACAGTGGTTCTCTCAGCAAGACACAACAACAACAACAACCTTTATTTGGCATTTAGGTAAAGCATACATTAAGAATAGCACTGATGGATCACACCAATGTTGCATCTAGTCTAGCAACCTAAATGTTTTTTGCCTTGGGAAAAAAAACACATGTGGAGTTGCCATAAGTTGGCTGCTACTTGATGGCAATTTCCATCACCAATACAAATGTATTTATTTAAAACATTTTAACTTTATCAAGACATGCCATTATATGCTTTCACAATAACCATGCAATCCAAATTGGGGAGGGGGGAGTTGAAGTGGAAGAAAAGTTGTGCAAAGTCTGTGCCACCAATGCCATGCAAAGCAGCACTATGAAGCTGGCACTGAAGGATTTACCTTGACAGTTGGGTGCCACACAGTGGTGGGATTCAGCCGGTTCGCACCACTTCAGCAGAAGGGGTTGTTAAAATGGTGCTTGTACACAACCAGTTGTTAAATTATTTGAATCCCATCACCGGAACCAGTCGTTAAACCCTTTGAATCCCACCACTGGTGCCACAGTACCCAAACCCATTAGCTAGGCCCTGCAGTGGCTGGCAACTGCCACAAATGTCCACACCAGTGTGGAGGGGGGCATTCCGGAAGCATTCTCAGAGGCAAAGCTGATTTTGGGAGCAGACAAACATGATGCTTTGGTTATAGTTTAGGTTTTATCTGGCAGAATGAGTTGGAGAAGGTAGGGAGACAAGAAATGATGAATCCCGTGTTTACTTCATATCAGGCAGAAAAAATGTCACTTTGACCAGGGCTGCTATATCTTTTTTTCCAAATAGAACGAACAGAGGAAGCAGCTACCAAAACATTATTTAAAAATCAGTTGAATCCACCATTTTTTAAAATTCACCATTGACTCTTGATGAAGAATTTCATTTGAGAAGACAGGCATGAATAGAATATCTTTTGTATAAGGCTGGAAGGGGGGAAAGCATGTAAGTGGGAGAAGAAGACAGATGGAGCTTTGGGGCTGGCATTTTTGATAGATTATATGGAGGTGATATGTTGAGATAAAATGCCAGAGATGTGGGCTGGGCCAGTATTACAAGATGGCCTTCAAAGGCGGAGCTAGAAAACAGTGAAAGTTAACAAGCTTTCATATTTCAGGTGAAAAAAAATCAGATTACAAGTAACACTGGTGTTTTTCAAGCCCAGGCCCTAAACAACTGTTAGATGCTTAATAGCCTCCATGGTATTTATAGCACCAACCAAGCTGAAACAAACCAGAGAGTTTACTGAGTTCCCATTGGACTCAAACACATGTCTGTGTTCAGCTTGGTGAGACACAAGTTGTGCAGGTTTATTTATTTAGCCAAATGTTCAAAGTAAAAGTAAAAAGGAAATGGGGTGGTTTTGTTCAGTTAAGCAAGAGATAAGACTCAGTTTAACCTGGAATTCCTCACCATCCTGAGGTACGTAACTGCTGCATAAGCTATTTCTAATAAACTTAAATTAGACAGTCACATGTGGAAACCATTCCAGTATCAACCTATGCCAACAACAGAGTTAATCCATGGAGCCAAAACATTAACAAATGTGACCCAGTGTGGTGTAGAGGTTAAAAGCGGTGGACTAAATCTGGAGAACTGGGTTTGTTTTCCTGCTCCTTTACATGACATTTGCTGGGTCACCTTGGGCTAGCCAAAGTTCTCTCACAACTCTCTCAGCTGCACCTACCTCACAAGGTTGTGGGGAAAGGGAAGGAGTTTGTAAGCTGCTTTGAGATTCCTTACAGGAAAACTGAGGTATAAATCCAAACTTTTCTTCCAATATTTGGCAAATCTGATGCAACTCTGCTACATCTTGGGTGGTTTTCAGTCACTGATAAATAAGGAATGGTTTTAGGGCAGCCTGAAAAAATAAATGAAATAGGCAGCATAGTGTAGCGGTTAAGAGCAGTAGACTCTAATCTGTAGAACCAGTTTTGATTCCCCATTTGTCCATATGAGCAGCAAACTCTTATCTGGTGAATTGGATTTGTTTCTTTCATTCTACACATAAAACCGACTGGGTCAGCAGTCAAGTGGGGCTAGTCAAAGGCCCTTTCTGCATAAGTCATTGAAAACATGTGAAAAATGTTTAAAAACATTTTTGATACCTCCATTTGTCCACACTCACTTTTGAAACACCTCCTGGCTGCCATTTCTGAAGTTTTTTAAAAATTTATTTGTGAATTTGATGGTTCAGTGCTTTGTTCTGCAATTTGCCATAGCTCATATAAGCAATGCTTCCAAGATTTTATCCCCCCCCCCCATGTAAATGATGACCCATCATTTGGTCATGGCCCACCCACCCTGGGGTAGAGGGAGGGAGGAGGCACGGTAGCAGTCAAGTGAGGCCTAGATCATTGTCACTGGCAATGCATCAACGCTACTTCTGGTACTCACAGAAAATGACATCATCACATTGCTGGTGCTGTGGGGAGGCTTCGAAAATGATAGAATCCATTTTTATTATAGTTTTTTTGCCCAACTATGATAGTGTCCCTCACACCACTTGCAATATGATGATGACATCACTTCTGGTAATTGCAGGAAGTGACATTGACACCCTACAATAGAATTACCAGCCATTAGTGCAGAACTCCCTTTAATCAGGATCTATTATCTGTATTGGAAAGTCTCAGAAGGCACATGACTAGATAGATATCCATGGTGCCAAGGATTCCATTCTCTGCACCAATGTTTGTCACTTATGGTTGCCAATACTGGCTCAGCAAGGAGATTTTGAGGGAAATTTGGAGAAAGAGGAAGTACATGATATTATTTCTGGGTAACACTCTAGAATTTTGCCTAATCTCTGTAGAGATCATAGAGACATGAGGAAATTCCTAGAACATCACTATGAAGGTCATTTTCTGGCTTTCCCCCCCTTTCTCCCCAATTTCCCTCCCCAATTTCCCTCCCCTTTCCCCCCTTTCTCCCCAATTCTGGCCACAGAATTGGGGCAATGTGTGAATGGGTTGCTTGCTTGCCTGCCTGCTGTAGGTGGGAAAATCAGAAGTCAAGCATCACTTTTAGTCATATTCTGCTTGCCTGTATTTTGAATTTGTACTGATTTAGATTAGGTTGTAGGTTTACTATCTCAGTGATCTGAGTGGAAGTAGAGACCCTTTGCATCTTAATCCATGTAGCTCGTTTCTACTTTTTAAATATTTACCATTTACTTTAACATGTTGTGAAACTGATTCATTGGTCTAGGGCAGTGGTGGCGAACCTTTGGCACTCCAGAGGTTATGGACTACAATTCCCTTCAGCCCTTGCCAGCATGACCAATTGGCCATGCTGGCAGGGGCTGATGGGAATTGTAGTTCATAACCTCTGGAGTGCCAAAGGTTCGCCACCATAGGTCTAGGGCAGGACTAATCTGGATTCTGGAAAAAATACAGCAAATAAAATAATATGAGTTTTTTGTGTTAGTTTGATGATGATTTCCCCGACATTTTTCTGTCTTGAATAATCTATGACAAAGTTCATATAATTATTGCATGACTTACTAGGTAGGCTTGTTGGCAGAGAACATTGTTCCTATATTAAGTATTAAGAAAATATATTTAGTACATTTGACTCCTACCCTTCCTCCAAGAAACTCTAGATGGCATTTTCCCCATTCTTCCATTTTAGCCTTGAGAGGTAGGTTAGCTTGAGAGAGAGAGAGAGAGAGAGAGAGAGAAACTGGTATAAGGTCATCCAGCACGTTTTATGTCTAGTTAGATATTTGAACAGGGGTTTTGCAGATCAGAGCTTGATACTGTAACCCTTACACCACACCAGCACTTTCATCTCCAATTTAATTTTAAAAAACCCTCATACATTGGACATTGCTGCTCTAGAGCCTGCCAGTTGCAATAAACAGCTCTGGGTTAGATGATCAACAATTTAGCTCCGTAGGAGGCAGCTTCCCTAAGGGACTCTGGCATATACAAAATTTAATTAAGAATAGTAACATGTCACTACAATTCATGGGATACCTTACACATTTGAATTGTAAGACAACAGCTTGAAGCACTCTTCTGAACTGGGCAACCCAAATGAACAAGGCTGACTGGGATGTGATCAGGCGACCAGGAACAATGGTATCTAAGAAAGCAAATCTTGTGTGGGAAAGAGTACGTATGAGTAACCCAGAAAAGGAGATTAAATTATCATCTTCTGACCATTTTATATGGGTGTTTTAATTATGACAGTAAATCCTGCATCTACTGCTGCCTCTTCCTTCTTCATGATCAGATCTGTATGTGTCATGGTGGAAAGTGGCAGACACATATACAACTTTCCCCCACATTTGCTCCGCTATTTCTAATCACCACTGTGACAATATGCCTGCGTATAAACCAAGATGATTCAGAACTGACTTTATTTTTGCCCATGCTTTTCATAATTAGTGATACAATTACATTTCAAATCACAAGTTTAGTGTGATACATCTGTTAAAATCCCACTGTTTGACCTTGATGGAAATGCTTTTAAATCTGTACTCAAATAATAAAGAATGACTTAGCTACCACCCTCTTTCTCAGTGAGTCTGTTTCACAAGGTGAGAGAAAAAAATAGGACAACCGCATTTTTGCACATCAATTTGGTAAATGAATGGGAAATTTGTCCACCAATGACTACTTTTTGGTACTTCTCCATCATTTTTTTTCTTCTGTGCCATTCATGTGTTTCCTTTCCATTTGTGCTATCCTCTCAGAGCTGTGGAATGATTTTGGGGAGCTTTATTTTAAAACGATTGTGGACATACATACTGACACTGCTGCAGTGTGTAAAAAATGGGAGGAACAAAGATCACTGAACAGGACCAAGGAAGCAATATTTCTCATCCTGGGAATTGCTCAATAGCAGCACAGGTGAATAATCAGACTGACGATTGTGAGGTAGTGGAGGTGTTCTAGGCAGAAATAGAGAAAAATTGCAACATTTCACTAAACATTGTAAGGGTTATTGATAAAACATTACTATTAGAGAACTAACTTTCACAAGAAGAAATAGAGAACCAAGCACTGGAAATGGATCTCATGATGAAGAATGAAAAACATTTTTGATCATAAAAATTACACCAATTAACTAATCTACATATTCAGGGATGATGGATATGCAGAAAAACTGCTGATGGTTAAGACCTACATGCAAGTATGAGATGTAAAGTGCAATCCTCTGTAGAATTATCCCAGTCTAAACCTGTGGATTTCAATAAGTTTAGGCTAGTATAAATGTTTCATAGGATTGAAGAAGAAGAAGAAGAAGAAGAAGAAGAAGAAGAAGAAGAAGAAGAGTTTGGATTTATATCCCCCCTTTCTCTCCTGCAGGAGACTCAAAGGGGCTTACAATCTCCTTGCCCTTCCCCCTTCACAACAAACACCCTGTGAGGTGGGTGGGGCTGAGAGAGCTCCAAAAAGCTGTGACTAGCCCAAGGTCACCCAGCTGGTGCGTGTGGGAGTGTACAGGCTGTTACTTTGAATTGCTGTTCAAACTTTAAGCTTGCTGAGAATGGAAAACTATTCACCATTATTTTGGGGTATCAAAATAAAAGCTTACAAACAAAGAACTGGACAGTTGATTAAAATGAATATGTTTCTTGACTCCTTTTACTTACACCTCCTTCTATGAGAGTGCCCCTCTGCTGGTCACCCCTGAAAAGTAGACCACCTTGGCCCTGTAGGGACTTGGCTACCCTTTTGGAACAAACATGATGTGATTTTGACTTCTGTTCAAAAGCTTTTTGCTTCTGTCAGGCAGTTAACAATACTCCTACAAACTTGAGCCCATGTGCCACACCAACCTCCTCCCTCTTTCCTTGCATCCCTTTTATCCCTTCCTTTTGGGACTTCCCTGCTCCAGCCTCCTGGTGGCTGGTGAGCTGTCTGCAAGTCCTGCCAGCCTGGAACTGGTTCTTCAGATTTTCTGGCCCTTCTCCTTGATTGCATTCTGACTGGGGTTGTGCTGTCCCCACCTGACTCTCTAAGGTTCCTGAGGACTGCTGATTGCAGCTTGGCTAAGGCTGTGCTGCCTCCACCCTTTTCCTGGAACTGCTGAGGCTTGCTGTTGCTGCTCAGGCCCTCCTGTTATTTCTCTTCAGCTTCTGGCTATCTGGAAGTCCCGGCCAGGGGTGGTGCTGCTGGTTGTAAGGTGCTCCAGGGTCCCTGGGTGGACATTGGTGACAAGGAGGGGGGGATAGAACAGGCTGCTAGGTGCTGGGAGGAAGCCCTGTTGCTGGACATTCTACTTTACCTACCCTTCCTGTACCACGTGTTTCTCGGTGTACTGTTTTGTTTTTGTGCTGTCAAGTCACAGCTGATTTATAGTGATTCCATAGGTTTTTCAAGGTGAGAGGTGTTCAAAAGTAGTTTGCCATTGCCTTGCCTCTATGTCACCCATCCAAATACTGGGCCGATCTACTTAACATCTAACATCTGCAGTAAACTGTATGAGTGTGCAAATAAAATAAAATAAAATAATCAGATCCAGGAATATTGGGCCAAAAAAATTGGGATTCCCAAAAATTCTCATACTTGATCCTGGTGTTTTTCCAGGTTTTGTTGGAAATCTTAAAAAAAAAAAAGAGCTACATTATAGCCTATGGGATATTTTTCCAGGGTTTGGTGGGGGGGGGGGGGGCGGGCGGGCTGTTTTTTTAAGGTAGAGACATCAAATTTGTAGCACAGCTACTAGTGACTCTTCTTAGAAGAACCCCAAGTTTGATAAAGATTGGGTCGAGGTCCAATTTTATGTGGGTCCATAAAACAAGAATGCTCATTACTGTACTTTCTACATGTTTACAGAATGTGGCTAACACAGCATTTCAGACGTATTAATGCTGATTCCCAAATCCCCTGAATATTGGCCTTAACTAAGGTGATTACAAATGCTGCCATTTGAGAGGAGATTACAATGTGCTTATGGTCTTGTGAGATATGGTTGAAGCTGCCACTCAAAAACAACAGCCAGTCAGAACGTGGTACACTGGGAATGAGAGGCTTTCAACTTGAAGCTTGTAGCTGCCACTGAAAAACAACAGCCAATCAGAATGCGAGACACTTGCAGTGTGAATACAGAAGTCCCAGACTCGTACAAAAGAAATGTGAACATTTCGTCCCTGTCTCAACTCAATTGCTTCATGGAAATGCGCAGTCGTGCAAAGGAAGGAGCCGGGATAAAATTATCCCGAAATTTACAATCCCGGTTCTACCCTTGTGTAATTATGCTGTTTGGAAAACTCCATAAAGTCCACCCTGCAAAGCAGCCTGCTCCAGGGGAACTGTTCTTTCTTCTGGAGATCAATTGTGACGGTGGGAGATCTCCAAGGGCTGTAGATTGGCAACCCTACTGAAATAGTATAGTTTATATGACCCTGTTTGGTACATGATACAGATTACAAATTTCACTGCAGTGTTTTTTTCAAGGCACACGAGGTTAGAGGGTTATTTCTTAGTTACACTGCTATTGGCTTATTTATTAACCAATTTGTCGAAAACATATTCAAATAAAATACAGAGCTGATGGTAATTGAGATATATGTAAGGTTTTCAGGGAACTATTTTGTTTTTTCCTCTAAACTGCATCATGCATCAAAAAAAGAATTCCCAATGCATTGAATTAAGAAGCATATCTGCTATTTTATTGATTGTACTTCCAGCAGCACCACAAACTTTTATTTGCCATCGTAGCATATATATATATATATATATATAATCTTCAGGCATATGTATAATCACAAACATGGCTGTTAAGTTGCCTAACCTAAGATGCAAAATCCTGTCACTTTAGTTCACTAAGTTCATGTCTGCCTGTCTGAACTGATATATGAATATGCAGTCAATGAATACAGACATCGAAATGGAACATACAAATGTGGAAAATCAATGCATCTATTTTTTTGCCCTTTAAAAAAATGTAAAGATTTCAATAAAATTATAGTAGACCACATTTCAAATCCTTAGTTACTGTCTCTTTGCTGAAGCAATGTTCCATTTTAAACCATAATCATAAAAACTACTGACGGTTGAATACAGTTACTGATTTTAGTTAGCATTTATACTTGGATTTTTTTTAAAAAAAAGAGTACTCCTAAGCCAAAAAAAAAATGGAACTGTGAAGATAGAACAAGGAACTTCATGCATTAGTTAATCAATCTACATTAGCTGCTGAGGTCAAACCACAAAAGACATGATAATAAAAAGAGCAGAGGAAGGATAGTTGGGGGTGGATTACCAGATATAAGTACTATTTTTGGAGCATTCTCCATTGAACACTGTGGAAATATATTTATTTATTTTATAGTTCATATTTCTTTCAACATCCGGGTCAATGTTTTCCCAACTTCTCCCTTCACATGGCTGCACATTTCCATATAGGAATCGAGTTAGGGCTGGAATGAAATACTCACATTTCTTTTGCACAAGTGCGGTTCCCAAGCACAGCTTCTTGAGCACACAGCACACACAAAGAGGGGAATGGGGAAATTTAGGACCCGCACTCCCTATTAACTGAGGAGGAATGTTGGCAGGCTGCTGCCATGAGCAGGAAAAGTGCTTGGAGGGGTCATGTCGGGAAGGGCAGGCTGCAATGGTTGGCGGGAGAGAAGAATGTGACGTCAGAAGGGAAGGCCAGGAAGGCAATGTTGTAAAAGCAAAGAAACAGTCTGTATATTTTGAAGAATATACTGTGGGTATTTACATCAACATGCCAGTGCGTGGGGAAAGGACCGTGACATCAGAAGGGGAGACCAGGGAGGCGGGCGCAGGAGCGGGGAGAGCAGATGGTGAAGCGGGAAACATAAACTGCCCCAGCTCCCGCAGTGTTTACATGGCAGTGGGATCAGCATGGGATCTGTGAAAAGAATTGGCAATTTGGCAATTTTTAAAAACCCTGGGATAAGGGAAATGCCATAGGGCGCCCCCGAATTAGGACTGGGAACCATACGAAAATCTTGGACAAACTGGGATACATCACAGCCCCGTACTAGAATAATTGGGTACTTTTATAATTGTATTTAATTGTTTAAATTCTATGTTTTAGTGTCATAGTTTTATATTGTTGTTGCTGGCCTGAGCCCCTTGGGAAAGGGTGGTGTACAAATCAAAAAATAAAATAAAATATTTTGACCGTGCAGAAAAGCCTATGTTGATTATATATGTATATATGAAGAAAACAATGTATATAAGATATTCAGGGGTTCATTTTGTATGTTTGCCTCCATAAAAATGTAGATCTGGCCCTGATTCCCATTCCTGAGCAAGGAAGTCACTGAATAATAGTTACAAGGGCACAATGGGGGTGGACTATTGCCTTTGCCCCCTGCTGGTTGTCTTCCTGGAAGCATCCATTTAACCACTGTGGGAACCAGGATGCTGGTCTAGATAGACTTTTGGTGAGATCTAGCAGGACTTTTAAAGACTATTATCTTCTTGTGTGATGATTCTAGGGAGAAAGATATTGAGCCAGAGGTGACAAATTGGATTTTCACCCCAGAGCAAATTAAACACTACAGCCATTCAGCATCCTTTTAGGACATTCGGGGACATCATTAAAATGATGCTGGATGGAGATCCTTTTTCATTCAGTGGGAAACAAAAGGATTATAAGGGCTTTGGACAGAATCACTCAGAAACACAACAGATCTAACGTGCTTTCATCTTCATCGCTGTAAATCCTCAGCCTGGGAAGGATTCAAGAAAAGTATTAAGGCTCTTCTTGTTCAGAAAACAGTCCTGTTGCCTTTGCCTGCTAGGCATGCCTTGAAAAAAGCAAGAGTCTATGTTCCTATCTCACTTTAATTCTAGTATTGCTGCATTTTGCTGAAATGCATTTAAACTGATTACAGTTAAGAATCCTACCTTTATATGTCCGACTCAGCCCAATGGAAGCAGTGATTTAATCATTACTGTTTTGTTTTTTTCTTACGATATTCTCTTTTGCTTGTTTCTAAATTTCAGAAGGCAATTGTCTACATTCATCTGAAATATCACAGATACAGCTGCAATTTCTTTCCTATTGTCAAACAATAATTTGTAATATACTACTGAAAATGAAACCAAATGTGACACTGATCCATGGACCACAGTCAGAAACAATGTCCCTTTCTCTCCTCAAATATGTTGTAATGAAATATGATATGATCTCATCACATCCTCCATATTTCTCTTATCTGTAGCCTTGGGGGTTACTCAAGGTTATGGATTTAGAAAATGTATATTTCTCTTCTCCAGAGATCTGTTCAATGTAGCTCACAAAATAAAAACAATAGAATAAAACTATAAAAACAATAGCCATAAAGTTTTTCACCTGGCTGTAAAACAATATTGAGCAGTTTACAAATATATCCACAAAACAGGCATCAGTCTAGACAGGGACTATACAAACAGCTAAAAAGGTAGAAGCAGTCAGTGAAAGGTAGAAGCAGTCAGTGGAGAGAAGAAATGTTTTGGTCTGCTGCCTAAAAGACTGTAAAGTAGGTGCCAGGTGAGTCTCAGTGTGGAGGGTATTCTAAAGACAAGGTGCAATGAGTGAAAAAGCCCTGTGTCTGCTTCCCAGCTACCTCACATATGCTGGGAAGGTCACACAAAGCAATGCTTCAGAAGAGGATACTGATTTGCAGGCTAGATAATAGACAATACCTAGATTGTTAAATTTTCATCTCTCTGACCTTCACCATTCCCAGATTGTCTCTTATTACTGGTCATGGTTGGATCAGCTTAGTCTTTAAAACCCCTTCAGATCATTTTCTAGATCTAGAATAGATCTGGAAATACAGAAGAGGACTTTAGGATTTGTCAGCCCTTAAACCTGAAATCTGCCTAAACTTATGCTCAGAGGTCGGATTCAGCTGTTGCTGCTCTTGTTCCAGCTCAAGCTCATCTCCTTGCCCATGTTGTCTTGCTGTGCTCCCCAATCTAAGGGGGATACTTAGGCAAGGAATAAAATGATGAGACAGCAGCAACAAGTACATTTTCTTTTTTAACAGTGGGTTGGATCCTATGATCCATCAGTGAACAACTCTGAGCTCTGGATGCAAATATTCTCCGTTTTCACCTCCATGCAGTAGCCAGTGCCATTTCCAACCCTGAAAAACTGGTGCTCAGCTTCCAGAAGAGGTGGAGAGATTTCCCCCCTTTCCCCACCCTACTGCGGCTTTTTGAACACAATGGCTGTTACTTCACATGGGTCTCTTAGTCCTAGGAATACATATTCCTAGGACTAGGAATTGCTGCTGGGATGAGGTGGGGGGGGGGCAGAGTTTGAGGGATTTACAATCTATACTCTGAATTCAGTCAAAATATTTTTTTTTAATTTGATGTTTGATTACCTCTAACTCCCACTTATATAATATTAGAACTGATGCAGCTTTCTTTCATATGATATTTGGGAAGAAAGTTGTATCATTCAAAAGCTGCAAAATCAATGTACTTATTCTTAAATATGTCTGAAAACAAATACTTCCATAACAGTTAGAAGCTTGTCTGTTTATGGTAATTCTAAGCAATTGACAAATTAAAGATTTCAGTAAATACTGGGGGTTGCTTAGCATGTCCTTTCATAGTGCTAAGAACCTTCGAAAATTTTATAAATCCAAAGTGGAAATATACATAATTGTCTAAGTGACTTAGATGTGGGCAGAAGGAAATTTCGTTTCATATTTGTCATCTTTCCCCTGACAATGACTGTAGTTTAAAGTACCCCTTTATTTGTTTATGATTGCTAATGATTACTTTTCAGGCCTGCATATGCTTTATTCTTACATTTAGCTCTTCCATGTAAGGCCTGCGTTGATTTGGATAAATCCTTCTTTCTGTCAGTGTTTTTGTTACTGCCATCATTTGATGGAATGGGAGCTGTGAGAGCAAGAGACAACTCACCTGACAAACATATTTTGTTAAGCTTCTGAGCCAAGGGAGAGCTTATTTGGACTGATCACATTTGAAAGAGCAAAAAGAGATTAGGTAGCAAAATAACAAAAAATAAATCCTGTCAGCTTTAAAGCTGTTTTGCTGTTAATGAAGGTGAATAGAATATCTGTTGCAAGCAGCACTGCGGTCTTTTTAATTTGTCATCAGGACTTCCCAAGGTGAATGTTATACGCTTATTTTGTGTCACAATTAATAAAATAAATACACATTGACAGTGGTTTAAATAGCTGGGTTAAAAATGAAATTCCCTACCCTCATCAACAGATAACACTGAAAAAGTGAAAAAGCAAATGAGACTACATCCAAGTCTTTAGTTTCATAAATAAAAGTCACTGGGAGGATATAATCTTACAATTTGTAGAGTTTATGGATCTAATGGTACCTCCAATAAATTGAGCTGCTGACTTTAAAATGTTATCTGTTTTGAACAGAAATATATAAAACACCTGCTACTTCTCTCTTTAACTCTTCCTTTCTATGATTTAACCCCATAATTGACCTCCAGATCCCAGTCACTCTGCTGTATATCATGTCTGAGTTGTTAGCTTCTGACTTGGTTCCTGTCAAGGCCAGAACACTGCCACCTAGAAAGGTGACCATCTCATCCCCTAGCAGCTAATCTCTGTCCTCAGTAAGAAACATGGACATCCACAGTGCTTGATAGGCACACACATATTTTCAGTATGCATGGTACCTTATTCAAAGTAAAATGGTGGTTGTTCATACAGGAATAATTTTGGTAAGTGTACATTGTCAGTTCTCGGATAAATCTAGATGGTCAGTTCTTGGATAAGTCCTGATGTGATTGAAAATAGCTCTTGTTATCAATTCAAATGGACCGGCTAAACCTATGATTTTCCTGTGGCAATTAAATTCTGTTTAAAGCTTTTTTGTAGTATGAGGGTCTCTTTATATAATATATTTTGTTCACAGGACTTATCTCCTGGGCACAAAATAACATACATTGATGAATGAACCCTAGACAAAGGAACAGGTTTTCTTTCAGAGCCCCACCCCTCAGCTCAAACCCATGAGCTCAAACCTGATTAAACCTGTAGCTGGTAATCCTGATTTTAAAAACCCTGAAAAATTGGTTTTTTTTCCAGGATGATTGCAACATCGTTGGCTACCCCAATTAAAAGGTAGGTGGGGGAACTTCCTCAGGCATTTAAATCTCACTCACCCTTCCATTGTAGTTACAGGGGATTTTTAGGGGATTCTGCAGGACCTGTTTTTAAGGTAGTGGCACCAAATGTTCAGCATATCTGCTGGTACATCTCTTTAGAAGAACCCCATGTTTGGTAAATATTGGGCCAGGAGGTCCAATTTTATGGCTCCCCATTTTTCTTCCAAAAGGAGTCACATAAAATTGGACCTCCTTGACTCAATCTTTGCCAAACTGGATGTTCATCTAAGGAGACTCACCAGAAACGATGCTGAAAATTGGGTGCCTTTACAATGAAAAACCAGCCTCCTTGGAGCTCCAGAAAGATTTCCCATACGTTTCATGGATCCACATTATTTGGATTCATTAAATGAAAACAACAACAACCCTAAACCTTACCGGTATGGGCATTTGGGATGTTTCAGGAATCCCCCAAAATTTCAGGTCAAATTTACCAATTTTACCAATTTTTTAGGCACCCACCATTCTACTCACAACAATGCTGTGTAGTAGTTAATATTATCTGCATGTTACAGTTTTTAGGCACCCACCATCCTACTCACAACAATGCTGTGTAGTAGTTAATATTATCTGCATGTTACAGTTTAGGGAGAAGTCGAAACATGATGGTGGATATAGAGCAGTTGTTGCCAAAGTGGGTGGTACTATCCCTGAGGGTGGTAGGATGATCTAGGAAGGTACTAAGGGCAACAGGGAGGCCTTGAGGTGAGCCTTTTCAATTGTATTGTTTACTTATTTATGATTGACCATGCTATGGTACCATTGTACAAAAAAATGGCTCATCAAGTTTCTGTCACTGCATGGTGTTGAAACTAGTAGAAACTATCTAGTAGAAACTATCAGAATTTTTAATAAACATGCCACCAGAGCTCTAGTCAAACCAGTATACAATACACTGAGAAACTGCCATCACTGCATGAGTTTTTGGTTCTTTGTCAAGTTTTGGTTGATAAGCTCATAACATAATAGTATTGATTGTGCTATTTATTTTCCTTGGCTCTTGGTTACTTTACCTGTTGATTATGAAGTGTGCTTTTTAACTATACATGCTATTTTTGCCATAGTCTATCCAATATTAATATTTCTATGCTGTATTAGAATTTGGTAAAATACCTTTGGTTTTAATTGTCTATAACGACTGGTTACATTTCTTTCCTTTAGCAGAAATTTCTCAGCTATATACTATATCATTTAATTTCCATAAATGCTGTTATAATGTAATAATAGTATGTTTATTTGCTATGTGTGACATTTGCTTCTGTCTTTACTTCTATCAAACATTTCAATGTATTATCCAGTATCCAGGGTTTTGTGGCCGTTTTTTTATGTGTGTGTGTTTTCAAACAATGAAACAAAATTCCCAGTCAAGCATTATTTTATGGAGGAATGAATTTTATAAAATGTCTTAATTTTCCCCAAATTATTCCTCCCATTTATATGTTCATAGCATAACTTGACAATTGATTACCAGAATTTTTATTATTATTATTCTAATTTTTCCCTCAACTACCCAAATTTTTCATCTTAACCTCCAAGTAAAACCTGGCTATCCTTTCAAAAAAGAAGACTTTGAATAAGACATAGGGAAGCTGGTATCACTTCATCAAATTGCATTAAGAATTTACTGAACCCTGAAGTAGTTACTAAATGTGGTATCTAAGATTCTTGCTAAATGACTATCAGACTTTGAAAAGCTTGTATCACTGGATGAAGTTCATTAATTTCGGTGAATAAATTAAACTACAAAGTTTTAATTGGATTTTGAATAAATGTGCAATTAATTGTTACTGTTTTCAATTTTATTGTTATTATCTTCCTTACTTGGTCATGTAAACCTCTATTCTGAATAACGATTTTTGTAGGATCAGGTAGGGGGCACAGGACATGAATTTTTTGAACCAAGGAGGAAGTGGCCTAAAAATACTTGGGAACCTATTGCCTACAATATTCTTGTCTGACCAGAAGTTTTGAACTTCAGATCATAATAGACATTCTTGTAGCCCCTATGGTACTCAAGCTCTTCAGTATCAGGGCTTTAAATTTGAAAAATAATGTCAACACTTTAAAAAAACATAAAAAAGTATGATATGCTCAAAGAACTTAAGCCTCTGGAACAGTAGGATGAGAAAATGTACAGCAACATCATGGCTTATTAACATTTAACAGAGTTTCAGCAAGGGCAAATAAAAGGCTATTCAATAAAACACATCTAAATATCATAATAAAACAATATAATAATAAAAATATAATAAAATAAATATAATAATAAAAATATAAATAACAATATAATAACATAAATATAATAACAAAACAATAAAACACATCTTAATATATAGGGAATAAAAATCAGAGAGAAAGTGGCAAACTATTGAATAAGTATACTATCTTCTCAGTTAAAACCACTGGGAGACAAAATGTGAACTCTGTATCTAGACAAGATTTGTTTGTGTGTGTGTTTGTGTGTGTGTGTGTGTGTGTGTGTGTGTGTGTGTGTGTTCAAATAATTCAAACAGATCTTCAGATTTTCATACTGTCTCTGCAGGAAATAGCTCGAGATCAATGGGGAAAGGGGAACAGCAAGCCCGAACTATGCAGTCTCACGTTGCTTCCTATTCGTTTTTGTAATGTTCACAGATGTTTCTGAATGCACCCAGATTACAGCTGATTTATATTCACTCTGTACTTTGTAAATAGTCTACTGACAATGAGTGACGTGTCACAGAAGGATACACTGGTGTTCGGAAATGAGACTGCATTTCCTGCTCAGAGATCAGAACAAAAAACAAATATGTTAAGAACAAAGCAGTTAAAATCAAACACTCTCTGAAATGGCTTGCTGTGGAATTATTCTGCAAGTTTATAACTGGAATCAGAAGGCATTACTAGCTAGCTTTCAAGTAATTCTTAGCACTTTGATGAAACAAGGAAGTTGTCAGAAAGGTATCCCAGGGAATTTGGGAGGGACAATTTTTCTAATCTCTTCCTAAGTAGTTTGCAGCAGTTACTGCTCAGATAAAAAGTGGGATTACTCTGGATGAAAATGGGTGATAGAGAAAAGATGATTGATTGATGAATTTTTAATTTCTCTGTGTAAAATGTGAAGGTAATAAAGTAAGACCTGTCTTTAATTCCATTGAGGTGTTATTTTAATTGTTCCTGTGTGAAGGATGAATGTGTGGGATAATAGATTATACTTTTTGAAAAGCTCTCTCTGTCTCATTGGGATTCAACCACACTTAGTTTCAATAATGAAGCTGCAGATGTAAAGTTATCAAATGTACAGTGGAATGGCAGTGTTTATCCTATTGATCTGATAGATATCCAACAGTTGTACAGTTCATTAGGCAGAATGTACACAACGTGATCCACTATGCTGGTCGCAGCCCAAAAACCATTTTTGTGAGTTCTTGACATTCCTCTTCTCCGCTTCAGTTCCAGGAAGACGAAAGAAATAGGAAGTTTCTTAAACTTCTGTTGACTTCTTAATATGGATGGTGTACTGTTTTCAGCTTGATAAGTAAACAACTGCATTAATCTACAAAATAAGTGAGGGTGACTGGTGGAGAAAGTGTAGCTTCAAAACTGTTACTGGGACAAGCAGCCCAACGCACAGCCGCAGGCAGCCAGGGATAGCACTGCTGCCATGCCGCCACCTCCAGAGAGCTTTCCAATAGTGTGCGGAGGCAGAAAAACCAACCTCCACACATTGCTGGAAAGCCCTCCATAGGGCTTAATGGACTTACACTACTCAAGTGGGTAGTATAAGTCCAAGCCCCTGTCCGTGGGGTAACTGGCAGTAAACCTGTGGTGTAACCTGACTGTTACATCCCCAGGCATGCTACCAGCACACCCCTTCACCTGGACCTGGGGGTGGTGGTTAGAGAAGAGGTGTGTTCTGTTTTTGTTTGTTTTGTTTTTTGAGTATTGGCTAATTGCTTTTATCAGTTAATTGTTTTTAGGTATGTTTTAGGAAATTCTTATGGGGATTCCAGTAGTTTTTATATGGACATGTTTTTATTGCAATGCAGGAAACATTTTTAGATTGTTGTAGCCTGCCCTGTGATGTACTTGAAGGGTGGGATAGAAATCAACTAAATAAAAATAAAGTAGTTGGTTACAAGGACTGATATTCTGAGGATTGGATATTCTGATGGGAGGACTTGAATGCTGCCATGTATATGAAGAACATCCAGTGGGTCCTATAATCTAGAATAAAAATACACCTATGGGCGATTCCGCACACAAGTAAAATAGGTTCGACCCAGTTCCCTGAGAAGGGTACTAACCTAGGTCGAAGCCATTGTTGTTCCCCACTGCAACCAGCTTGATCCCAGCTCGGAGGGTGGGATCATCCTGTGCCTCTTCACCGATCCATTCCGATTAGCTACTGTTCTATGGCCATGTTCCGTCTATCCCCACACACATTATTAAAAAAACTGCCACAGGAATGGAGGGACGAAGGTGGTGTTTTTTGATTGGCTGCTTACATTGGTACGCGGAAATTGTGCGCCTTTTGTGCGACCAGCCATCACTTCGAACACAAGAAAGAAAAGGGGGGAAAAATTAGGTGCGATTTTAGCCGCGGCGGTTCTCCAGCTGTACGCATGCCCGAAACACTCAGCTGTGATTGGCTGAATGGGGGACTCCTGGCACCAGAGATTTCGCACTTTACTGGAATCGAGCTGAGTTCGAGTGTGGTTCCCTGAAAAAGTAGTAGTTCCCAACTGGAGTCGGAAATTTGACCATTACACGGGGTGAAGCTGGTACAAAACCATGTCGATACCAGTGGTTGTGTGGAGCACTTAGGTCGAACGCAGCTTGAACTTAGGTCGATAACGCAAGTGTGGAATCTACCCTATAGGGCAATAATGGCCTGCCTATACCCAGTGACCTTGTTGGCATGGATGAGACCTCCTCAACCACTCCGCTTTCTCAGATATATAGCATAAATTGGGATTTGTAGGGAGGTTTTTGTTCTTAACTAGAAGAGATTCTGTACATAAAAAGCCCTCTAGATTAGGCTTGATGATTCGGTAAAACTGAATGAGTAACCCCACCTAAAAAGATGGGGTTCAGCTTTTTTCAGGTTTTATTTGGCCTTAAATATAAGCACTGAAAAAACAACAACCCGAGCTGAATACTTAGAAAACCAGATAAGCTGAACCTCTATTTGGCTTATCAGATTTTGGCCATTTGAAGTTTAAAGGAACTTTTCCACAATGGTTAGCTGCTTGAAGTCCCTTTAAACTGGCTTGAATATTTTTACAATGGAGATTTCCCCCTGGAGAATCTCTCCTCCACCTTACTTTCCAAAGCTGGGTGTCTGTTGGGCTTTGTGTTGGGATCTGGGAAGCTGCTTAATGTCCCCCCCCCCCCATTGTTGAAGCAGGGTTTGCCATTGTCAGTCACTCTCGCCTCTCCTTCCCTAGCTGCACCTTGAATGCCCTGTTGGTAACCAATGGAAATTTCTGGGGGGTGTCTGTAGAGGGTGCATTTTTTAAAGGTAGAAACACCAAACTTTCCAAGTGGCTTCAGGAGACCCTTCTGGTAAGAACAACCTGAATTTGTGAATTTTGGTTCAGGGGGTACAATTTTATGCACCCACAAATGGGTAGTCCCCATCTTCCATTAGCAATCATTGGAAACAATAGTAGATGAGGCAGCCTCTTTGAATGTCCATAAAATTAGACACCCTGAACCAAACTTCACCAAACATAGGTGGCCTCATCAAGAGAAACCTCCAAAGCCACTCTGCTAGTTTGGTGCCACTATCTTGAAAAATACCAAACCCCCCAACCAACCCCCCCCAAAAAATTCCCCATTTTTGGGGAAGTTTGACATAGGTGTCAAACTTCCCCCCCAAAAATTCCCCATTTTGGGGGAAGTTTGACATAGGTGTCAAACTTGCAGCCCTCCAGATGTTATGGAGTACAGTTCCCATCATCCCCTGCCAGCATGATGCTGGCAGGGGATGATGGGAACTGTAGTCCATAATATCTGGAGGGCCGCGAATTTGACACCTGTGCTTTAACAGATCCGAATTTTTTCGGGTTTGTTTTAGTTTTCTGAATCAGATGTTCAGGTTTATTAATTTTTTCAATAATTTTAAAACCAGAAAAACCCAAATTTAAATTTTGTTGGGGTTTTTTTCTCAAGCCTACTTGAGATCCCATTGTAACATGGTACAACTCAGTGACTCAGTCCAGAGTTTGGCTGATATCTTTATTCATTAGACAGCTCTCACACTATTCCCTAGACTGGTAAAAGATGCTGATGCGGGTACTACTTTAGCCCTAAATTAGAGCTTTAGCAACCAGAAGTGTTCATTTTCAAAGTGAAGCTTCCAAGCTACCAAATTCCTCTCTAGCCTGGGTGTTAAATTTAAACCAGAGAAGAATTCTACCCTCCCTTCACTTCTCTTTCGCTACTCCCCAGCCTATTTCTATTGTAATAGGAAATGGTAATGCTTTTGAAGGGTAGGAAAATACTTACAATATCTCGTTCTTTTTCTCTTCCCACCCAAGTAGCTGGAACTCACTAGTTTCTATAGATTGGACACTTGTCCTTCAAAACCATAAGCACCTGGAAAAACTTGTGCCATCAGGATAATATTTTTGTTTAACTTTCTAAATTCAAAATAATACTATGGAGTGCTTGGTAACTCACTAATTGTGTTATTCTGTACTGGATTTATGTTAGATTTTTATTTCTTTCTGTTAATTTGATTCTCGACTTTTCATTGAAGGTGACAAAAATAAATGACTAAACTGCCAATGGCTGTGATTATGTCAAATTTTGTAACGAAAGCAAAGCTGATTCTGTTCCATGCTTAGATGGAAGAACATCTACAAGAAAGTGAGTCTACAGAGTATGTACACAAAACTGATAACCAATTTTCATCTTTTGCAGTACTTGCATTCTGATTACTATGTATTTCTACATAAGGAATAAGAGAAAATGTTTACACAATATCAGTAGTAATATTTTATCATGCAAGTTTAGTGAAACTTCAAGTCCACAATATATTTTCATGTTTCTGCATTTGCATGATGTTATATGTTCAGCATTCGTACAATGCATAGCCTTTTATTAACAAAGTTGATGATCAAGTTGACGGACACAAAAGACAGAAGCCAGGCCCCTACAAGGCTTATTCTCTGACCATTCATGACCAGGCTTACGAGCATAAATGAAAATAAATTTTGCAGAACTTGCTGATTTGATTTGAATATGTCCATATCATTTTTCCCTTCAGAGAAACAACTTATTTCCTGTTTCTTGACAATACTGTTTTCCCTTAACAAGTAGAATAGAACATGAATTAGGTTTATATGGTATATAAATGGGATGCATGTGTGTCTGTTGAGTACTATTCAGCTCTTCATCAGAAGAATTTTAAATCCAAAGATGAAGTAGTCTCAGGTTACTCAGTTTCACATAGTTCAGCAAACAATGAGCTCCATGAAACTGAACAATTTTGGACTAGTTTATCCTTGGTCTTAACTCAATTAATTTATTCTCGTAATAAATCTGCATTTGAATTTAGATATTAACCATATTTATTTTTTCCATTTGTTTCCACAATTGCTTGGTAAAATAAGTTATATTGCTAACTTAGCCCAACAGGAAACTTTGGTCAATACATAGCTGCTTAGCCATAGCCACACAAAAATTAGAAAACACTTCACAGATTTGAACCCACAGCTCTCAGCCTCAAGGCCTTCGTGCTGCAGCTGCAGCTACAGGCATTTTAAATCATATATCAGGCAAAAACAAGTTCTTTTTTTAATGACCTAGTAAGGTTTATATTTGACATATTTTTGTCTTTGGTCTGGTATATTCTTAGACCATGATGAGGAAAATAACTTCACATCTTATGAAGACATGTTGCTTTGTGCTTCCTTCAGTTCCACATAAACAGACCATTGTAAAATAGAATGTACAAATAATACATAATTTATTTTGATTTTTCTTGCTCTGCAATGTGATAGGCAATTAAACTTTCTACTGTAGGTGGGGGACATCTCAGATGGGTGTCTTCTCCACCAATAGCAAGGAGGCAGGAAATCGTCATCAAATTAGCCGTGTCACTTCCTGTCTTCCAAGGCCATATTTGTTCAGTATTTTTTCCTGCCTAGCAGGGAGTGCTGTAGTGTTGGGAGAATCCTTGGTAGATAGCGTGTGTGTGTGTGTACATGCGATTGTTGTTTGACGCAGCAATACATTCATAAAGGAAGGAAATGCTGCTGTGGCACTTCACCAAAGCCTGGACAGGCAAGCGCCCACAGCCGAACCCATGCGGAAGGCGTTAAAAGCGGGTGATGCGTTTTCCCGTAGCACTTTTGATCGCCATGTGGCCAAACCAAGATGGCGTCGGGCTCTTTCACTCTCCTCCAGCGCCAGGACTTACATGGTCGGCTGACTGAAGGAACCCAGCCAAGGCGAGAGCGCCAAACCACGCCACTCAGCGGGCGGCCCTCCCAGCGGGGAGGCCGAGGAGGCCCGTCTGCCCGGCAGCTGACGGGGCCCCGGCCCCATGGCGCTTCCGCCCGCCAGCCCTTCCCGGCCGGACCCTCACTGGACCTGAGGGCGCACAGCCCCAAAGAAACCGGCGAAGGGAAGGCAGCAGGATGCTGGCGGAGGGCCCTCAACGCCCCAAAAAAGCAAAGAAGAAGCTGCAGGGGAGCTTGGCGCCTTCGGTGCGCGGACCATTGGCGTAGCTCCCAGACCGGATCCTCTACGTTGAGGATCGGTGCTGTGTCAACCCACGAACACCCCACCCCGGAGGCGTGAAACGCTGATCTTCGCTAATGTGATTACCGGGCCCCGAACCTTGAGCAGTGGGGAGGAGAAGCGTCCAGAGCGGCGGATAAACTATGCGCCAATCTCAGGTGAAGTCACTAGCGGCTGACATTGCTTATTTCATTCTGTGGCAGCTACCTGCATTCACGCAAATGCTCAGAAGAACAAACTGACAAAGCTGGGCGGTAGAAAGCAGCGAGCTGCTTGGTAAACCTGAGCCTCTTCCTTCCCTACCAGAGCCACTAGCCTGCCCTGCGCGGGAACGCTGGCTTCTGCTCACTATAGAAACCCCCCTTGCTGCCTTGCCCACAAGGGCCGAAAGAGGGAGATAGGGAAGAGGGATGATGGGGGCAGGATTCTCAGACACTGAAAAAGAACCGACCACGTTGAAAAGCCAGAATTATCCCGCGGTTCTTCTAACAGGAGGGACATTACCAATCCCTACTGCAAACCCATCTAAGGACTTTCCGAGGACAGAATCCAGATTATTTTTTCCCCAAGATGCTGGAACACTAAAACTGTTTTCCAGTTCCAAAATACTTTGTCCAAAGCACTTCAGCCTTGAATATGGCACCGCGGGTAGGAAGGGACTTTTAACAGCTTAAAAAAAAAGTTTACCTTTTGCCACAGCAATTCCATACTATGTTGAAAGGGGTCCCAGCAGTGGAAACCCCTATTGCAGTTCTGCACTCTGGAGCATTGGTAGGCAAAGAAGGGGAAAGTAATGGCAAAGGACCCATGAACCAAACGAAAGAGACCTTGCTTTACACACACCAGTGAAGGCGGCTCTTCTGGAGTCCCCGATTGGCTGGCCCACACACACGGAATTAAGAGCACTCCCCCAGCATCTACAGTGGCCAAGGAGCCACTGCCAGCCTGGACTAAGAGAATTTGAGTACATGATCCCAGCAAGAGAACACTGCTGATGAGAGAAGGCATTAAGCGGGTTGCTCATTGCTACTTTGTAGCCATTCTTGCGGACGCCACACTTGATGCAGTGCCATGACAGCTAGAACCATAGTGTCCAATATGCTAACTAGAGCAACACCTGGCCAATCATTATGGCAGGCAGATGCCACAAGCCAAAGAATGCAGCAACCTATTCTTATTATGGAATAAGAAGTCTCCGACGAAGATTTAGAACAATTTACTCATCAAACCAGAGAATCAGAAGAAACAATGCCAAAATCGGTTAGGCAAGATCGTGCGTCAGCTTCAGCAAGATTGGGCTCCACGCCAGCAGCATTCAGAACACACCTGGCCGCTCCCCAGATTTACTAGGGACAACAGCTGCAAGTCATGGCAGAACCAGTCTTCCTTTCGCGACAAAAACTCATTCCCGCTGCCTTTCAAAACAAAGGGGAAGGGGCTAAGCCAGACAAAATAATAAACAATGACCTACCGGTAGCTCCAGTTGGGAAACCTTGCCAAAATTTTCGGCAACCTGTAGGGAGTCCACATAGTTCAGTGGACAACAGAGTTGATAGAGTCGAGGTTGCGTAATAGAATTCTTCAGAATTCCGTCCCACTGTTTCCCTCACCATTATCCTCAAACCCTTTAAAGCCAAAAAACTCGGTAGAAACGGTTTCACATCTTCTACTGAAGTCCAGGCGGTAGAGCGGTTCCTCTCAGGAGAAATCCTTAGGGACCCTATTCTCTAGCTTTCTTTTGTGTCCCAAAGCCCGATATGGGAAATCAGAGCAGTGCAAACCTCGGTTTGTCCAACAAGTTTATCCATTACCAAATTCAAATATGGACTCCCTCCAGTCCATCACGCATGATAGCCCTGAGACACAGGGAGTTCCTCCGCCACCGTTGGACCTGAGGGAAGCCTAACACACATCCCATCAATCCAGCACACAAAAATTCCGCTCAAGGTTCACGGTAGAGATACCCCACTACCTAGTGCAGGGCCTTGCTATTCCGGTTATACGACCCCCAGAACAATCTCAAAGGTACTCCTGGGCCCCATTATCCAACTCAGGAGAAGGGTTATGGGACGAATACATCGCTACATAGATGACCTGTCTGGGTCTCAGGTCTGGGACTGAACAAGGATCTCCAAGACGTTGTCAGAGTACAACCAAGTACTTCAAGACCTCTACGGGCTCTCTTAACACATTGGGAGAAAAACTCCCTAGCCCCAACTCAGAGAACTAGGACATCTGGGAAGCGATTATAGATACCACATCAAAATGCCCTATCCATTTCCACTGGGTAAAAAATTCTCAAAATACAAAAACTGTCAAACAAAATTCTAGTCACGCCGACCAACTCTACTTTGGTTGTGGGGACCACCACTAGACCTGCTCATCTCAGTCATAGACCTCAACCAATGGAGCACGTACATACCGAACCACTGTGGCTATTCTTAAGACCGTTCCAGCTAGATATCATTCTGAAAAAAGACAAAAAACTTTTTACCACCACCTAACCCGCACTTGGGTCAGAGAAAGCCTCAAATGGTGGACTAACATAAACAACCTAAAGAGGAAAAATGCTACCCCCCGCGATGACGGACCTGGGATGTTCACAGATGGGATCTCAGGGTTCACAGGCGGCCGTTAAAGCAAAATTCGGTCCAAGACACCTATGGACAAAAAAAAAAAAAAGAAGAAGCCTTACTTCCCATCGAAAGTATTGCTGGAAATAGCGGGCAAAGTGTTCACTGGCCTTACAACACTTCCACACACAGAAGTCCAAACATCAACACACCTGATAATCCGGGGCGGAGCAACATCTCGACCAAGATGTATATAAACAATCAGGGGGGGCTTCAGAGATCCCCAAGATTACACAAAGAAGCCAAAAGTTCTCAACTGGTCGAAAATACACCTGACCAATGACCGTCCCAAGCCCAGACACGACTAGGGGAATAAAACAAGCGACTAAGGCCTTCTTGGTTGAGCGGACAGCAACCATACAATAGGTGAATGGAGACTCAATCCAATGATTTTCCAGGACATCTACCTACAATTCAGCCATATTATTAAAATGGATCTGTTAGCTCCAGTGGACAACGCTCAGCTACCCAAATTAGCCATGAAGTAACACAGAGTTTGCCATCGCTGCGCCTTAGCCCGCTCCAACTGCTACGCCTTCCCATCCAATCCCCTTGATTCCGCCTCTGCAAAAAATCGGTTTGGAGAAGCTCAAGGTCGATGCTTATCCGGCATACAATGGCCCCGAAGTCCGTGGTACTCCATGGTACTAAGTAATGTCCACCCGTCAACCCGCTGACTCTGCGATAGTTCCAGACATATTAACACCTGCAGGGCCCATAGCCCATCCAGACCCAGGATGGCTCAGGTTGACAGCCGTGGAGTGGGAGCGAGGAGAAAACTGAGACAAAGAGACTGCTCAATGAGTATTACGAGGAGGGACCATTATATGGCAACACAAGATGCCATCCACGGTCAACATCTATAATGCAATCCCTGGAGGAGGGACATTAGTTAGATGATGGTATCAAGCACGAGGAATGGGCTGGAAACCCTCTGGAAGTAACATCCTGAATTTTTTTTTTCTCCAAAGGGACGATAGGGGACGATTATTCCACATGCAAGATAAATTTCTTTTGAAATTAAACTCTCCCAACCGCCAGGTAATACACCCGGTTCCCCCATGGCTGCAGGTAGTATTAACATCACTAACAAATCACCATTTGAACCCGATCCAAACCATCCCGATTGCTGATGGGTTACATAGCTTCTATTCCCGCCTTGCTATCACATTCATTGCGGTCTAGATCAGGGGTATTAAAAGCGTTATCAGTCAATGCCAAGTTATCCCACAGTCTTTAAAACGGAGAATTCGGATTACTCTCTTGGACCGTCATTCATCCCTAAGTATATTCCCAAATTCCATCTTCCAACAAAAGAATTATGGTGCCAAAATTCATGCCTTCTAAATCCCTCTCACCCCAAGGCGGACCTGGCATACTCTGGGCGTCAGGAAAAAAAAAAACCTTCATAATCAGGACGGAATAGCATCCATAGAAGCGGAGCTCTATCCATTAATGTTAGCCCCAATGTGGGCGCTCCAATGTCAACAATGACCTTTAGCACAACTCACAAGCTACAATCATCGAAGCATTTAAATGCGAAGCCTCCGTTACGCAATACCTCTGGGTATTCGACACTCTATGCATGGCCAGCGACCAATAGCTGACCTTCCGCCCAATAGAGCATCAATTAGAGCAGATCTGCAAGGCCATGAGCCGCAGTCATCCAGCTCATCCTTTATCAGACATTATAAAATGAATTCTCTGGCAGCTTAACTGAGATGGCCTTTGGCCGCATGAGGTGCTAGAACATATCCTTCGAGGTTGTGGATTATTACACCCTAATAGGGGACCTGCTTGGCAGGAGGTCCCATCCTGAGATGTCCCCACCTACAGTAAGAAGGGTCCATTAGAATACTTACTGTGAAGAGGTCTTTCTACTGGTAGCAGGTGGGGGACATCTACGACCCCCCCCCTAGTCCTTATTAAACCCGATGCCTTGTACATAGTTTGATTGTTGAGATTAGCACACACGAGGAGGCCTCTGATACTTATTTCATTTATCAATCCAACTTTTTTGGATTGTTTGATAATGTCATGAGTCAGGTCACTTCAGGGAAATGGTTTACCGCGGACTGCTAGGTCCTTAGGGATACTGAACAAATATGGCCTTGGAAGACAGAGGAAGTAATACGACTAATTTGATGACGATTTCCTGCCTCCTTGCTATTGGTGGAAAGACACCCATCTAGAGGATGTCCCCTTACCTGATGTAGAAAGACCCTTCTGAGTAAGTATTCAATGGACCTTCTACTGTAGGTGGGGACATCTCGAGATGGGTGTCTTCTCACCAATAGCAAGGAAGGCAGGAAATAGATCATCAAATTAGCCCGTGTCACTTCCTGTCTTCCAAGGCCATATTTGTTCAGTATTTTTTTTTCCTGCCTAGCAGGGGGTACTGTAGTGTTTAGGAGGCTCCTTGTTAGATAGCGTGTGTGTGTGTGTACATGCGGTTATTGTTTGGCAGCAATACGAACACAAAGGAAGGAAATAACAACAGCCTTCACCAAAGCCTGGACAGGCAAGCACAGCCGAACATGAGGAAGGCGTTAAAAGCGGAACGATGCGTTTTCCGCCCTTTTGATGCGTAGCCAAACCAAGATGGCGTCGGGCTCTTTCACTCCTCAGCCAGGACAGCCAGATCGTGGCTGAAGAACCCGGCCAAGGAAGAGCGCAAACGCGCCATCAGCGGGCGGCCCCTCAGCGGGAGGCGAGCCATCTGCCGGCAGCGCCCGGGCAAGGGCCCCATGGCGCTTCCGCCAGCGCCCTTCCGGCGGGCCCCTCACTGGACCTGAGGGCCTTTAGCCCAAAGAAAGCAGCAGCAGGATGCGCGGAGGCCCTCGCGCCCCAAAAAAGCAAAGAAGAAGCTGCGGGGAGCTTGGCGCCTTCAGAGCGCTGACCATTGTAGTAGCTCGGGTAGTTCCTCTACGTTAGGATCAGTGCTGTGTCAATACCGAACACCCCACCCCAGAAGCCGGTGATCTTCAACAACAGGTACGGGGCCCCGGGCAAACAGTGGAGGAGAAGCGTCGGAGCAGCGGATAAACTATGCGCCAATCTCAGGTGAAGTCACTAGGCGACATTTCATTCTGGCAGCGGCCTGCATTCACGCAAATGCTCAGAAGAACAAACTGACAAAGCTGGGCGATAGAGAGCAGCGAGCTGCTTTAAACCAGAGCCTCTTCCTTCCCTACCAGAGCCATAACCTGCTCTGCGCGGGAACGCGGCTGCGGCTCACTATAGAAACCCCCCTTGCCTTACAAGGGGCGAAAGAGAATGGGGAAGAGGGATGAGGGGCCAGGATTCTCGAACACTGAAGAACGACGTTGAAAAACCAGAATTATCCCCACGGTTCTTCTAACAGGAGGACATTACCAATCCTGCTAATGCCATCTAAGGTTTCGAGACAGAATCAGATTATTTTTTCCCCAAGATGCTGGAACACTAAACTGTTTTCAGTTCCGAATACTTTGTCAAAAGCATTCAGCCTTGAATGGCACCGCGGGTAGGAAGGACTTCCCACAGCTTACACAAAAAGTTTACCTTTTGCCACAGCAATTCCATACTATGTTGAGGTCCCAGCGGTGGAAGCCCCTATTGCAGTTCTGCACTCTGGGCATTATTTGGCAAAGAAGGGGAAAGTAATATTAAAGGAGCCAGCTAGACGAAAGACCGCTACCAGTGGTGACTCTTCGGTCCACGATTGGCTAGCGCGATTAAGAGCACTTTCCCCAGCATCTACAGTGGCCAGAGCCACTATAGCCTGGACTAAGAGAATTTGGTACATGATCCCGGCAAGAGAACACTGCTGATGAGAGAAGGCATTAAGCGGGTGCTCATTGTAGCGCTTCGTGCGGACGCCACACTTGATGCAATTGCATGACTCGCTAGAACCATGGCGTCCAATATGCTAGCTGAAGCAACACCTGGCTCATGCATGGCGAGCAGATACCCAAGCCAAGAATGCGGCAGCCTATTCTTATTAGCGGAGACCAAGTCTCCGGCAAAGATTAGAACAGGTACTCATCAAACCAGAGAATCAGAAGAAAGCATGCAAAATCGGTTAGGCAAGATCGTCGTCAACCAGCAAGGTGGGCTCCACGCCAGCACATTCAGAACACCTATCGGCTCCCCAGATTTACTGAGGATAACAGCTGCAAGTCTTAGCAGAACCAGTCTTCCTTCGTGAAACTCATTCCGCTGCCTTTCAAAACAAGGGAAGGGCCTAAGCCGAACAAAATAAAAAACAATGACCTACCGGCAACTCCGGTGGGGAAACCTTGCCAAAATTTTCAGCAGCCTGGCAAAGGTCACATAGTTCAGTGGACAACAGAGTTGATAGAGTCGGGGTTGCGTAATAGAATTCTTCAGAATTCCGTCCCACTGTTCCCTCACCGGCTATCCTCAAACCGCTGAAAGCCAAAACTCATTAGAAGCAGTTTCACATCTTCTACTGAGATCCAGTAGAGCGGTTCCTCCCAGGAGAAATCCTTAGGGACCTATTCTCACTTTTTCTTTACTGTCCCAAAGCGAAATGGGAGATCAGAGCAGTGTTAAACCTCGGTTTGTCAACAAGTTTATCCGGCTACAAAATTCAAAATGGACTCCCTCCAGTCCATCACGGTGATAGCCCTGAGACACAGGGAGTTCCTCCGCCACCGTTGGACCTGAGGAAGCCTAACGCATCGTAATCCGGCGCACAAAAATTCCTCCCAGGTTCACAGTAGGGAATGCCCACTACCAGTGCAGACCTTGCTGTTGGACTATGCGGCCCCCAGAACAATCTCAAAGGTACTCTGGGCCCATTATCCAACTCAGGGGAGGAAGGGACGAATACATCGCTACTTAGATGACCTGCTAATCAGGTCTGGGACTGAACAAGGATCTCCAAGGCGTTGTCAGAGTACAACAAGTACTTCAAGACTACGGGCTCTTAACACATTGGGAAAAAGCTCCCTCGCCCCAACTCAGGGAACTAGAACATCTAGGAAGCGATTATAGATACCACATCAAAATGCCTATCCATTTCCACTGGTAAAAAATTCTCAAAATACAAAAACTGTCAAACAAAATTCTAGTCACGCCGACCAACTCTATTACAGTTGGCGAGCCTACCTAAACCTGCTCATCTCAGTCATAGACCTCAACCAATGGGCGGCTGTACCGAACAAAGCTGTTCTTAAGACCGTTCCAGCTAGATATCATTCTGAAAAAAGACAAAACTTTTACCTAACCCGCGCGGGTCAGAGAAAGCCTCAAATGGTGGACTAACATAAACAACCTAAAGAGGAAATGCTGCCCCCCGCGACAACAGACCTCAGATCTTCACAGATGGTCTCTCAGGGTGAAGGCGGCCGTTAAAGCAAAATTAGGTCCAAGGCACCTGGACAAAAAAAAAAAAAAGAAGAAAACATACCCATCAATGTGCTGGGAAAGACAAAGTGTTCACAAGCCTAACACTTCCACACACAGAAGTCCAAACATCAACACCTGATAATCCAGGACAGACAACATCTCGACCAAGATGTATATAAACAATCAGGGGGGGCTTCAAGATCCCCAAGATTACACAAAGAAGCCTAAAGTTCTCAACTGGTGAAAATACACCTGACCAATGACCGTCCCAAGCCCGTACATTAGGAATAAACAAGCGACAAGGCAGACTGGTTGAGCAGACAGCAAATACAATAGGTGAATGGAGACTCAATCCAGCTGATTTTCCAGGACATCTGCCTGCAATTCAGCCAGCCAAAAAATGGATCTGTTAACTCCAGTGGACAACGCTCAGCTACCCAAAAGTGCATGAAGTAACACAGGGGTTGCCATCGCAGCGCCTTGGCCGCCAACTGCTACGCCTTCCCTCCAATCCCCTTGATTCCTCTTGCAAAAAATGGGACTGGAGAAGCTCAGGTCATTCTTATCCGGCGCCACAATGGCCCCGAAGTCCGTGGTACTCCATGGTACTAGAAATGTCCACCCGTCAACCCATGACTCTGCGATAGTTCAGACATATTAACCTGCAGGGCCTTAGCCCATCAGACCCAGGATGGCTCAGGTTGACAGCCGTGGAGTGGGAGCGAGGAGAAACTGAACAAAGGGCTACTCGATGAGTGATACCGGACCATTGGCGGCACAAAGGGCCATCCCGCGGTCAGCATCTATAATTAAATCTGGAGGAGGGACATTGGTTAGATGATGGTATCAACCGCGAGGAATGGACGAGGCTCCCTCTATAGGTAACATCTAGATTTTTTTTTTTCTCCAAAGGGTTTTGATAGGGGACGATTAATCACCTTAAAAGACAAATTTATTTTGAGGAGTAAACTCTCCCAACCGCCCGGTAATACACGGTTCCCCATGGCGGCTGCAGTATTAACATCACTAGCAAATCACCATTTGAACCAGTCAAACCATCCCGACTGCTGATGGGTGCCATGGCTATTCCCACTTGCTATCACATGCATTGCGCGAGATCACCGGTATTAAAAGCGTTATCAGTCAGTTCAGAAGTTATCCACAGTCTTTAAAAGTGAAAATTCGGATTACTCTTGGACCGTCATTCATCCTAAAGTATATTCCCAAATTCCATCTTCAACCAAAAGAATTATAGTGCCAAAATTCATGCCTAATCCCTCTCACCCCAGGCGAATTCTGGCATACTCTGTAGATCAGGCTAAAAGCCTTCATAATCGGGACCAGAATATATCCATAGAAGCGGAGCTCTATCCGTTAATGTTAGCCCCAATGTAGGCTCGAATGTCAACAGCGGCCTTTAGCACAACTCTGAAATACAATCATCGAAGCATTTAAATGGAAGCCGCCGTTACGCAATACCTGCGTATTCGCGCTCCATGCATAGCGACAACCAATAGGCCTTCGCAATAGAGCATCAGTGGAGCAGATCTGCAAGGCAGAGCCGCAGTCATCCAGCTCATCCTTTATCAGACATTATAAAATGATTCTCTGGCAGCTTAACTGAGATGGCTGGCCATGAGTGCTAGAACATATCATAGGGATTGGACCCACCCTAATAGGGGACCTGCTTGGGGAGGTCCATCCTGAGATGTCCCCACCTACAGTAAGAAGGGTCCATTAGAATACTTACTGTGAAGGGTCTTTCTACTGGTAAAGGGGGACATCTCGACCCCCCCCCTGGATCATATTAAACCCGATGCCTTGTACATAGTTTGATTGTTGATTAGCTGCGAGGAGGCCTCGATGCCCATTTCGTGCCATCAATTAGCTTTTTTGGATTGTTTAGTAATGTCATGAATCAGATCCTTGAAATGGTTACCGCGGACTGCTGGTCATAAGGATACTGAACAAATATGGCCTTGGAAGACAGGAAGTGACACGGCTAATTTGATGACGATTTCCTGCCTCCTTGCTATTGGTGGAGAAGACACCCATCTGAGATGTCCCCCTTACCTACAGTAGAAAGACCCTTCACAGTAAGTATTCAATGGACCCTTTCCTAGTCTCACTGGCAAAACCAGATGAAGTCAACAACTGGTTTGACAACAGGCCTCATTAGGTTACACTGCATCTTCTGTTAATTTAGAAGAAGAGTTTGGATTTATATCCCCCCTTTCTCTCCTGTAGGAGACTTAAAGGGGCTTACAATCTCCTTGCCCTTCCCCCCTCACAACAAACACCCTGTGAGGTAGGTGGGGCTGAGAGAGCTCCAAGAAGCTGTGACTAGCCCAAGGTCACCCAGCTGGCATGTGTGGAAGTGTACAGGCTAATCTGAATTCCCCGATAAGCCTCCACAGCTCAGGTGGCAGAGCTGGGAATCAAACCCGGTTCCTCCAGATTAGATACATGAGCTCTTAACCTCCAACGCCACTGCTGCTCCTTTACTGAGCAAGATGTAAGGCTAACTGGAAAGGATTTGTGAAATGAGCCTCACTAAAGTTCAGAATCCCCCTTCCCCTGAGCCTGTCACAAACTGCCACTTTAATCATGAAAGGAGGTTATTAACAACTCAACTTGAGATAAAATCTTTGTTTCATGTTTCACAGTTTACAATATGAATCTCTGCTTGAATATCAAAAGAGCATCACTAGCATCAAAGATGGTTCTCGAACCCCAGATCATCAAGAAGCTGATACAAAAGGTAACAGGTTTTCCTTGACAATTAAATGCAGAGCACATCGCAGTTCTAGCATAATTCATGAAACTTTAGGATCAGGAAATACAGATATTCAGATTATTTGGACTGTAACAATTCACGCTATTTTGTATGTGCATTCCAAACACATAGTAACAAATGAAAGTAAAGCTAATGATCCAGAATTTCATATTCTCTCTGATATGTAGGGGTTTGATTTACAGACCTGCCAAGTAGGTGATTCTCTGTACAGTCACAGCTCTTTCTACTAATTCCTAAAATGTGGTTAGGTGGCAACATAGCAGGAGAGCTCAAGCTAGTAATTGCATTTTTAAAAGCCTGTTTGCAATTTCCTATTCTTACACTGGTTGACAGTAAACCTTTCTTACTCTTCCACTGATAAATCTGCACTTGCCATCCTTCCCTGCAGGGGTATATTTGCTTCTATCCACAAAGTGAAAGTGGCTTCCGTTGCAGACCCCTGTCAATCTGTAATTTCCTATGGCAACTTTTCATGGGAGACGAGTTGACTGTTTCTCAACCAAATGAGTACTCTTTGTCCTGTTTCAAGCAAACTGGGCCAAGGGGATGAGTTCTGTGAGCCCCGGAACAAGGCAACCACAGCCACAATAACTGTGCTTTCGTTATTTATTTTGGAAGATTTTCTGGGTGGGCTAAAGTGGTGGTTTTTCAAACAAATGGAATGAGTTCTTCCTCTCTTATAAAGTTTTCAGGAAATTGAGATAAGGGGACATTGTGTGAGCTCTTGAACAATGTGCCCCTTTTCCAACCATACGACTTGCCAAAAATAGAAAAAGGAAAAGTTCCACCCCCACAAAGGAGAGAAGGAAAGATAACTATGGTTCTACAAAGGTAATTGGATGGAAATGCTCTGTTCTCCTCCCTTGCAAGGACTGAAAAGGAGAAATCCCATTGGGAAATTAGTAGAATCAAAGAAATACACAAGCTAATGCTGTAGCAGAAATGGATTGGGGTTTTTGTGTGTGTGTGCGGGGTGGGGTGGGTGTCATTACCTAAGGATTTGTGTTACCATTCTGGTAAATTATAGTAATGGCCCAAGCCAGTGTCTGTGTATATCTTCTGTTTGGGAATTGAATCATGCCAACTCCTAGTAGCAGCTGCAACTAGGTGGAAGTAGAACTTTCTGTGTATCTCTTTTTATGTGTGGAACTCTCTTCTTTGCAGGAGTGAACATGGATGTCCTTGTATGTGTAAATGCTTTGAAGCTCTTGTATCTATTGCCAACTTTGGAAGTGGGGCTATGGCTATGTAAGAGAGTGTCTGCTTTTCATGTTAAATTCCTGGTGCGTCCAGTTAAAATGTAAGGTAGCCAGTAATATAAAAGATTCCTACCTGGGCCCCAGGAGTGCTGCTGTCAGTCAGAGTGTACAATAGTAGAAGTACATGCAGGGTTTTTTTTTCAGATTAAGGATTCAGTGGTGGAACTTTACCATGACTGCTGGTTTTTGGACACAATATAGTGGTAACTCTAATCTAAAGACTCTACCCCCCCATGTTTCAATCAAATTGGATCAAGGGATCCAATTCCATAGGCCTCTGAATAAGGTGCTTCAGTCATATTACTTACAGAGGAAAAAGAGAGGAAAGGAAAGAAGAGTGAATCAGAATGGCAGTGATGGCATTATTCCCCATTGGGGTCTTTTTGATCAAGGCTGTAGTGACTCTTTTCAAGCAAATGATTCCAAAATTCAATGAAGCTAATGCTGCTTGTCCATTGAAGTGACCACTGAAGTTTCAAGTGAATTGGGCCAAGTGACCCAATTCTGTGAGTCCCTGAAAAACGTGCCTCCAACCATTCTACTTGTAGCAGGAAAAGGGCCCCTGTCCACAAAGGCAGGATAAGAAACAAGCCCAAACTGCAGCTGTACCTCCACCTTGTTTGCAGAGGCTTGAAGTCACCTTCTCCAGGCTACTGTCTGAGAAATTTAGGGAATCAAAGAAAAATAAGTTATCTGCTACTGCTTTTTTTTAAAAAAATAAAAAAATATTTGTTATACATTTAAATAAAAACACATGCACATATTTTTTAAAAATCAATCCACGTCACGAGAAATATTCTACTTGAGTTTCAGAATAACAGAAAATGTGGGAGACAATTTTGCAATAGATTGAAAACATTCATAGTGATTTATTGGCTTACACTGCTAGAGTGTGCCTAGGTTTTTCAGGGCTTGCACAGCATCCCCCCGCCCTCATTTTTTTGAGCAGATGTTAAATTAGATGTTCCCAGACTTGTGGGTTTGGATCACATGGCACCTTTCTGCTCAAACTGGAAGCTCTTGCCCTAGTGCCCGTGGTGGTGAGGTGAATATGCTTTGGCACTCCAGGATGTATGGACTACAATTCTCATCCCAGCCCCTACCAGCATGTGCCAATGGTGGTTATGGCTGGCAAAGGAGCTGATAGGAATTGTAATCCATAACTTTAGCCTGGAGTGCCATTAAGAGTCCTCCCTCACTGCCCTAGATGGAAACACAGAAAATAATCCTACAAATGGTCCTTGCTCTGTCAGAATTTGACTATGCCCCGCTTTTTCTTGCATTTTGGCTTTGCACAGAGACCTTAGTGCAAAGATCTTGACAGCAACTGCTCCCTCTCTTCTTCCAATAAAATCTATGTTGTAGTTTCAAATTGACCTGTAATGGCTGCATTAAGTAGTGTGCCTTTAGATTTTTTTTGTACACAAAACACTGGTTAATAGCCGAAATCAGCTTGATTTTGCCTATAGTTCTTGCACCTGTGAAAGCCAATATGAATAATGGATTAGAGATGTCAGGCTAGAATCTAGAAGAGACTAAAGGTTGAAATCCCCACATTTGCTACTATGGAACCCACTCACCCAGTCCACACAATCTCTGCCTAACCTCCCTCAAAGAGTTGTGGTGAGAATAAACTGAAGGACAGAAGAATGATGCATCCTGCTTTGAATCCCCACTGGGAAGAATGTTGGGGGAATGTAAATTAAGTAAATAAATAAATCATGCTTTTCCAAACAGAACTGTAAAACTTCTGTTCCACAATCGCATGGTGGGATACAGCCCTGTATCTTGAATCTGAATATAAACAGTTGTAGATTTTTTTTAATTGTTCAGAATCAAATTCCTTAGTTGTTGATGTTTGTTTATTTTGTACACAGAGTGCCATATAATGAGCTTATGGATCAGTTTTATGCTGCAGTAAGACTAACAGTGGTTTGGCCCAGGGGGGCAGGAAATCTCAATTACTTCCCATACTATCAATTATACTCAGTGAAACTTTGTTACAGCCTAATTGCTCCTGTGGGTCAAAAAGGCCTACAGATGCCTGTTGGGGTTTAAGGCATAATCACTTTTCTCTGACATAGTTGTACCATGAGGGAGAAGTACCGTGTAAACTGCAATGGCATTTCTGCAGCCCTACCTGCTGCTTAAAAGATATAACAGCCCTCATTTGAAATTGTATTTCACACTGAACATTCATGGCATGATACACCCCTCATCTCTTGGCAAGCACTGTTTTAGGAGATCATGGAAATCATACTGCGTGTTACTCTACTGTTTACTGCCTTGAAGGTGGCAATCTGTAATGCAATCAGGATTCTTCAACCTTTCTTGGCAAAGCAGTAGAGAATGTAATCCTTTGCCAAGAGAGCGTGGAGCTCAGGCCCCACTACCACTTTAAGCTCCTTTAATACAGCAATTGCAATTTTAAGATGTGTGATCAGCACCAGATTCTGCACCAGTCTGTCTGTTTAGACAAAATACTTGCCAAGACTGGTGGAAAGAATTACACTGAGCAAGTAGATGAGGTGATTTTTTTAGGTCCTATTCACAAATCCTGAATAGGGGGGGAAAACACCTGGCAAAATGGGAGCCCTTTTCTGAGGGAGAAAATGTTCTAGAAAGGGGAGAATCCCCATCTTAATTTAGCTTATACCCAGTCTGTAAGCATTTTGCATAATTTCATAGAGATTTAGTAGATTGTTGTCGTACCTGCAAAACCACTTCAGCGGTATTGTCCCCTGGGATTACAATATTTTCTTACTTGGTCCTGAATTTATAAACTGGCTGTTTTCTCCACTCTGGATTGCACAGGCCTGTCCCTTGGCCCACAGCTCTCTGTAATAAAAACAACAACAAAAATTAATTTGAAAATATGATTAAATGATTTCTTTTTTATTCAAGACATGAATTAATATTCAAATTTAATCACATGTGCATATTCTTAAAATACAATACTATTCTTAAAACACAATACTATCAACCACAGCTTTGCATAGCAAGTTCCCCACCCTGGGACATGGACAATTTATACCCCACTAAACATTCCCTTCTCACTGGACACAGTGTGTAACAGACTTTCCTCTGTGATACACCCAGTGGTGGGATCCAAAAAACTTAGTAACAGGTTCCCATAGTGGTGGGATTCGAACTGTAAGCGTTAGCGCCAATGTCAGGGAACTGGCTGGGGGGCACGACAGAGAGGTGTTGGCTGCTTGGGCATTTCAGGGGGTCTGCCAGGGCATTTGTTCCTGGAAGTAGGGGCTGTGGCAAGGACACTTAGCAGCTGCGCTGGTCCTTGGTAGCGCGAAATGAATGTCTTGCGCAAACCGCCACGCACGCCAGTGCACCTCCTGCTAGACTGCTTCAAGTTCTGCGCGCTACTGCTGAGAGGAGGGGCGTAACTAAGGCAAAAATCATGTGGCAAAATCACCAATTAGTAATCCCCTCTCGGCACACACAAATAATTAGTAACCTACTCTCGGGAACCTGTGAGAACCTGCTGGATCCCACCTCTGGATACACCTCTGAAGATGCCAGCCACAGATGCAGGTGAAACATTAGGAACAAGATCCACCAGACCACGGCCACATAGCCTGGAAAACCCACCACAACCAATCCCAATTCACCTTCACCCCAAGGCACAGCTTGCCGCCCTCTCCCACCCAATCCTCCCCATTCTGCCTTCCCCCATGTTAAGCATCACTATGGCATCTTCTCCTCCCCATGCTTCACCTTTCAATACTCCTCTACCCTGTGCCACACTTCTCCTCACCCCAAACCACTCCTTTTCACTCTTCTCCAATCTTCATCTTCCCAAGCCAGAACTTTCTGACCTCTCCGCCCCCCCCCCCCAACCACAGACCCAGGACCAGGTAGGTCACAAGTCTTGTACTAAGAGCAGGGGGGACTGTTATGGTCCCAGTAAAGCCCATTTCAGGGGGAAATTTCTGATCCCCCATTCTTTGCTAGGGCCCATTGCATCTCTCCTGCAATGGGCTTTGCTGCTAGTTTTGACATATAAATGGCATAAAATATAGTGATAGTGTATTACATAAAAATGTCATAGAACTAGCTAATGAATTGAGTTGAATGAAAATGAAAGTGTGGGGAGTGAAAAGGTTCAATAACCAATTGTTCAACAACCAATAAAACAATTAGAAATGAAAAGAGCACATTCATACATTTCTACTTCTTTTTTCTGTTTATTTTCCTAAACAGCAATATTTGGATGAAGAGACAGGCTGCCTTATACATCTAACAAAACACATCCAACATATACTGTGTTATTATTGGTCCTCTTCCCTGACTGTGTTGTTATGTGTATTAGTATGAATTGTTTACTGAATCCTTTCATTGTTTTATATTTGCTTTCTTTCAAATCTTGCTTGAATGCTTTAAATGTTTTGATGTTCACTTTGGGGACCCTATTTGGGTGAAAAGGCAGCATAGAACTGTTTTAAATAAAATAAACAAGAAATAAATAAATAGAAGAAGGAAGATAGAGTCAGCTTTTCCATCAAATGACATCTAGTACTATTGGTTCTCCATTAAACTTGTATGTTATTCCAGATCCAATGTTCAGGGCCTCATAACTGTTAAATGTGGGATGTTGTGATCCCATCCTACTGGAAATATGAGCAGACAGAACCATTTCCCATGCATAGATCCCATTCCAGCAGACAACATTCACATTGAAGACCGTTAATTGTTGTCCTCATCTAACTGAAAATGCCATACAGTTACTTGGAGAAAACCTTTACTGAATTATCAAGACTTCTTGCCATGATGTTGCTGCGTTTCTTCAAAATTGTAACCAATTTCTATTTACTGACATTGTGATTCTCCTGTTTTGTCTTTTACTGAACTTAACTGTTGTTTGTTCTCTTCATATATACAGAATATTTATCCTCTTTCTGGTACATTTTTGCAGGAATTATAATATTGAGCAGGAGACACTAACAGGCAAATATATGGCATTAAAATAAATTAAAATGATGTGTGGTGGGAACAGAATACCAATAATTGTTTTTGTTCAATGCCAACCTTTTATATCTATTTTGAACTCAAGTGTTGACATTTTGTTTGTGTCTGTTTTCATGATGGACTATGTACTGTTTTTGTTTTGCAGAAACACTTATTTTAAGTATAATATTTAACATATGCTGATCAATACACAATGCATATGCACACAAAACAAGCCAAGTACTTTGTTATTAAATAATATACAACGAATTACACACCTCCCCCTTCTCCATCCTACTTTGAGATTTTTGTTTTGTTTTGTAAGTAGAGCAGCCATGGTATTGGTCATTACATGATGCAATAAATGATTTATTTATAGACTGCTAATGAAGACATAGCTAATCATAATTTATTTGAATTTTTGTATTGCTTGAGGGGCCTACAAATGGGAATTTTTTTTTTTTTTTTTACACATTGGCTTCAACTCAGACTATCTGTGAAGCATGGCTTTCACAGAAAATTGCATGCTGTTCCCTTCAAGCTTGTGCTCTGGCTGATCCAAACCTTGTTTAAACCACAAATCACTAAATACACTTGTTAGTACCTTGGTTTGAGTGAGTGAACCTAGTCAGGGAGTGAGACACTTTGTGAGTCATTAGTATGGCTTTCACCATACAAAGCATTCACCACAGAATAACTCAGGGATAAATTGAACAAGAGGAAGAAACTGGGGTGCTGTGTGGTTTCTGGGCTGTATGGCCGTGTTCTAGCAGCATTCTCTCCTGACGTTTCTGGGCCAAAGTGACCCACCCCTGTGAGTCCCTGAAAAACGTGCCTCCAACCATTCTACTTGTAGCAGGAAAAGGGCCCCTGTCCACAAAGGCAGGATAAGAAACAAGCCCAAACTGCAGCTGTACCTCCACCTTGTTTGCAGAGGCTTGAAGTCACCTTCTCCAGGCTACTGTCTGAGAAATTTAGGGAATCAAAGAAAAATAAGTTATCTGCTACTGCTTTTTTTAAAAAAAATAAAAAAATATTTGTTATACATTTAAATAAAAACACATGCACATATTTTTTAAAAATCAATCCACGTCACGAGAAATATTCTACTTGAGTTTCAGAATAACAGAAAATGTGGGAGACAATTTTGCAATAGATTGAAAACATTCATAGTGATTTATTGGCTTACACTGCTAGAGTGTGCCTAGGTTTTTCAGGGCTTGCACAGCATCCCCCCGCCCTCATTTTTTTGAGCAGATGTTAAATTAGATGTTCAGACTTGTGGGTTGAATCCCATGGCACCTTTCTGCTCAAGCAGAGCTCTTGCCCTAGTGCCGTGGTGGTGAACCTTTGGCACTCCAGATGTATGGACTACAATTCTCATCAGCCCCTGCCAGCATGGCCAATTGGTTATGCTGGCAAAGGCTGATGGGAATTGTAGTCCATAACATCTGGAGTGCCAAAGGTTCGCCACCACTGCCCTAGTGGAAGCACAAGAAAATAATCACAAATAGTCCTTGCTCTGTCAATTTGACTATGCCCTTTCTTGCATTTTTGCTTTGCACAAGACATAGTGCAAAGTCTTGTTTTGGCAACTGCTCCCTCTCTTCTTCAATAAAATCATATTGTAGTTTCAAATTGACCTGTAATGGCTGCATTAAATGGCCTTTAGATTTTTGTACACAAAACACTGGTGCGAAATCAGCGCTTGATTTTGCTATAGTTCTTGCACAATGAAAGCCAATATGGTATAATGGTTAGAATGTCAGGCTAGAATCTGAAAGACTAAGGTTGAAATCCCCACATTGCTATGGGAGCCACTCTGCCAGTCACACAATCTCTGCCTAACCTCCCTCAAAGAGTTGTGGTGAGAATAAACTGAAGGACAGAAGAATGATGCATCCCGCTTTGAATCCCCACTGGGAAGAATGTTGGGGGAATGTAAATTAAGTAAATAAATAAATCATGCTTTTCCAAACAGAACTGTAAAACTTCTGTTCCACAATCGCATGGTGGGATACAGCCCTGTATCTTGAATCTGAATATAAACAGTTGTAGATTTTTTTTAATTGTTCAGAATCAAATTCCTTAGTTGTTGATGTTTGTTTATTTTGTACACAGAGTGCCATATAATGAGCTTATGGATCAGTTTTATGCTGCAGTAAGACTAACAGTGGTTTGGCCCAGGGGGGCAGGAAATCTCAATTACTTCCCATACTATCAATTATACTCAGTGAAACTTTGTTACAGCCTAATTGCTCCTGTGGGTCAAAAAGGCCTACAGATGCCTGTTGGGGTTTAAGGCATAATCACTTTTCTCTGACATAGTTGTACCCTGAGGAGAAATTGCACTGTAAACCGTAATGGCATTTCTGCAGTGTTCCCTACCTGCCAAGCTTAAAAGATATAATTTGTTCTCATTCTAGAAATTGTATTTCACACTGAACACTCATGGCATGATACACTTACCCTCATCTCTTGGCGAAGAAGCACTGTTTTAGGAGATCATGGAAATCATACTGCGTGTTACTTCAATGTTTACCTTGCCTTGAGAGGTGGGTAATCTGCAATGCAATCAGGGATTCTTTCAACCCTTTCTTGGCAAAGCAGTAGAGAATGTAATCCTTTGCCAAGAGAGCGTGGAGCTCAGGCCCCACTACCACTTTAAGCTCCTTTAATACAGCAATTGCAATTTTAAGATGTGTGATCAGCACCAGATTCTGCACCACATAGTCTGTCTGTTTGCTGAGACAAAATACTCTTGCCAAGCACTGGTGGAAAGAATTACACTACACTGAGCGAAGTAGGATGAGGTGCGATTTTTTAGGTCCTATTCACAAATCCTGAATAGGGGGGGAAAACACCTGGCAAAATGGGAGCCCTTTTCTGAGGGAGAAAATGTTCTAGAAAGGGGAGAATCCCCATCTTAATTTAGCTTATACCCAGTCTGTAAGCATTTTCCATAATTTCATAGAGATTTAGTAGATTGTTGTCGTACCTGCAAAACCACTTCAGCGGTATTGTCCCCTGGGATTACAATATTTTCTTACTTGGTCCTGAATTTATAAACTGGCTGTTTTCTCCACTCTGGATTGCACAGGCCTGTCCTTATCTGATAGCTCTGTAATAAAAACAACAACAAAAATTAATTTGAAAATATGATTAAATGATTTCTTTTTTATTCAAGACATGAATTAATATTCAAATTTAATCACATGTGCATATTCTTAAAATACAATACTATTCTTAAAACACAATACTATCAACCACATCTTTGCATAGCAAGTTCCCCACCCTGGGACATGGACAATTTATACCCCACTAAACATTCCCTTCTCACTGGACACAGTGTGTAACAGACTTTCCTCTGTGATACACCCAGTGGTGGGATCCAAAAAACTTAGTAACAGGTTCCCATAGTGGTGGGATTCGAACTGTGGCGTAGCGCCAATGGGGCTGGCTGGGGCACGACAGGAGTGTGGCTGGGCATTTCAGGGGTGGGGCATTCCTGGGCGGGGCTGTGGCAAGGACATAGCAGCTGCGCTGGTCCTTGGGCGCGAAATGAATGTGCGCAGGCCGCCACGCACGCCAGTGCACCTCCTGCTAGACTGCTTCAAGTTCTGCGCGCTACTGCTGAGAGGAGGGGCGTAACTAAGGCAAAAATCATGTGGCAAAATCACCAATTAGTAATCCCCTCTCGGCACACACAAATAATTAGTAACCTACTCTCGGGAACCTGTGAGAACCTGCTGGATCCCACCTCTGGATACACCTCTGAAGATGCCAGCCACAGATGCAGGTGAAACATTAGGAACAAGATCCACCAGACCACGGCCACATAGCCTGGAAAACCCACCACAACCAATCCCAATTCACCTTCACCCCAAGGCACAGCTTGCCGCCCTCTCCCACCCAATCCTCCCCATTCTGCCTTCCCCCATGTTAAGCATCACTATGGCATCTTCTCCTCCCCATGCTTCACCTTTCAATACTCCTCTACCCTGTGCCACACTTCTCCTCACCCCAAACCACTCATTTTCACTCTTCTCCAATCTTCATCTTCCCAAGCCAGAACTTTTCTGGACTTCTCTGCCTCCAACCATTGCAGTGACCCAGGACCAGGTAGGTCACAAGTCTTGTACTAAGAGCAGGGGGGACTGTTATGGTCCCAGTAAAGCCCATTTCAGGGGGAAATTTCTGATCCCCCATTCTTTGCTAGGGCCCATTGCATCTCTCCTGCAATGGGCTTTGCTGCTAGTTTTGACATATAAATGGCATAAAATATAGTGATAGTGTATTACATAAAAATGTCATAGAACTAGCTAATGAATTGAGTTGAATGAAAATGAAAGTGTGGGGAGTGAAAAGGTTCAATAACCAATTGTTCAACAACCAATAAAACAATTAGAAATGAAAAGAGCACATTCATACATTTCTACTTCTTTTTTCTGTTTATTTTCCTAAACAGCAATATTTGGATGAAGAGACAGGCTGCCTTATACATCTAACAAAACACATCCAACATATACTGTGTTATTATTGGTCCTCTTCCCTGACTGTGTTGTTATGTGTGTAAAAATAGTATGAATTGTTTACTGAATCCTTTCATTGTTTTATATTTGCTTTCTTTCAAATCTTGCTTGAATGCTTTAAATGTTTTGATGTTCACTTTGGGGACCCTATTTGGGTGAAAAGGCAGCATAGAACTGTTTTAAATAAAATAAACAAGAAATAAATAAATAGAAGAAGGAAGATAGAGTCAGCTTTTCCATCAAATGACATCTAGTACTATTGGTTCCCCATTAAACTTGTATGTTATTCCAGATCCAATGTTCAGGGCCTCATAACTGTTAAATGTGGGCGCGCGCGCGCGCGCGCGCGCGCGCGCGCGCGCGCGCGCGCGCGCGCGCGCGCGCGCGCGTTGTGATCCCATCCTACTGGAAATATGAGCAGACAGAACCATTTCCCATGCATAGATCCCATTCCAGCAGACAACATTCACATTGAAGACCGTTAATTGTTGTCCTCATCTAACTGAAAATGCCATACAGTTACTTGGAGAAAACCTTTACTGAATTATCAAGACTTCTTGCCATGATGTTGCTGCGTTTCTTCAAAATTGTAACCAATTTCTATTTACTGACATTGTGATTCTCCTGTTTTGTCTTTTACTGAGCTTAACTGTTGTTTGTTCTCTTCATATATACAGAATATTTATCCCCTTTCTGGTACATTTTTGCAGGAATTATAATATTGAGCAGGAGACACTAACAGGCAAATATATGGCATTAAAATAAATTAAAATGATGTGTGGTGGGAACAGAATACCAATAATTGTTTTTGTTCAATGCCAACCTTTTATATCTATTTTGAACTCAAGTGTTGACATTTTGTTTGTGTCTGTTTTCATGATGGACTATGTACTGTTTTTGTTTTGCAGAAACACTTATTTTAAGTATAATATTTAACATATGCTGATCAATACACAATGCATATGCACACAAAACAAGCCAAGTACTTTGTTATTAAATAATATACATGCAAATCCAATTACCACACCCCCCCTTCTCCATCCTACTTTGAGATTTTTGTTTTGTTTTGTAAGTAGAGCAGCCATGGTATTGGTCATTACATGATGCAATAAATGATTTATTTATAGACTGCTAATGAAGACATAGCTAATCATAATTTATTTGAATTTTTGTGCTTGAGGGCCTAATGGGAATTTTTTTACACATTGGCTTCAACTCAGACTATCTGTGAAGCATGGCTTTCACAGAAAATTGCATGCTGTTCCCTTCAAGCTTGTGCTCTGGCTGATCCAAACCTTGTTTAAACCACAAATCACTAAATACACTTGTTAGTACCTTGGTTTGAGTGAGTGAACCTAGTCAGGGAGTGAGACACTTTGTGAGTCATTAGTATGGCTTTCACCATACAAAGCATTCACCACAGAATAACTCAGGGATAAATTGAACAAGAGGGAGGGTCTGGTGCTGTGTGGTTTCTGGAGGAGTATGGTCGAATAGCATTCTCACTGATGTTGCACCTGATCTGTGGTTGGAGTATATTCAGAGGATCTGATCCTTCTGAAGATCCTCTGAAGATGCCAGCCACAGATGCAGGCGAAACATCAGGAGAGAATGCTGCTAGAACACGGGCATACAGCCCGGAAACCACACAGCACCCCAAGAGGAAGAAAGCTAACTCCTGCCCCTTGGGACTCAGAGGGACAAGTTGTGGAAGACAAGAAAGAACAGCCAGAAGAAAAGTCAAATAAATGTTTTAATGAGCTCATCAGATGTCTTCTTATCTCCCATTTTGTTATCTCATTTCCAAGTGATCTTTCATGTTTTTGCCTATTCACTATAGTCCTGCAATTGCCTTATTTTTATTACTACTTTGTTACAAAATAATACTTTTGCATAGCACTTCTTTTGAAACGCTTTGTAAAAAGAATATTGATAAGCTGTGGGCTTTATTCTAAGACTTGTCGAGAAATTACAGATTTTTGGGGTTAATTAATCATCTACCTGTAGGAAATTACATTTTAATGTATTTGCATATTATCTAGACTCCATTTGGAAGTTACTGAAGAAAGTCAGAGATAGCATACATCCATAAACAAGTGCTACACCATTGTTAGAAGACAAATAGGTCTTCCTTTTTCATTTTCCATTACAGCAACACATTAGAGCCAAAACAGCTTCAAATAATAAACAATTATGCCCTTTAGTCCCAGCCCACCAATTAAAATTTGCTGCCATTGATTAAAATTCACTCCTACTGATTAATAAACCAAAGCTCTATGTAAAGTTATCGTTTAATCTATTAAAACATGCAGCCCTATTTATTGTAAATGGTTACTTGTGACAATAAAACAAATGTTGAGTATGAAAATGTAATGCGTGTGATCCGCCCCAAGTTAAACACTTCCAAGTCCCATTGACTTCAGTAGGAAAGTTAAGCATGTACTTAGCACTCTACAGTACAAATTAATTTTTAATTTTATTAATTTTATTTTTTTAAAACTTTTATACCGCCCCATCCCCTAGGGGCTCTGGGCGGTGTACAGCATAAAAACATGGTAAAACAAGTCACTAAAATCTTTAAAACAGCGGTAACAAACACTAATAGTAATAATAATAGGAGGCGTCCGACCAGCCCCACATTTCATTAAAATTCTCCCAGAAGAAAAGGAGGGGAGGGGAGGAGAAGGCCAAGGCTACAAAGCTACAGCTGCCAAGGTGCAGAGCCACACACACAATACTATTGCTCACACATTATTACTAGATGGTAGCTCCAAATAACAGGCCGACTGGGGCATCCGGGCAAATTCATTTCAGCTGGAAATGTGGCTTGTCTCCTCCAAAGGCCTCAACTGGACCACCTCCGTTTTACAGGTCTCCATGTGAACCTCGTTGTCCCGGGTGAGGGGTCCCGGACAGCCGGAGGAAGGGTGTTCCACCAGGCCGGGGCCAGAGCCGTAAAGGCCCTGGCCCGCGTGGAGGCCAGCGGCCTCATTGAGATTTAAGACTATATCATATACAACATTATTATCAAAATGAATTATAGATACTAGCTTGTACCCTACTATTGCACTCAGTCATTATTGAAACCTTCCTGTGGTCTTTCTAAGCAAGAGAACCTTTGGAAAGTTTCACAAAACCTTTCCGTTTGTGTGAGATGTTAACATTTGAAAACCAGCTACAACGTACCTTCTTTTAATATTTTTTTTTATTTTAAAAAATCTGCAGAACCATTTCAGAGATTTTGTATGCACATCTACATGTATGCACAAGATGTGGATGAGCGCATCATCTCTCTTCTCATGGAAAAGAATGCTGTTGGAATTTGCTTACCATAGCAAATTCCCATGTACAGAGCACTGCATGTGAGACAAGATGAAGGATGAGCTGGAGACTATAGGCTAACTTTAAAATTTTGTTACTGCTTCTGATCCTTCAGTAATGGAACAGAATGAAAACACTGGTCTGTCATACCAGTCAGACAATAGGTAGTTCAGTTATATTTGATTGACATGGGTTGTAACTGTATTTAGATGCCTCTTGCCTGCAAAAAAGTGGGGATCATTTGAAGTTCTCACAAATGGAAAAGATCTGCATTTGAGACCCCAGAGAGCTGCTGCCAATCAATATAGACAGACAATGTGGACATCTTTTGATAGACCAGTAGGGTGAAAGGTAGCTTGATGTATTTGCTCACAATCTTTCCTAGAATTGTTTAGGATTTTTGATTTACTTTAGGATTATGCATTAATTACATTTTTTGTGTGGATCCTATGGAAAATCTCTGCTGACAGAAGGGATCTCCACAAGGGCACTATGACTTCCCTGCCTCTTTCCTCTTGCTGTAGCCCAAAAGTTCTCTCCCCAGACTGCTCCTGTGGAAAAGAAACTGGAGTTTCTTTTTGCAGGTGAGTGAAAACTGACTTTCATCTGCTGGATCCAGCTCTATTTTATCTCTACAGAATATGTTCTTTCTTCACATCAATTCAAAATTTTTATTTTCTCTTGAGGGTGCAATCCATTTAAACAATTTTGTATCCTTTGACTCTGAAGGGGAACAGGAAGACACATGAGATGATTCCATCTCTGCAGCTACTGAATATCCATAAAAACCAGCAGTGGTCTTAGGATATAGGTTTCCAGTCAAATATCCTTGTTTAGTACATGTCAATACACTGAAACGGTGAGAACCCGAGTGGCAATGGATCTTTTGACTTCAGTATCCCAAATGCTAGAGGCATGCCATTTTTTCCCTCTATGTTTCAAATAATGCCTGCAGGCAATGGCTGGTGTTTTATTACTGGTAGCAAACCTTTGAAAGAATGGACAGAAGTTTGTTTATTTATGTCTAAATCACAGTTGGAATGCATAGTCAGCAGCCAGTTTTTGAATCTCCATTTATAACAGTTATATCTTTTTCCAAAATATCATCAGTTAAAAATCCTTCAGTCTTGTTGGTGCAAATGAGAACGAGTCATGCATGTATCTCCTGCCAGAAAACTTTTTAACATGTTTTTAATTTTGGTCACTTTGTGTGAGCAGTGTTAAAAATATTCTATTTCAAGTCAAACAACCACCACATTGTGATTTTTTCCCCATTTCCATTATTTCCATAACCACATTGTGAATTCTTTTTATTTCCAAGGAAATTAAATTTTTTTTTTTGCATTTAAGAAGAAGAAGAAGAAGTGGCCAAGGGCAAGGCCAAGAAGGAGAAGACAGAATGGGTTGCAGCTGGGTTGGCCATTGGCCACGGGTATTGCATGACAGCTTGTTTTGCATGTACAACAGCTAGTAGGTGGCAGGTGGCTAGTAGGGGTGTAAATGGCAGGTGTGTGTGGCAGGTGCAGGCAGGTGGGTGGGTGAAGAAGAAGAAGAAGGGAAGAAGAGTTTGATTTATGATTCCCCTTCTCTCATGGTAGGAGACCTGGTTTACAATCTCCTTGTCCCTCCCTCCCCTCAGCCAAACAAAACACCCTGTGAGGTGGGTGGGGCTGAGAGAGCTCCAAGAAGCTGTGACTAGCCCAAGGTCACCCAGCTGGCGCGTGTGGGAGTGTACAGGCTAATCTGAATTCGCCAGGTAAGCCTCCACAACCTGCTGCATGAGACGGGAATCCAAACCTCGTTCCTCCAGATCAGAGTGCAGTGCAATCCGTTTCCAGCCACTAAGTGCCACCTTGCTGCTCTTAAAGCTATCCCTTCCATCAATCTTTGACATAATGAACCACATACATACATATTACATACATATACATACATACACAATACAATAAGACACACACATATACACACACACACATAAGAATACAATACATACATATAATACATACAATAAGAGCATGAATACATACAGAAGGCTACAGAGACATATACACACACATATATACACACATAGCTACACACATACAATAATACATACATAATACACATACAAGGCTAATAAGGCTATATGTACATATATATACATAAGTTACATTACAAATTCTTTCCTGTTCTTTCTTCCATAGTTCATCCTTCATTCTTGTTTTACCTGGGATGAATTGGGGGAATGCTTCTGGACAGACTAGAGGAAAAGAGCTTGCACAACTCAAGTATGATTTCTAACAAACAATATCTCAGAAAAGGCCACTGAGAAGATTATTATTCTGCATTACAGAGCATCATTGAATAAGTCTAGATGCCTTCTCCAAATATGCTACATTAAATTTCTGTATGTTTTGTTTTGATAACTAGATAAAGTACTTCTAAAATTTTCCCTTGGTCCTTAAATAAACATGATTATCAAACAGAGGTTATCTGAAAAAAAAACCTCTCAATGTGATCGCTTCACCACATCACAACTGTACTGTGAAAAATACATAGTTCTTCTGAAGAGTTTCTCCACCAGTTGTGTTTATCTCAGAGGATACTAATGTTGGCATAAACACTTCGTAATGAGCACCCATCACACCCAATGTATCATGACCCAATCTAAGGGAGGGGGATTGAATTGACTTTTGTGAGGCCCACACTAGTGGATTTGCCCTCTCTGGGGTACTAACTCTGGCCGAGGAGCAAAAGTGTCAGTGAGTGGACACCAAAGGGCTCCAGGATGCTGGGCACTCCTGCAGCACTCCCGTGCTGTAGCCATCCCTGTTGGTGCATCAGAGGTAGGTCAGACATGCTCTCCGGGGTTCCAACTGCAGTAAGTTTCCACCTGGACTTTGGCCTGGGAACTCTGCAGCCCAGATAGAAAGGGTGGCATAAATTCATCCGGCCTTATAGAGGGCTTTCAGGCAGCTGTTTTTCCTTTTTTGCTGCATCTTTGCACTACTTAAAAACCCTCTGAAGGTGGCACAGCAGTGTGGTGGTGAAGCTGTCCCCACCCACAGCAATCTCTGCGATTGGGCTGCCCATGTCAGGAGGCCATTTCAGCTAGCATCTGTACAATTAAGATAACATTAGAACATTCTGGATTAGGAGTTTACTGTTTCCAATAAATATTCTGTCACATTTATTTACAAAATTTATGTGTGCACATTAATACATTTAGATTAAGTAGCAGATTATTTATACATATACATTTCATTAGTAGATGTGTTTGGATATGTATGCTTATTGGGATCATATAAAAATATTAAGTTTCCTAGAGGAGAATCTTCATATCTTTGGATAGTGAAGGCTTCACCATCCCTTCCAATGTTAAACGCTTGGCATGTCTCACCAGTTGTGGGATCCAAACAGTGGGGCCACCACACACACGCACCTCCAGTCCCTATTGGGCAGGGAGGTTGCTTTAGTAACCCCTTCTTGGCACTCAGAAAAAATTAGTAACCACTTCTAGAGAAGTGGTGAGAACTGGTTGGATTCCACCTCTGTGTCTCACCTTTAATTATCTTTCCCATAACTTGAAAACAGCAGTATACTTTAGTTCCCAAATGCTGAAATCATATCTCTGCTAAGTTTCATGCTTTTGAATTTGTGAAAACTTCAAATATATCAGGAAATGATCTTTTCCCAAGAATTTGTGAATGGCACAAATTGTCTAACAGCAGACACTTAGAAAAAAATCTCTTGTCCAAGATACTTTGTCCTCTTAAGATCTCATGAATACTTAAGGGGACATACCATGTTGTGCAAGGAATCTGGTTCCCCTGTTTGCTGAACCAAAGACCCCTGGAGCCAAAAGCAGTGACTTCATCAGATGAATGAAAGTAGAAACTCCATTAGCCATAGTAGCAAGCCTTATAAATTATTGCTTAGCCTCTTGATGAGGGACAGACCATAAAGTACTTCTAACAAAGTGCTTGATTCCAAATGAGCAAATACAAAGATGTTCCAGTGCACTGCATTCATGGCATGCCTGCAGTTTCAACAACTGCGTATTTAGCTATGTTGTACTAGCCAAGGGAGAGGAAGGGGGGAAGGTGGTGGGATAAGTGGATGAAGACTTTGTTAAGAAATGCTCCCTGTGTGGCTCCAACCGGACATCTTTACTTACAAAATGATCTGCTTTGATGCTGGATCTGAAAAAGAAAACGCTTCATGATTATTCCTATTTGATAACAATACTCCCCCCCCCCTCAAAATCAAATTGAAAGAGGAGCAAGAATACACAGCCTGAATTTAATCAGGGATTTTGGCTAAAAAGTAATATTAGCATGATCGTTTATGATTCTATACACCAGCAGATATCTCTGGTATCAGTGTTCCCTACTGTAACAAGGAGTTGAGTATTGTCTCTTTACTTTTAGCGCTGTCTCAGCAAACTTGTGAACAGTGATGTGCACAATATCTTTAAAATATCCCTCCTCCCTTATTATTGTGTTTGTTCCCCTTACTATATTTGTGATTTTCCCCCCTTATATATATTTTAATAGTAAACACATTTCACTTTGTCTGCTATCATTTTTTACCCTATTATACTGAGATGACATCTTCAGGGACTGAGATGACATCTTCAGGGATCAGCCCTTCCTCAATTCAGCAAACAGAAGAAAACATCCCCATTTTACAGGTAATTAAATTTCCTGGTTGCCTAGCTAATGAAGAAAAATGTTTAGCACACTAAAAAAGCACATAGCACAAATAATACATAAGAGAATGGATCTTCATGTGTTTAAGGTGATGATGATGAATGCATTACAGTCTACTTTTAAACTGAAATAGAACACCCAACCCAACCCTGCTGCACATTGGTCCTTTCTGCACAAAGGAATTAAAACTTCTTGCAGACGTTTTAAAAAGAACCATTTTAGCATTTTTCTTCCATGCAGAGAAATAAAGCATTGCCAGCCCAAACAGTTTTCCCCCCTTCCCTCTCTCCCCTTCCCACTTGAGTTCTTACTTTAATTTGTGTTGTGCCCTCATTTTGAGCTTCAAAGATTCTCTGTGCCTTCCTCTGTATCAACAGGTCCAGTCTGCAGGGTAGAGTGAGTGGTTCTCCTCGAGCCAGTTCTTGAATAGTGGAGAACCATGGTCTCCTCGGTCAGTAAGGGGCCACCAGGATCAGGGTTGCCTTCTCATTGAATAGGAGATCAGGCAGCTGGGTGGGAAAAATAGACCAGATCTACTCCTGATTGGTTTTTGCATGGTAGCAGGCTCTAGCAGGCTCACCCCGGGATTTTTAAAAAGGACCTTCAATTTGGCGATTTTTGAAAATCCTGAGATAAGGAAAATATCACGGGGCAGCCCCAGAGCAGACCTGATTTAGGATTGGGAACCATGCGAAAATCTTGTACAAACCAGGACTATTTCACTTGCCCATTCCAGGATATTTGGACCGTGCAGAAAATGCCTTTGTGGCTGGCTCTGCCTCCTGTGGAAGCCCTTTTTTTCACAGTACAATGAGAGTTCGTTATTGGTTCATATTCTTTGGAATTAAAGTTAACCATTTCCAATTGGCTTTAAGGGTATTTAAAAATGTACTGTAGCTCCCATGTGCAGACTACATTTTCCCAAAGATAGCTAGGTACAATGGGTGTTAAGGTTTTCCCCAGCTTTTTTAATCTCTTATGAACACAGGAAGCCATCTTCTACTAAGTCTGATCATGTACTCCTCTGACTGCAGCAGCTCTCCAGGACCTTGGGGAAATAAAAGTAGTTCTCAACACCTACATGAAATTCTTTTCACTGGAGAGGAAAAGGTTTCAGTTAGAATAATCTGCCATTTACTTTCCCCCTCTCTCATCACAAATTTCCTGGCCAAAACTGTATATTCATGATTGTGCCAGCTTGTAAGAAAGGCATATTTGCATTTATTATACAATTTATCATCATGGACATTCTGGTCCCCATTGAGTGAATTTCCCCACTTATTCATCAGATATTCTAAAATATCCTTAGAAATGTGTAATTAAACTAATAGGCAGAGCTATTATTATGCAACAAAATAAACAGCAGAAGAAGCCAAAGGGGGCAAATTATTGAAATAATTACTATGTGTAATAGCTTAATTTCAAAATGTTTGCTTTGTATCTGAAATTAAATGGAACTACCATATATGTACTGATTTATTTTAAAACTCATGCAGTTGCTAAAGTTTGGGTTAGATAGTACTTATTTATGCCTGGTGCAAGTAGAAAGAATGTGTAGGATCATGGAATTTTCAAGGTCAAAAGATCTTAAAGGACAGGAGAGAGAAAATAAAGTGAGCCTCTTGTACAAGTGGAACAGTTGGTAGGTTGCAATCCATTATGTCTCAGCGAGAGTACTGCAGGATGGGAACTATATTTTTTGAAGGGGGGCCTTGAGGCTCTTGACTAAGCAGTGGGCTTGTAGTGGGATCTTCATGTGTTTCTCTGTTTACATCTGAAGACACAGCCCACAGCCAACAGTGCAGTTTGTCTGCTGAACTCTGCTGAACCTTTGCTTCACCCAGTTCTCTTAACTTGTTGATCATAGCCTTAAAGGCACAGATCTCATTACCCTCAGAAATACCCTCCCCCGTTCTCTCTCATGTTGCCACTACCGCAAGAGAAGGGAACAGAAGAGAGGGGCTTGTTTTAAAATAAAGGCTAGTCAGACATAAAAATTTTAAAAGTCCTCCTGATCTTTGGGGAGGGTGGAAGTAGAGTGGGGGAGGTGGGGTGGGGGAGGTGGAGTGGAGACAAAAAGAGCATGAGCTTTTACAGTTCCTTGCAAAAGTAAATTCTCTGTTATTATATTGGCATATTGTTATATTGATATGAGCATTTAAAGAAGCAGGAAGGAGCCGGCAACATGGAAGTTGACGGGGGTGAGGGCAAAGGTGTGGATGGCAGTGTGAGGGAGTGGGAAGGGTGTCCATGGGCAGTGGGAAGATGTTCAGGCAAAGCTGTGTTCACTGGAAAATTGCCCACTCTGGCAGCAAATCAAATTAAAAGTCATGTTACAAATGATTTCACTTTCTTCTGAGAATATAGAAAGTGAAAGCAGGCCTTGGGAAAATAGGTCCATACAAGAAATCTTGCTGCAATGGACATTTGCCCCCATTGCACACCAGATGCTTTGAGCATAATTGGCCATTGAAGACATCAGGAAAAGAGGAGGACCCACCATAAAATGGATTGACTCAACAAAGGAACCCACAGTCCTCAGTTTATATGACCTGAGCAAAGCTGTTAATGAGAGGATGTTCAAAAGGTCATTGATTCTTAATAATACACATTAACAGGCCCTCAGTTTCCCCCCCCCTCTCCCCAACTTGGGCCTTAGAGAAGCAGGGGAGAGTTGTGTGCAGGGATCAAATTACATGATCCCGGCATACAGCTCTGCTGGCTGTCCCACCCCCTCTGAATTCCTTTTGGGCTTCAGAGGTGATGGGAATAGATAGCCAAAAAGCTTGGCTTTTTAAGGCTTTGGATATTTGGCTGGAAAAAAACCCCTTAAAAAACCTGATTTTTTGATGGGGAGGGGAGGGTGGTTGGCTCAGTTTTATCCAAAAACACAGCCCTAGTTTGACTCCCCGCTGATGCCTGAGGTCACCCTCTCCCTTCCTTCCACCTACTAGCAGTAGTCTAATTGGGGGGATGGTGTGTATACTCTGCAGAACTAGCCATCTCTACTAAGCAATTGTGTCTCCCCTACCTCCTAGCAGCAGCTTCATGTTGGGAACAAAGTATGCAAGCCATTTCTGGCAGGCAATTCAGCTTTCCCCATCTGCTAGCAGCAGCGTAATTTTGTGAATGGGGCATGCATGCTTTATAATAAGACATCTTTGCTAGGCAATTAAGCCTTCCCACCTCCTAACAGCAGTCTAACTAGGACAGGGGTAGGGAACCTGCGGCTCTCCAGATGTTCAGGAACTACAATTCCCATCAGCCCCTACCAGCATGGCCAATTGGCCATGCTGACAGAGGCTGATGGGAATTGTAGTTCCTGAACATCTGGAGAGCCGCAGGTTCCCTACCCCTGAACTAGGAGAACAGGGCATGCATGGTGAATGAGCTATCTGCTGATAAATTAAGCCCCCCCCCCATCTCCTAGCAGCAGTGTAATTGAGGGAATATGGCATGTGCACTACAGAATGAGCCATCTCTTCCATGAAATTGAGCCTCCCTGCCTACTGCTGCTGCCCCGCAATGCAAACCACATGGGACACCGCTATATCCTCCCTGGAGTGTTGTGTAGGATCCTTTATCTGGTAGCCATGAAATAGTGTTTGCATTACCTCAGACTAGAGCATTATCTGATCGTATGCTAAGATTGGCAATCTCATGCCTATTATACATGCCTATTAGCAATTACCATGCCAATAAGCCCATATCCTTTCCTGTTTTCTGAAAAAGATGTTTTCTGTGCTGCATGATTCATTGCATTGTGATGACCATTATGATTATGTTTTCAATTCTTTGGTGTGTATGATTTTTAACGAAGTAGCTGAGTAGGAACCTTGTGGTGCAGAGTGGTAAGTTCCAGTACTGCAATCAAAACTGTTCATGACTTGAGTTCAAATCTGATGGAAGTTGGTTTCAGGTAGCTGGGTCAAGGGAAAATCAAGAGTCAAAACTGTCCAACGTGCTTGGAGGTTATTTAAAAACACAGTAATCAAAACTCACCTGGAATGTTTTCCGCAGGTCAGGAAAGGAAGCACCCAGTCCAAAAGAAAGTCACCATGGTTAACAAGGGAGGTTGAGGAAATTACCAGAAAAAAGAAGATGTCTTTTAGAAAATGGAAGTCCAACTTGACTGATAGAAAATACCAGAGGGAAAACAAATGGTGGCAAAAGAGAAGTAAGTTAGCTGTAAGGGAGGCAAAAAAGGATTATGAGGAACGCATGGCTGCAAACATCAAGACCAGCAACAAACAGTTCTTCAAGTACATCAAAAGTAGGAAGCCAGCTAGGGAAGCAGTAGGCCCATTAGATGACAAAGGAACAAAAGGTGTGCTAAAAGATGACAGGGAGATTGCAGAGAAGCTGAATGAATTCTTTGCATCTGTCTTCACCCAAGAGGAGGTGAGGAAAATTCCTGCACCTGAACCAAGCTGCTTAGGAGGTGAATTCGAGGAACTAGCGAAGATAGTGGTAGACAAGGAAGAAGTTCTGGCAGCCATTGATAAACTAAATGCTGCCAAATCCCCTGGCCCAGATTGCATTTCTCCAAGAGTTTTTAAAGAGCTCAAGCATGAAATTGCTGATGTTCTCACTTTAATATGCAACTTATCCCTGAAATCTGCCTCCATCCCTGGACGATGGCCAATGTCACACCAATCTTTAAGAAAGGGTCTAGGGGGACCCAGGAAACTACAGGCCAGTCAGTTTGACATCTGTTCCTGGTAAATTAGTAGAATCTATCATTAAAGATAAAATTATAAAAAGATAAAATTATAAAAAGAAAAGCAGGACCTGCTGAGGAAGAGTCAGCATGGCTTTTGCAGAGGCAAGTCCTGTCTGACAAAGTTCCTCACCAGAGATTATTGAGAAAACTCAGCAATCAAGGAATAAGAGGGAAAGTCCTCCTATGGATCAAAAACTGGTTGAGGAACAGGAAGCAAAGGGTGAGTGTAAATGGGAAGTTATCACAGTGGAGAGATGTAAAGAGTGGTGTACCCAAAGGATCCATTTTGGGACCGGTGCTCTTTAACTTATTCATAAAATGACACTGGCGTAAGAGTGAGGTATAAGGTGGCTAAGACAGCCAGTTTCTTGGATGGATGATACCAAATTATGTGGATATGGAGAAATCGCAAAGCGATTGCTTGAAGAGCTCCAATGCAGACCTTTATAAATTACATACGAGTGGGCTACTTAAATGGTAAATGCAGTTCACCGTAGCAAACATGTAAAGTGATGCACATAGGGCACAAAAATCTAAAGCGGCTTCACATACACGCTTACAGGGATCAGTGCTGCTATCCAGTCACAGACCAGGAAAAGAGGGATTTGGGTGGCTTAGTTGATAGTTCCATGGGAATGTCAACTCAATGCATGGCAGCTGTGAAAAAGGCAAACTCTATGCTGGGGATAATTAGGAAAGGAGTTGATCATAAAACTACAAAGATTGTCATGTCTTGAGAGAAGCCTTGAAGATGCGACCGCCAAGACTTGAATTACTGTGTTCAGTCTCTGGTCAGCCACATGTCAAAAAAGGATATTACTCAAGAGATAGGCGAGCAGAGAAGGGCAATGAAGATGATTGAAGGATTGGAGCACCTTATGAGGAGAGGCTGCAGCGTTTGGGACTCTTTATTTATTTATTTATTTATTTATTTATTTATTTATTTATTTATTTATTTATTTATTTATTTATTTATTTATTTATTTATTCGATTTGGTAAACCGCCCTACCCCCAAAGGGCTCAGGGCGGTGCACAACAACAATACAATAAAACAAATCGAATAACCCCAGTCAAAATACAAAGCCATAAAACTATAAAACTATAAACTACAGCAGCAGTAATACTTGCAATAAATAATTGAATTAATAATAGAAGACGTCTGGCACCCAACCCCAGTGGTCAAACCCTGGGATGGGAGGGGATTGGCTTCGAATGGTCCCAACAACAGATAGCCAGTGTGCAGGACAGTACGAGGGGCGGACTCTGAGCAGCCGGCTCCCTCAAAAGCCCGGTGGAAGAACAGCACCGTTTTAGCAGGCCCTGCGGAACTCTCCAAGGTCTTCGCAGAGGCCCCACTTGAGTGGAGGGAGGAGCGTTCCACCAGGCGAGGGGCCAGAGGCAGTAACCGCCCTGGCCGTCTGTGGAGGCCAGTCACACGCATCATGGAGGGGCCGGGAACCACCAGTAAATTCGCCTCCGCAGAGCGGAGGGCACGACTTCGAGGACATAAGGGGTGAGAGCGACGGTCCACGTATAGGTATGAGGGCCTCAGACCGTAAAAGGGCCTTAGAAGGTCAAAACCTCAACACCTTTGAAGATGATCTGGAATTCCACTGGGAGCCAATGCAGATGGCACAACACGGAGGGTGATATGATCTCTGACTGAGACCCCGTGAGAAGACGAAATGCCAAGCTCGCGTTTTGGACCAGCTTCAATTTCCGGATCAACCGCAAGGGAAGGCCCGCGTGAAGCGAATTACAACCAATCCAGAATCTGGAGGTGACCGTTGCATGGGATCACCGTGGCCAGGTAGGTCTGGGAAAGGTAGGGGGCCAGCCGCCGGGCTTGACGGAGATGGAAGAAAGCAACCCGGGTTACATGTGCCACCTGGGTCTCCATGGACAAGGATGAATCCAGGTGGACACCCAGGTTGCGAACGGAAGGGGTCGGTGTCAAAGAGACCCCCTCCAGCACCGGCGGCCGAAGACCCTCAGCCCCCCCTTCACGACCCAGCCAGAGGACCTCCGTCTTCGTTGGATTAAGTTTTAACCTGCTCTGCTTCAACCAACCAGCAACCGCCTCCAAACAATGCTGTAGAGCCTCCAAACAATGCTGTAGTTTGGAGAGGAGACGTCTGAGGGGGGATATGATTGAAGTCTATAAAGTTATGCATGAGGTGGAAAATGTCGACAGAGAGACATTTTTCTCTCTTTCTCACATTATTAGAACCAGGGGGCATACATTGAAAATGCTAGGGGGAAGAATTAGGACTAATAAAAGGAAACAGTTCTTCACACAATGTGTAGTTGGTGTTTGGAATATGCTGCCACAGGAGGTGGTGATGGCCTGGATAGCTTTAAAAAGGGCTTGGACAGATTTATGGAGGAGAAGTTGATATATGGCTACCAATCTTGATCCTCCTTGATCTGAGATTGCAAATGCCTTAGCAGACCAGGTGCTTGGGAGCAGCAGCAGCAGAAGGCCATTGCTTTCACATCCTGCATGTGAGCTCCCAAAGGCACCTGGTGGGCCACTGCAAGTAGCAGAGTGCTGAACTAAATGGACTCTGGTCTGATCCAGCAAGCTTGTTCTTATGTTCTTAAGGTTGACTCAGCCTTCCACCTTTCTGAGATTGGTAAATAGTTGCTGGGGGTAAAGTGTAGATAGCTGGGGTATGCAGTGGCAAATCATCCCATAAACAGTCTTATTTTTTCCTTGAATGAGATTTAGGTAAAATATGAGAATGCCTAATATGAAGATAATTCACACTCATAAATTACTAAAAAGCTAGGTAATCATAAGGCTTATTTGTTAGCAGTGAACAGAAATAATCCAAAGAAAGCAGGCAAACAGAGAAAACTTCACTACCATCAGTATTGACTGAGTAAAGGCAACAATTCGAATAAGCTGTAGCAAATGAATCAACATATTGTTTCATTCTCTGTCTTCAAATATTAAAGGGTCAAATATTATAAACTGTAAACATAGTGAAGCTGCTTTCTGAATTGGATGAAGAAAGTAAAGAGCACAAGAGGTTCTCTAATATTATTTATATTTGAAGATGATACATGAGAGTATGGGCCAGATTTATTGGTTTGGGGGTAGAATTCTTGCATTGGGAGTGAGAGGTCCTTCATAAAGTTCCTGAACAATTTCATGATCCAGGTAAAATCACAATTTCATGATCCACAGATGTGTAATTAATGTATAACATTTATTCCTGTTTAGTGAAGGTAAACGGCTTTAATTTCTTTAAAGAGAAGATTAGACAAATCCATGGAGTACAAGTCTACCAATGTCTAATAACCAAAACTGCTAAACTGAACCTTCATATTCATTCATTGGTAATTTGCTGATGCTAAACAACACAGAGCTCTATGTTCCTGCCCTACTCGGACTTCACAGAGCATTTGACTAGCTAATAGAAGAACAGTGACTTAGCCAGATTCAGTAGGGCTTTTCTAAAGTTCTTATGAGTGAATGTGTTTTGTCTTGTTGCAATTTCATCAATTTATGTGTGTAAGTTTTACAACAATTATAGACCTGTAAGCTTAGCATATTTGTACTCAATTTTTTTCATATTTTATGTCCTGCCTCTGACTCTTTCAAAGAACCTAGATCCACCATGATAGAAACAAACCACCTTCCTTTTTAATATGTTTACAAGCATGCCTGTTACTTTATCTAATATTTATAGTAAATTCTAAAGACATACAATTTTTAGTAGCATTGTTGGGAGTTAATGTCATTGCTGTGACTTTAAAGGATGATCACTGACAAGTGGGGTTGGCAGGCAGTGGTACATCAAAGACACTGGTTGATGGGCAAGGATAATGGTGAATCAGGATAAGCACTGAGCATCCAGGGTTACTACTAGCATGCCAAAAGGTCACTGATGGATAACGCGTGGCAGGCAGTGTTTGCAGGGGGTAGCATATCACACTGGCAGGTTGGCATGAGGACTGAAGGTGAATTCTTAGCCATTATTGTGACAGCTCTGAATCCTTCCTAGATGATGGCATTCCATTGACAATACACATATCACTGGTTGGGTTCTACTGACTTAGAAAACAAGAGGCCCGGTAGAAATAATTCCCTACATACATATTGATCAACATTTACCTATGGCTCCTGGCACAGTTTGTTCAAAACTTTGGGCTGTGTTGTCACCAGTATGCCGATGACACTCAACTTGCTCTGCTAATGGGCGGTCAACTGATCACCACCCCAGCTGTTTTGGCTCCATGTCTGAAGGCCATGACCAGCTGATTGGAAAAGGGCAGATTAAGGCTAAATCCATCAAAGATAGAGGTCCTGTGGCTCTCAGTGGTCCAGTGGAGGTATTCCTGCTGTTGAATTTTGATGATACAGCATTACATTTGGCCACATCTGTCAAGAGCCTGGAGGTGATTCTGGAGTCCTTCCTTTCCATGGAGGCCCAGGTCACCAATTCAGCGAGGATCACCTTTTACCATCTACAATAGGCTAGGCAGCTGGTCCCAATTTATCTCACTCTGATTTAGCTACACTGAGCCATTCAATAGTCACCTCCAGGCTAGACTACTGTAACTTGCTCCATGTGGACCTGTCCTTGAGATTGACTAAAAAACTAACACTGGTCTAAAATGCAGCAGCCAGACTCTTAATTGTTGCATCAGAGAGAGAGCATATAACACTAGTGCTTCAGCAACTGCATGGGTTGCCAGTGGAATTCCAAAGCCGGTTCAAAGTTTTGCCTAAAACCTTTAAGGCCTTTAGTGCACTGGGACCATTGTATCTGCAAAATTGCATTACTTCCTATTGCTTATGGAGGCACTGTGGTTAGCCTACAAAAACCTCCTGGTAGTCCCTGGCCCAGAGACTTGTATTTGGGTTGAACCAGAGCCAAAGCCTTTTGTGCCCTGACTCTGGCCTGGTGGAACTTCTGTCTGCTGATACCAGGGCTCCTCGGGATCTTAAGCAGTCTGCAGTGTCTGTAAGATGGAAATGTTCTTACTACACCCAAGCTATTGTCTTGTGAAAGAACCAACTGCAATAAAAGGAAAAGTGCTCAATTTAATATGACTGATAAAAGTGTAACAGTGCAGCCACATATCATAAAGACAAAGGATAAACAACAAGAAGTCAACAAGATGTGTGTACATCTGTGTACAGCTAACCAGCTGGCAAGTACTATAGATGTCCCCATAGGGAAAAAGTCTAAATGCAATAACTAGCAGTAGGTTATCAAGGCTTTTAGAGTAACTGGATCTGGACAAATATATTCCAGGTAAGTAGGTAAGTCCACATTGATTACCTGACATTGATTACTGTGATTACCATACTTACCTGGCTCTTACCTGGAATCTATTTGGATCCAATTACTGTAAAAGTCTCAATGATCTACTGCTAGTTATTGTATTTAGACTTTTTTCCTACAGGAAATCAATAGCCTCTCCCCAAGGACCAATGCAATTCCAACAAACTATCATCTTGTGTGATTCCCCTCTTAAACCTGCCCAGGCCTGGACATTTTAGTAAGGGTTCATGTTCCCAAACTGGGTTGGAGGAGTTGACATTTTTTTTAATTGATGTGTTTGATATAGTATAACCTTTTATGTGTTAGTATATTGTTTTAGACATGTTGTATGCTGCCCTGAACTCTATATTGTCAGGTTACGGTGGGATATAAATTGAATTTTTTTAAAAAAATGTAGGGAGGGAGCATGGGCATGTGCATGCTGACTCCATCCCCTACCTCTGTACAATTGTCTAATCAAGCAATTTTTAAAATTAACTTTTTCTTCTGCAGCAACTTTCTGCAATCCTTGAAATGCCATATCCCAGACTGCATGCCCTGTGGCATGGGAGGTGAGTAGCTACAGTAAGAAGGGGGACTTAGCAAAAATTACTCTTCCTCCCACTAGCTCCATTTGTGTAAGATGGGAAGAAGGAGGTTGGTTTCTGCTGTTCATCTTCTGAAGCCCTCCCTCTTGGGCAATATGGCATTTTTTTCTGCTGGGGAAACAGGAACTACTTTTTGAAAAATCAAATTCATTCGAGAAGACATAATGATAGGATGAAAACAATTAGCAAATAAAATATTTTATTTACTATTTAAAATAAAGAAAATGGATGAGATGTTAATTAGATATAAAATATGTAAAATATTCTTTTCCTTGTACAAATTAAGAAATGATTTTAATATAAATTGGCTCACTCTGCTGAGGATGTAGCATATGTGAACTACTTGTTTTTAACCAAACCATGGTCTTACAAAGAAAGGAAGTTGTCAAATACCATTGGTTTGCAGCCTCTTTTCTACATGACTCTGGAAAAAATACCATTGACAAGAATGTTAGGTCACGGGGGCAGCGCTTGGTAGTTTGTTCCCCAAAGACCTCAAATGGGTTATGTTTGGGCACTAGATAATAGAGATATTAGAAGACAACCAAATAGTATAAAACCTGTGTAGAAAGCAACCCTTAATCTGAGGTCAACTAACAAAGGAGAAAGCAAAAATAGCTTAAGCAACACAGTTGCAATTGAATGCTAACCTATTATGGAAAGCATAATTAAGTATAGAAGGAAAATTCAGTTCCCTAAATAGCTCTCTCTAATGATATACAACTGGCATGTCATTATTTCCTATTACAAACAAAATGAACAGGACAGGAACAGAAAGCAATATTAGTCTTTATAGTGCTGAGTTTCTAATTACGAGCTCTTCCAAATGAGCTTCCCATTTCCCTTCCCCTCGTTTCTAAAGCATGGAACTCTACAACATTTTGACAGCATCATATTCTAAGCAGACACATTTTTGCATGCACAGAATCTTGGCAAAGAGTGCAATGGCTACCTTCCAATTTCAGAAAATCACTTCAATAATTTTGGGCAAAGCCAGACAAAATAATGTACCCTTCTGTCCTAAGCAAGAATTGCTCATTTCTTTTCGTTGTTGGGGAATAGCTGGTCCTTCTGTCTCAAGTGACTGGAAAGAGATCATGAATATCATAATGGCACAAATTTTTTTCCTATCAAGTGTATTTCCAGATGGGATTCAAGGTAAATGAAATCTAGGCACTTTCTCTTACCTGCTAAAGAAGTACAATTGGTATTCCTTACGGTTGCTGAACAATAACAACAACAACAACAAAAGTCTAGCCACTATTTTCTGTCCCCTGTAATAAACTCAAAACAAAGTAAGATGCATATATTCAGATGGATGTGCCAAATTCATTTCAGTGTTAGCTATCTCAGATTCTGTACGAGTGATTTCAAAAATTTGATAAAAAAACCACACATAGCTCATTCTGTGGGCTAAAATTTCTGGAAGAGGATAAAATGCTAAAAGCTTTATAATTTTAAAGATAATGATAGGAAACGAAGAATTCCATTATTGTTATGGTAAAACTACATGTTTTTATTTCAAGAAAATTGGTTCAGATTTCTTAATTGATAATTGTAGATAAATTGCTGCCAGGTTAAATCAGATCCATAGAATCTGAGATATCCCATTATGTTTAACTTGCCCCAACTAATTACAAAATTACCCACCCTTTTTAATTTTGAGAATATTAAGAATGCCTCCTTATCCTAATTTGAGCTCCATAGGGATTCCTTTGCATCTACCATTTTGTGTTTATCATGGACTACATTTTTGTTAAGCTATTGTACTAGCTCTTAAATTATCTATTTAAAGCTTAATGAACCCATGCTTATCAAAAATGTCTTCTTTCTTAAATTCTTTTCACAAAAGCATACAATTCTAAATATTTAGCTAGTTTTCAGATAGCAATAACAGCTTTTTTAACCTGCACCATCAAAAACACTGCCTTTTGATCAGTCCACACAAATGTATTTTTTTATTACAGTATATGGCAAAGAAAGTAGGGAGGTATTTATTTTTTGTATTTTCTGAAACCTAGAGATATGATGATGTATCACTTCAGAGTTGCATCTGTCACATTTATGCTGCTTAAAATGACATGATGCAGTTTGGCATGTTGATGAGGAGTGTGACATAGGACATAGATTTCAATATAGTCCATGAGATTGAAAAATATAACTGGGAAACTGTAGATAAGAAAGGAGTAAACGTAAAGTTGAAGCAATATCTATGAATCATTCTTGGATACTTTGATTATAGAAAATTGCACTGCAAATAGTGAATCCATTTATGATGACTCTAAATTAGTATTGGTGTATGTGAAAGCCAAGTCTAAATATTCAATCATTCTTTAGAACTATGGTCTTGAACTGCTCCAGACCTGAAACCCATTGAGCATGGAATCCACTGAATTCAAAGTATGTGACAGGAAGAGGGGCCAAGGTATGACCTCAAGCCTCAAGGTCATATTCAGGCCATTAGTTATTCTCAATTTTATCAGCACGTTTGCCTAATGATGGCCATTTCCGCACGGCCACGCTGCGGGGGTGCGTAGGTGTAAACGACCACGATGCACCCCCCTGGGACCGTTCGCACGGATGGTCCCGGAAGGGGTGGGGAAGACGGCTGTCCCCCCGAACGCCTTACCGTCCCTCCGGCCTTCCAGCGTGTTGCACAGGCCAGTGGACACGCCCCCTGCCTTGCATGACAGCCCTGGAGTTGCATGGCAGGGGGGCATGTCCCCTGCCTGTGCGACACGCCAGAAGGCCAGAGGGATGGTAAGGCATTTGGGAAAGGGGGGGATGGTGCCTTCCAACTGCTGCCATTTGCACAGCAGTGGTTGGAAGCCGCTGTTTTTGAAGAACCTCGCTCAGGGGTTCAGCAGCGCCGGCCATGCAAATGGTCTCCCAGGGATGCTGTTTTTAGCATCCCTGGGACGCTGTATTTGGCCTGTGTGCAAAGGGCCAATGATGGGAGAAGGAAACATCGGACCTAAATTCAAATGCCCATATGCTCAAAAACTGATGCAACAACCAACCATCAGAGAATTTGTATACAACTCTTTGAATCAGTGGAATCAATGCATGCTTAGTATCCAGGGATGCTATTTTCCCACTGGAGGTGGGGGATTCACTTCCTCCAGCTCCTGTTTCCTGCCTCCACTCCTGTGGTGAGAGGAAACCAATGTCAAGTGAAACCCTATCACTGGTGGCATGCCATGGGTTTTGAATGACTTCTTACAAGCGAGAATCATTTGAAAAGTTTTGGAGCCTTTTGATGGAAACTGAGAATTGCTTGCTGTTAATAATGTGAGATAATTACAGTTGTCTTGTAGGTATATGTAAAGTGGTTGTTTGTGAACATTTTTAGACTTCTTTTTGAAAAGTGTTCCATACCTTGCTGAAATTAATATGTGAAAGGGAATGCCATAGTTATTGAGGGAAAAAAACCCAAACCTCTGCCTAACATTCCTCATGGCCACTATTCATTGCCATACTATGTTGAAACCCATACTGTGAGGCCATCCAGCATTGCTATGTAATTTAGGAAGTTGAGTGATATAGCAGATTCATCAATAGCCTCAGTCAATATTTTAAAAGCACCCTGCTCTTTCTTTTCAAGTGAGTTTCTGGGTGTGCTGCATTTTCATAAATACTCAGGATATTGACATTTAAGAGTCAGCAACACAAAGAAAAAAGGTTAGAGTAATAATAATGCAGTTAAACAATTCAAAGCTAGTATTGGTAGAAAAAAATGAAATTTTAACATAGTTCTTAATAGAGTCAAATAGTTGAGCTGAAGTGGTCATTCTGGTGTGGCGATTAGCCCGCCAGCGTGGATTTGTCCTGTCATGCTGAGCAAGGATCCCATCTAATTGCTCAGAGGCAGCAGGTGTCCACTGCTCTTTAGGTGTTTGCATTCATTTCATTATTTGTTGCTTCATTCAACCATGACGGACTCCAGCTCAACCAAATTTAATCATGAGTCTCTACTTTAGGTTTGGCTGCTGTTGCTATAAATCTGAGGTGCTAGATTGGTGAAGTTGCCTGTCCACAGCCCCAGTGATGGAGGTGAGAGGAAATGAGATGTAAACAAGGTTGCTGTCCTTGACAACATCACCAAAGAATATGTGATCTTAAGATGGATATAGAAATAATCTGTGTTGAACAGTTTCAGGTGGGCAGCTGCCTTGGTCTGAAGTAGAATAGCAAGATTCAAGCCTTTAGCACCTTAGAAACCAATAAGATTTCTAGGGCACAAGCTTTCAAGAGTCAACGCTGCTTTTATCGGATCTGGTGAACAAAGCTTTGACTTAAAAGCTCATGCCTTGGAAATCTTTTTGATCTTGAAGGTGCTAGTAGACTCAAACTTTTCTCTGTGTTGAATGGAGGATTCAGAAGCTGATGCCTATCTGCTTCTTGTAACACCCCCCCCCCCCGAGCTTGTTAGGACACCACGGTCAGCAAACTTACACAGAAATCGTGAGACACTAGAACTACAATCCACTACAGTAAATAGATTATGCATGGATATGTGTTTGCAGACAATTTTTTTTCATTCTTGAAGCAGTTTCTCCCTTCTTACATGAGAAGACACCCCTGAGATATACTAAAATGTAAATATTCTCAAATTTCCAATTGGTCTCCCTATGGTCTCCCTATGCAAACTTTCCTTATCCCTTCCAAAGAGAGTCTCAAATTGACTTGGGGAGACGTTTTCTTTGTGGCTGTCCTATCCCAACTGGTGGCACATAAATAAGTGTGTGTGCGCGCACGTGCAGTCAAGTCACAGCTAACTTATCACAACTCCATAGGGATTTCAAGGCAAGAAATGTTTGGAAGTGCTTTACCACTGCCTGTCTCCACATTATGATGGACAATAAATATATTGCTTTAATTTCCATAAAGAACATATTTGAAAGTTAAATTGATCCTAATTATATTATGCCTAATTATATTATTTCTTTGGGTCAGACGTCCTATATAACATAGATTATTAGTTCGCTATTCAAAATAAGCAGAATGTTCACTAATTTTATATCTGCACAGTTGAATGCAGAATTTGGCATGGCAGCTGGAAAGATAGCAATGAATGGTGTGATTTACCAGTATCCTGGGATTATATCTTCTGAATCTTGATGTGGCCATGATCCCTGCATTTTCTTTCTTGATGTGTCTTAAGAATGGAACTGTTTCCTTTGCTAGGCACACAGAAACTGTTTCCTGCCATTTCCACAACAATGGGTAGAGTGAATGGGACTGAGACTGATGTCATCATGTCTACCAAGAGCAAAGAATTTGAAACTTGCCTCATGTCTGCAATCAGAGCATTAATCAGGACCTCTCAAGTGATTAATCAAGGTGCATTTAGTCACCACGGCTGCTGCTGCTACAGCAATCCTGCTCATAAAGAATTAGGCTCACATTAACATTCCTCACAAATAGGGCAGATAGTTCATGTAATGGCAGCCTGCATAAATTTCTTGCAACAAACCCCGGCTCAGTGACTTAAGACTGCTTCCATTTCTGTTTGCCTAGCAGCACCCTTTGAAGTCGCTTGACAGTGGACTTAAAATGCTTAGGATTGTGCTATAGAACTTTTCCTTCTCTTACCATTTTTTAGAAATATTTTCATGACTCTGGACAACTCTCTTTCTACTTTTTAGTCAACCCAGCAGGATGCTTGAGAGAGCACCTTGCCTCTCCCATCTCAATAAGTCCTCAAATAAAATAATGTTGTTTTTCATGAAAATCCATGATCCTATAATTTGAGCCAGAATCTGTTCTCTAATTGAACATCTCCCTGCCAAAGGCTGCCATTGTCTTGTCAGCTCATATACATAATTTAAAATAATACAAGAACTTTTTAAATTCTCATTTTTTTAAAAAAAAGTCAGTAAATGTACAGTTTTGTGGTTCATAAGGAATGCTAGAATAGCATTTCCCCATTCTTTACCTGAGCCAAAACTGCTTTTTCATTTATTAGTACTAAGAAACCAGTTCAAGGACACCTCTCAGCTCCAGGCAAATGCAGTTAATAGACTCCCCTGAATGTTGGAACATTAAAAACATATAACTGGGGAAAAGCTCTCTCACACTTTTGCACACACACAGACACAGACATGTATTTCCTTTTTTTTATTTAGTCATGCACAAGCTACTTTTTGAATTTGTCCAAAAAGCAGTTATGTGGGGGGATGGGCAGTAGAGGGTTATTTGAGCCACCTTCTAAAATGTACAGACATTTTAAGGGGGAAAGGTGTTTTTGAGTGGATATCCTTTTGGATCCCTGTTTATGTGTGTGTTGCCTCCTAATATCATATAGTAGTGTGCTCATGGGACAACCTTGTTCCAGCCTTTGACCGAATACAGAACATAATGGTGTGGTTGCACGCCTGTACATCTGTATTTATTAAACTGGCACTTAAAACACTTGTCTGTCCTCTCACCAAGGATCATTGCCTGCATCCTCTCATATTACAGAGTTTAAAAATCGTTTTTTACACCTGCTTACTATATTCATGTACTCTGTGTGGAATGTCCACTATGGAATGGCTTCTCAAGAGCTGTGGTAATAGTAAAATGACAGTAACAATTTCCTTTCCTGTGATTAAAACATGCTTAATAGAATGCTTCATCTCATTTGATTGCACCTATTATAGCTGCAACACACTCTTCAACATTTACTTTCTAGGTAGGTGATGATATGAAGGCTAGAAGGGATGTGATTTCCTCTGTGCAAATAGAGCATTTGAAAAAAGAGACTCTCCAAGACAAAATGGAAATAGTGTTTTAGCTGGTGCTATCTAGGGCATTTCAAAGCATATGTGATCATTATCTATTATTGTCTGGATCTTAGGTCTGGGGATCAAACATATGCATGTGTGTGAGGTGAGGTGGGGCCCAGGTTGTCCAGAAAACAACTTGGACCATTATGTGCTGTATCATGTACAGAACATTGTCTATGAATCATGAGATTATATGTATGGGATGGGATTAGGGAGGGACTCTTGTGTTCAGGAGTTTGTTTTGAACTAGAGTTACCAGCCTCCAGGTGGTGACTGCAGATCTCCCCAAATGACCATTGGTCTCCAGAGGACAGAGGTCAGTTCCCCTGGGGAAAATGGCTGCTTTGGAGGATGGATTCCAGGGCATTATAACCAGGTCCCTCCCCAGGCTCCACCCTTAAAATCCCCAGATATTTCCCAACCCAGAGCTGGCAACCCTATATTAGTCCCAGAAAATAATCCTTGATCTTGCTTTAGGCCTTGCACCTACTATAGAATGTGCAGATCTCGCCAAGGGGTAAGGTTGACAGCACACACGTCTTCAATGCTGTCCATCCACAGTTTTTTTGGTCTTCCACATGGGACTTCAGGGTCAAAGTTTAGTGCCTGTACCACCAGAGCTGTGTTTCCTTCATTGTAATTGGTGCAATTCCAAGTCTTTGTCATGTGACTTTGGCTGTTTCTGCACAGCGGCAGAAACGGCTGTCCACTGGCATAATTAATGCCGGTTGCTGCACAAGACTATTTGCACGGTCTCGTGCAGGCAGCACCAAGGCTGCTGTGACCTGCAGAGGCAGTTCCTCATGGAGCCACCCACAGGTCGTACCATTCTCCTACCTCTCCTCCCTGTGCAGCTCTGGATGACTGGAGGAACATGCCCATGCTGCCCTCTGACCTCCGGGGGGGTCGAAGGACATTGTGGGTATGTCTCTCCAGCCATCCAGAGCTGTGCAGGGAGGAGAGGTGGGTGAACAGAAACACCGGAGAGGCCAAAAGCAGTGTCCTCATGCTGGTGTGCTTAACACTGTGCCTGCGGGAAGACGCTGCTTTTGAAAAACCTTGCTCAGGGAGTGAGTTTCAAAAGTGGCGTCTTTGCGCCACTTGGAGGGACGAGCACTGCGCTGCTGCTGTGCAAACAGTGCTCAAATGTCAGTGTTTTAACTGTCCCTAGGGTGCTGTTTTCCACTTGTGTGGAAACAGCCTTTGTTTGTAAATTGTAACACTATCAGAAAATGTCGCGCCAAGCATCCACCAGAGCATCTTTATTTCCACCACATGAAGAGTCTGTTCATGTTTCCAAGTTGTTGGCCAACATTCTGTTCCGTATAGGGTCACAGGGCAGATGACTGTGGTGTACACTTTTGCCTTCAGATGTTCAGGTACTCTTTTATCACACAGGACTCCTGTGGTTTGGCGCCACTTCCTCCATGCTGCATTAACTCTAGATTGAGCATCTGGTAGGGTATCCCTATCTGCTGAGATCAGGGATCTGAGATATTTAAATTGAGTGGTCTTCTTCAAGTCCTGGACATTAATTTGGATTGTTCCATCTGTTTGAGGGCCACATTCAAGTTATTCTGATTTTTGTAAATTTACAATTGTAAATTTATAAATCCCATGTCCGTAATCCATAATCAGCTCATCTATTGTTCCACTCATGGGATTGTTGTTGAAGAGCTGCACATGATTGGTTAGCAAGAACCACATCATCCGCAAAAAGCAGTGTCCAAGGACGTGGCATTTGTAAATAAGCTGTTACTGTATCCATGCAAAGAATAAATAGCAGAGGTGAAAGTGCTGAGCCCTGATGAACACCAGCAGTTATGGTGAATGGTGGTGAAATCCCTGCTAGACATTGAACTTGACTGGTGGCTTTACAGTGCAGTAATTGTAATTGAGATGCACAACCCACCTTGCAAAAAAAAAGAGCAGGTATTGCAAACATGCTTTAAGTGAAATGAAAGAGGAACACTTTTTTAACAGAGTAACTGTTGTTCTTGTCAGTTATTGAATTGAGTCTTTCTGTAGGGGTGAGAAACCTGATAAGCATTTTACCATGGCAACTACTATACTGAGCCATAATCTTGTGTGTGTGTGTGTGTGTGTGTGTGTGTGTGTGTGTGTGTGTGTGTGTGTGTGTGTGTGTGTGTGTGTGTGTGTGTAAAGCATCAGGGGTAAAAAACACAAAGACCCCACCAAATGACTCAGAAGAATCGTTTTGCTTGGCAGTGTACTACATACCAAACTTGTAATATTTTGCACTGCTTGTGTGCCAACAGAACTGCCCCTTGATGTGCCATTTGTTAATGTCATACCTGCTGTACAGTTATTGAATGGTTGCTATTGAGGCAAACTTTGAACTTCTTCAGTTGCGAGGATCAGTGTGCTGTGCTAGCGGGATAGCTGAGGGCTTTTTATTTCCAGTTCCTTAGAGCTCTTTTGTGTGAAATCTTTTTCAGTGTTTTTAAAATTAGGAACCAGAATCATTTCTGTAGTATACTAGGATGCTGATAAGAAGAAAACTGAGGATGAAGGAAACAAAGCCAATAAAAATGCTAAGCTAGCCCAGGATTGTGCTGGTTATTTCAAATGAATAGGAGAATTTCAACCTTTCTTAGGGGTTCTTTCTAACAATTCTTTTTCCCAGTTTGCATCACCTTCTCAGGCGTCTGTCTTTAGAATTCTCCACTTTCTCTCATTTGCTGCTCTGTCTTCCAAGTCTCCTTTTATAGGCATTGCCACTTTTACCCTGATACCTTTACCAAATTACATATTCTGTTCCGCTGCTTCCCTAGGCCTTTCTGCCTGCACTACCCCTCTCTAGGATCTGAGCAGCTGCCATGACAGAAGGCCTGCCCAATCCCTCTGTGACATTAGGGTAGCTCATCCAATCAATGTTAAATGCTTCACCAGGGTAGCCAAGGCAGCGTCAGTATTATCCAGCCTGAAGCTGGACTGAAATGGATCCAGATGGATTTAGGGTGTAGCAAGTCGCTTCTGTTCATCCAGTTCAGCATTCTGTTTGCAGCAGTGATCAGCCAAAAGCCTTTGGGAAACTAATACTCAAAGAATGAGGACAGTATTCCCTTGATGTTCTGTCACAAGCATCTGGTATCCAGAGATAGCGAGGTGTGTGTGTGTGTATGTGTGTGTGTAAGAGAGAGAGAGTGAGAAAGAGAAGAAATATGCTGTATGTTACAATTGAACAGGCTTTGCTGTCAGCTTATATATCTGAGATTAATAAATGTTTTCTAGAAATTATTTTGATGTAGAATACACATCATGTGTGACTTAAGATCTAATCTGTGGTTTGTGTTAATTCAGGTCCACTCTGGAACATTGGCCATCCAATACATTTGGCAAGTTAATAAGCAAAGATATGAAGGACCACTTCTCAAACTATTTCTTCCAAATGTAGGTTAAAATTAGTCTTCTGGTCCAGGTACATTGTGGTCTAGGTACGTTGTACACTGAGCTGACGTTTGTGGGCCAGATATGAATAATGCTGCTTAGAGGCAGGGAAATTGTAAGCACAAACATTAAAGGGACAGGGCATTTTCTCTGAACTGACCATCTTAAACCACCAGATCCCACCTCTTAAATCAAACCAGACCCCTTTCAGAATCTTGACCAGATGAGATTTACCCTTTGACTCATCAGGGTCTGATTGTTGATCTTGAACTACCATGATACAATGAGAACTGTTGAAGTGTAAAAAAACCCTTTCTATTATGGTGATCCAAATGTTGGGATTTGGTTATGAAACACTAAATACAGTTTTCATTCTTCCTGGTCATGACTTCGATGCAGACTATGTCTTGTGTATTTATTTATTTTCCTCTATTTTTATATCAACAGCATCACTTACAAAGCATTCTGTAACCCCAAAGGTACACATAATAGAAGCAGTGCATTCAGGCCACAAGTTACCATGTGTCTGTTGTTAACCAATCATATTTGTGTCAGTGAGGCCCCTTCCGCACATGCAGAATAATGCACATTCAATCCACTTTCACAATTGTTTGAAAATGGATTTTGCTGTTCCGCACAGTAAAATCCAGCTTCAAAGTGCATTGAAAGTAGATTGAAAGTGAATTATTCTGCGTGTGTGGAAGGGGCCTTAGAGTGGTATATGGCAACAGAAAACATGAGAGCTAGTATGATGTAGGAGCTCAAGTGATAGCTGTGAAAGAACAAGGTCTAGAATCAAATCCCTGTTCAACAACAAAGCAAACTGGACAACTGTGATCATTCCTCAGCACAGCTTCCCTCACAGAGGGTTGAATGCAAAAGTGATTTTGCACTAGTATGTTACTTGCATCTGTAGAAAGGAGGTGGTTTATACCACTTCTCTTCTCCAGTAGCCTATTGAGCACCTAAAATGTGGCTCCTGAGGACAAAGGACCCTCAGTCATGCAGGGGGAAGGGGGGATGGTGAATCTGCCTTGGGAAGGGGTTGTTGTGTTTCTGTTTGAAGTGGTCTTGAGTGCTTGACTGTGTTTATATGCTTGGTATGTTTAATAGTTGTACACATTGTATAGAAAATTTGAGCACACTGGTGGGATCTTCTGTACTTCAAGCGAAGTCATGTTAGATGAAGACAACTTTCACACTCTCTCCACTGCAATTTTCTGAATCCTCCACAATTGTGCTTCTGTAGGTCAGTGGATCCTAGAAAAAGGTAGGGGATAAGTGGGTTCCTGCAATCATGAAAGGGCACTAGCAAAAATAATGCTCCTTTCTATCAGCAATGGAAATGCCCCTCTGCCAATGAAACTGCTGTTAGACCAACCAAACAGCAATTTAGGATGCAACACAAAAAAACAATTATACAGCTACTTGAGCCAGGAATACTGTTCTCAAGCTATTTAGTGCAGTGTGGAAAAGGCAGAGTCTGTGAGTCATACAACGTGTCCAATGCTTTAATTTCTCTAATAAGACAGCCTAATGGTCCATTATTGTTTTACATGGCACCTTACTGAGCTCTTTGAGCAAATTTGCTGTCATATTACCTTTTAGCCTTCATATATTGCATTTGTGTTGACCCTGACCCGCTTTGGAATGGTATATTTGAGAAATGCTCATGTATTCAACAACAACAAAAAATTCAAATCCATTTTTGCTCTTTCCTGTAAGTATGCAATTAGATTGCTGCCCATTAGAGGGATTTATATAAATAACATTTTAAATGCATCTCATGCTTTGCCGGTGAGAACCTATCCAAACCAAATCTAGTCTCTAAGTCTGCTTGTTTTAGTCCATTGTTGCTATGTGTGAAGTTTTTGTACATAAGATGGCTTCCCTGTGGTTAGATGCTGTATACACTCACAGTCCAGGTGCCCAGCTGCTATGTTGCGGCCAGCCGCCATCCCTGACGATGCTTCCTGTCAGCATGGGAAGGCTTAAAAGCTTTCCTGCCACCAGGAAGCCCTTATTAGGCTGAATAGACTTATGCCACCTTTTTGATGGCATATCAGTCATCCCTCCACTACCCATGCCTCTGGACCACCCCCCTGCTGCACCATCCTGGAGAGCAGCTGCACACTGGTTCATTCTTCCCTCTGTCAGGACAAGTGTGTTATTCTCCAGCAGTCATTACTTTTGTCTTCTGGGTGTTCAGATATATTCTTCAGTTCCTACCTGTCCTTATATAAGCTGTATAACTTAAGGTGCTCAAGAATGTATTACAGTCTAGTGAGCTTTGTATGGGGTATTTTTAGGGATCAACAATGTACTTGAATGTATTGTCGAAGGCTTTGAATGTATTGTCACAGACTATGTTTCTCCACCCACCCTGGACACTCCAACAGATATATATACTCCACTTGCTTTCCCAACATCAGATCCTCTGAAGATGCCAGCCACAGATGCAGCCGAAACGTCAGGAGAGAATGCTGCTAGAACACGGCCATACAGCCCGGAAACCACACAGCACCCAAATGTGCTTGAACTCTGCGAAGTCCATGGAGATCCTATATTTACCTTCATCTCAGCAACCTTATCAATTATAAATATTCCAGATATTAAACATCTGACATAAATTTTTAAAATGGCATACAACTGCATCAAATTTATTTTGTACACCTGGTCTATAGAAATTGGGCTACATTTTCCCTGGACTTATTCAAAGAACTATGACAAAGGTAGAAATTCAACTGACAATATTTTCCCCAACTATGCATTTTTATCATAGAAAAAATTATACATGTCAAATTTTTGATGAAAGTGTCTGATTTAAGAGATGTCCTTTTGGCACCATTTATCTTTATAGATCCCTGAACTGTGCCAAGGCAGCTGGAGGTGTGTGCTGAAGGCAGCACTGTGCTACTTTCAACAGGTTTTCGCAGATATAGGGAGAGAGGAATAACCAAAAAACCCTCCCTGTCACTGAAAAGCCCTCCAATGGGGCCAATGGACTTATACCACCCAACAAGGTGGCCTAAGTCCAGGGTTGGGATTGTGCTGCAACTGGCCACAAACCCAGGATAGGAGCCGAGTAATGTTCAATCAGCCCCAGGAATGCCCCCCGCCCCCCACACTGTCATCTATTCTGGATGCCAGCATAGCTCCGCTGCAGCTAGGTCTTCCAGCTTTGGCACAGCAGAGTTGAGGGGGATGGGGTGGGGCTGGCCACTGGAGCCTCTGTCCCCTCCACTTGCACAAATTCCCCTTGCACTGGTGGAGGGGGGGATGCACTGGCATGGCCCTCTGCTGGCACCTGAGACTGATCACCCCCTTCACTTTTGGACTGGGCCCAGCAGTTTTACATTCTACAATTTTTTGTGTGTGGCAGTGTGATAAACAGCAAACTAGATGCACATGAATTGAAGAAGCTGGATGCAATCTTCAGATGGTCCAATTGTGGAACTATGTTTAGTTATTTGCCTAGTCAACTGGCATTGAGAGAGAGTGGAATGGGACCCTCCTTGTGAGAAAGGAGGAAACATCAGAGGAACAAAATGAGGAAACTCTGCTCAACACTATATGATGTCAGAAGTGTGATGCAGCGGCCAAGAAAGCCAATATGATTCTGGGCTGTATCAATAGGAGTACAATGTCTAGAATAGATCAAGGAATGTAATTGTACCTCTCTATTCTGCATTGGTTAGATCTCAGCTGGAATACTGTGTGCAGTTCTGGGCACTGCAATTCAGGAAGGATACTAACAAGCTGGAACGGATCCAGAGGAGGGCAACCAAAATGGTTAAAAGGTCTGGAATCCATGCCCTTCGAGGAGATTCTTAGGGAGCTGGGTATGTTTAGTTTGGTGAAAAGAAGGTTAAGAGGTGACATGATAGCAATGTTTAGATATTTAAAGGGATGTCATGTTGGTGAGGGAGTAAGCTTGTTTTCTGCTGCTCCAGATACTAGGACCAGGAGTAATGGGTTCAAGGTGAAGGAAAAAAGATTCCACTTAAACATCAGGAAAAATTTCCTGACAGTAAGGGCTATTGGACAGTGAAATGAACTACCTTGGAATGTGGTGGAGTCTCCTTCTTTGGAGGTTTTTGAACAGAGGCTGGATGGCCATCTGTCAGGAGTGCTTTGATTATGTGTTCCTGCATTGCAGGGGATTGGACTTGATGGCCTGTGGGGTCTCTTACAACTCTATGATTCTACAATTCTATGATTCTATGGTATACATGATAGAAACTCATGTTGCTGGCTACATAAACTGCCATATTGCTTTGTTCAAACACCCTTCCAAGGGGTGGATTTATCTAGCAGTCATGAACCATACAAGACTGTTAAGCAAGAACCATCGATTAGTAGACAATACAAAATCTCCAAACTCAACTTCCCTGGAGAAAATGGTGCCTTGGGAAGGTGGATTCTATGGCATTATACCCCATTGAAGTCCCTCTCTTCCCCTTTAACCTCAGCCTCCTCAGTCTCCATCCTCAAAATCTTCAGGTATTTCCCAAACATAGAGCCGGCAACCCTATTCAGTTTCCAATCGTGGCATCACACATGTTGCCTGGATATATGGGAAAACATAAAAGGTTAAGGGGATTAGACTGGAAAGTATGATCTCATAATATGGGACCTGCATCTCATCTACACTACATCTGACAGTGGGATATAAAGATAGCATTTCTTTTCAAAGCTTGAAGAAATTTTACTTGTCCTTCTGGCAATAAAAATCGATACTGGTTGATGCAGATTTGAAAGCAGCTTGCTCTGCCATGTGAATAGGCTGCTGCTCAGAGAGACAAAATAATACCCCAAGGCCTGCTGCAATCTATAGTTAGTGTCGTAGTCTTGGAATCCATAGTTAGTTAGGCCTATTCTACAGTGTTTTCAAACCTTACAAGAAATTTGCATGGATAATGGCAGCAAGGCACCAACAAGGAAAAGTAATTATGCAGTTTTGCTATCCTTTGTAACTTTGTAACTGGAATGCAACCTTTTGTTTGTGATTTCATCCTGGAGATTTCATTAGTTTTGAAATCGGTCTCAATTTTCAGACCCATTGGACTAACTATTAACTAATTCTGCTTCCGTAACATATTTTCAAAATTAAATTACCTTTTATTTGTTTCAGGAAGCAACTGCCTCATGTTTCAAATGCTTTCATCTTTCTTATAGTTTCTTAATTCCAAATGACTTGACATTCAGTGATTCCTGTACATCTGCAGATAAAAACAACAACATATGATGTTACTTGAATGGAAGTTATGCTCCTACATAAAAAAAGAATATGCCTGCTACTAAATAAAAATATGTCAATAAATATTCTCAGTGTATTAGAAAATGTTAGCAGTTTCCAAGTGTATAGCTATTAACTGGGCAATCCTTGATCCTTGACATCACTATGCCGTTGTCCACAGGCCAACGGCTGGCTGCTCATCACCCTGTGGGAATTGCACTCTTAAGAAGATTACACTCTCCAAAAACAATCAAGTCAGACAGAGAGCAAATCAGGAGAGAGTTTTTTTAAACCTTTCACATCATTACTAGCCTCATTGTTTTGCAGATCAGGAGCACAAAGTAGAACACTGAACATTAGACCTCTTGCTGACTCTCGGGATACCAGGATTTCAGCGCTGTGTTGATTACTGGTAAATGGACAACCTGAAGGCTAATCCCTTCTTTGGTCCAGAGACTTTGGATGCTTCAATCACGGGCTCAAGATTGTTTTGTATTCTGGACACAATCTTCTTTTTATTATGTGCTGAAATGTTCATTTGAACAGTTCTGTGGTCTCCCTGCACGTCATCTTGCACCTAAGTAGCTAAAATTGGTATTTGGAAGGAATTGTTATTGCTTAATAGACTTTCTGTCTCTGGAAAAAAATGTTTGAGAAATAGCAAAATGCTCAGGAACTCAATTATCTTGTTAGATCAAACCAAAGGTCATCTTATCCAGCATTCTGTCTTGAACACTGGCCTTCCAGGTGTTTCTGGAAACTTTCTACATAGATCATATTGATGCTAGCGATTCCCTGTTTATTCTGCAGGTCCTGAGACTCCAAATATGCAGCCTCTAAACATGGACATTTCATTTAGTTATCATGGTTAGTATACATCAATGAATACTCACTGTTACATTATACTAAGTAAAACTATCCTATAGGAAAACTGCCTTTAGTGGTTCTTTAAACTTGCAAGATACCACAACACCAAGAACTTCTCTCTAGCTGAGTAGAAGAAAAGGGGCTAGAGATTCTGATGTTTACCAAACCTTCTGTGATTTCTAGACCTGTTGTTTCAGGTGCAATTCCAAGTTCTAGGAATTACTTACATCTGCTTATGAACACATTTGTGACTTGGGGGCCACAAGCAGGTAGAAAGGTGGTATAAAGATAAACAAACGAATATGTTTTAAACAAATAAATAATAGCTATCCTAGTAACAAAGAACCCTATAGAACAGCGTGGTAAACTGAAGTACTGCAGTCCATGTTCTGCTCATTACCTGAGTTTCAGGTAACCAGCACAAGTTTGACTCAGCCTTCCACCCTTCTAAATTCCATAAAATGAGCACCCAGCTTGCTGAGGGTGAAGTGTAGATGACTGGGAAAGACAATGGCAAACCACCCCATAAACATAGTCCACCTAGTAAATGGTGTGATGTGATCTCACCCCATGTGCTTTCATAAGAGACTACCTTTACTTTTTTATCCTGGCAAATGAGCATATGAAGCTGCCACATACTGAGAAATACAATTTGCCTGTTAGGGTCCATGCTGTCTACTTTGACTGACAGCAGCTATCCAGGGCCTGAGACCAAGGTTCTTCATGTCATCTGCTACTTGATCCTTTCAAGTGGAGAAGCCAGAGACTGAACCTGGGAACTTTTGCATTTAAAGCAAAAGCTCTGCCACTCAGCCAACAGCCCTATGGAAGTTATAAGAGGACATTTGTCAAAACCATTAAATTGCAAGAGTATACAAGAGAGTTCGAATAGCACTTAAAGTTTTCTCTTCTTTCCAAGATCTAGGTTCTCTGCAAATACGGGGAGATGAGGATAAAATTGTTTTTTGAAAAAAGCAGGGAAAGAGAAGACCATTTCCTCTACAGAGGTTTTGTTCCACTCAAGATAACAACATTTGATGTAAGGTATTCAGGTCAAATGTCCTGTACTGAAGAGGTATTGAATCCTAAATACTGGGGAACTCTGGGCAGCTGATTATACTTAGTTTTTAGTAATACACCTATCCAAGCATATAATAGAGAACTGCCACAATGGTTGCATAAATGGCATAATGTAGTGCTTGTGATCACAGAATGTTAGCCTCCCTGCCAGTATTCCACAGTATAGGTGATTTGTGATAACCTAGCAAGGTTTAGGATTGAGTTAAAATTAAGTAATTTGAAATGTTAACTATGACATTATTTGGGTGGTGTGGTTTTTCAATGGCTATTACTCATTTTCCCAACTAAGTTAAAGAGGATGATCATATTTCTTCTGTGTATATTTAATATCCATTTCCTGTAGTAATTTTTCAGTATTTTTTCTCAAATGTCACTGGACTGACCTGTTTACTTGATATGAGTTATGGTTGTAATAATAAGGTGTTCTAATTATAGCTTCTATATGGTAGTGGCAGCCTTGCAGGCACCCTGTGATTTTTAAGGACAAGAATGGAGGCTGCCAAGCCTTTCTAAGCAGGTTGCAAAATCACTTTTTCAAAATAAGGCAAATAGTGTAAGCGCTTTCTGAAGTGACTTCAAAAAACAGCAGTAAAGCACTTCAAGCCTTCTATAATGATGTCACAGTACTAAACCGGTATTGCCGGAGCGATCACGTGTCCCACCCGCCTCTCCCTGTTTTGACAATTTGTTAATGCATGCCTACTTTGTTGTAGGGTTGGCGGATTGCGCATGGGGGACTGATCTTTAGCTTGGGGGACAGCGGGCAAAAATGCCCGCTATTTGGGAACCTCCTTATGAGGTTAGGGGTGGAGCAAGCCAAGGGGTAACCTGCCCAGACGTGGGCTTCTACGGCTTGCGCCCCTGGCAGCAAAGAGTCTTCAGGAAGTGGCAACCGCCCATCTGGAATCTCACAGCTGCTCCAGCGTGTGATAATTTTTCATCGGTAGGCGTGCTGAGAAAAATTTAGGTGGCTGGGGGACAGCACTCGTGCTGCCCAGCACACAGGTCATATGATCAGACCCCCATGCTGCGCCTTACACTTTGTTTTTACCTTGAACCAATTTTGTTAATAAAATATTTTTACCACACACAAAGTGATGTTGTATTTCACATTTATTTCATGAAGGGCTAGGAGGGCTATTAGCTACTTCCCTCAAACAGCAAAGCACTTCAAGCTTTCTATAATGATGTCACAGTACTAAACCGGTATCTTTCTTCTGCCCAATCTAAGCTGATTGGCAGAAAAAAAAATTAATCAAGAACTAGCATTGGTGATCTTTCATTATGACGGAAAATTGTGATGGGTTATTTAGAGCTTCCTGTTCCATGGTTGACCATACTTGTCAATCCACAGTATTATCTAAATCACTGTTCTTAACAGCAACCTTACCTTACAGCATGAAGACTTCTCAGACTTTCTTTCACAATGGCTGTGATTTTACATGGTTGTCTTGTGCATGCTATATATTTATTCTACTTTTTATTCTACTCTTCCTCCAAGAAGCTCAGGCCAGTGTTTCCTCTATCCATTTTATCTTCACAACTACCCTCAAGAAGATTGGTCCAGATTATCCCATGGGCTTCAGAACTGAGCAGGGATTTCAGCCTGGGTCTGTCAAACGAAATCTAGCAGTCTAATCGTCACTATGGCACAATCCTCACTACTGACATGAAAAGAAATTATGTTGATATAGAAGAGTGTCAACAGAGATATGATAGTTTATCGCAGTGTGCATGTAACCACACAGTAAACTAGATATACCTTTATTGTACTGCAAAGTGAGAAGATTTTTACCAGTTCTCCAGATATTCATTTATGTGATCATTCTCACATACATTCTGAAATGTGACCCCCAGCTTGAGAAGGTCAGGAAGGCTCCCATGCTTATGTAAGTATGTGAACTATGTAAAACTATGTTCAGGAGGACATTTTAAATACAGTAAATAATGCTATTGTATCGCAAAGTGGTTTAAGAAGGAACTTTTATAAAGGAAATAGGACTGTGAACTGTATCTCCACATTTAGTATGTATTATCTATTTGCTGTATATATTATCCTGCTTTTGCTGAACTGTTTTATAATTATATCTAATTATCAGCATGGTATCCATCTGTGGATGCTGAAGTCCGGAGACTGGGGCCATGGAGAGATGAGGCAGATCATTCTTCAAATGTGACGGAAACCTCAGGTTTGCAGAAAAACCTGACACCTAAATAAATAAACTAAGAAATTAAAGTCTCTCCCCCAAATGATAGACACAGTGCCTGTAGTTTTAAAAAACATATGCCCTCAGTGGCTATTGCTAAGCCACCATAACAGTATTGCTAGCCTTTAGTCCTAGATTTCTGTCAGTAAATCAGAGTGAGAAGCAGGCCCCTTCCTGCTCCATTTTGTCCTTTAAGAGAGAGCTCATTGGAGTCAGGCCTGCCAGCAACCATCAGGTTATGTGCTTCCACATGACTTGCAAGACTTACCCAGGACTGGCTACTCACTACTGTTCAACAGCAGTAACCATAAAAGCCAATGTAGTGTAGTCATTAGAATTCCAATCTTGGTTCTGGGAGACCCAGAATCAAGTCCCCATGCTGCCACAGAAACTCACTTGGTGACCTTGAGCCAATCAAATAGTCTTAGCCTAATAAACATCACAAGGTTATTGTGAGGATAAAACAGAGAAGAGAAGAATAATGTAAGGTGCTTTAGTTCCACATTAGCGAGAAAGATGGGTTAAATACAAAGTAAATAAGCGCAAAATATAGTTGATGGGGCAGATAAAAAGTAGACAGGTTAGTTGATGGGTGGAAAGGAAAGGAGACAGGAAACGCTTAAAGTAGGGAGAGTGCAAGGAAAAGCAAAAGAGGAAATAGTGTGGAGAGAAGACCTGTGTTTAATTCTAGCACTGATTGCCTGAAAATTCTCTACCTGTGCACATGTACCCAGGGTTTAAATGATGGAAAACAGCTATAGTCCACAGAAAATTTAGTGCAGCTAAATTCCATTGATTTCAATAAGATTTTTGCATGCTCCTTAGTATATAGAAAAGAGCTAATTTTGATGACATTTATTTAAAAGCTAAATATCAAATGTTCTTATTACCTTGATAGGAGCTTCCTTATGGTACAACATAAGACAACATAATAACAAAGTTTCCCTGATTCTTGTAGCCTTTTCCCCTGCTGAGTTTAAACCTGAAACCTTCCTGACAGTCTGATAACCACTTCCTCATAAGAGAAAAATAAAACAATTTATGTTTTGGGAATTCTAATGAGCTTTGCATACACCATATTCAGACTTACACTAACAGTTTTTCAGTTCCTCATCTTCCTAGACTGGGTCAGAAAATATCCATAAACATTTTATATGGCTGGGAGGCTGGGAAACTGTCATAACATATCTCACAGAATACGAAATGAGTAGTTCTCACTTTGATCAAATGAATGCATGAAGCTGCCTTATACTGAATCAGATCATTGGTTCATCAAGGTCAATAATGTCTAAGGTCAATATTGTCTGTCTTGTCTACTCAGTGTTGTCTGTTCAGACTGGCAGCAGTCTTCAGAGTCTCGGGTAGTCTCTAGAGGTCTTTCACATCAGCTACCACCTCATCCTTTTAGCTGGAGATTCGGAAGATTGTCTCTGGGACTTTCTGCATGAAAAGCAGAGTCTGTGCCGATAAGCCACAGAACCTCTTCAGGGGTGCAAAGAAGTCCTGCAGTTTTGTCTCCTATTTTCCTATCCTCAAATAAAAACAAAACAAAAACAAAGAAAACCTTGGAAGTCTACTATGAAAATGTGCAGCATCTTATTAATGGCTATTGTGACAAGAAAAAGAATCTTCTTTACCCTGCAGACCACGTTCTCCATTTTCTCACTGAGTACATTCCATTATATCGTAGAAACAAACAGTGGGAAGTGACAGGGGATCCAACATTTTATATAACAATTCTGAAAAAAAGGAATTATGACAGAGCAATAACTGATAGAAATTTTTATTACATTCTGGCTCTGTACTCTTTCTACCTTTGATTAAGCACACTATTGCTGGGATAAAATGAACCAGCCATCAGGACAGCATCCTTCTACATTGTTTGAGAACAGCCAATTAGCGAGACATGGTGGTAATGCTCCAGCATACAGCAGTTCACAGTGTAGAAAAACATTTTAGATGATACTTGGTCAAGATTAGAGGGAATTAAACTGGGAGCCTATAGATAAGTTTAAAAAAATATATAAAGAGAGAAAGTCAGTCGGTTGGTAGGTAGGTAGGTAGGTAGGTAGAAGATACTTAACAAATATAAGTTGGTCAATTCAGAATCTTTTTCAAATATGTCCAATGGGGGTTACTCAGGGGAAAGTGCTAGTGGAGCACAGTATTAAAAAAAACCAGATGAAAATGATGATTGAAATTGTTTCCAAGCAGATGGATGTTTCTGCTATCAATTCAAATTAAGATGAAGTTCAAATTAAGCAAATTAATTTTAAGGGAAGGAGGTGCTTAAAACTATTCTTCAAGAAAAGACGAGTACTGTTAGGTTGGAGGCTGCTGCCTGTAAGTTCAGTAGCACAGTCACAGTCTCGAACCCACAGTGAGAATGTCACATGACACTCCTGGTGCTGAATCAAACAAACTACCAGATCTACTGCTGGACCTGGTGCAGAACAAAAGCCTAATTCATGAGCAAAAAGCAATTTGTATGCACAAATCAAGTTCTTGTTGGCTTGTGCTTTCCTAGTGCCTATAGAAAGGCCCATTTGTATCAGCTCTAATAAAAAATGTGATTAATTTAGCCAAGAGGTGTCTAAACAAATTATAGCAGGATGCTTGCCCCTGTGATATCTATCAATCCCCTTTTCATTATTTTGAGATCCAGTTTATTAAACAAAAGTAAACAAAAATCATAACATTGTATTGTTTTTGTGCAATTGCTCGGACCTAATAAACACAGCAAAATTATTTTATCAGCCTGGAAGAATAACAACAAACAATGTTGATACCATACTCATTCTCTCTCTCGTGCATTAAAACATGCATCTTAAAATCAATAACTGGAGTACATAAAAATGGAAGATACATAACATGTTCTCTGTAAAGAAACTCAAACCATTCTATTCACATTTATAATGTTTTACACTGTCTTATGTTCCCTACTACCCCAGCAGTATAAAAAAACCAGTGACAGCCTTGGAAGAACAGAGACTTCCAGTGGTTTCCTGGGTAGATATAGTGATGGCAAAGTAGGAGCATGGTAAGGGGAATGAGGTTGGAGGCAGAATCAGGTGGCAAAATGCTCTGAGCTCCTCTTCATGTTGCCATGGCCCCTTCACCTTTGACTGCCACTCAGTATATGTGGGGAAATGAAAGGTTCTCTACATGAGTCACAGTTGATAACTTTACAATGGAATCCTAGGCAGAGTTATCCCAGTCAAAGCCTGCTGAATTCAGTTGCACTGTTAGAATTTCTCTTTAAAATGCTGCACATTCAGCCTAATGTATAGATCTGCTCATTTTTATGTGGTAAACATTAGGCTTGGAGATTCGAGTTCAACAAATACTGGATTTGGCCCAAATCTGGGTGAATTCAAGCATATTTGGGCCAACAGTTGAATATGTCCTGGCTGAATATGAACAAATCCGAATGCAAGGTATTCGGGGTTGTTTTTTTTTTTGTATTTTTTGGTGATTTTTCGCGTTTCAGCCTGCCCCATCCCCCATTGTTTTCAATGGGAGCTAGCAGGAGATGGGGGCTACTCCTTTGAGAGTCCATAACTTCAGCTCCCCTAAACCAAATTTCACTAAACTCAGGTGGTATCATCAGGACAGTCTCTGGATAATACCCAGAAGTTTTGCTGCCACTAGCTTAAAAATGCACCCCAGACAGGCACCCCAAGAAATTTCCCCAGATTCTCTGATTTGCAGTGCCTTGGCTCTATTGTAGTCAAGGGGGAATTTCTGAGTGTGTAAGCAGGCTGCACATTTTTGAAAGTAGAGACACCAGACTTTCAAGATGGCTCCAGGAGGCCCTCCTGGTAATAGCATCCAGGCTTGGTGAACTTTGCTTCTGGGGGTTCAATTTTATGGGCACCCAAAAGGCTTATTTTGTTTCCTCACTCCTGCACATGACTCCTGCTGACTGAGTTCTCTCAGAACTCTCTCAATGCACCCCCTCCCACAGCCCCCAGAAGCAAAGTTCACCAAGACTGGATGCTATTGCCAGGAGGGCCTCCTGGAGCAACCTTGACAACTAACTTTTCCCACCATAGACTTCAATGGGGCTTGCTGTTATGCCCAGCTGGCTCTATATTAGAGGTTTCAATGGGAGGCACTCTGATGGGGGTCTTGCTCTGGGTAGGAGCACTTATTTCCTGCAGGGCTGCTGGTATGAGTCTCCTGACAGGAACCAGCCATATTTGCTAAAGTTTGCTTAGGAGGGGCAAATGCTGTGGGCACCCAGTTGAAAGTGAACCTGATGCCCACAGGATTCCCCCCCCCCAGCAAACTTTAGCAAAGTTATTTGGTTCCTTTCAGGAGGCTCACACCAGCAGCTGTGATGGAAATTAGGTGCCCTTACCCAGAACAACCTACCCAGAGGCTGCTCCCAAATCTCCAGCACCAGGCAGGGGCCAGGGCCGTAAAAGCTCTGGCCTGGGTAGAGGCTAGCAGCTGCATCATTGAGGGGCAAGGGACTACCAGTAAATTTACCTCTGTGAATCGCAGAGGCCTGCTTGGGACATAGGGGGTAAGACGGTCACGAAGATATGAGGGCACCAGGCTGCGAAAGGCCTTAAAGGTCAATACCAACACCTTGAAGATGATCCGGAATTCCATCGGGAGCTAGTGTAGGTGGCACAACACAGGGGTGATGTGATTTCTAAAGGAACCACCTGCCACATGCTGGACCAGCTTCAGTTTCCAGATCAGCCACAAGGTAAGGCCCACATAGAGCGAGTTACAACAGTCTAGCCTGGAGGTGACCGTTCCATGGATCACCATGACTAGGTCAGCCTGGGAGAGGTAGAAGGCCAGCAGCCGGGCCTGGCGAAGGTGGAAAAAGCAACCTGGATAACATGGGTCACCTGGGTCTCCATAGAGAGAAATGAATCCAGGCGGACCTCCAGGTTGCGGGCCGAAGAGGTCAGAACCAAAGAGACCCCTTCCAAAACTGGTGGCTGAAAATCCCTAAAACCCTCACCGTGACCCAGCCAGAGGACCTCCGTCTTCAATGGATTAAGTTTTAACCTGCTCTGCTTCAACCAACCAGCAACAGCCTGCAAATAATGCTGTAGAGCTGCAGGGGCAGAGGCCGCCCCCACATCAACAGAATGAGCTGAGTGTCATCAGCATATTGATGACAAATCAGCCCAAAGCTCCGAACCAACTGAGCAAGTTCACTGAAATAATCTAGCAAAACATTTGAAACGTACATAAAAGTCAGTAAAACAGATTAGAATGTTAGATATTGTCTTAACATTTTAATTAGTAGGTCTGAAGGACAAAGGATGGAAGAATTTAAATATAATTTGCTTTTAAATCCATGAGATAAGTTTATATTGGATGTTCTATATAAGAAATGGAATAGAAGTTGAATAGGTCCCCCCTCTTTTTTAAATGCTGGTCTAGATATTAATAGTAGCAGTACAATATTAAAGATAAAATTAGCAATGGGTTTTAGGTGGGAGGTCAAGTAGTTTTATGTTATTTTTGTGGTTTAGATAGTTTGTTTTCTTCTGTTAGGGTGATTGGTTCATTGTAGATAGGTATAGTATACTGTTTTAGTTGTAGTATGCAGTTTTTATGAATTATTATAATAATTAAAATTATTAATTATTAATTATTTAATTATACACACACACACACACAATATTATAAAATTTATCCTTACAGCAACCAAGCAGAATAGGGTAGGATGAAAAAGAGAAAGAATGTTCCAGTAAGTTTCATGACTGAGTGGAGATTCGAAACTATGTGTCCCTAATGTTTGTTCAGTTTCATAATTGCTTGATTGTAATAGCTTTTTTATTATTGAAGGCACTAATGTAAATGCACATAGATTTTATATATTAGGACTTGTACCCCACATGAAGTAACACTGTGTTTTTGTTTTGTTTTGTGTTTTTTTAGTGGTTGCACCGAAGCAGCAAAGAAGGCAAAGGTAAAGGTAGTCCCCTGTGAAAGTACCAAATCATTACTGCCCCATGAGTGACATCACATCATGAAACTGACTAGGCAGACTATCTTCATGGAGTGGTTTGCCATTGCATTTCCCATTTATCTACACTTTACCCCCAGGAAGGGGGGGTATTCATTTTATCTACCTCAGAAGGATGGAGGGTCTGAGTCAATTTTGAGCCTACCTCCATTGGGATCGAACTCAGATCATGAGCAGAGCTTTGACTATAGTACTGCATCTTACCACTCTGTGCCATGGGACTCCAGTGAAACATTCAAACTATAAATGCTCATTCAGGTCTTTCTTCATTTAACAGACAAGGGAAGACTTTAGGAGGTTGGTGGACCTTTGAGACTGAAGATGAATAGGTTCTGTGGCTGGTGTTATACTTCATAATATTTTACAGACTAGGATTAGATTGATTCTAGTTTTTGTTATTTTATTGTTGTATGTCATCCTGCACAGGAAAGTGAATACAGGGTTAAATCTACATGTTTTTGAAGCGGGGAGTACAAAATGACATCCCCTGTGTATTATATTCATGTTTTCCCCTTTATGTATGCATATATATTTATAGAGGTAAACAACATCACCTGATAAATAACACCTCATTAAATCCCTGTTAAAGGGAAAATATTTTTTTTAATCCAGGCCAATTAGTTACTCTAATTTTAAGGTATGGTTCTTGAAAGATCACCAAAACTAGGGAAGGAGTTTTCCAATTGTGTGTGTCTGTGTGTGAAACTGGAACCATTTCCCATTTCAGCTCAACATCACAAAACCTATTTTTGTTTGTAATTTGAAAAAAAAATTAGACCCATCTCTGGGAACTGATTATTTTCCCAAGCCTTTAATTTAGTAGTGGAGAGAAGTATGAGATATGCTAGCAGTAAGCTCACAGGAAATGTCAAGTAATTCAAAAATGCATTTTCAAAATAGATAGCCAACCAAGATTATATGAAACACTGAATTAGTGAATGAGTCATCAGTAATAAATTATAAAATAAAATTATCGTTAGGATAAAATAATGGTTTTAGCTTGGATAAATCTCTTAAACAAAAACTTGTACCATAACATGATTTCTAGCCCTGAGTGCATTGAAGAATCACTGGATGCAGTGTTTTCATTGTAATATATAATTCACTTGGTGCACCTGAGCCTACTTTAAATGCTGGTGAATCTGAGAGTAATTTTCACATTTTTAATCCCATTCAGTCATGTTTGTTTTCAGTCATACATGCTGCAGCTCCTTTCTTGTCAGGGTCCTTTTATAGTGAGTTCGGGTTGCTGAACAAGTGATGAAATACCATTCTGTTTTCATTATTTATTATTTGATATTTTAATGTATTTACATACTGATTTCCCCCCTGATGGAATGCTGATTAATGGGGCAGCAGAAAATACAGCCTGGAATGATGCCATTATTAACAAAAATAGGTTGGAGCTTTTGATTGGAATTAGTGTTGCCAGCAACATTTACAATTACCTACTTCAAAATGTGAGTTTACATGGTTCACATGATGACAAATTATGTTATTTCTTTGAGATTTTGGGATCTTTTTTACAAACAGAATTTGGAAAGAGATTTGTCATATGTGCAGAATGTACTTTCAATTTAAATCTGTTTTAGTATAATCCTGGAACACAAAGCATATATCAGCTTATGCTTTGACAGATAAACACTGTCAAAGGGTTAACTTCTAAGGTACTACAGAACAGTGGGAAAATTAATGGACACTCTGGAGGGAAAAAAATCCCAGAGTTTATCTGATCAAGTTTCAGAAACGTTAATAATCTGCTACTGCATTCTAGTGTTTATGTTCTTCTCTTCTGTTTACAGTGTTTATGTTCTCTTCTGTTTACAGTAAGGATGCAAAGAATTGTCCTCCCACAAGTCTGTTACGTTCCTCTTGTAGTATAGTGTTAAAACAGAGATGATACTTGACTCTCACTTCAAATCTCACCTCTGCCCCCACTTACTAGGTATCCTTAGACAAAGTCCACAACCTCAGTCTTCCCATCTGCAATAAAATGCTAAATGTTGTTATATATTATATGAGAAACAAAACAATATTACTGTTAAGTAGCGCTAACCTGAAACTACTTTCTTTAGATTGGATTCAAAGGCTTCATCCCAGTAAAATTGATCTTCCACCAGCAGGACTTACCTATCCTTCCTGATGCTGCTTGTGTCAGTAGAAGGCTTCTGGAATTGATTAAAGAATCTGTTCTCAGCAGAGTGGAACTTTCAGGTCATGAGTTGCTCTGGAGCCAGGCTGGTATAAAAATATTTGTTTTAAATGAAGAAGAAGAAGAAGAAGAAGAAGAAGAAGAAGAAGAAGAAGAAGAAGAAGAAGAGGAGGAGGAGGAGGAGGAGGAGGAGGAGGAGGAGGAGGAGGAGGAGGAGGAGGAGGAGTCCTGTAGGAGACTCAAAGGGGCTTACAACAAATGGCCTCACAACAAACACCCTGTGAGGTGGGTGGGGCTGAGAGAGCTCCGAGAAGCTGTGACTAGCCCAAGGTCACCCAGCTGGCATGTGTGGAAGTGTACAGGTAATCTGAATTCCCCAGATAAGCCTCCACAGCTCAAGTGGCAGAGCGTGGAATCAAACCTGGTTCCTCCAAATTAGAATACACCTGCTCTTAACCACTATGCCACTGCTGCTCCAACCCTTTGGGTTTTTTCCACTTTTGTAAGTGTCATTAGTATCTGCAATTTTTAATTATCTTAATGTTGGCTGTTGTGGGTTTTCTGGGCTGCGTGGCTGTGGTCTATTAGTTTTTGTTCCTAATGCTTTGCCCACATCTATGGCTGGCATCTTCAGAGGCAGGGACGTAGGTATAGATTTTTATGGGGGGGGTTCAGGGGGGCCACACCCCCACCCACCCCTAGGGCATGGCCATGCCTCCCCAAGCTCCACCCCTGGCCTAGTGCTTATAAAAGCAGAGGCATAGAGCGGAGCAGCCGCTGTGATGCTGGAATCCATCCCCAAACAGCATCACTTTCAATGGTGCTTAAACTAGAGAGCCCAAATTCTCCTTTTAAATCCACCTTAAAGGGAGAATCTGGGGTCCCTAGTTAAACATCATTGAAAGTGATGCTGTTTTGGGGGATTATCCCCCACCCTGAAACAGCATCACTTTCAATGTGGCGTAGTGGTTAAGAGCAGGTGCATTCTAATCTGGAGGAACCGGATTTGATTCCCTGCTCTGCCACTTGAGCTGTGGAAGCTTCTCTGGGGAATTCAGATTAGCCTGTGCACTCCCACACATGACAACTGGGTGCCCTTGGGCTAGTCACAGCTTTTCGGAGCTCTCTCAGCCCCACCCACCTCACAGGGTGTTTGTTGTGAGGCCATTTGTTGTAAGCCCCTTTGAGTCTCCTACAGGAGAGAAAGGAGGGATATAAATCCAAACTCTTCTTCTTCTTCTAAACTGAGGACCTCAGATTCTCCCTTTAAATCCATGCCGAAGGGGGTGGATTTAAAAGGAGAATCTGGGGAAATTTGGGGGGTGCCTGCTGTCAGGGGTGCAATGGTTAAGCTAGCAGCACCAAACTTTCAGGGTATCCTTAGGAGACTCTCCAAATGATGCTAGACAGGTTTGGTGAAGTTTGGTTCATGGGGTCCAAAGTTATGGACCCTCAAATGTGTAGCCCCCATCTCCTATTAGTTCCCATTGGAAACAATGGGGGATGGAGGCACCCCCTTTGGGAGTCCATAGCTTTAGTCTCCCTGGACCAAACTTTACAAAACCTGGGTGGTATCAATAAGAGACACTTCTGATAGTACATCCCAGGTTTGGTGAAGTTTGGTTCAGGATGTCTAAAGTTATAGCCCCCATCTTCTATTAGCTCCCATTGGAAACAATGGAGGATGGGGGCACCCCCTTTGGGAGTCCATAACTTTGGACCCCCTGAACCAAACCTCACCAAACCCAGTTAGTATCATCAGGAGCGTCCCCCAAACAATCCCTGAAAGTTTGGTACTGCTAGCCCCAACAACGTGTCCCCTGCAGGCCAAAAACCGAAAAAGCACTAAAATGTTTTTAAAACCCACAAACAGAGGGGCGGAGCTTCAGACATGAATGGGGGGGTTCAAACCCAAGAAACCCCCCCTTATCTACGTCCATGCCTGCAGGCCAAAAATGAAAAAAGCACTAAAATATTTTAAAACCCCACAAATGGGGAGTGGAGCTTCGGACATGAATGGGGTAGATGGGAAGGTGAGGATTGGGGGAGGGTGAAGAGTGACTTTGGGTGGGGGGAGGTCAGAAAGGTAAGGGTCCTTGTGGCAGAGGGTTTGAAGGTGAGTAATGGGGTGGAGGAGGGTAGAAAGGTAAGACTTGGGATGGGAGGTGTTGGAAGGTGTGGCTAGGGTTGGGGGATGTTTGGAAGGTTCTCAGAAACAAAATTTCACAGGGTTCAGTGGGGAAATCATCAGATATTGAAAACTGAGATAACTTGCTCCAAGAAGAAAAATATACCCATGTAGGGCTTCTTCACGGGGCAATGGGTTGATTCTGTGCAGGGCTAAGCAAAAACCATCTCTTTTCAGTTTGTTCTGGAGACTGTGGAGAGACTATTCAGTTTAATGACATAAGTTGTGCTGGACCAATTCTCAGAACAAAGGTTTTGCTGGTTTTACAGCACCTGGATAGGCCTGGGTTCTGATGGTTTTCTGTACACTGCAATAAATTGGTGCTGTTGGGATAGCAAAATCCTCCCCTTCAGTTTGGTCTGCAGAGATTTTCAAGTTTGAAATGGGCTCTGCCGGTCTTTCTCTGCCTGAGTGGACCAAGCTTCTGATGGACTTCTGTGCACTGCATTGGGTTGGTTCTGCTGAGCTAGCAAAGGTGGACCTCTGGTACTTTAGATTGCTGTGTTTGGCTTCTATAGATTGTCTTTGGTTGTGAATTTTTTAAAAAAGATGTTTTGTGATTTAACAATGGTTCTGCTGAGTGTTCATTGCCAGAGTGAGTCCAGGTTCTGTTGGGCTTTCAAAAGTGTTCCCTTGCTTGATTTTCATTTTTTGCTGTGATTCTCTGGTTTGACATTGGTTCTGTTAAGCTTTGCCACATTTCCTTGTGGTTCTGCTGCATTCTTGCATTTTAGTTCAGTTCTACAGGGCTTGTGGTGGTTGTTGGGGTCGGTGGGATTGACCTGTGGTTTCTCAAAGGCATGACTCTTCGTTTTTCCCCGAAGGGAAAAAAAGTTTTTTTTCCTCCACTGGAGATAATAGAGGGTAGCTGGACCCATAAAATTGAATCCTACAACCCACTGTTTACCACACTGAGAGGTTCTTCTAAGGGGAAGCACTACCAACTGTACTGAAAATGTGGTAATTGAAACCCTCTATGTGAAACCCCCACATTCCCATAAACATTTCCAGTAGTATATAATGGATGGAACCATTTTTTTTTCTGATTGTTGAACCCCTTCTTCCCCGTCCCTCCCCCAAACCCAATACTGGTATGGAAATTTGGGAATATTTGGGAATCCTGAAAATTTTTGGCACCAATATACTCAAATCCAATTTTTCCCAATTTTCTTTTTTACTCATACTCATAACTGAGACTCAGAAAGCTCAGTGGTTTCAAGGGTGTATAAATTGTGATGTACACAGCATGCATTAGCATGTCCTTCAGTCTAAGTCTCACAACAGCCAATGCTACTGTTGAGGCCACTCTTGGAGGCCATGAAGCTATGATCCTGAGAGCCTACTAAATCAATAAGACTCTAGAGGTGAGAGATGTGATATAAAAACAGGGAAAGGACTTTATTCCGCTGAAGTAGGAAAAAGTAGAATTTCCTCCGAGATTCTGGAGGTTGGAAGCAAATGTAGCCATTTATACTGGCTTACAAATTGCAAAAATCACATTAAAGGTACATCATTAATGGTAAGATATGATTTGTCATTACCCTTATTAATTATTTATTATTAGGAACATGTAGTTCTTTAAGGGAAAATCCCCCCACCCCGAGTAGGCCAGTTTTGTCTTATTTAGGGCACTTTAATATTAGTTATGTTTACTTATTTATTCATTAAAGCAAGGGACTAAATAAGTCAGAGGTATTATGGGGTTTCTTTGAATCATATAGAGATGTTCCTGGAATGTATCTAACTCAGCAGTTAAATGACATTGACGTTGTTCATACACAAAGGATGAGATGTAGATATTAAATAATACCTAAAATAACGATTTTTTTGCTCTTTTCTCTCCTCACAGTCAAGCAAACCAAGTCTTTCTCCATTGCGTTTTTCTATCGTTAACTATATCGCCACGCAACACAATGACCGTGTTGGATTTAAAAACCTCCCCTCTGAAAAGGTTCTTTTTGATTGGGGTTACATCTTAACAATTCTAACATAATATAGAAACCTGATTACGTAGGGAAAGATGAGTTTAAAAATTTACTCTAACAATATCAATGGTCTAAACAATCCAAAAAAAAGAAAGATAAGCTATGAATTTTTACGTAAGCAGAATAACGACGTGATATGCCTTCAGGAGACGCATATAAAAAAAGGTGAAGAGAAATGTTTAGACAAGGAAACTTTAGGTCTAGGCTTCCATAATTGTTATAGAAGGAAAAAGAGGGGGGTATCCATGTATATAAAACAAAAGTTAACCCCAAAAGAAATATTCCGAGATTCAGAAGCTAGATTATTAGGGGTGGAAATAAATTGGGAAGGTATCTCCATATTAGTCATTGGTATTTATGCCCCAAATAATGGAAAAGCAGATTTTTATAAAAAACTCTCTGACCAACTGCTGGATTATCACAATGATAACATTATACTTATAGGAGACTTTAATGGTGTATTAAATTACAATAAAGACAAACAAATACAAACAAAAAACCGACAAAACTACAAAAATAGGAAAGCCTGTTTATTACCGAGATCATTCAGAGACTGCACAGAGTTATTATGTCTTAAAGATATCTGGAGAGAAAAAAATGGAAATTCTAGAGAGTATACTTTTTTTTCCAACAGACACAAATCCTTTTCAAGAATTGATATGGCCTGGGCCAATGGACATATTCTTGAAAAAACAAAGTACATACATATAGGCCCTCAAATAATATCAGATCATAATCCCATTATGGGAACTTGAATATAGAAACACACGAGGACCATGGAGGTTAAAGGATTGGTCGCTAGAAAAAACAGAAACAGTACAAAAAATTAGAGAAGAATTAGCAGAGTATTTTAGAAATAACATTAATTCGGTAAAGGACCATAATATAATCTGGGAAGCCAGTAAAGCTTTCGCTAGAGGTATACTTATGCAAAAGGAGAGCACCATGAAAAAAGAGAAAAGAAAGGAGACAGAAAATTCAGTGAAGGTCTTAAAAAACCTGGAGAAACAGTTGCAAAGAAAACCCAGAAATAGACAACTTAAGGAACAATTAGATCACAAAAGGAAAGAATTACAAAATAATATATGGGAAAAATAGCAGGTAATTTAAAATTTGTAAAACAGAAACATTTTGTTCAGGCTAATAAGCCAGGAAAATGGCTGGTGGCCCAGATTAAAAAAGAGAAGGATTCTAGAATTATAAATAAAATAAAAATAAAAGAGGAAATAGTGTCAGACCCAGACAGAATTTCAAAAGAGCTAAGAGATTACTTCTCAAAGCTATACAAACAAGACACTATTCCCAAAGAAAAGATTACAAGTTATTTAGATAACAGTAAAATAGTGAACTTCTCTGAAGAACAAAGAGAAAGATTAAACAATATAATTACAACAGAAGAAGTAATCTGGGCAATTAAAAACGCTAAAAAGGGCACGGCACCAGGACCAGACGGACTTTCTATATTATATTATAAAACATTTTTAGATGTCCTAGCACCTCAATTAACAAAAATCTATAATAATATATTAAAGGAAAGCATAATACCAACATCCTGGGAGGAAACTCATATTACATTAATACCGAAAAACCTAATTTCGATTCCTCAAACCAGTGATTTTTGGCCAATAGCTCTCCTTAATAATGATTACAAAATTTTTATGGCCATTTTGGCCAAAAGACTGCAAATTATAACCCAAGATTATATAGACCTTATTTGTTGTGGTGATCAAGCAGGCTTTATCCCAGGAAGAAAGAGGTTCAAAAAATGTCAGGGACAGTGATAAATATTATATAGAAAAGATTGGAGGAAAACCCCAGGAGATGCGTTTGCAATGATGTTTTTGCTTCCACGCTGAAAAGGCGTTACGACAATGTCACACAACTGGGAGTTTTTTTATGAAATCGCTGTTAATTAAAATGAAAGTCGGGGACTCCTTCTTAAATGTAATAGAGAGGTGTGTATAAAAACCAAAACGCCAAACTGAAAATCAATGGAAAAACTGACAGAAAGCTTTTTAATGTAGAGAAAGGGACTAGACAGAGGGTGTCCTATTTAAAAGCTTTGCTATTTAATATTGTCCTAGAAGTTCTACTTGAATACAATAAGAGATGGAATGATACAAACTTTGGATGGTTTTAAAAGTGGGACATAATAAAAATTAAACTACTAAGCTTATCTGCGGATGACGTGAGGTCACTTTTGTAAACAACCCTGAGAATTTGCTGAATCCATTACTAGAAACTATATCGGAATATGGACAGTTAGCAGGCTTTAAGCTTAACAAAAATAAAACCAGAATGCTTATATGGAATTTATCCAGAGAAAGAATTCAAGATCTAACCACCCAAACAGGAATTCAAACTGCCAATAAGGTAAAATACCTAGGAATAGTCTTGGAAAAAACAAACAGGAACCTCTATTCTAACAACTATGAAAAAATTTGGAACGAAATTAAAGCAGATCTTAAAAAGTGGGAAAAATTATCAATTTCGTTAATGGGTCTTCTGATGAAGAGTTCTATAAACATATGGTCTGTTATCAAGTCCTCACCTGGAAGTATCTTGAAGCTATGATATAGTCCTTGCCCTCTGCATGCATAGAGCAAAGAAATGTATATAGAGAAGATAATATGAGGCTTTAATTGTACCTAACGCTGTTGATGGTGGCCTACATGGATTATTTAGGATTCTGAGCTTGGCAGCAACCCTTAACAACTATTAGAAATCTCCCCACTCTCAGTTTTTCCTCATTTAGTTCCACAATATTTACTAAATCAGCTCAATAGTATTCAGCGGATCTCTTGACTGCAGATCTTTTCTCTTCCACAGGAACCCTAGAGATTATAGTACTCTCATTAAAGTTCAATTCCACAATTTTTTAAAGAGTAAACTACAACAGTTGAAGTGATTCAGAAGTGATACGTGTGCAGTATTGCTATGTCCTCAGTGATCTTTCTGAGGGATTTTCCAAATGTACCATTAGGGGGTGTTTCTTCTTACAGTAGAGGCCTGAGGTTCTTGCCAGCTTCAGGTTTTTGAAGAAAATGTAATATGTAAATAAAACCTTTGATATGACAATGGCCACAATCACGGTGAAGTTCTCCTTTTCAAGTCTAGCTGAAGTGAATTAAGTCTCATTTCCATGGGCTCCCAGTTGGTTTTACCCAAAGGCATTTGTATTCTTTAATGAGACGTGTGTGAATATTAGGAAGGAAATCTACTGGAAATTACCAAATCCTTCATCTTTTCATTCTGTCTCAAGTTTGCTGTCATACTCCAGTGCTTCAACTTCTGCCAGCCAAAGTTCATGCAATAAAAGACAGAAACTTACTTACTTTATGTTTCTTGTCATCTGGGACCCACCGGCTTTCTGTTCCAGCCTTTAAATCTAAAGTCAGAATAAGTGCTGGGTTGCAAGAGACTTATGTGCTGCAGTTAGAAAGCTGAACTGTATAAAGTTTCAGCCTTTTGGATTTACAGTTTCAGACTGGACAGATTAAACTGCTTGCATATCCTGACCTTTAAAAAGAGTGAGCTGGAGCAGTATGACAAAGGACCTTCCTGGTCTAATTTAAATGCAATTGCTAGATATAGCCGGGATTGTAAAGCCATGTGGGTTCCATGATCAGACAGCATTCAAGCTTTTTTATACCTAGATATTGATGAGGGCGACCCACAAATGATTCCACATTAAAGCCATCATTTTATTAATGCAAGGAAAAGATGATGTAGATTACTGCAACCTTCTTTCTAAACAATTTCTCCCAGAACTGTTGCCAATACAAATGGCTTGTGACACATGGTTCTGGATTGTGTTAACTGATCTACATTCTAGGAAGGCAGGGAATAAGTAATATGGTATATTCACAGGATAGGAGCCCATGCTTTCTACTTGCATTTTGTAATATATGAGATTCAAATGAACAAAACAGCAAATGAACAAAACCATGTCAAGAACACTCAGAAAGTTTCCTTTTGGTTGAAAAACAGCAGTTGGGCAGGAAATGGGCAGCAGTAAAAATGTAAGTAGCATGGAAGAGGGAAAGCTTTAAAATTGGGAGGGAGTGATCACATGGGAGAAATAAGACATTTCCTCCCTGTTTTGTTCGCACAGAGCAAGCAGGAAATGTCTTCAATTCAGCTTGGAAAAAATGATTGCTTGTTTAGCAATTTTTGAAAAACCTAGGTTGAGAAAAATAAAGCAACATGAAAACATCTGTGGGGAGAGATCATCCCAAAAATGTGTTTTGTGATGTCTTCAAGATGTTATAAGTGTGTTGTGTGGGAAAGGTCTCCATGGCATTGTACCCCACTGATGTCCTTGTCCTCCCCAGACTCCATTCCCAAATCTCCAGGAGCTTCCCAACCTGGGTCTGCCAAGTTCCGACTCTACTTCCCACCCACTCCAGTGGTTGAGGGGGAACCTAGTAACCCTAAGCCTAATCACAGATCACAGATCCATTTTGGTCCTAATGATAATTGACATCCAAAACTTACTTAAACCCTCCCCCCCTCTTCAATAAATGTTAAGATTGAGGATCAAAATCATCAGGAACTTTGGGAATTGAATGGACCATGAAATTTGTTCCTTCTTGTTGACTTGGTGTATTTCCCTGTTTATGTGGGTCATGTAGCAATATCCAAAGGGATGTTTGGACAAGGCACTGGGTAGTCAGCCATGGGGATTGGAGTAGTCTCCATTAAATGTGGGAGGGTGAAATCTAAGGAGGTGAGAACTCTGAGAAGCAGATGTATCCAATGAATTTAATCAATTTAATGAATACATACATGTTTATAAAAAAAACAAGGGGAAAGAGGAAAATATTACTGAGATATAAGGGCCCTTTTTGGTGTCACTCATGTTTTTTGAAAGTAATAAAACCATTTTATTTTTATGGAAGAAATAATAATCTGAGGTCTACCTAGGAAGAAGACAGCTCATTTTGTTGATTCCTTTTTAGTAATTTTTGCTCATTCCTGCTCTACTCCACTGATGGAAAAATATGAGAGCCCTCCAGTGGCCAAAATAATATTTCTATATTGCCATATAGTAAATGTACTCATGTGAATCTTCTTGTTTATATTAGTAAAGAGTTTTTAGTAAGCCAAAACTCAGGGTGTATGTGTGTACACACTGAGAGATTCTCAAAAGCCTTTTCCAGTTGACAGCTTTTAGTACAATAAGTACAATGCTTGTTTGCTTGTTATTTGTTACTTAGGGTGCAGCAATCTTCCTCCTGCTCCTGTTTTTGAGGATATCTGATTGTCATAATAGTAGATTGTATTATACTAGCAGTAAAGTCCATTATGCTGAACAATATAATGGGCTCTAGATAGATGTTGTTGGAAGGTGCAGCGGTGAGGCTACATGGCACAAAGTAGGGAAACAAGCTACTTGGCACCGAGGTTCTCTGAAATGTGTTACTTTGGAAAAATATTTTGACTCAACTTGTAGTTGTATCACCAGATAAGCCTCCACAGCTCAAGCGGCAGAGCGGGGAATCAAACCCGGTTCCTCCAGATTAGATACACAAGCTCTTAACCTCCTACGCCACTGCTGCTCCGATTGGGGCCGGTGTAGGGAAAACAACACCTTCCACCTGCTGCTGTTCGCACGGCAGTGGGTGGAAGATGCCACTTTTGAAAACCTTGCTCCCTAAGCAAGGTTCAAAAGTGGCATATTAGTTTTGAGGGATATGCAGGAATATAAGATATGCACACAGCAACTGTGGTGATAAAACCCAAGTACCTGACAAATGTATATGACATTGAAATGAATGTATACTTTCCCTTGCAAATGTATGGGGCTGGAGTGAGCATATGTTTACCACATGAAACAGTGCTGGTCATTGGAAACCAACTGGGTGGGTTGCAGTCCGCCTAGTGGTGGGATCCAAAAATTTTAATAAAAGGTTCCGATGGTGGTGCGATTCAAACAGTGGTGCCACCGCACACATGCACCTCCAGTCCCTATTGGGCAGGGAGGTTGCTTTAGTAACCCCTTCTCGGCACTCAGAAAAAATTAGTAACCACTTCTAGAGAAGTGGTGAGAACTGGTTGGATCCCACCTCTGAGTCTGCCCATTATCCTGAATTGGTTGTGTTCAGCTAACTGTACTCAAGAAAGTCCAGCATGGGCCCAAACACAGAAGTGTTGAAAGGCTCAGCTAGCCCCAAAGTAAGATCACAGCCTCCTGAGATTGTTTTCATTCAACCCCTAATACAACTGTATTGGCTCCTATGCAGTGGTCCACAGGGTGATTCTGCATGAAGTGAGAACTATCTTTTTGTGGCATGATAGGCATATTAGAATATAAATGCCTAAAAATCAGGAATCTTTTCAGAAGACTCTTCTCAGACAGTGGGAAAATTTGTAGGTTGGCAGGGGAGGCAAAAGGATGAGAAGGCTGTCTCCTTTCTCTTTCTTTTAACAAGGATAACATTTATTAACAAAACGTGCTGATAAAGGTGCCCAGTTTCCAAGGATATTTCTTTGAACCTTTTAGCATCTGAGATATTCATAGGCAGCCAACAGAAATGCTATACAGTCAAAGCCTACTGCAGTACTATTGTGTGCAATACAATTATCACACACAGGTGGGTTCAGCCAAAGAATTGGGGAGGGGGAAGTTAATCTCATTGTTGCAGTGTGGAAATACAGATCTCACCCTTTGTCTCTCAGGCTATTTAGGCAGCCTATCATTGCTGAGATCCTTTTGCTGCTTCACGTTTGCTGTTCCAGTAGTCAGTGTCTGTCTTTATTTAATTTAAATATTTATATACTTCTTTTCCATTCATTGGGCTTGAAAAGCAGCTAACAACACCATTCTCTCCTTCTCTTTTTTTATCCTCATAACAACAAACTTGTAAGGTAGGTTAACCTGAGTTAGAGTGCCTAGCCCAAGGTCACCCAATGAGCTTCTGCAGCAGAGATGAGATTTAGATCTGGGTCTCACAGATCTTAGGCAGACACTTCACCCACTGCCATGACAGCACTTGCTGCCTTGGTCTGTCCAACCACAGAGAGAGAACTGAATCCAGAGGAGATAGAGGTGATTACGTTTGATTATGTTTGATACATGTGATACCCTGCAAGGGACGGTTTTGCCAAGCCTGGGTGTGGTGAGCCTTTGTGTTGGGATGACTCAGTATAGACAGAGCTATTACAACATAGCCTGCTGCCAGAGAAACAGGCTAATAATACATTTGACAATCAGCTGGTCTACTGTAATTTAATGTGGGGCTTCCCTTTAACTGATACAAAAGGTTTTCATGGAGTCTGCTTAATGGTTAGAACAAGCCATTTAGGAATGTATCCTACATTTCTGAGACATCTATATTTGTTAGCTATTTGTTTCCATCTCAGGTGGGTTCTTACCTTTAAAGCCCTTTACAACCTGGAATCCATATATCCCTTAGGAATGCTGCTCAGCTGTGTGAACCTGTGCGCCACCACATGATCCTCATAATACCTCACTGCCCCTCCCCCCAGTACAGTTAACAATTTCTGCCCAATCCTAGGCTCTCTTAAGCAGTGGCTCCAAATATATAAAAAGGGCTCCCATTGAAGGTCAGGTGTATATTTGCCTTATAAACCTTCAAATACAGCTGCAAGGTTTATTGGCGTGGCAGCTAGAGTTGGATGTTGTGGGTTTTCTGGGCTGTGTGGAACAGTCAATGGATTTGGCCATGAAAGCCCTGGACAATACATTGCAACTAGAGTATTTTGTTGGTGTAGTTTTGCTATTTTTGATAGATATCTTCTAGTTAAAGTTTCTTTGGTGATGAGAGGGGGAAGGAAAGGTGGCATGCCTTAAAGTGCTTTAATAAATACAATTAATTGGTTACAGCACAAGATGTCTTTGATTCACTATGGTATCACTGGAAATGCATGTTTTACCTTATTTTTATATCAGGAAAGGGAAAGCCTGTATAACTGCTTGCGCAGCTGAAGAGTATAATGCATTTTTGCTAGGCTGAAGTCTCTGTATCAGCCATTCATTCCAGGCACTGCTGCTGAGCATCCCCATAGCTCCTGCTAAACTATGCAGGAGCAAGTGTCCGGGTCATTCCTACAGTCTGTCCTCCGATTAAAGGGGAGATGAGGACAGAAGCATAGCTGGGACTAAAGGACACAGCAAAACAAAAAGCCAAATGCTCACATCTATCAATTAATTACTGGAAGGCTAAGAATAATGTGCTGTCAAGGAGACTATGTAATTAAAAATAAAGATGCAAAGGGACCACTGATTGGAATTATCAGTCCAATAGTATACCAACAGCTTCCATAGCACCAGGCAGCATCCAAAATATGCAGTGTACCTCAGTGCTGCCGAGCACTGCTGTTGAGAAATCTTCTTCATTGGAGCCATGATTGCCTTGTGATAGAACAAATCTGACACATAACACACACCACACATTATCCCTTCTACAATGATGCGCTTCCTTTCCAGAAGATTACTATACATATTTTTTCCCATTGGAAAATATAACTCAGTAGTTCCATTTGCTCTGAAACACCTGCTCATTTTTGTTCTCGAAGGCCACCTGCAAACCCAGTGACCTCCTAGGTGTCGACTGCCTGTGATTATGGCAGGATGCGAGTCTCAGCTACAGGCAGGAATGAAATAGGCCTGCCATTACCTATCTCGGCCTTGCATGACCGAGCCTGAAGCAATCACCCCAGATGTTTCATAACACCAATCACCTGGCTCAGGGTCCCTCCTTTTGCTTATGGAGTGGGCATATTAAAGCCCAATCATAGTTTTTAAAATTACTTGACTCTTCCGGGCAAATTGTAAAATTCTGTGCCATTAATGCAACAGTTTGATAGCTAAAATGTATCTCTTGATTGTCTTTTCTCTGTGGTTTACTGCGAAAAATATTTCTTTTATAAAAGCAGAGTCATCCATGTGGAGAGACTGCCTTCTGTTTTTGCGCATGTATTTGTGTTTTCATGTGAATTCTCCTTAAATTTGCAATTTTGACTTCTGACATTCTCATTGTTCTTGAAGACAGGACAAATTTTGTATGGGGTTAAGCTAACTTGGAGTGTAGTGGTTACAGTGCTAGACTAGAAGTAAAGAAACCTGGATTTTCCACTCTCTTTGGGTGACCCTGGGCCTTTTATTCTCTCTCAGTCTTATACATCAAACAAGGTTGCTGTAAACATATGAGAGGGATGTACTTGTGAAAAATCACCCAACTTTAGGAAAGACAGCAGGAAAAAATATATAGGTTGTAATAAAAAAGGCCAACCGGTTGTTAAATGTGAAAAAACTGAGGAAACTAAACTTTTAAACTTTTGCCTGCCACTCTTCAAAGGTTTTGATGGCAGAAACAAACATCTCAAGTCATGACCATTCTGTTTCAGACTATGCAAAAAACCTAGACAATAAGGAATTGTCAGCATTCACAGACAGAAATTGACAGTTGCCTAATTCTGGCTGTAACTGAACACATTTTAAAGTGATATCCTTGATTTAATTTAATTTTCCAAAGTTACATTAAAAAAATCTTTTGAAAAGAAATTATAAGACAATTTTGCAATTTCATTTTTTCTTTCCCATGACTGTTTGTTCTCTATAACCTGTTTTCCAAATGCCATTCTTCGCTATAACCTGTTTTCCAAATGCCATTAATCTTCTCCTGGACCCCTACAGATTCCCTACGTAGTGCCATAAATGTTAGTGCATGCTCTTTTATACCATTTATTGCACTTTCCATTTATACTCTGATTTATTTTCAGTATGGACCAGACAGATGCTGCCATGACAGCATCAGACAACACCTTGCGGTAGTTAAAATGTGGCAATTTCTTAACCTAGATTTTGTTTTATAGAAATAATTTTCATGAGCAGCTTTATACCTGTGAACTAAGATCACTAGAATGCCATATTACAATGGAAACACATTCTGTAATGACAGCATAGTATTATTTTCTTCTGAGTTCTGGCATGGTTTTGCAGCCCACAAAATTATGTGGGCTATTTTCAATTACTGCAACAATTGCTAATGATTAAATAAGACAAAGGATTTTATAAAATGCAAATAAAAGCCTTTTATGAGCTCTGGCTCCATTCACTTCAGTGGGGCTTGCATTTACATCTCTGAAGGAGTGTCTTTTCAGATTTCTGTAGATAGGACAAAGAGATTTCAGTTGTGGTGTGGGGGGGGGGGGGGCGGAGATCTACACGTTTCAAAGGCCCACTGCTCATTATATGCAAGATCCTTTGTTAAATGTGGGTTGTATAAGAACATGTGTTGACATCTCATAACAATGAGACCAGGTCTTCAACATAAAGCATGCGTCCATTCTTAAAGTCAGGAGCAATAATTTAAGAAAACCTTTTTGACGAAGATATTATAGGATGCTGCTATAACAGAATTTGGCATGATTGGCACTCTGAAATCTAAACAAACATTTCCCCTTTATCACAAACGTGGCTGTGGTTATTTAATAGTGAATGTAAATCAATCTACATTTACACAGATGCACTGTGTACTCCAATCAAGATACTCGCACAGAAAAAAAGTGTTTCTCCTTTAAAAAAATGATATGGGAAATGTTTGCCTATAGTTTTCTTGTGTATGCATGTGAGGCTGCAATTTACCCCTTCGCTCATCCCTTTCAAGGGAGTGAGTGGAAACTGCCTGGATATTAATACCATAGGTTGGATGCAGTGCCAAATTTCCTCTTATAGGAGAGTTTTAGCACATGATGAAGCAGTGCCAACCCAAGTGTGACTAGGCAGACTGACTTTGGCACACATATACCCTTCAAGTCAATAAAGAGGAAAATGAGGTCACTTTTTGTGTGTGACTCACTCCTATGACTCTTGGCTGCTGCTCCGTGTTGAACCTATCCAACCTCCTGTACTCCCTTACTAGGGAAGGATTTTTAGTTTATCCCAGCTGTTTCATATCCAGTGCACAGTCAATGACAAATTCCATCTTTCAGGGGGAATTCCACTGCTAAGACTTGCTTGAGCCCCCCCAGGCTGGCACAAAAAGATATTCTGAGACACAGGCAGTGGCCACTGGGTACTGTGGAAGACCACCTGTCCAACCTGCTTCACTTTTTTGTGTGTTTGGCACAAGCCGGAGTTAAGGTAGCTGTCTTCAAATTCCTCAATTGCTTCTCACCATAGCTAAGGAGGCTCTTGGTAGAAAAATAGGCCTGCAGATAGGAGATTTGAGAGTTTGGCAGCTCCTTGTACATTACAGAAGGACTTGAAGATGCCTGGGAAACCTGAGCTAGGTGACAGGAGGGCACCTCTCTCTTCCACACACTCCTCATGCTTTTTCCAGTTCTTTTTCTCTTTGCCATCAAGGTGGCTTCTCAAGTCCTCATCAGCCACAGTCCAGGCAGAGCCAAAGGGAAATTAAGCAGTCAGTGGTACTGCCTAAGACAACTGTTTGCTGTGGTGCCAAGCAACTAATTATGGTCTGGCATGGAGAAGGAACTGGCCACTGCTTGGGTGCATTGGCCAGTGCAGCCCTGTCTGGGGCTATCATGCTGTAGAGAAGGTGCTGACTAGCCAGGTGCATTATTGACAGTGCCAATTGGGGAGGGTCCCATCAGGCGTTCCAGCCCCAGTTATGTATTGACGATAGCACCTAGGGATGACACTTTTGGACCAACTTGTTTTGTAGCACATGCCCTGTTCCCCAAATAAGGCTACTGCTAGGAGGTGAAGGAGCTTGATTTGCCTAACACAGATGGCTTGTTCTGCAGTGTGCACACTCTGTTCCTCTAATTAGGTTGCTGTTGGGAGGTAAGGGAGGCTGAATTTCCAGCAGGGATGACTCATTCTGCAGCATGCATGTCCTGTTCCCTTGATTAAACTCCTGCTAGGAGGTGGGAGAGGCTCAATTGCTCAGATATGGTTCATTCTACAGCCGTGGTGGCGAACCTATGGCACTCCAGGTGTTCATGGACCACAATTCCCATCAGCCCAATTGGCCATGCTGGCAGGGGCTGATGGGAATTGTAGTTCATGAACATCTGGAATGCCATAGGTTCACCACCACTTTTCTACAGTGAGTGTGTGTCCCATTCCATGATTAGGCTGCTACTAGTAGGTGGGGAAAGCTCAACTGACCAGCTGAGATGGCTTGTTCCACAGTGCACATGCCCTGCCCATGATTAGGCTGCTGCTAGGAAGTGGGAGAGGCTCAACTGCTTAGAAGAAATGGCTTGTTCTGTAGTGCATGAGCCCTGTTCCACCAATTAGGCTAGGTGTTGGGGGAAAGGGCAGGATAAAAATATACCGACCGACCAACTGACCGACCGACCAAATAAACAAACAAACAAACAAATAAATGGGAGAGGCTCCTTCTGTAGCATGCACACCCTGTTCCTCTGATGAGGCTGCAGTTAGGAGTTGGGGGGTGGGGGGAGAGATCCCGGGCCTCAGAGGTTAGTCACAGCCCTTTGTAAGGCAGAAGCTGCAACTGTCCGTCAGGTGAGACTATGGTGAGCAAAATGAAGGGGAGCTAAAGGTTCCTAAGAAGATGTTCAAAAATAAATCCACCCCCTCCCCTGTCCAGGTAATTTTCCTTGTTCTGATTGTCTCCCTCCTCCTCCTAACTGAAGTACCCTCCGCCTTTCACCATCAGGACTTTTCCATTCCTTGCCCCCCCCCCTTTCAAGGACCTCATGTTTACAGTGGCCATGGTAGGCTATGAGCATGGGAGACTTCCGGGGGGAGGGGGCTGAGGGCATGCTCCAAACACTCTCAGGGGGAGAAGAGTTTTGGTGGTTGGTGACCAGTAATGGTTTAGAAGGCCTGATGCACCTCCCCTGCTACACAGACACACATCTTGTACTCTACTGAGTCCTGGAAGCCCTGGAGCAGCCTGGAATTGAATGTGATAGTAGGAAATAGGCTTGGCTCTTCCCCTCCCCCACCTTGGAGCTGCGTTATGTTTGGCTCTCATATGATAGGCTTGGGCTTCCCCATAGAGCCTGACTTTACACCTTGGGAAAGGATGAAGACCAAGAATGGAGGGTCAGTTTACCTGCATTATGTGTCATCATGTTGCTTCTGATTTATGAATCAACAACTTCCAAAACATCCTCTTATTAACAGCCTTACATTCTGTAACTAAAGTAAAAGAAGTCAGGTTTAAGCATTTTGAAATTTCAGTTCAAATTATGAGAACTTACAGAAGTCTTCATATTTAGAAATACTGGGACAGCTCTGCCTAGCAGTTCCTTCACATTTATAGTCTTGAATGGCTGTTGTACCAAAGGTGGTGCAGTTTAATGCCTACCCCATACTATTTTGCTGTTCAGAACTTACTCCCCTGGGCCTTTGCCCCTCTCACATTTAAAAAAATGTTCAAAAAGAGCCTTTTTAGGTGTGTTTTAGGGGGAAATTGTATACCCAAATAGATTTTTCTAGTACAATTATGAAGGAAATCTGACCCCCCCCCCCAAAAAAAAATTAGGAGCAGTCAGTTTAGATGTTCACACAGGTTATCTTATACGTTCACACATATTCCTCTGCATATTTGGCAGAAAAATCCTCCTGAACAGACCTTTCTGCATACAAATTGATCAACATTTTGCTACGCATGTTCCAGGCCTGGCATTGAAATCAGGTTCCAACGTTAAAGCCTTGGCTCAGATTAAGCTCTGAAATTCCCATTAGGAAATAAGTGCATTTAACTAAAAGATATATGTTTATAGAAGTGTTTGTGATGGATTGGAAACTCAGGCTTGGCCACAGTTTGCTATAATATTTGACATGGAGGCCAGTTATAACTCCCTGTTTTTCTACTCAGCAGCAGCATGATGCATTTTCTAAACGTGATAGCCAAAAGCGCATCTCTATAAAACACCTGGGAATACCATCAGTAGTAAAACTAATTTTTAAAGGGCTTGTATTTTACCACATGGCATTGATGTGCTTCTAGTTGATTTGTAATTTTCCCCCTTTATATACTGGGGGGGAAACTAGATGCTGGCCATATTTTTCATTGTCCACTGAGTGGCTAGTTTTCTACTAAAAATACAATGTGCATTATTTAATGCAAGATTTATTTACAGGTATACAGTAATTCAGCACAGAAAGGCTCCAGTAATATGATAAAAACAAGATGTAGCTATTATAGCTGCTAGGAAACAAATCCTTTAACTCTTTGAATAACTACTGACATTTATAGTATAGCTCCAGAGGGCCTTAATGACCATAATGTCAAACCTAATCTACTATTAATATACTTCACTGGTAAAGAATCTATGTGATAGTTTTTGTTCATAGTGTGAATGCACATATTTCATACAGGTCATGATCCCAGCTGAGTTATTAAAGAGGCAGCCCTAAATAACAGGAAAAATGTCACTGTCCTTGTAGCAACTTACCAAGCTGTCAAAACCCTTTCCCATGCTCTGAAAGAGAAAGTAGTGCTTTCTAAAAGAATGAAATCATGGCTGATCCATCCATACAGCAAATAGCTACAAAAAGCTATAGTCCATGCTCCCATGCACACTTCTACCAAAACAAATGTTTGTCCCCTGATAGTACCTCTGACACAATCGTTGATTGCCTGGTAGATAACACAAAAAAGGAAGGCCAGGGATAATTTGATTTTCATAGATACATTTGTCATGTGACCACAGTGTTGACTCACAGTTTAAAGCAAGTTGTTTTGTGTCACTGCAGTGCGACATTCAGCAAAGGGTAGCTGCTGTCAGCACACGTTCACAGTTTAGTGGCTTGCTCAGCTGATTCATTTTCTAGGGTCATTATGAGCAGATCCTACATCATTTAAAATCAGCTACATTTTTAGTGTCTGTGCTGTTTTATTGCTGCACAGCTAATGGATGATGGCCTTTCTCCTGGTGACTCAGCTTCAGAATGAACTGAGCTGAACTATGGTCCTGAAGCAACAGTTCAAAAATGAGCGAGATACCTGCAATCCAATTTACGATATAGATTAAAATGAAGGTGCTCTAAGAAGTGTACGTACAAAATGGGCAGGCCTGGAATACAAGATGAGGCACACAGTTCCCAGGATGAGATTCTGTTGCTTCTCTGTATACAGCAGTGAGGCTTCCAAATGGCAGGTGTCCCACAGTTTCTCTGCCTCATCACTTAGAAATATCCACCCTCCCTCCACTGGGCCATCAGGAATTTAGCATGTTGTTTTTTTTTTAAATCAGCCCTGGAATATATAGATACATGATCCTATCAACTGGGGTAGCAGGTTGCTTGAATTCCAAGCTTTCTTTCTGTTTTTTTTAGAAATAAGTCTTTTTCTTTGGCCCTTTCCACCCAGGCCAATAAACCAGGATAACACTGGTAAAAAACCCAGGTGAAGGGGGGGGGGGGCTTCGTACGAATCCCAATCCTAACACGGATCCACTCCACGTTTCCCCTCCCAATCCAGGTTTTTTGACAATTGCATTATGTGCGATTCTTTTGTTAAAGCTGTTTGCAGCCACAACTGAGGGAATGGCTGCGTCTGTGACACATGTTAAAACAAGAGAATCACACATAATGCGATTCTCAAAACCCCTTTCCTAGCTCCCATTTGCAGAGCCACGCAGGGGAAATGGACCATGCTGGCTGTCCATGGGATAGCAAGTTGTATGAAGGGGCCAGGTGAGGCCGGGTTCATATACCATAACCTTCCTTTCCCCCGCTTTTCTTAGCCCATACAGAAAGGACGTTTGTAAAACTAAGCCTTTTTCATTGTATCTCTACAAAGAAGGATAGAGACTTTTTTAAAAATGAAAACTAAGAATTCAGTCTTCCACTCATATTATTGCATGCTATATCAATATAATATTATAGTGTTTGTTTTTTTAATTCTCACAATGAGGAAATGGCTGCTACAGGAACAAGATCAGGGAAAAGAAGCTGCTGTGAGTACTAGAAAATCAGAATTTTCCCATGCACATAGCAGCAATCTAGGCTTTAGGAAAAACTTTCGCAAAACTTCAGTGAAAAGCAGGTTTGAAAAAAAAGATCAGCGGAAACACCTGGTGAAACCCCTGGAGATGCATAAATGTCCAAAATGCCATAGGAAACAAGGAGGAAAAGACAGCTCCCAAAAATATTGAACTTGGGACAACCTATGTAGAAATGGTCTATGATGATTTTCCATTTCTCCTAATCAAGGCTAAACTCTACAACTAAGGAAGGTTGCTTCAGTAGTCCATTCCACACAGCAGAAATAAAATGTTTTGAGGCTGGAATATAAACCATTTTGGGCAGGAATACTGCACAGCATTTAGCCCAAAACATTTTGAAAACCCAGTCTTCCTGCCTCAGTTTTATATTGAAAATGTGAACTAGTGTTTCTTTTTCTCTTAAGCCACTGTCAAAATGTTTCCTGCTTGCTTAAGAAGCAATGGGTAGACCTGGCCCCTGTGGAGGATATGTCTACCCATTACTTTCAACTGCGGGTAGACCAGCCCTCCACAGAGGACACATCTAGCAACTGGCTGAGAGATGCTGAGTCATATACTACTGGAGAAACAGAACTCATGTTTGCTACATTTCTCCTTGATAAATTTGAGAGGAAAGCAAATCCTGTTCAGAGATGTATTTTGATTTAGGAGCACACTAGCTATGTAACTTACAGGGGAATTTCCCAGTGGGCTGGCACCCTAGTGGGTGGGTTGTTGGCACTGCTGAACTGAGTGTCTTCTGTGGCAATGGCCTGTAGTGCTCCAGGACCACTCAGCTAGGCTTGTTGCAGGACTATTTCGACTTCCCAGTCCACTCTTGCCTTTATTCTTCCTCTGTTTTTATGGTAGATGCCAGGAACGTACGTAAAGCAACATATAGACAGTGCAACAATTAATGTAGTGTATTTGTACAAATAGCAAACCACTTACAGAATATGTAAGTTTGGCTTGCCCAGATTTGAGAAACTAGAAAATGGAAAATCTAAATGAAGAATGGAGTCTCATGGGCAAAAATTGGACCAACTACCATTCAATACAGCCTCAGTTAATCGGTGATCCATGGTTGCATGGAATGTGTTATTTGAGCTGGTACACTCACAGATATTACTTTAGAAGTCCGGCAACTACTTCCATAACTGTATCTGCCAGACCACACTTGACACTCTCTATGAATGTATGTCATCAGAGACAGATATATTGCAAGAAGATGATTCTGACTGTGAGAATTTGCTGTGAGAAACATATTTAGCTGGCAGCAGGCTGGAAGCATAACATCACTCATCTTGGCATTCCAACTTTTAGGATTTTTTTCTCTATATAGATTTTTTTTCTATTACTGTTGAAAAATCAAACTTTTCACACTAAATATGCAGTAGAACCTCTATTTTCAGAAACCTGCCATTAGAAAATTGTCTGTTCTGCCCACGTAGATCTCTTTGAATGTAACCCTATCTCAGCAGCACTCCTATTTGTCAGAAAGTTTGAGATGTCCTTAACTCAGTCTGCCAAACTTATTTCTTTATTTATACATTTTTATCCTGCCTTTCCCTTTGACGAGCTTGAACTGGCCTATAAGGAATACATATTAATGGTGAAAAAACTATTCAAACCAGATAATATTGAAATTATATATAGTACATAATCAAAAGCAAATATATACTGTAAAAGAGAAAACCTATAATAATGGTAGGTACGAAGGAGGGGATCCACAAGGATTTTTGGGGAAGCGTTTGGTTTCCCCCTTTCCTACAAGCTTTCTCTTTCCCTTCCCTAAAGGCCCCCAACAGCCTCCTTCCTTTTCCTGCCACCTCATTTCTTCCCCACCTACCAGTCAATTTACCTTTATCTGCCTCACTGTATTCAATTTCCCCTCCTTCCCCATTGTTTTTGTTCCCTTATTTAAAACATTCAGTTGCCTCTTTTCAGCCTTTTTCAAGTTGGCTTACAATGGTAGCCTGTCCCAGGGAAAAGTCTGGCCAAGTCGCACAGTGCAGAATCTGCAAAGGCTTGCATGAGGAATCTCATCTCTCCTCCCCCATTATTTCCTCTTTCTCTTTTCCATACACCACTCATATCCTGACCTTTCCTTGCCTCATTCTCTCCTTTCCACCCACTCACCAACCTAGATTTATTCGCCCATCATTTTCAGCTAGATTTATTATTTTTTTACTATTTTCTCCCCAATGGGAACAGAAGGTGGGTTACATAATTATCTTCAATTTTGTCATTACAACAACCGTGCAAGATAGATAAAGAAGAAATTGTGTGACTAGCCCGAGATTACCTAGCAAACTCTCGGGCCCAATTCAAGGTGTTGACATTGATGTACAAAGCCATAAACAGCTTGGGCTCTGCTTACGTCAAGGAGTACCTCTGTGTACCTGCCTGGGCACTTAGATCACAGGGGAAGGCAGTCCTGGCACCAAGGGGCAGTGGCAGGGGCACATGAGAGGGCTTTCTCAATGATTTGGCATAGTCTGTGCTTGGAAATTGACCAGCACATACGCTTTTTAGGTGCATGACAAAGATCTTCCTTGTGGCCCAGGCACTTGATTAGCCTCATAAGAACATAAGAAAGAGCCTGCTGGATCAGACCAGAGCCCATCTAGTCCGGCACTCTGCTACTCGCAGTGGCCCACCAGATACCTTTGGGAGCTCACATGCAGGATGTGAAAGCAATGGCCTTCTGCTGCGGCTGCTCTCAAACACCTGGTCTGCTAAGGCATTTGCAATCTCAGATCAAGGAGGATCAAGCCTCCCTGAAACCCCCTCTACAGCTGCTGGTCTTGGGGGTGCAAGGGTGGGAGGTGGGGTAATTTTAATTTAATTTAATTGTCACTTTAATTGTTATATTTTATTTATGCTGTTTTATTCTGTTTTTAAAAAATTGTTTTAACCTTTGTGAGCCTCCTCACAGGGTGTTTGTTGTGAGAAGGGAAGGGAAAGGAGATTGTAAGTCCCTTTGAGTCTCCTACAGGAGAGAAAGGGGGTGGTTATAAATCCAAACTCTTTCTCTTCGTCTTCTAAAGACAACCCTATGAGGTGGGGCATAGCTTTTTAAATAAATAAATAAACTTACATAAACTTGAATAGAGTGTCTTCCAGAGTCTAGTCTGAAGCTCTAACCACTGCAACACTGGCTTCTTTGGCTTCTTTTCTTTTAGGGGGCTGCTATTGAATAGCCACAAGCAACCAGGACTGGATGAGTAGTCTAGTTAAATGCAACAAATTGCCTGGTCAGGCCTGTCCCCATAAGACCTTCTTCAAAGGCCAAAACAATCCTGGAAAGATACACACTCAATATGGTCAACAAATTGCATCCTCCAACGGTATGGCTAGGATGCTCAACCAGTCCTGCTCCAGCTCACCTCCTTTGAGACCAACTATTCCCTGTGTATCAGAGCTGAAGACACTCTGGGGTAGGACTCAAACTCTGAGGTCAGTATTACCCCAATGATTTCCTCGGGAGCTCAAGAGGCCCACAAAAGCTACAGGACCAGCTCACCCGGATGGCAAAGGCACGTAGTATCATCTACGTCCAAGAGGTTCTGAGAGTCATGGAACTGGTGTTGGACATCATTGAGAAGGTGGATACTTCCCAAGTTAAGCTGCCGGTGGTTGATGGCATTCTGTGGATACCCACAGACATGTGGGAAAAGCTGGCCTTGGAATCAGAGTCCCCTTGGAAGATTGAGAGCTTGTATAAAATACATAACTCAAACTCAAATTTCTTCTATCACCATCCTTTCCCCAACTCTCTAGTGGTCAAAGCAGTGCCCACCAAATCCAAGTTTAGAATGTCGTCATCACCCTTGAACAAGGAGAGGAAGAAATGGGATGCCCTGGGGAATTGGATATACTCTGCAGGGGCAATGGTACAGGAGGTGGTGAATTATGCAGTCATGATGAGGAGATACCAATATTACCTTTGGGAACAATTGCCCCCCTTACTAGATAGAGCCCAGAGGGATGCCTTAGAATCAAGCAGTATCAATCATTTATTTACAGTCAATGACCAGTACAACGGAACAAAAGTACATCAATTTCACGGTACTATTTGCATAGACTATATGTGTACGAAAAAAAGCACTAGAAACATGGATCAAAGGTAATATGTTAGAATCTAATGCCTTAGAATCATGCCTCCTACAGAAAGAGGGTTTGAAGCTGGCCAATTCCCACATGAACATGGCCAAGTATGTTGCAGATGGCTCTGGCAGGATGATTGCCTCCAGTATAGTTATGCACTGCCAGGCATGGCTGTGATTTTCTGCCTTACCACCGGATGTAAAGTTACAGGTAGAGGATAGGAAGCAGTTCTTCCATGATGACATCCTGCAAGACAAACTCATGGCTGAATCCCTGGGGATTTCCTGAGCCACAAGGATAGGTGGATCCTCATCTCACCAGAGGTATCATTCTTCCTTTAGGTATTACCCCAGTAGGCAATTACAGTATGGTTCTTACCTGCAGTATTGGCAGCAAAAGCAACAGGGGAACAGTTTGGGCCAGGGCCTTCTCACTACACCAAACCCAAATATCAGCCCAGGGTCAGGGGAAGAAGGGAGATAGCTCACCTGAGTAACTAGCTTCAGCAAGAAAAAAAACCCATCAGCTGTCTAGCCATATCTAGCACCATTATAAGGTTGCAGTCCAAAATTAATTGTTTCATTTCTTGCACAACTGGTTGTTGTTTTGTACTGACACTTGGGTTTTATCTGTTACTAAAGTTGGTTACTGAAGTTTCTTCCTTTGCCTCCTTTGTCCTCACAGGTTCATCCTATTTTCCCTGATTTGGATGACATGCATCAGAGTTTCTACTTTATTGAGCAAAGATTCTACACGGGACATACCCCACATATCCCTGGGTTTGGGGTTTTACTCACATTACTTTCTGATATGGAAAAATGATAGTTGGCAACACCCCTATTCTGGACCTCAGAGGGTTAAATAAATTTATAGTGCCTAAAAAGTTCTGCATGATATCCATTCCTGATATAATGTCCTTAATAGATAAAAGAGACTGCTTTGCAGCAACAGATCTAAAGGATACATATTTTCATGTAGCCATCCATGAAAATTGCCATAAATACTTCAGGTTTGCAGTGGGAGGCCTGGTCTATGAACTCTGTGTCCTGCCCTTTGGCCTGTCCTTGGCCCCAAGGGTCTACACTAAGGTAATGGTGGTTGTGGTAGAATACTTGTCCTTATTGGGTTGCACCATATTCACTTACTTAGATCACTGCCTCTTTGTCTTCCACTCGACAGATGGTTTGCAGAGCCAGCTGTAACTGCCTTGCACATGTTTCAAGCCTTGGTGCTTGTTGTCAATGATGCCCAATCCAAATACAGCCACTCACAAAATTGAGCTTATTGGCACAGTGCTAAATTCAGACATTGGCTGTCCCCTCCTCCTTGTCAAACAAGCTTGTGCCATTCAGAGCCTGGTGGCTAGATTCCACCTGAACTGCTTTGAGAAAGCTGTCACTATCCAGCAGTTATTAGTCTTGATAGTCTTGGCAATGTCTTCTGTGTGCTTTTCCAGGCTCCGTATGAGGCCCCTACAGAACTAGTTCATCAAGGCATTCAAAATTAATGTTGATCCTCAGTGGTGTAAGTTGCTTATTTCCAGGTATGTCCTCAAATCCCTGAAGTGGTGGCAAGAAGATAATAACCTCTTAGAAGGCATATTACTTGGAGCACACACTCCTTGGATTTTGGTGACCACTGATGCTTCCGTTAGTGAGCTGGGGGGGCATACTGCCAAGACTATGATGTTTGGGAACTCTGGTCCCAGCATGAGTCTTCTTTACACATTAATCTACTTGAACTCAGAGCCATCGGACACACTCTGGTCTCTTTTGTGGGTCTGCTCTGGGACAGAGATGTTTTCATTGCCACAGACAGCATGGTGGCCAAATATTACATCAACAAGCAGGGGGGCACAGGCTCTCTAGCACAGGGGTAGGGAACCTGCGGCTCTCCAGATGTTCAGGAACTACAATTCCCATCAGCCCCTACCAGCATGGCCAATTGGGAATTGTAGTTCCTGAACATCTGGGAGAGCCGCAGGTTCCCTACCCCTGCTCTAGCACTATACAAAGAAGCATGCAAGATCTGGGAATGGGCCATCTCTCTCACTTGTCAGTGATTCATGTAGTGGACTTATCCAACATCTAGGCAGATGAGCGCCACAGGACATGCAGGACCCAACATGAGTGGGCATTAACAGGAAAGTATCTCCAGCCTGTGTTCGACTCCTGGGGAAAACCAGCAATGTGGTCCACTCCATTAACTTTCATCAGGCACTGTACTATTGATGTTGATGCTAGGACTGAGATAAATGTGGGTCAAGCTGTATTGTAATCTGTGTTTCACTGACAATACCGCACCCTCCTCCAAAGCATGTAAGTTTGCCATTCTCCCACGTGACTGCCAAGAGGCTATGCAATGAAAAACAGTGTTGCTTACCATACATGTTTGTTCATCCAGTGTCTCTCTGTGCAGGCAGATGTCCCTCCCACCTTTCCTGTTGAGGGCTACCTTCCAGCACAAGTGGCGACTCCCCACAGTGGTGAAGGGAGATCTGGAGGGAAAGAGTGTACCCCTCCTCCTTGGCAGGAAAAGCTGTTAACTCAGGCGTGTGACTGGGGGATGGGAGCACTCAACTAGTGACTATAAACTCTTAAAAAATGCTGATTAAAATGCTCGGTGGCTGGCCAGCACAAGCACAGTTCCCACATGTGCCTGCACAGAAAGACATTAGATGAAAAACTGTTATGGTAAGCACCTCTCTTTTTATTTTCAATCATTCAATTATTGGAATTAAAATTAAAAACAAGGGAACTGAAAACTGGACAGGCTGTTTGAAGAAGCTCATAAAAGGTTTTTATTTTGAATTGTTCCATTACTGATATCCTCATTTACTACATTTATATACAAATTCCAAAGCAGTTTACATTTTGACTAGAAAACAAATGAGGCTTTTTAAAATCAAGTGTTTGGGATTATTTTCCCAATATTGACTATGTAATCCTATTATATAAAAGGTAAGCCATAGTGGCAACAACTCACTTCCAGCCAGTCACCATACATGACTCACTTCCAACCAATCACCATACACACACACATTGGGTGTGGGGCTTGCACTGAATGGGTAAAAAGCAACACAAACAAACCAGCGGAATGTAGCACTTATTCTCTCATGCGCTTGTCCTTAATCACCACTGCTGAATAATTACAGTCACTGTACTGTCTGCACCTGCCTGCAGAGGAGCAGATGCAGGTGTCAATTGCTCCCCATGGAAGGCTCATGACTGCTGGTGTCTGCTGTTGTGTGGTGATACAGAAATCTGAGAAGAGAAAGAGAAGTAGGAGTGGGCTGATGACACAGGAGTGAGGAAGGAAAGACAGGAGGGGTTGGCCCCCTCAGTTGGTTGGAGCTGTTACCCCACCGACAGTTTTCTAGAGCTCATTGTATTTGTTCATACAATGGGCTTTACTGTTATTGTGGCAATAATTCATGATCTACCTCTAGTGATAATTTTGATGAATGGGGCTTGCTTCCTGTTATCCCTTTTCATTTTCACTAGAAACCACATAAGTAAGAATTGAAAGAAATGATGAGGCATAGCTCTTTAAGTCTGGTAAAGAAACTAGGAGCCATACATTGTCTTTAAAGACTATTAAATATGATGGTGTTTTAAATAAGACTGGGTGGATCTGATATTAATTAATTAATTAACTGAGTAGATGAGATTAGTTAGTGGGTGATTTGTATACTTGTTTTAGCTTGCTATTGTATAGTGTTAGTTAGATAGATTAGGATTAGTTAATTAGTGGCGAGCTGAGTCCACCTACGGTGGAGAGTTTTTGCCGGGGTTGGGTTAGGAGGGGACAGCGGGAATGGGGGCACCTTCTTTGGGGTTAGGGATCCCAGTGCTGGATGGGGCCGGGGCAGGTATGGCGGTGGCTGGCGGCCATGCCATAAGAAAGATGATGGATCGAGATATGGGTGCTAACGAACACCTTCTGACCTCGACCTATCCCAAAGGGAGGGCGAAGGTGGTTGGGTTCAGAGACACCCTGCTTGCGTCTTTGGTGTTGATAAATGCCAGGTCCATAAATAACAGGGCCGCTGTCCTCCGGAGGATTTTCTTGGAGTTCAGCAGATGGACCCTGGCCTGCGTCCCACCAGTACCTGGAGTGCGAGAAGCTGCAGACCGTTGCCTTTGGTAGGTCACTTCCCCAGGTTTCAGCGTGTCTCCCCACCGATCGCGAACACAGTGGGGCCGGGGGGGGCGGCGGGCAATGTTAGTCCGAGATTCCATCCCTTTTAGGCAACCGTCCTGTCCCTGAGATCATTGGTATGGAGTGTGTCGGCCTGGAGTGGTGCTAGCATTGGAGAGGTTGGCTGTTCTCCTGGTGTACCCGGTGCGCCCTAGTGCCCCGGAGACAGCCTGCAGCCGGGCTACTGGAAGGTGAGTGGCGGACTGGGCGTTCGCGATACCCCAGGCTTGTGCTCTGGGGATTTCCAGCGTCCATGTCACGGCCGCCATGCACTCACATGCGATGACGCGGACTCCTGAGTGTCATCCATGGCGTGGGCCTCTCCTGGTAAATTCTGGCCCCATTCACTGAAGGCTGGTCACACATTGCCGGACTTGATCTTTGGGTCAGGGTTAATGTGGTCATATCCTCTCTATTGATAGAGTGCCATGGTCACAACCACTATGCCCTGAAGAGCTCCGAATGAGCATGCCGCTAACACCCTGTCTGGGGCGACGAAGCGAATTTATGCTCGCCTTCGCCAGCGAGGAGCTTATGGATCCTGGATGGGATTCCTGAATGCTCTCACCGGGATCCCTGAACCCACCAGCACCTCCTTGATGGTTTAGTAGCGGACTGGAATGCCGCTGCTTCAGATACCATCGAGGTTATTGCTCCCCGACGCCCTCGCTCGACCCGTTGCACCGGCTAGCCCGTTCGGGTATACCTGAGGAGCTTCGCTGTTTGAAGCGAGAGCTTAGGCGACTAGAGCTGTAGTGTGGAGGAATCTCGTGGCGAAGGAGCTCTTGTGAACATCTTATAGGGCGGCTATTATGAGGCTCTGTGAGATGAAAGCGTGAAGGAGGCAAAGAAGAGTGTTCTTTCACTCCTCTCGCGATCTGCTACGCGCTCTCGCCAAGCACAACTGTTCCGTATTATTTGATCCCTTACCTCTTTATCAGAGGTTCAAAAAAAATGATCAATTGGCTATTAGCTGTGAGGCATTTATGAGCTATTTCAAGCCCAGATAAAAAACCATTAAGCTCGGCCAGGACCTTCCTGCCACTTTGGAGACAATTGGTAGACTGGGCTCCCTTGTCAGTCTTTGGCCCTTGTTTGGTTTCTCCAGTTTTCCCTGCTCTCAGACGATGTTGACAGAATCCCTGGCTGCTGTTAGAACCTACTACTTGTCCTCTGGATCCGTGCCTCCTCACCAAGCTTATTAAAGCATACGTCGGGGAGAACTCACGACTCTTACCTGGGTTGACTATTATAAATTGCCTCCCTTGAGCAAGGAGTTTGTCCGAATTGGGTTGAAGGAGAGCGATGGTCAGCCCCACTCTTAAAAGACAAATGCCGTTAGATCCTAGTGATCGGCCAATTACGCCCGCTTTCGAATCTTTGGATTTCTGGGGAAGGTAGTTGAGAGAGTGGTGTTGGAGCAGCTTCAGGGTTTTCTGGAGGATGCATCAGCCTTCGATCCTTCCCCCAGTCCGGCTTCCGTGCTGGGCATGGGGCCAGAACTGTTCTTGTTGCCGTCACGAGATCATCATTGCGATGCAGCTTGACCGAGGCGGTCCGGTAGCTGCTGTTATTGAGTTGGATCTCTCACGCTGGCGTTTGATGTAGCTTCGATCCGCGATCACTTTTGACCCACCGCCCTGGCGTTTCGAGTGCGGTAATGTCCTTCAATGGACGTTGCCTCGTTCCTCGGGACGGAATCAACAAGTGTGGTGTGGGGACCAAGCTTCCCGGAGGTGCCAGGCTTCATTGTGAATTATTGCCTCGGGGCGCTGTTGTCCCTTTGTTGTTTAACATCTATGTGCGACCCCTTGCTCAGCTGGTACGTGCAGACTTTGGGCTGGAGTGCCATCAGTATGCTGGGATGATACCCAGCTCATTCTGTCGATGGAGGGGAGCCAGACTTACCGCCCTACAGCCTCTACAGCATTGTTTGAGGCGGTTGCTGGTTGGATGACATAGAGCAGAGTTAAAACTGAATCCAGCAAAGGCGAAATCGCTTTGGCTTGGTGTAGGAGAGCTTGTCAGCGCGGTGTGGGAGGGCATCGTGCTTTTGGCACCGGCCCTCGATCCGCAGCCTATAGAGATTCCACTGGATTAGATACTGCCTTTCTATGGAGCACCCAGGTGCGGCCCATATAACCAGGTTGCATTTTTCCACGCTTATGAGCCGCCGTGACTGGCCCCTTCCTCTCCCAGGATCACAGCCTGGCCACCAAGCGATTCATGCAACCCGGTCACCCTCCAGATTAGACTATTGCAACTTCAGCTCTCACGCGGAGCCTATTCCCTGAAGTTGATCCGGAAATTGAAACTGGTCCAGCATCGCGCGCTCGTTTGCTCACGAGGCGGTCCCTTCTAGAGATCATATCAGCCCGTGTTGCACGCTTGCACTGGCTCCCAGTTGAATCTCGAATCGTCTTCAAAGTAGTAGTGTTAACCTTTAAAGGCCTGCAGCGGTCTGGGACCTTAATGCCTTAGGGACCGTCTGGCCCCATATGTCCGCGTCGCCGTCTCTGCTTCGGCAGAGACCAATTTACCCTGGAGATCCCGCCCCTCTATGCGATGCGGCTGGCCTCCCGCGAGGGGCCAGGGCTTGCGACCTGGCCCCTGCCTGAATGGAATGCTCTTCCTCCAGCTGTCGGGACACCCTGCGCGGGATACCACCGCGAGGATTCAAGCGGGGCCTGTAAGACTGGAGTTATTCCGGCGGGCTTTGGGGGAGGCCGGCTGCTGATAGGTGCCCATTAACAGCTGAGACCACAGCTGTTCCTCAGAGGGACCAGAGGAGTTATGGGTTGGACGCCATCTGTTTTTTTAAATGATTATGATCTGTAGCGCTGCATTTTAATTGATAATAATTTTTAGTATTTTTATCTTATGTATCCACTTGTTTGTATTTATGTTGTGAACCGCCCTGAGCCCTCCGGGGGAGGGCGGTATAAAAGTGGAACCAATAAATAAATAAATAAATAAATAAATAAATAAATAAATAAATAAATAAATAAATAAATATCACTGTAGATATTTTCCCTGCTCTTTCATAATCTTGTGAAGTAGACTGCAATTCATATAATCTGTATCCTAATTCAGTCCTGTTCCATTAAAACTGTTTGTGGGTTGTGGAATTGAGAGACCCATGGTTGGGGGTAGTGCTGGTGGTGATGGAATGATTTTATTATTGCATGCACTCATACAGAAGAAACATTTTTAAAAATGAAAAATCTTTTAGTCCTTCCTAGACAGGGTTGTGATTAGGGTTATGAACCTATAGTTGGAACCTGGAAATCTCTTAGAATTACAAGTGATCTTCAGACAATATAGATCAGTCCCTCTGAAGAAAATGGCTGCTTTGGATGGTGGACTGTGTGGCCCCACCTCCACAAACCCCACCCTGAGTTGTCAACCTTAACTGTAATCACCACATGGACGGTGAGGGACTTGAGTGGCATTCCAGAACTCTTTTCAACTTTCCTTTGTTTGTAAAAGAAAGAGGTTAATGAAAATTGGATATTGTTTGCTTATGCATCAGTATCAGCAAAACATAACACATATTATCTATGCATGTTAATTATGCCTTTCCCTCACTTCAAACTTATGCACAACTATCTGTAGAAGGTAAGAGCAGAATGCACCATTTTTAAATCTCATTAAATGCTAGGGCACCTACTTAACTTTCTCCTAATGAAACCAACCTGATGTAAAAGTATTGAATATTGGCATTATCAGACCTATACTCATGCATAGCTTTTTTTGAAGGAAGTTAAACTGCGAAACATACTAGCAGTATCCTATCTGTTGCTCAAAAAGATGCAAAACTGCTCCTGCTTTTTTTAGTTTGGCCCAATGAGTGGAAGGACTTCAGGTTGCTTCACAAGTACTGGGTATTTTAGAAAAGATTTTATGAAAGATGCAGTTCTGTGCCCATTCACTTGTGAATAAGACCAACTGAACACTTCAGACTTACCCTTGACTAAACATTCATAGAATTAAATTGCATCGTTATTCTGTGATGTCCTTTTTAAAACATCAAACTACATTCTTTAGTTTTTTGCTCATTCAAATTGACCTACTCAGGCCACTTTTAATGCATACAGATGCACACACAGTTCAGTTTCTGGCTATAGACCTTCTTGTAGAATGTCTCAAGGACACCTGGTTTCTTGATGCTGTTGATTTTTTAAAATCCAAATGATATCAATAATATAAAGAAAGTAATCTTTCTTGGGACTTGGATTCCTCCATTCTTTTACATTTACCTGGTTAAATAATCAAGGGACACAGAGCTAGATAACATCTTTCTGAGGAGTGTCAGAATGAGGGAAGTATTTATGTAAGAGCAATACATTCTTTGTTTATAATCTTCCTGTTCCTTCTTCACTTATGTCTATAGGCCTTGCATGTCTGTTTATATTATTAAATGCTGTCATTTCGGCCCAGCTGTGCACTTGTGTTTCCTTAGTGTTTGCTGTGTAAAGAACAAAACAGACAATACTGACCAACTGTGCAGAGAAACCCCCTCTGTACTTCCAGCCACAGGGAAAGAGAACAAAGAAACAGTGTTGTCATCTGTTCCAGACCACTAGCTGTGTTAGGAGACTTCATGGGGAGGTAGAGAAGGCCATAAAATTTGTGGCAGTGACTGAACACTTTGCACTGGAAGCTATTATCAATGTGATTCAACCTCTACAAAAATATCTTATGTCCACACCCACAGAAGAATCATTCTGGGTAAGAAAAAGAAACCATGGTTTCTGCGATACATTTTTGAACTTCTGTTTCAATGTTTCTTCCTATAACAGTTGCAAACTTCTTCTTTTACAATAATGTGCAGTAGGTAGTTCAATGTTGTGAACCTCATAGCTGAGCACGTGTCATCAAACTAGACCCAACTGGCTGGTTAAACTGTCAATTAAGCACATTGTCGAAGGCTTTCACAGCCGGATTCAACTGGTTCTGGTGGGTTTTCCGGGCTGTGCGGTCGTGGTCTGGTGGATCTTGTTCCTAATGTTTCACCTGCATCTGTGGCTGGCATCTTCAGAGGTGTATCATAGAGGGAAGTCTGTTACACACAGACTATGTCCACACAGCCTGGAAAACCCACCAGAATCTATCAATTAAGCCCTTTACAAGGTTGACCTGGGTCTTTTATACCTGAAGAACTGCAACTCCCTCTGTCAGGTTTGTTTCCCCACTGCTCCACAAGAAGTCTACTGGGTGACTTTGGGCACAGTTCTCCCAGAACTCCCTCAGTTACATATGCTTCACGAGGTGTCTGTTGTGAGGAGGGAAAGGGGTGGTCATTGTAAGTTGCTCTGAGACTCCTTAAAGGTAGAGAAAAAGCAGGATATAAAAACCAACTCTTCTTCCAGTGTTTCACCTTATGTTTTCTTAGTCCCATTACTTTTTTCTGGAATTGCAATTAACTTGGCAAAAGCTGCCCTTTGTAGTTAGACCTCTCCTTTTTAAAGCAATGATGGCTACACTATGGAATAGTCTTTTGGAGGAGATCTGCAGGGTGCCTTCTCAACTAGCCTTCCACTAGCTGTGCAAGGTTATGCTTCTTTGGATGCCACCCCAAATTGGAATGTTAAAACTGTTTGTTGACTGCTAGTACTGTGTTTTAATTCTTGGGAGGAAAATTGACATGGTATAGCCTGATCATGTCAAATCTTGGAAACTCATCAGGGTCGGTAATTGGATGGAAGTCCACCAAGGCAGGCTCTGCAGAGATATGGTCATAAGATATTTTGAGTGAAGTGATAAAATAGGGCATCTACAGACCAATTTTCACCAAACCCTAACTTGTGGTGCCTCAAAGGAAATGAGATGTCACTGCAGAGGTGACATTTAAAGAGCCATCATGTCAGCTGAATGGTGGCTCCCAGCAACCAGAACATTTCCTGACCTGTTGCTAGAAAATATACCATTACAAGAATCTGGAGCATGAGAAAGCATGCCAGTTTTGCTGCCCTGTCTTCAACAACTCCTGAGAGCTGACCAATTAGGAGATAGCCAACTGCTTGCTCCAGGTTGTGGCAGGTAGAGGTGAAAGAGAAAAAGAAAACAAAAATGCTCATATATCTCCTAATGTGAGGCTAAAGAGAGGGTATTCAAATTAGAGCAGGGACTGTGAGGGATGGGACTAGGATACTCCTGCCTGCCACATGGGGTTTATATAAATAAATATCCTTGCTTTGGTAGCATCTTTAATTTGTTTTGTTGGCTTTTTCCTGTCTATGCAACCCATTATTACATATGCTTTTGCAATCCTTTTCTTTTTCTGATGGTTGATGAGTTTAGATTTAGCTGGAGATAATTTAGGCAAAAACAAGGGTTTTCTTAAAGTATGTGATTCACTCTTACTGAAATGAGTGCAATAACTTTGGACAGATCATGCATATTGTTTTAAGTTATGAACAGGATCCACAAAGCACACATGGATTATATAGCCCTTACTGCAATTTCTTCATTGTCCCCCCAAAACTGTCTCCTAATGTCACCGGAAACCTTCCATAGCAGTGTTCCACAGGAGGGTGGGGGGGGGGGGGCAGATGTCTTGTGTGTACATCAAAGCATTTCTTGAGTATATGTGGGAATTTGCATCTTAGAATCAAATTAGATGAGATAAAAGAAAATCTGTAAGTGGATTTTTACAGTGTTTTCAAAATGGAAATACATACCACATGGGATCCTAATCATGGCAAATAGGTTTAACTGTTTAATTCATTTTGATGGCTATAATCAGGGTGAACTGTTACCTAGATTTGTTCAGTCTAATGGCAAACAGTTCAAACCATTTGTGAACATGGTTGAGGCTGCTAGAGTTACTTGCTTGGGCATGTGAAGGTACCCAATCAGATCAGCTCTTTCTTATTATATGTTTGGTTGTCTGATAGAAAGTGCAAGACAGGGTTTTTCCAGAACTGTCTCTTTTGTCATTGCAGGGGCAATATGTGGTCAGTTTCAATCATGGAATCATAGTAAGAAAGGCTAAATTACTGCTCTCTGTAGCTTTGAAGCCTTGAATCAAGTCAGGAGTCAGTATAGCCAATAATTCCATGTTAAAATTCTGGGGAAATCTATTCACAGTTCTCAAATGATCATGTCAAGTGTGGACCCAATCTTAATATTTGAATTATTTAATGAATGTATCAGTAGCTCTTTTGGACACATATATGAAAAAAAATAATGAACTATTTATAGTCTGTCTCAGAAAAAAGATATTAGTAGGGTTGTATATTCCTCCACCACAGAACTCTACATGCTGGACCTTCTTTGTTGTAGAACCTGGGTCCAAGTGCCTGCCTAGTCTTCTTCCCTCAACCATTTGAAAGTAAAAACACATTTTAGCATTGCTTAATTATACACAGAGGTATATGGGTGGGAAAACAGCATCCGGAGACAACACTTGCTCCGGGCGACCCCCCTGACCTCCACCCGTCAGAGCCCGCACTGCTGGGGAAAGCAGGACTGGGCACTCTGATGGCTGGCTCAGCTTTTCACCTCTGGCTGGAGGCAAGAAGCTGAGCCAGTGCTGGGGCTGCCTGGGCTCCCAGTCCTTCCCTCCCGAGCTGGGGAAGACAGGACAGGGCGCTTTGATGGCTGGCTCAGGTTTGCCGCTCCCACATGACCAAAAGGTGTGCGCCTGAGGACATGGGGTATAGCCTCTGTCTATACATTATACAAAATATTACACAAAATAATGGTTTTGATAAAGGCAGCATTTAAAAATATATTATAATTCTCATAATCATTCAGAACTATATTCTAATGCAGAAACATACCATTTTCTCAACCACTGCACCTAAACTGACTATACTAAAATCTTTTACTGAGATACAGTATAATAACCAATCTAAGTGAACAAACATTTTAACCATACATCATGCTAAACTGTAGAATTCTAAATATCATGTTTTAGATCAATGTCAGCATGCAATGCAACAAGAAAAAAATGCACCTTAAATGATGATGATACCACAGTTCGTTAGTGTGGTGTGACACCCATCAGGTCCCATAGTAATGAGATGTTCATGTCACTTGGTTAATCCTGTTCTATGAGGAAGAACTTTCTGACATAATACAAAAAGAATGAGTGTATCTGTTAAAAATGAGAGGCTATGAAAAATGCATATCTTCATTAGCATTTGGATCAATGAAGAAACAAATGGCAAATAGGAAAATCTCAACATCAATTAATTTTTGCAACCATTTGGAAGGACAATCATTGTTCCATGTTTTACTAACATATTACTAACAGTCACAGGACTTGTAATCAAATTCACCTTTGGAAAGTAGATTTTAGATTCTATAGAAGGTTAAAAAGAATTTCCCTTGATATATCTCAGAAGGAGAAAAGCAGTCAAGTGGGAGGAGGGCAGAGAAACACAACACAAAGCAAAATACTTCTGCTGTACATCAGTGTCTCTTATACATAAATAGTAATTAGCATTCTAAATATTGATTATATTGAAATGTTGAAATATAATCCAGTTTTTGGTCAAGGTTTGAGCATAAGATTGTGACTGTCTTTTGACGATTGACTTCCCATTGCTTCTCTCTATAGCCTTATGTACAGAGCTGCAGATGCTTCTTTTTAACTTCCATGCTATCTCATGCTGTGATGTTTTCCTTGTTTCCTATGTGCAGGTCATTCTGCATATTTCCCACAGAATTCCCGCAGAGGACCTTTGACACGTTCATGAAGTTACAAAAACATTTGGACGAGCCAGTCTTTTTTTTTTAAAAAAAGGATAAACATTCCAAAACCTCACTGGGTAAAATAATATGAAAAGAAACACCAAAGCAAAGTTGATTACCTTTGTAAAAATGTGTCTTTTTTCAATTTCTTTATTGTAAGCCCTTTTCTTGTGGTGCCTTGATGTGTACAAGTGACACTTTGAATGGCATGTCCAAATGCAAATGTTGCTATGCTAGGACAGTGCCCACAAGGTCCAATGATAATATACAGGGCACTAACACATGTTTTTTCAGGCTGATCTGGTGGCTTAGTAACAGTGTAATGGGAGGCACAGCAGCCGGCCTTGTTTTCTGAGTGACAAGGGATGGCAAGGGATGCTTTGGGAAACATGTTCCTTCTCTGAGAAATCAGGAGAGGAATATACATCCTAGATAGCTTAATGGTAAAATAGTTAATGGAATCTGGGGTTGCTAGTATAAATAGGATTACTCTCCTCATCCACAACTTTTCTTACAGGAAATGCAATATCTGAGCTTACAAAAGATGAGTAGCATGATATCTTTATGTTAAAAAATAGCTTTCTGATTTTAATCCACCTCCCCCCTTTCCCCTTATAAATGTGCCTCCTGAGTGGGCATTCAGTAATAAGCATATATTTGCACTAACAAAAAAAGAAAAGAAAAGAAAGTAAACTTTCAGCTATTGTGCTCTATTTTGCCTTGGAGATGAGTCCATTCACTGACGCTTCTATGGCAAATGGCTGTTTCTATTGGGTAGAACTTTTGTGTAAGCTTCCCTACTTTGGGCACTGTTTTGAGCTATGACTCAGCATGGTATAGATCAAATGCCACATTTGATCTATGTATGACAGCATTATGATACCCATGGACCATGGATACATTCATTCCGTCAGATAAAGATATTTCTGATTCTCTTGATGTTTATGTTAAATTTTAACTCAACTTTGGTCATGTTGATTAAATGGTTTTTTGAGGGTGCTCTGTCAATCTTTTTTATCTAATCCTTTATATGCCCATAAACAAGGAAAAAGGAATCGGACTGTGCTCTGTATCCGAGATCAGTGTTTAAGGTCATGTTCATGGATATTTGAAAAGTTTATGAATGTATGAATAACAGTTATATTGTAAAGCTGACCTCTGTAATATATAATACTGACAAGTATTATAAATATTTTCATTAGCAATTGTCACATTTGCTGCTGTCACATTCGGTTTTATACCAAAAAATACTCTGAAACACTGCATCATAAATCTGGGACTTTCTTTCAATGCCATACAGCTATAAAGAGTCAGCAGTCACTGAATCTCTAGATCAGGCATGTGCATCTTGTGACCCACCATGATGAATGTAACCTATTAGTTTTGACTCGTGGGCTGCAGGGTGATAACAACTCTGGTCTTCCAGCCCGAGGAAGGCAGTTTTTGGAACCTCCGGAGAGTTACCATAAATGGTGGGTGAGGTGCGTTCAGCTTTATGCATCACAAGAATGGTTGCATTCAGCTTGGTTGTGCACCCTTGCTGTAGACTATGAATCATTATTTGACAAGCAAATTTAAAGGTCAGTTCATCTCAAATGTGAGCCTGGAGAATCTGAAATCATTAGATGCAGTAACCCTGCTAAAGTCAGGTAGGTAAGGGACTAGTCACTGCCTGAAATAAAGATTGCCTGATAAGCTTGTGTACACTATCCAGAACTCCCTGGTAGAATGACATGATATCACTGACATAAATAAATAGATTTAATTTTTCAGTAATTCTGTTTCTCTTATTCTAAATCCATTTGGAATTTCAACAGTTTTTGAGCATGAATCCTACAAAGTAATGGCTGTTCAAAAACATGTTAAGCAATTTTGGCCTTTATGGCTACATAAATAAAATAAAATGAATTGTGGCAGTAAATTTGAATAGCTAGGGAAGTACACTCACACAAACATTAATTGAAGGAACTCAGATACTGCAGATTTAGCATTAAGGAATGAAATTGTTTTGATATTTCCAGTAATTTTATTAAGGGAGGTAAAAAACATGCCATGCAAATAGCTTGTACTTTGCATCATTCCTGTCAAATACTTGAAAATGTTTCATGACCGTGTGTGTTTGACAGGATATTTACAAATATGCATATGTTCACATGCACACAAAGAGTTTCTCCTCCACTCCAAATCCCCTCCAATTGGCAATTGTCCCTTCCTCAAACCACAGACCTTATCCAAAGGAAGCATAAATTGTTGAAGGCTTTCACCTTTTTTTGTTGAAGGTGATTCTGGCTGCTGTGGGTTTTCTGGGCTATGTAGCCATGGTCCAGTAGGTTTTACTCCTAACATTTTGCCTGCATTTATGACCGACATCTTCAGAGGCATGTCACAGTAAGACATAACTTGTCAAGGTGCATGACTTTAAGCAGTGGTTGGCCCTGCTGACTGTCTTTCCTATAATTTGTCCTGGTGCTTTTCTCCAGAATGGCTTCCTAGTGGAATAGAAGGGCACATAGATATTGCATCTTTTTGAAATGGAAGATTATTTCAATCAATGCTGAAGTCCAGTAAGTTTTGGGAATGTACTAGATGGCTGCCTATATAATGATGGATGCTGCTGACACAAATATAAATACACTTGAAATGCTGTTCATTTTAAATACCATGCAAATTAATAAATGTGAAGTGTTTGACTTGAGAGAAAATAGGCTTTATGAAAAAGATAAGTTTGACTTTCAAGTACTTTATTTGTGAAGGTCACACCTTTGGCTCATGTTTCACTCAGCTACAGAAGCTCTCCATTGTTACAATATTGGTGCTCTTAACTTTGCACACCAGGCAAGTGTACTGTATTTTACATGAATGGGGCAACATGCATATTTTCCAAGTTTGGTATGCATGAATATGTTCCCCCCAAAATCTCCAGATACAAAAGCTGGAAAATATATATGTGTACCCTAAGTTCATAAAATGCCATACACAATTGAAAAGATTAGGTATAACACACTATCTTTGTGCACAGGGTGGGAACATCAAAATGACAATGACTGAAAAGGGCTGGAACCTATTGGAATATGGCTTCTAGCTGAAATCTGCACTGTATAGTGGGGATTTTTTTTAATTGCAGGAACTAGTACAAACAACCAATACTTGTCATCATTCTTGCTCAGCACTAACCTGTTTAATAAAGAACGTTGTGCTGGAATACAAAAATATCACTGAGGTCCCTGGTTGGTTTAAACTGGCAAGGATAGCTACAGTGACATTGATTTTATAATAAAGCTTTAGTGCCCCAAGCATGTTTGCTGACAGGAGTTCTGCAACTTCAATGAGTCTCCTGCTGGAATAAGCGGTATCAGGATCAAGATTCAGAAAAGACTTCTAAAAGGTCGAAGAGTATGACCAGAGGCTTTGATTGCACTATTATTGTTAGTACCACCCTAGATTCATGAAAATAAATACAATTTCAGATTTCTGCTTTAATGAGCTGGAGAGCTAAGAGAGGAGGTTTTAGTTACATGTTAATTTCCTGGACGTAGCGGATAGACAATATTCAGCAAGATGGAAGGTGGGATATTATCATTTTTTTAAAATGAGATTCTTAGTTAAAAGTTTTAACTTTTTTCCTCCACATTATTTTGTATTCTCTTAGAAAAATACAACAGCTGACCCAAGCAGTCATCTGCACATAGTGTGGACCTGCCACTGTCCAAGTCACTGATGAATTCATTTACAGTTCATGAAATAAGTGACCATGTGTCACACTGTTGACTGAGAATGGAGGATCTCTTTTTGCATTTCCAAATGGAGTTTAAGTCTCAAGGCATGATTTAAAGCCATGTTGCCACATCAGTGAAATGTCTAAATCTCCAGTAATGCAGCTCATTTTAAGAAAAAATCAAAGGGACTCTATGGGATTTTCAGAGAATATGCCTGAAAGGAGCATCACAGAACCCCTCCTGTGGTTCTACTGCACCATGCCTAAAAGCAAGTAAACATGACAAAAATGATAACCATATTCCTATTATGCATGTTATGCATATGATTATGCTAAATTTTATCAAGCTAACTGCTAACATATCTTTGAATTTGGATAGATAAGCTTTAAACTTGCCATTATAGAGCAAAGCAAATACACTCAAAATGTATATGATATGGTTGCCACAAGTCACAAATGACTTGAAAGCACTTAACAAACACCATACATGTGTTATTATAAAGGTATACCCATCAAATCACAGTTGAATATGGCAACCCCAGCAAGGGAATTTCAAGGCAAGTGAGAAGCAGAGGTGGTTTGCCTTCATCTCCTTTCCAAATACTGATTCTGCTTAGCTTTCTGAGATCTGATGAGGTTAGGCTATACCATGCTGCCTTTTCCACCTCTTCTCTCTCTCTCTCTCTCTCTCTCTCTCTCTCTCTCTCTCTCTCTCAAGAATCGGTTGTACTCTGTCGAGATCAGTGTTTAAGGTCATGTTCATGGATATTTGAAAAGTTTATGAATGTATGAATAACAGTTATATTGTAAAGCTGACCTCTGTAATATATATGCGTCACTGACAAGTATTATAATATATATTTCTACTAGCAATTGTCAAGCATTTGTTGCCAACAAGCATTCGGGTTTTATACCAAAAAAAATACTCTTGAAACACTCTACCTGCAAATCTGGGACTTTCTTTCAATGCCATACAGCTATAAAGAGTCAGCAGTCCACTGAATCTCTATGATCAGGCATGTGCATCTTGTGACCCACTGCGATGAATGTAACCTATTAGTTTTGACTCGTGGCTGCAGGGTGATAACAACATCTCTGGTCTTCCAGCCTGAGGAAAGGTAGTTTTGAACCTCCGAGAGTTACCATAAATGGTGGGTGAGGTGCCTTTGTTTCTTTATGCATCCCACAAGAATGGTTTGCATCTTCAGCTTGGTTGTGCACCCTTGCTGTAAGACTATGAATCATTATTTGACAAGCAGAATTTAAAGGTCCAGTTCATCTCAAATGTGTGAGCCTGGAGAATCTGAAATCATTAGATGCAGTAACTCCTGCCAAAGTCTGCAGGTAAGGGACTAGTCACTGCCTGAAATAAAGATTTCAATTGGATAAGCTTGTGCATACCTCATCCAGAACTCCCTGGTAGAATGACATGATATCACTGACATAAATAAATAGATTTAATTTTTCAGTAATTCTGTTTCTCTTATTCTAAATCCATTTTGGAATTTCTGCTAACACCAGTTTTGAGCATGAGATCCTACAAAGTAATGTATTGTTCAAAAAACATGTTAAGCAATTTTGGCCTTTATGGCTGCTATTATAAATAAAAATAAAATGAATTGTGGCAGTAATTTGAATAGCTAGGGGAAGTACACTCACACAAACAAATTAATTGGAAGGAACTCAGATACTGCAGATTTAGCATTAAGGAATTAGAAATTTCCATTTTGATATTTCCATTGGTAATTTTATTAAGGGAGGTAAAAAACATGCCATGCAAATAGCGCTGTAATTTGCATCATTCACCATGTCAAATACTTGAAAAATGTTTCATGACAAAACGTGTGTGTTTGATAGGATATTTACAAAATATGCATATGTTCACATGCACACAAAGAGTTCTCTCCGCTCCACTCCAAATCCCCTCCAATTGGCAACAGTGTCCCTTCCTCAAAACCACAGTTGCCTTATCCAAAGGAAGCATAAATTGCTGAAGGCTTTCTACCGCTTTTTTTTTTTGTTGAAGGTGATTCGGTCATGACTGCTGTATGGGACTCTTCTTGGGCTATGTAGCCGCATAAAGTCCAGTAGGTGGTTTTACTCCTAACATGCTGCCAGCATTTATGATACAGAACATCTTCTAGAGGCATGTCACAGCTCGTAAGAACACTAACTTGTCCAAAGGTGCATGACTTTAAGCAGAATGGTTGGCCCTGACCTGACTGTCCTTTCTATCAATTTGACTCCTTGGTGCTTTTCTCCAGAATGGCTTCCTAGTGGAATAGAAGGGGCATATAGCCATATGTGGCCATCTTTTTGAAATGGAAGATTATTTCAATCAATGCTGAAGTCCAGTAGAGTTTTGGGAATGCATACTCAGATGGCAATGCCTACTACTAAGCCGATGGATGCCGCTGGACATTTCAAATATAAATACACTTGAAATGCTCTTGTTCAATTCTTTAAATACCAAACCTGCAACTCAATAAATGTGAAGTGCTCTGACTTGAGAGAAGAAATAGGCTTTATGAAAAGAACTCAAGTTTGGATCTTTTCAAGTGCTTTTATTTGGCAGAAGGTCACACCTTGGCTGCTGTTCTCGGCTCACTCAGCTACAGAAGCTCTCCGATTGTTACAATATTGGTGCCTTCTTAACTTTCAAAACACCACCGAGCAAGTGTACTGTATTTTTACATGAGAATGGGGCAAAACGTGCATATTTTCCAAGTTTGGTATGCATGGAATATGTTCCCCCCAAAATCTCCAGATACAAAAGCTGGAAAATATATATGTGTACCCTAAGTTCATAAAATGCCATACACAATTGAAAAGATTAGGTATAACACACTATCTTTGTGCACAGGGTGGGAACATCAAAATGACAATGACTGAAAAGGGCTGGAACCTATTGGAATATGGGCTCTCTAGCTGAGAATCTGCACTTGTATAGTAATTTTTCTTTTAATTGCCAGGAACTTAAGTACAAACATTTCCAAATACTTGTCATCATTCTTGCTCAGCACTAACCTGTTTAATAAAGAACGTTGTGCTGGAATACAAAAATATCACTGAGGTCCCTGGTTGGTTTAAACTGGCAAGGATAGCTACAGTGACATTGATTTTATAATAAAGCTTTAGTGCCCCAAGCATGTTTGCTGACAGGAGTTCTGCAACTTCAATGAGTCTCCTGCTGGAATAAGCGGTATCAGGATCAAGATTCAGAAAAGACTTCTAAAAGGTCGAAAAGTATGACCAGAGGCTTTGATTGCACTATTATTGTTAGTACCACCCTAGATTCATGAAAATAAATACAATTTCAGATTTCTGCTTTAAATAGGCTGGAGGGAAGCTAGAGAGAGGAGGTTTTAGTTACATGTTAATTTCCTGGACGTAGCGGATAGACAATATTCAGCAAGATGGAAGGTGGGATATTATCATTTTTTTAAAATGAGATTCTTAGTTAAAAGTTTTAACTTTTTTCCTCCACATTATTTTGTATTCTCTTAGAAAAATACAACAGCTGACCCAAGCAGTCATCTGCGTAATATGGCGTGGACCTGCCACTGTCCAAGTCACTGATGAATTCATTTACAGTTCATGAAATAAGTGACCATGTGTCACACTGTTGACTGAGAATGGAGGATCTCTTTTTGCATTTCCAAATGGAGTTTAAGTCTCAAGGCATGATTTAAAGCCATGTTGCCACATCAGTGAAATGTCTAAATCTCCAGTAATGCAGCTCATTTTAAGAAAAAATCAAAGGGACTCTGGGATTTCAGAATATGCCTGAAAGGAGCATCACAGAACCTCCTGTGGTTCTGCCATGCCTAAAGCAAGTAAACATGACAAAAATGATAACCATATTCCTATTATGCATGTTATGCATATGATTATGCTAAATTTTATCAAGCTAACTGCTAACATATCTTTGAATTTGGATAGATAAGCTTTAAACTTGCCATTATAGAGCAAAGCAAATACACTCAAAATGTATATGATATGGTTGCCACAAGTCACAAATGACTTGAAAGCACTTAACAAACACATGTGTGTGTAAAGTGCCATCAAATCACAGTTGAATATGGCAACCCCAGCAAGGGAATTTCAAGGCAAGTGAGAAGCAGAGGTGGTTTGCCTTCATCTCCTTTCCAAATACTGATTCTGCTTAGCTTTCTGAGATCTGATGAGGTTAGGCTATACCATGCTGCCTTTTCCACTTCTCTCTCTCTCTCTCTCTCTCTCTCTCTCTCTCTCTCTCTCTCTGTGTGTGTGTGTGTGTGTGTGTGTGTGTGTGTGAGAGAGAGAGAGAGAGAGAGAGAGAGAGAGAGAGAGAGAGAGATTTTGCATGGAATAGTTGTAATGAGTTACAGCCAGCAACAGAACGTTGTCCTGTTTCCATGTTCACATGTATGTGCATTCACTATCAGGGAGCAATCCGAGATCATGGGAACAAACCAGGTTTTTCCTGTGCCTTAGCATGAAAGCACTTGTCTGGTTTTTTGTCCTCAACGCATGCATAGCTATGAAGTCATAATGGCCACTAATGACCAGTGGTATACCGCTTATGGGAACATGGGGTATCCCATGTCCCCGGGCACACACCATTTTGTCATGTGAGGAAATGGCGTGCACCCGAACCACAGTGCCTCCCTCCCTGCAGGCCAGCTTCCCCTGGGAGAAAGACTCAGATGGAGAGGAGGGGACAATTTTGGTTCCAGATCCCCAGGCACTGCCTGTAAATTCAGAGCCTGACCAGTCATTAGTCCCTGCAGGACCAGGTCCAGAGGCTCAGGCAGAGCATGCAGATAGGGATCCACAGCCAGATCCAAGCTCTGAGATTATCCAGGCAAGGTCCAGCTCTGGGACACTTCAGCCTCTTCACAATGAGCCATAAAGGGCCCTACCAGCCCATACCCACCCCCCCATTTCAAGGTCCCCAGGAGCAATGCAAGAAGAGGCTGCGATTAGGTTACAGCAGAGAAGATACAGTACCAGATTAGCAGCCATGGCGTGAGCTGACTTGGATGCTAAGTTCTTGCAGGAGCCAGACTAAAGTAACTCAGCTGCAAGAGGTTATTGCACTAAGGAATGGGAGGCTGGCTGTAAAAGAGAGGTTGCAGCTGAGCTATCTTGTGGCAGCAATGTTGTGTTTCAGTTTGCAGGTCACTGCCTCTGTTCCTAGCCTTGTGTATTCAATAAACAAGTGCACCTGCGGAATCACTGTGTCCAGACTGTCTGTTGGTTCCTGGGGGCCTGTCTATGACAGGGGATGAGTTTGAGTGCTGTTAATTACTTTTAGAACTGATGAGGCAGGCAAACAATGTGTCACATGGTTTTATGCAGCTTTGAAGTTATAGGAGGCAAATTGAAGGCCAGTTCACACGTGTAGTAGCTATCGTGAGGACTTTTGATCTTATGTGTTTTATGGAATCTGTGTAAGATGTATGCAAGTCCTTCTTAGACTGGGATCACAGCATATGGTGGGGGTGAGGTGGAGTAGGAGGTATAAGCCTCCTGATGTGAAACCATCCCGGAAAGTTTCTGTCTGTCCTGGTGGTGAAATTTATTGTAAACCATCAGTATGGTACAAGTACCAATGAAACAGTGTCTCCCTGTTTGGGGAAACAGCATGGAGGAGGGAAGGCTTAAGCTATCTTGCCCCAAGTGTCATGATCCTGATCTAAACTAGACCTGTATACACCAAGGAATCACGAACTTCCAGAACACACCTTACTAAAAGACCTTGTGATGGACATGAGGATTTTGCAATGTATAAACTGGCCTTGAGAGGTTACTCCAAGAAATCATATATAGGAACTGTGGATAATGAAATCTGTGCCTCAGGGATAGCCCACACACAAGTTAGTAGTCTCTATATACTTGGGACTTTCCTAAGGAGTGCATGAAAATACAAGTTCCTTAGCAATCCTAATCAGATTTAATCTCTTCTGAAATTACTGAATGGGATTAAAAGAGTTAACTCTGGATTTAAGAAGAAAAAGAATGCATTTAAAAGCAATCTACAAATAATCCAGAGAGCAACTTGTTGTAGATTAAAGGGGGAAAGGGTGGAGAAATCAGCTCCCACAAGCTACGGAGAACTTAGTGAATCCTGGAAGAGGCGTTTTATGGGATAGCATTTCTGAATTGTGTCCCCCTTCTGTGATTCCTTGTGGAATCACAGCTTGTCTCTCTCCCTGTCAAACGGTGGTACTATAAAATGCTTGATTTGGCTTCTTTGTGCCCTTTGTACTTTCCTTTGACTTCTATAGCTATACATCTCTCTATTCATCACCTCCCCATACAGTACTCAACAGTGTTTTAAACATTTTAAGTACTAATTTTTGAACAATAAAAAGAGCAACCGAGCACCATACTGGCATCTAACAAAGAAACAACAAAGCAAAGGAAAGAAAAAGAAAGGTCTGGCTGTTTGTCTCATACACTGTGCCAGGTTAAATGCTACCACCACATTGACTTTCAGAAAATTTCAGCCTTCTGGAAACTTCTTTAAGTAAGTTTCCTTGGAAATCAACTCCTTTGCCATTCATATAGGCTCTCTGTTTTATACTTAACATTCTGCCTAAGACTATTATTTTTTATAATCCCAAGATGAGAGAGTTCTCAAAGACATGAACATGGGGAGCTGATAAACAGTCACGGGCAAGGGACATGGATCAAGTTCTGGACCCTTATATTACAGTTACTGCCTTACAATTACTTCTCATGTTTCATGTGGACCACATAGAAGAAAAGTCAGTGTGTTCCTTTCCATATCAGTATTGCTCTCTGTGGCTAAAGTAAGAAGGATAGCAACCACAACCTTACCATATTTCTCAGCTTTTGTCACAGAGCACACTGTGCAGGGAGTAGACCTTGTGCATAATTTTATTTTTATATTTATACTCCATCCTCCCCATTGTCAGTGAGAAAATCTAGATGAGGCATAAAATCAAATTTAGGCAACCAAGACTTATAGCACTATTTCTGTAACTGGTCATTTTGTGTTAACCCATGTAGTTTACTAGTATTACCAGTAAACCATACTATGATGTTCTAGTGATCGACATTTTCTGAATCCATTGGATTTTTCAGCCAGTACCTGTAACCATTTTGTCTTTATTCTTTGCAGATCCTGAATCCTGCAGATCCTATATCACGAGGGGAAAGCCCTGATAAATATGGATCTTCACTGCCTTTTCCTGGAAGCCCATTGCACCCCCCCCCCCAAACCCCTAAAGCTGAGGGGTCTTGGAATTTCATAAACAAAATGATGTGGAGTATGACATGCTGAGGTTAAGAGCAGGCGTCATGACACTTACATTGCTCTTTAACCAGAAGACTATCATGCGAGGGGAAGCATAAGAAGATTAGCACTTTGCCTAATTCCTGATCTTTATTATAGTTTCCCATCAAGGTCAGAATGGGATGCTTGGAGAAGAAGAAAGCAGGAAGGATCTGTTTCCATGAGTGCTATTGCACTTTTGTTTTGCAAGATCCAGTCCATAATATTTCTCTCTCTCTCGGTACAGTATGTATGTGTGTAAAGTGCCATCAAGGACAGTCAATTTATGGTGATCCTGTCAGGTTTTCAAGTCAAAAGATTAATAGAGGAGATTTGGTATTCACATCTAAATACTAACCAGAGCTGACCTGCTTAGCTTCTGAGATCTGACAAGATTGAGCTAGCTTTAGCCATCTAGGTCAGGGCACTAAATCTATGGAAATGTCAGTATACCAGCTTACCACAAAGGAAGGACTTATGCAAATTAAGGGTCTTCTTCCAATTTCTCCCCATCCAATGTACAGGGGAAGTCCACTTAATGAAGAAGCTTCCATGTGTGTGCAACACGAGTTCTAACTTATCTGAATGGGTGAAAGGGCAAAATACACTGTATGATTCTACCTTCCATATTTAGGTGAAGGTTCATTTGATCAACTGTTGGTTTTTTAATGATTTTATTTTCAGGTTTGGCTTGTGAAATACTTCCCTTTCCTGTTCTAATCAGTGAAGAGGAATATATTTCTTTTCCTTTGATTTAATCATAGTTATGACACAGATTCTGTACTTCATTTAAGTGTAGCAATTGAATTTATACTAACTTTCTAAAGTATTGTCAGACTTCTTTTTTAAAAAGCAAGAGAAAAGGTTGAAAGTGCTTTTACTTTTTAAAGCTGAATTTCTAAGAAGCACTATATCTTTTTATCCACCTGTCAGTAGACTTCTAAGAGACATAAGTCTCCAAAACTCACTGAAGCTGCCAAATTTAACAAGCAATGACGTAGCATATCAAACTGAGCATTCTGTAACACTGCATTGAGATGTGACCACATGGCGAGTTTTCTAAGTCATTATTACAAGCAGTGGGTCTAGTTGTGCTATTTCTAGTAAGATTGAAATTTAATAGGTAACTATCATATAATTAGTTAGCCTCTTTCATGAATTTTGCACACACCCACCATAATTCACAGTACAGTGTCATAGGGAATTGGAATGGAATCAGAAAAAAAATGAGAGAATAAATCTGGAGCAGAAGCAATAACATGTATCCAATCTAACAATTTATGTATATGTGTATGATTGAGCAAATGGCTACTCCTGATGTACATCTATTGACTGTGTAAGACATATAGCATCCTGCGGCTTTAACAGCTATCCTGTTTCTCTGAAAATAAGACATCTCCTGAGAATAAGATGTAGTAAAGGTTTTGCTGAAGTGCTAAATATAAAACATCCCCTGAAAGTAAGACGTAGCAAAGTTTTTGTTTGGACGCATGCCCGTCGAACAGAACACCAGAGCATACAACTGTGGAGCGAAAAAATAAGACATCTCCTGAAAATAAGACATAGCGCATCTTTGGGAGCAAAAATTAATATAAGACACTGTCTTATTTTTGGAGAGACACAGTATCTCTAGACTCAATAGATGCAGCTTTCTCATCAGTTCACCTTAATTCTAAGGTTAATCAATGTCTATTGAATCTCTGCTGTGTAACAGGCACAGAACACATATGATTACCTCCAGGTTCTCTGAAGCCCATGAGTGAAAGTAACCTGGTATGAAGTCTTCGTCCTAGAATTGTCCCACTAATGCAGGGTCTGTTGTTTAATAAACTGGTATGAAGTACTGGTGAGAAAGTAGCTTAAGTGGCACCTTTCATCTTTTGCCTTGAGCCCTTTTAAATGAGTGTCAGTTAGAAATTCAGGTTATTTTAATCCCTGCTGTAGCTAAAACATTACATAGTTCTGAAGATGCATTTAGAGGTTCATCATTCTGTCATTTACTTATTCTTGAGTCAGTGAACCAGTTCTCTGTTACATTCTTGAGCCTAGTGGCAGTGGGACAATTAAACTCCCAACAGATACATACAGATATATTGAGCTGCTCCATTTAGTTAAGGTACTTTTTTTGATAATTCTGATGTGTCAGGAGACATTAAAACACCCCATCCATTCTTTGACAGCCCAAACATTCCCACAGAAATCTCAGATGTGATTCCTTTGGCTACCTTCAGTTTACAAAGCGGTCCCACTTAGACTGCAGGTGCAAGTTGTTATTCATTTTCAGAGAATTGAGAAAGCCAGACTGACCTTCTCAGGTCAGAATAGACCCTTTAAGCACTGATGACAGGCACACCCCCTTCATGCCGTTAATGATCATACCTTGCACTATGGCTCCTCACATACCAGAACATTCAGCTAACTATCAAGGCGCTATAGTTTAGCAGTTCTTGCAGTCTCGGCTTTTCACAGTAGACATATCAATTTTCCTTTTTGTGTGTCAATTAAATGACTGACAGGAAAACTTTAGCATTCTCTCTTTTCAGGTGTTGGGGACAGATTTGAGTCAACTTTCTCAGTAGTATTTTAAAGCAAGAATATCCACCTGTTCACAGGATCCTTTTCTTTGTTAAAAGGGGTTCTTTCATAACCTTAAAAAAAACTGGAAATGCATACATCCCCTTGAACCTGTCATAATACTACTGAAGAATTTCTGTGACAAACAAAAAGGCAATGGTGGTGATTTAAATTTACTCTGAGTCATACAACCAAACAATGAGGATATTAAGGTTCAGTTTACATTTGTCTCCATTTGTGTTGTAAACTTAGGACAAGTGAGAGAAGATATGGAAGAAAGATATGGAGACCACAGAAAAAGGAATTAAAATTAATATAAACATAAATAACTGTTTGTGCCAGAATGAGGATTTAACACAAATAGGTACCATCTGAACTTGGGTGCATATATCTTCTGTTAATAATCCAGACAAAACTTTGCACATGGAAGCTTTATTTTGTACATGGATCTCCTTTTCTTGACTGAGGCCCAAGTTTGCAATTTAAAAAACACACATGGTAGTTCCTAGCCCATGTATGTGGCCAAGATCATTTTGCCTATGTGCACTATGAAGGAAACAGGAATGAGGTATGAGTCTGCCAGTGCATTCAGCACTTGAGATACATAGAACAAGTGGTGGGGATCATATTTATATATTTCCATCCTACACATAGCAGTTTTTCACTTGGATGATATTCCCACCAAATAATGTAACACTAATGTCTTCATAGGTAGCATGCGTAATTATAGTCTCTATATTATTACAGACTATTCTTTTCAAAACTATCATAGACAGACAGACAAACAGACAAACAGACAGACAGACGATTTGGATCCAAAACTTATTATCTTCTGGCAGGCTGATAGAAAAGATGGGGATTTTCATAGATTCCTCCTATTATTCTGGACTCCAACATCATACCCAGCACTATGCCAGGGGCTCCCCAAATTCCCTGGGGCAACATTTTAGAGGCTGGATTAGGTCCCAACAGGGCAGTTTCATGATGTGACCAGAACTCTATTTGTGGCACTTTGGATCCAATCCCATATCATCTGGATATTTTTTTTTAAAAAAAGCACAACACGCATACACGATGCAAACAAATCTACAAAATCAACAGCTAAAAGGGAAAGCTGGAAAAAATTGTAAAATGCAGAAAGAAACCAAACAGGCAATATTTTGCTATTTAAGACAAATATAAGTAACCCTATTTTATTCTGGAAAGTTGATTTCTATCACAGACATCATTATAAATAGGAACATCAGTGCTGCTGAATAGGAATGTATCCGATACACCTATGTGCCATCTCTTTAAATGAAACAAATAGGGATAATTGCTTCAGCATGTAATTGCAGCCACAAAAACACCTGCCAATTTGTAGGTATCTTAGCAGAAGCTGGGACTGGTGATCTCATAAAAGTCTAATATGTCTGCATGTAAATGCAGCACATATTGCAGAATGATTCAAAAGTTGGAAGACAACAAAAGAATCTAGAAAAGTAATATAATTTTACAATGTTTAGTTTTCTGCATGGGTCACGTAACAAGGAACAGATGGTGTAAGAAAAACCTAACATTTGGTTTTCTAATTTCAAGTTTAAAGGATGTCATGCATGAGTAAAGCATAGAATCTAATAGGTTGGATAAGAATTTTCGGAGGAGGTCTAGAAAATGTTTGGCTCTTGGCTTGTTTGCAAAGATTATATCATAGTCTAACCAGTGTATTTTAATCTGGGTCTAAAATTCTGTTTTGATGTGAAAGTGGAATAATTGTATCAAAGTCAATAACATTAGGTACGGTTTTTGTTATTGCAGCGGACAGCCAAATTTTCTTTTTTGGTTTTATTCTCACTAAAACCATAAATAGGACCATAATGACTCACAGAATGGCATAGGTTAAATATAGTGTGCAACAAATTTGCTTGACGATACTACTGTCATTTTACAATGCCTAAATAGGGTTCTAGCTTGCATTTCCTTTGTTTAGCATGGTCTGGAATTGACAAAACTACTTGGTAAGATTGAAAGGCTTTCAGATATTTAATGTGAGAATAGATACAACAGTTTCTTCACACACACATGCACACACACACACACACACACACAGAGTGAGAGCGAGAGCTAGAGCGAGCGAGCGAGAGAGAGAGAGAGAGAGAGAGAGAGAGAGAGAGAGAGAGAGAGAGACTGATAAGTGTCCTGGGAAAAGATGGTGGGATTCACGTGACACTAAGCACACACTCAGATTCCACATGGACTGGTTGATTTATCTACACTATACCTACGACCCTAGCACATATATGTGCAGTCAAGAATTGAGATAAGCTTACTACAGCATCTGCTGAGAAGAGTTCTTTATGACATTCCAGAGGACTTGCTTTTGCAATCACAAAGCAGCATGTGATGGACTTTGTGGTACTAATACACTGGGGTTTGTCCCCCACACTTCCCTATTTGACATCAATACACTGGGATATGTCCTATGCTGCATACATATACTAAGAAAAAACAAACTGGATTATTCTTTCTGGTGTTTTCTTCTTCAATTTTGAAAGGTAGCCAAGAGGATAAAATTCTGGTGGAGCCAGTACAATACCGTCTGGGTGACAACCCTATTAAATACCCAGTCTCCCAAACTTAAGAAGAAAAATAGGTGCCTCGTTTGAAATATCATCAACTGGAATGTTGTGGTTGAACTGACCAAGGTCATAGAGAAGGTTAGTAAGTAATGAGAAAGTGATTACGAGGAAGAGACAGTATTTCATTTTTGTGGGTTTGGAGGCTCCGATCATCTTTGCAAAAAACTAAAACACTTTGCATTTTTCTCCTCTCCTGGCCTTCTGCTCTTTAATGCAATATGCAGTTTGCTATATTCAAAACTTAAATACATTTCTGTGCCTTGCCATCTTCCACCAAGCCTTTATATAACTGGTAAGGTATTTCAGTTATTGCCCATTTACTTGCTAGGGCTCAGAAAACAAAAGGCCCAGTCAGATGTTGGATAGCAGGTATCCTGTTCCACAGGTAGCTAATGAAAGAGAGATTTGATTACAAAGGGATAAGTAACCTCTCTGTAGCCTGCAATTAACAATTAACTTGATATGGCCAATAAGCCAACAAAAAGGACTGTCAACTATATAAAAAGACTTTTTCTCTCATCAGTATTAGACTCCTCTAGCGCACATACACTGGCAGTCATTATTCCATTGTGCTTGGTGATTTTGTTTGCACTTAGCAACAAAGCACAACTTTGGACATAATGAGCATTAGATCAATGGAACCGTTCTTTACTCATTGTTTTTAGTAATGTTATAAATTGCTCAAGTTTCCAAATTCATGGGAATATTTTGTAGTCCAGCAATTTTGTGGCACCATCCTGATGTAGCAATTTAACACAGGGTTAGGATGTCTGAGGTGTGTGGCAGCAACTGGTTGTCTCGCTTACTTCAGCTGAGAGGAGACATCTCCCTGCACAATTCCCTCAACAAATAAGTCAGCATCATATGTTGTACATGTACAATAGGCTTTAAAGCAGAAATCAGGAAGAAGTAATTTGAAAACTAACGTGCACATCTGACACTTATCAAAAAAGGCATACACGTCAAGCATATGCATGTGTGGACTGTGCCACTTTAGTTTATCATTTATTTTCTTATTAAATTATTTATCCTCTCGCTCTTCTATATTATGCTGAATTCAAAAGTGGCTTACAAAAAACTTGAAAACAATCAAAAGCAACACAGAACAACAACAAAACTAAGAAAAACCAGTCAGAATAAAATTAGTCACCTGCCAGAACAATTAAATTACCATTTCAGCAACAGCTGAAATATCAACAGAAGGGACTAGTTGAATCCTTTTGATTAGAATTCTGAAATTCTATGATAATAGACCCCTTTGTTATGGCCATCATTCGTATCCCTGATGTTGGAGCACAGGCAGAGAAAATTTAAGCTATTGAAATCCATTGAAATCACAACCAACCATGTTGAATTGTAATGGAAAACTAACTGGCAGCCAATACAGATGAAGCCAAATAATAGAAACTTGTTCCTGGTGGCTTGCCTCTATGAAGAAACAATTTAGCAGCTGTGTGTTGAATCAGCTGAAGTTTCAAAATGATTTTCCAAGTTCTACAGAGAATGTATTACAGTAATGTGTCTTGATGTCATTACGACATGAATAACCATGGCCCGATGCCTCCTGATTAGGAAAAAGAATCAACGGTGAACCAGCCTAAACAAAACTCATCACAGTTGCCTGATATCCAAACTGCAAACCTTGGTTTTCAAGGAGAACACAATGCCTTAAAAAGAGAAGCAACTTCCATTCCTGATCATGTTTCTGACCAAGAATCTGTCTTCTCTGGGTGAATATTAGCTTCTTTCATCTAGTTCACTGCTGATCACAGATGTGGTGAATTCTAACTCTGAAGCAAGTTTAAATAGATTTACTACAGCATATATAAATCCCAAGCACATTTACATTGCACTGCCTCTTGAGAATTAGATGAAAATGAGAAATCACATTAATTGATCTAGCAATTCTCTCACATTGCTATGTAGACTCGGAAGGACTAACCCAATTATAACATACTAGCGTGAGTTGGGTGTAATGAGTTATTACATCTGACCAATCAAAAGCCTTCACGTTTTTAAGGATTAAATGTAGTAGGCATTAATTCCATGTCCGTATTTGGAAGCCTGACTTTGAAAATCCCAACATTGGCATCTACTTCAAAACAAACAAAAACCCCTAAGAAAGACAGGCAAAATTTAGCATCAAATATGTGGATTCTTGGCTTTCCAATAATGGTTCCTGGCGGGCCCAGGGCAGGTGGCAGCATGGCTGGTGCTGCGGAGGGTGCACTGACTGGGGAGAGGCCAGCCCCAGTGCCACCTCCCTGCCTGGTGCGCCCAAATGGAAAAGGGCACCAAGGCCTGGCCTGCTAAGCCAGGCTTGGCAGCTGGCTCCTGGACCCTCCAGGGCTGAACCCCCCTCAGGCAGTTGCCTCCTGCCCCGTCTCATCCCGTCCAGCGGAGGTGAGTCCCCGGCAGGCGGGCGGTGGATCACACTCTTCCAAGGGCACATTCCTGAGGCCTGGAGCCAGGGAAATCTAGGGAAAATGGACTGGAGGGGAGGAGAAAATGGAGCCATGGGGGAGAGGAGTGGATAACTCAGATTTTGCCCCTGGCTCCATTTTTCCTAGATACGCCTCTGCCAGCATCCAGCTATCATTTCAAGGTTATGCATGCTTACTCGGAAACATATACTACTGAATTCATGGTACTTATTGATACTCATATGAATAGTATTGCGATTGTGTAGTCTGATCCTATGAATATTCTCCTTGAAAGTGTCCCGTTGAATTAAGCAATGTAAGGCCTATTATACGCTGGTGCTCTGTTGAGGTGGAGTGAGAGGAAGACAGAATATTGGACATGATCCTCTTCTACAGCAGAATATGGTCCATGAAATTGTTTTGCCTCATTAATTTTTTTTGGGGGGAGGGGGGTTATTTCTGGAAAGAGGTTACAATATCAGTATAAAGCAAAGGACTTTAACAAAGCCAGCAATCTTGCGACTGTGTGCATATTACAGTGAGTTGATAGGTGGAGTTAAGAGAACCAGGAAAAAGAGTCGAGAGAGTTCAGCAGGCAACCTCTGCAGAGTGCCTCCTTGTGTGTAAGTGGAGAAATCTGAAGGTCCCAGTACAATCCCACTGTGTAGCGAAGAGTTCCAAGGTAACTTTTCCATGCATAATAAGCCTAAGTGAATACATTAAACTTCCAACAACCTAAGTGTACCCAGATTGAAGCTGTAATCACTATAGATATGCTCATGTTGAACAAATTAATATATTCAGAGCAGATTAGAGACATGCCCACTGGCCCACCGACAACCTCCATGCATTCAACCTCCATGCCTATAGCAAAACATGCAGTTAATAAGATGCACCTGAATAACCAGGGGCAGCCATTGCTGCTGGGGTGAGCAACGCAGCAAAATAGGCCTTGCATGGCCTGGCGGCATGCTGCACCAAAAAACCCGAGGTGCAAATGGATTGGCTCCCCAGCCCGTAAAGGCCCGGGGAGGAGCCAGGAGTATTATTAAGCAGCGCCTCCCCAGTCCACGTAGCCCTTCCCGGCGGCGAGACTCCAGCAAAGGCGTGGCCCACCCACCCTCCCCTATAGTTTTAAGCTGGTTGGCGGGTTTTTTTATGGAGTCCTTACTGTCGCGAAAGATCCTGGCGGGTTTGCAACGGTGTCGCACATTTGGGAAGAGAACGAGCCTTCCGGCTGGGGCTCCCAGGCTTGTGCCCTGTTAAGGGCCGGGGGATGGGGCGGGCAGGCTGGCAGGCCGGCAGGCTGGGCCGCTGCCCGACACCCTAGGGAGTGGGGTTGGGTTGGGCCCACAGGCGGCCGTTGGCTCAGCGGTGCCCGACACCCCAGCAAGCAGGAGGAGGACGGGCTGTGGAGGGGGGCGGCCTTGCGGGGCTTAGCCGGTGCCCGTCTCCTCAGCATGGGCAGGAAGGGTGGAAGCAAGCAGGAGTGTTATCTCTGGGGCTTCCCTTCCCGCCAGTCCCATGTTATTGGGATGTGATGTGCGACCCGTTTGCCGCCCAGCTCTCATGTATATAGTTATGCTGTTATGTTTTGAATGTTTAATAAACGGGCTGCGGCCCATTCCTTTCCAGCCTGTCGTTGTGGTGTGATTATTGAGCAAAGTAAGTCTCATCATCTGCAGCAAAGAAAATCTAAGTACCATTAAGTTTTCTTAAGAGGGTCAACAGACCCTCAGGAAAAACACAGTGGGAGTGCATAGAGGGAGGGGGGATTAGTAGATATTACGTTGGCTTCTTAAGAACACTTAGGCACTCTTAATTTTCCTCTTCATGCATGGATGCCTTCCTTCATTGATACATGGAGTGGTATTATACCAGCACATGGTTTTGAGTCCTATCATTCAATTCAGCAAAATTTAAAGTCTCTCTCTAACCAATGGACACTTACTTCTGCTTAAGTGGCTCTTATGTTGGACAAAGTTGGAGGAAGGCTTCATATTTGCTGAGTAGATTGGCAGAATGCAGACCATGGATGGCTTTTTTTACATACAATCCATAGCTTGTATCCGATGGAGTACACAAAGAATGCTGATAGTCTAGTGTTGGTCTTGACCCTGCTGTGTCTTCCAGCTACTGGAAAGATTATTTGAGGTTTATGGACTACACATAGGTACTGAACCTCTGGCCAGGGGGCAGTGAGGAGTGAGAGAGAGGCTAAACTGGCCTTTGCTTTTCTTGCATCAGTGCAACTCTAATACTAAAATTTTGTTTTATAATCTATGTCTGCTATGTTCTGTTGTCCTACCATTTTGATATTTTGTGATTATTGTGTTATATTTTATTACTAATTTTATATAAAATCATATTTTAAGTGACCTATAATTCCATTTATTTGTCAGAAAGGGGCATGATATAATTCTTCCAGACAAATAAACCACTGTTGCTTCCAAACATGAGTGAATGATTATATCTTTCTAACCAGTGATGATGCACTATATCCATGCATTTGTTCTAAGTTTGATTCAAAATAATGCCAATTTACCTAGACCTTATCAGACCGTTAGCTTGAATTAAGCATCAAACCAAAGTTGAATGACACCCTTTTGGAGTTACTGTCATTGGACTTGTGCTCAAGTGGGGCTTGTTACTACACAGGTGAGAAGTGATGATGCACTATATCCATGCATTTGTTCTAAGTTTGATTCAAAATAATGCCAATTTACCTAGACCTTATCAGACCATTAGCTTGAATTAAGCATCAAACCAAAGTTGAATGACACCCTTTTGGAGTTACAGTCATTGGACTTGTGCTCAAGTGGGGCTTGTTACTACACAGGTGAGAAGTAAAGAATGACTGATACTGGGCAGCAGTGCTCAGCTCTTTGGTTCCCTTGTGTTGCTTTAAAAGTGCTTGGAACTCCTGTGGATTCAAAATGGATAAATTCCTGAGTGTTAATGAGTCACAGTCATTGTGAGTGGTTCTCTCCATTTCCACTCTCCATTTCCACTCTGAATACTATTACAACTGGGTTTTCACAGCTTGGTCAAATATGAATCATAATTTGCTGAAAGAAATGCCTGACTCCCACACTTCTTTTGCCCTTTTTCTTCTCTAATTTCTTTTTATGTCCCAATATTAAAACTATTACAAACCTAATATTAAGGCATTTCTCCAATGAATGTTTTCAGCATGAAAAAAGGATTTTGCAAGTGAGGAGGAGGTGGTGGAAAGTTTCCCAAAAGCGTCCAGAAACAATGGTGCCAGTTTTGCTATTCAGTGCTTCATTTGATTGCAGCTTTAGCACCATTCTTTCTTTTTTAAAACATTTTTTAAATGGTGTTGCTTCCATACCACCAATCAGATTTGGCTATGTGGTAATGTAAATGAGACCAAACAAATTTTACTTAAGGTGAACATACTGTTTCAGAACTAGCTTTGTTTATCCTTTGTGATCTCATCACACAGTTAAATCTGATTGACTCCAGTATCACTTAGATAAGAAGGGCTAATTTTAGAAACAATTCAGTGCAGAGAATATAACTATGCAGGACTACAAAGTTGCTCTCAAAAGAATTCTTCTGCCACAGCCTGAATGCCATGTGTGTATGTGTCTAGGCCAACTGAATAGGTCTCAGTGGAATAGCACACCATTTGTCTGCAGTGCCCTCAGCAAACTATTACTACAGATGCTGATAGTAAAAAAGAGCCCTTACTGGGATTAAGTTTTCACAAAATGCCTCCTCCCAATTCAGCTAAGCTACCATATATATTCGAGTATAAGTCTACCCGAATATAAGTCGAGGCACCTAATTTTACCACAAAAAACTGGGAAACTTATTGACTCGAGTATAAGTCTAGTGTGGGAAATGCAGCAGCTACTGTTAAATTTCAAAAATAAAATAGATACCAATAAAATTCATGAATGTATCTCACTAGTTGTAAGAAAAGTTGTCTAAAAGCAATCTTCATGATCAGAGGATGAACAGGATGAAGGCAAGAAGGGAGACTGCCTGGCTGCTTCATGCCAAAGACTGTGAGGACCCACAAGGTCTCCCTCAAAAATTTTAAAATGTCATTAAGCAAGGCAGTTTTTAAAGGAAGCAGATACTGTTTGCTAGCACCACCTTGTGAACAGTGTATGCTTTTATCCTTCCATGTTCAGGGACATATTTTATTCAAAGGTAAGATTTAGCCATTAGGAAGATCTATAGTGTCTCTTTGCCTCCTACCACACTTGGCACAGAGGGTATTTCTGTCCTTAGAACTGTAAGACCCTCTCTTTTCAGCTTTAATTTTTACTGCTTTACAGAGAGGAATTTGCACAAAAACTTAGCTTGACCTGATTTACTAGTAACAAATCTTGACTTGCATTTTGCAGTCTTTAAATGGTACAAGTGCAATGGAATCTCTCTCCAAGAGGATGCCATGCCTGTCAGAACACAAATTTCAAGGGCACAGAGTAATACCTAACATGGCATTCAGAGCCAATGGAGCAACTCTAATTGCAAAGACTGTGGCTTTATCAAAACTGGAGGATTTACAAGCCTAGCTTAACATGAAAAAACAAAAGGGAATGGTGAATTTAATACTCAAAGTTGGATGCAGGCAAAATGCTTCTCCCACAGCTGGTGTGATCTCCTTTCTTGGTGTGCCACAGCTCCAGCAGCCATCTTGGAATTACTGTATATACTCGAGTATAAGCCGACTTATACTTGAGTATATACAGTAATAATAAGTTGTGTCAGATGGTCACTAGTTCCAGAATGAACATAAGAAACGTGCAGAATATAAGGTTTTGGGACTAGTGTGGTTCTTTGTTTATAAGTTTTTTATATTTGTTTTCATTCAAGAAATGTAAGGTCATCAGAACAATATGTGAACCAGGCTGACTGCGAAATCCAGAGGGCGAAGCCACACTGGAAGTGGTATGATCCCTATGCCAGTGTCATTGCCACCAATTTACCCAAACTGGCACAGATGCCAGTGCAGAGGCAATTACCTTGGCAGTAGGGTGCTACATGGCTTTGTAGCACCCAAATCTGGACGTTTGCCCCCATGCCATTGCTTCTACTCCATTTGTTGCTGCAGCAGTGCAGAGGGGGCATTCTGGGGGTGTTCTTGGGGGTGGAGCCTACTTTAGTTGGCTCACAGTATAGTTTTGGCCTGAGAATACATCCTTTTTGTGGTACAGACTCATACCACCAGTGGCGTAACGCCAATGGGACCCGGTGGAGTGCAACGCCCTGGGTGGACCAGCAGAGAGGGCGTGGCCAGGCCACAGAGGGGGCATGGTGTGATTTTCAGGGGTGTTCTGGGGTGGGGCGAGGGTGGACAGCACAACAGCAGGGGCATGGGGCGCATGTTTGCCCCAGGCGCAGTTCCTCTGCATACTATCTATGGCTTGGGAATCTGCATCCCACCAAAAAGTGTGGCGTAAGTCATTTTAAAAAATTGGCTCCCCCACAAGAGAAAGGGATTTTCACTTTCTGCCCCAGCACCCATGCCACCAATTACCTCTTGGGAGGTGCCGCCATAGAACCATCCCCAGCTACCATTCTACTCTCACTGTTTTGGATTGGGCTGTTAGAGATAGTGGCATGTATGCAATCACACCATTCTCATGGAAGAGTGGGAGGCAAATTTTGCTGATTTACCATTCTCCTGTAGATCTTCTATGTCGTTCTTGAGGGCCCACTGACTCCTTAGGAACAAAGTTTGGTGCGGGGACTAAGAGAAGAAAGAAAATTCCATTTCACAAAACCATTGGATGAATGATTACTCATTAATGGCTGCCCCAGGATCACTCAATCAGCTTCATACTCACACATTCCTGGCCTGCATGCACATATAACTTAATCCTGCACCATTACAGTGCTATAGTAATCGTTTGCAACTGTATTCTCCTGTGTGGAAAACACAGCCGTTGACTGTTGTACTGCTGTGTGACAAAATGTCCAGCAATGAGGGGATGAAACCTTGGTTTAATTCTGGTGTCCTTTACATGACACCAGCTCTGTGATTATTGCTTTGTGAGAGATTGCCAATTCCTGCCAAAAGACAATGTTGGCAAGTTGGAAAACAGGGCTATATCAACACTAAACTAAGGCCGTTTCCGCACGGCCTCCCTGTCGCCTCCACGCCGGCGAGAATTCCGCCGGCGTGGAGGCGAAGGCCGTTCGCATGCACACATGCGAGCGGCCGCAGCAGAGGCCGGCAAACGGCAGGAGGCTCTGCACGGAGCCGCCTCTTCTCCTAGCCCGTCCCTCACCTTGTCCCGTCGAAGTAAGCCTGCTGGCAGCGTCAAAGCCTATTCTGCGCTGCCCCTCCGACCTCCAGGGGTCGAGGAGGGCAGCGTGGGCGGGGCTTTGAATGGCCAGCAGGTGACGACAGGGACAAAGGTGAAGTGGAGACGGGCCAGGGGAGATAAGCGTGTTCCCAGCCCGGGCGCGGTTAAGCGCGACAGCAGCCATCGGGAAGATGCTTTTCCCCCCTCTAAGGAGGTTGCATTAAAGCGTTTAGAGGCGGCCTGACGCCGCCTCTGTACAGAAGCTGTCAGGTCACCGCTGCTGCATTGCAGCAGCGCCACCTGTGCGAACGGCAGCCTGGGGGCGGCGTTTTTACCGCCCCCAGGCCATCGTTTTTGGCCCATGCGGAAAGGGCCTAAACAATACTAAGTCCTAGAGTAACATTTGGTGTCTACACACAGCCATTGAATAGGTGAGAATTACAGAGGTGTAGCTGTGTTAGTCTGTTGCAGCAAGAATACATGAATTAGGCTCTGGATTGCTAAAACTGGTATCAGAATAAAAACTTGTTGGTGCCAGAAGTCTCGAACATATGCTGAATTGCTGAGGAATGCTAAAAATAACACCTTTCATTCTCTATTCTCTAACTGAAAACAATCCTAATGTTACATGTATGAAACTGATAGAGAGATTTCCAGATCAGTGTGGCTGATTTCCAGAAAGACTGCCCAAACATCCTTCATGTAGAAGGTAAGGTAAGGCCAAGGTAAATACTATCTAAATAACAATTTAGACTAAATCCAGGATTCAGGTTGGCTACAGTTCTACATTTTGACTATGGCCACTGAACAAAATTCATTTAAGTGTGTGTGATCTGGAAAATGAAGCAGTCCAAAGTTCTACTGTTTCATCCAAGTGTCAGTTCAAGCACCGTTAGTGACCTGTGCTTAGGCAAATTATTCACTACAAAGAAGCTACACTAAATGGCTTCAGTGATGCAAATCTTTTGTAACATTGCCCCTCTGCACGCTACTTGCTCTTGTTTATTTCCTGGGCTCTGTGTTTCCTCCCAGGCTTTCTGAAGTCTGACAATGATTCCCAAGCCAGAGATTCATTGTGGCAGAATGCTCATCAACTGATGGCTGATTTTCAAATGTTGAAGGATATGCTGGCATTCAAAACCAGTTGTATATGCTTCAGTACTCCTCTTCACCCCTGTCAGCTGTGGTCAGAGTTGCCAACTCAAATTGTCCAAAATAAGGGACACTGCAGAACTGTGATGTTTGGTCTACAGAGTTTTGAGCTATATATAGCCTTCTGAAATGAAAGACATTCATCATATTGTACTGAACTATGGTGTTCTGGAATAAGAGACAATCCCTATTACATTGAGAGATGTGTCAAACACTTAGGGACATCTGGCAACTATACGATATGCACAACTCTATAATATGCCTCTATACGTGGGTAATAAATTAGTCATGTAACTTGTTTTATATAGAACTCCCTGCAGTCTACACCTTAAATAACATCAAAGGATTCTTTATTTCAAGAGAAGACACTATACCCAATAAGTTTACTCGGATTTTAAAGAAAATGCTTTTTCTATGGTGCATAGCTGTATAAATATAAGGGTCTTCAACATTACTTTCAGATTGTAGCATTCCAAATTTGTTATTTAGCAATACATACCCCAATAACATCAAGTGAAATTAATACCATTTTTCTTTATAGACAAATTCTATATGGGTTACCATGTTAACCCATTGCAGAAAAATAAACAAAAAATAAAAAGGAACTATATGCACTTGAAGACCAACGATGTACAGTGAAGCTCCCTCGATTTCAAAGAGAATAGGATCAGCAGTCATTGTTTGGCATTATTACCCACTGCCCTGTTTACACAGGGGCAGGCATTACACATCAGCTGGCTTTTTGCTTGCATCTGGGGTGGGGGGTGATGATTTGTGGGTTTTCTATTGTACATGAATGCTTTAATTTTTAATGTAATATTTAATTGTTATCCATAATCTTATCAATAGATTGATATATATCAACATCTATTGATTGACTGATATATTGACATAAAAAGGCGAACTATTAAAGAAAAGTCTTGAATACAGCATCTGTATACTCTGCCTGAACATTGATTGTCTTTTATGGTGAGAAGTAAGGGAGGAGTAATTGTGTCATACAAACTACAAAACTGCAAAAGGAAAACGTGAACTGCCATTTGCTAAGCTTCCCAGGTTCACGATCATCCATCTCCCAATGTGGGTATTTAATTTTTTTAAATCTACAGATACGCAGGAGCACAGAGGCCATGAACAACAGAAATGATACAACAGGACAAGAAGTGGAAAGTAGTTGGCAACAGGGAGGAAGATGAGGGAGAATTGTACAAAGCAGCTTGAGGGAGTGGGGGGGGGTAATATTAGGCGAACTGGCTGTGGGCAGAGGAGAGATGTCAGTGCAAAGCTGTGCCCACTGGCAAATCTGGCCCACACTGGCAGTGAAGCAAAATTAAAATCGTGCTATCGGTGGATTTGTTTGCTGCAGAGAGAGTGGAAAGTGAAAGCTGGGATCCAGGAAATATGTCTGTACAAGAAATGTTGCCATGGCAGACATTCACCTTCTCCACGCAGCAAACACCTTTTGCATAATTGGCCAAAAACTAATTGATCTATAGTGACATAAGATGTCACAGACCATAGCACCAGATGCATGAAATGTATTCTCAGTTGTCAAGTTTACCAACTGAAACAAGTTTCAGATTGAAAAGATCTATAAAGCATTCAAAGGCATGGTAAAGCCTGATTTCATCAATTCTAGGAAGCAAAGCAGGGTTGGTGTATGTAAGGAAAACACCTAGGAAGACAGTTGTAGATAAGGTAATGGCAAACTACCTTTGCTTCTCACTTGCCTTGAAAACTCCTTGCTGAGGCTGCCATAAGTCAGTTGCAGCTTGATGGCATTCGTGTATTTATACACTGTTCTTTTTCTCAGACATACTAGTTTCAAATACAGGGACAAAAAAATTCTGATCCTGTTCCTTGGTAGCAGGGATTTTTCATAGTTCAGCTGTAAGATTCTAGTATTTTTCTTCTTTTGAATAAATGTCTCTTCATCTTGTTTTAGAGTGTTCTGTACTGTTCCAAACCTTTCTTATAAACCATCAACATATATTTGTCAACATACATTTAACTATGGAGAATTATAAAACAGACTGTGTTAATTGGCTCTTAAAATACATTAGCAACTCAATAGCATACTAGATATGAATTGTATTCTCACCAATTTTTAAGTATAAAACGTATTGTCGATTACTACTAGTGTGCATATTATGTTCTTAAAACACATTAAGAAGATAAAAAGAGCCCTGCTGGATCTGACAAGTGGGCCATCTAGGGCAGTACCGTGTTCAGCCCAGTGACCAACAAGTTCCTCTGAAGGCCCAACAATAGGACATAGAGGCCAAGGTCTTCCCCTGAAATTAACTCATGGGACAGGTATTCAGAAGTTGGATGCCTCTGAACTTGGATGTTTCTTTTATTCAGCTACTAACCACTCATAGATTTATCTTCCATGAATCTGTCTAATCTCCTTTTAAAGCTGCCTATGCCTACGTTGATGACTACAGGCAGAGAATTTTGCATTTTAATCACTTCCTGAAACTATGACCTTTCAGCTTCATTGGATGCCCTTACGTTCTGCTAGGTTGAGGACTTTCAGTCACTCTATTATATCCACTTGTTACCAGGAAAAGCCCCTCTCTTCTATATGTTTCTCATGATCCCTCTCCCCACTTACTTTGCAAAGCGCCTCTTATTCCTCTTATTCCTCAGTTCTACTGGAAGCTTAAGGTACCATCTTTTATTTGTAGTATTTTATGTATTTTAATCTATTTTAACTATTTCTGTTTTTAAATATATATTGGATTTTTGTTACCCTCCCTGAGCCCTGCTGTGATGTGTGGTGGCAATATGAATCTAAAATATAAATGAATAAAATAAAATAGTATTTTGGGAAAGGGAGAACATTTTCTCTTTATCAGCTTTCTCCACCTCATGCTTAACTTTTTTTCCCAAAGACTTTTGGCAAGGTGCCTCACCAAAGACCCTTGAGTAAACTGAGCAGTCATGAGATAAGAAGACAGGTTTTCATGCTGATTAAAAATTGTGTAAACGATAGAAATCAAATGGACCTCTCTCACAAGGATCCCTAACCTTTTTGAGCTTGTGGGTACATTTGGGATTCTAACATGGCATGCTGGATACAGCATCAAAATGTCAGCCATAACATGGCTGCCACAGAGGATGGAACCAGCCACAAAATGGTTGACACAGCTTAATTTCAGTGTAGATTCTTGTGATGTGGTGGCAGTTATGACTTTCTTACGCAAGCCTTTATTGGCATAGACAGCGGTACAACAATAATAAAAACAGATTAAAAAGCATATACAATACAGGATATACATGTTAGGACGAAGGGTGGCAGTTATGCCACAGCAACATTTAAAAAAAATCTGCACAGCCAATCAAATCCCCAATTGTCAATCAGAACCCCAGTTGGACAAAAGTCCAACCTGGCTCTATCCATTGAGCAGAAAGGACCTAACCTTTGGGAGTTCTTTGAGAAAGTGAACAAGCATGTAATGAACAGTGACCCAGTAAGTAAACATTATATACTTGGATTTTCCAAAGACTTTTGGCAAGGTGCCTCACCAAAGATTCTTGAGTAAACTGAGCAGTCATGAGATAAGAAGACAGGTTTTCATGCTGATTAAAAATTGTGTAAATGATAGAAATCAAATGGACAGTTCTCACAACTGAGGGAAGGACACACTGGGATTCCACAAGGATTGGTATTAAAGTCAGTGCTATTTAATTTGTTCATAAATTATCTAGAACCAGGGTGTGTTGGAGATTATTGAGAAATTAATGTGAGAGGGTAGCAAGATGAAGTCCAGTGCTGGTAAATGTAAGGTAATACATACTAGATTAAAAAAAAAACACCTTCAAGTATAGGCTAATGTGACCTGAACTTGCTGAGACTGAGTGGGGAAAATATCTTGGGCTCATAGAAGGTAACTAAATTAAGGTGTCAGATGGTGCAATGGTGAAAAAAAGGCAAATTTTGTTTTGGCGAATTTTAGGAAAGGGACTGAAAATAAAACAGCCAATATTATATTACCCTTATATAGATCTTTGCTGTAGCCACATTTGGAATACTATGGAGAGTTCTGATCACATTATCTCAAACAGAACATTGCAGAGATTGAACCAGAACAGAGGGTGGCAACTTAGAAAGCTGGAGTACCAGCTGATGGTACTCGGATTTTACAATTTAGAAAATGGGGAGCAGGATAGAGCCGGGATCTCCAGCATGGTGCCTTCTGGCGCCCTCCAGCCTGTCCTCCTATCTCATGACTGCTAAGTTTACTCAGGAGTTTTTGGTGAGGCACTTTGCCAAAAGTGTTTTGAAAATCAGTTTAAAACATTTTCAGGAAATAAAATATTTCTTCCATGGCTTCCTGCATTGTCCCCCCCCCCCCGCCCCACTTACTTCTGAAAACATCGTATTTCCAGCTTGAAAACACTATATGCAAAAGATTTTTTACAACTACCGGTATTTTTTTCTTATTTTCTCTTGCTGTGCAGTCAAATATGCAATGTTTTATTTCTCCCACCCAAAATCAAAGACCCATACCCCTCTTCCTTACCCTCTGTGGTTCTCTGCTATTTTCTGCTATTTTCAATTCACATTTTCATCTGCCATCAGTACTCTCCGCCATTCTCTTCATTGATACACAAGTAATACATTCAGTATTGCCTGCCTATAAAATGAAAGTGCCAATCATTTTGTCTTTTTCCCATTTTTTTAAAATCATCCATTGTGGAATTGATGATTCATAGATTTTAAGGACTGAAGCATCAAATCCATGGATGCATTTTTTTTTAAAAAAAACACAAACCTTTGTGGTGACGCCATGACTGGCATTGCTAAAAAGAACCTTGAAAACGTTTTCTGTGTGAACTAAATGTTTTATTTTGATGAGATAAAACTTGTAGATAAAATTTGTAGAATGTTTTTAAAAGGTAGAATGTGGACCAAACCCACAAAAAACAATAGTATTAAAAACGTTCTACAAACATTTTAACTGCTTTGTGTGGAAAGGGCCTTAGTGAAGCAGAATTTTCTTTTGCAAAAGCTACACTGATTTTTTTCCTCAGCAGGCTCTGTTCCTCTTTGTGCCTAATAATTCTATGTTCGATTAGAGTTTTTACTAATTTGCCTAGAACAAATGTTAGGCTAACACCTCCTGTTCCTCACAACATTGCGTAATTAAAAGTGATACAGTAAAACAACTTCTTCCTTGGAAGATAAGAGTTATTCGGTGGACCAGTATTTGTAAACCTTATGTTCTGTTTTTATGTCCAGTTTCAGCATGGACCTTTTCTGTTATCACTAAGAAAAATAAATAATACACAAGCCAATAAAACTCAGATAAAGGAAGATGAATTAACATGAAAAGGAATGAAGGGGTTTACCAATTGATATTATTTAGTATTTCTTCTCCTCCATAGTCAACTATTTCTGCCACAGGAAACATGAATAAGGAGATCAGTGATAAGAACCAGCACAGTACAGGAGAAACCTTTCAGTGCAGTTTATAAATCATATTGCAGCATTTGGGGAGCCCCCAAGTGTGCTGGATTGAAAGCCTATAATGCATTTGAAGCCTTTCAGTTTTATTTCTTTAATAGCTGCATTCGATTTGCTGTGAAGGAAAGAAATAGAAAGCACCAACTTTCTCCACTTTTTACCCTGCATTTGTAGGCTGTTACTATATGGTTTTATTGGGCTATTTAGACCTAAAGGACATGAGACATATATCACATAGTACAATAAAAATCTAGCCAAACATGACCCATCTATATAGCAGCAAATGTGCGTTCCAAGTTACCTGGAAGGGGCCTCTTTGTGAAGATGATGTAACACTCCCATCTTTTTTAGCTCTTTACATACCAGCAAAAATATGATGAGCCTGAGACATACAAAATAGTAGACATAATTCAACACAACTTTGTTTTATGCTGCATTGCTACCATCTTTGTTTTTTTTTTAAAAAAAAGAACGATATTATTTGCCCCTTCAAAGGAATGAAATACTTTATCTTCCTGACAGAACTAATTGACTGGAAAATTACATAAACCCCTTAGCAGATGTTCTTTCGCACATTGTTTGGGAATTTATCCCCACTATAGACGGCTTCTAAATCTCAAATCAAAGTGAACTGGGAATACCAGAACACTTGAAGGTATATCCGTATTCTGGCATGCATGAGGGACCAATAATTCTTATATCACATTAGTGAGGCTTGCCTCCTAGACTCAGTTAACTCTGCTACACTATTATCTGTGACTGGGATTAAATTGCGGTAAGGAAGAACTGTATGGCACACTTTTCTTTGACTGTATTAGCTCTAGGATGTCTGATTGCCCCTGGTCTCCCACCCCATACAATCACTGAAGCTATTTCAGTCCAAATGATCAGCATATCTAAAATGCAAATCAACTGGACAGAAACCTTCCTTCTTTTTACAGAAAAAAGCCACGCAGTCTAGACCTCTATAAATTCACTTTGTCATAATAAATGGGTCAAGGAGTTAAAGCTGTCAGGCAACAAACAAGAGGAAAAATAAACCAATTCTAGCTTCCTATTCCTTGCACTGTATTTCTAGGCATGTTGCATACTAATCTGTGCAAATCATCTGGCCTCTCCAAAGTTATAATGCACATCAGTGAGTTAAGCATCTGTATGACAATAAGATTTGTCATCCATCATGGAGGGAACAGCATAAGGCAGTTTACTGTCACTTAGTGCCAACTGACATCTATCTAGATTGTCTGCCTGCCCATTTGACACTAGAAGCTTGTTGTAATCTCTGATCCATTTATTTATTTCCAACCTCTCCCCCCCCCCCCAATTTTTTTTTTAATTTGGGTAAAGCTTGGTGTATGTGAGTGAAAATAAAATAAACTACACAGCCTATAATGAAGAACCTATTGGCTAGAGTGAATTATCTCTAAATGAGATTCTTAGGCCACTGTGCTCAGACTGTTAATGTCTTAATATGTATTAATTACTAATAATTCTAAATTATTGTTCTGATGCACAATCTTATTCCAGCTGGATTACCATAAAATACTGACTACTAGCAGTGCAATCAGAGTTTTATCTTTCTAAATCCATTGACTTCAATGGAGTTAGAAAAGTTTACCTCCACTTAGGATTGTGCTATACCTTCATGCCAGCATAAAACAACAGCATAGCATCATAATGGCACTGAGAGAATGGCAATATTGACACATCTCTATTGGTATAAGTGCCAAAGCAGCAGTGGAATTGTGGGAACAAAAAGTCTGAATTCTCTCAGAAAATGATGTTGCCTCCTAACAATGCTGCAATATTTTGCTGACTTTAAAATGTTTGCATTGAATGCTTTTGAGACATAACAATTTTTGCTTCCCATTTCTAATAGCCTGTGATAATGTCCTGAGCATGCATAGGATTTGGCATAACTTTGTAGACAATCATGATGTATAAGCACCAATATGAACCCTGGTAGGTCCTTATCTCAGATTATAGAGCATGTGGCAATCTGAACTCAGGTATAAAAACTGAGAGCACACAAGTAAGTACATTGATGATGGGAACTGTAGCACAAATACAACCACCACCACCATCACCACCACCACCCTTGGCATCACTAGTGCTGACCAAGCACTCATGAGTCTATCTGCTTTGAAAGATCTCAGAATTGTCTCACGTGGCAATCCAAACAGAAACCGATTAGATAGTTCCAGTGAGTCTCCTCAAAGTGGGGCCATTAGGGTCAGGCATTGGGGCAGATATCCAAGGCCCAATATCATTGGCTTAACACTTAGGACCCAAAAACAGATTCTAGCTTTACATTTGATAAATGCATGGCCATCTAAAGGAGCACCCCATATGACAATTCACTCCAGAATGAATGGTTGCTTGACTGCATTACTGACTGCCTATAGGGAGGAAGAGAAGTATTGTCTTGACAATTATTTTATCATCTATGGTCAATTGAGTCTCAAAGTGCAGATAACTTCAGGGGAAGGAAGGCAAGAAATCTTTAGAAGCATCTTGGAGGCGCACTCTATTGGTGATGTGCTGCTTACTATCACCTAGAAATGTCTGCAGTCTAAATGCTTTCTGTTTCAGCTACTGCATGTTACTAAAATGTCTTGCATGTAGTCCTTTAACAGGTCTAGAGGCAAGATCCACTCACAATTCACTATTGTTCAAGGCACAGGTGAGCTTTTAATAACACTAGCACTCACAATTACCAGTGGTGTAAGAAGTAAAGCCATGCAGATTTAATGACAGGGAAAGTTTCACCTGTTACATTGATGTACACTATGCAGCTTTCAAAGGCATGGGAAGGACAAGAAGGTTTTAACTCCGGTTCATCTGACTCCTTTTCAGACAAACATTCTTGATATGGTTCAATAAAAGACTGAATTATTTCAAAGCTATGTCTCTATTTTAAAGAAATTTGGTTGTGAGAATTCCTTACCCGCCACTTATTACTCACTGCAGCTATCTTCAGGATAGGTCTCTCCAGAGAGATTGAGATGACCACCCATTTTCTAGTTACTTTTGTTCACTTTCTTGCTGACCACTGCTGGTGTGATAACCCCTGCAGTTAGGCTGCGTGAAATGGAAGGGAAATAGATATCAAACTCTACTGGTATCACAAGCATCAGATCAAGGTAAATTTTACAAAAGGGAAGGCATATCTGGAATTGAGGGAGTTAAGGAAGGTGATGGTCATTTAAATGGTGTAGGTGGCCCTTGCCACTATCTCAGATTTGCCTGGGATTTCACCCCATCCCTCTTGATGATATCAAGGATTTGAAACTGTGGCCTCATGCAGACAAAGGGAATTATGAAAACAAACAGTAATGGACCATGTGTGCCAAACTCTATAGCTTAATGCTTTTTTATTTTCAGTGTGGTTTTACAGATTGAATTAGAAGACTATTGTCTGGAATTTCCACTCTCCCCCTCCTGTTACAGACTGTTGTGCTTCTGAATGTTTGTTCTCATGAGGTAGCAGACCCATGAACAGCACAGTGAAAAAATGTGAGGTTGGTAGAAACCACCTCAACTTTCTGATGATGAAAGTCTTTCCATTGTCACAAACACCCGGTGGGATAAAGACAATGTAATTTTCCTTTATTTCCTCTGAATGCAAGACACTAATCAATTTCATGATAACAAATTTGTAATGTTTGTGGTTGTATATTATTTATTTTTAAATGTGTGGTGTGCTGCAAGAAAATGAATTGCATGAGTAAATGGAAACAGTTTATTAGAGCCTATCAGTATGGGGCATAAAACCAGACAATGGTAGACTTTAAAAAATAGAACTAACATTTCATAACACCATGGTGTCACTTTCAACACAGTCTAAATGATGTAAGTTCAGACCAGTAATATCTCAATGACTCCTTGCTTGTCTAAATCATTTTTTGGGAAAGATCTCATGCCTTGATTTGGTTTAATGATTTATTGTTTGATTAATAAATGTAAAATATTTATTAGATGCTTGTCTACCTTGTGATACTCAAGGTGGCTTACTGTCATGTCCCTGGACTGCTCAATAATGAGATTTTGTGCTCAAATGATTTCCTTTATTGAAAGCAGTATTAGGATAAGGTGTTTAGATTTCTATTGACAGAACTGAGAATTAGGCACCAAAACAAGCTTCCATAAAACCCCCTCTCCATGTCCCCTTCCACATCAATACCACCACCCCCCAGTACCAGTTTCCAGAGGAAAACTGCACCTCTCTATTCTCATGGGAAGGAGAAGGCATGGCCTTCACTAGAACAAAATAACCCATCTCCCAAACACTTTGAAGTGCAAAAGGTTTCCAATTTTCAGAATAGTTTAGAAAGCAAAACTAACCAGCAAGCAAGGAAAAGCAGTCCAAGAGAAAGGATCCTACATCCCGGTCGGGAGACATGACAGGATTAGGCCAAAGCAGGACCAGATCATGATGCTTACAATGTAAACAAAATGAAAATTGTAAAATAAAAGAAAGAAAGAAAGAAAGAAAGAAAGAAAGAAAGAAAGAAAGAAAGAAAGAAAGAAAGAAAGAAAGAAAGAAAGAAAGAAAGAAAGAAAGAATACCTAAAGGAGCAAAATCTAAAGTGGATGAACTCAGTAGTTATGTCACCTTTTTCCTTTTTTGTGAGATTTTTTTTAATTGTTAAGGAGAAAGTTACAGAGGAAACTATAGAAGAAAGAGAATAAAATGGTGACAGAAAATTGCTATATATATTAATATCATATGTTGAGATTAAAGGTAGATCCTGGATTGGGAAAGGTTGATTACTTATCTAGATCATTTCTAAATGGGACTTGTCTTATACAGTCCACCTATTGGCAACGTGCAATTGTAACACTTTTCTGCCCCCAACTTTGTATAGTCGTGCACTTAAAATGCCCCTTGGGGGTTAATAGTTTGGCCTGACTATAGGTTTCAGCATAAGAAAATACAATGGCATCCTGGGGTACATCTGCTGTATCAGCAACCTTTTTGCTAACATGCTGAGAATGACATCCAGTATTGACTTGCTGGAGCAGCAATTGCACCTGTGCTCTTTTATCCAAGCAGTGTTATATCAATTTCCTTCAAATACACTAAGAATAAGTTAGTTTGTAGGGGAAATACTTCAGTTTGGTGGCAGAGAATACTTTGCCTGGATTTTTGTCACATCCTGGTATCTCTGTTTAAATCTCTCTTAGGCAGCATGGTATAGAAAGACCTCTGCTTGAGATTTTTGAGAGCTGCTGAAAGTCAGGGTATACTATGTAATATGGCAGCTTCATGTGTTTGTGTGTGTTCACTTACCTAACCAAGGATCAATGTCTGGCTCTGGAAGATCATGCTTACCATTGATGTAGGGCATTGGGTGAACTGAGTGCCTTGCCATAGACCCCTGTGTGTGCAGGATTAATTTAATTGTTCCCCTTCAGACAAACAATCCTATGTGCAGAACATCCAGATCATTATGTCTGATTCTTTAGCTGGACTAAACTAATTTGATCATTTTATCAGCCTTCAGATCATTGGAACAAACTCAAGGAAGGAAGGAAGGAAGGAAGGAAGGAAGGAAGAAGGAAGGAAGGAAGGAAGGAAGGAAGGAAGGAAGGAAGGAAGGAAGGAAGGAAGGAAGGAAGAAGGAAGGAAGGAAGGAAGGATCCAGTGTTGCCATGAGAAGTGGAATTTCTCTTTATGAAATTCCCTTTAGGATATAGAAACTCCCTTCCTGTACTTCTATTCTTCAAATTTCCCTTTTGATCAACATGGAATTGACTTGAATCAGACTTCACATTCCTAGAAAGAGGGAAACAAATCAATTGTTAGATTTCAGGGAGAAATTGGATAAAGTGAAGTTAAAATAATTTCTCATAACTATCTTATTCACAACATAAATGTTTAATCTAGTGAAGCAGAAATATGTATGAAATTATTACTTTTTGTGAAGGGGGAATTAGGAACGGTTACTTAGATAAGAATCATCAAGAGATGGAAGAGTTTAAACAATCAATGGTTACCACTAGGAAGCATACAATCAATGAAATAATAAATGCTCGATAGTAAATTTGTAGCGTTTATTATTGATTGCCACTAAAGCAATTTAAAATCACAAATAATAAGTCAAAGACCCCTCAAATGCATCAAAAAATCAAACTTATATCACATTCTTACATCATCATCCATAGGATTCAGAGTGGTTTTCATAGTTCATCTTCCACAAGTTTATTTTCACAACTATCTTGTGAAGTAGGCTATCTTTACCAAGAATGACTGGTTGAACCTCCATACAATTATTCACTTAGTATAAATATTTAATTCTCTTTTTTTCCCCTGCTGTAAGGAACCCGAAATAGCTTGTGCATGTGTCAAGTTACAGTCAATTTGTGCAACCTCAGAAACGGGCTTTCAAGGCTAGTGAGAAACAGAGGCAGTCTTCAGTATCTTCCTTGGAGATCTCTCTGCTAAGTACTGACCCTACTAAGCTTCTTAGATCTGATAAAATCTGACTGGTTGTGACTACAACCATTAAAAATACAGTTTAAATCAATAAAAGCAACATTTTGGGTTATATCTTGGGCTGTTCCTGGATCCAGAGGTCCAGCTTATCCAAAGCTGTGAGCCCTTCAGCTCGCACGTCTGGCCATGCCCATGCTTCATGCCTGGAAACAGGAAGGGAAAACAAAATTCAGGTCTAGTATTACAGTTGGTAGCACTGCTGCTCCCAATCTTCTGTCCATACCCTTCACTTTATCAGGGTCTTTCCAGTCTTAGTTCAACATTCTAACTGTATAACAAGTGTCTACTATGTTTATACATTTCATTTACACTGTCTGTAGTCCTAGGTCCTTGTTTTCTTTGATGACAAGGTATAGATAAGGCTGATAGCTGACAACATACATTGAAGATAAATAATAACATATGTTCAAAAATAATTCTCAAAATGTTCTCATTGTTGAGATTATTTTAAAGTATGTACTGTTCCTGAAAAAGATCAGCTCCCTATAGGTAACCTGACCTATCCATTACTTATTTGGGTTTGGCTAAATGTGTGATTTGAACGTTTAAAAGTATCCCAACAGATGAGATCAGTCCATAATTACCCACTGTTAGTACTGTACATTCTGGCAGATACTTTTTGGTTAGGCAAATGGCCATGGGTAGGTTGGCACCCAGAGGTGTACAGGGTCCAAATGGCACCCAGAGACAAGGCCTCCTCCAGGAGACCTGTCCCCACATGTCCCTGTTGCAGGGAGCCCGGAAGGTCAGAACACCCCAGCCCTGTCCACCTGCACAGCTAGGCCTCCCTCAGCCCCACTCTTTGGTGAGCCTGGAGATCTGGCTTTTAGCAGGCCTAGTCTTGCCCTGAACTATCTTTTCAAGTTATGGTGAGCATTTCAACAATAACTTGAAAAGATAGTCCAAGGAAGGACTTGGCCTGCTAAAAGCAGGGGGATGGGGTCATGGTCCTGATCTCCAAGGTCAGGGACTCTTTAATTTGGAGAGGAAACGTCTGAGGGGGGGATATGATTGAAGTCTATACAATTATGCATGGGATAGAAAATGTTGACAGAGATAATTTTTTCTCTCTTTCTCACAATACTAGAACTAGGGGGCATACATTGAAAATAAGGACTAATAAAAGGAAACATTTGATCATGCAAAACGTGATTGGCGTTTGGAATATGCTGCCACAGGAGGTGGTGATGGCCACTAACCTGGATAGCTTTAAAGGGACTTGGACAGTTTTATGGAGGAGAAGTTGATCTATGGCTGTTTACACACGGGGGGAATACAGCGACACAGGGATGCTAAAAGCAGCGTCCCTGAGGAGAGGTTTGCATGGCCGCCACCACATCGCAGCGGTGGCGGCCTCGCAACCCCCAAGCGGTGCAAAGCCGCTGTTTTTGAACCTCACTCCCTGAGCGAGGTATTTCGGAAACAGCGGCTTCCAAATGCCGCCGTGAGAACGGCAGTGGCTGGAAGGCGCCATTTCCCCCCTTTCCCGAATGCTTACCTTGTCTCCTGGCTTCTGGCTTGTTGCAGAGGCCAGGGGACACGCCCCCTGGCCTGCGACTCCAGAGCCATCACTCCAGGCTGCAGGGGCATGTCCCCTGGCTTCTGCGACTAGCTAGGTAGGCGTTTGACGATGGTACAGCCTGTGCAAAGGCTGTGCCGCCGCCTGCTGCTGCCCTCCTGGGACCGTCCATGCTAACGGTCCCAGGGGGGTGCATCAGCATTGTTTTTGCCGACACACTCCCGCACCTTTGTGGTGTGGAAAGGGCCTATGGCTACCAATCTTGATCCTCCTTGATCTGATTTTGCACCCCCACATGACCAGATGCATGAACCCAAAGACATGGGTTACCCCATGTCCCCGGGCAGATACACCACTGTTGGTACCCCAGGTTTCCTAGCATTATCACAAGGGAAGCTTACATATGTCCAGCTTTTCCACATAGGTTTTATATATATTAGCTACCACTTATAAAATCTTTCTGAGAAGGACAAAGAAAAAAGAAAAGAAAAAAGAAGAAATTAAAAAAGATTGATTCTGCAGGTTCCAAATATTTGGATTGGAAATGACTCACATTAATTTAAATATGACTGCATTTGAATTTCAACATTATTAGGCCTATAAGTGGTTGAGAAAAGCACAGTAATATATGGATCTAGTGAATAGGATGTTTGCACTTTCTGATAAGAAATGGAACAGTTGGATCAAAGCAAGAATACATCTGATCAGCTTTACATTTGAAAGTAATCAATAGAGAAAGAAATGAACCTGGGTTTAATGCATTACAGACCAGATCATCCATACCGAAAAGTTTTGTGGATTCCCAATGGATATTGCCTACACAGTGAAAATACATATAAAGTGATTTCTGTAATATTTTCATGAAAAAGTCTCTAAGCAGCCTTTCTCCTGATCAAATGGGACCATATGCAATCTATCTCTTATATTTTAAAGATCTGGTTTTTAATGTAATGCAAATAATGATCCAGTCATTGCAAACCTGCTGAATAACTTCAAAGAGAATAAATGCATGTGGATGCTACAGAGCAATAATGCACTAGGTAAGAAATATCTCCTGTTCCCCTGCTTTAAATTTGCCACTGTTCAAATTTATTTGATGTGGTCTTATTTTGTGCAAAGAACATTTCCCTAACAGCTGCCACTTTGTTCCTTTACGATTAGGGGGTCAGTAGCTTCAGTTTCTGACAGCAAGTCTAGCTGTCTCACTCAAGTCTATGAATTAAACTAAAATGTTCAACTTATTTTAGGAATAGAAGTTATGAAAGTGGCCCAGAGAAGAAACCATTCACATAGTGGCTTTGTAGGCAAAATAAGTGTCATCTTCTAACAGCTATCTTTGCATTTGCAGATACAAACTTTTAAACATTTTATACTTTAATAACTAATAGCATTTCACAGAGAGCTTTCTCTGTCATGCATGAAAGATCAATATAAATGTTATTTGGATATATGGATGGTGTGAGGAAGAACTGAACTTTATTTATTTGAATTTTTTATATTCTATTATCTTGATGAAATATTTCTGCGGTGTGTTTCTGCATCCATTTAAACAATAAAACACATAAATGCAATAACAACTCTAAACAACCTTAAAATAATCATTACAGTGGCAGGAAAATCATGAATCCAGCAGCACAAATAATGAGGAGCTCAATCAAGACAGTAAGAACCAGTCAGAAATCCAGTTCAGCTTTCGAAACCCTCCTCTTGACAGTTATGTTTTCAGTGGTGACAGCTTTAATTGATTCATTTAGAGGTTTTAAGAGGCTTGGCCTCAGCAGCTTTTTCATGGCAGCCTTTCTTTGAATCAAACTTTTCTTTGGTGGCCTCCTTTGGACGCCATCTAATGTTCTGCTTCACTTAAACTGAAAGCTGTTTGAATCTTAGCTTATCTTCCCAACACCTGTCTCCAAGGATGCAGCTTCAGTGATTTCTGCTCTTTGTTGCAAGCTATTTTGTATAAAGCATGATCTACTTGGTTTTGGCTGATCTCATTATGACACTTTTATTTCTTTGTGGAGAGATGCATTTGCTGGCATGGTTGAAAATGACTTAGATCAGATGGATGCCACTCCACACAAAGGCAAGTTTTATCCCATATGTTGTCAAGGTTTCACCAAAGCTATATACAGTTCTATATGTGGTATACCATTCGATATCTAAAAGGATTTCCTAGAATCCAGAAATTAAAAAAAAAAATTCTTGGAAGACCATCCTCCTTTGCCAAGATTCTAATGTGAAGCAACAATTCTTTTAATTTAATGTAGTCTTTACAAAGATGATTCTGCTATTTTGTTTTGTTTTTAAATGACATTCATGTCTTGTTGAAGGCTTTCATGGCCGGAATCACTGGGGTGCTGTGTGGTTTCCAGGCTGTAGGCCGTGTTCTAGCAGCATTCTCTCCTCACGTTTGCCTTCATCTGTGGCTGGCATCTTCATTGGCATCTTGAAGATGCCAGCCACAGATGCAGGCGAAATGTCAGGAGAGAATGCTGCTAGAACACAGCCATACAGCCTAGAAACCACACAGTACCCCAGACATTCATGTCTTTCAACATTTAAGACTGGATTCTTCCATCTAACTTAGAATCTGAAATGGATTATAAAATTCTTGTTTTAGGCCCACTTTTCAATTGTGAAAGTGGATTGAAAGTGCATTATTTTGCATGTACGGAAGGTACATGCAAAATAATGCACTTTCAATCCACTTTCACAATTGATTGCAAGTGGATTTTGCTATTTCGCACAGTAAAATCCAGCTGCAAAGTACACTGAAAGTGGATTGAAAGTGCATTATTCTGCATGTGTGGAAGGGGCCTAAGTGTCACACTTTATTGAGAACATACTCTGTTTAACTATGTATTGGTCAGAATGACACAGAATTACCAGTTGGAAATTTCAGGGCATGTATGATCATACCTTTGATAACCGCTTTGAGCTCCAGTAAGTTGGCATTCTTCTTCAGGTAGCCTGCATCCAAAATTTGCACATATATTTTTTCATCTATAGAATTTGTAGCATTCCTATTCAAATCTCTCACAAAGCTTTGATTGGGTTGTTTTTGTAGATGGAATGTTCCTTATATACCACTCCAAGTCATGAGACATTGTTTTTGTTATACCCTGCACATGTGAAACATGAAAAAAGTTGCTAATCATGCATTTTGCATATACAGAGAAAACATTTTGCATATATAACTACACATGTGCAGATTTGGCTTGTGGTTGTTGGAATGAACTGTGTGTGTCTTCCCCACCTGCTCAGCAAACAATTAGTACCCCAAGCCTGTTGTAATTATTTTCTGTATTCACATACATACCACAACTGCATTATATACCAATTATTTCTGTTAAAAACCCTGCACCTTAAGGAACCCTAATCAGGGAAAATGTGTTCAGGATTGAAGCACAAAAGTACTGGAGCATAATTTAGCCATTTGTTTTTAAAATACCATTATTTTACACGGAAGCTACACATAATGAGAAATGTCATGAGCAAAGGAAAACGAAGCATATTAATCTGGTTCTCTGGTCCTGCCATTAATTTGCTATAGATTCTATCTTTACTTTCATATTCATTATTTCATTAATGAAAAAAGAAAGATATTTTAATGGTAAAAATATCAAAATGATTAATGGTATGTCTGCTAATGACATTTTAAAAGTATTTTGGGCTAGAAATGTGACACTATAATCATTAAAAATCAGATTCAATTTCCAAAGGTACTCATCTTAAAATTTTATACCACTAGCAGAAACATTAAAAATTATATCTGGTGAGTTCAGAGACTTCTAATAGAATGGAGAGGGAGAAAGATTCCAACACTCTTGAAGCGCTATCTAAAAAAATGTGTCTTTAGAAATTTTGGGAAGATCCATGGTAGCAGAATATATGTGCCCACATGAATGATACACATTAATGCACAGAAAGTTCCCTATGCATTATTTTTGTAAGGTGAAGAGGGACCCAAAAACAGCAGAATGGCACCAAAATGGGCTTCTTCTTTTTTTGAGAATTCTAAAGCTGACATCTTCCTCTAGTTTTTTGGGATATGCTGCATTTATACATAAGAACTTCTGAAATTCTATAAAAAAGATTATACCTATTTAGACAACATTATACCTATATATCATATACACAACAATAATTAATAATGCTTCTTATGTCTGAACTTACCACTGTCATCAACTTCTGTATCAATTATTTATTTCAGGAAACAAGTGACTAACTTTTCAACTAAAAGTTCACAAGGTGGGTTAGGAAATATAATAAAACAGTAAGATAAATAATACAGTAGAAGCAGGAGGTAAAATATTTTTCTCCTAATTCACCTGTAGACAGTGCATGCCATGCATTTCTTTTGAGGTTTTGTCTCAGCAGTACTTCTTAAAAATATTATTACTCACAGGTCTTTAGATTCCAATCATTATCTCCACAAAGGATTCATTTAGGGCAGGGGTCCTCAACATTGTGCCTGTCAACACCTTTTCATGTACCCACCAAGTGTTTTGGAAACGGGCAGAGCCACATGGGGCTTTTGCCGAGCAAAGTTTCTTAATGGCTGTTGGAGATTTGATTGGCTGAGCAGATTTTTTTTTTTTAAAAAAATGGCTTTGGCAAAAGTTGCCATGACAGCACAAAGATCTCCCTTGTGGCCCTTTCCGCACAGGCCAAAAAATGGCGGGCTGGGGCTGGCAAAAACGCCGTCCCCAGGCCGCCGTTTAACAAGCGGCGATGCTGGCGAAAACGCAGGCTTGGCGCCGACCTGGCTCCCCGCTTTTTTCTCCCACTCAGAGCGGCGTCCAGGCCAGCCGCATCAAAACTTACTTCGGATTTAAAGGGTAGTTTTTGAGTAAACAGTGTGTTCCCGGCGGCGCGGTGCAAACAGCACCGCCAGGAACACGCTGTTTCCCCATCCCTCTCTCACTTACCTCGTCGCCGTCGTCGCCCTGCTGTCCTCATAAGAACATAAGAACAAGCCAGCTGGATCAGACCAAAGTCCATCTAGTCCAGCATTCTGCTACTCGCAGTGGCCCACCAGGTGCCTTTGGGAGCTCACATGTAGGATGTGAACGCAATGGCCTTCTGCGGCTGTTGCTCCCGATCACCTGGTCTGTTAAGGCATTTGCAATCTCAGATCAAGGAGGATCAAGATTGGTAGCAGTAAATCGACTTCTCCTCCATAAATCTGTCCAAGCCCCTTTTAAAGCTATCCAGGTTAGTGGCCATCACCACCTCCTGTGGCAGCAAATTCCAAACACCAATCACACGTTGTGTGAAGAAGTGTTTCCTTTTATTAGTTCTAATTCTTCCCCAGCATTTTTCAGCGGTTAATGCCCCTGGTTCCTGAGTATTGGTAGAGAAAGAGAAAAAATTTCTCTCTGTCAACATTTCTACCCATGCATAATTTTGTAGACTTCAATCATATCCCCTCTCGGCCGCCTCCTCTCCCAAACTAAAAAAAAGGAGTCCCAAAAGCGTGCAGCCTCTCCTCATAGGGAAAGGTGCTCCAGTCCCTCAATCATCCTTGTTGCCCTTCTCTGCACTTTTCTATCTCATATCCTTTTTTGAGATCGTGACCAGAACTGGTTACAGTACTCCAAGAATCGCGGTCGCACCACTGCTTTATATAAGGGCATGACAATCTTTGCAGTTTTATTATCAACTCCTTTCCTAATTATCCCCAGCATAGAGTTTGCCTTTTTTGCAGCTGCCATGCATTGAGTTGACGATCCCATGGAACGCTATCAACTAGAGCGCCCTAAATCCCTTTCCTGGTCTGTGACTGATAGCACTGACCCCTGTAGCGTGTATGTGAAGTTTGGATTTTTTGCCCCTATGTGCATCACTTTACATTTTGCTACATTGAACTGCATGTGCCATTTCTGAGCCCACTCACCTAACTTATCAAGGTCCGCTTGGAGCTCTTCGCAATCCTTTGTGGTTCTCACCACCCTACATAATTTGGTATCATCTGCAAACTTGGCCACCACGCTACCCACCCTACTTCCAGGTCATTTATATGAATAGGTTAAAAGAGCACTGTTTCCCAAAAGCGGATCCTTAGGGGGGACACCACTCTCGACATCTCTCCATTGTTGAGAACTTCCATTTACACCCACTCTTTGTTTCCTGTTTCTCCAACCAGTTTTTAATCCATAGGAGGACTTCCCCTCTTATTCCTTCATTGCTGAGTTTTCTCAACAGTCTCTGGTGAGGAACTTTGTCAAAAGCCTTTTGGAAATCCAAGTAGACTATGTCCACTGGTTCACCCCTGTCCACATGCCTGTTTACACCCTCAAAGAACTCTAGTAAGTTTGTAAGACAAGGATTTGCCTCTGCACAAAAGCCATGCTGACTCTTTCTCAGCAGGTCTTGCTTTTCTACATGTTTATAATTTTGTATCTTTAATGATAGATTCTACCACTAATTTACCAGGAACAGATGTCAAACTGACTGGCCTGTAATTTCCAGGGTGCCCCCTAGATCCTTTCTTAAAGATTGGTGTGACATTGGCCATCTTCCAGTCTTCAGGGGATGGAGCTCCTGATTTCAGGGATAAGATTGCATATTAAGAGTGAAGAAGATCGAAGCAATTTCTATAGCTTGGAGCTCTTTAAGAACTCTTTGGGTGAGCAGATGCAATCTGGGCCAGGGGATTTGGTAACATTTAGTTTATCAATGGCTGTCAGAACTTCTTCGCTTGTCTACCTTCACTATCTTCGCTAGTTCCTCGGATAATCGGCCTCCTAAGAAGCTTGGTTCAGGTGCAGGAATGTTCCTCACCTCCTCTTGGGTGAAGACACAGATGCAAAGAATTCATCTCAGCTTCTCTGCAATCTCCCTGCCACCATCTTTTAGCACACACCTTTGTTCCTTTTGTCATCTAACTTGGGCCTACAGCTTCCCCTTTGCTGGGTTCCTGCTTTTTTGATGTTACTTCTGAAGGAGCACTGTTTGTTGCTGGTCTTGATGTTCACAGCCATGCATTCCTCATAATCCTTTTTTTTTGCCTCCCTTACAGCTTCTTGGCTTCTCTTGCTGCCACCATTTTGTGTTCCCTCTCATATTTACTTTCATCAGTCAAGAGCGCTGGACTTCCCCATTTTCTAAAAAAGACATTTTTTTCTTTTTTTTTTTTTTTCTTGATAATTCCTCTCTCAACTCCTTCCTCTTTGTTACAACCATGGATAAGCTTTTCTTTTGGACTGGGTGCTGCCTTTCCTAACCTGTGGAACACATTCCAGCTGAGCTTTTATTACTGTGTTTTTAAATAACCTCCAAGCATCCTGGACAGTTTTGACTCTCTTGATTTTCCCTTTCAGCTTGCTGCGCACTATCCCCCTCATCTTTGAGGAATTTCCCTTTCTGAAGGCGAATGTAACTACATTAGTAGTTGCCACTTGTTCGCATGCTGAGATACTGAATCTGACAGCATTGTGGTCGCTGTTCCCTATCGGCTCAACAACACTGACTTCCTGCACCAGGTCCTGGGTCCCACATAGAATTAGATCTAGGATCACCTCTCCCCTGGTTGGTTCCACAACCATCTGCTCTAAGGCTCATTCCACACACGCAAAATAATGCACTTTCAAGCTGCTTTCACAACTGTTTTTGCCATTCCGCACAGCTTCAAAGAGCCCTGAAAGCAGCTTGAAAGTGCATTATTCTGCGTGTGCGGAATTAGCCTAAGCCACAGTCATTTAGCATATCCAGGAATGCTCTCTCCTTACTATGACCTGAACATGCATTTTTCCATTTTATATGGGGATAGTTAAAATCACCCATTACCACTACATTTTTGTTTTTGTTGGCCTCTCTAATTTCTTTTTCCATCTCAGAATCCTCTTGTGCACTTTGGTCTGGGGGATGATAATATATTCCTAATATTAAACTGTCCTTCACACCTGGTATTGATATCCACAGTGATTCTGTAAGGTCGGAGGATGGAGGGCAGCATGGGCGGGGCTTAGGAGGTCGGAGGGCAGCATGGGCGGGGCTTAGGAGGCCAGCAGGGCGACGACAGCGACGAGGTAAGTGAGAGAGGGACAGCCTCTGCTGGGGCCGCTTGCATGCTTGCGTGTGAACGGCCTCCACCCCCACGCCGGCAGAATTCTTGCCGGTGTGAGGGCACATAGAGGCCCATGTAGAAAGGGCCTGTGTGTCTGAAAGTAAGCTGAAGCAGCCATTTTTGTGACTGACTCCACCACAAGTAGTAGCCATTTTGGGGCAGCCATTTTGTTGCTGTGCTGATCATGCTGTGTCAGAATTCCAATGATTCCCACAGGTTCAAAAGGTTTGGATACCCCTGATTTAGGAATGTAAGTGTAGCTGTCAGTTTTGCAGTGAACTTTGCTGGCAAGATTTAGGAGTATTGGGACTGGGAGACAGCAGTGTGATCCAGCTACCATGTACCAAACTTTGATGTTAGTGTGACCCTATTTTGGATTCCATATAAGCTTATTTGTGCATCTTATAGGCCATTAGATCCCACTCTGTCACATCTTATTTACCCATTGTAAGCCAATTATATGGTTGGTAGTTCACATTGCTTAAGAGCAGATTCAGCTTATTTGCTTGGGTGAATTTCCATGCAAACATAATACTCATTAATTTCCCCACCCATTGTTGCCACCTTGCTGTGCTCCAATACCAATTATTTAAATGAAACAGGAAAGGTCAGTCATACATAAATACAGTGTTATTTTTTTTAATAAAATTGTACCACTTGATGTTCATTTCTGTTTGTCTGATAAATATCAATGGCTGCTGACCTGTCTGATTCTGCAGCTGTTCACATGTGCACATTTTTGCATAGTCTCATAGAAGTTACAATTTCCCACTGTCACTTACTTAACCTGACTCAACCATCTATCACCTTAGGGAGGAAATAAATTTCATTTACTGCACAGGTGCAAAAAAGTGTCCATAAGGCATAAGGAATGGCACTCTAACATCACAGCTATTATGCAACTGCAAAAGCATGAGATACTGTTTGAGTTAGATTTATTTTATTAATTTTATATTCCGCCTCATCCCCGAGGAGTTCTGCAGGACAATGAGATCAGAGGCTCAGATCATGAGGGATCTTGCCTGTTAAAACTTAATGTTTGCTCGCCAAACACGTTTACTCAAAAGTCATGAGCATCCCTAGTTTATGCATAGTGATTGAACCTTGCATTAGTCTTATAATGTGGTGTGGATTAGCTAGGCTGTATATAAGGTCCATTTTTTAAATCTTACTATTATGTATCATTAGTGTTTCATTAGACCAGAAGGGTCTGGTAGCACAATATCACTAAATACCATGTTTCTAGTATGTTAAGTAGAAACTTTGATTGGATTCCAGTGGAGGCTTCTACAGATTGAAGGGGGGATGTTTGGATGTTTGCCAATTATCCCAAAACAGAACTCTGAATTGGCCCTCATTTTATTCTTGAGGGTATCCTGTTCTATTCAGTGCGTCAATAGCAAAGGAGAGACAAAGAAGCCTTACCCCACTGATGGATTTAGGTCCGGAAGCTATGTGGAAGTCATGGCCAAATCAGGATGTTTCACCTCCTTATCCTAGGATATATGGTCCATGGGGAAAACACCTTTGTCTGTCTATGGAATACTGCGGAAAGCTGAGTCTTGATAATGTGCATATATGTAGCAGACTTCTGTCAACAAGGCAGCTCCCAATGCAGTTCAGAAAGGTGTAGGGTTGAGGCACCTACGATTTTCCATATGCCTCCCCTCCCCCTTCTTTCTCTCTTGTTTTTGAGTTACTTTTTGCAGTTATTTTGTCACCAAGCACATAGGTAAGGGGGGGTTCTCAGGTTTGAACCCCCCCATTCATGTCCGAAGCTCCGCCCACCCGTTTGTGGGTTTTTAAAACATTTTTAGTGTTTTTTTGGTTTTTGGCCTGCAGGGGGCACATTGTTTGGGCTCGCAGCACCAAACTTTCAGGGATTGTTTGGTGGACTCTCCTGATGATACTACCCAGGTTTGGTGAGGTTTGGTTCAAAGGGGGTGCCCCCATCCTCCATTTTTTCCAATGGGAGCTAATAGAAGATGGGGGCTACACCTTTGAGGGTCCATAACTTTGGACCCCCTGAACCAAACGTCACCAAACTTGGGATGTATTATCAAGAGTGTCTCTTATTGATACCACCCAGGTTTTGTGAAGTTTGGTCCAGGGGGTCCAAAGCTATGGACTCTCAAAGGGGGTGCCCCATCCTCCATTGTTTCCAATGGGAGCTAATAGAAGAAGGGGGCTACACCTTTGAGGGTCCATAACTTTGGACACCCTGAACTAAATTTCACCAAACCTGGGAGGTAACATCAGGATAGTCTCTTACTGATACCCCCCAGGTTTTGTGAAGTTTGGTCCAGGGGGTCCAAAGCTATAGACTTCCAAAGGGGGTGCCCCATCCCCCATTGTTTCCAATGGGAGGTAATAGGAGATGGGGCTACACCTTTTGAGGGGTCCATAACTTTGGACCCCTAGAACTAAAACTTCACCACTAACCTGTTAGTGAGGTAATACTATTAGGAGAAGTCTCCTAAAGATACCCCTAAAAGTTAGGTGCTGTAGTGGCTTAACAACAATTGCACCCCTGACAGCAGGCACCCCCCAAATTTCCTTTTAAATCCACCCCCTTCGGCATGGATTTAAAGGGAGAATCTGAGGTCCTCAGTGAAGAAGAAGAAGAAGAAGAAGAAGAAGAGGAGGAGGAGGAGGAGGAGGAGGAGGAGGAGTTTGGATTTATATCCTCCCTTTCTCTCCTGTAGGAGACTCAAAGGAGCTTATTAATCTTCCTTTGCCCTTCCCTCTACTACACAACAAACACCCTGTGAGGTGGGTGGGAACTGAGAGAGTCTCCGAAAAGCTGTGACTAGCTCAAGGTCACCCAACTGGCGTGACTGGGTGGAGTGTACAGGCTAATCTGAATTCCCCAGATAAGAACCTCTCCACAGCTCAAGCTGCAGAGCGAGGGGAATCAAAACCCGGTTCCTCCAGATTAGAAAGCACCTGCTCTAAATCCTCACTCATGCCACATGTGAAAGTGATGCTGTTTCACGGTGGGGGATAATCCACCACAAAACAGCATCACTTTCAATGTTATTTAACTGGGGACCCCAGATTCTCCCTTTAAGGTGGATTTAAAAGGAGAATTTGGGCTCTCTAGTTTAAACACCATTGAAATTGATGCTGTTTGGGGGTGGATTCTAGCATCACAGCGGCTGCCCAGGGGGCAGGGTGGGGGGGGAACTCAGATTTTGCACCGGGCTCCATTTTCCCTCTACGCCTCTTCACAGAGGGTAGGGCAGAAGGAACTGCCAGCTGCTGGCTGGGAGCCCAGCTGGTGGGGGGCAGGGGAGGGCAGGGCGGGGAAGTCTGCCGTCCCTGGCCTTGGAGAGCTGCTTTTATAAGCGCTAGGCTGGGGGCGGGGCTTGGAGAGGCATGGTCACGCCCTAGGGGTGGGTGGGGGTGTGGCCCCACCCCGAACCCCCCCATAAAAAATCTATACCTACATCCCTGTTTGTCACCATGGAATTTCTAAATGGAACATTTTTGTCACTATTCCATTTTAAATGGTTTAAATGGAATTTTAAATGTATGTATTGTGTAAAGTTGTCATGTGATGTATTTACAAAATGTGGGAAGTCACCCTGAGCATCAGGGAAGGGTGGCATATAAAACTAATAAAATAATAATTAATAAATAAATAATAGCTGGGTGATTGTGTGGACACTGGGGATGGGGCAAACAGAATCCTGAACCTCTCTACACACAATCAGACTGCTATGGTCTTATTATTCTGACAATACAAGGAAGGGATGCACTTTTTATTAACTATATATTTATATTATTATAATTGTCAGTTCAATAATGCTACATTTCTACTAGAAAATGATTAGATTATCTAATCAGAACATATAAAACAATGATATAGGGTTTCCAGAACAGATTTGTTTCAGGTGAGAAATAGAGATTTCATGTTTAAATGTTTCCAATGTGTATATTAACCCTTTCCCCCAACCAGAGCACATATTCACCTCTGCAGTGCCCTTTCTCCATATCCCAGATAGAGCTAACAACAAATACTGATCTGCCTGACTTCCTGAATTTGTCTTGACCTGGAATCCTGGTGCATCAGTCCATTGCCTTGACACAATTCAAACTGATGGGGGGGAACAGTTGTGTAATTCTGCCTTAATTCACTACCTTAGTCCTAAATATTTGTGCTGACATATCAGCCCATTGTGACAACCAGCACAGCATAATGGTTTGTCGCAATGCTCAGGAGCAGGAATCAGCATGATCCATTTTAAGCAATTATTTGTGGGTAAGGCAAGGCTTAGGAAAGTCATAAAAAAAGCTGGTTTTGCAACCACCTGCTTTCAGTACAGGGACTGATTTGCCTAGCTAGCCAGTCTCATCACTAGAGACTGAAATACCCTACCTTTCTTGAGCCCATGGGAGGAAATGTGAGGATCACAAAATGTTCATCAGATTACCTGCCATCTACCAAACTCACAAAAGGTCCTCTAGTGTTTCTAACACTTGAAAGAAAAAATATATTTACAGTGAAAGAAATGTCTTGGGTTAAATGGAGCTGAAGCTCATCAGCATTCAGTGCCACTGCTATGACATAAAGGATAAAAAATAACAGGGAAACATGAGAAGAGCAGTAGATAAAAGGAAGGCACTGAGAAGAAAAACATGTTGTTTCTTAATTGAGCTGGAAAGAAAGGAGAGGAGGAGGGGAAGACATTGCTTGCAGCTCTCTCTTGATGAGAAACCTTCCTGTGCTCCCTATCTAGGTTAAAAATGCAATGCTGCCCGTTAACAGAGCTTCAGTGTCAAATATGATAAATCAAGCAGAAGAACAGAGGAGAGGAAGAAAACAGCGTACCCTCCAACAGTTCACAGGAATTGAAAGTAAGGACACTCTTGTACAGTTGTAATATGCCTGTTCTCCTACCAAGGGTCACTTCTTATGAGCGCTCCTCTCTTCTCCCTTTCACACTTTGCTGAAGGCTCCTTTCTTCCTGCTGTATCTCATAGATTCATTTTAACTACATTGGGGGTTCTTCATGGGCTTCAGAAGCACAAAGCATTAGTAAACCAACAGTACCAGGTAATTTTCTTTTTTTAAAAATAAGAATCTTTAATTTTTAATCTCACAATTGATGGGGTTGAACTTAGAGAACTTCCGTCACTTGGAAATATTCAGGATGGTTTAGTATCTGGATATTTTGTTGGGGAAGATAGAATGAATAATTTTACCTGAATTTTGTGTCTGCACATCTGCAAAGGCTAAGGAATCAAAATGCATCCTTCCCTTGCTCAGAGCTTTTACTGTACATTTATAGATTTTCCAGAACTAGTATGGGTACCATTTTGCTTGGCTGTTTGAAGTCTTCTTCCAGTCTAAGGAGCCTGTGGTAGAAGAATCACTTAATATGGAAGAAGACTCCATATTTTGTTGAGTGGAATTGCAGAATATAGCCAGGCCTTCCACCTTTGATTAGACAATTCAGCAGGATCTTCTGCCTATGACACATCGGCTTCCAGGTCAAGCGGGTGAGAGATTAAGATGGCAAAGGATAACACACCTTCTCCAGATTCAGATGACTGTATCCATCCATAGCCTTAACCTGATTCTAGTATTCTATGCAAAAGCCAGAATAATTAGATTGAAGATGGTTTAGGGAGAAAGCATTCTTATAGCTGCTGAGATATATATGAACATATGTTGTACTATTCCTTGTTTTATGGTTATTTTATTGTACATTTAAAATATTTATTAGTTTATTGTATTTGATACTTATAATTTGCTTTCAGTTGAGAATGTGTTCTTCTGTGATTGTTAACTGCCTTGAATACTGTTTGGGAAAAGGTTAAGTAGCAACTTCTTAATTGTTCATGGTAGAAAACGCTGTCACAACCAAAGCAATTACTGCAGTAAGTAACAGTCTGCACATCTGCCCACCCTGGGGCAACCCATGGCAAATATCATCCTGTTCTCTGAACTACTGAAAGGCAGATGCATCTACAATCTCTTTTACTCTAGGAAGGTTGTTCTGGCTTCAAGGACAACCATCTTCTGACACATATCCTGATGTAATGGTTTGGAAATTCCATCCATGCTTGCCCTTAATTATACCACATGTTACATTTTTTTTTTCTCCTTATTGTGTTTCTGTTTCCTGAGCCTGCTCTTAAATGCGGGGTTCCTATATGTGAACTCATCTGCAGCTGGCTCGGCATTGACAAATGTGCAGCTGTGTATGACTGCATACAGGTGTTTCTGTTTAAGAACTAGTCAGTGAGCAGGAAGATTTTTGTAAGAGCTGGGCTCAAGGCAAGGATGGATGGTTGTCAGAATTGCTGACAACAATTATAACTGGATGAAAAATGTAATACACAAATGCAGTACATTCTGAATCGCTGGGATTTTTTCCACTCTTTTTTAATGCCAGAACATTGCTTGTGAAGTCAGTATGGGATAATTTCCCAGTAAAGACTAATTCCAAATCCAGTATTTTAAATTAAAAGGAAAGGTAATATTCATGTTAGTTTTAGAGATGTTGTTAAATCTAGCACTGAGTTCAAGTGCTTTAGGAAAACTGAAGTGACAATTTTAGAAAAATGTGATTAGTGAGGATGCACCCCAAAATGTCTGAAGTCTTTTGTTCGCTAATTTAAATCTGTATAATTTAGAAATATCCAAGATGGCTCACAAAATTAATTAAAAATGTTAAGATAATGTTTTTAAAATCTACTAATAAAGCAGGTATGTACAGCTTAAAAAGTAACTGCAGGACATAACATGGTTTCCTATTAAAACAGCAGATAATTAAACGGCATGTTGGGCCAAAATAACAGAGTGGAGAATTAAAAGTTCAGTAAAACAACATGCCAAAAAATTAATAATAAACAGCAGCAGGGTAAATACTAACAAAATGCCTGGGTAGACTTTTTAAAAAAGAAAGCTTGACACCAGGTGAACCAGCGAGAAAGAAAGTTCTTCAGTTCAGGAACCATGAAGAAAAGGTCTTATTTCTTGTTACCACCCACCATATCTCTGAATGTGGGGCCTCACAGGGGCTTCATAGATCTTGGCTAGTGGTCAAGTTCATGTAGAAATGAGCAGTCCTTCAAATATCCTGATCCCAGACCATTTTGTATTTTGAAGGTTAGAATCAGCACTTTGAACTATGCTTATGAATGAATTGGCAGGCAACAGACCCTTTAAAAATTTTCAGAATCCATCCTTTGTAATTTATACCACCCAGCAATTACTGCTGCATTCTCTGAACCATCTGAAATTTCTGAATAGTCTTCAAAAACAGCCCCATATAGAGTGCACTGCAATAATCTAATCTAGATGAGATCTGAGCATAGATAGCTAAAGTCAAAATTCCACCAGGATTCTTTTGAAATTCCACCAGGATTCTTTTGACTTCAAAGGAATCAAAGCCCTTAAAAGCTTTTAACATTTAGATGTAGGTCACATAAGCACACACTTGGGTGGAGGGCCATATTGACAAGTAGTCATGCAGCCTCATGGATATAGCTTTTCAGCTCAACGTGGTTATATTAGAAATAGTCACCATTATCAAGTGCAATGTGTGCTCACAGGCACATATGTTGTACCAATGTCCTGGTATAACTTGATTTAGGGATAACTTGATTTGTACACCCCCACACCCCCCCACCCACACCCACCCACCCACCCACCCCCACACACACAGAGAGAGAGAGAGAGAGAGAGAGAGAGAGAGAGAGAGAGAGAGAGAGAGAGAGAAGAGGGGATAGAGGCTGTTGCTCAGTAGCAAAACATCTGCTTGGCGTGCAGAAGTCCCAGGTTCAATCCCCTGCATCTCCAGTTAAAAAGTGCCAGGCTGAGTACACAATACTGACTCTGATGGACCAAGGCAGCTTTATATGTTCACTCTTTTTAGTGTGGTGTAGTGTTAAGAGTGTTGCACTCTAATCTTGGGAACTGGGTTTGATTCCTCACTACTCCACATAATTAGTGGATTCTTATCTAGTGATCTGGATTTGTTTCTCTGTTCCTACATGTGAAGTCTGCTGGGTGACCTTGGGGCTTTTCAAAATTTCAGTAGTTGTAGGATTGTTTTCAAAATCCATTTCTGGTAACTTTTTCAGGTTCAGAAATGTTGGGTGTTGGTACAGCTAGGTTCCATGTGGACATCATTGGGATCAATGATGGTAGAGCCAGTGTTTGGATGCCAGGTCTTGCACCCAGAGGAGGAGGAGCTTGGATTTATATTCCATTTTTCTGACCTGTAAGGAGACTCAAGGCAGCTTACAAACTCCTTTCACTTCCTCTCAGGAAGTCTTGGGAAGGGAGATGGGGACAGAAGCAGGCCCGATCCTGCCTGCTGAACTTGGCGTGCTGAGTCCAACAGGCAGGATCTGGTTCCCCACCTCGCTTTGCAAGACCAGTGGCCCTCGGGAAGAAAGGTGGGGACAGAAGCAGGTTTGATCCTGCCTGCTAGATTCAGCATGCTGAGTCCATCAAGTAGGATTGGGGACCTCACTCCTTTCTTGATACCTGCAGGCCTTAGGAAGGGAAGTGGAGGCAGAAGTGGGCTTGATCTTGCTTGCTGGACTCAGCGCACTCAGTCCAGCAAGCATGAACAGGGCCCCCATGCCTTCCCCCCAAGCATCCCCATTCCACCCTCCCCTCACCCCAAGCCTCACCTTTCCACCCCCACCCCAAACTCACCTTCCAACTCTCCCCACCCCAAGCTACATTGTTCAATCCTCCCCAAACCCTAAGCATCACCTTGCCATCCCACATTCACCCAAGCCTCACCTTTCCTCTCCAAGCTTCCCCTTCCAACTCTCCCCTACCCCAAACCACATCTTCCAACCCTTCCCATTCCCAAGCCTCTTCATTCCACCCTCCCACCACCCCAAGCCTCACATTTCCACCCTCCCCACACCCAAAACCTCACCATTCATCCCACTCACCACCCCAAGTCTCCCCTTTCAACTCTCCCCAACCCCAAGCCATATTTTCCAACCCTCCCCCACCACAACCCTTCCCATCCAATCCCTCCCACCCCAAGCATCACCTTGTTATCCCCCACCCAAATGCTCACCTTTCCCCCTCCAAGCCTCACCTTACAACTCTCCCCCACACTAAGCTACACCTTACAACCCTCCCCCACCCAAACCTCACCTTCCATCCCTTCTGTCACCATAAGTCTCACCTTTCAACCCTCCCACTACCCCAAGTCTCTTTGTTCCATCCTCCCCCACCCAAAGCCTCACCTTGCCACCCTTCCCCCACCTCAAACCACTCCTCTTCACCCTCTACCTATCCTCACCTTCCCACCTTCCCCAAGCCACACCACTTCAAGCTCTCCTACCCTAAGTCCACATAAGCAGGTAGGTGGCAAGTGTCACACCGAGAGCAAGGGAGCCCCCACTGCCACCCCTGTAAAGCGTATTGTGGGGGAGATACTTCCTCTTCCACCCTTTACTAGGGCCCATTGGATCTCCCTTGCAGTAGGCTTTGCTGCTAGTATACAACGTTTTAGAGATAATGATTCTTTATTATGCTTGTTTTATAAAGGCTGTTATGCCAGTTTGCTGGGCTGCCGTGATTCTTACCAACATTTTAATTACACAGGAAACACCCCCTCCCCCGAGAATATTGGCATTCCAGTCTCTGAGGAAGAAGGGAAGGTAACAGTGTGATCCTAAGTGGTGGTACACCTTTTTGATCAAACTGATTTTAATGAACGTAGAAAGATATAACTATTTAGGATGGCTCTGCAAATTTAGTTGGGATTAATCTCAGACAGCCCCAAGTGGGCCAGAAAGCCAGAAAGGAAGGATCTTGAAGGGTGCAGGCCATTAACAGGGATGCATGAAGCAAGGTAAAGAGAGGTGAAGGAGGAGTCGTGAGGAGATAGAGAACAAAAAGAGGGAGAAGCTGAATTTTACATAACAGTCTGAATTAGCCAGCTAATTGTTTGGCATCAGCTTTCTGCTTTGATAAAAGTTTATAACTAGTAGACAACGTGCAAATGCAACATGGTTATTCTACCTGCCTGTATAGAATGCTGCCAAGAGGCATGCCAAAATATTAGTTATAATGAGCCAATAAATAATCCAAAAGCACTTAATATTTTGTTTGGTTGTTTAAAAGTCTCTAATTTCTGCTGTTGTTGCATCCTTCTAACAGTAATAATTTAGAAATTATTCTACAAAATTAATTCATATTTGTTCATGGCATTGTTATTTGTTCATGGCATTGGACAAGGATTGGCAGAGACACTGAATGCCCAGCCTATAGGCTGGTGACTTGGGGAAAGCACAAAACTGGTTCTTTGCTTTCTTCTTATGGTCATTGGGCATGGTTAGTGCCAATCCACCTTGCCTTCGGGCTCCATCAGATTAACTAAACAGGGATTTGGGAAGGGTCCTTGTCTGGCATTTTGAGAACATGTTTTTGCTTGCTTTGTGCAAGTTGGGATAATTAGGCAGGGTCATTATGTGATGTGAAGTGCGTTATCTGGGACTCATATGTGCTGCCCGGCACACTGGTATGCATATGTGATGACTGCAACTATGGCTCCTACCAAGTGTGCTGCATCATATGTGCAGGTCCTGAAGTCTCTGATGCCTACTACTGCAAAGATTGCACCATTCAGGAGAAGGATCAAGATGGCTGTCCCACGATTGTCAACCTAAGCAGCTCAAAAGCAGATCTCTTCTATTGATTTATTTTTTAGATTTTTACCCCACCTATCCCAAAGGGCTCAGTGCGGCGAATAACATCATAAAACAAAATCAGATATACATTCATTTTAAAGAGGTACAGGAAACCCCCAGGAGGTGTGTGTGTATAAAGAAAGAAAGAGAAAGAGACAGACACAGAAAGAAAATGGTCAATTATGCACAGCAAATGTATGATGGGTTGCAGAAAGCCAGGGTGGAGTAGTGGGTAGGAGCAGGTGCATTCTAGTCTGGAGAACCGGGTTTGATTCCCTGCTCTGCCACTTGTCTAGTCCTGCACCCAGCCTGCTAAGGGCATCCACACTACAAATACCTGGGAATAATATAGAATGTTCACATTTTAGGTAGTACACCACAAAAAAAATTACTAGTTTTTTAAAATCTATTTTTTATTTATGTATGTCCTGCCTTTCTCTATCAGCCCAATGATCCTGTGGGTTAGGCTAAGCTGGGAGTTTATAACTGCCCAAGGTTATCCAGCAAGTTTGCATGGTAGAATAGGGATTTGATCCTGGGTCTCCCAGATCCTATTCTGACACTCTGAGCACTGCAAACACTTTGCTAGTTAATTCTACACTTATAAGAGCATCTATACTCCCCTTTCTGGAATAGGTCTAAGACAAAGACAGATCTTGCCCCTGCCCCATTTCCAGTGCTAACATACCAATTGACAGGATCTTTTCCCTACTTCCCAAATCTTGACCCAGAATTACAATACAGGTTACTGTACTGGTGCATTTTTCTGTAGAGTGGGAGCTCTTCCCTGGACACAATTAGAATCTGAAGATACCAATTCAAAGTTTCCATCCAAACCAACACTTGACCAATCAATGCAAAAGTCTGGAGTACTTTTCTCCCTCTCCCAAAGTGCTAGACTTTGGGGACACCTAAGTAAGCTGATAGGTGATAGATTCAGAATGAGCAAACAGAAATGCTGCTTTATGCAATGAGTGATTAAAATGTAGAATTTTTTTTGCTAAAGAATGTAGTGATGCCCACATGAATAGATGTTTTTAAAAGGAGATTAGTCTATCAGTGGATACTATCAATGTTCAGAGGCAGTAAACATTCACAGGCAGTAAACATCTGAGTACCAGTGCCAGGAGTCAATATCTGGTGAAGACCATGGCCTCTGTGCCTTGTTGTTAGGCCTCTAGAGGAACTGGTTGGCCACAGTGTAAAGCAGGATGTTGGATTATACGGACCACTGGTCTGGACTAGCCTGGCTGCGCTTACGTTCTTGAAGATTAAAGAAGTTCAGTTTGCTAAAGGGAAAGTCAATAATAATCCATTAAAGGCATCTGACAGTTTAGCCAAATGGTGAAATTGAGCCTGGGATTCAGTTATCTTTCTGAGCTTAGTTGATTGACACATACCTGTCCCTCCCTTCCTAGAATGTAACTAGGGGTCTAATTGCCCCGTTCCAATGTGTTATTCTAATGCCACATTTATCTCCTCCCAACACACTTCTCTCGGTTTTATTTGTAGCCAAAATATGCTTAGCACTCATACTCCAAGCAAATCAGCTACATCACTACAGCAGAAGCAGAAAATTGGGAACCTGCACATCTCTACTTGAATATTGATTATACAATATCTGCTTGTGTCCTCCTGGGAATTATCTGGTGGTTCATTGCCCATTAGCAAATAGTTTGCCTGAATTGAAACTAATGTTTCAGCTCCTCTAAGCGGAACAGCACTATTGCAAGCAGTTTTAAATCAGCTGTTTCCCCCAAAAATAAACATACACCTTTCTTAAGCGTGAAACTATTATCTGTTCACAATTTGAAAAAGCCATTTAATAATCCTTCCATTGTTGGAGAATACATGTTGAGAGATACACATCTCCAAACTACTTAAGGTTAAAACTGGTCTTGAGATTGTGTGCGTGTAAAGTGCCATCAAGTTGCAGCCAACTAAGAAGCAGAGGTAGTTTGTCATTGCCTTCCTTTGCAGAGTCTTCCTTGGTGGTCTCCTTTCCAAGTAACAGCTTGGCTTCCAAGGTCTGATAAGATCAGGTTATTCCATGCCTCCTTCCTTCCCAGTCTTGAAATTCCAGAAATTAGCTGTTAATTAGTGAATCCTCTCACTACAATGCAAAAATGTTACTAGTGGTTAGTTGTCAGCCTGGCACGCAGCTGCGACCCAGCCCATGGAACAACCCCGGCCACAGATGAGCTCCTGGCTAGGGAGCCAGCCAAGCCAGGCTACCCCCAACGGCCACCCTCTGCTTTCCCTGACTCACCGGGTGACTTTGCAGGTCCAAAAGCTGAGGGCGGGAGGAGAGACCCAGCCCCCGCAGCACCAGACCAAGGCCGCACCAGGCCCGAGGCAGGCAGTGGAGCCATGGGGAGAACCTGCTGTGCCGATCCAGCTCCCAGTGAGCCTAGCCAGCTCCCACCCACCAGAGAACACCCGGGCCCCAGCCAGCAGAGCAGGGCATGGTCTAAGAAAAAGAGGGTGTGGCCCGGTAGGGCCCAAAGAGGGACCTGTGGCAGCAAAGTTGATTGGGCCTGAGGGCGGGGGGGGGGGGGAAAAGGGAGGAAGGGAGGGGAGGAGGGGGAGGAGGTGAGAGAGAGTGGAAAGAGATGGAGAAAGAGGCAGAGGAAGATAGAGTAGCAGAAGAGAGAAACAGGGATTTTAGAGAAGGCAGTGAGCCAGAGGCAGCAGAGAGGTCCACCCCTTAAGGAAGGGAAAGGGTAGGCCTAGTACTCCATGGAAGAGTGGGCGAGGAGGAACCCAGTTGTAAGGAAAGTTACAACTGCCACCCATGCCACCCTGCCTAACCAATTTAGGAAAAACCCCAGTCACCAGGGGTGAAGGCGGCCCTGACATCGCCTGGGAAGAGATAGGAGGGACGGACCCAGGGCCTCCACTGGTGACAGGGGAGGCAGGGCACCACACTAGTCCACCTTATAGCTACCTTAGTTCCCTTATTTGGACAGAAATACAGGTAAATTTTTGGTTAAATAAATAGGCAGGTAGCCATATTCTAAGCCAACAGCAGTTTTTGAATTACATTTCAGGGTAGCCACATGGAAAAACACAATCCAGTAATCACGTCTGAAGGTATGAAGACATGAATGACATGAGGAGAAGTCAACTGGGATAGTAGTAGTGAAAGCCAACAGAAAGCATTGTTTGAAATAACTTCAGCCTTTCAAGACACTTGTTCAGGGAATCAACTTTTCCATCTGTATTTGATAAGGGAAATAAAACTGAACACTGTCCTGCTTCTCTAGTAGATTTCAAGTTTCAGAAGTGAAACAGCACAGAATACAATGGAGAATTCCAGTGGGACAGGATAGTAATAATCTCTCAGTCATTGGACAATATTAGCAACAAGAACAGCATTGTAGCACAGTGCCTCCGATACATATCCCAGTTATGGTCAGAAGAGTACCATAGCAGATTGCATCAGAAGCCTCTGAGAAGCTTTGATGAACTTGATCCAAAGCTGGTAGGCTTAGCTGGTGCTTGACACCCCAGCAGGTGGGGGTGGGGCGGGCCGGTAGGCAAGCCGGTAGGCTTAGCCAGTGCCCGCTACCTCCAGCAGGAAGGGTTGAAACCGGCGGTCTTCACCCCTGGGGCTCCCAGCTTTCTGCAGGTGCCCCAATGGAGATTGGGGACAGCATTATGTTGCGACCCGTTTGTCTGTCCAGCTTCTTGTTGTGTTTAATCTTGTTTTACCAGTTAATAAATTGGGCTGCGGCCCAATCCATTTCCAAACTTTGGTTTGGTGTGTTTATTTGCCGGGGAAGGGTCTCATCATCTGCACGCAACTAAGTATTGATAACTTATGTGATAGCTGTGGTATGCTGGATATTCTACATTTAACAAATACAAAACATTAGAAATTAAATTACATATGCGGATTAGGGCCTTCTCTATAGTAAATGAAACTCTCTTTGGAAGGGTCTGTCAAAGGAACTGAAAGCCAAAGTCCTTGTTAAAGGTGATGGACTGGTCAAGACAAACCAAAAGAGATGAAGTGTAAATACTCACTGCCACCAATCCTCCTACTACCCCATCAGCCAGAGATCAAGGGCTATGCCTCTAGCCCTCCCTGATTTAAGAACAAAAAAAATCCTGAAAGTTAGGATACTCATAAGTTACTCTAGTTCAGTTACTCTAGTAGCAGAACCCAATATGGGCTTAAATGCTAGATTTGATTTGAAGTCCCCAAACCCAAGAACAGCATATGCTATTTTTAAAGTGATTTATTAAAAGATTGAGCAGTAAATTGTAAATATCAAATAACAAAGCTATAAACCTAACCTAAGCACTTTTGACAATTATTTCTTCTAAATCCAAATGTTACTTTTACAGGGGTAAGTCAAACAGTTTCAAAGTCCAAGTCAAACAGGTGTTCTGGCCAATGAGGCCTACCTATAATCAAAAGGTGTCTCAAAGCTAGTTATAATACAAAGGGCAGAAACTAAACTTAATAATATTTCTTTATTCCTCACAACCTACACTGACATGATTCTAATTGACCAGTCAAATGTATAGCTAATAACAAAACCTGACCAAAGTTTTGTGATGCTAAGCAGGTGGCTCAACCATCACGTAAGTTTGCACAGTAGACCAAATACACTCCAGCCATAAAGGATCAAAGTCCTGACTCCAGCAAAATAGAATGTATAGATTCACTTTGGTAGTCTTGTAACCATGTGGTCAGATGGCCTGTCCATTGCCTGTGAGAACCTCCCATCTCCTTATCTCTCTCTCTGAAGACACATTCAGCTCAGCCTTGATTTCTCAGAGAGCAGAAAACATCCATGGTTTCTAAGAGGGAAAAAAAACCTTCCAAGAGACTGTAAAAAGGCCTAGTGTCTTGACAAGATCTTTGGTTATTCATGGAGCAGTGCAAAACCTTACTCCATTCAGCTTAATAGGAGTTTTCCATTGACTAAACACATTTTCTTATGTTTTTCTAAAGCACAGATGTTTGATCAGACCCCAGGTTTCCAGTCTTAGTTATGTAGGCTTGCTTAATATCTGATACTGCTCTTCTCCTTGTGAACATTTTTACAAATCTTTGGGGAACTAGTAGAATTGCCAGCAAAAACAAAATACTGGAAAAGGTCAGAGGGAGTAAAATATTTTCTCCTTTGAAGTACAAATTACTTTAACCTCATTGTTAGAGTGTCACATCTTCGATGAAAATCACCTGTCTGGTGCTCTTCTAGTTTACACTGATATCCATCAGGAATAATTCAGCTCGCCTAACACAATCTATATAGGGTATTTGTTTTTATGTTGCAAAAGGAAAAGCAGGTTACTCATATTTCTAAGTAAACCAACGCCCATTTGAATAAGTAAATAATTATTTAACTTGTCCAATCACATTCCATGTTATTCATCTATCACTATAACTTTTTATGTAAAACTATCATTATATGAAACCACAAAAATTTACCTCAGTGGTTCCAGGTTTTGAAGCTCAGTGTTCAAACACTATATTAATATGTATTGATTCTTTTTTAGGATTTTGCAAAAAAAAAAGTTTTGCTTATATTCCCTAAAATAAGACTAAAAATTAGCTGTGTTAGGAAATTTATCTGACAGAAATTTTCATTAGTGTTAATAGTGAACATATTTTCAGGTATAGCACACAATTAGAATCCATTCTAAACAATTTCATGGAGACTAGAGAACTCATATATATTTAATAATCAATTAAAGTTCCATTATGCATAGAAGGTATGCCAGCAAAAAGAAAATATTTCTTCACTGCACTTGGGCTTGTAGTGAGGTCCTCACATTTCTCTGTTTACACGTAAGAAGGCAGCCCACAGCTTGCAGCACAGTTTGTCTGCTGAACTCTGCTGGCTCTCAGTTCCTAGTTTTCTTAGCTCATCAAATCAACCTTACATTGAAAGATCTCTCCCCTTCCCCTCTCCACTTTCTCTCTTTCTCCCTTTTCCTGCCGCTGCTGCTAAGGTAGAGAGAGGCTTGTTTTAAAAGAAAGGCTGGTTTGAAATAATATTTTTAAAAGCCCTCCCAACTATTGGGCAGGTAGAATAAAAAAGAGACCCTGCTTGCACTATTCCTCAGAAAAGCCCACTCTGTTTGAAGCAGGAAGAAGCTGGCAACATGAAAGGGTGGTGAGGGAGAAAGCATGGACCACAGAATGAAGCTAGATAGGCTGGCTGTGACTGAGGGTAGATGTTCAGAGCAAAGCTGTGCTCACTGGCAAATCTGTTCCTCTCTGGTGGTGAAGCAAATTGAAGTTGTGCTAGAAGTGGTCTCACTTGCCATGGAGAGAATGGAAAGTGAAAGCGGGGCTCCAGAAAATATGTCCATACAAGAAATATTGTTGCAAAAGTCATCACACAGTGCATGTTGTTCATAATCAGCCAAAGTTTAAGCATCCAGAAGAAAAACAAGGAGGGAAGATAAGCTGGCAAATGACTAACCTCCCACCCCTGCCAATTCTCAAGTAGCAAAGTGTTACAAAAATGGAGTTCGTAGGCGAATCAAACTCCAAAACTCACCTCACCACACTGCTTTATTCACCCTTTTTCTCCCAGCCTGGCTGCAATTGCATTTCAGGAGCATTTCAGCAGAACATATTCTTCAAAAAGCAGAGTGGAAAGCTAAGATGATACAGAGGATGGCTAGGAGGAAAAGGATAGTGGGTTGTCACTTATTTCCCACAGACTCTGGTTTTGTTTAAAAACAGATCATCCCTGCATCAGGTTCCAAGTCAGTGCAGTACTTAATGTAAGAAAGACAACTATGAGATCTTTACTTTGGAATCAGCAGATTTTTCTCATATGGACAGATCATATCGCTCTTCATTTTCACTCATTTCTCCAGCATCTGCTTTATGTGTGTGAATTCTTTTTCTTATTGTGAGGAAGGGCACAAGCCTCTAGTTTTGTGTTCTACCCTCCACACAAGGCAGGAAAGCTGCTAATGGGAGGGCAAACTTTCAACCACTTCTTGTATTCCATTACTATGCACATACAAAGCCTTTAGATCATTCTGCAGGCATGCTTTCTGCCCTGTTAAATTGCTATCCTGTAGATGGGGCCTGGAGATTTCCTGAAATTACAACTGATTTCCAGACAAAAGAGGTCAGTTCCCCTGGAGAAATACCTGCTTTGGATTATGGAATCTATGGGTTTATACTCTGAAGAGCTACCTTATTTCCCCAAACACCATCCTCCCTGGGCTCCATCTTTCAAATCTCTAGGAATTTCTCAATCCTGAATTGGCAACCCTATGCCAAGTAGGAGAAGACTGAAAATGTCGTCTGGGCATAATTCTCTTTTTCTATTTGGTCCTCAACCCCTATCTTAAAATATGGTCTAACAAAACATTTGCCCCAGTTTAACAGGCTGCAGGCACAGTCCTACAAAATGAAACAGCTCTCCCGGTCATACTCATTTAAGATCAGAAAGCCCTGCTAAAGTGAGATGTTACAATAATTGGAGGTAAGTGGAAGAACAGAGCAAAGAAATGCAAGCCAGGTTTGGTGGTTGGTGGCTTTTCTGTCAATCACAGATCTTTTGAATTATACTCTCCCCTGCTGCCCCTCCCATTGTTTAAAGAACAGTCTAGGTCTGGAGTGTCAGAATAACAGTGATTGGAAGATGTCCCATTCTTCCCAAATGTCAGAAGTAATTCTGTTTGCATTTTGAACACTTGTATTTTACTAGTAGACAATGTTCGAGTCAAATCTTGGATATAAAATTTTGAATTGCATATCCCTATAGATTTTTACAACAGCGTTCCAGAGAAATTAAAGTTATATCCACACACAGTTTGAGAACTTGTAAAGTGATAAGTAATGCAAGAAATATGAAACATAAAGGAAATTAAGAACAGAATTGAACACTGGCAAACATATTTTCAGACCTATCTGCCAGTTTTGCAGGGGAGATATAGAAGGCAGTGCCAAGCCCTTGCTGCTGATTCTTCCTCGACCACTTTTTCCCCTGCTGAGAAGCAACAAAAAACATGGAAACGTTTGAAGAGATTTGCTGTGCTTGCTTGTCTCCAAATTTCTCCCTTCCCCTGCACAGGTATTTTAAGGCAAATTTCAACCTGTTGTGAACCCAGTGTTTGCTTCATCAGATACAGTTCCATCCTTATCCACCATTGGAACGCTTACTTCCCTTTCAACCAGGCCACGTTGAGCATAAGTATGTGACTGATGTTGACTTAATATTTTCAGTTCTGCTGTAACTCTAATGTGTCACTAATTGAAAACTCTCTTGAGGTTCTCAGAGATAAGGCAGTTGAAAGACTGCAAGGCTTTCCTTTCCCTGTTCTCTCACCACTAGTTTTTAACATCCTTTACTGATACAAAGTGGGATTGGAGTGTTTTTCTTTTTCTTCCCTATTAATTTCCAGTCAAAGATCCACACAAGTGATGAATAATAATTGGATGTTTCCCCAATGTGGTAAGATGAAGGTCACTTTTGATGTGAAAGAACAGTCTATGGTCCATTCTGCACAGCGCAGAAAAGATGTCTGTGGAGTTTTCCCCATGGCCAATATATCCTGGGATAAGGAAGTGAACCATCCTGGTTTGGCCATGAATTCCACATGGCTTCGGGCCTAAATCGGGTCCGCCTTGTGAGATTTGTCTTATTCCATGGTTTTCAAAAAATGATGAAATTGGTGGTTCTTTTGAAAAAGCCCGTGCCGCTCCCATGCAAACACCCCGGGAGAAGGGCCGGTTTATTTTTACAGCTTTGCCACCTTCTCTCCCCGCTCTTTAGCTGCAGCCAATCAGAACATTGGAAAAACAGAATTTATATAAACTATATAAACGTACACAAACTACAGAAACTACGTAAATGACGTAAACGTAAACGTTCATGTGGAAAATGAAAATAAACCGGGGGCTTATGCATAATTCACTGGAGTTCTTCCTCCTGGCCTGAATGCGCTGACAGGCAACCGTGCAAAGGGAGAAACCGGTATACAAACACCTTGGGATATGTGATCCCGGGGCTATCCCAGGATATTTTGTCCGTGGGGAAAACGCTTGAGAGACATCTTAAAAAGAAGTGACTCCTTTTTACTCCACACGTCCAAAATAAGACATCCAGGGGACATCTTAAAAAGAGGTGGCTGCTGGTTTGGTTCCAGACAGCAAAGGCATCAGAGGGGAAAAGAGACTTTTTCCTGCCTGATAGTTTCACACTTGCACCCAACATTTTGTGTGCTGCTGAAGGAATTTTCCCTGCCTCCATCTGCTGAAGGTTTGGATGTTTGTTCTGCAAACTCCAATCCTGGGCCCCTTTTCAGCCCCAACGGTATGTCATTGTACTCAGTTGGTGCGACCAATTTCAACAATATATAATCTTCCTTTTAAAAAAAATTCAAGGAGCTATCTTTATAGTTATGCAGACCCACATAAGAGAATCTCAGCCACTTGGAGGACTGCTTTATCTTCCATTGAGAAATATTGGGTAGACCTGCCCTCTGGGTCTACTCAGTGCTTCTCAATGAGAGGTAAAACAGTTCTTTGAGCAACTAAGTATCTTATTTGTACAATTATGTACTTTTCAAACTGAGAAGGCATCCAGGATTGGAGTCTGCAGAGCAAATGTCCTGGGGCAACCTTATCAAATGGAGGCAGGGAGAATCTCTTCAGCATCACACAAAATGTCAGGTGCAAGCAGAGGGGGAAACTGACCAGAGAGTGAAATGGTTGGGAGGGAAAAATAAAATGCCACACAACCAGGAAGATGACATCTTGCAAGTGCCTTAATAAAAAAAAAAGATGCACTTTGAATTTTTTTTTAAAAAAAAAGCTGTGTGGAATTCCCTCCGGGTTTTTTTTTTTTTTTGCGCCATGGATGTCAGCACATTAATTCGTAATGTTAGTTTATGTTCACACTTGATGAGTTATTAATTCTTTAGTTAATCTGCTTATTGTTCAAATGCTTTATTTTTATGTGGAAATGGAAGAAGTGTGTACAATAATATGAGCTAAGCCTCATATTTGAAGAAGCTTCTTATGAATGGCAACAACAAACAAGGAAATGAATCTCAAAGCAGGAAACAGCGGGAAGAAGAATGTGAGTGGGATGATGTATCTGTGGGCAGAGTTCCTCATAAAAGCACTATAAAGCTTTCAGGTTGTCCTTAATCATAAAATAGTGTTTTGGTAAATTTTCCCACAAAAAGATTGCTCTATTGCATTGAATGAACACATTACATTTAAAAAGTAGGACGAACATTTGTGATGTGGAGTAAGTGTTTATAAAAGGAAGATGAACTCATTTTTGTTCTACACATACATCTAGGAATATGTGCCTAGAATCCATGATATGAAGAATATATGAATAATATGAATGTGAATTTTCAGAGGTGGCCAAACTACCAAAACTTCTGGAGCATGTGTCAAGGTCACTTGAAACTGGTGAAATTTTAATAGGCTTTTCAATTTCTACATGAAACTGAAATTCTATGATGTAAAGAATAAAAGGATTTTCTTCAGCAGTAACTTGGTAAATAAAGTTTGGTAAATCAACACCACTGAATGCTTCTAAAATATGGAGCATATATTATTTCTTATGCATGTTCAGCATTTATATAAGCAAATATTGACATTTGCTTATTAAAGGGTATGCTTATATGCATAGATATTTTAGGTAGATGCTTTTTTTGGACTAACTTAAGAGCACTGAAAAAATTTGTTTTCAGTTTTTTACATTGAATTTTAAAAACGTGATCTCTTATGAAATTAGTCCCGTCTTAATTTCATACTTCTGAGTGACAGAAAAGGGAAGGGTTCAGACTGTCTGATCTTGTTTGTGAACTGCTCAAAATCTGCCATTTTTATTTCTTTTTTATTGTCAAATTTGGTTCAGATAGTTCAGATAGTTATATATGTTAAAGTTAACTAAAGAAGATATCAGTCTGTTTCAGCCTCCCCCCACTGCATCTTAGTCACTTGCAATCATTGGCAAGAACATGATGCAAACTGCAGTAAGTAGTGCATGCATTAATCCATAAATTAAATCTACAGATTCATCAAGTTTAATTTGAAAGTAGCTAGAGCAGAAGTAGCAGAGTACGACCCACAGAACCATAATGAGACAGAATAGGGGGGACAACCACCCATTCTTAGGAGACAAAATGTGTAATAGAATGAGCATTCATGAGTAAAACTGGAAATCTCTTCAAATTACAAGTGCAAGCTACACTAACAACATATTTTGTGTGCATGTCAGGTACTTTTCTTGTCTCAAAGTAGTCATGGATTTAGTTCATTAGAGCCACTTGAAGTATCCCAGCTCACGGAAACAGGCTGAAATAATAACCCTTAAAAATGCAGCGTCTCACAGCATAACTTCAAAAATAAAATGCTCCAACAACAATTCTTTTACAGCTACTCAAGTATAGGCTTATCTAAATGCAGCTTAGTAACACTTAGTACCACAGAGAAAACATGAAAGCACAGAGAATGTTTATTTTTATCAACATCATTACTTAGGCTCATCACAGCCAGTTGACATGTTACTAGGCCTTTAACATCACAGTGACACATAGAGGTATGGAGCATATATCTTTGACATTTTTGTACTGCTATAATATAAAATTTGCATCATTCAACATCATCATCTTACAAGGTGGCCTCCAGCCCACAATGTGGGAATAACATTTGCTATCTTTAAGGTGCCACAAGACTCATTTGTCATTGAATCTACTAAATAAGCAATGCATCATCTAACTTCTGGAGGCATCCAATGTGAATGCTACAAAGCCACCGTTCTAGGCAGAAGCCCATTTTGAATGTGTATGGAATGGTCAGTATTCTATATGTGACTTCAGGCTTTAAATCAACACATGTTGCGGGACATCGTAAGCACAATTTCCTTCTCCAAGTCATATTGTCTGAAAACGATTGATGGTCCTGAGATCTTTAAGTGCCCACAGTGGGCCTGTTCTCATTTTGATTTATTTTCAGGAAAGTTAGAAGGGGAAAGAGAAAAAGAAGTGTCCCCTGTGAAGACCAGAATCATAGAAGCATTATTTATTGATTTCCATTTCTCTTCACAAGCTGTACGTTAGGAGAAATTAGTGATTTTGCAGATCCCAATATCCCTTGGTCTCTGTGTTAAAAAATTACCATGGTAATGTTCAATAACATAATACCTTCAATAACTTTACCATAGCATTACTGTTTAACTGAATGTAATTAGAGGGTTATATCCAGCCCAGGCCTCCTTACAGGTCCTGTGGAATTGTGCAAGATGCTGCAGGGCTTGGTCTCATTCAGTACAGCATTCCACCAGGTTCAAATATGTGGGGTTGTCATTGGATGGAGCAGCCTACTGGTAGGCATTCTGCCACTTTAGTGACACCCTTCAGCTTCAGTAGTACTTCCTGAATACAGAGGAGCACAGGCCAGTTTTCAGAAAGCAAGAGATGGCTCTGGGCTGCTGATGGCTTACCATGCCAATGAATTCTTTTTTGTGGCTCACTTCACCCTTCTGCTTGTTTCCAAGGCTTCTGCCCAGCTCTTATAGCTCCCATGCCTGTCAGCAGCCACATAGACACTGGGCTTGCATCCAACTGGGCTAGAGGTACTGCTGAAACATGTCAGGATCCCTGGCAGAAAAAAGCACCACATCTATCTTTCATAGGGTTGCCAAGCTCAGGTTGGGAAAACCCTGGAGATTTTGGGAGAAGAGGTTGGGGACAGAGGGATATAGGGAGGGAAGGAATTTCAACAGGGTATAATGACATAAGTATGTTCTCTTTTGCTTTGAATGTACATTACCATTGAGTTTATTTTAGTTTACATACATGCTTTTCTCTCTTTAGCACTGACCCCACTTTCAGCTCTCTAAACTCATAAGGATTTCCTGGAAAACAGTACAAACAGAAAAACGCCACCAAGAAGCAAAGGCCGTTTCTGCATAGGCCAAAAACAGTGCCCTAGGGACAGTAAAAACACTGGCCAAAAACAGCGGTGTGAAAACAGTGTGAAAACAGTATAAACCCTTTTACACCGTTTTAAACTCTTTTATACCATTTTCACACCGTTTTCACACTGCTGTTTTTGGCCCATGTGGAATCAGCCACTGTCTCTGGGGCGCTATTTGCACAGCTGCTGCAGCACCATACTCTCCCCCCCCCAAAAAAGTGTGGGAAAATGCTCCTTTCCTAACTTGCTCAATTAGCGAGTTATTTGGAAAGCAGCGTCTTCCCACTGGTGCCATGCAAAAGGCACTGGCGTGAGGGTGCCGCTTTTAGGCGCTGCCTGTTTGTGTTGTTTGCTTACCTTTTCTTTCTTCCAAGGCTCCGGAGGGTCAGAGGGCAGTGTGGACATGTACCTTCCTCCCTCTGGAGCCTTGGAGGAAAGAAAAGGTAAGCAAACCACACAGACTGAGAAGGCTCCATTTGGAGCTGTCTCTGCAGCCCACAGTGGCTTTGGGGCCACCCTCATGGTCCTGTGCAAACAGTCCTGTGGCTCCACTGGCATGAATTATGCCAGTGGCCAGCCGCTTCTGCCACCAGTGCAGAAACACCCAAAGTTTGAGAACCAACTGCTTCCCAACCTCAGGGTAAGTAATGCATGCATACATGACCATTGAATGCAACTTACAAAGCAGTCATTTTTTTTCCAGGGGAACATTTTTGTCATCTGGAGATCAGTTGAAATTGCAGGCATGTTGGTAACTCTACTTCCATCTTATGTTACAGCAATAATTCTTAATTGTATATCAACATTTTAAAGTAAGTGCAATGTATTAATAGCAGCAGAAAAAAGCACAGTCATTAGCAGTTGTTTTCTCTATATATCACCTCCTGTAACATTGACTACATTTGTGAGCTCTCCCTTGTGAATTGTACAAATTGCCGAAAAAGTGATAGTTGCATTTAGTTCTACAATATTTCCAGTTGCAATTTCCACCTTACTAGTACAGAAACCCCCCCCCCTCCATATTGTATATTTGACTTTGCCTGTAGACAACTGACAGTTTTAGGAATATTTACAGGTGATCCTTCACACTGACATGAGAAGCCATTGTAATGGTTCGTGAATAAACCTTTGACTGGGAAGGTATGTGGGAACTGAGTGCAACCTGGAAAGTAAATCTCTGTGAGACTGACAGAGAAGCAGCAAAATTTCTCCTGCAAGTGTCGGAACTCTGTGAGTAACATCTAATGTTAGATACAGTTCCCCTGTCTGTGTTTTGATCTTACTCTTGCTTTGTACATTACAAATGTCTGGTAACATACCAGAGCCTATTTTATATGCCTAATAAAGGTTGTTGTTGTTGGACAGAGAAGATCAAGGCAAAGAAAAGCACAAATAAAGATGCTGACCTTGATTTGATTTTATGTTCAAAGTTTGTGTTATTTATCCAATGTTTTGAATCCATCCTTTTAGGATTTCAGTCTGTTTACTGTCCATTTTCGCTGTTTAAAATATTATCATGAATATCTTATTTACATCCTATTATAATGCCTCACATTTTTAACCATACTTTTTCATTCTAATGCAAATAATTCCTGTGGCTACTATCCGGGATTACAAATACATTGAATCAAAATTCAGTGAAAGGTTGGTCAGCTCATATTTTTACTTTCTTCATTTGAACTCCATCCTCTGTGCCCCCCCCTTTTCAGGGAAGTGAAGTCACACTGAAAGGGCAATCTTCTGCTCATGATCAAGTGGAAGTATTTTCCCTTTGCATATGGAGAAGGGGAATAGATTTCACCCATGGCATTGTAGATATTGGAACAAGACTTTTTTTCCACATGAGGTGAGAATGTGAAGTGATAAAAAAATCTTGAATTACATAGAAAATGAAATATATAAATAACATATATGAAAGTACAGTTCCCATTAACCTGTTTGTTGGGATATAATATAGACCAAGTGGTATTATCACTTTTCCTAGCTAGAGTCAGAATTATATTAGCAAAGAACAGGAAACAGAATACAATTCCAAAAATAGATATTTGGGCATATAAAAACTGTGGTATATCACGTTTATGGAAAGGATTTCTGTAATGAAATAAGAGGACTCAAGGGCAAATCTTGTTTATTCACCACTGGGCTTCTTTTGTCAATTAACAGAGCTAAATCTTTCGATCAGAGATGAAGAAAGAAGTGTTGAACAAGATTCAAGTCAGAGGCTGATTCCGCACGGGCCAAAAACAGCGGTGTGAAAACGGCGTGAAAACAGTATAAAACCTTTTACACCATTTTAAACCCTTTTACACCATTTTCACACTGTTTTCACACTGCGTTTTTTGGCCCATGCGGAATCAGCCAGAGTATTTTTTTTTCTTTTTAGACTTCCATTTGGATCCGTCAATTGTCTGTTTAACGTTCCTTCTACTGTATCGGTATATCATCGTATTTTTGAATTTTTGTAATAAAAAAGAAAAATCTTCTTTTTGTCTCCTTCCCCCCTTTTCTTTCTTTCTTTTTGGTTCTAGTATGTGAAAAAAATTCATGCCTTTTATTCAAACACAGATAATCGATCATCATCATGATGCAGCTTATCCAAAGGGGGTGGCGGCGAGATTTCATTTCTGAAATATATCTAACATGAGGCAAACATAGATGTCTGTCTGCCAAATGATAAAGGGTTATGGTGTGTACCTAACTCCTCAGTAAGTAGGTTGCCAGTATCAACATGCTGAGTATAAAGAAGCATTTTACAATTTCTCCATATATATGGTCAAATATAGAAATTCCTTTCACTCCTCCCTTTATCTGTTACATCAGGTTTTGCACTGTGTTTTATTTGACACCTCCAAAGCTGTGCAGCTGATATCAAATTAAAATTAAACCATCTGGGCCAAGTTGTTCAAGGACTTGTTCAATCTTTCATTTAAATCCTTGGCAGCTAAGGAGACTCAGGAGCTTCTAAACTTAATAAGTATGTGCAACACACAGTGTGCCGTGTCTTGTTGCTTAATTGACTATCCATGGTTATTGGCTTTATCACTGGAACATAATGTTGATTTATCTGATACACTGTACATCATTGTGAGACATGCATGAGGCTATAAATGTCTCTCCTACCTTTGATGTATTCTGAGGATATAGCCAATGTATTTCAGCAAGCAGGGAATGGACAAATGTTAGTACTGTACTCCTTGAACATTTTTTTTTACTTATTTAGACTGAAATGTTTCAAATTTGAAAAGATGGTGGTCATAAATGTGTGATAAGAGTTCTGGAACAGAATCATGTCTTGTAAAAATTAGAGATCATTTCTTAGCAGAGAAGAGTTGGAACTATGGGCTCTCATATATAGTATGAATATGATTATTTAGTTTGTTGCTAATTTATTAAGGCTGACAGGATTGTTAATTGTTCTGTATGGTTCATAAACTTTAAGATCTATCTCTGATAGCTGTGTGATATATATACATAAGACAGCATGTGAGAATTACCTGTAAAGAAAAAAAACAGAAAGTGTGTGTGGGAGGATTTCCTCTAATTTTTCAAACATGATTGGAAGAATAAACTCTTCTAAAAGGCAATTTTTAAAATCATAATAATATGGAATTTTTTTTCCAGAACAGGGCAAATAAAAGATGGTACTTTCCCATGCATACATCAAAATTTTGGTAAACACATAAAAGAAACGAAAGACATTTTAAACAATTTTCACAAAGACATTTTTTAACATTTTTCTGTCTGTAATGGAATCTTCAACTGAAAAGTTAGGTCTGCTTGTGTATTTGAATGAATTGTTGTATAGCGATGTGGACATTTTTTATCTCCTGTGAGATGTGTGCTTAAGAAGAATCTGTGAGCCTTATATCCATTCTAAACACATTTTTCAGTGCACTGTGCATAATTCTGTTATTCTGTCCTCTTACCTCCACTTTTAGGCTTATGGAGTAAAAAATAAATGCTCAAAGTGCTTTTGATGACTGTGACTTCCCTCAGATGAAGCTCTTTGCTACTGACATCCTGTCCCATGATGGTGTGGCATAGGATCCGACTGAACATGTTCCCCATCAAATGGAATTCCAGAAGGTTTCACTGCATGTTACTCGGAATCAGCAGCAGGGAACTGATTGGAGATATCAGATACAATATAGGGGGATAAGATTGGGTTAGAGAAGCAAATTAACATGGAAAATGTGTAAAGGGAGAATGACCACTCATCCAGCAGCCCTCGTACAACCTGATTACTCTTGTTCCTTTCGGCATCAATGAAACCTATAGGATATTCTTATCCTAAATTTCCTGCACTAACAGCTAGATCTTTAACTTGTCGCAGAAAATTAGTAAAAGGTTATCCATTTCTTTGTTATATTTGTTCCTTTGACCTAGGCAAACACAACTACCTGAGATGGTACAGATACAGGTAGCCTTTAATGGCATAATGCAAAAATTTAAAATAAAATACAAAAATTAAAAGACAAAGTACAAAGCAAAATTAAGATCATTTGTTTATAACCGTGCATAAAAACCTGGCTGTTTGCTCCAGACCATCCCTGGATTAGTTGTTAAATAGATAAACAGTCTTCCGCTGGTCTGTCCAGCACTCTAAGCCCCCAAGATGGTAATAAGAACCATTCCCCCCCACCCCCAAGAAAATATGAAGTTTAATTATGTCCATAGAAAAGCAATTGATGAGCTAAGTATATTTATATGTATATAAATATATACGAATGAATATATTTAAAATGTAAAATAAATACATTCCCCCTTTCCATTGTTTTAGGAATTTTAAGCGATGCCAGCCTTTCTGGTGTGAGCCAGAATGGGAATTCACAACACTGTGCTAGATGACACCAAAGTTTATTATTTGGTAGATGTCCAGTGGGCAAAATCAGATATTGAAATACATGTGGCATGGAAAAATCAGTAATCAAATCTCCAAACATTATTTTAATATTAAAAAGTAGCTGCCAGACCCTCAGGCCCCTTCCGCACACGCAAAATAATGCGTTTTCAAACCACTTTCACAACTGTTTGCAAGTGGATTTTGCCATTCCGCACAGCTTCAAAGAGCACTGAAAGCAGCTTGAAAGTGCATTATTCTGCATGTGCGGAATGAGCCCCAGTTTGGTCCAGGATCATGGTGTGGGGCAAAGGTGTGCCATATTTTCCCACTCAGAACCCTACCCTCTGAACTGCAGTTAGTCCTAGTAATGAAAAAAAAACCCTTAGGAAATAAAAATTAACCCTCACGTCTTGCACAGTGGCAAAATGCCAATCCAAATCGAAATCTGTTCCAGAGACTGCTTTTTGAGGCACACACACATATGGGGAGGTTTGATTATAGATATCCAGTGTTATTTATAGTTTAGTCCTGAATTGTTCCCATCTCTTTGCCCTGGAGTATTTTCATTCTGTCCCACAGGTTATGATAAGAAGTAGGGTGGCAGAGAAATTAGATGTTCCTGTATTTGTGTGTATGAGTGGAGGGGAAAAAGAGACACACAGGAGAACATAGTTTTAACCATACGTATAAGTCTTGAAAATTTTGCTTTCTTATATACAGAAGGATATCCAGTCTTTCTTTAGATAACCATGTTAAAAATCAGAGTTATTGCCTAAAAGGAATCCAAAGTAAAAGGAAATGGTGAAAGAAGTCCTACATTTCCCATTCTCCCATACTATGGTCAATATATAGAATTTACTCCCCTCTCTTTATTGGTTTCAGTTAATTAGCTATTGTCTCAGGAATGTTAAGCAAATCAGTGGATCTACTCCTCTAATGGACAGAACTTCCATTGATCTCCATTATAAGGACTATTGAGCACCATATATGTTCAACACAAAGAATAATACATAAGAGCTCTGGAACATCTTTTATGGCCCTTGAATAAAAGTTGGAAACATTCCAGAACTACATAACTGGCTTTATCAAAATGATTTGTGGAGAAGACATGAACAGTATTAGAACTTAAACAGCTGTTCAAGTGGTTAATACGTATGATGATAGGAGTTCTAAAGCTATGGTTTTTAAAAGACCAGGGTTCCCTGGTGCACTTTTAGGTGGTTCCTGTGCACAATAGAGAAAAATGCTGATGCAAAAGGACAGCAGAGTCTCCAACGTTTTCAGCATATGCTGAAAAAGCAACTCTTTGGCACTTCAAGTGACTGCTGCAGAGCTTCAAAGCAAACCCCCAGTTGTGTGCACAGTTCTCCCTTCTCTATGCACGTATAGCTTTGTTGGATGGCAGCCACAGAGAATAACTGTACCTGAATATCCAGAGGCTTTTAAGCATATGCCATTTAGAAGACAAGGAATGACACAACACAAGCTTTTACACAAGTTATTTCTGTAAATGTTCCACAAGGGTAATAGGATCAATAGTGACAGAAGAAAAATCGTAATGCAGAGGTAACCATGAGTCTGTTAAGACAATAAACAGATAACTGTGTGTTATGTCAAGAAACATATATTCCACAAAGTATACGGTATTATTATAAATTTTAGGTTGTTCTAAAAAAAGGAGGAAAAGAATAAGGATTGCATTAACAGAAGTGAGAGAAAGGTTACTACAAGGCAAAATTACAATTAAGTTTTTTGGGGGGCAGGCATTCATAGTACAATCCTAAACAGTTATACCCTTCTATGTCCATTGAAGTGGATGAGTTTAGAAGCATGTAACTTGCTCAGGATTGCATAATTATATTGGGAACATATTATGGAGGTAAACGATCAGCTCCTCATACCTACGGTTGCTCCTGATCTAATTTGTCTACCGCTGCCAAGTCCTTGTGAGATCCATTCATGGATCAACTCTGTCCCACCTACAGCTTTCAGAGCAGAAATTTACAAATTGTTTGAGGAAAAGTATAAACTATGAAAAGCATTAGCCATTATTGCAGTGAATGTTGTAAAGTCATATTTCTATTTTTATAAATGACTGGGGGTAAAGTATGCATAATACTATTGCTCTGGGGACAGAAATACAGAAGGTTTTTATTGCTTATTATTGCCCTTGTTCCATTTCACTTGTTCAGATTAAGGTTAATGTTATTCTTGAAAACTTTAATTCTGTCATTCCTGATAGGATTGTTCCTGTGTTTTCTCCTCCACAAGGCTCCATCTGACCTGCATTCACAATTTTGTAAAAAGCAACTTTCGTTGGCTTTCAGGCACCACCTGCTGGCCAGTTACAATTCTAATGCTACAGCCTAATTGTCAGTTCTGTGAAATGAATTCCAGATGTTTTCTTCAAGTTTAAAAGCGGTAAATTGCTTACCTTCTTTGCACAGATTCGATGGAGATTAATGGGTGAAGAAATAATACAACTAAGCTTTAACAAAATGGAAGCAAACCATCTGCAAGATTCATAGAATTTCGCAGATACATCCAGAGTCATAGTCTGCTTTATATATAGGATGAAAGCCATATAGCAGCTATTTTTAAAATTCTTTTTGACCTGCTCAGAGAATGTCATGTTCGAAGCTATCTTTGCATCAGGTGATACTAGCTATTTGGTGATCCCACCTTACGATAGGGTACTCTTTCAGTCTACAGCATTTTGTTCCTTTGTGTATGTGAAACCAATAAAGAAATGTACTTTAGCTGACCGTGGGAAGAGAACATATAGACTACTTCTTATCTTGGAGAGTGTGAGGCAGAGTCATTTTCACTCCATGTGCCCAGCACTGACTGTTTCAGAGAAGGAACACAAGCAGACAAAAAAGAAAAAAAGAAATCCATGCTAGCTTCTGAGGCTTTTACGATCTTGGCAGGGCTCTCTCATCTGCTTGTCTGAGGCATCTTTGAACTCAATGGCGCAGCACAAAATGGATTTAGCCAGGGACCATTACTCATAACATCTCATAACCAATGCATACTATTGCCATTACCCTCTCTGACTGTAATGTGTTTGGGTGGCATAGCAGAATCATATTAAAGCAAACATTAATATGTTATTTAGTAAGCAAAGTTAAAGTATTTTTCTCTCAATCCAGTAGAATTCTAGCCCAAATTCTATCCTTTTCCATGCTTATTATTACATATGCAAATTCGCTTTTCCACTGGCAGTTACATAATAGGAAACTGGATGAGTAAAAACAGGTATTTGATTATTTGAAGCCGTAAAAATTTGCTCTGATTTTTAGCCAGGTTAAAATTTCTGATGTATATCTGACTTCCAGATTATCAGAATTTTTTAAAAAATCATAAATCACATAGTTAGACAACTCATTGGAATTCAATGGAACATAGGCTTGGATCCACAACAGAACTCCATGCAAGGGAGAGCTGGCGTGGTAATGTGGTTAACAGCTGGTGGACTCTAATCTGGAGAACTGGGTTTGATTCCCCACTCCTCCACATGAGTGGCAGACTCTTACCTGCTGAACCAGATTTGTTTCCCTACTCTTTGTTCCTGCTAGGTGACCTTGGACTAGTCACAGTTCTCTCTCTCTCAGCCCCACCTACCTCACAAGGTGTCTGGAAGGGAAAGGAGTTTGTAAGCTCCTCTGAGTCTCCTTACATGACAGAAAGAGAGGAGCATGTAAATCCAAACTCTCCTTCTTCATGGATGGAAGGATTTCTGCCCATGAACCATGACTATATATTATCATTTTCCATAGAGAGATGGATGTACTTATCCCCATCACTGCTGAAAGGTACAGTGCCAGTATGATTTTAGGCTTTATGCCATTGTAAGCCACCCTAAGCCCTTTGAAGGTAGGGCAGAGTATAAATGTAAATATATATTTTTTAAAATCCACATCAGTTCTGTTTGAAAGGTCATTTTGAACGCATAGCTAGCTGTAGATCAAAATGCAAACAACTGATTTGTCAGGTGCCAGTTCTACATCAATAGCTATAATATTGTCAAAGGCTTTCACAGCCAGAATCACTGGGGTGTTGTGTGAGGAACCTCTGAAGATGCCAACCACAGATGCAGGTGAACTGTCAGGAGAAAATGCTACTAGAACAGGGCCATACAGCCCAGAAACCACAAAATATCCCAATAGCTATAATGTTGACAAACTGGCTCTAAACTAAATATAATCAAGATAATAGAACACTAAACCTCAATACATTATCATATATTTCAGCAAATTCACATGGGGCTAATTCTTAAAAGTGTTGCTCAGACGCCAATCAGTTCAGTTTGTGTTCTGTCCACTAGTCTCAAACAGGGAGCTGAATTTTTGATGTTTGGCTATTCAGCAGGTTCTTTTCTAGCCATGCAGTGCAATGCAGTTGGTTTTTTGCATATGCACATTTTCAAACTGAAAAGCTGAGTGCTACTGCCCTTCTCCTTCCCGTTTAACTTCTGTACTCACCAAGAAACTATTTCAATGGACAATTAGATCAGTCATAAATAAATGGTGTACTTTAATAAAATCCTACCTGTTTTTTGTGTAAGTAGTTCACAGTGACCATATTGGCTGCCCATTGGTTTGATCCGGTGGTGTCTTTGAGTATACACAGTTTTGCAAAAACTCAACACAAACCTGTTCAGAAGGCATTCACAGCAGTTTGGCACGGGGGAGGAATGAATAATGAGCAATAACCCCCTTTAAGCTCATCTGTCAATGCCGTAGTAAAATTCACAACATTCCTAGTGCCTAATGAGAGAGCCAGAAATAATAGTGAAAGACTAACAGCACAATCTTGAGGGCAAGGTAGGGTGGACTCAACTTAGGAGGTGGCACAGTCCTGCCCAATATCTTTGCCCTTCTGCTGACTTGAGAAGCAAATGTGCTGCTGAAGGAGGGATATGCAGAGTTGGGGCTCTCTTAGTCCCACTGCTGCAAAAGTCAAAAGTCCTGGCTGGAGCAGAGCTTTACTGGCATCCAGAATCAGAGGCAAAGCTGGGCCAAACTGCACCCAGTGCGCAGTCTATATTTTCTCCCCCCATGGCCCCCCATAACATGGTCCCCCCCCGCAGCACCCTCCTTTCCCCTTCCCCCCTTCCCACACTTTCCTTAGCTCCTTTCCTTTTCCTAGAACTTTTCTGGGAGTGGGGAATTCCTTTTCACAGTTCAGGCTTAAAAACGGCCTGATGGGAACTATACTTCCCAGGAGACTTTGTGAGCCTTGATGTCTCCTGGGAACTGTAGTTCCTCAGGCAGTGGCGTAGCTAGGGGAAATGGAGCCTTGGACAAAATCTGAGTTCCCCCCCCTCCCCGCATATGGGCAGCATCCCTCCTCCACCATGACCAAACAACATTTTTTTGCACCAGGTCATCTCAAAGTCACCATCACATTATAGAACATGCCCCAACACACAAATCTGAACACACCCAGGGCTCCCTAGTTTAAACAACATTGAAAGTGATGCTATTTTTGAAGGGGGGGGAATCCACCCTGAAACAGCATCACTTTTAAAGATGTTTAAACTAGAGACCCCAGATTCTCCTTTTAAATCCACCTTAAAGAGAGACTCTGGGCTCTCTAGTTTAAACAACATTGAAAGTGATGCTGTTTCAGAATAGATTTCCCCCCACCCCACCCCACCCCCCAAACAGCATCATTGTCAATGTTGGTTGTTGTGGGTTTTCTGGGCTGCGTGGCTGTGGTCTGGTAGATCTTGTTTTCTAATGTTTCACCTGCATCTGTGGCTGGTATCTTCAGAGGTGTATCACAGAGAGAAGGCTGTTATTCACTGTGTCCAGACTTCTCTTATAATAGACTTCTCTCTGTGATACACCTTCTGTGTGCCAGCCACAGAAGCAGGTGAAACGTTAGGAACAAGATCTATCAGACCACTGCCGCATAGCCTGTAAAACCCACAACAACCAGTTGAATCTGGTTGTGAAAGCCTTCAACTATACTTTCAATGTTTTTTTTAATCTAGGGAGCTCAGATTCTCCCTTTAAATCCACTCCAAAGGGGGTAGATTTAAAGAGAGAACCTGGGGAAAATTTGAGCGTTCCTGTCAGGAGAGCAATGTTTAAGCTAACAGTACCAAAATTTTAGGCTATCTTCAGGAGACTCTCCTGATGAAACCACCCAGGTTTAGTGAAGTTTGGTTTAGGGGGTCCAAAGTTATGGACCCTCAAAAGAACCCATCTACCATTAGCTCCCATTGGAAACAATGGGGATGGAGCACCCCTTTTGGGGGTCCATAACTTTGGACCCCCCAAACCAATATTCACCAAACCTGGGTGGTATCAGCAGGAGACTATCCTTATGATACCACCTAGGTTTAGTGAAGTTTGATTCAGAGGGTCCAAAGTTATGGACCCTCAAAATGATAGCCCCATCTACTATTAGCTCCCATTGGAAACAATGGAGGATGGGGTCACCCCCTTTGGGGGTTCATAACTTTGGACCCCCAGAACCAAACCTCATCAAACTGGTATCATCAGGAGAGTAACCTGATGATAGCCTGAAATTTTGGTGTCGCTAGCCTAAAAACTGACCCCCTGCAGGCCAAAATTGGGAAAACAGTAAAAAATACAGAAAGCCACAAACAAACCTGCAATTTTTGTGCCCACCACAAGGTGGCGCCCGGGGCACTTGTCCCCGGATGTCCCCATGTTAGCTACGCCTGTGTCCTCAGGTCATTTTTAGCCTGTACTGTGAAAAGGAACTTCCCACTCCCAGAAAAGTTCTAGGAAAAGGAAAGGAACTAAGGTAAGTGTGGGAAGGGAATTGGGGGGGTGCCGCAAGGGGGCACCACGGGGGGAAGAGGAAAGGGCCTGGGGGTGATTTTCCACCCCCAGGCATGCGCCCAATGCACAGCACACACCGGGTCCCCTTGTAGCTCCACCACTGTCCAGAATGAACAACGGTGTGTGGGAGGATGGGGCATTCCCAAGAACAGCCCTGGCCCTGGAGTAAGTCTATTAGCCCCAATGGAGGGCTTTCTAGCAGCAGCGATGGGCTTTGCTGTTTTCTCCCCATTCTTCTGGAAATCACAGTGGAGACAGAGGCTCATTCCGCACATGCAGAATAATGCACTTTCAAACTGCTTTCAGTGCTCTTTGAAGCCTTGCAGAAAAGCAAAATTCACTTGCAAACAGTTGTGAAAGTGGTTTGAAAACACATTATTTTGCATGTGCGGAAGGGTCCAGAGGGGCAGCACAACAACAGTGCCATTCCCAGTCACCTCCATTGCCTGAATTACACTGTAAGTATTCCACTACTATTATTATGGTTATTATAATTATTATTCGTTTATTTATATACTATTTTCAGTGTTCGCTGTACTACAACAGCCTTGCTACCACAGGCCTTTTGCATGGGTCAGTCTTAGGTTAGCTGAGATCTGAGGATAAATATAAGGACTGCCACGCAGAACACTAACTAAAATGTGAGGTTCCTTTTTTCCCCCATCTCAGTGTATAGTCATTGTGTGATCTTCTACAGCTCTGCTTCACGACACTGGCTGCTGCTGATAGTAAGGCGACAAGGAAATACACAACATAACTACCTGTGTTGGGGAAAAGTGGAATAATTATATGGACTTGCTATTTTCAACCTCAGCCTCATATAGTTTACCATGTCTAGTTCTACTATGATTCCATTTTCACAAAAAGGGAGCAATTAGAACAAGCACCATGTCAAGATTTCTATGTACAGCTAAGTGGAGAAGGAACAATGGAAATTCCCCCTCCCACTCAGTTAAAATATGGTTATGTTAGTAGGATTATTGTATCTAAGGCATATGATAGGCTAAATTAATTTAAGGTTAGTATCATCCATCAGAAGCAAGAAAGAAGAAGCTAAATCAGAGATAAGAATAATTTTTCATATATGATTTCTATCAAAGTAGAAGTTCGTAGTTATATATGATTCTGAGTAGCACTGAAGATGATTTGGGTTCAGATTCAAGGTTCTATATGGAAGAATATTCAATCATGAACCAGACCCTTGTAGAAGCAACACATTTTTGATTTTGTAAAAATTGGAAACGTTAGATATTGCTGCTTTCAGCAAATTCCAGGTGTACTGCTGGATTGGTGAGTGAAGGCATCCCTTGAGAATGCAATGACAGGCAAAAAGTAATAAGTGCAAGGGAGAGGGAACAATATGGAAAATAATATACTGCCCTGATATAAATCAATAAGATCTGTATGTCCTTGAATGCCATTTTCTGAGTTAAGCCATCTTGTTTTAAAAACCTGGATACATAAAATAGAAACCATTCAGAAAAAGGGAACCAAAATTATTTAGGTATGTGGCAGACGGAAAGATTAAAATTATAGTAAAGACCAGAGATTAAAAAGATAATTTAGTTGAGTAAGTATAATGGATGGATTCTAATGATTTAATTCATCCTTCTTTAGGCTATACGTAATATAGATTGCTTTGACATTTAAAAATGAAACGTTTGGAAGCAAATTATCAATTTATTTTATTTTATTATTTTGAATATTATTATAAGGGCTAATGAACCTCTATTGTTGCCTATGATGGATGCATTCCAGAAATGAGTATCTTTAAAAAGAAGCCAGGGATGTTTATTTTATGCTACATACCTTTCAGAAATACTAAACACACTAAAATTACATAAGAACAATATTACCTAATTCTTATGCTTCAGATTATAATCATATTACTTTACTCAATTGGAATAATAACATTTTTCCTCCAGTGACAATTTTGGAGTTTTTTTAGTTTGCTTGAAATGGTCTTGTAAAAAATGGATGAGCATTTTTGTAGCCTGATTTTTCAATTATGTTAAACAATAATCTGTACTTGGGCATTTTCTTCAAATGCTAGTAGTCATTTTGTGCAAATACTGCCTCTAGATTCAGGATCTATCCTTCTGGGCTCACAATGTTACTATAAAAATGGTCTGCTAGTGGGAAAAAAAGTGTATGAATGCCATGATCCCATTTGACAGAAAGTGTTTAGGGTCCAAAGGATGGGATATATGAAATTTTATTTTCATGCTAAATATCTGATGTTGGGACAGAGATTTGGATCAGAACAACAGTATAGGGTAAGGAGACCTCTTGTCGCTGCTATTTGACTTAGTGGAATAATGGTACAGGTCTTAATACAACATAGTGTACCACTGTTAAGTGTACCACTGAGGGACTTAATTCACCTTCACTTGTACTCAGTCCAGACTGGGATCCTGCATGCCAGCTATTTTAAATGGATTAAAAAGCTTGTGAGGTGATACACAGAATTCCAGAATATTGATGAGGAACTTTTCAAAGCTCCAATTCTCTCTTCTTATGGCTCATCATCTTTAATTCATACCGAACAGCCTGATTAGCAAACCTTACAAACGTGGGAAGCTTCAGGTGGCTATGAGAATCATCCTCTGAAAAAAAGATGTCTGAACACTCTAACATGGACAGTACATCCCTGAATTCTGCAGGGCATATGAAATCTATTATTTTTTGCTAAAATCATAATATAAGTACACTTACAATTGTGATGACCTTGTTCAAAGTTAAATTGCAGTCATAGAGACCTTAATTAAGTTTTTAATATAATGCAACTGTGTGTCACTTCACCAGGCTTCAACACCAAAACTTATCAAACATAAGATAACACACAGTTGAAAAGCCTGCATACAACACGCAGTGTTGAAACTAAATGACAATTTATGAAAATCCTGTAAAGGTTTAGGAGGAAAGCCAAAAACCTTAACAATGAGCATTCACAATTATTTAGCTTAAGAGCAGATCCCTTAAATACACTATTACAATTGGGATAGTCCCTTGCACTTTTAAATCACAGGGCAAATCACAGAGCAATTATTTTCAAACTTTAACACTATACTTTAGCATATTTTACAAGCAAAAATGCATACACAATCACTCCAACTAGACGTGCACATAAGTTTTGCAGAAGGCTTCTTCAGGAAGGATAAATGAATGTGGGCTTGGCTTATTTCCCAGGAAAAATTCTTCTGATAGCCAACCCTATTTTGCTGAAGTCAAACATCATAGTAATTAGCTGTTAAGCTACAGACATTCAACATGTCATTGGTATAAATATTTCTATGCCAGTATACTTACCCTCAACACTTATCATATAATGTATTATAATCTCAGTGTAGTGGTGGAACTCACCATTTACAATGTGCTACAATGGTGTGCAGAATGAACCATCCTGGAACTTGGTTAGTGGTATAGCACCCATGGGGCTGGGGGGCGCGATGCCTCAGGTGGAGCAGTGGTGGAGGCGTGGCTGGGCCATCGAAGGGGCATGGCAGGGCATTCTGGAGTGTTCCAGGGAGGGGGTGGGCAGGGGTGGGCAACACCATGGCAGGGGTGCAGGGTGCGCTTGCCCTGGGTGCAGTTTCTCCCTGCTCTGTCTCTGAACTTGGTTATTTAAAGGCATCTGTTCCAATTAATATACTAAGAGGTGCAATTGTTTTACTAAGCACTTGTATACAGAAATATTTTCCCAGATTACAAAAAGCAATCCAACTCCATTTGCAAATTAAGTCCATTAGGTTCCAAGGAGTTGAACCAGCAAATGAATCTCACTTCTTGTTGTAGAAGAATTCTTCTTGAGTCCACATAATCATATTTACTAGAATTCAGAGTCCATAACACTAAAGACCAAAAGTCACTCCCAGAATGACTGGCTTGACAAAAATGTTGAACAAGAGGGGTGTCCATGATATGGATCAGTGTTTACAAATTCTTTGCTTTATTGTTCTCAGATTAGATTCCATATATAGCTTGTCACCCATGCACTGAATTAAATCAATAATCTGTCTCTAATTACAGTTGCTGAAATTGTTAAATTCATAAGAATGGCCCATGGGAGGATGTACAAATGTTTTTGTGGTCACACATAAATCACATACAGAACATCTGTCCCCTTAATGTGGATGGAGTAGTAGTTTAAAATTATTTTTGTAGGGAGCAATATGTCTTTAAGGGACTTAATGTGCTTAATGGCCCATCCAAAGGGGTGAATCCACTGTAGGGAGCAATGTGGGGCCACATCAGCAGATTTGCCCTCCGTGGGGCACTTGCCCTGATGGACAGGCAAATCCACCTGCATGCATCAACTGCAGCCCTCCTTGAATGGTGATGCAGAACACCATTCCAGTGTCCCTATATCAGGTCATGGTGGTCCATAAGACCAGTCACATAATTTTGCAAGCCATAAGCAGGTGTGTAGTTGCAATGGGGCCATCAGGGGCTGCTTGTTGTGCAGTAACCCAGCAAACTCCAGTGAATTGTGAATAACTGCTCCAATCAATCATTGAAAAAAATGGCATGTGGCAATTTTAATCCACAGGCATTTAGCATCCCTAAAACTGAGATTATGATGACACAAGTTTCTTGTGCTCATGTAAGAAGAGTTTTTACAATGAATTTTTGAGATAAGGGGTTTCATATTTTAATGGATACCTGAGATTCTCCAGTGATACATAATTTCCACTTGTGTGCTTATCACCAGAGACTAACAAACTACCCACCAAATGCTGAGTGTAAGCATGAAATAATAGTTATACTTCTATATGTCCATACCTTTTATTGAATCTTTGGGTTCTTGTGTGCTAAGCATGTTGCTGTTGGCTACTTTACATCCTTATCGTTGGCAGCTGGATGTGTGTATAATTTGATATGAAAGTGAAGCATATGATAGCATCATAGACTGCAGCAGGTTGTGGGACATTGCCCCCAAGAAATTTAGTTGATTAAATGTCTGGGATTGTTGTTGGTAAATTTCGGAATTTCATTGGATTTTTGCAGGATGTTGAAGAATTTTAGTTTAGTGTAGTTTAGTAGTTGACCTGCTTGGATGAAATGAGAATTAGGCTGCTATCGTATAAATTGGTTCAAAATGTATACACTAAACTGGTTTCTGAGAGAGCAGATAGTTGTAGTTAGGTCCTGGTTTACAGTGCTGTGGGAAATTGCCATCTATATATATAGCAACAATATAATATATATTATAGTAACAATACATTTGTATAGAAAAATACACTGGTTTCACCTTAAGGCAGGGGTAGGGAACCTTTAACACTCAAAGAGCCATTTGGACCCATTTTCCACAGGTAAAGAAAACACTTGGAGCTGCAAATAATTTTTGACGTTTAAAATAAAGATAACACTGTATATATTGGGTTTTTTACCTTTTACTCCACTCATTCTGAGAAGCGCATGGATGCGCCCACCCTGCTGCCTGCAGGGCGGGCAAGGATGGGGCCAGCGGCTTAGCCTTGCTGGCCGCCGGGAAAGCACCCGCCCCGCTCGAACGGGGTGGGCGAGAGGGGAAGTCCGCGGCACTGCCCAGCCAGCCATGGGCAATTGGCGTGCTCGCCCTGCTGCCTGCAGGTCAGGCAAGGATGAAGCCAGCAGCTCGGCTCGTGGAGCCGCAGTGCAAGGGCAGAAGAGCCGCATGCGGCTCTCGAGCCGCAGGTTCCCTACCCCTGCCTTAAGGGGAAAGCAGTTGTAAAGGAGAAAGGTAACTTGGGAAGCTCTCTGAAAGGTGGAAGTTTGCAGGCTCTGAAAGCACAAAACCCACCATTTTCTCCCATTCAAATATCCATATTGTGACATTATGAAAGATTTTAAGCGCCAGGCTATCAGAATACAATTTGGAGTTTGTTTGGTCTGAAATAAGAAGTGACTCCTATTCTGCTGACATACTCCACTGGCAGTCGATTTTTCTTTAATCAGCAGGACAGGACAGTTTAGGCATACGGAGTATAGGAAGTCTGAATGAATGAAGAGTGAATGTAGAATGAATGAAGAGTAACTACAATAATGAAATAGATCTCATCAGCATTAACCAGCATTCAGAAGACTGCAAAGAGAAAGCAATCTGGGGGAGACTGATACAAAAGATGGTGTATGATTCAGAGAGCAAAAATCTATTCCAAAAAGTTATTTTGAAGGATTCAGCAATTGTGCTTATGTGCTAAGACTGAAGCAATGTAAGAGTCAGCATACTGACAAAATAAAAAAAGTAGCACTCTACTGGTGCTGCTAAACAAATAATAAATAACTCCATAAAACATATACAGATGGCTAAATATGAGTCAGCAACAAGGGGGAGACCTACTGTCTATTCAAGAAAGCAATGATTATCTAATACCAATGCAAGCTGTAAATGCTGTCTTCAGATAAAGAATACCATTGCCAAAATAGCATGCCAGATTCTCAATTGGAAACTCATCACATTTAAAAAGACAAACAAACATGAAATGTTTGACAGATGTGAGACAAATATTGCTGGATATATTAGACTGACAGTTCATATGTTTCTGAGACAGACACATCTATGCTAGTCTCACGCTTTATAATATTTGTTTCATGGAGCATCTTGAGGATCCTTGGCTCCACTCCATGTGAGTTTCAGGATTTTTTTTCCAGTGGGACACAGACCTCAGTGAAGAAGGAGTATTGCTCAGAGGTACATAATTTGCTTTGTTCTCAGATGGTCACTACTCCTCATATCTGGTTTCAAGTTGGGAGAGATGAGACCCTGGAGAACAATTACCTGTAATCAGACTGTGGGTTGGATCCTGCAGAATATTTCTATGGATGAAAGAGATTTCCATCAGTTGAGTGGGCCTTCCACACCTTTTTGCTCCAGCTGCAGCCCAAATGCCTCCTTAGTGTTGCTCCTGGCAGAAATAGACCTCTGGGAACAAGAGGAAGGAGTCAGAGATCTGCACTAGGACAGAAGACTCAGAGAAAATCTGCATACTCTTTCATTCAGGGAAATTTGCAGGATTCACCCCTCACAGTAGATTAATAACAAATAAATGCAAGGAGTATGGACTCTATAGTATATAAAGCAGTATTTAATTATGATTAATCAATAAATATGAATGCTGATGTACTAGATAGGCGAATCAGTTTCCTATTTTACTCTGCAAGCCACTGCCCTGGAGGTCAAAGGTGAGATGGGACAATCTTGTTTGTTCACTGACAATAAGCAAGATGAAGCAGTGTGCTGGGGATATTTTTGGTGCTCTGACCAGTGTGCCCCCTTTGTTCTCTCTGTTTGTGACACTGTATCTCACACTGTCCCTACCCCCATACTGCTACAGGGGAAAAGAAACTTAAAGATGACCCAGGAAAATAGATACTGACATCTGAGTGCAACAGATAGTATCACCATATTGGTGGATTCCACACAGCATGAATATAACATCTTTAAAACATTGTGAAATTATCTGTTTTGGGATTTTGTTTTCCCACAGTATGGGAGAACACAAGCATTGTCAGCCAAAACAGATCTTTCCCCCTGCCTGCTGCACAGGGTTCTTGTCAGTTTCACAGTGGTACCAGCCATGTTGTGTTCTGCAGGAAATTCTCTCTGGAGAATCCTGATGGAGGTTTCCTTTGCATGCAGCTCATCCGTTTGCTATTTTGGCGGCAAAAGTAGGTGCATAAAGTTTGTTTAGCCTAGCCATCTGTGCATGTGTGGTTTTTCCTTTTTGTTGTTGTTGTTTCAAGGGAGTTGTCTGCGAAGCTATGGCAACACAAATATGTGCATAATGCAGCTTCCCTAGTAGTGTTGCTGTTGCTTCACACTCTTCTCAAAACAGCAACAACAAAAAAGGAATAGCAACACATCCATGGGATTGCTAGATTAAACTAACTTTATTCATCTGCTTTTGCCAGCAAAACAGCAAACTGATTTGCTGCACAAAGAGGAAATCTCTGTTGAGATTCTCCACAGAAAATCTCTTGCAGCACACAGAATGGCGAGCGTGAGTGGAGGAAACAAAAGTAAAAGGTTGGGCAGGAAAAATAAAGTATTTCCTGTTGACATAAATTAGCACGTTACACCTGCTTTGGGTTTTCCCACTCCTCCCTGCCCACATACCTACTCTTTTGGTCAGGATTGAAAGCCCCCCCCCCACACACACACATACCCCTCAATCACACTGTGGGTCTATTTGTGAAGCAATGGTTCATGAAATTGACATGGACTATTGCATTCTTGACAGACCCAAGATGGCACCACAAAACAAAGGCAGCAGGCAACTTCCCAGAGGGAAGTTGCATGAAATAAAAGGGAAACAGCAGGTGGGCAAAATGGAGGATCAGTGCAGCTGCAGATGCTTCACAGCTGGTGACAGAAAACCATGGGGAAATCACATTGCAAAGCAAACAACCGAGCTGTGAGCAGTAAGTGCACAAAGGTCTACAGTATATGACAAAGGTAAAGCTGACTACTGGGACATAAGGATAATCCCTTGGTGAATAGGAAAAATTGTACCATATTCCTTACGTATGGCACTACTTCCCAAGAGAGATGTGCCTGGCACTATGCTTCTCATTTTTCAGGTGCCATCTGGAGTCCATTCCATTTTTCTGAAAGTTTTCAATTGTTCTTCTACTTAAAATTTTTTTTTCAGGTAATAGTCTTCTGCACAACAAAAAATGTTTTGCCCTGATATAAGGTTACCAGTCCATATTTGGCAACCTGCAAGAGCTTTGGGGGTGGAGACATGTGGGGAGCATGCCATCATGTGCACTGCAATATCAACTTTTGAAGAAGTGCCAGAAGTGACAACAGATAGCGCCTGGAATTGCCAGAAACTATTAAACTCTATAAAGGTTCTGGCAATTCTTTGTGGACTTTCCTCAGAGTGAAGTAATATTGCACAGAACACTGATTTTTTTCCCCTCTCACTGCTGCTTGGAGTTGCAGCCAACAGGAAGACTCCCACCATAATGGGAAATCTGGAAGCCTTAACCTAATACCTTAAAACCAGTAATCCTGGTTTTATTATTGATAATTAGTTGTTTTATGTTATGATTTTAAGCTGTTTTTATTACTGTTGTTCACCGCCCTGAGCCCCTAGGGGGAGGGCGGTCTAGAAATTAAATAAATAAATAGATAAATAAGTAAGTAAGTAAGTAATGACTTTAAAATAGAAACTAATACTTTTGTTGTATCAGGAAGGCAGCATACAAAAAAATTAAAATAAATAATTCACTATGATCCTCTTTTTTATTTTACATCCAATTTTTCTTGAATGCAGTGAACTTTAAAATGATGGTGCAAAAACGTTATTGATGAAGCAATTTTGTCCAAATACCAGAGCATCTCCCACATCATTGTTGGTGTGATAGTATCACTTTCAGAAATGACATCAATGCACCAGTGCTGTTGAGGCTGAGACCTTAATTTGCCATAGAAAACTTCCCCCTGACCAGCTTAATGGTGCCTGGGAAGGTGGCCCAAAGCAGTGCATCTCCTGCCCTGGCAAGGGTGGGGCAACCCTGCAAGTAGGGTTGGCAGCTTGCAGGACTTCTTCCAGAATATAATTCTTATTCCAGTTATAATTCTTCTTCCAGAATTATAACTGATCTCCAGACTACAGAGATCAATTCCGGTAAAAACATGTTTGTGTTGAAGGGCATCCTGTATGGCTTTATATAAATTGCTGAGGTTCCTCTCCTCTGTAACCTCATCCACTTAAAGCTTCCTCAGTCAATTTCAAGGAATTTCAGAAACTGAAAATGTTAGTCTTAGTTGCAAGAGTTTCACTAGCCTTCTGCATGACATACTGGCGTACAGAGTCAATATGAAAAGAGAGGAAGCAAAAGTGAACATTGTGGCCCTGCCTCCTACCTATGTGCATACAAATGGTTTCTGCATGACCTGCACTGAAAATCTAATGAAGAGGAAAAACCTTGTGTTCATACAATTTTTACACCCAAGGCACTGTGCCTATAGGCATCAAATAGGTGTTGTGAGGGCAGAATCAACATACCGTACTTTCTGCTCCTCTCCCAGTATTTACATAAGCTATGAACATCACTATGTCATGCACATATAAGCTTGAATACTCTTAAATGAAAGGAAAAAAGTATTATATTTCTTGATGTATCACTAATAAACTCAAGATAATAAACATTTGGTCATCATCTCTGCTACATCATTTCATGGTTTGCTGTTTTTATTTTTAGGAAATTTAATTAAATGGTTGCCACTGGCCTTGAAAGATTTCCCGATTTTTAACATCTAGAATAATACTGCCCTGTACCTACTGTTCCTAGTGGTAGAAAATTCTGATTAGTTATGCTACAGGATAAAGCCAATAACAATGAAAGCCCTGGTCAAATGCTGATGAATCCTGGAAGCTCTCTAGACAATTAACAATATTTTAGGGCTAAAAGAAAAGACTACACAGTGATTGTCACAGTTTAAGAAGGAGGGGGGCTAGCATTTATTTCAACTGCAAATCAGAAACTAAAGAGGCTGATTTTTTAAAATGTAGCCTCATATGAAGGTGATAGTACCAGGCATAACACAAGATGTTTAATATATAAATTATACATTTATCGTCTATTTAAAGAACCATTTAATCTGTTTTCTCTGGTGATTTTAACAGTTCAGCTGATTAATGCCAGCAGCACTACAGAAAATTGAAAGTGGAATGGCTCCAGGTGTAAAATGTGGCTGCTTCATTGCCCTGTTTAGTTAAGTAATAAATTGAAGTCTCGTTGGTTAGAAATAATCCTTCATTTATCACACATCTACAGATTTCTTCTCTTCCAATTTTTAACATCAAATTGCACAGTATTTTCAAACCAATTTTCTTTCTCTCCAAGCCTGTCAAATCTTTGGGTTTCATATTTTTAAAGAAAATTATTTTTTCTAAATATTATTAATATTGCACTGCAATCCTGCACATATTTAGAAGGGAGTAACAAAGGTGAAATTCTGAAAAATGCCAGCTTCTATGAATTGTGCTAGTGGGAAAAAACCCTTAACTTTGTGTTGTAAAATGATTGCAAAATTGTGGTTCATAAATATTCATTGAAACTAGTATACAATTAGTGATAGAAACTATATAACTGTCCACATTCACTCCAACCTTCATCTCTATGCTAAACCCAACTGCAAGTCTTCCATACATGTGCTTCCACTTTCCAATGAAAGGATAAAACAAATAATGGTAGATATGCACAGCACTGCACTATGATAATCCAATTATTTCCCATAGTGTGGAAATAACATGCAATTTCCACACCTGTGACTTTGGCAAAGTTGTTATTTGCACAGTCTGGATCTGAATACATAGTAAAATTTTGCTGCAGTGTTCTGGCTCAGATTTGCATTGTATGTCCGGCTCCTGTAAACTCCACACTGACATTTTCCCCCTGTGAATTGCTCAATGGGCTGCCCTTCTGCCCAGTGGGGAATCGAAACTGATGATCAACTTCTGTAGCCCAGCCCTTGTCAGAAACATGGCACCTGAGGTGATGAGCTGCATTTCCACAGTGAGAAGAATGACAAGGGAGAAGGACTGCACTTCTATTATCCAGCCGAGCCTCCTGTAGCTATAACTTGGGTCAAGCTTTAGGTGAACAGACTCTTGGCATTGAAATGCTGATGGTGCCATTTGCTCACACTGCTCAATAAGGATTTGATGCTACCAAAGCTTTTGCATGTAATGTTTGCACAAGTCAATTACTGTATTCTGGCCTGGCATTTAACATTTTAATATGAGTATTCAAAAAAGTTTGATTCTGATTTGGATAGTTTTAGTAATTGTTAATAATTTTATTCATTATGTTATAATTATTACCACCTTTGAGATTTTTCCTTTCATATTGGATTCACATGGAGTTTTAGACTTGGATTGACCTTGGGGTGCCAGCTCTGGGTTGGTAAGATTTTGGGGTGAAGTGTGGGAAAGCAGAGTTTGAGGAGAGCAGGGGAGTTCACCAGAGATGTGATGCCCATGCCAGAGAGCCTCCATTTCCAAAGCTGCCATTTTCTCCTGGGTAATTTCTCTCTGGGGTCTGCAGATCATTTGTAATTCCAAAGAACTTGAACTTGGCAACTTTAGATCTGAGGGAACGTTTTCACAAATGAAAAGATTTCTAAGTACAATTTTTTTATCTCCCCTCCTGTGGCAACCAAAATGCCCCCTTGTCAAATGATTCTTTTGGCAGACAAATTCCTAGGGGTGATATTGGGGTAGACATTTTGAACTGCAACAGGAAGTCAAGAAAATTAAATTGTGTTTTGCATGTGGAAATCTTTCCACCCATGGAAATACTTCATTGGATCCAAGTTCATATAAAAAATACCTTTCCAGCTTTAAGGTTTTTGATTTGGAATTTTTTGTGATGGAATTCTCAGGGATTACCTTTCACCCAACAAAGTATTCCTATCAAATATGTAGGAGGACACACTCACATTTTATGGACCATTAACAGTCTGGCTTATAGAGTGGGAATATGAAGTGGCCATCATGGGACAGAAAGCAGAGCTGATGACTGGGATCATGAAATCATGCAGGCAAACATACAAGGGAGAATGTATTGTCAAACACGTTCACGGCCGGATTCAACTGGTTGTGGTGAATTTTCCGGGCTGTGTGGCCGTGGTCTGTGGCTGGCATCTTCAGAGGTGTATCACAGAGGGAAGTCTGTGATACACCTTTGAAGATGCCAGCCACAGATGCAGGCGAAACGTTAGGAACAAGATCCACCAGACCATGGCCACACAGCCCGGAAAACCCACCACAACCAATATAAGGGAGACATGAAGATTTTCCTTCATCTAGCTAAATATTTTTATGTTGTCTTTCCACTCACCCAAGATGGCAAGCAATGAAAAACATGAAAACAAGCTTTTAAAAAATACAAATGATAAAACCAGTTTTAAAAATCTAAGCAGAAGATACACAACAAAACAAGCATATTAAACAGGAAAGATGGTAAGAAGGAATGCCAAATGAAACAGTAAAGTTGGCAAAAGACAATGATGGAAGAGGGAAGACAAATCTGCCTGGGGAGGAAATATTGAAATTTTGGTGACACAACTGAGAAGGCCATTTCTTCATGTTGACACTCATCTAGCTTCAGACAGTGAAGGCACCCCAAGAAAGCTCCCTGAGCATGAATGCATTGACTAGGGAGATTCATGTGGAAGTGGCAGTGTTCACACCTCTTCATGGGACAGATACAACTATAGAAACAAAGGGAGAGGTGAAATTAGGAAACTCATATTATAGAAATGATGGGAAAATATGGGGTAATGTAGACAAAACAAGAAGTCCTGTGTAATAAAGGCTAATAATAGTTGGCTTGTGAATGTACTGTAGAAGCTTTCTTCGCTGATTTTTTGTCATTAAAGTCCTTAAAAACACTTACTGTGCCGTCATAATTCTTTATTTTGTTTAAGTTGATCAGCAGTTTTATCCAAAGTGATTCAAAATAATTCACAGACAGAATGCCAGTTCTATCCTGTTTTGATAGTCTCATCAGTGTATGTAGTATTCTACAAGACAAACAGGGTCATCAGTTCTCTTTATAATTACAGAAAACAATTTGAACATACCAAACTACCATCACAGATTCACTCATCACAATGAACTATGTTAGCTTCTCAGGAATCTTAAGATCTGCTACGAAAGCTCCTGTTCTTTTTGGAACAATCAGTAGGGCTATGGTTGCTCATCCAAAGGTCAATCAAAATAGGGACTGAACCAAGGTATAAAGAATAAGTTACAACAGCTGAGGTCAACTTGTTGTGGGGGAAGTAGATCCATTGTTGAAGGAGTAAAGGGGGTGGAGCAACTTGCCTTTAAATAAAGACCAGAGTCAATGTCAAGGAGGAGATGGGCTGGAAAGGTTCTATAGTACAGAGAACCTGTCAACCAGGGCTGCGAGCTGAATGGCTTTTGCTACTCCCGCCCATTCTGAGGCTGTTGAAGTTTACAGAGGTCCAGGTTGAGCCAGATTGCAAAGCCTAAGATGGTATATGCCTGGGGGGTTAGATGATGGGCCCGTTAGATGATAGGCCCGTTAGATGATGAAGGAACAAAAGGTGTGCTAAAAGATGACAGGGAGATTGCAGAGAAGCTGAATGAATTCTTTGCATCTGTCTTCACCCAAGAGGAGGTGAGGAAAATTCCTGCACCTGAACCAAGCTTCTTAGGAGGTGAATCCGAGGAACTAGCGAAGATAATGGTAGACAAGGAAGAAGTTCTGGCAGCCATTGATAAACTAAATGCTACCAAATCCCCTGGCCCAGATTGCATTCATCCAAGAGTTCTTAAAGAGCTCAAGCATGAAATTGCTGATCTTCTCACATTAATATGCAACTTATCCCTGAAATCAGGTTCCATTCCTGAAGACTGGAAGATGGCCAATGTCACACCAATCTTTAAGAAAAGGGTCTAGGGGGGACCCGTGAAATTACAGGCCAATCCAAGTTTGACATCTGTTCCTGGTAAATTAGTAGGAGAATCTATCATTAAAAGATAAAAAATTATATAAACATGTAGAAAAGCAAGACTCTGCTACGAGGAAGAGTCAGCATGGCTTTTGCAGAGGTAAGATCCTGTCTTACAAACTTACTAGAGAGTTCTTTGAGGGTGTAAACAGGCATGTGGATAAGGGGGAACCAGTGGACATTGTCTACTTGGATTTCCAAAAAAACTTTTGACAAAGTTCCTCACCAGAGACTGTTGAGAAAACTCAGCAATGAAGGAATAAGAGGGGAAGTCCTCCTATGGATTAAAAACTGGTTGTGGAACAGGAAACAAAGGCGGGGTATAAATGGGACGTTCTCACAATGGTGAGATATCGGGAAAGTGGTGTCCCCCAAGTTGATCCATTGGTGGGACCAGTGCTCTTTAACCTATTCATAAATGACCTGGGAAGTAGGGGGTAGGTAGCGTGGTGGCCAAGTTTGCAGATGATACCAAATTATGTAGGATGGTGAGAACCACAAAGGATTGCTTGAAGAGCTCCAAGCCGACCTTTGATAGAATTAGGTGAGTAATGCGGCTCTGAAATGGCAAATGCAGTTCAATGTAGCAAAATGTATAAGTGATGCACATCGGGGCAAAAAATCCAAACTTCACATACACGCTTGCCAGGGGTCAGTGCTATCAGTCACAGACCAGGAAAGGGATTTGGGCGTCTTAGTTGATAGTTCCATGGGAATGTCCACTCAATGCATGGCAGCTGTGAAAAAGGCAAACTCTATGCTGGGGATAATTAGGAAAGGAGTTGATAATAAAACGGCAAGGATTGTCATGCCCTTATATAAAGCCGTGTCAAGTGCGACCGCACTTGGAGTACTGTGTCCAGCCTTCTGAGTCGCATACACATCTCAAAAAGGATATTGAAGAGATAGAAAAAGTACAGAGAAGAGAACCCAGGGATGATTGAGGGGCTGGAGCACCTTCCTTATGAGGAGAGGCTTCAGCGCGTTTGGGGACCTTTTTTTTTTTCTTTAGTTTGGAGAGAAGACGTCTGAGGGGGATATAGTTAGAAGTCCCTATAAAATTATGCATGGGGTAGAAAATGTTGACAGAGAGACATTTTTCTCTCTTTCTCACAATACTAGAACCAGAGGGCATTCATTGAAAATGCTGGGGGGAAGAATTAGGACTAATAAAAGGAAACACTTCTTCACGCAACGTGTGATTGGTGTTTGGAATATGCTGCCACAGGAGGTGGTGATGGCCACTAACCTGGATAGCTTTAAAAAGGGCTTGGACAGATTTATGGAGGAGAAGTCGATCTATAGCTACCAATCTTGATTCGCCTTGATCTGAGATTGCAAATGCCTTAGCAGACCAGGTGCTCGGGAGCAGCAGCAGCAGAAGGCCATTGCTTTCACCTCCTGCATGTGAGCTCCCAAAGGCACCTGGTGGGCCACTGCGAGTAGCAGAGTGCTGGACTAGATGGACTCTGGTCTGATCCAGCAGGCTAGTTCTTATGTTCTTATGTTCTTATGGGGGTGCATCCCATCTACAAAAATACCATTGAAGCTAAAAATGAAAATAAAAAAATAAAATGTCTATGCACTATATCTATAAGTGCAACTACAATGAGTCATAGACCAAACAATAAAAAACAGTAAAACTAAAACAGCAGTAAAAGCAATTAAATTGGCAAGGACAGCAAACAGTATTAAAGGCAGCACTCTGAACTAAAATGAACAGCAGAAAACAACAGCAATATTAATTCACCAAATGCTCTATTAATTACTTTATTATGTTTAGTCCTTACTCATGGAGATTTAAAGCAGATTACATAGTGTATGTTTTTTAAAAAAAACTTCATAATATCACAAGTGAAGGTTGTTGGGTCTCCTCAGGCAGGGAATTTCAAAGTTACATCCCATAATGTAAAATAATCCTACTACATAATGTAAACTAACCCCACCACATTAATAAGAACATGCTGTCTGAGGTAGGGTTGGTCAATACTAAAAAAATTCGGTAAAATTCGGATTTGGGTATTTTGGGGCATAAAATTATTTGTATGCCCGAATCCGAATCATAGCCAATTCGGATATACCCGAAAATTCGGGTAAATCTGAAAAATTCGGGTCCGTTTAATTATTTTTTTGAATTTTGGGTGTTTTTACACGTTTTGGCCTGCAGGGGACGCAATTTTAAAGCTAGCGGCACCAAAATTTCGGGATATCATCTGGAGACTGTTCAGGGGGGGCAAAGTTATTGACCCTCAAAAGGGGTGCCCCATCCCCCATTGTTTCCAATGGAAGCTAACAGGAGATGGGGGCTACACTTTTGAAGGTCCATAACGTTGGACCCCTGAACCAAACTTCACCAAACTTGGGGAGTATCATAGGGACAGTACATTTATGATACCCCAAAATTTTGGTGACAGTAGCTCTAAAACTGCACCCCTCACAGTCACCCAAAGAAATTTCCCCAGATTCTATGCTCTGTAGTGGCTGGCTGGCTCCATTGCAGCCAATAGGAAATTTCTGTGGGAGGGCTGTGGAGTGCACATTTCTCATGGTAAACCCACAAAACTTTCAGGGTGTCTTCAGGAGAGTCTCTTCATGACACCATCCAGGTTTGGTGACCGTTGCTTCAAGGGGTTCAATGTTATGGGTAGGGTCCATCTCCCACTGCCCCCATAAGCAAAGTTCCTCAAACCTGGATGGTGTAATCCAAAGACTCTCCTGAAGATACCCTGAACATTTTGTGACTGTACCTTGATAAATGTGCACCCCACAGCCCTCCACCAGAAATTCCACATTGACAGCAATGCAGAAGTCACTGCAGAAAAAAGAACCTTGGGCAAATTTTTGGGGGTGCCTGCAGGAGCACATTTTTAGACATATCAGCACCAAAATATCAGGGTATCATCAGGAGACTGTCCTGATGACACCCCCACGCTTGGTGCAGTTTGGTTTAAGGGGGCCAAAGTTATGGACCATAAAAATGGTAGTCTCCATCTCCTTAGCTGTCTTTTGAAACAATGGGGATAGAGGCCCTTTGAGAGTCCATAACTTTGGCCCCCCTGAACCAAACTGCACCAAACTTGGGGGGTGTCATCAGGACAGTCTCCTGATGATACCCCTGAAATTTGGTGCCACTAGCTACAAAATTCCGGTTTTCATGTTTCACGCTCCTGCACATGAAGCCTGCTGGAGTGAGTGAGCGGTGAAACAAGCACCCTAGCATTTTTAAAGCTAGTGACACCAAACTTTGAGGGTAACATCAGGAGACTGTCCTGATGATAAAAGCTCTGGTGCAGTTTATTCAGGGGAGCCAAAGTTATGGACTCTCAAATGTGTAGCCCCCATCCCCTATCAGCTCCCATTGGAAACAATGGGGATAGTTGCACCCCTTTTGAGGGTCCATACCTGAACCAAACTGCACCAAACTTGGTGGGCAACATCAGGACAGTCACCTGATGATACCCTGATAATTTGGTGCCAATACATCTCAAAATGCGTCCCCTGCAGGCACCCCCAGAAATTTGCCCAAGATTCTTTGTTCTGCAGTGACTTAGCTGTATTGCTGTCAATGGGGAATTTCTGGTAGAGGGCTGTGGAGTGCACATTTCTGGAAGGTATGGTCACAAAACTTCCAGGGTATCTTCAGGAGAGTCTCTGGATGACACCATCCAGGTTTGGAATTTTGCTTCAGGGGTTTTAATTCTATGGGCCCCAAAAAGGGTAGGGCCCATCTCCCACTTCCCCTGAAGTAAAGTTCCCAAACCTGGATGGTGTCATCCAGAGACTCTCCTGAAGATACCCTGAAAGTTTTGTGGGTTTATCATGAAAAATGTGCACTCCACAGCCCCCTCAGAAATTCCCTATTGACAGCAATGCAGCTAAGTCACTGCAGAACAAAGAATCTTGTACACAGAATTTCTGGGGGTGCCTGCAGGGGGTTTGCATTTTGTAGATGTAATGGTACCAATATTTCCAAGTGTATCATCCAGGAGACTGTCCTGATGATACCCTCAAAATTTGGTGCAGTTTGGTTCAGGGAGGCCAAGAGTTATGGACCCTCAAAAAGGGTAGCTCCCTCTATCTCCTTAGTTCCCATTGGAAGGAAAGAATGGGGGATAGGGACACCACTTTGGGGGTCGCATAACAGGCCCCCCTAAACCAAAATGTAATTCAAATCTTGGAGGAATTATCATCAGAGACAGTCTCCTGATGATACACTGGAATTGAATTTGGTGCTGAGCATATGTTTAAAAATGTCTCCCCTGCAGGCCAAAATGTGAAAAAACACCAAAAAATAAAAACGCAATTCGGCTGGTAATCCGAATCCCATGGATTCGGATCTGTTAGGATTCGGACAGCTCAGATTCGGCCCCTGCTCGTCCGAATCCGTCCGAATCCGTGCAGATTCGGTAAAAATTCGGATTTGGACTGTCCGAATCTCCAACCCTAGTCTGAGGTTACATGCAGGTTTATTCCACCAGACAGCCAGCCAGCCAAGAATGTTTCTTAGGGACCAAGAAACACTCAGCACTCTAAGACAGTGGTTCTCAACCTAGGGTTCGGGACCCCTTTGGGGGTCAAATGACCCTTTCACAGGGGTCACCTAAGACTCTCTGCATCAGTGTTCTCCATCTGTAAAATTGATAAATGTCAGGGTTGGGAATCACCACAACATGAGGAACTGTATTAAAGGGTTGCGGCATTAGGAAGGTTGAGAGCCACTGCTCTAAGAGGTGCGGGGACCCACCCGCAGTATCCATGCTCCAAAGCAGCAACACATGTGGCTCCTTTAAGGCAAAGCCTGCTTTTCTACTGTTTGTTAGAGACTGGCCCTTTAACAGCCCACTGCCTGATGAGGAGCTGGAATTCAGCCTTGAACCAGGGGAAACAAGTAGATTAGTCTCAGCTGGGACGTGGGGATCAACAACAGCTTCCCACAGGAATTTCTCAGACCTGGTTGGAGATCTGGAGGGATGGAACCTCCAAAGAGACCCTTTGTAGGACAAACCAGGCAGAGGCAACAAGATCAGAAAGGACACACTGGCTCTTGCTCCTGCGATCAAAAGAAGTCTTGGTCAGGAGACAGGTATAGAACCAGGGTGAAGGAAAATGAATTACTTTTTAGTCTGAGGTCTGTGGGAGGATACACAAGTGTCTCCTGCTGCCAAGAATTTGACAGATCCAGGCAGGTCTTGTACAACACATGTAGTGCAAAATTCAAACCACTCAAGGAACAATATTATTTTTCACATGTACACATTTCAGTTATCATCGATTACTTATTAATAATACTGATATTGTTTTAGTCTCAACAATGTTTTTTTTAAAGTTCATCAGTAGTAGTATATTACTAGCATGATATGTCAACCATGGCCGGAGTAGAATGTAATTTGTACTGAAGGCCTAATTAAAATCTAATCATAATCATGAGAACAAACATCTAGCAAGAGTTTTTAACAGCAGCTCCTCAAGGCTCTTTGCCTTCACTATATGCACAGCTTCCACAAGTTGAGTCTCAAGGCTTGTTAACATGCTGAACACATCTTAGTTGCAATACTGCCATCTCTTTCAGGCTTAGACATGTGGGCATTCTTATTCTCTGCTCAGTGATTAAACCTGTGAAAACTTTTTTTCCCTTCTCTCATGACCTGAAAAAAAAACCTCTCAACAGCAACCACATTTTTAACGCACATTCCAAACCTTGCCAAAGATGTTCTAATTATCAGCTGTCGCCATGGTAGTTGGAGCAATTTTTCTTTGCAAGGATCTGGTGTCTGTTGTTTCATCAACCCACAGTCATATACTCTTATCTCATTTGCAAAGACACTGACTGAAAGAGCAGTAAACTGCACAAACACAGACAGGAAGGAATGGTATTCACATCCCAAACCAGCTTACCGAGTTAAAGGAAACATGAAACTTAGCCATCGAGAACACGAATATTAAAAGAAGGATGTGCACTGGATATGCGAGATATATTCAGTCTGGCAACATGTGAAAGATATAAATGTCACCATATCCATGACAACTTCAGTGAAAAGATTAAAAAATGGGTATGGTTACACAGATTTATTTCGAATTAATTATACACAGAATTATCCATTTATATGTTATTTTTTAAAGCTTGGTCTGGGCAGGCTTTTCTGAAGAATAAAACAACAACCCTAAGTAAAATGTTTCTGATTATTTTTTTTAAAAAAGCATTTTACAGTTTAGATCTACCACGACATACATGGACATTAAATGTTTGTGTGACAGGAAGCTTGAACATACATACTTACATCCTACCCTGGGTTCCTGAGGTGGCTTACAATGTCAATATTTTTTTTAAAAAACAGATCAACAAATCAAAACACAACCAATGAGAAAATGCCAAGAGACAAATTTCACGAGAATCACGACCTGTGTGACAAATTGAACATTGTCTACCTAGAAGACATACAAAGTCAAGAGGGAGTGTTGGAATAAGCAACTTCTGCATGATTGGACAATAGGGGGTGTTATATGTCTCTAAGCTGTTCTATTGTTTGCTCTCCATGTCTGGCCTCCACCCACCAATTCCTCCTTCTTCACCCTGCAGCCGTTTTCTTTCTTTTTCTACTTTGTACCAAGCACAATGTTAATGGCTACCTGCTCTTGCTGGGGTCTTTCCTAGAAGCATATCACACTTGCACATATGTGATGGCGTGGTAGAATGCCCACTTGTCATCTCTTTAGACTTGAGTTTCTAACTATCTACTTTTTACCTGGAACAATGCCTGTGATCCAAAGTTACTTGAAATAAATGTAAGTTTTCCTTTTTGCATATATTTGTTTGGAAGAGCTCTTTACTGCACTCACACACAGGGCTGGGCTGATCCATATTTAACCAAATTCCAACAAATTACCCACTGCAGGCATTTCTTGCCCTCACCCTGCTCTGGCACAAAAGGTTGTGTAAGAAGTGATCTCACTTTCCCCATGGAAAGCCAGAAGGATGTGCAAGGCAAGAGGAAGCGTGCTGGGACAAGAAATCTTGCCCCAACATGCTTCCGGTCCCATCACATGCCAGAGTGCTGGTGGGTAATTGGCCACTCTTTTCAGATTGGGGAAGCCACAATGGCAGCTGAGCTGGGATAGCCACCAGCTGCGATATGCAACATCAGCTGGTGATGGTCCTTGGCATATAAGCTGTACATTTGCCCACAGCGTGCATACTATGTTTTCTCTGTCATTTTCAGGAGCTCGGAAGACTGTTATTATCATGGGACACAGTATTATGTACTGGACAGGCAGGTACATAGCTTCATCAAGCTGGGAACAAGGTTGTCATCAGATAGTTGGGACTTCATGAGATGAAATGGGATGCTTTCCTTGCTACAATTGTGACTGAGGCATTCAAGTAGAGGCACCCCTACTCCATCATCATCCAGCTGGGAGACAATGACCTGCCAGCTCAGAAGGGTGTGCTCCTCACTGGCTGCATGATGGATGATATCACTATGGTTTATTAGAGGCTCCCAGCAACTGAAATCTTCTGGTCTAGTCTGCTGGAGCAGCATGTGTGAGACCCTCAGCCCTTGAGCTTTTGGGTATTACCATCCTACACCCAGAAATCTTTTTTTTGGCAGCCTGAATTTTTTAGAGATGATGGTGTCCACTTTTCTGAATGGGGCTATGATGTCTGGCTTCACAGCATTCAGGGGACACTCTATGATTGATAGAGGCTTGGATGCTTTGGCTGGCACAGGGGTGGTTGGTTGCACCTGGTGGGTAGGGCATTGGGACAGATCTTTTAGAAGAGAGGCTGTGTCTGCGAATCTGCCCTCCTCGTGATTGGGGGCTTCCATGAGGGGCCTTGAGAGTGTGGTGCCCAGGCAAAGGCTGTTGGCCTACACCCCTAACTAATAAGGGGACACCCACTCAGAGGCCAGCACCCATCTGGTAGTACTTGCTACTCTGTGGTTTCTCTCCCCAGCAGGCAGGCTGGGGGTTCATCAGGTCAGCAGGCAAGCTGCCCAATATCAGAATCTATCCACATGCTGTACTTAGGCTCCTTATACCTGAAATCAATAAATGAGCTGCTATTTTACCAAGTTTTTTACCAGCTATTTTACCAAGTAACAGTGTCTGTGTGCTTCTTTCTGTGACAACCTACCCACTTATACAGCAATTATGTTTTTTTCTGTTGTGACCCCATATAATCTCATGCTTGGTCCTCTGTGCAGCACTTGTAAAAATGCAGTGAGGTGTTCAGAACCAAAGAATCATTGCCAGTAGTTGAAAATATAAACTTAGCAGGGAAATGGGAATTGTGTCATTGGTAAATGGAGCTCCCCCAGGCTCTGAAATCCTTAATATGTTCTGTACAATTTCTGTATGCCTGTTGATCAAATGTGTCTTCCTCTAGCATAACTATGAGTTGAAATATTTTACATACACTATTGGACTGGCAATCTTCTTGAAATTTGCAGTAAGAAAGGGAATAAAAAAACAACTTTGCTTGACTGAGCAGGAAGTGTTCATTATGATGATGATTATTTAAATTACACTTTACAGGCAGGCCTCTTTTGAGATTGACAATTAATTGCAGGTGCAAAATGCAGGCATGATTCAGAAAAGGTGCAAATCTTGGGCAAAACAAAAGCAACTGGCACCAATATCAAACCCTCAGGGTCTACCCCCCCTTCCCATTCAAATCAAAATCAAAACTCCCATTGATGAGAATGAAAGCAGGATCAGGTCCATGCCATTCAACCCCCTACCTCAGCTGAGGTCCTTTCTATTTTTAATGTACTTTGACATGCCATTGACTACCAAGCACTGCTCATTACGAGCGGGAGGATTACTTTACAGCTTAGCGCACTGGCAGCTTCAAACAGCCATTGACCTTTGCAAAATTGGAGCTTGAGAAATTCTAACCTATTGCCTGTGTTCCTGCATGTTGTGATCCCAAGTGCAAGAAAATCAGACCTATTAGATGCTGTGCAGAATGTGACACGCACTCAGGTTAGACTGTAAATGCAAAGCAATTCATTAGCCACACTAGTTACTTGGTAACCAGAGTATGTTTGCAAATGAAACAATCTGCCTTCAGTTACAGCTAGGTGCTCCTGTTCACTTCAGTAAGTAGGAGCAGCTAAAAGCAAATTTATATGGATGTGTGAATCAATCTTCTAATATTTATTTTTCTTATCCTACCTCCCAACTGTGAATGTCATTGATATAGTGAATGTGTGTATGTTTTTGCGTGTGTGAGTGTGGATAGGAGATAGTTAAATGGCTCCATAACTGCCTTGTAGAGGTCATTTCATATCCTTGTGAAAGGATGTGTTTGGGAACATCCCAGAAGCAAAGTTTCCAGATTCTTAGGTTGGAAGAGACACAACCGGTTTCCTTTTCCAACGCTTCTGCAAGGTAATTCATGCAGGGAAATGAAGGAGGTCTGTTAGTTCAGCTTTCTTGATCCTGGAATGAGTGTTCCACAGATTCCAAAGAGGATTAGAAATCATTACAATAGAAATGGCAGTTCAGGACACATAAGCATATGCAAATTACTATAGCATGACCCCACATGGCCCAGTCACCTCACCTGTTTATACAAAAAGAATATCTTGTCTCTTTGCTTAGTAATTTCCCCCATCCCCCTTTCAATACATTTCTCTCCAGTTCTTAATATTCATTTGATTCTTCCTCTGTATCCATTTTTGACCCATTTTCTAAATATTGCTTTTTTGCTTAATTTCTGTTGCATTTATTATTACATCATGATATATAAAACACATCAAAAATTTAAAAACCTAAACTGCTATGCATTTCTTTCTTTCTTTCTTTCTTTCTTTCTTTCTTTCTTTCTTTCTTTCTTTCTTTCTTTCTTTCTTTCTTTCTTTCTTTCTTTCTTTCTTTCTTTCTTTCTTTCGGGTAGAGTGGATTTTAGCTGTGGTTTTCCAGTCTATACTGGTGTACATGTACATCTAGAGAATGCTACGCTGGTTAAAATGCAGAGTGGAGAAGGATTCTAGCTTAAATAATCTTTAGTTCTAAGTCAAACTGTCAAGATCAGATCAACAATACCATATAGTGCAGCAGACATTCAGAATACCTTTAAATAATTGCTGCAGATGGTGAGACTTTACTTCGCTCAATAATCACACAACAACGACAGGCTGGAAAGGAATGGGCCGCAGCCCAGTTTATTAATATTCAATAACATAATCAACATGAACTATGTACAAAAGAGCTGGGTGGCAAACGGGTCGCACATCAGATCCCAATCTCCATTGGGAACTGACGGGAAGGGAAGCCCCAGAGATAACACTCCGGCTTCACCCTTCCCGCCCCTGCTGAAGAGACAGGCACCGGCTAAGCCCATGGCCGCCTATCGGCCCGACCCAACCCCACTCCCTGGGGTGTCGGGCAGCGGCCCAGCCTGCCGGCCTGCCAGCCTGCCTGCCCCACCCCCCGGCCCTTCCACAGGGCACAAGCCTGGGAGACCCAGCCAGAAGGCTCGTTTTCTCCCCAGATGTGCGACACCCGTTGCAAAGCCGCCAGGACTGCGACAGTAAGGACCACAACCCCCCAACCCCTAAAGCCATAGGGAGGGTGGGTGGGCCACGCCTTGCTGGGTCTCGCCGCCGGGAAGGGCGCGGACCGGGAGAGGCGTCCTTATATATCCCGGCTCCTCCCGCCCCCCTTGCAGCTCCCCGCCCAAGCTCCTCAAGCCTGAGCCTGTCTTGACCGGACCCAGCGGAGGAGGGTGTACCGGACCGATTGAAGCCACAAGTCCATGCCCCACTGGGACAGGCGGACGCCATCCGGCTCAAAAGTTCTTTGTTGTCCCGGGTGATCTCAGCATGGTCCACCACCGCTCCCCCGAGGGAGAGCACCACCTTGGCGGCTGCCTTGTTGACTTTTCTGCAAGCCCTGTCCACGGCAGTGGGGTCCACAGCTCCCCTCCAGTGGACCCGCTGCAGCAGCACGGACCAGACCAAGGTCATGCCGGGCCGATGCCTGGCAAGGCTCCACAGCGTGGTGGCCACCGCACAACGGAGTTCCAGACCCGACCTGGCCGGGAGATCCTCCTCCCCCAGGTGGATAACTAGGAGATCCGGTGTGGCCAACTGGAAAATGTACTCGATGAGCTTGGGCTCAAGTTCATGCCAAAGCATGTGCCCTTGCCCCAGCCAGGTAATCCTTACGCGAGGCCCGAGTCCGAGATGCTGGCCCCAGTCGGATGAGCAGGCGTAGTCCCCGGCTCTGTTGACAAGGCTGTGCCCCATGACCCACACCTGTCGAAAAACAGTCTGCGGCATCCCTGGAGGCACTGTGAAGAGAATCAACAAGTAAGATGGGGGCGAATGTAAGCCCGAAAGGCCCCCGACCGCCACCTCCCCAAGGTGCGGATGTCCTCCTGGGCCCTGCCCTCCTGCGCCGTGGTTGTGGCGGCCCCTATTCGGAAGGAGTGCAAGCCGAATTCGGCGGCTGGCGGCCCGGCCCGGGCCAAGCATGCCCGGAACACCGCCAGCATCTGGAACCTGGTGAGGGGGGAACCGTCCTCGTGTACCAGGAGCATGCCGCCCATCCGAGGCCTGTGCCGAAGCCAAGAGATGAGGGAGGCGAGGGGGCAGGTGACGTCGCCCGGCAGGACCGGCATGGTGACCCAGGCACCGCAGCCTTCCTGGTCGTTTTTAGAATGGGCAAGCCACGCATAGACCACGTCCCCCGACAGGACGAGGTGCTCCCTTTGCAGCGCGGTGCTGGACGGCCGGTCCCTAGTGGGGGCAACTAGTTCCCCGGGCCTGAAAGCCCCATGATGCGCCAGGTGAAAGACGGCTGCGAAAAGTAAACGCTCATAGTGTGAAGCGCACACCTGCCGCAGCTCCCCGGTGACCGCCCTTAACATCTCCCTGGTGACTGGGCGCCGGAGGTCCCTCTGTCTGGGGCCCACCCGCCGCCAGCCCACCACCAGCCGGCGAACTACAAACGCCTTGGTCACATCTGGGAAGCCCGAAACCCTGCAGTAAAAGGCGATGCCCGCCAGTTGCACCCCCATGGAGCGTGGGTGCATCCCCCGCCCATGGAGTTGTACCAAATACTCCAGTAGGAGGCCTGTGTCCACCCCGCCACAGACCCTTGGACGTGTGTCCACCCCGCACCCCTTGGACGCTGCGTAGCTCCGGAAGTCGCGCACGGCTCTGTTGTACTGCCTGCGCGTGGCCGGTGCCAACGAGTTCAAAACACCTGTGATGACGGTTCGCTGCCAAGGTTCCACAGGGACGCCGTCACTGTCGCCGGGAACAGCTCCACCCCGGGGGCCAGGCGCCGGAATCGATCCACCTGCTGGCGAGATAAAGCATCAGCGATCTCATTTTGCAAACCTGGAACGAAAGCAGCTTTAAAAGAAATGTTATAGTTGAGGCAGGTGAGAACAAGATTGCGAACCAAACGCATGACCCGTGCAGATTTGCTCGACTGCCTGTTCACCACACGCACCACCGCCTGGTTATCGCACCAGAAAAACACCCTTTTATTGAGCCAGAGATCGTGCCAAATGTGCACCGCCACCAAGATGGGGAACAGTTCTAGAAAAGTGAGGTCCCTGGTGATGCCCTATGTGTTCCAAGCTGGAGGCCAGAGGCCCTGTGCCCACTGACCCTGGAAATACACACCAAAACCGTGAGCCCCGGAGGCATCAGAGTGCACCTGCAACTCCAGGCCAGGCTCCAGAGGTGTCTGCCACAAGGAGATGCCGTTGAAGCCTCGGATGAAGGACAGCCAGACCTGCAGATCGTCTTTTAGGCCCCGGGAGAACCTGATGTGGTGGTCAGGGGACTTGCAGCCAGACAACGACCTCGCCAGCCGGGAGCAGAAAGCCCTGCCTGGCGCCACCACCCTGCAGGCGAAATTGAGGTGGCCCAGTAAGGACTGCACCCGGCGCACCCTGCATTTGCGCAGGGGGAGAACGGACTGAAGCAGGTTGGTTAAGGCCAGGAGTTTGTCAAGAGGGAGTGATGACGTGCCTAGGACCGTATCCAGGTGGATGCCCAGGTAGCTGAGGGCGGGGGTGGGGCCCTCTGTCTTGTTGGGGGCCAGGGGGACCCCTAGTTCGGCAGCCATTGTCTGGAAAGCCTGCAGGGCGACCTCACACTCCCTGGTGCCCTGCTTGCCAATGAACAGGAAATCATCTAAGTAATGGGTCACCAGCCCGGAGGGCACCCGCTGCCTGAAGGCCCATTCGAGGAAGGTGCTAAAAGCCTCGAAAGCGGCACAGGCAAAGGAGAAGCCCATGGGCATGGCCTTGTCCACGTACCACATGCCCTGGAAGTGGGTGCCCAGAAGCTCGAAATCCAGCGGGGAAATGGGCAGGAGCCGGAAGGCCGACTGGATGTCACATTTTGCCAAGGAGGCACCTGTGCCGGCCTGCCTGATGAGACTGACGGCCTCGTCCAGGGTGGCATACCGGACTGTGCAAAGCTCAGGGTCGATGTAATCGTTTACTGAGTTGCCCCGGGGGTAGGAGAGGTGCTGAATTAAACGAAACTCCCCCGGGGCCTTCTTGGGCACTACGCCGATGGGGGAGACCCGGAGGTTGGGGAGAGGCGGGTGGCTGTAGGGGCCAGCGATGCGACCAGCCCTGATTTCTTTATAAAGCTTATCGGCCGCCACGCCAGGGTGATCGCGAACAGATTTTAAGTTGTTCGCCTGGTAGGCCTTCCTGAGGCCGCGATAGGGAATCCTGAAACCTGTCGAAAAACCATCACCCAGCATGTGCGCCGTGCGCCTGTCGGGATAATGCTGCAGCCAGTCCAGCAGCACCCCCACCCGGACGGGTGTGGGGGCCAAAGACTGCAGCTGGGCGAGGAGTTCAGTGCTTCTGGGCGGCGGTAGCACTGCCCTGGCCACCGGCTTCTTTTTGGGAGGGCCTGGCGCCAGGGGACCGGGCTTGCCGAAAGGGGGGGCGGCCGGCTGGCTTAGGGCAGGCCACCCTGCTGTGATTTCCAGAACAGTTGGAGCAAACGTGCTCATACCTGCACTTGGGCCGCTGGCAAGCGCCTCTATTGAATTCCCAACAGAGCCCCTTGGCCCCCGCCCGCCCTGGGTAAGCCCTGGTGGACTTGTCCGGAAAGGAGGGTTCCGCGGCCCCTTTCATGGCAGGCTGGACCACGACCATCCATGTTTGGTCGTGGATGAGATCCCAGCGGAAACTGCTCTTATGGGAAGCGTTCTTGCGTATCGCCTCGTCGTAGGCTATGGTCACGGGTTCGCCGGCAGCGCCCGGGCCCGCAGCACATGGGCCATGTGGGCCGCCAAGTGCCAAGCCCACAGGGGGTAGGCGGCCCCAATGAGGGCTAGGTATTCGGTGAAACCCTGCAGCCAGTTGTTGAAATTCCACTCGGCCGCCACTGGGTCCCTCCGTTTTTTGTCAGCCTTCCCGCCAGACAAGCCATGTTTCCCCTCCCGCTGAGGAAACCTGAAAATATCCACATAATACCCGTCGAGCGCCCGCTCCCGGAGCTTCCTGGGGAGATGGGACCCGGGAGGGTTGCCACTGTCGTCAGGGGCCGGGCCAGGAGACGGCGCCTCCATCCCCCCCCAAGCATCTCCGCTTTGCGAGCCAAGGGGGGAGAGCAGGCACCTTTTCCCCCTGGAACCAAAACTCCCCACTAGCCTGCAAGTCATCGTCCTCAGTAGACTCACCCCTACGATGAAGAGCTGGGAGACCGTCTGGAGGAGCGGGAACGCCTCGACGACCGCTTCTTCCTTCTGCCCTCTCGCTCGGAGGGACCGACGGACGCGTCCACCGACGTGGACGCGCTGACCGGTGGGGAGAGCTGGAGGTCCTCCGCCGTTCCACTTGCGGTGTCCGCCTCGCGACCCACGCCAGCATACCGCCGGGCGCGGTGGGTTCAGATTCCCCTGCGCTGCAGGGGGTTCCAGATTCCTCGGCCACTCGGCCGAGGGCCCGGGAAAGGTTCAGCAGCGTGTCCACCAGGTTCCGGACCAGGGTGGAATCGGGGCCCGGCTCGCTGGCAGTCCCACCAGCCTGCCCCTCCCGGTCGGGGACATCCAGGCTCCATGGTCGCTGGGCGGTGGCCGCCCGCTGCCGCCTTCAACTGAGCACGACCGCACCACGGGGCCCTCGTCCGAAGCGCCCTGGGCCGGTCTGAGCCCGGACCCTGTTGAGGAGAGAGCTTCGGGCTCTGCTCAAAGGTGCCGCCTTCGGTGGGGAGCCTCCTTGCTCTTGGCCCGCTGGCCCCATTCCAAATGCAACCGCTGTAGACCGGCCAACGACCAGAGGGAAAGCAAAGAGAATGGAGAGGAAACGAAGCGAAGGTGGGAGTAGAAATTGGAAGCAAGAGAGAAGGAGAGTGAGAAAAGGCCGCAACCAGTCTCCTTCCGGGCCTTACACGAGACACCAACCAGCACTACCACGCCTTGCTGGGTCTCGCCGCCGGGAAGGGCGCGGACCGGGAGAGGCGTCCTTATATATCCCGGCTCCTCCCGCCTTTACGGCTGGGAGCCAATCATTGCACCCGGTTCTGCAGCATGCCGCCAAGCCATGAATGCCCCTTATTTTGCTACGTTGCTCACCCCGGCAGCAATGGCTGCCCCCGGTTATTCGGGTGCATCTAATTAATCATAATAATTCCCTTAAAAGGGTATACCCGACCCCTGGAACCTATTAAAACCATGATCCTTCAACCTTTAAAAGACATGTAAAGAGCTAGTTTGCTTTGAACAAGCTGGGGAATGCTTCTCTTTTTTCCCTTTCCCACTTCTGCTGCCTCTAGAAAAACAACGTAAGTACTTCAAGATTTTTTTTATTTGATTTTGTTGTTAAGGAAAGGGTGTGGTTATTTTTTTTTACTCAATTCCTAGTGTTGATACTGTTCTGATATCCTGATAGGACTTTCCAATAAAATAGCAACATTCCTGCTATTTCAATAAAAACAATAATTAGGTCATATATATACAATTTAGATCAAAAGGATTTTGATTCAGTTAACTTTCAGCTGTGAATCCACTAATCCTGGGTAAACACACTCACTTTCAACATTTCTTGTACAATTGACAATATGAGAGTCATAGAGACCTATTATGTGCAGGTATTGTGAGGAGCACAAAGTGTTGTTCCAAAGCACATAGAACCACTATAGCAACATTAAGCATGTGTCAAGAATAAAACACATAAACAAAAAAAATTGCATAATTAATTCATCATGGCTAAGGACTTTTTGACTTGTGTTTTTAAAATAGTATCCTTCTGAATCATATGGTACATCAGTTTTAGTACTCAGGGGACTCTCCACACCAGTTTGTGATGTAGTATGCATGTGTTTAAAATCTCATTAGGCATGTTTAAATCTGGATCCAGTCCATAAACCTTGGTGTGCTTGGGTGCTGTGTGGTTTCCGGGCTATATGGCCGTGTTCTAGCAGCATTCTCTCCTGACGTTTCGCCTGCATCTGTGGCTGGCATCTTCAGAGGATCTTGGTGTGCTTGTTTTTACTTGTATCTGAGGAGCAAAGATGTATAACTCATATTTCTGATACTCCTAAGGTTTCTGATCTGGGCATTGACCAACAGCAGCGCCATAGAGTACACATTTTTCTGGCCACCATGCCTTTTTCTCTCACACATTACCAAGTTTCATGACAAAACAAGATAAAGAGAATTGCATTTTTTTCCTGGGAGGAATAAGTGCTGTTTCAAATTTGTAAAATACAAAAGCCCATCACCTTTTTCAAACAAACTGTCTTATACAGTCATAACATTAGCATCAAATGAGACCATTATTTTCATGAATAAAACCATATTGCGTAATAAGAATAACAGCTGAATTGTTTTATTTTAAAAAATTTAAACAATCAGTTATGGATTCTCTTTCCCTCTCTTCTCCACCATGCTCCTTAGACACATCTGAAGCATTGACATTGTGAATTCCGTTTATTTGCTGCTGGCCTAATAATCCTCTGCATGCTGGGAAAAACCTTTGTTCTCTGACAGAAGTAATAAAGCTGTCTCCATGATTCCCTCTTGTGAGACAAGGAGCGCTCCCATTTTATTTAATCGGTTGGTGTGCAGCCTTTTCAAAGTAAACACTTCACAGGGACCCAAGGCAGAAAGACATGCAAGTGACAGGTCTGCCATCATGTAAAAAAAAAATTAAAACTGGCCTGTGAAGAAATAATAAGACATCTTCTCTTTTAAAAAAATCCTCTATGTGAGACACAGGTCAAGCAGGCCTTGACTTGGAGTGTGTATCTTCTGGAAGTGTTTCAGGCCCCCTCCTCAATTTTTCTCCCCTCCCACCCCACAAGTCTTCATTCACTTGTTCCCAGTGAATAGAGAGCACAGAGAAAATGAAGGGATCTTGACGACAGCAGGAGGCTGGCTGCTTTCTTTAAAGCATGTCCTGAGCCCAGTCACCCAGAACAACTTGTGATCCTTGGACAAAGCCCCTCACAGCAGGTGGCCATATCAAGAAATTTTCCTCCTGGAATTAGATATTATCCCAGGAATCACTAGTGAGTCAAACATAATGCCCCATCGTGCTGGGTCAAGTAGGATTTCATTTCAATTTCTTTACACAACGATGCGTTTCATCTTGTCTGCGTACAATGACAGTGCTCAGGCATGAAATAAATTGAAGTGCTTGAAAGGCTGAATTATCCCTTGAACCTGCAGCATTCCCGACCCCCAAACACACATTGTCAAGTGAGTTCCTGATAAGCAGGATCTTCAGCCAGTGTTTGTGCTGCTTGGCTTCCTTTAATCATACTCCCTTTTGTAAAAGGGATTTTCGAGGGGGAAAGATAAATCATTGCTGAGGAAAAAGGTCATTTTCAAAAGGCTTTAAGAGCTTCATTTTGTGTGGCTTTTCAAGGTGAAACAGGTAATTCAGTGCAGTGGAAGTCTTTTGTATTCAACTTAATTCACACTTCACACCACTACCTCCCCCCACCCCAAAGTAATGAAATAAGCTTGAATAAAGTCTTTTATTAAAAGAGCTTCCCATAGATATGTGAGCTGAATTTTGTTGCTTGCCTATACATGGGATTGAATAGTTTTAGGAGTTATTTAAAGCTTTAACCCACCTATTGCTTTGCTGCTAATATATTTAACTTACTCCAGTGAAAGAAACTGACACATTCCTTCAATCAAAATTTCTATATTCTGTTCAACCCACTACTATATGGATGTGTATCTTTCTTCATTGTTTTTGATAAAATAGCTAAAGGTACATTTAGTGCTAAAGAAAAACCCAGAAGGGACTCACCTGAAATAAAAACAGTTCTCAATACCTACATCTACCAATTTATCTATATAAAGTTCGCATAATGTTATTTGTTTTGAAAATAGAACCAATATTGTGAAGCAATAAGCAGAAGGAGCAATATATGAGTGTGGTATGGGTGATGTGCTAAGAATATTGCCTCATGAAAAGGTCTCATGAGATAAGCTTCTGATATTTCCCCTCCCCAAGTTTTCAGAATATTTTAGATAATTTTAATTTTTCTCTACTGTTAGTGTTTCCTGGGTTAATCTTCTCCAGTTTCTCAAAAAATGTGCATCTTACATCCATATTTTCATAAATGGTAATTTTTAAAATGGCTTTTAATTATTTTTTTATACTGCAGTTTTTAATTGTAAGCCATCTCAATAAGAACTCTGACAAAGCAGCACAGAAACTTTATGAATAAATAAATAATAAACGAAGCATTTTTTGAAGAGCAGTGCTATTGGTAGTGGGTTGTAGTTATTCTGCTGTTCCACAGCCTTGGGATATACAGCACAGAAATTATGATGCGAATCCCACTTCCAGTAATCTTTGAGTTCATGGGAAACATACTACTATCAATAGGACAGTTAAAGATTACTTTCTGTCACATTGTTCAAAATACCAACAATATGTATTTCCCTTTTAAATTTTCATAAAAAGAGGATAGCAGCAGCTACTTGGATGTAACAACTTCTGAAACCATTACTTTTGAAAGGTTTAAACAAAAGATTGTGATAATGCCAATATGTGTGTGGGGGGGGAGGAGAACATGTAGAATTCAGAGCATTTGCTACAGACAGTCCTTTCATCCAGGGCAAATAGAGGTTTCAAAGGTTTCCTTCAGCTGCTGCAAGGAACTTGAAAGAACAACCAGAACTACCAGTGAAGATCAAAAAAGGTCTAGTATTCGAGGTCTAGTACTGGATTCTTTGTTTGAGTGTAGTCATGCTCTGCTAGCACAGCAAAGTATTGTAATTTTTCTTTCCTTCAGAATGTTAACTGGCTGCATTTCTGCATAGCAAAATCCTATCTTAGTCAAGTGCCTGTGCAATGAACATAGGCAGAATACAGCTGATAACAATGGGAGTTATGCTTCAGTCAATAGAAGATGAAGGACTACTTATTACTGTCATGGGGGTAATGGACACGTTAATTTGTATGGAAGACTCCAAGATAAAAGCACATTTATCCTTTGCTGTTGCATGAAAGGAGGATCGGTGGGGTTGAAGATGGGGAGAAGCATTTTTCCCCACAAAATGAATTCCTGCTCTTCATCCCCAGGCTCACTGTTCTTTGTGGAAGTGCACCAGTATAAATACCAGTGTAATAATGCCAGTGTAGTAATAGAAGCACTGGAACTGGAAAGCTGAACATTGGAGAGTTGTATGAAAGAGCACTGAGCAAATGGGGAAAATTCATACAAATTGGAATCCTTTTTATGCCTCCTTTTCCAATAGCCTTCCCTACCCATTTCTCTAGGGTAACTGTTACAGTCCATTGCAGCAAAAAGAAAAGAAGAGTCCTGTGGAAGCTGAAAGAGCAACACATGTATTGTAATATGAGCCTGCTGGACACAAGTTCATGCAATTTTATGCTGCTAATAATGTATTAGTCTTTAAGATGCCACATGACTCTTCTTTGCCTTGCCTACCTTTGTTTCCTGCATTAAAAATCCTTGAATTATTTATTCATTTGTTATTTATTCAACTTTTGTCCTACCAATTCCCTTTTCTTTAAAAAAAAATCTGATTATACTTCAGATCCCATAAATTCACTAGAAGAAATCTGATTGAAGACTATGACAGAATTCTATTAAAAATGTGCAATTGTTTGTACAGAACTGGATGCTTACGTTAAAGGTGAATGCACAATTGTGAAATGGTCACTCCCAATATGAAATCTGATACAAGTGGAGAACCACATTTAAATGATGTCACATAAACAATATGTATTAACATGGTGTGACATACAAAGGAACTGTCATGTGTTGTAAACACATTGTGATTAGGAACCAAGACAAAAAAAGTCTTGATAGTTTTGTTTCCGTGCATTCAAAAAGAGAGGGTAGTAGAAAGTTTTTTAAATGTATTTCAACAGCCATTTAATTTTTTTATTCCATCTGTAAAAAATTACTACAATTGCTGAAGCAACTGTTAAACTGTGTTGAAAATGTAGTTTGTTCAAATGGATTTATTCTTGTTAATAATAGCTTAAATCAAAACAGTAATGTTGATTATGCTTAAGGTGATTATCGAGCAAAAATGACCCTTTGACTGTATGTAAAGAATCTGTCCAGATGATGGATTTAAAAAAAAAACTGCTAAAGGGATTTTTAAAAAGTGATGCTGATAGTATTTATATTCTTTTGTTTGCATTTATTTAAGCAGTTACGGGTAATGAGCAATTTTGCAGGGGGAAATGGCTGATTAACTTATATATGAAATTGTCTTTTCGCTTCTTTTGACACACTGTATACAATTTGGCTTTCAAAAGAAAAACAAAAAGGAGGAAATTGAAATATTGCTATTCTTTTTGATTAAATGTATTTTTCACGTGATGTTCAAAATCAAAACTAGAACATGCACTGTAATTCTGCTAATCATACACACCATGAATGGTATATACTCATCTTGGTTTATATTTCATATCTCAAACATATTCCAGCTAGAATATGCAATTTGGCAATCTTTCTAGTGGTCTAAAATTTAATTATCTAACCTATCTGCAATAATTATACAATGCCTAAGATACAAAGGTCACACCTATGTGGCATCCATAGTTTGGAAAATTTCAGCCATGCACAGGTAGTGCAACACATGCTTCTACCAAACAGACCATCACCAGTGTGGTTGAGATGGTGAGAATGTTACCGCCCAAAAAAATAGCCCAAATATTTTCTTGAGTCAAGTTACATGACTACGCTGGCTCCATGTCAAGGTTATATTTTAGCTAAGTTCTCCACGTCAAGGTTATATTTTAGCTAAGTTCTCCAGCTAATTTAAGGTTTTGTTATTGTTAATTTAGGAGATTCTTGCCTCTAAGTATATGTTTATCTCTTAAGGTTTTCCCTAATGTTTAAGTTTTGAAATGTTATTTTTGATAATTGTGTTTGTTAGTAAAAGCAGTAACCTGTAGAAGCTGATATTAAGGGACAAGGAAGTTAGCCCTGGAATGCAGCTTAGACCAACACCCAGCCGACTCCTTAGCAGAGACAAAGACCCCCTTTGATTTTGCAAATCAAATCTGATAGCAGCACCCAGAGGTTCCAGCCATTGGAACACATGTCAGGACCACCATTAGACAATTTGAACTCTCCTTTGTTGCAGAGCTGAGGCGCGGGAGCCTCAGGTCATAACCGAAGGAAACAGCCATCTGATAAAGTAGATAACTGGGTGCGGTGGCAAGCCCACTATGGACCTTATCCTCTCTCCCTTCAGCACCACTGCGAGATCTCGCGGGAAGACACTTGACAGCAGGATTTCGTGATCCCATTCACAAAAGTTGTAATTGTATCTTTCTTTTGTATTGATGTTTCCTTATCGGTGTTCAGTGAGGGAATTGCCCCCTTACAGTAAGGGAATTGCCCCCCCCTTTTACCTGCCCCTTTGCCCCTTTGATGTTTTGTGAATAAAAGTTCTTGCGCTTGTTTGCAAAGCGCGATTCTCCTGCCCAAGCTGTGACCCTCACCTCCAAATAAAATCCTTTGCTTTGAAGAACACTGGGTTCCTGCACCTCATTATGTTGCTGAGCTAAAATCACTTAGGCTCATTCCGCACATGCAGAATAATGCACTTTCAAACTGCTTTCAGTGCTCTTTGAAGCTGTGCGGAATGGCAAAATCCACTTGCAAACAGTTGTGAAAGTGGTTTGAAAACGCATTATTTTGTGTGTGCAGAAGGGGCCTTATTGTTACCTGAGCAGCAGCGGTAACAAAAATAGACTTGCCACCATTCCTAGTAATCAGCATTGTCAGAGGGACAATGGCACCCTTGTCTGAAATTGTTCACATGCTGCTAAAACAGCAAGGAAGTGAGGCAGGTACAGAACTCTAATCTTGTGTGTGTATGTGTGTGTTATTTTTGAATCTCATGAAGGTTTTTAAAACCATTTTTAACCTTTGCAACATGGTTTCAAAAGCAGAAATACTTGTAGAAAACTGCTTTTACCCAAAGACATTCTTGCTGCATCAAGAAGATGAAATGGTTTATAAAATTTTCTGCATGGTGCAATGTCAACAGGACACTGTGTCCTCAGCCATTCTCCCTTCCTGAAACCCTTCAAATTTTTTGTGTAGTCTAAAGAAGACTTCTGGTGAACTCAAAAGCTCAAACACTGTTATGTATCATTCTGTTGGTTCTAATAAAAAGTATTGCATGGAATGTGTTTTTGGGATTTTTGTTTGGTTTTGGTTTTTGGATTTTACTTTTAGGCTGAAATGGTTGTAGACGTAACATATATTTTCTTTTAAACTATGAACAACTTGAGTTTTATGGTAGCGATTTCTCTTTCATTTCAGATGTAGAATTATATATTTCCCCCCAATATGTTTAATTAATTGAAACCAAATATCAACCAATTACAGCTGAAGATAAAAGGGACTGCCGTTATTGTAAGATAACCATTTCCCAAGCTTTCAATGGTTAATATGAATTTCAGCAGAAGAGTTGGCAATTGTCATTCATCATATTTACAGTATGGGAAGCACACGCCCTAAAGGCATAATGGATTCTTTCAGATGTCTGGATGCTTTTCTGAAGATTAGCAGGTAATTATCTGCCTTTTTGATATCACACTTGGATTTAGCAATACCATGAGAAAAGATATTGTCATTTTGATGCCTGAAGTACTGATTGAACCAGAAGACTCTACAGATGTTCATACACTATAATCGGTTTTTTAGGTTCAAAACGAGTTCAAGTATAATCACAGCAATGAGCAGGGAAAAGCCAATTACCAGAAATCACAATGTGGCTAATTACATGTAAATCTATGTCTATGTTTGTATGTTGCTATCATTATGGCATGGAAGCTTTATCGTAATTCCAAAACCAGAAAGTTAGTTACACATGAAACATATTTTCCACATGGAGGTCTGTATAGATTAGAGGTGAAACAGACTGTTTTATGAAAAATAACCTTTACCTACCAGGTGACGTCTACAATCTCAGCTACATCCCAGGAACAGATTAGTGAAAACTTCCCTCCCAGTTCTTAATAATGTTTCATTATGACCAAACTCTTGGATGGCCTTTTGTGCATGTTTGGTCTCTTCAAGCATACAGTCCCTTCAGGTCAGATGCTCAATTGCGCATGTGTTTTCCCCTCTTCAGAACTCACTGTGCCACAGATTACAGAAGCCCTGCAGTTTCCGGGAGTGGGCAAAGTGTGATTTTCCCTGCCTGCACAAAGAAAGTGAAGCAGAGGAGTATGCGTTTTGCTTTGTTCTGCTTTTCCACTCTTTCCTGCCTTCCCTCGTCCATGCAAGAGCAGTTCTGCTGGCATTTCTATGGAATCAATAGGGCTCCTGTGTTGTTTTTTTAACTTGAACACTTTCAATCTGTCCCAGGAATGATAGACTGAGGAAACAGCCTTTCCAAAAAAGGTGGCAAGCTGTGCTAAAAACTGTAAGGCCAATGAATCATCATCGAGATAGGACTAATCTTCATTATACTCTTTTGGTGTGCTCTTAAAATCCTACCTTTAAATCAGTATGGTGCAGAAAGAGAAGTGGTCTACTTGAAATTTCCTACACAAGGTTTTCTGGTCCTTCTCTAAGAATATCAGTCTCTGGAATCACATGAGTGTCCAATCTCAGCTGGACTTTGGGTAGCTCCAAAGCTAACAACTCATTCTATAGGATGATATACTCAGGCAGATTCCACACAGGCCACTACAGCAGCTTCCCACTGATATATATGATGCCGTGGAGCCCTGGGGCTGTTTGCACACTGAGGAGTGAGCAGCCCCAGAGCATCTGCAGCCCACAGAGGCACCTTTGCATGGAGGTGCCTCTGTTTTGTTTACCCACACTTACCTTCTCTCCCTGTGGAGCTCTGAAGGGAAAGGGAGCCCCCCCTGCGGCCCTCCAACCCCCAAGGGTTGAAGGGTAGCATGGGTGAGCCTTCCCATCCCTGTGGAGCTCCTCAGGGAGAGAAGGTAAGTGTGGGAGAAATGGAGGCACCGAAAAGCAGTGCCTCCAACCTGGTGCCATTTGCACAGCACAGGCAGGGAAACACTGTTTCCAAAAAGCCTCACTCATTGAGTGAGCCAGGAAAACAGCGTTTCTGCCCTGGTGTGGGGGGGAGCATGGTGCTGCCTCGTGGAGGCAGAGGCCATGCAAACAGTGCCCCAGGGATGGAGTTTTTACTGTCCCTGGGGTGCTGTTTTTGGCCTGTGTGGAATCCGCCTCAGTTTCTGTCACACTTGAGAACTGACTAGTGCTCTGAAAATGCCTCTCTCAAGCCACTGAACTGGGGTCAAACACTTTTCAAATGTCTTTCATGCTGTCATCTCAATAATAGATATGATGAATAGAATCTGAAGAATCTGTATCATTGTTATTTATTATTATTTATTAGTTTTAAATGCTGCCCTTCTCATCAAGGGCTCAGGGTGGCTTCCAACATTCCACAATAAATACAATAACATCACAAATCAACTTTAAAAACCTAATCTAAGCCCAGATACATGCCCAATACAAGGAGGGGAAAGGGTTCGGGGAGGGGGAGGCTCAGATGGTGGAAAACCATAACTGCGTCACCTATATGACTCTGTCTTACAGGCCCTGTGGAGCTGCATCAGATCCTGCAAGGTCCAGATCTTACTAGACAGAACATTCCACCAGGTTGGGGCCAGGGCCAAAAATGCCTTGCTGTGGTCTAGTCATTTTTCAGGCCAGAAATCACAAGTAGATTGTCATTTGCTGAAAACAGAGATTTTTAGGGACATATAAGGAGAAATGGTCTTGTCAGTACCCTGTGTCACAAATATATATAGGATAGTTGAGTTACAGTTATAATTATTTTTTTGCTTTTATGTTTGATTGAAAAATAATTCTCCTGTCAAAGTTATCTGTGTAATACCGGAATCTTTGCTAACTCTTATAGTAAATGTCAAGCTTAGGTTATCTGAGTATGGCTCAGTGCTTAGGTCATTTCTTCCCCAAGCATATTTGCCAAAGTAAATTATTGAGTGCACTAGAGCATTCATTCTTTTGTTAACTGTTCAGTTTAGTGAAATATTTCCTACAATGGAGAAAATGGAGTAGGTACATAGTGTGAGAAATCTGCTCAATCATGGGATGTCCACCAAACTCAATAACAACCAGCAGGGACTTAAGTTCCAGTTTCTGTGGTCTGCCTGGAGAGTCTTCAAGCATCTGACATGGCATAACAAGTAAGTAGAGAACTGCAGTTCATTGGGTGGCTCTGAAGTAGTATGGACCTGCTTTGAATAATACTATCCTCCTGAAGATTTATGGGTTCTACAGAAAGCATAATGAAAGACAAGACTGGAAAGGGCTGAATTTTTGTGTTGTCATTGCAGAGTCAATGAAAAGTTCAATGTAGTGTCCTATACTGATGACACAGAGGACTGTTTAATGAACTAGCTGACAGTTTGCTGTCCTTTATGAGCCCCCTGTGATATTCAAGCTAACCAGTTATGGGAGACAACTATTCTGTCTCTAAGTATCCAGCTGACCAGCCAGCCTGCCAACTCTAATACAGAATGTGTTCATTAGCAAACTCATACCAGTGATCAGAACGTTCTTGCAGCATTTATTGCCAGCTTAATGTCAGCATAAATGCCTACTAAATTCCCCCAACCACAGCAGGAGTTGCTAAACCAGCTGAACTTTGGCCACGGAACAAAATTAATGGGCAAAAAACATTCTGCAAATAACACTTTTGTCAGTGTAATAGGAATATTGAACTAATCAGTCCTTCCTCCATGGCCCAACTGTGAATGACTACGGAGTCTTTGGTACTAAGTGTACAGCAAATAAAAATGGCCTCTAATGGTTTATTTAAACACCAGCTTGTATTTACTGTTTCTCAATTTGCAAAAATTGTTGTAAGGATAAATTTGCAAAAATTGAGAAGATATAATTCATTTAATAGGAATAGATTCTTCTTTGCTTTAGTTTTCCTTAGAGAGTCCAGTATTTTAAAAGTTGCAGTATTGTTTCTCTAGCGATTATGCAGCCAACAGCAAAGTGCAATTGGTAGCATCTTTCCACAACTTGTTTGCAAATAATTAGAACATAGATCCTGTTTTTGTGCTTACTTTTCTGGTTTTTTCCCCATTATTTTAATTTTTGGCAGTTATTTCACTCACTAAAGATAGCATGTATGAAAAAGTAATCAAAAATTCAGTAAGTATGCAGCTGGCACCAGGTGTAAAATACTGAGATACTTTACCAATGAAATCTAGTGATGGGAAACCATGTATGGTTGAATACTTAAGGATTACAAAGCGATATTTGCTTACAGTCACAGAAAGCATTGCCCTACACATTGGATGGATAAAGGCTTTGGCTCCTCCTCCTCCTCCTCCTCCTCCTCCTCTTTAATTTTGTTTAATATCACAGTGGCCAGTTCTTTAGCTGGTTATTGGTCTTTCATTACAATTTGAGCCTCACCCAGAAGCCTAGGATGTTGTAATGTATCAGCATAGTATTTGTGTGGATCCCAGCAGGACTGCCTTCTGATTTCCAAAGCCTTTATCCATTGCAATAAGGCATGCCATATAGCATCTCTGCCCCACTCGGAAAGGTGAAAGCCATTATGGCAAAATTAAGCTGCCTGGTAATGGAAGATTTCCCCCTGCAGGATAACCTCACCGCCTGACTCCCATACTACTTGGGCTGTGTCCTTGCATATCTTGTACTTGGCCTAGTTTAAAGTTATTGACTGAGAAACAGGGCCTTCCCTGCATAGCTTTTTGTAGCTACCAAGACTGGGCTAGAATGAGCTCTTGTAATATCCTCCACTTTACCAGGGCTTATAGCATCCAACCATGCCTGCCACAGAGGCAGGCATGATCAAACTATTTGTTCATCAGCAGCAGTCTCAGCAACCGGGGATGGGAAACCCCAAGGGGAGGGGTGTTGGGAGGCAAGTGTTGGCCCATCTGCAAAGCTGATCTGTTTTGAACTGCCTAGCCAAATCGACAGGCAGTTGTGGCACATTGAAACATCGGCGAACCGATTGCTCGGGAACCTTCCAATGTCTTGAACGATGCTGCCAACTCACTACATTGAAAAGGAGGCTAAAAGGGGTGAATGAAAGTTGCACAAAGAATGCTCTTCCCTTGCACAGACCATCCAGGTAAGCCAATACTGGCTGCAGCAGTTTTCTGGTAACAGGCCAGTGGCCCTCTTGTGGTCACAGGGAGGACCAACACCAGCTCACCACCGCCCTGGGAGCCAGAATGAATCAGTTGAATCAGAGATCCCCAGTGCTTTCCATAAAAAGAGAAGGGGAGCTAGATGGACCTGCAAAGTCTGCGGCGCAGAACCCTGCAGCTCCTGGTAGCTAAATACTGAAGCCGGAGACCTTAAGGGATCCCGTGATGCTGCAAGAAGGCCTTTGTGCAAAGCAAGGTCAAGGAAATCACCCACCACTAAAGACTGGAGGACACCATCCATGGTCATGTGCTGTCCAGGTTCTGCAGCTGATCTGGAAATGCATCTGACTGCTAGTTGGCTCAGGGCTAGGTAGCGAAAATGGTCTATCTGGCAGCAAGATAAATTGCAATATAGTTGGTGATACCTGGAGTGAAACAGCCTTAAAAGAAGCATAAATTAGTCAGGCATAGCAATACCAACTACCGGACTAAGAGCATGACCCTTGCAGAACGGTTGGATTGTCTGTTAACCATCTGCACCATTGCCTGGTTGTCACATTTAAAGGCAACAGACGGCCCTGGAACAGATCATTCTGGATGTAGACTGCAAACCACACCAGGAACATGTCCTGAAGAATGCTCAAAGTGTACCCTGAAGGGGAGGGAGGGTGTATGCCTCAGCACCAGCGGCTTAAATATAAAATGCTTAAGGATGCTACAGGGGTCAGTGCTATCAGTTGCAGACCAGGAAAGGGATTTGGGCATCTTAGTTGATAGTTACATGGGAATGTCAACTCAATGCATGGCAGCTGTGAAAAAGGCAAACTCTGTGCTGGGCATAATTAGGAAAGGAGTTGATAATAAAACTTCAAGGATTGTCATGCCCTTATATAAAGCCGTGGTGCGACTGCACTTGGAGTCCTGTGTCCAGTTCTGGTCGCCACATCTCAAAAAGGATATCGAAGAGATAGAAAAAGTGCAGAGAAGGGCAACGAGGATGATTGAAGGATTGGAGCACCTTCCTTATGAGGAGAGGCTGCAGCGTTTGGGACTCTTGAGTTTGGAGAGGAGACGTCTGAGGGGGGATATGATTGAAGTAAATAAAATTATGCATGGGGTAGAAAATGTTGACAAAGAGAAATTTTTCTCTCTTTCTCACAATACTAGAACCAGGGGGCATTCATTGAAAATGCTGGGGGGAAGAATTAGGACTAATAAAAGGAAACACTTCTTCACACAACGTATGATTGGCGTTTGGAATATGCTGCCACAGGAGGTGGTGATGGCCACTAACCTGGATAGCTTTAAAAAGGGCTTGGACAGATTTATGGAGGAGAAGTCGATCTATGGCTACCAATCTTGATCCTCCTTGATCTCAGATTGCAAATGCCTTAGCAGACCAGGTGCTCAGGAGCAGCAGCAGCAGAAGGCCATTGCTTTCACATCCTGCATGTGAGCTCCCAAAGGCACCTGGTGGGCCATTGCGAGTAGCAGAATGCTGGACTAGATGGACTCTGGTCTGATCCAGCAGGCTAGTTCTTATGTTCTTATGTTCTTAAGGAATTTGCGTGACATCCTTGTGCTGTGGCCATGCTAATTTTCTCTGTATTGTTCCAATATTAGTATATGTGCTGCCAAAGTGAGCACTGATGGTTAGGAGCCTTACGGTCAGCTGTGGAATGTGCAAGGGAGCAAAAGACTCCTCCCAGTGCTACAACACTGCAGGCAAAGTTAGGTGCCCTAACAAGGATAGCCTATTTCCAAACCACTTAACTGCAAGCACATAAACAACACTTGGCAGCAAGAAATCAGAGAACTGTGGAGAAAATACGGGGAAGACAAATTTATCCTTAAAATAAAAACCCTGGCCACAATACCTGGTACCTGGGAGTGGGAAAGGGCGGAACCATCTTTATTCAGTATTGTCAGTCCTTAATTATTATTATAAGCCAGGGGTAGGGAACCTGCGGCTCTCCAGATGTTCAGGAACTACAATTCCCATCAGCCCCTACCAGCATGGCCAATTGGCCATGCTGGTAGGGGCTGATGGGAATTGTAGTTCCTGAACATCTGGAGAGCCGCAGGTTCCCTACCCCTGTTATAAGCAATCATGACCAAGGAGAAAATCTGAGAAACCCTTACTACTTGTATGAGACTACACATTTCCGCAAAACTACATCTCATTTGTGCTAAGTCAGACAACTTGTGATATAAAACCCCAAGGATAGTCACTTAATAGGCATAAAATAACTATTGCCTCTGATGAATTTTTTGCATAGTATAGTATCCATATTAAACCAAATACAATTGACTATCAGCAAAGAATCTTGCCACAATTCTTAGCGGAACCTGTGTTTTAAAGTGTGTATATTGGTTTGCCACTGCCTTCTTCTTCACAGTGCCCTGGGAACCCTAGTAGCCTCCCATTCCAGTACCTACCCTGGCCACCCGCCCCCCCCAAGCTTCTGAGATCTGACAAGATCAGGCTAGCGCGAGGCCACCCAGGTCAGGGTATAGTGGACAAAGGTGATAATAGTTAAATAACCTAGGTCTCCATAGTGCTGAATTGAAGATCTCCACTTACCAAGGAGACCAAATACTCCTCTTGGATTTTCCATTTTTAATGTGCCACTTCAACCAGCTTTTGTAAAGCTTCCAAATAACCTCTTTTCAAGCCTTGCTGATAATAATAACAGCCTCACCATAGCCCTTTGCTATGCTCAAAGCCCTTCCCAGGCATTATGTCAGCCAGGGCCCTTCCAAGTAACTTGATTTTTGGAAAGTATTGCAGAATGCCCTTGTCATTCACATAGTTTCCAAATCTTACTTTGTTAGTAAGGATAGTTTAAGTCTCACATACATAACATGTTAGGGTACCAGCATTCATTCATACCTGAACTTGCTTCAATGACCTCCCAATGCTCATTAAATACTGGGAGGATATATAACCTAAATTTTCCCATTGTTTTAGCAATCAGAAAACTATCTACAACCCTACCATAATGTTCCACAATCCTACCATAATGGTATTCATTACAGGATTCATAATACATTATTGGTTAGGCTCATCCAGCTAATCAATTAATGTGAATATTTAAATTCAAAGTAATCAATTAAAGGGAATATATAATTTCAAGAAGCTGGTGAAAACAACCCCCCTTAGACCACATGTAGACCACAATAGAGAAATTTAAAACAGCCACGTCTAGCATAATGAGCACTGAAAAATACCTTCACATTTTCTCGCTATAATGGAAACCGCCATGGAAAAATTTCTGACATCAGCTGCTTACTTCCTTAAAAGCAGTAACACTGACATGGGAACCATGACATGCCTCTGAAGATGCCAGCCATAAACACAGGTGAAACATTAAAATTAAAAATCACCAGACCATGACCACACTACCCAGAAAACCCACAACAGCCTAAATCTATTTTATTTCACTCTGAACAATATGCTAATGGTCAAATAGTAAATCTTGAGAAATTAGACTTTCATATGCAGGTTGTTATCAATGTTCTGATGAAGCATATGTTTCCATCCTGAACTAACATATAACTAACATATAAGAGTTGTGGTCGAGTGGATAAAAGGGGGAGAAGCTGAATGCAGACAAGAAGGGTGAGTGGGGGGTGTTGGAGAAAAAAATAGATGTGGATAAGAGTGACATTTCTCTTCAAAGGGCTAACATTATGCCAGTCAACTCAAGGAAAGAGCTTGGTGATCCTCTATGACTAAGCCAAATTCATTGGAGGAGAGTTGGTGCTATTACTAGAAAAACTTTCTGTCATCTGTACTGGGTCTGTACTAGTTGGTCCTGATCCTTACAGTCCTGTATTTAAAAGTTCTTCTTTTCCAGTTCCAGCCACAGCTGATTTTCTCTTTACTTTGTTCTTTTTTTACATGTAGTAGTAGTGTCAGCTGCAGCAGTATAATGAAGTTTGAAAAGTGCACTTTTTTAAGATTACTAATCAGCTCATTAAATAATTAAACTGTCATAATCTCATGTCACAGTCCTTAATGTCATCAGATATCACTTCCCTCTGGTTAATTGTTAGAATATCCCAATCTTGTTCGTGGTAGGTACTTCATAAAGACACTTTTTATTAGGTGATCAGAATGCAATCAATTGAGTTCCTCATCTTATCCTAAACCTAATGTTTCCCAAAGGACAATTGAGTTATTGGCTAGTGCCCCTGTCCACAAATTTCAGGTCAAGACTAAGCACAATATTGTACAGCATTGTAAAAGACAATTGTAGGCAACCAATGCAGAGCATCTATTTGAGGAAGGAATGATTATTGGGTATAAATTTGTCTCCCACTTTCATGGGAAAAGGGTCACATCATGCTCTGTGGGACTAAGTTAGGCTCCTCATTTATTGCAATCAATAAAAGGAAAGCAAAGAACAATCAGATCTGTAGGCTTTCCGCTGTAGCTGTTTCCATACCCAGTCCACTTTAGCAAGCAATGGCTGATTGCTCTTCTGGGGCTAAGCAGTAATTTGGGGCTTCCTTCACATTGTCTTTGAATGGAGCCCCTTTCTTGATTCACATTGTTTTGGGGGAGTTTTGGGTAATAGTTTTGGGTACTATTATAGTTAGGTTCAGCTCTTAGGGTTTGGATTAATGTCAGCTAGATATTACAAGCAGTGTTAAGTAGCTAACATATATGTCAAGCTCCTGGAAACATGATAAATGGAGAATTTTTCAAGTTAGCTTTTCACTGGCTGAGTGACTGGGCAACTGAGGGAACTTCATCAGTGCAGAGCAGCAGCAGCTGAATGCTTAGTGGCTTTGTCACTTGCAGAGGTGGATATCTTGGCACCTCTCAGTGCATGACTTCTATACATTCTGAGATAAATGATGGTGGAAGTAATGCCAGCTGTATTGGCCAAAATGTGGACAGCCACTAGGGATTGCCTATTAGTAGCAGTCCACACTAATGGGAAGGAAATGTTTAATACTATAATGGAATAATAATAGTTTTTTTTATTTTATTGACAGAAGGAAGGTCAGCCATGAAGGAGCTAGAAAAAAATTTAAGTGTAAGGGTGTGTCAATGCCAATTAAGATCAAGTTAATTCATGCCATAGTATTCCTATTTCAATGTATGGGTGTGAAAACTGGACAATGAAGAAAGCTGATAGGAAGAAAGTAGAATCCTTTGAAATGTGGTATTGGGGGAAAGTTTGACAACCCCCCCCCCCAAAAAAAAAAGGGTTGTAGATCAAATCAAGGCTGTACTGACTCTGGAAGCTAAACTGAGGCTGTTGTACTTTGGTCATATTATGATAAGAGAACAGTACTGGAAAATACAACAATGCTAGGAAAGGTTGAATGTAGCAAGAAAAGACGAAGACCCAACATGATCATTGACTACATAAAATAGGTCACATCCATCAGTTTGCAAGACCTGAGCAAGGCTGTTAATGATAGAACATTTTGAAGGAGGCTGATTCATAGGTTGTCATGAGTCAGAGGCCCTTTCTGCACGGGGCCAAAAACAGCAGGCCAGGGATGGAAAAACACCGGTCCCTGGGGAGCTGTTCGCACAGGCGTCCTGTGAGGCCCCAAGCGGCGTGAAGGCGCCGCTTTCCACCTCCCTTTCTGAGGGAGGTTTTTGGAAGGTGCCGCTTTCCTGACCCCCCCCACTCACCTCATCCTCTAGCGTCGGTCTGGAGAGCTGCTGAGAGCCACCCACACTGCCCTCTGACCCCTGGACGAGATGAGGGGGGACGCAGAAGAGGCGGCTCCGTGCGGAGCCACCTCTTCTGTGCTGGCCTCTGCGGGAGAGGTGGAGAGGTGTCCTTTCCGCTGTGCAGAAAGGGCCAGAAATTACTTGACAACCCTTAACACACATGCATATTCATATCCCACCCTTCCCATGTAAGACAAGGCTCAAGGTGGTTCACAATAAAATAAAATAAATGAATAATTTATAAACTGATAGCAATAAATGTAAATTAGTTAAAAACAAGGCATACTGTATCTCTAAAACATGGTTGTGCTTATGCAGAGAAGCCATTAATGACACTAGTTTAATTCATATGCTGGTTCTTGAATCTTTGTTCCAGAATGCAGGGTGAAGGTCTGCATCAGTGCATCACCCAGGAAAATCCCCTTGTATAAAAACAAATCCTGCTCTCTCTGAAGCAGAGGAAGTTTCACATGGCTCCCCAGAGGATTATTTTTGCATACACATTTTACCAGCCAACCTTCAAAGTTCAACATTGTTCTGGAAATGCAGTTCTACTCATAAAACTCGAATGAATCAGACCCAAACATTTTGCAAGAGAAATAGAGCTATAGGCACATATTTGTCTTTTGAGAAGTAGATAAAGTTGATACTAATCTCATGTTACATTGCTCTGTACACCCTGTTAAATAACTCTTCACTTGGAAAGAGAATAAAGTTAGATGTAAAAGCCTTAAGCTTAGATATACTACTCTAGCCTGCAGTTTTTTATTTGCTGTTTACAGATGTTTCCTGATGCATGCACAGCTCTTTATGCCTCCATTGTGTTGCTTTTAAATGTAATGTAGATAGGTCAAAGGGATTCCCAGACCTGAAATTTCTTTAATGGTCCCCCCCCCTGCCCCGTGTTCAGTTATGTTGCTGCTCTGAATTAATTTCAGAGTCATGGATGGGTGCTGCTGACACAGCGTATTTAAAATTACACATTCGGACATTAAATTGTTGGAGATTTCAAAAGATTGTGCTGTGGATTGCTGTTCTGCTGTTGGTTCTGACCTGTTGGGTCTTGCAAGTCTCCATCTTGTCCCCTATGCTTTTCAAAATCTCCATGAAACTGCTGGATGAGTTCAGCTGGAGATTTGGGTTGGGTTGTTGTTATCAATTCGATGCTCAGCATTCTCTCTCTCTATCTCTCTCTCATGCTTCTAGCTGATGTCAAGAACACAGTAGAAACCCTGAATGAGAATTTAGAGGGAAGTTTGGGGCAGATGTGGACTAATAAACTGAAACAACCTCAACAAAATGGAAGTGTTAATGGTGAGTAGAAGGCCTGCCCTTGAAAATTGTTCAGAAACTGCAATTGATGCTGAATGCTGCAACCAGGAAGCTGACTGGAGTTGGTCACAGGGTTCATACTACTCCAGTGTTGGCCTATCTACACTGGCTTTCAGTCTGTTTTCAACTACAGTGAAAAGTGCAGATGCTAACCTTTAAAGCCTTGACTACTACCATCACTTTTGGAGACACTGTTTTGGGTGCCCTTGCCTTCTCAGATTAACAACCAATCTTGGAAGAGGGATACAGTGGAGGGCTTTTTGGTGGTCAGGAGGCTTTTTTGTATTTTTCCTCCCTATGCCACTGAAAAGCTCTCTGGATGCGGCAGGGCAGTGGTGCACCAGCAGCGTTCCTCGCTACCTCAGGGCTCTGGATTGGGCTGTCCATTGGTTCCAACCTGTGAGAGGGATTTCTAAGTTGTGGCACCAAAAATCTGCAACTACCTTGCCAGGGAAATTTGTCTGTTCCCCTCTGTTGCCATCTTCCATAGGGCTGCCAATGTCAGATGCCACCTGGAGATCTAATACTATCACTGATCCTCAAATGATAGAGTTCTTCTGGAGCAAATGGCTGGTTTGGAATGTGAACTACATGGCATGGTACCCTGCTGAGGTACCATGCCATGGCCAAAATGCTGCCTTCCACAGGCTCCAATTTCCCTTTAAAAAATTCCAGGAATTTTCCAACCCAGAGCTGGTAACCATACTCCACCAGAAAGTCAAGACTGTTTTGTTGTGTCTGGCATTCCTTCAGTGATGCCTCTTTTCTGATCTATGTTTTAATTAATTTTTAATGTTTTTATATGTATATTTTAGCTCTGGTTTAAATTATTTTAATTATATGCTTTTGTTGGTTTGAATCATTTTAAATATATATTATATTTAAATAATTTAATTTAATACTTTAAATAATTTAATTAAATATTATATATTTATAATATATAATATATATATTATATATATTATATATAATATATATTGGTGATAGTGGTGGTGGGATTCAAATAATTTAACAACTGGTTGTCTACAAGTGCCATTTTAACAACTGGTTCTGCCGAAGTGAAAGTGGGAGACATGTGTGACAGAAACACATCTTGAATGTTCCTGTAGATGCATTAACATAGTGAACTAACTTATGTGTGTGTGTGTGTATCTATATATCTCCTCCTATTTTTCTCCAGTGAATCCAAAGCAGATTATAGCACTGTTACCTCTCCTCAGTTTATCCTCACAATAACCAATGAAATACCGGTAGGTTAAGCTGAGAGAGAGAGAGAGAGAGAGAGAGAGAGAGAGAGAGAGTGTTTCCTAAGTCACCCAACAAACATCTAAAGTTGGCTAGAAAATCAGGCTTGTGTCTCCCACATGATAGACTGACACTCTCACCACTATATTGAGTTTGCTATCCATTCCAGATATGATGTGCCAGTGGTATTAAAGTGTCTGCTGCTAATAGGATGACTACAATTATGAACTATGGCAGCATGCTGTAGCTGCCCGCAGCAACTAGTACTGAAAGAAAATGCTTTTGCAAACAAGGAACTTGACTTCATTCAGGTCTGAATAGGATATTACATTTCCTTGCACTGGGTCAGGACAGTGGTCCACCAAGTTTAGTATTATCTGATGTCAAAGGTAACAAATAATGTACAATTAGATGTGTTGGAGAAATATGCATATGATAGGAATGAGAAAAAAAGATATTGACACTGCTTTTATGTTTTATGAGACAACCAAATTTGATGTGTGACATCGGAACTATAATAGGGTTGTAAGCATTACAAGAGATTAAACTTTGAAAACATAAAAGTTTAGTAATGTATGTCCTTTAGTGGGATTATTCATTAGCTTTTCTTGATCAGCTAAGTCAGCATTAATTTATAGTAGCCTACTAATTTTAAGGCCTTACAGGCAATTTTACAGTCTTTCTTTAATAAGAAATAATGACTCCAAGATAGTTCTCTCAGTGAGCCCGATTCACGATCATTGCAATATGCTTATTATATTTGGTTCAAAGAAATTGAAAAAAACACAGTACTTTGCTGTGTGAATTTCCTTGTAAATTTGAACACCAGTAAGTCTGGTTCTTCAAAACTGCAGATATGTTAATTGCAGTCCTCAAGATGCAGGAATAGCTATCTCTTCATATTCACCTAAGAGCATTTCTTTGAAAAAATGCATATTACAGATGAAGTGACTTGGTGCTGCAGCAAAATCCCCAATTTGCCCATTTCTGCAGCATACCCAAAATGCATTTCAGTTCGCTTGCAGTCTTGCAACAGTGGGCACCTGTTGGAACACATGCATAGTAATTGATCTCACCAGAGATAAGGCAGGATGTGTCTATTTATTTTTCCAAGCCAAAATTAAGTCATCTTGTTAGAGAAAAGCTGCTGGGAATGCTCAGAGATAATAATGTTGTGATAATTGCTTTATGTGACTATTATCAATTGGTTTAAACAGTCCACAATGAGCATCTATTTTTCTGCATATTAAGCATTACAACAATAACCATGCCCGAGTTGATGATGTGCAGAAAAAACAAGTAATTACAAACTAGCAGAAGCAAACACACACACACACACGCACACACACACACACACACAAACATGGGCTGCCAAGAAGAACAAGAACAAATAATGAATAAATCACTGATAAAGGTGAAACAGGCCATCGTGATTGAACAGAGGCCTCCGGTGTTGCCTAAAGGCACTGTCAGGGTGCCTGAGACACCCTTTTTTCAATCACAGGCAATGTCAACCTTCTCAGTTGACAACAGAGCTCTGTTGAATGTTAATTTTGAACCGCAGCTCTTTTTGTTGTTGTTTTTTGGTTTGTTTTAACCACATGTGTTACTCATTCGGTCAGCCTTCTTTTAAACTAGTGTATTTCCATTGGGAATGGAGGTGCCTTGCTGTCACCAGTATATGTGGTGTCATTTCACACATTATTCAGAAACAAGCCAAGGTTTCTCACTACATGTATACTCTGCAGCCAGTTATAGCCAAACTTGGTTTCCTCATGAATCAACTCACATGACGAATGTGATTGTATCATGTAGTCATCATAATCACACTGTACATACCTAGCTATATGCTTTACTTTTACTTTACTTTAGACTTATACCCCACCGCACCCCTTGGGTCACAAGGCTCAGGGCAGCTCAAAGCAATTCAACAACAAATCAATCCATGAAGATAAAACATACAAAATCTTCAAATAAAAGATATTAAAATAATATCCTAACAGATATGATGCTGCTGCTTGTGATTTTAAGGGATCTTAATTTTTATATTTGTAATTTATGATTTGTATTTAATTTTATTGCTGTATTGTATCTGGATTTTTTGTTGTGCACCACCCAGAGCCCCTTGGGGATTGGGCGGTCTATATAGCAGCAGCAGCAGCAGCAGCAGCAGCAGCAGCAGCAGCAGCAGCAGCAGCAGCAACAACAACAACAAATTGGCACCCAGTAATTTACATCACAGACTGCTGTCAAAAACAAGCCACCCTCCTAATAGGGTAGAAAACTGGCCTTGATTGTCCTCAATGGAATGCCTTGCAGAATAATATATTTAAAACAATGTACATTTCTTAGATGTAATGTGTGATACAGTTCTTACAGTAAGTAGTCAAAATGTGAAAATTATCAATGCATTATAAACTTGATTTGATTCTTTGAGAGAATATGACATTTTATTAAAGTCTTTAAAGAAATAAAAGTGTGATGTTGGGGTTAGAGGATTAGGGAGACCCCGGTTTGTATCTTCACTCCACCATAGAAACTTGTTGGATGACCTTGAGCCAACCAAGCTAACCAATATCCTCACATAGTTGTGGAAGAGAAGAGAACAATGTAAACCCCTTCTTGTTCCCTGTGGGGGGAAATGCAAAGAATAAATGAATGAACAAATCAAACAACAGTGAATGAATTTCCTCTACAATTAAGTTACTTGACTAGGATTTGAAAGACTCAAGGTCAGATCCCCGCACTACCATTAAGTTTGCTGGATACTCTTGGCCCACTTCATCTCAGTTCTACTTATTTCACATGGTTATGCTGGGGCAGGCTAACCTGATCTTATCAAATCTTGGAAGCTAAGTTGGGTCAACTTTGGTTAGTATTCAGAAGAGATTTTGTCAAGGAATACCACAGTCGCTACCTGAAGGCAAGCAATAACAAACCAGCTGTGCATATCTTTTGATAAACCTGTGGGGCCATGATAAGTCAGCTACATTTTGTTGGCAAAAAACCCCCAACAACAACCAAACAGTTGCTAGGCAGCTGACTTGGCAACCAATACCAGGGTTATGGAGGGGCAGCATCCTGGTGATAAGACCTCATCAACTTATAGGAAATTCATGCCACAGAGTTCCTGTCAATTCCTACGGCTACCTGGAAGTGACAAACACCCCCCAGCCACAATATTCTTATTTGGTTTTGCTACAATAATACAAAAATATAATTCCAGAAGTAGTTGCTGTAGAGACTATGTTCATTACTGTCATGAGTACATGTAAATGCTTGATGGTTTTCAAAATAATTTCAAACTTAAATGCCTTTTTAAAAAGTAGATTTGGAACCTGGAGAAGATTCAGAACCCCCCCCCCCCAATTTGGCAAGGCTGCATCTAGGAGATTCTGGAAGCCAACAAGAGATAGATCTGGATCAGCACAAGTGCTGTGCGTCCACAGAGTGACTTGGCAGCTGCTATTATTTGCCTGAAGCAATTATTTTGAGGAGCATCAAGCACTTTTTAAAAAGGCTATAGACAGGAAAGGCAATTGCCATAGGCCAATGCAGAGTTGTGAGCATGATAACAAATTGATCACATTTTCCAGCATGCAGTTCATATTAGTGTTTGTTAGAAAAACTTTTTTCCATTACCAAATAGTAAATTTGGATCTTTCTTATAGAAGTAAGTTCAGATTTCTTTCCGTCTCTGAATTTCTAATAACTTTGCTATTTCTTCAGAAACCAGCAGCCTAATACACAATCCATTTCAGCGTGGAATATTTATGCTTAAACTGACATATGTCCTATTTACTTCAACAATCATACATATGTTGAAATAATGTACTTCAGTTGAACTTGTTTGTAGATGGAACTTCCCATGAATAGGTTCTGGAACTAGCTCTGATACTGCTTACATCTTTTTCACAGATTGTTTCCTAGGGGGAAATCTTTGGTCCAATAATTTCTTTAATCTTTTTAAAATAATTTTTTTTTTAAAAAAAAGGTGTTTGAAGTCCTTGAATTTACCCCAGGGCTCATGGCCATCTTTAATTCCCATTTCTAATCCCCTAACACCCTTAATCAAGTCTTCAGTAGTTTTAATTATTATTCAACATCTTATTTAGGATTAGAATTTTTTCCACAATTATCCTATGAATGTAGACCATCAAATATTCATTGTGCAACTACAATTAAAAATATAATTCCTCCAAAGATGTTTAGAACAATTTAAGCTACTTGGGGCAGAAGAAAGCAATGAAATTAGAAACAAGATTCGTGAGATGTTGATGTAATGTTCATTTTTCTGTTCAAAGTTTCACTAGGAATATTACACAAAATAAAGTTGTAGCTTTTTCTTTACACAGCATGCGCCAGGCCACCTAGGATTTTTTAAAATCTTCACAGTGATCTATCAAAAGGGATCCAAATAGGAAAGTTTTTAAGCCTCCTGGATCTGGATCTGTTTACTCAAACTCATGGTTCCACTTTCCAGATGCCCATGCCTATGCTATAGCTTCATGAAATATTCCTGTGGATAGATTTGGACTGTTCTGGGCCAAGAATATGATCAGTATGAATGTGCACTTGAAAAAATCAGTATTATTCTGATCCAGGTATCAGTTCCAGATCTTCTGAAAATATTGATTTTCCCTATACAAGTTTCAAATACTGGTTTGTTATTCTAATTTTAATATTATTTGGCTCAATTATTCTCTATGAAGAATTTTCCTGAAGGGTTGGAGGGACTTTTTTTTTAGCAAATTGTGCCAAAATTGCAGTATAGCTGCTGATTCTGTCTCCTAAAAAAAGTTACAGAGGAATTGGACTCTGCACATGCAGAATAATGCACTTATTATTACAGTTACAGATAAATATTTCTGAGATTTTACAAGATCAACTTTCTCATATCCCAAAAAATCCTACATACCATACAAAGACCCAAATATATCCTGAAAACACTGACTAGGCATTTCTCAGATATATATTTGAACTGGATATATCCAAATACATATCTCTAATGACCAGAGTTTTCATCAATTTGTGTCAGATCTGGGAATACTATATTTGGGTTCCTATATGTGTGTGTGTGTGTGTGTGTGTTGTGTGTGAATACTATATGTGGGTTCCTCTGTGTGTGTGTGTGTGTGTGTGTGTGTGTGTGCACTGAATTTGCCCTGCAATATTCTCACTACGATGTGATGGTAAACCTGATTGGAAGGAGATCAGCCTATACAAAAATAGTATGTGTAAGGTCAGTGCAGGATTATCTCAATCAGTTTGATATGGAGGAGGAAAGTGTTTTCAAATCTTCAGGGTTCATTCCAAAAATTCTTTCTATAAAGGTTAAAAAAAATCAAACAGTGTCCAAGATATTTCTGTTAGGAGATGGTTCAGTTTGTGTTTGTTCTATAACCCAATCAGGGCTGTGAAGTGGCTGGAAAATTACCACTTTGAATAATTTCATTTTTCAAATATTTGTTGTTGCTTGAAGAATGCCATTGAAACTTCAATAAAACTGGCTATTGAGCATTTTATTGGATGTTTTCTATGAAACATCCTACAAGTGTGATGCACTTTACTATGTATTATATACTTTTTTTCAAAGTCCACCGGTGACATCCTACAACTTTAGAAACCAGTAGTGAAACCTGGGGATTGTATTCTATTTAGCAAGTGAGTCACTGATACATCACAGCTGCTCATTACCATATGAATTTAGCACAATTCCCAAATCCTCTAGATCATTGTTGTCTGGGGTTTATTCCTTGTTGTGAGAAGTGAGCTGTTATCTTATTTATCTGAAGACTGCATTGTGACAAGCAATGCATCAAGAATAATGGTACCAAATGCTTTATGCTATGATAGCAGTCACTGAAGCAAACATTTTTTTCTTTCCACAAGAAAGAAATGACAGGAATATATCCCTAGACTGGTCTAAGAGATGATTTATCTTTTTAACAACAACATCAAAAGATTCTATTACCTTTATATCCCAGTCAACTACTCAAATGTGACATGGAAAGCCATGGCAAACCACTATTAGTCTCTTGCTTTAAAACCCCCACCAGGTTACTATAAATTGGCTGCAACTGGATTGTACTTTACACATACACCATGATACAGTATTGAATTCTGATTTGATTGTTTGTAAAGCTCTGCATTTCTGAACTGACAGATGGAGCAATCTTTGTCTTCCAGATTTTGAGGTTCCTTGTTTGAAGCTCTGCTTCTTATAATCTAAAATAGAACCAGTTATCGAGGCATACTAATTCTATACATGTACATATCTATGATTGAGCAGAAAATCACTAGAGCAAATGCCATCTCCTGTGATGAAAATGTGGTGTTTCTATCATGTTGGCCAGTTTCAGTTCCCATAATGACTGCTTACAACACTACATCTAACTAATAAAATGCCTATGATACTTACATTAGATCCATCTCACTGCATCACTGTCAGGTTTGATTTTAGTTCCTTCTGAAATTTTACCACTAAATGATTGGCAGTCATTTCATAATTTAGAAGAAAGAAGGACTTACCAAGGGATCAATCAGGTTTTTTTGTTAGCCAAAAAAAAAAGATATTGCCATATTCAGTTTCTGTGATGGAAAGAATTGCATCTGTCTTACAGTTTCCCACAAACAGGTGAGAAAGCTCTGGAAAGGGATTGTTGAATTGATTGCCAAAATCTCAGTTCCCAATTCAGTGATGTAAACCCCGACTCCTTCAAAACATTTGCCTCACTTTTGGAAACATCCTGTCTCTTTCCCTATTTGGAAATAGTTCCATGACCCAAAACCATCCTGTTCACTTCATCATCAGCCCATCAGATTGCCTTAGCTCTCCATCTTCAAGTTTACCCCCTCTTTCTCTCCATGAAAGGAAATAAATTTATCTTTTGTTTTTAGTCTGGCCTCTTGCCCTTATACTAGAGATATATTGCACCTCCACATGTGTTTTATCTTACCATTCTGGCTTTAAACTACCCTTTTTATGTACCAGTGGAGTAATGGTCTGACAAATTAATATTTCTCAGTTTTGACTTCTTTGCACAAAAAGAAATGTTGGTCAACACAATTCCAAGTGTATCTTTAGGAATGGTGCATAGAAATTGCTGTTGAGAAAGCTCACAACAAACATAAATCCATAGAAACTTTTTCTTCTAAGTAGAGGAAGGAAGGAAGGAAGGAAGGAAGGAAGGAAGGAAGGAAGGAAGGAAGGAAAAAAATTACAATTTGCCTCAATAAGAATTGCTGAACAGACTATAGTATTCAATATATCTTTGCTTCTTTTAAAAACAAGGAGTGGTGGTCTTTGGGGTAATCTGGCAAGCACACTGTACCGCAATAGCTATTTTTAGATGGGCAAGTATCATTGTGTATGATTCCCAAATGAAAAGCTGTCATGTGTCTTCTGAATAGGCTTTATCCTTCCATCAACAGCTAGTTCTTGAGGCTACTGATGACTCCAAGCAATTCTTTCTAACTTCCCTAATAAAGACATCAGACTATCTGCAATAAACAGTCCACGGGCAGGGAAATGGACGATTGTCTCTGGGGGGGAAGGTGCTTGGCAGCTTAGTTAGAAGCTGTGAAATGTTATTATTGAGAGTATGTCAATGTGATGTGTCCTTACAGTTTAAAGTGCTGCTTGAAGCAGAAGATTTCTCATTTATGATATATCAGCCTAAGTTTATAAAGTGTTCTGGATAAAGACTTTTACCATTCCATCAAAGGAAATTAAAGACAGAGAGTAAACTTCAAACGCAAATGGAACAGAGAATTGGAGGGAAGAAAAAATATCCCATCTTCTTCAGTTATTACAGAAGCCATTTATTTGCAGTAACTTGCAGGCTGTAAGGATGACTGTCCTCATAGCTCATTCTCTTGTATTTATATGCTCTCAAAAAGTGAATTTAAGAGTTTCTCTACTGAGCTTTTGAATGGCACAGTTAAGTTTGCATACCACAACTGGTGAAGTTCTCACAGGTGTGCTATTGAAAATAGAGATGTGTACTAAACACACTTGTATTAGCTTATTTGTTCCCTCATGAATCTTCAAATGCAGTGTCAAAACATTTGAGTGGTACTGCCATTTTTCACTGTAACTTGGCATGAGCCAGTCATGAATGGAAATAATTCTATGATGACATATTTCCCCCCTAAAATACTGTAGCTGAGTATGCAATTTGTCCTTGAATTTTCTCCACTATTTTTATTGGAGCACAATCTCACAAAATGTAAGCTTTCTAAGCTCCTGTGTTTGATCACTATACTTTGTTTTGTTATTACACAGCAACTGCAGGTGAATTTATTCAGTGTGACAGCAACCAGGATGCAACATCCTGTTCCTGGATCATCTCAATGAGAAATTTCAGTCAGGGAATGAGATAAAATTGAGATTTGAAGGGATAAGGGTTAGAATTAGGTCAAAACCATTGTCTTGGCTATTGTCACTAAGGTAAATGGCCCACTGTGGTGCTCAGGTATAATGGATTCTGTCTACAATTCTATTTGAAGTGAAATATGAAAACTTGAATGAGGTTCCTTTGTTTTGAAAATGGAGTTAGCTACTTTCTTTTAAGCATACCCCTTCCAAATGCATAACACAAAGGAAATGGACAGACAAAAGCAGGGTTGGACTTACCATGAAGCGAACACAGCAGATTCCAGAGAGCGAGTTTTCCTGCCTCTGATCTCCATTTAAAAAAATGATGTGCAGTCCAGAGCAAGATGTCATTCTGATTTTTCACTTCAAATGTGAAATGTTTACAAGTCCACACTGGACACAGACCTTTTGATTGATAAGGCCCTATGATATTGCAGTGAAAACTGTTTAATATTTAAACAGTGAAAACTGTTTAATATTTATATAGCATAGACAACAGAAATCTAAGCATAGAGTACATGTATGTGTTTTAATGTAGGTAAATTTGGATGACATGCTCCTTTTTAAAGTCAGGCAGAACAGGTGCGGAGGGAAGGAAACTGATAATGAGAAAGCTTTATCAATATCAATGAGCAGCTATTTATCAATATCAAAAAGCAGCTATATATTTTTAATGAAGCCTGATGAATTAAAGGAGATAATAATGCTCACTTGGTGAGATGTCACAATGTTGTCTTCATATACAATATGACTACCCAATATGAAGAATGGATGTATAGAACTAGACTATTAACATTTATTTATAACATTAGACTATGGAGTGCAATTAGTATACAGTGTGATAGTCTCCTTGATGACTAACTATTCTGTATCACATGCTATATTGTGATCATTAAGTTATATAGTCAGCCCATATTTAGTTCAGGACAGCTACTTTTCTGTATTGATGTCACTTATGGTTTAAAACAAACAAAGATTGATTATAAATAATGCAAATCATATTCATGAAAAAATAGACATTTGTATAAAGCTCTACAATGAGCTTCAAGTCTCAGGAGAAATTTTAAGAAGCATTATCCACATGCCCAATCTAAATTTAATGTGCCTGTATATTCTGGTAACAAATACAATCTACTTTGGGTTCAACACTTAACTGGTCCTTCTAAACACATTAATAAATTGCCACATTCTCTATAGTTAACCTACGATAAATTCCAAACCAGGATATCAGCCAGGTGGCAAGAATTGCTCAGAGTTTTGAAGATTGAAAACCTACACAGATACATAAATATTACATGGAGTACTTTTGGAGACCTAAAGAAATGGAATTTTCTTAATGAAAGGAAATAAACTAATTAACATTATTCAACTTTTTTTTAAAAAAAGAATGACATAAGGATGGGTAACATGGTATACATTGAAATTCTGTTTATGTCTGAATATCTCGATCACTTAGTTGAAACATCTTTACAAATATTTAAAAAGGAGTAAAATAAAATTAGAAACAAACTGATTGGAGAGTTTTCCAAAAAATTAAACAATTGGGATTAATCTGGAATCTTGACAAATTGTCATAGGAAAAGTATTGTAATTCATTGGAATCCACTGTATGGGCCTGCACTTGCTTGATTCTAACATACCTTTGCCCCTTCATCCTTCTACCAAACTGAATTGATGTAGGGTTTTGTGTAGCACTTTGTTGTGTAGGGTTCTGTTGTACTTCCATGGTCCTTCTCCACATCATTGGCTACCAGTAGCAACACTGTGGCACAGGATAAATGACCTGCACATAGTAGGAGAAAGCTCAACAGCTCTAGATTTGAAATTCTTGGAGATTTTGCAGGTATGGGGAGAGGTGGGACTTCAACATGATATAATTCCATAGAAACCAACTTCCAGAACAGCCAATTTCTCCAGGGAAACCAGCCTATATTGTCAGGAGGCCAGTTGTAATTCTGGGAGATTTCCAGCTACCACCAAGAGGTTACTTGATAAACCACTGTGCATCTTCAGCTATAAGTACTACTGTACTTATATTTTTGGTGTTTATGCTAGTGGTAAAATAAATGTTGGCACTGTATGTTGAACTGAGAATTAGTAAGGATTTTAATTTCAAAAAAGTTAAATGTGTAGGAGTGAACCTTGAAAATGAGGGAAGATAACTTACCTGCATACAATGGACAGAGTGAGTTGCTAAGTTATATTTTGTTGTATCTAGATTTGTGATTGATATAAATGAAATATACCTAAATATTTTTCTATGGTCTTATTGTCTTATAAAAAAAAAGAAGAGATATATGTATGTTGTTTGCAGTGGTGGGATTCAGCAGGTTCGCACCACTTCGGCAGAACCGGTTGTTACAATGGTTCTTGTAAACAACCAGTTGTTAAATTATTTGAATCCCACCACCAGAACAGGTTGTTACATTATTTGAATCCCACCACTGGTTGTATGATATAGTAATACTTATAGCTGAAGGTGTAGAGTGATTTATCAGGTAATCCTTTGGCATGCCTACCCTGCCCCCCCCCCCCAGCTTTTGATAAAGGTGAAATCACCTGGAGGTTGGCAACTTTAGCTGCTGCCCTCAATAGCTTTAATATTATCCCTTTAAATTAAGCTAGTCTTATTATCTTAATATTGCAAACAGAGGCCCTTTCCGCACATGCAGAATAATGCACTTTCAATCCACTTTCACAATTGTTTGCAAGTTGATTTTGCTATTCTGAACAGTTGCAAAGTGTTTTGAAAGTGTATTGAAAATGCATTATTCAGCATGCACGGAAGGGGCCAGAGAGCTGAGGATGAAGGATTCTGCCGTAACTAATATTATCCAGTAAGTTTATAGCTGAGAGGAGATTTCTCAGCTCATGCTAAAAATAATGATCCTGATTGTTACCTAGCTTAACAGTATAAGAACTTATTTTTAAATAGCAATGGGCAATATAACTCAGCTTGGCAGTGTGAGAGGCAGGTTAGGTGGGATCTTTTAGATAACTATACCAGAATTGGCTTTAGAAACGTTCTACAGAGATTGCAAAAGAGACCAAATTGTAGTTTATATATTTTTTATAAATTTTGTTTGCAAGCAATCATACAGTGAGACGTTAAGGCACATACACACAGTTCCTAAGTATATAAACAGGGAGGAAAAGATAGGTTTTGGATGATAGAATAGGAGGGAAAGCAGGGGACTTATACGTAATCTAAATTCTGCAGAGAAGTTCCAGAAGAAGGCAAGGATTTCTATGTCAGCACAGAAACCCAATGTGAAGGACAATATCGTGTCTCACACCAACGTGACCAAGAGAGGTTCAGACCAGTATTGAGCACTGAGGCTCTGGCGGGCAGGATTTTTATACCCCTTTGCGCAGGCAAGGCGGGAAATTCAAACTTAGGTTTTGTTTCTCTGCAATTTCTAGGGGTTTCCTTGCTGGACTTGTGGGGTTGAGCTAATTAGCAGCTCTATCTATTGTCTCTACATTCCGGGACAATGGGGTCAATTGGTCCTAGATTATATCAGTGAAACCTTGAATGGTTTATGCAGAGGTACTTCCTAAAGTCTCTGCCTAGAGCAGTGGTGGCGAACCTTTGGCACTCCAGATGTTATGGACTACAATTCCCATCAGCCCCTGCCAGTATGGCCAATTGGGCTGGCAGGGGCTGATGGGAATTGTAGTCCATAACATCTGGAGCACCAAAGGTTCACTACCATGGCCCTAGACTATTCAAATTTGGCTGAGGCTTGAGTGAATCAGGAAGGGATCTTTTTGTTAGGGAGATCTTATCTAGAGGTTGGGGAAATGCATGGAAGAAGCAATTGTTTGAGGAAATGGTTTCTCAGAAGCACAGCAGATATAACATCTAGTACCAGGGAGTTCTCTGGGATCCATTGTATCACAACAGCTTAGCAGGGTGTGGTAATCAAGATATGCCCATGGTCAATGAGGCTTCCAGATTCTATTGCCTGGAGTAACACATGCATTGATTTAATTTTGCAAACAGACCTTTTGCCTTTTGCCTATTTTTAGATGGACACTCTGCTACCTACACAAACAAACATGGAAACTGGCATTTCATAGCACACAGTGTAAGAAATAATATTAAAATCCAATATTTCATGAGATAAAGGCCATGCTAACATGATGATTTAACTGGGATATGAGAATATATACAAGCAAATGTATAGGAGAGAAGGTAAAATAAATTTGGTACTGAGTTTCTATGTATTTCTAACTTTGGTTACTTCAAATAAAATGACACTGAAGAGGAACTGGGGAATAGGAACAAGAGGGTTTGTATGTGAGAAAAGTGTATGTATATGGCAGTCTATCCTATTTGAAGCTATTTTGAAATCTAGAAGCTCTATTGTCAAAAATGTTTTAAAACATATTTTATTAATATGTCATAATAGTTTGAATGAGGCTGTTATAGCTCCATTTCAGAAGCTAAGAATCTCTGCTTGGCCTGTTCATAGATGGAATCTGCTAGGGAATACTATGTACATCATGCTAACCTTTTTGAGTATAATGCTAAAATTGTAAACTAAACTAAATTTAAGAAATGGTCTTGCCAAAATGATCAGTCCAAGAATCATTCTATCATCACTCATTCTCAAAATGAAAGTATTTTCTTTTTAAGAAATAAGCATCAAGTTAGCCAATTATTAGGCAGCACACTGTTCCTCAACAAATACCGTAATTATGGTCTACCTGTTTGGAACGTATGCCTTTGCATAGTAAATATTTAATATCAGGCACTGGAAGATTAGAAGGAACCACAACAAGCTTTCCACACAGGATATCTTTCTTTGCCTGTCAAACATCTCACAAACGGAGAAAAAGCTCACATCCAGCATGACTGAAACTTTGCTTATAATCTCCAAAGAAGCTAGAAAGGCAAATGATGTCAACTGCTAGAGGAAGAATTGTGTGGGATGTTTCCAGTTGTTCTTTTAAACAAAGGAAATAAATGCCGAACTGCACTGCACTCAGAGCCGTCTGTCATTCCTGATGTGGTTTTCTCACGTTCTTTCCCCCCTTATTTTTCTTACTATAATAAGGAGCCAAGCAGCTCAAATTGAGGGTGTGAAAGAGGGGATTTCTGTCAAGAAGCACATTAATTGAATGCTTACGCCAGCATTCTTTATGCATGATGACTTAATTAACCAGCTACAGTGTATTGCCACTAACCTCAGGAAATATTTATTTGTTGCTGGAAAAAATAGGTTTTTATGCATCAGTTTAAGAGACAGAATCATAATTATAATGCTGATGATTTATTATTCTTAGCATTTCTTTAAATAAGTTTGAATTTGCTTTTAAAGGATGCTCTATATTGCTATAAAGTGATACTTGGTGATAAAAAAAATCTGTGACATATTTAGTTAAATATGCTATGGCGATGTTTAGATGTTACAGACATACATGCCAGGAATCTACCAACCACAGAGAATGGGAGTGTGCTCTATCAACAGTTCTCCTGATAAGCATGGTCGCCATGTAATGTGAATGTGGAAGCTTATGTATTTACCATGCATACACAGCTTCAGTATACATGAACGAAAATTCAGGGATTCCTTCACCTCCATGGTTGCCCCTATTAATTCAAGACACTGACTACTTTTGGGGAGGCCAGCCACTGATGAGCACCCCCCCCCCCGTTCTGACAGCACGAGCTCTGCTGTCCCCCCTTAGAGGAGTTTTAAACTGTTGGACGCCATCTGTTGTCTTCTGTAATTTAATATAATGTTGTAATTAAGCACTGTATTTTAACGGGGAGGGGTATTAAGATGCATGGAGTTTATATATTTAATTGTATATGTATAACTATGTTGTGAACCGCCCTGAGCCCTTCGGGGGAGGGCGGCATACAAGTTTAACAAGAAGAAGAAGAAGAAGAAGAAGAAGAAGAAGAAGAAGAAGAAGAAGAAGAAGAAGAAGAAGAAGAAGAAGAAGAAGAAGAAGAAGAACAACAACAACAACAACAACAACAACAACAACAACAATAATAAAATACTTGTATTTGGAGAATCAAAGATAGTGATCACTCATGATTTGTTGGCTGTAGATATGGGTGATTGTAACATCTAGAAAAGCCATCTTTAGAATTCACCCTAGTAAACTAATCTGGAGTATATGGTTATCTCTGCTTCATTTTATCTTCACAAATCTAAGATACAGATTAACTGGCTCTAGTTCACCAACCAGTTTCATGATAGAATGGCGATTTAAGCTTAGATCTCCCAGCATAACACTCCCAGCGTGCACTTTTGTGGCAAAGCCATGGGTGTTACTATACTAAAATGGTTTGGAGACATGGAATGTTTCAGCAAATTCATCTGGGTAGAATATGAAATGTGTGGCTGCTACCAAACAACAGCCCTGTATATTTGCCTGCCTCCCCTTTACAACATAAATGTGTAACATTTGAGGACAGTAGAGCAAAGTAGAGAAACTCCCATCATGTTAACATAAATATTTATATTTACTGGACATTGAAGAGAAGACAAAAGAAAGAAAGAGATGCAGGGCTGCCATTTTCAGCAGCAGACATATGTCTCTAGTAACTGCTAGTTCTACCTTTTATTTTTTAGTGCTCATTAGTTTTGGTGCATGTTTAATATTCTAGTGTTGTATACTAAAGAAGCATGACCAGAATTCTAAAATATGTCTATGGCTAATGATGTTCCATTTTGACATTAGTTTAGCACATCTAATTCAAATATTACAAGTATGGAGTTTTAAGGTTGGCATGATAACAGGGTGGATTGGCCCTTTAACTTATTGAGAAAGTTCCCAGTGGGCCACTGCCTTAGAAGATCACTGAAAGATAGGGGTTAAAACTTACCTGCTCTGCCAGTGCTACAGTGTTTGGTCTGGTGGCAGCAACAGTGGGTGATAAGTCATTCCTTGCAAGGGAGACTGTTGAAAATTCCCCATCATGTACCATATCATGCATCATCCCACTTATGCACCATGAACTGTGTAGAATTGTTTGAGCATGTGCTTTTGTACTATACTTTCTATGAGGCAACTAGGCTAAACCTTTTGCATCGGTTCTGGCAAAACCAACAAAAAAATCTTATACCTGTTGAACATTGATGTCAGTAATATAACTGAGACAACAGCCACATTTCTATGTGTCGCCACTGAGATGTATTTACAAATGTAGAGGAAGACTGCTATAGTACTGTAGCCGATTGTCAAGATCTATTATGTTAGATGTGGATATTCATTTTTTTCTTACTGTCTGGGTTTTATGCTGTTATGCCAATAACGAATGACTTGATTTGACTCAAGTCAGACCCAGCTACCCATGGTCAAGACTCATGTTGTTTCACTATACCATCAGTAGCTAAATGGCCTCTAACATTTGGCTTGTTCCTAGGCTGCTTCATTGCTTTAATTTACCCAGGACATGAATGGAGCAGGCGCTTCTTTGACTCATAGGGAACCTTCAGACACAACTACTTGGCAACCATTGTGGTACAGTGGTTTGAATGTTTGGCCCTTTCTGCACAGGCCTAATACGGCGACCTGGGGATGGCAAAAACACCGTCCCCAGAGAGCCGTTCGCACAGGGGGCGCAGCTGCTTTGCAGCCATGCTGCCCAAGCGGCGCAAAGCCGCCGTTTTCCTACCTCGCTCCCTGCGAATGGCAGCAGCTCGAAGGCGCCTTCCCTCCCCCCATGTCCAGTCAACCTACCTGCTCTGTGGCCCATCGGCGTGTCGCCGAAACCTGGGGACATGCCTCCTCTGCCCTGCAACGCCGGAGCAGTCGTGCAGGGCAGGGGGCGTGTCCCCTGGCCTTGGCGACGTGCTGGAGGGCCGCAGAGCAGGTAGGTCGACCGGACGACGACACAGGTCAGCGCCGTCGTCCTGGTAGGTTCTGGGACCTGTAGGTTCTGGATCAGCAAGCTCAGTTCAAATTTCCTGCCAGCTATGAAGCTTACTGACTGATCTTGGAGAAGTTACCCTTTAAGCCTAACTAAGACATTCAGCGGAGAAGTGGTGAACCATGCATGCTATTCTGACCTTCTTGGAAGATGAACAACAGAAAATATGATAGAAGAAATAGCTTATTATTGTGAGTATGCTTATATGGAAATCATGCATTCTGTTTCTGAGTCATGTGCTTAAACAGGGAAGATACATTTATTCCCAGTATATCGCTATTAAACCTGGGTTTGTAAAATGGAAACATGTGCCTCCCACTGTTCTTGGACACACAACAAATACAGTTGGGGAGCTACAATTAGTCATGGCACCATGATGCCTGTATGCTACATATTTGGAGAAACACATCCCCCTTGCACACTTCACATCCCTTGCACACAAGTGGGACATGCAGGTGCATTTGAGCCTGAATTGGCAGACAGAATCAGAATGTTTGTCATTGACAACAGAATGATTGCAGAATAAGGTGCTCATATTAATTTTCACAAGCATTTAATATCATAAAAGATGAAGTAGCAAGAAAATAATAGTAAAAACAGAGCAGAGAACATTAACAAGATATTGCTTATTTTAAAAGAGGCGACTTCTCGGTTGGTTTTTTTACTAGACTCCAAATTCTGGTCTTTTGTTAGGCATTTTATATGCAGTCTCTTGTCTTTGAATCACTTTAAGACTGGGGATGGGAAAACCTACTTCTGAAGCAAAAACACTAATGGAAGAAAGCTGCCTTCCAGCTGCATTTGCATTAATGACGATCGACCTTTAAAAACAGCTCTGCATTCCTATTAAAGACAAAGTTGAAATCCAAAGTAGGTCAAAAGAAAGATACACCTGACTCACAACACAGCTCCAGGAGATCACCACTGAAAAAAAGCCCCCACTGATCTGTGGAATTGTTACTAATGAAAAGCGAAGCTTAGGTGAAAAGATTCCATTCTATGTAGAGCGAGCAAAAGGGACACTTTGGGGGAAACAAAAAGGATGCTGTCCTGTGGCTATGTTAAGTATTTCCTAGGGCTTAACATGGATACCCTGCCATCAATCATGACCAAAGTCTACATTACGTTCTAATTCCTAATACACCTCTCCTGGAATGGGAAAGGAGAAAAAAAATCATACAAAAGACTTGCTAAGGGACAATGAAGCAGGATGACAGACAGCCTTACTCTTTGTTTGTAAATCCCTTGAAAAAACTATTGACAGAATAACAGAGAACTGTTTTAGAATGAAGATCTCAGAAATAGCTTGACATAACAGTTGGACCCAGACCTCTCTCGGCACCTGGATAATATGCATCTGTCAATCCACATGGGAAATAATATGTGGTCTACAAATATGTATGGTTTGTATCATGTGCATGCAATTTGCCTGATTTCCATTTTTGTACCTTCTTTATATATGCTGTTATATATTGATATATTGCCTCTTAAGTCCAGTGTCTTGTAATTCTAAAACCCACTGCATGTAAAATTCCTTAATATATGTTTAGTGTTTTCATATACATTATACTGTAAAGGTGCTTATATTGACATTTAAGGCTGTGAGCAGTCTTGGACCTATATACCTATGGGACCTCCTCTCCCTATACTGTCCCGCTCAGCCCTTCTGTTCATCGGGGGGCGGGGTGGAACTGGATGTTCCTGGCCCTAGACAGGTTCGGCTGGCCACTACTAGAGCCAGGGCCTTTTTGGTGGAATGAGCTCCCAATAGAAATGGAATGAGCTCCCAATAGAAATCAGGGCCCTGTGGGACATTTGTGAGTTCCACAGGGCCTGCAAGGCTGAGCTCTTCCACCAGGCTTTTAAATCTTGCTGGCCGGCCTGACTGGTAAATCATGAGCTCCCATGGGTTTTATTGCCATGTGTTTCTTGAAGTTTTATTGGGTTGGGTGTGCTTCTGCTGTTTTATCTGTATTGTTTTATCAGTTTTAAATTGATGTTTGCTGCCCTGAGCCCTATAGGGAAGGGCGGGATTTAAATTTAATCAATCAATCAATCAATAAACATTGCAACTGTTCTGTTACTATTCCCATATTGAAAACAGGGTCCTGCATGTAGGAGAAACAATGACTCACTCCACTTGGGCCAAAACCAGCATCCCTGGAATAGTAAAAACACTGTTCCAGAAGCGCTGTTTGCATGGCTGCCCCCTCTGCATCGAGGCAGTGCCAAGCTTTCCCCCCAAAATCAGTGGGAAAATGCTGTTTTCCTGCCTCGCTCAATGAGCATTTCCCAGCCGGCACCGTACAAGCGGCACCAGGTTGGAGGTGCCACTTTTAGGTGCCTCCTGATTTCCCCAGAATTATGAGGAGACACACCCATGCTGCCCTTCAACCCCCGGGGGTCAGAGGGCAGTGTGGGCATGTCTCCTTGTCCTCAGAGCTCCACAGGGTAAGAAGGTAAGTGTGGGGAAAGCAGGAGGTGCCTCCGTGTGAAGGCACCTCTGCGGGCTGCTGCCGCTCTGGGGCTGCTTGCACCTCAGCATGTAAACGGCCCGGGACCACACCAGCATCATATATGCCAGCATGCAGCTGCTGCAGGGGCCCATGCGGAATGGGTCAATTACTTGCTTGTGGCCACCTTGTGTTTATAGCTGAAATGATACATGGACTGGCTGCTTCCCTTGTCACTGCTCATTCTCTAGTGGTGTTATTTCTCATGCATGCACCTGACCACAGACACTTGTAGGAATTTTATATCTCAATTTCTGTCTGTGATTTTTGTCTGCCCATTGATCAAGAATGGAATATGCTCACATACACACAGATATGAGAGATAAATATACATGAAAATATACATGAACATATATAATTTGATTAATTTATCAACTAACTTGATAACTTTGATTAATTTATCAACTAACTTGCGCTGCTAATATTAAAGTTTGAGCATTTGGGGCTTTGTAGGAATTAGAGTTCAATTCTTATGGATTCTGCTATTGATAAGAAATTTGATGAAATTTGAGCTTAATACTAGTTCAGCTTTCTTTGGGCATTTCTTTTGTTATATAGAACACCTGTGAAATGTATTACAGCATCTTAATTTGCTTCTGAGAATAATGCAAGGTGTTCATATTGAACTTTAAATCTCTATATGGCATACTTAAAAGACTGCCTACTTCTTTACATTCCTATTTGAGTGCTACAGTCACATGAGAACCTGCTGTCTCCTCACAGAGATTTGCCTGGCTCCCTTTGTTGAAATATTCCACCAGAAGGGGAAGACTTTTCTGTTTCGTTTGATGCTCATCAACCTTGATTTCTTGTTCTAAGTTTTATTTTACTTTTTACATTTTTGTAAGTGTTTTAGCTTTGTTTTCATTGCTCTATGTGTTGTTGTTTTTTGGTTTAATGGTTTTTAAGCATTGTTTTTATTGTGTATGTTTTTTATCCATTAGCTGCCTTGGTGGCCCGGATGAGGAAATAAAGGTAGCATATAAATTTTATAAATCAATCAGTAAATTACTTTTACAGGTCTCAAAGCTAACAAAATGAATTTCAACAGAGATAAGTGTAAGATACTACACTTAGGCAAAAAAATGAAATGCACAGATATAGGATGGGTGATACCTGGCTTGACAACAGTACATTTGAAAGGGATCTGGGAATATTAGTAGACCACAAACTGAATGTGAGTCAGCAGTGTGATGCAGCAGCCAAGAAAGACAATGCAATTCTGGTCTGCATCCATAGGAGTATAGTGTCTAGATTGAGGGATGTAATAGTAACTCTCTATTCTGCATTGGACAAGCCTCACCTGGAATAGTGTGTCCAGTTCTGGGCACTGCAATTCAAGAATTATATTGACAGCTGGAATGGGTCCAAAGGTGGGTGACCAAAATGGTAAAAGGTCTGAATCCCATGTCCTACAAAGAACCGCTGAGGAAGCTAGGTATATTTAGTCTGAAGAAGAGAAGGGTAAGGAGTGACATGATAGCCATGTTTAAATATTTGAAGGAATGTCATGTTGAAGAGGGAGAAATCTGGTTATCTGCTGCTCCAGAGACTAGGACAAGGAGTAATGGATTAAAAATGCAGAAAAAAAGGGATTCCACCAAAACATCAGGAAGAACTTCCTGACAGTAAGGGCTGTTCGACAGAGGAATACACTGACTTGGTGTGAAGTCTTCTTTGGATGTTTTAAAAAAGAGGATGGCCATCTGTCAGAAGTGCTTTGACTGTGTACTCCTGCATGGCCCTTGTGGTCTCCTCCAGCTCTATGATGAAAATAAAGAGCTGCATCCTCTTGCTCAGTGGCTCCTCCAAAATTTTCTATAGATTGTATAGAACCCAAATGACAGAATGATTCCATTACTTGAACTATCAAAGCATATCATTATTATTATTTATGTTTTAATCTCCCCATTTTGGGGAAACAATAGCTTACAAAGGGTTCCCAGGAAGTTTCTCATGTAGGAACTGATCATCAGATTCAGAGCTTTGGCATGGTGGTGGCAGCATGTGCATTCAAACCACTGAAGGTTGGTTAATTTCTTAAATAATTCTATGTTCACTGAGGAACCTACGTTCATTTTATGGTGGTACCACCAAACCACTCTTCAAAATAAGGTGAAACAATATAGCTCTTAAATAGTTCCATATATACAAAGGAGTCCATTGATGTTCAAGGTGGTATTCAAAACTGTCATTCTATCCCAGACTGAAGTGGGTGTTTATGTGTAAAGCAAAACAATGGAATCATTCTGCTGCTTCAGTGTACAGAAAATCACACATTGTCATTTTTACTTCAGTCCAGGGTAGAACAGTGGGTTTTGGATATCACTTTGAATGTCAGTGGGATTCTTGGTGTATATGGAACTACTAGCAGGATACCCATGCTTCGCTACACATACTTCATCACAGCCTCTCTATGAATTTTGGGGTGACATTCAGCATCCTTCTTTACAGCCTGTTTGTGAACTTTGGGGTGACATGCAGCATATTTCCTCACAGCCTGTCTGTGGACTGATGGGTTGGTTTTTGCATATTTTGCAGCAGCTTCCTGCAGTTGTCTTTTTCTAATGCAATGTGTAAATCACTTTCTGCCCTTAATTCCTCTTCTCCCTTTAGCGGTTTCAGCAGAAGGAACAGGTTCGTATGCACTGAGGAGGGCAGTGTTAGAATGCAGTTGGCACACCATTAGATCAATCGTGCTTGTTGTTTGGTGGGCATTAGTAGAACTTGTCGATACAACAAATGGAGTTAGAGATTCAAAGTGCCCTTCACTAAAATGTCCTGTGAAACGAAGCTGTATATATAAATACGAAATACCATTCACTGACTGACTGACTGGGTCATCGAAAGAACTCAAAAACCATAAAAAATCCATGTTGAAGGACATGAAACTCGTGGTTTGTAACTGTGACCCTTAGAATGGCCAGAGGTTAACAGTAAATACCTAATAAGTTGAGTGGAAGTGAATATTTTGGAAAATCCTTTCTTAATGAGCACCTGAAGCACATAATGAACCGGTGTGCCAAATTTCAATGTTGTCGTTTCGGTGGTTTTTGAGTTCTTTTGATGAGTCAGTCAGTCAGTCAGTCAGTCAGTCAGTCAGTCAGTCAGTCAGTCAGTCAGTCAGTCAGTCAGTCAGTCAGTCAGTCAGTCAGTCGCATTTCACATTTATATATATCGATTTAAGACCTATATTGTGAGCTTCACTTTATTTCAAATAGTGTTTTGGCAGTGCCACCTTAAATAGATGTGTGCTCTTCAGTGTACATAGAACTATTTAAGAAATGTTTCAAAACCTTTTTGATAAGCAAAAATGTGCCATGGAATCTAACCCCTATCATGCCTCCATAGTCCACATGAAGTTCAGAGACAACTGGAATTTTTGGAATCTGGATTTAATTCAAACTGGAGATTTGGCTTATGTTGCATTTTTTGGAAAAATTCTTGGACTATTCAACCCAAACCCCCCAAACATCCCCCAAATGGTGTACACTCCTACTGCTTCTGTAAAATATTATTCTTTCAAACCAAGTTCATATACCTAATAGTTTTTAGATGAACAGTATATATATTTCTTTATTTTATAGAACTGTTACTCCACTATTGTAGTCAATCCAGAGTGATTCACCATCAATTTAGAATGACTCATCTTTTGAAACATTGCTCTGGCAACTTTAGGCTTAAATGACATGGTAGTGAATGCAAAAAAAAGTTTCAGAATCTGTATATCTACGACCCTGCCAACAGGCAAAGAAAAGATGTGAGCTGCTTTTATGATATTAATGTATTTCAAACTGCCACTTTTCAAAGCCAGATGTTATCTAGGAAGCTTTTAACAACATTTCTTAGCTTCTTAGAACACATAAAAAGCTACCTCAATTGCAATAAAGAGCTACTTATCACACAGGCGGATCTCTGCAATTAAGAAAAAGAAAGACTCCATGAGTTGGAGGATTTTGAAATATTGGCTTGCCTCCTACACAACGCAAAACAAAGGCACATTCTGCCATGTAGGTCAACCCAGTATAGGCCAAGCCTGAGCTCTGATTTGCCCCATACAAGGAACTATAATAGAGTGGAAGAAACAGCTATTTAATATAGGAGTTAAAATTATCCGTGACCAAAGTGAACACATCAATCAAATGTTTTGGCATGTAATGAACTAGACAAACCAGTATGGCAAGCTTCGGGCAGGAAAAAACCCTCTTCCATAATGCATTTAGCATTTCTTTTTCCAAATTACCATGACATCTCTTTTTATAAGACACCCAATTTCCAGCAGGTGGACTATTGCAGGCATTATGTGGCAGCACAAAAGCCATTCCATTGTGATACTGCTTCCTGTTCAGTTCCGTCACAACAAAAATTACATTTAAAAACATTTTTTTAGAATAAATGAAGAAAAGTACTGTAATTTACCAGTCTACTATTATCAAAACTTGTCCACATTGAATTCAAGATGGTATAATGGAATTGAAAGTAATATTCTTCAAGAGCTTTTTTTAAAAAAATGCATGTGGTCTTGAAAAAGAAAATATATCCAGTCAGCTATTTTAGGTTGTATCCAGAGAAACACAAGTACTCAAACAATGACGACTTCTCTGTTTCTTGTTGTCTTGCTGAAGCCCTGTTCATCTTTCAAATGTTTGGGATATGGCATGGGAGGGCTGAAACTTGAAATCAAGGACTCCCATTTTACAAGCAGAAGTATTGTCTACTCAAACATCCTCTGAACCAACCTTTGTTTCACAGCCATTATCTTGTTAACTTGAACTATTATTTTAACTATGAAAAGAATCTGCTGTAAGCAGACAATATTCCACATACTTAAAGAACATATGGAATTTTACTGGAATTGTTCATATGAATTGTTTCAATAAAACCCCAACAGCTATTTTTAAAATCATCTTAAGAAGGGAAAATGTCTACCTGTAGCCAAAGAAAATAGATAATTAAGACTTTTCTCAACCATCATTTTCCCCTTACAATTTTCTCTACAAAGCAGCTCAACTCCCTGTTCTTGGTAGCCAGGTAGGATACCAAGCTGGGTTTCCATTAAATATTTTCAAAATAGTTTGCCTTCACTTGCAAGAGGGCAAGATCTCAGAACGTTTTTATTTGATTTAAGCCAGCATAGAATAGTTACCAACAATGACTGCTGTCTATCCATTAGTATAACTAAATCCTACCAGGATAAATGCCAATAGCCACAAAGGGAAGGAACTGAGTTGAGATATAGTAGCTTGCTGCCCTGATCTGGATAGCCCAAAGTAACTTGATCTCACCAGATCTCAGAAACTAAGCATGGTTGACCCTGAAAAGTATTTGGACCTCCAAAGTATACCAGGGTTGTGACATAAAAGTAGACAATGGCAAACCATCTCTGAATGTAATTTGCCTTGAAAACCCCACCAGGGATCACCATAAGTCAGATGTGACTTGATGACAAAAATAAAAAAGTGGGTTGCACATTTCTAAGCAACGTGTCCATCATGCCTTGCCAACCAAAATCATTCTTAAAATTAAAACCAGAATGTGCTCCAATTGTAGTCTGAGACAGAACCGCCCAAAATATGGAATCTAAGTCATGGTGGATGTGAGCAATCTGCCCTGCAAAATCACAAACTGCCCTGTAAACTGCCCTGCAAAATCATAGCAAGATTGTAGGTTTTCTGGGTCCAGGGATATAGCTAGATAAAATGCCATCCAGGACAAGCAATGAAATTGTGCCCCTACCCCCGAGACTGGAAACAGAAGGCAGAAACTGAGCGTATGCAGAGTGCTCAGAAGAAAGCCGGGTTCTGCTGCATCTCAGCTTCCTGTAGGGCCTCTTGACTGTATTTGCCTCCCTCCAAGGGTTTCTACAGTGCTGGCCATAAACAGGAGGAAACAGTGAGGGAATCCCATTATTTTACAGCATTCAATGACTGTAAACACTTGGCACAGGGAAGGAAGTCACCTGTTCCCTCTCAGGGAACATGTGCTAAGAGCCATGCCATGACCCACACACCAAGCCAGTAAGGAGGCAGGCTGCCTTCTCAGTCTGCGGCAGTCTTATGGATGGCTCCTGTCCTTTTCTCTCTGCTGCACCCCCATATTCTCCCCTTGCAATCATGGTCTCTTCTCCCTCATCCCTTACTCATCCTCCTTGCTTCATTTTCTTTCCCTCACCTTTCCCACATACACATCCTTCCTGCCTTTCTTGGCCAACTCCTTTTCCAATGTACTCCAGCATTTTTCAGGCCCCGACCTTACCCTACAATCTGAGGCTAAGTAGGGAAGGGAAAGAAGTCAGCTAAGAAAAACTGAGTGCTGGGTGGAAGATCAAGTGATCAGGTGGTGGCTCACAAAATAAGAGCAGTCACTTCTTGGGGCCTGACCTACATGCTGTGGGCAGGTGGTGACAGGGAAGGCCCTGAGTGCACTGCAGTGGTGGTTCTTGCTCCTTGAAAGGAGGGAGAGGAAGGAGACTAAAATGCACGCCACATGACCCAGATGAATGGTGCTTGGGGAGAATGACCCCTCCCCCCAAATATAGCTCTGTCTGGGTCTAAAGCCTTAGGGTCCTGGAGTAAGACCCCACACAACTCTGAAAAGCTCTGCTGAATATCATTGCACAGATACAATGATGGTGGAGAAATAAATAGGCTTTATTACCATCACCAGCAATGAACAGGCACAATAATTCCTTCTTACCAATGTTTATTTGCATTCATTTTTAGTTTTCCTTGTCTTGTCCTCCAAATGTCTGATCAATTGTTTCATTGCTCTGAACAACTTTGTAAGTCAAGGAAGGGTATTGACTCCACGGGGGGGGGGGGGGGGAAGTGGATGCTCTGTGGCAATCATGTCCATAAATTAGGTTATCCATATTCCATAGCTCAATCAGAGCTGTGACAAAAACATCAACCATGTACTACCCAGATGGCCTACACATGTATAGCATGAAACAATTAGAGTGGCTTCCTTTACGGGTAAAGTACACATACATGTACTCCTGTTGGTATGTACTGAAGTCCAAACTTGGGTACAGCTTCATGATGGAAATAGGAAGATTCCCAGAAATAACCGGATGAAAATAGGATCAAATTAAAATGATTATTAGGAAAAATTGTAAGTAGAACAGCAAGAGACACAAAGAGAATTGAACATACAAGTTTACATACACACCCACAGTAAACACACCCTAAACAACACCTACCTCCTAAGCAATATAATCACAAAAATTCCTAAGCGAGACAATCACAAAAAAAGCAATAAAAGGGGGGGGGACAAATAAAATACAGAAGTCTATCTAAGCTCCCAAAGGCACTTGGTGGGCCACTGCGAGTAGCAGAGTCCTGGACTAGATGGACTCTGGTCTGATCCAGTAGACTCGGTCTTATGTTCTTATCCTAGAGAAAGTGGAAGTCCTAGAGGATCTGGAAAGGAGGACAAAGCAATATTGTGTGCTGGGGGATCCAAAAAAAGAAAATCAAGGCAGAGACTGAGACCAGCTCTCAGTCTGCAAGGACAGGTCCTGTCCATGGTCACAGGGGCAATAGGTGGAAGGTCCAAAAGAACTGCTGTAAAGTACCAGGGGTATTTAGAGCTATATTTTTTTAAAAAAAAATACTGGAAACAGGCTAGTCAGGTTGCTCCTAAATGAGGATTGAACTTGAGCCAAGAAGTTTGAATTCTATTGGTCATTTTGGATTTTACTTCTAGGCAAGAAAATATAGATGCATAGCGAAAGTGAGATTTAAAGGATGAGTGACTGGAATGACTTTGTTGCCTGAGGATCCCAGGAGGGGATAAAAGATCAGTAGTGTCAAATATCGGTGTGTAGTGGAATTATGGGTTTATGATAACTGTGATTGCCAGGTGGATCTTTCCATGCATTAGAGTTATTATATTAGGCTTAAATACTGATACATTGCTGGAATTTTAAGTTGAGAGCTGGCTGAAATGATTACCCTCAGGAATCCACTTAGGATACCTCCCTTTCATACATTGGAAATATCTTCAGACAGTAGGAATTTTTCTGGAGCCCTGTCTTAATTTTACCATGTGTATTATCACAAGTCTCAGGAGAGCCTGAAGTAAGAAATAAGCATAATGCTTAATTGGGAAAGGGTACCCTTATTGTGATCTCTTTACTGCGGTATCATACGCTGACCAGAAAATCCCTAAGAGATGTCAGGAAATTATGTGGTGGTGGACTAACTAACCCCCTACTCTTGTACCTCAGTCCATGAGAAAAGCTGACTAGAAAAACCATACATGACTAAGCCATGTACTCTGCCACCAAAGAAAACTACATCAAGCATATGCCCTGCTACATGAGTAGGGATCAGAATATTCTGGGACACACCCATAGTTGTCATGGCAGCCAGTGACGTAGGTACAGGTTTTTATGAGGTGGGTTTGGTGACTGAGGGCTTTCCAGCTTTTCCATTCCATGCATTGTTTCAAGCAAGCCGGACATGTAATGGGAGGGGTTTGAACCCGAGAAACCCCACCCCCTTACCTACATCCCTGATGACAGCCATGAGTCCTGAACTTCTCTTATCAGGGAAGTCTCTGCATGAATATTGAAGACCTTACAAACAACAACTCTTGAAGTCCTCAAATCTCAGATTGCTTCCATCAGCTCACGCAGGGAGATGGTTGAGCTGTGGAGTGGGTGGTATACCAACTGAATCCCTAGCATATCCTGAATGTCTTGCATCAGGTAAACTCATCATAAACAGGATTCTGGGTAACAAAGTACTCACTGAGTCTTGATAGACCTCAGTCACCCCACCCACCAATCTTTCCATGCTAGGATGATGCTGTGCCAGAAAATCGGGATAAAGATGGCAAAGAGCTACCCATCTCTGTTATTTGCCAAAACAATCTGTTCATATTATACTGTTTACATTAGACCTAATTCAGTTTTATGAGCTTTTAATTTTAAGATTCTGCTTTTTTTTAAAAAAAGAAGAAAATCTATTCATATTTTTATGGTTTCAAACAAGTCCTGAAATGACAATTTATAAGACCTGACAAATCAGTGTTGAAGATACATCCAGAAGTCACACTAAACTGGTATTAAACTCCAATTTGTCATGGTGTACATAAATATAGCCTGTTTGTCACGCCAGTGCACTCTCCTCATTCTTCCTTGTTCCTTCTCACACAGATTGCAAAAACAAATTCCATTTGAGAAACCATCTCCAATTGTACATGGCATCTGAATGTTGTTCAGTTTGGATAACTGCAGTTTTACTTTACCTTAGCATGACTTCTGAATGCACGTAACAAGTTGCAAGTCAGCTCTGTAGCTGTGAAAATTGGAACAACATGTCAGTACAACTGAAACATCTTCATATTTTAGCAAGAGGATTAGAAATGGCAAAGGGTTTCCTAGGAACTGGAGAAAATATGTGACTTGATTCAACTGGCCAGAACCACCAAGGATCTGTAAATCCCCACTTGATCACAAACTATACTGATTGCCCAGGAGTTCCTCAATCATATTGTTTTAGAAACAGAAATGTATCCAGCAAATACCTCTCATGAAAACAATGTCTTTAGAAAGTGGACCATCTGGACCCACCCCATGCAAGCTCTTAATAAGAATTAGAAGAAACCTGTCCGAGTTACATGGAGTTCAGTGGACTTAGAATAGCATAAGTCAAGTGGATTCTACACAGCATATTTATAATGAGTTGCAGTTATTATAAAAGAATCAATTTTCCTTTTTTCTGTTTGCATGGGTGTTTTTTACATGTTCAGGAAACAATTGGAGCCCATGGAAAGCATCTGGGTTGCTTTATGCCTTCACACGGAAATGCTTCTCTCTTTTTTTCTTCAACACATGTGTAGCTGTGAAGGTATGTAAAAATGAACCGCTGCAGCCATGCCAATTGTCCCACAATCTGACTGAACCTGCATAGCTGTGCATGTTCAACACACAAAATAAAAGAGAGAGGAAAAAAGATGTCCCTGCAATGGCCAGACATTAATGAATGTGTTGCTGTAGATCTATGTATGAAATGACAGTCATACTTGCTGCCACAGGGAGAAAACATGCTTGGTGGACTTTGTAAACTGGCAAGTATTTGCCCATAATGTGCTGGGCAAACTGCACAGAATGGTGACTGGGCTGATTCTCCCTGAAGTGGCAAAAAGCAGTGGAACCTAAAGTGAATTGGTGGAAGGGAGAAAAATAAAGCATCTCCTGCCTGTTGATTTTGAGCGGGAGTGCCTCCAACCCGGGATTGTGCAACAGGATCACTGGTTTAGTGATTTTTGAAAATTCCAGGTTGAGAGGAATAAAATGGCCCAAACTCATTTTGGGAATTGGACCTATGTGGAGCCCTCCTTCCATCAACTGTTTTTATAACATCCTGAAGATGTTATATTTGACCTGTGCGGAATCCAGTTCTGTTTAGAATTGCACTGTAAATCAACTAGATGGTGATATATTTATGGATCAAATGATCAAGCACAATGGAAAGAGCAGTAATGTTGCATTCCTTCTCCCCTTCAATCCAGGTGGCTCTCTGACATTTGTGTCATGTTGAAAATGAAAAAATAATGAAAATGTTAGCAGAAGAGAGGACATAATTTGCATAGCTTTCCTGGATACTAATTTTCATGGCCATTATTCCATTGGTAAAGATGTCAGTCAAACCTTCGTCTAAAATTATGACTGAATCTTTCATCTATTAATTTAGTTATAATGAATGGGAGTCCACATTCTATAAACAATAGTTACCATTAATACCAATATGCACAGCAACTGTTGTTAAATATTTTATTTATTTATTTATTGCTTAAACTTTTATCCAGCCCCATCCCAGGAGGGCTGCCCCCCTCCTTCTCAACATTAGAGAGAAGTGAATATTATTGTTTTATTCATTCTACATTTTGAATAAAAGGGAATCTTCATTCAAAATTCGATGTGTTTGATGCCTTGTGCTCAGTAGTAATGCAACTGGCATTTGATCAAAACTATTCTTCAGATGAATTTTTCTCTGACTCTGAATAGTACCTATTATAGGATACATTGCTGAAAGATGTTTTGATTTATAATTAAATAAATATGTTCAATTTAACACCTGACATTGTTTGACTGTGAAGTTTTTATTTTTCTTTCATTGTGGCTAAAATCACTAAATAGTTCCTAAGAATATATATTCTATATTTTCTTTTCCTTTTTTGTGGCATATAGTAATAGAATATAGGAAAAGGAATCAAACAGACAAATATAGTGAAAAACATGAAGTATAGCAATGATCACATTAAAGGAAAAAAATACAGAAGGAAGCCTGTTCAAGAAGAGTTCTGCAAAGCCAGTTGGTTAGAATTAAAAAGAGAATAAAGTCAAATGATACATTAAAGTAATTTCAAGAAAAGAAGCGGAGTGCTAAAATCTGAGAGAAACCCCCTCAAAAAAGGCAGAACAAATAATTCACTCCTCCTTTTCCTTTTAAAGGATTCAGAATATTATCATGCATTCTCTTTTTTGCTTTATTTAAAAAAACCAACTGAGACATAATGTCCCTTTAAGCATTGGGAATTGTCTGTTTTTATCCGCTTTTCCTCCCTGCAGAACATAATCACTGTCTGTCACACTTTGATGTCATAATCATTTATTGAAGTACTACTGGTAACGAATAAATCTTCTTAACTCTCATAAAAAGTGGGTTGGTGTGGGTTAGAACTGAACTGAAGCCTGTTCTGTACAGGCCAATAAACACGGCCTAAGGACAGTTAAAAAAAACTGGTTTGTGGGGGTGGGGAACTTTGCATTGATCCCACCATTGAAGCAAGTCTGCCCCATGTTATTTTCCCCAAACTGGTTTTTTTAAGAATCGCACTATTTGCAAGTCTTTTGAAAAATCTTGGGTTGCAGCCGCTTGCAAGTGAATGGCTGGGCAGGTGTTTTATTTGACTGCACTTTCTTTTTAAAAAAATTCCCCAGCTTACATCTGTGTAGCCACTCAGGTGTAAATGGATGTATTGTAGTATCGTGAGATGTCAGCATGGCCGTGGGGCTCATTTGTGCATGCCTGCGTACCTATGCACCTATTCGCACCTTCGCATTCCATGGCCTCCAATTGCTGCCTGCATGGATGCATAAGAATGCAAAAACAGGAAAGTGGGTTACTTTAACCCAACTGCAACTGCTATACATTTGCTGTGTGGAAAGGGCCTAAGACACTAGAATCACTTTGCATCAACTACCAATACTTGAAAGAAAGCAATGTTATTGTGCCCTTTGGTGCCAGCAAGTGGCTTTTCAAAAGCTGAAAGAACATTTATAATATTGCTTTGAGACCATTGTTTTCGTTTTCATTAGGTTAAACAGTTTTCTAATAGAGTTAAAATGTCCTTGTTTTGTGTGCAGCATGATGAGCATAAAGTCAAACAGTACTTGGGTGTATGCTTACGCTTCCTGGAATATTTCCAAGACTATATTTGTACCTTTTTCTCCAGCAAGCAATTGATCTTTGTTTTATATCACAAGAAATCAGTATGATGTGCATTCTGTAAAAGATCACATTCAGTTTATTCCTGAATCAAGCAGCTTTCAAAATCATCCTTTTATCAATTTCGTTGTGATGCCAAGATACAAATGGTTTATTTGGGTTCAACATCCAGGTTGACTTTTTTTTAACTCGAAAAACTGTTTGAAGCATTTAATTAATTCCTGTCCATGGTTTGTCTAGCTATTAAGCCGTTTAAATCACACATATTATTCACTGCATCTTTCCTCATCTTATGAAATCAATTACATAATCAATAGAATAAAATGATTTTTACTCATTGCCAGCAATGTTTAATGTTTCTGTTTGCATGTGGGTCTCTGAAAACATTTCATAGTGTTCGGTCACTTATTTCCTACAGGCGGGATGCACGCCCCCCCCCTCACACACACACACATCTCCCAACAGATTAATGTTTCCTTTGCTGCCCCTGTAGAACTTTAAGGGTTTCCATTAGGCATGAAAAATTAGTCTGAGAGTAGAAGCAGGTGCAAAGGAAAGAAGAAAAAAATCATGTGTTCATTTCCTCTTCTCCACTGATTTCTGTTCTTCCATCTTCCTTGCTTACTTTCTCCATTTCATTCCAGTTCTTGCTGCCATCCTTGGCTACCCTTCTTCCCTTCAGTGCAAACCTCCACGTGCTTCTTTTCTTCCTCCCCATCCTTGTGCATCCTTTCTTCCTCCCCATTTATTTCCCCCACCCCCCACTACTTATTTGAGCCACTGAACTCACCTATTTCCCAGAAGCACTCTAACTCTGGTGGGGAAGAAGAACCAGCATGTCTGCAGAGAGGCCAGGAACTGTGTTTCTTTAGCCCTGAGTCCCCACTGCTTTAAATTTCTTGAGGATCTGGCCCCAGCCCATGCTTTTCTCTGCTGTCTGTACCTGCTGGCACTAAGAGGTAAGCAGTGCATAAGCATCATCCTCAGCAGTCACATACTGTTCGGTGATATTGTATAGCTTTCTTTTATCCTTATTCTGAACCTTATGTAATGAAATGTAAGTGTATCTAAAAGCATTTGCTTCTTATAGTGGAGGCATGAGTCACAATTCATATGGCCCCCTGCTATTCCCGTATAGCTTACTTCCTTGTGACTACTAACAAAGCTCCTGAAACAATGGCAATAAACATTTCCAAACATTATTCTAAGGCAACACTTTCAGCAAGGCCTCAGTGTTATACTGCACACTAAAGAAAACTGCTGCAGTTAGACACCAACCCCCCCCCCCTTTGCTTCATAGCCCACTCAATGTTCTTTTTATTATGTTAAGGAGCTGATGGCTTCAGCTTAATTATCTTTCTGTAAGGTATAGTGTAATTGTAACAGTGTAAACGGTTGTCCCCATTAAGTTCTTCCGGTGTGCTTTCCTGGCTATTGGGTTTCTAAATGACATGCCTTTGTACAGTATGTAGGAAGAAATTGAGGCTGTAAATGCCTTTGTGTTCAACTCAGCTGGTGGAAATAAAACCAGCTGGCTTTGTTGACAAGAGCAAAGTAGAAAAGATTGTTGCATTTCATTACCCTTATTATGTACCAATTTTGGCCTAGTTTGGGGTTTTAGTGGTTTTGTAACAACAGCAACAGCTGAACAGAAGCTCATTTAAAAATAGACCTTTCATTTGATCAGATGCTCTTTGATTTGTCTCTGTATGGGTGATATCAATTTGTTGTAAGAATGGGAGGCCGGGATGCTGATCTTCTGCATAGTTTCACAAAAGAAGATTGCCAGCATGGTACATAGTAAGCATGCACAATTGAATAACTCCTCCATCTCTACCAAGGTGAGATTCTACCCATATGATTTAATGGTGGGTAGACATAAGCATTAGGACATTCAGAATCTCAACATTTCAAATGATGATGATGTAATTGGTGGAGTCCAGAGATGTTATGGGGCAGGTTGATGATGTCACATTGGGTAGCAATATTTCCAAAGTCCTGGCAACTCAGGAGAGGGGAGATAGCATAAGCCAATAGCAAAGCAAACTAAAAACCTCAGCACTTTCAATATGTTTAGACATTACAACTTATTAATTAAAAATGAATTGGGTTTTAAATTCAAGCAAAACTAGATGTGGTGGTCATGCTTACACGGAGCTGCCATTTGAAAGTGATTAAAATGCCATAAAGTGTGTGTGTCCAGGGAGTGAAGAGCGGGGGTGGGGGGGAGTGCAGCTATTTTGGCACTTCAGAAGGTACAAGGGAATGAACAGCACCTCAGCCTGAACTTCTCTCTAACAGCATTTTTAAAACCTTTCAAAAATTACTGCAGAGTCTCCATTGAAGACACGAGGATGCATTCATTCACATCTAGTCTGGCCCAATGATCAAGCCCATGATCAAGCCCAATATTCATTGACTGTCATGCCCCCACAGAAGCCTTTATTATTTTCACTATTTTGTACCAGTTTCCCATAGATAGCATGGGTTTAGTCCTCTGTATAGTCTCCAAAGGGAGGGAATTTTAGTTAGCCCCTGTCCCTTTAAGAAGTTTCCCAGGAGGCAGTCTTTCTGTTATCTCCCAGCAATGCCCCTGTTTAACTCAGTTCAGTTCAGTACAGGTGCCCAAGGAGTTATGAGGCAGCTGTATTTTGCCACTGTTCTGTTCCCCAATCAAAACTGATTCACCAAGCAAAACTGATACAAAATAATGAAAATAATAAACGCTTCTGTGAAGGCATGACACTGACTATATTCTATTTATAATACATTCCAATATAGCCTTATCTGACTCAATATTTATTATATTATATTATATTATATTATATTATATTATATTATATTATATTATATTATATTATATTATATTTATTCCACCCTCCCCAGCCAGAGCTGGGCTGAGGACAGTGTACAAACACATTTGAAATAGTATAGGTAAAATACACCCCCAAGACAATTACGTTTAAAACCCCAAGATGGCAGTCTATCTTAACCCATTAAAAAACCAGTCCCAGCCTAGTTCAGACATAACCATATTAAAATCCTGCCTGAGCATGGGCAAAGTTGCGTGGTGGGCGGCACACAGATCAGCCATACATAGATGGTGATGTTAATTTAATTTAGTTTGATTTGGTTTAGTTTAGGGAGGTCGATAAGTAGATCATACATAGATTCACAAGGTTATTAACTGTAGTAGTATTTAATCCAGCGATATAAGGAGCCTCTAAATATTTGGATGAATGTCAGTAATGTAGAAGTATAAACGTCTAATCCTGAATTCCATCTCTCAAAATTAGGGGACTAAGAAGACTTCAGGTTTTATTCAACTGTTGTGTGTGGGGGGGGGGGATATCAAAAGAAGGAAGCTGACAGGGTCAAAAATTGTGGTGGTATTAGAGAATATTATCAAGCTACAAATTATTCAGTCTGTAAAATATTGTTCAGTTTCCTTGGGAACATTATTTCATATTTTTGGAACTTAAGCCCACCCCCACAAAAAAAAACCCCTTTACAACTGCAATTATTCTATAACAGTAAAGAACTTTGAAGTCATGGCAAATAAAATGTGAATATATCTACTATATGACATACCACCTAAGGTTATCAGTTCACTTGTAATAATGGTAATGTGAATCCTTTTTTAAAATCCACACTGCCATCCTAAGCCGAGTTCCTCCATACTAAGTTCATTGAAATCAGTGGACTTAGAAGGTATAACTCCACTTAGGGCTTACAATTAGTTTTAACCACTAAGGAAGGCCATTTGGCAAAATGCATCTGGTTGGCCTAAGTCAAAAATTGTCTAGCGGTACCTATTTGTGTTATGTATGTGAATATTTGTAATGCGGACTGTTATGTGGCCCTTCATTTGTATTTTCTTGACCTTTGGGTATTTAATCCCATTGCTATAGGGTTAAGTTTTGTTCTCCTTTGTGTGTGATCCAGTCATGACCCTGTAGCACAATTGAAGCAGTCCAGAGAGAGGCCTTGATTTGTGTATATAGGGAGAGCTCAATATCAGCAATGATCACATTTGTGCTGAAGTTCTCACCATTCTCGTTAGTTGTATGCCAATCTTTTTAATACTTGATCTTTGCCAAAGGGGAAATAGGGAGAAAGGGGAAATTTTTACTCATTAATAAATAGTGGTGCCACTTAGGAATTGAAATCTAGAATATTCTGATTTTTTTCATACAATCATTCATAATTCATCAAGTATTTAGAATTTTAAAAAGTATGAGTGTTGTTCAAGTCCCTTGGTTGAATGCAGATCAGATTTTAATCACAAAACTGCAGTTTTTGGGCATGGCAAGAAACTGCTAGGTAGAAAGGAGATGAAGAGATGTAAGTTGGCTAGTGCATGAGAAGTCAGACTGAGACTGCTTGTGTCTCATTAGCTAAGATTTAATGGTGCCCTTTAGAGAAGAACAATAAAAACTACTTTGCATCTCCATTGGGGAGGAGGCAGAAAATAAATAAAATGCATAAAAACCAACCAACCCAGCTCAGTCATTCAACAGCCACAACACACAGGGGAGGATGAATGTTGGGAATTTCTACCATGTGAGCCAGGCTGAACATTAAGGTCAATTTTTGATAACCTCACTTATTTCAATATGGCATGCAGTGACAAGGGTTTTTTCTATAGTGGGACCCCACCGCAGGTGTCTGGAGCTTCCTTTTTGTTTCGGGATTGACAGACTTGTTCTATTATGCTTTTGGGGTACTGTGTGGTTTCCGGGCTGTATGGCCGTATTCTAGCAGCATTCTCTCCTGATGTTTCACCTGCATCTGTGGCTAGCATCTTCAGAGGATCTGATGATGCCAGCCACAGATGCAGGCGAAACGTCAGGAGAGAATGCTGCTAGAACACGGCCATACAGCCTGGAAACCACACAGCACCCCAGTGATTCTGGCCGTGAAAAGCCTTCGACAATATATTATGCTTTTAATTTTTACTTTTTGAATTTTTACTTTGTCGTGTTTGACTGGTTCATACAGGTAGACCTCACGGTAGTTATTAGCCTTTTAAAAACACTGGAGACACCCAGCCTCAGATTTTAATTTATCTTATTTGTTTTGGCCCTGAATAATATATTGATCCATCAGGTGCCTGCTCTGCATATCCAGGACTGAACATATCCATGTTCAGTCAAAATCCATAACAGCTTCTAATGGTATCCCCCTCCCCCCGATTTCCTGTAAGAGAAACCATATAGCCAAAGTTTACAGGAACATACATTTATTTAGGCTCCAAAAGTTCGGAAGCTTAAAAGACATTAATGTTCACATCTGCATCCTGGAAAAGCATTCATTGTAAATACAATGTGAAATATCTCAGTCTTTTATTGAATTATTTATTTTAATTCCATTAAATACTATAGCAGGTAATGGATAAGATAGTTTTCAAGGTTAGGCTTTGGAGAACTTTTTGGATTGAAGATAGTTACTACTGCTAAAAGTCATTGTACAAAATGAGCAGCCCCAGGCTAACATCCTGACATGACTTGCTGCCAGTGTATCTCCGGAGATGACTGTGTATCTTTGAGATGCCCTGAGATATTTTAAAGATATACCAGCCTAGGATTTAGTAATCATTTTAAACTCTTTTAAGCCAAGGCTTGAGTTGTTAGCAATCATATTTTCAGTAAACCCCAGTTATTAAATTTCAAGGTCCATATACTTTGAACAGATGGGCAAATAATACTCAGGACGCAAGATATTAGCTACCCACAACTTATAATAAGGTGAGGAGGTGTTCTAGGTTAATGGATTTGTGGGAGATAGCCTCTGCCACCAACTCCTCTTCCTTCCCTTTGCCTCCTTCCCTGCCTTCTTCATATTACCTCTCCCCTATCCAGGAGTCAAAGCAGATAATTTATTCTTTATGTGACTGATAGAGAGGCAGTGGAGTGCAGATGAAGTAGCAATTGGGGGCAAATTCTTCAGGCTGTACTCCTTGTTTAGGTGCCACTATCCTTAAAGGTATGACAGGAACAACCACTGTTATCATACTAGAGGGTAAACAATGTTAGCTATAATATTACATGGCTTCTGTTTGAAATAAGCATATTTTATCTGTAAACAGTTGTTTCATCTATTTGCATGCAGATGGTGAGACCCTTCTCTGGCAAACATCACACTACAATGACAGGCTTGGAAATGGATTGGGCCACAGCCCAATTTATTAATTATTAACAATAACTATTTACACAGAAGCTGGGCAACAAACGGGTCGCAACATCAAGCATTCCCCAATCTCCATTGGGGCCACCTGCAGGAAGCTGGGAGCTCCAGGGGCGAACCCCCGGCTTCAACCCTTCCTGCTGCTGGGGGAAGCAGGCACCGGCTAAGCCTACTGGCTTGCCTACCGGTCCGCTGTACTCCCCTCTTTGCTGGGGTGTCGGGCACCGGCTAAGCCTACCGGCCGCCTACCAGCCCAACCCAACCCCACCTGCTGGGGTGTCGGGCACCAGCTAAGCCTACCGGCTTGCCTACTGGCCCACCACACCCCCCAGCCCTTTGCAGGGCACAAGCATGGAGAAGACCGGCCGCCTGGCTCGGCTTCTCCCCCAGATGTTGCGACTCCCGTTGTCAACCTGCCGGGCTGCGACGAATTATATAGCAAAACATAACATAGGGAGGGTGGGCAGGTCCCACTGCTCCTGAGTCTTGGCACCCAAGAAGGCCGAGCTCGGGGTGTGGCGCCCTATATACTCTTACTCCTCTTGCCTTTATGGCTCAGAGCCAATCAATGCAGTTCTTTGCAACTTCTTGCCAAGCATTGCACCTTGCAGGCAACCACCCTTTGCCTATTCTGCTCACCACAGCCGCAATGGCTGCCCCCGTTGAGTCAGTTGCTGCTATTTTTAAAAGTTTAAAAGTTTACACTTTCTTGAACTATTTCACATTTGAACAATACACTGAATCTTTTCTTAAATTCCCTCTCTATCAATATCCTAATAAATTGAGGGTGTAGTAATGATCATAACAATAAAAACTCCCAGTCTGGCTTCCATTTTTTTCTCATAATTGCCAGAGGAGATAGAGGCCCTTTTCCCACTCACCTTAAGCCCCGTGCTACTCTCCTCAAGTAGCGTGGGGTCCAGCCGCCCTCCCCACTTCGGGTGCGGTGAGAACACAGCAGCCCCAACGCTGCCTCTCTCGCACCCCCTCGACGCGCGTAATTCCTGGCGCCTTTTGAAATGGCGCCTTTTGACAACCCCACACACCGCGGGGTCGTGGGGAAGCCAGGATGTGTGCCAGGAATTGCACGCGCTGGAAATTGCCCTCAGCAACCCTCGGGCAAAGGTGAGTGGGGAAAGGGCCAAAGACTCCTCTTATGATGATTTGGAGTATTGCTGCTTCACACATTGGTGTTAATGATAAGTATTATATAAGAAGTTATCCTTAAATACTACAACAAATATTTCCTACTGGTAGGCTTACAGTTAGTTGGAGATACCACTGAAAGCAAAGCACAATCCCTATATTACAAATGCCACACTGCCAACTTAAGTCTCTTGAATCTCCTGTGAAAGTGTCTCTGGAAGCAGATTTTGGGAAATATCTTTCTTTGTATGAGATCCTAAAAATCTGGGCAGAGTACACAATACTGAACTAATTCAACTAACAGCTTGCGGCATATAAACACAGCCCCATATTTTCATATTTTCAATATAATTTTTTACCCCTGTAGATTGTGGTGTGAGAAGGGGTGACAGGGTGAAGCCTGATCTTATCAGAAGCTAAGCAGTGTTGGTACTTGGAAGAGAAACCATCAAGGAAGTTTCTACAGAGGAAGGCAATGCCAAGCTACTTTTGCTTGTCTATTGCCTTGAAAATACATTGTCTTGAATTGGCTGTGACTTGACAGCACTTTACACATAAACATAGAGATTACCGATTATGGTGGGAGAAAAAGAAGAGTTGCTTTTTATACCTCACAGGGATGGACTGCAGTAGAAATATGATTTTTAAAGTGCAGTTCTATTTAAGTAAAATACTGTTTGCCTTCAGAGGCCCCTTCCGCCCGGGCCATTTGGAGTGGTGAGGGGCCAGTAAAAATGCCAGTGTGGGGGAGGTGTTTGTACCGCTGCCGCTGCTGGAGTGCATACCCCCCACACTGGTGTTTTCTTGACTCACTCATTGAGCGAGCCTTTTGGAAAAGCCTTTTGGAAGCTTCCATTGGGTGCCAAGCAAAAGGCACTGAGTGGAAGCCGGCGTTTTTCCCACACCACTTTTTTCCTGCTCTTACCTTCTCTCGACTGCCATCATTGTACGCAGGCCAAGGGACATGCCTCTGGGCCTCCATCCCTGGAGGCATCACCATGGTCACGGGGGCATGTCCCCTGGCCTTTGTACAGTGACAGCAGCCAATAAGAGGTAAGGGTGGGAGAAAGCTGCAGCCCTGTGCGAAGGCAGCCCTCAGGTGGCTGGGGCACTGGGCCATTCACAGAATGGCATGCAAATGGCCCCGGGGGTGCACCAACTGCAACTATGTTGGTGCATCCCCGCTCGGCCGCCCATGCAGAAAGGGCCAGAGTGAGGCAGAAAGAGGTCTAGGAACAGGAGGGCCACCTGATTTACTATGGCCTCTTGCACTCTGATTGGGCAAGTAACTGCCTGATGCAGAGAAAAAGGAGGTTGAACTCCTTGTCAGTGCATTCTGTGAGGATTTTGGTTTGAATAATTTGTGCTGCTAAGAACTGTCTGTCTTAACTGAGTGAGAACTAAACTCTGAGGGGAGTAGATCAGTGAAAGAGAGTGACTTATTCTACTGGTTTTCAGCCTGAATGCTGTGTGAAATCAACTATACACAGACACCATATACTGATGGGAAGAGTTTATTGTACAGCCAAATTGAAGGCTACAGATACCAGGATAAGAACTGCTTCTAAAGGGAGGAGAATTCTAGTGTACCAGGGGGTCTGGGGTATAAGAATTTGCTTTACATTTACCTCAGTAGAGAGTTTGTGTTTTGTTTTTGAAGGTTGTATCTAATTGTGAGGGCTGTGTGAGGGTACAGTGGAAAAATTACCAAGTTGGTGTTAGGACCCTGTACGTGAATAGCCATAAGCCAAAATATCTAAGCAAAGGAACTGTACAAACTGTGAATCATCTATGAACTAACATCTATTCTAAACTGAATAAAGTAATCTTATGCTCTGACAGAAGAAACCAAAAGCTATGGCTCATTCCGCACACGCAAAATAATGCACTTTCAAGCTGCTTTCACAACTGTTTTTGCCATTCCGCACAGCTTCAAAGAGCCCTGAAAGCAGCTTGAAAGTGCATTATTCTGCGTGTGCGGAATGAGCCTAAAAGTCTCTAAGCCTAGCTCTCTTGTGAAAGTGTATATATATTTATCCTGCCTCCTGCCTAGTTTACCTCATCCTTACTCTTCTCCAAGTTGTTATTCTCCCTTTACCATCTTCTGTCCGTTAAATGCATCTGAGTTACAGTTTTAAACTGCCTCAAGTGTTCCTTTGTTAGGGGAGTCCCTGTGGAAAAGAGAAATTAAATTCAACTGGCATCCTCCACCTCCTGGATGTGAGCAGGTCTGAGGGAAACTGCTTTCTAACTTACGTTATCATTATTAAAGGCACTTCAATCCTTGAAAGGAAAAATGCGGGAAAAACCTGAATGAATGATTTCCCAGCCTAAAGAAATGTCGAAAATAAGGTGGTGCATATCACACCCACTTTTCTCTACTAAGGAGTATCATCACCTTTCCTTCCCATTCCCTCCCCACAACAGACACCTTATGAGGCAGGCTACAAGAGTTCTGAAAGATCTGTGACTATCCCAAGGTCACTCAACAGGCTTCTTGTAAAGAAGTGGGAAAAACAAACACAATTCACTAGATTTGAGTCTAATGGCACTCTATTCTGCTCGTGAGGAAAGGGCCCATAAGTTGTGACATTACAGCACTTACCTTTATATAGTTAATGTTCAGAGACAAGAATGATAGAAGAATTTCTTTCTCCATTACATTTATATTGATCTGAGTATATTCATAATAGGATGTTAATACTTTTACAAAATACCAGAAGAAGTGATCAACACGTTTGTAGTCAAATTTGTAGTCAAATTTGGGGAAGACTGCATACATTACACATCAAAATAAACACAGCCTATTTGGGTCACTTAAAAAAACCCCATTATAGTCAAAGAGCTGTTTGTCATGGGGTAATTTGGTAGGAAGAAATGCTGTCATGGGTTTGATAGGATTCAGTCTGTCAAGACCACTGATCAAGGTGTCTAACATGATACATTTCTTCCTCAGACTCCTGCCAAATATTTGTCAGAAAGTATTTCCTTAGCTGGAGTCAAACTGCTAAACTCATTTTACATTTTAAACAGAGTAGTCCACACTGCTGCAGCACAACTTAAGCTCCTACTCTGAAACAGCAGCAGGGGACATTAAACACAATTTTACTCTCTGGTTATTGCTCGACATAACTATGATTAGTTAAGACCATCTGAGCAGACTGCCTTGCTCTCCGCTGTATCTCTGATCCATGCCATCACAGATCTAGAGCGCGCAGGGGTGAGGCTGGGGGGTGGAGTTTATGCCTCCTTTTGGGAAAAATGTAGCATCATTTAAAACTTCTTTCCTCAAACAAAGTCAGTGCAGGGACAGAGCAAGAAAAAGCTCAGCTCATATGATTAAAAGAACTGTCAGTTTACAGAATGGAGTATCCAAGTGCAGTAGAGTTAAATCTTTAACCAACTAGTGTTTAGAAGAAGCCAAATTAAAAATAAATGTAATATTAGGCCAGGTTTTCCCTATCTGTGTCTGAGGTGCCTATATTTGTAAATGTGTTATTCCATTGGTAAAGATGTGTCATTGGGATGTAGAACTTATCTGAGTAGTTTTTAATGAAATGTCATGAATAATAGAGAGTATTTTCTGTTAGGATTTGTTACAAGATGGGTACTCTCAAATTCTTGTGGGAGATACCTCATTTCTCCCTCAGCCACTATTTTCTCTTTCCCTTCCCTGAAAACTCCTGCAGCTTCTCCCCCTTTTTCTGCTTCCACATTGGCATAGTGGATATATACTTCTTACATCATTATCTTATAACTTTAAACACCATACAAGGTTATCTATACTTAACATGTCTCCTTAGAATATATAAAAAATTTGGTCAATTCTTGCTACTTTTTATCTTAACAAAGCCTATTTTAAAATAATGATTATGCATTTCTCATACATATTAATATCTTTTGGCCCTCAACCAATACTGCCATCCTTGAATCATATCTTCACTTTTGTGAAGTTGGACATTCTTATAATTCTCAGATACTTCTCAGGCTAGACCTTAACAAATTGTAGCTATTGATAATGGTTACACAATTTCTAATCTACACAAGGTCATATAATTGTTACCACTTTGAATGTTTCTTGCTGTCTTTAAAACTATTCGGTTCTGTGTTCTAGACTCCTTTCTTGGCATGCTTCCCCGAGAGGCCAAATTTGTTCTATTTATGTGGGTTGCAACATCCTCTATGATCTTTTTGATCAAGCCCAAATACTATTTCTCGACATTTCTGACCATCTCCATGACAACCAATCTGGCATAACTGACTAGGAGTGTACTGTTGTTAACTCAGACTTTCTCAGACTTTTGTTGTTAACATTTGTAGAGATTGTCTTTAAAGAAGAGTTGGTTTTTATACCCTGCTTTTCTCTACCCTTAAAGATTCTCAAAGTGGATTACAATCACCTTCTTTTTCCCTCTCCACAACATACATCTTGTGAGGTAGATGGGGCTGAGAGAACTCAGAGAGAACTGTGACTAGACCAAGGTCACCCAGCTTCAAGTGGAAAAATGGGGAATAAAACCCAGTTTTTTTCAGATTAGAGTCTGCCACTCTTAACCACTATGCCACATGTTCATAGCAATTACCCAGAGTGTGAACAGGACAAATTGCTAACACAACAGCCATTATAAATTCTTCTGTGTTTATTTTTAATGGTTTTTTGTTGCAAATGCTGTGTCCGGGATTGCTTTGTCAAATGGGAGAATGACATGGAAAGGTAGAGGGAAATAACTCTTTATTCATCTGCTCTTTCCCCATTGAAGAAAGCCATCTCTGTACTTGGGGAAAGGGCAACGAAAGGCATCTGTATGCTCATTTATTACTTACGTATTTAGGGAATTTATTTGCCAGGTTTCCAGAGAACTTCTCCCTGCAGGAGTAAAAGCAACTCAGTGACAAAATGGCAGAGGAGAAAAAGGTTAAAGTTTTTCTTTCCACTCCACTATTTTATTCTTTGATACAATATTGGTAACTAGCTTTTGAAAAGTTAAAAAAGTAACATAAAAGGAACACCAAAGAAATCTTAACATTTAACAGAACCCTTATAACCAACCTAGCTTGGGGCTGTGTAGCAATACATTTCTACTAGATTTCCACCTTCAGGTTGATCCATTAGCTATCTAAGATGTTTCTGCATGCAAAACAGATGCTTAGTCACTAATCCATGGCCCCATTCTGCACAAGACTGTGCAGAGGCAGCAAACCGGCATATATGATGCCAGTGGAGCCCTGGACCATTTGCATGCTTTTGTGCGGGTGGTCCTGGAGTTGCCACAGCTTGCGGAGGCACCTTTGCATGGAGGCAGGAGGCACCTTTGCATGGAGGCCTCTGTTTTGTTTGTAAACTTACCTTTCCTTCCCCTGTGGAGCTCTGCAGGGATGAGGGGACATGCCCCCATGGTCATGGGAAAGGCTCAGGGGTCGGAGGGCAGGAGTGACCCCTCGTTGTTGCAGAGCTATGAAGGAAAAAAGAAGGTAAGCTTACAAACAAAACGGAGGCACCTAAAAGTGGTGCCTCTAACCCAGTGCTGTTTGTTCAGCACCAGGTGCAAAATGCTGTTTTTGAAAAGACTCTGCGAGTCACAAAAACACCATTTTCCCACCAGTTGGGGGGAGAAAGCACAGTGCTGCCGTGTTTCAGAGGTGGCGGCCGTATGAAATTCTCCTCCCAACTGGTGTTTTACAGGCCCTGGACCAGTGTTTTTGACCTGTGCGGATTGGGCCATGATGACTGCCACATCATAGCATGAAAATAGAAGGGGCCGGGAATCAAATCATACATCTTCCTGCCTGGTCACATTTAGCCTCCCATGGATTAAGGATGAGCCAAATCATGGCCCAAAAGACTCTTCTTTAACAGCTATATTTTAAAATGACAAAACGAGAGAAAGAGGGAAAGCACCTTAGTTATTCTATTATTTCATTTATTGTTTATTATTAGAAATAATATATTATTCTTACCTGTCAGGACTTTCAACCCAAACTGACACATGTCTTGAAGTAAACAAGAAAATATTTCATCGTATGTGTGGGGAAGATGGTTTTAAATATAGCTATTTAAGAGTCCAGATGGTCCTGGAGGCAACGCTAATGGACTTGTTTGAAGCAATTAAGCAGTTTTGACCAAAGTGTTAGGAGATGATTCTCCATGGTGGGAGGTAAATAACCTTTGAAAATTGAAGCCTTTCTTCTTCTCAGCACTCATGAGTGAGTTTCCAATCTGCTTGCCTCAAAATATACCTGTAAACCCACAGTCCACCTTCTTGACAGCTGCTCAAACAATGGCGAGCAGGGAGAAAGAGAGAAGAATGGCCCTGCTGCATCATCACCCACCCAGCAATTCTGAAAGCTTGATGAGTTACTTATACAATCTAGAGAATGCCTGTCAAAGACTGAAGAGGTGGGGAGGGGAGAGAACAGTTCTTGAAAGTGCAACATTTGCAACAGGCCTACAAACTAAAGGGGCCAATTAGTATAATAGGTTTGAAATGGTTACAGCTCAGTCCTAAAGACAAAAGAAAAATTGTCCTTCAGAAATGGGACTACATTGTTTGGAAGAGTCTAGAGAGGAACAATGAATTATATCAGTTCTGGAGAAAACGTTCCTTCTCCTTCCTCCCCAACTATACATTATTAATGAGTCCCATTTTCAAGTGTGAAAGAACTGTTTGAAAAGCATTAACATAGTCTATTGGATGTGATTGACACTGTCATCCTTGCATTTTTGCTGTTGGCAAGCAGCATCCCTGTAGATTTATGTGCATCTGGACACTGCTAATATTCTCCTTGTTATGCTCTCTGGGCAGCTGTGATATAGAAATGTTTGTCAAGTTTTGGTGGTTTAAAAAAACCATTGCAATTCATCAGAATAGGACAAAAGTTTTTTTAAAAAAAATTATTTGTGACTTTATTATAGAAATGTATTAATATCTGATAAGCACAGTAAAATATTCATTAACCAACATCTTGTTAAGATTATCTAGCATTCCAGGTTTTTCCTTTTGAGCAGGAAACTTGGTATTAAGTGCTGGATTTTACCACACAGAGAAGCAGCTAACACACTGATTAAAAGGGTAAATGGTAAATATTGATTTATCCTAGACCACTCAGATGTGGATTATTCTGAGTCAGTTACAAAATTTCTGTCTGAGATCATTGATGATTTTAAATAAGTTTATTGGTTGTTTGGCTTTATTGTATTTTGTGTTGTAACTTTATGATTAATGTATATGCCAATAAAGACTATGTATGTATGTATGTATGTATGTATGTATGTATGTATGTATGTATGTATGTATGTATGTATTGTGGAGCTAGAATCTGTATTTAGCCCCACTCAGTTACGTTTTGAAAGACTGATGAAGTAAAAATACCAAAGACTCAGGCTTTGAGAAAAAAATATTTTTACTGTGTGGTTCACAGGGTGGTCTCTCTAGGCCCCTTCCGCACATGCAAAATAATGTGTTTTCAAACCACTTTCACAACTGTTTGCAAGTGGATTTTGCCATTCCGCACAGCTTCAAAGAGCACTGAAAGCAGTTTGAAAGTGCATTATTCTGCATGTGCGGAATGAGCCTAAGAGAGTCACACCTAGCCAGACAAAGACCTTCATCTTTTATAGATACAAAGAACACATATGTCACAATTTAAATCCCTCCCCTTACATACATACATACCCAGTATTATTATATTTTTCCAAGATCCAGTCCTCATGAGGTAAGCTAAAATCAAAATGACTCTTCTGCTTTTCTTGAACAAAGACAGCAATGGTGCCACTTCGGAGTGAGCTAAAGGGCATCTGGCTTTTATCAAGGCAGATCCCTGAATGCCTGAGGGATGAGCATATCAAGAGGGAGACTTCTCCAGTGTAAAAGATTTAACAAACATATAGCTTATTGACTTAAAAGTTTAAAAATGATTATAACTTAACTACGTCGATGCACACTTTTCATATATCTCACTATCATTTCAGTTTCATTAAAATGTAGAAAATATAGAAATATAGAAAAATACAATTTCACTGTTCCCACAAGTTTTATATCTCCTTTGACTTCTGACCTCTGAACCATGTAGGAAGCCATCCTATGTAGGTACAATTTCAGTAGATGTTTTGTTTTTAACATCTCTCCTGGACTTTAGCTTTGACATCATAGATACTTACAGGGACCAGAAGAAGATGTGGAAAATGGAATTAAGAGTGCAATCTGAGAAGGAGGGACTGAAGCCCCATTGGAAATGGCAGGAGCCCTACACCAATGTCAGTGTCCATTGTGCTATACTAAGTGCCACAGACATTGGCACTGAGCTGCTTACCTCAGGGTTGGGCTGATGTGCTGCTGTGTGGATGCATGGCAGCTGAACCTGGAAGCTGGTCCCTGAGGTGGTGAGCTTCAGTTGCAACTGCTTGTGCTGCCATCATGAGGGCCATTCTAGGGGTGTTTCTATGAATCACCAGTTTGGTCATCAGTCCTTTTTTCTGAGTGGTGGGAGAAGCAGACTGTGAGTCAAAGAAATTATGCATTGGTGAGAAGACGTCTTGGGAATATTTCTGTGTAGCAGTTTGCCAGTCCACGCTTTCAAAATAGTATTTCATCTTTATATTCTCTGAGTGTGTCCAATTATTTCCCTTTCCATTGCATTCAGCATTCAGGCCACAAGTTAACACTGGTTTCTGTCTGTCATCTGTTTATAGCCAGCAGGACTGCCTTTTGATTGGCACATCTGCAACTTGATGCATAGGTCAGGCCTGTCTTCTCCATGGCAAGCCCATTGTCACCTACCCCGGGCAGGCAGAGTTCAAACCCCAGGTTCGTCCTGCTTAGAAGCACAAGGCACTGCCACTGCTCTTCTAGACAAACTAATTACACCAATCAATCATGTAAAAATAGTTCTCAGGGCTGTAAATGGAGATGAAACATTTCATGGGGAGACTAGCTAGAGATGGGAGAATGGAAGCTTTGAAATCAGCTTAGTATGTTAAATCAGAAAAAAATGGAATTTATAGAACCAGATATCTCCACTTCCTCAATCATAATACAGAGCCAACTTCAAGTTAATGGCTGTGGATTTTGTGGACCAACTGAAACAAGTGAAAGACTGAAAACATAGGCAGAAATCATTTCCATGGCAGGAAAGAAAGTAAGATCTTACTAGCAGTAAGCCAGCAGCAGTTCGGTTCCATCTGAGCTAAGTTCCGTTAGTATACATTTCAAGTGCATAAAATGTGCAAGGTGTTTTCTAAACATGTAGGGTCAGATCATGTCACTAGGCAATTATTTTGGGGTCCCAATTTGATGTAGCAACCCAATTGTCAATGAAAAACAAGACTAGGGCTCATTCCGCACATGCAGAATAATGCACTTTCAAACTGCTTTCAGTGCTCTTTGAAGCTGTGCGGAATGGCAAAATCCACTTGCAAACAGTTGTGAAAGTGGTTTGAAAACGCATTATTTTGCGTGTGCGGAAGGGGCCAAAGAGAATTTCAAATGAAACAATCTTTGCACACTATGCAATATACAAAGTTAGAAAAATGAAGTGCAAGAGAGCACACAAACATAATAAATGTTGCAATTCAGTAATGTTTTACATTGTATCCAATTTTTGAAGAATCAATTAAAAAATAAAACTACAACCCATCTGTATAAACTGTAAATCAAATCAAAACTGAATTTTGCAGTACCCCACTAAACAATCCCTTCTCACTAGACATAGTGTGGAACAGGCTTCTCTCTGTGATACACCTCTGAAGATGCCAACCACAAATGCAGGCGAAACATTAGGAACAAGATCTACGAGATTACGGCCACACAGCCAGGAAACCCCACCACAACCACTCCTTTGTATTAATTGTACTATGAGTAATTACTTAGAGGTCTTAATGAATATCCCGAGACCTTTGTAAAGGGTAAGGCTGCTATTATCTCCAGTGAAAATGGCAATTTTTAGATAGAATATGTTCAATCTTGTCCTCTCTTTGCTAGCTCTCATAGTTTATTATTTCGTAGAGAACTTACTACTGGTTCTCAAATGACTGGCATGGAGAAGGTGATCTGGACTTCATTACAAAGAGAAAAATGAGACAGTCGAGCAAAAATGATTACACGAAAGAAATTCTTTACTGCAGTTCCATGAGAGCGATGAAGCAAACCATTTCAGGCTTTTAAGTTTTTAAAGAATATGAGTGCTTTGTTCCTGAACACAACAGCACATTATTTTATTTTGTTTTGGTTTCAGACCAAAAGTACTTTAAAAATGGTGGGGGGGGAGTACAAGCTGGAAGCGCTGGCTGTCATTCTGTTCTGGAGGATTTCCCTCTTGGGCTGCTCTTTGAGTGATGTATAGTAGTGACTGAATAACAGGAATTCAGCTGAGAGTGCATCCCCAAGTCTGTGTGTTCTGCTTGAGTGGGTCTTGGTAGCCACAAAGAGAAATAGAAGTATAGATACAGTGTTCACAAGGGAGCTGACTGTAGCCGAGATGTTCTGTGGACCTGGTGCTTTGACTTAACCATGATAAAAAAAAGCTGTCTGAAAGAGGCAAGATATCACCCTAATAAGAAGGCGTGTAGCAGAGTTTCAGAGAAGTAATAAAAATACCCGCTATTCAAATAAATGAAACAAAAAGAATGGTGGTTGTATCTATAGAGGGAAAAGCAAATGTGTAAACCAGGGGTAGGGAACCTGCGGCTCTCCAGATGTTCAGGAACTACAATTCCCATCAGCCCCTACCAGTATGGCCAATTGGCCATGCTGACAGAGGCTGATGGGAATTGTAGTTCCTGAACATCTGGAGAGCCGCAGGTTCCCTACCCCTGGTGTAAACCATTCAGTAGAGTTACTATGCTACAGTACAGCCATAATATGCTATGGAGAAAATTCAAAAGAAAAAAAATATTTTATTCATCTTGCCTTTTGATACTTCATCCCCCCAAAAGCATATTCAACATTGCAAAAATTAAAACCGTAAAAGCAATGCTAATAAATCAACAGTGATAACAACCACAATAGAGTAACTATATAAAGTAGCCAACAGTTAAAAATTAAAAACAAACAGAAGAAGTCATAAAGCAGTCATAAACTGAAAACTTGGTAGAACAGATGTCACTGCTTTAAAAAAAACTTGTCAAAGTCAGTTTCTAAAAACAAGAGTATTCCACATTATATTCATTTATTTGCATATTTCTAGCCCATCTTTCTCCCAAAAATCAAAATAGTCATTAACAAATGGGAGACAAGTAGAATAGAATTACAGAAAAGAAAATAACAACAACAAACCATCATCAAATAATCAAAACATTTAAAATATATCAATATATAGCCTTTTCAGCCTCTGTTATGTTCTAAAATTCATAGCTACTTCAGCTAAGGGACCCAGAGGAGTACAGTTTGTCCATATTGTTCAAGGTGATTTACAGCGTTATCCTAAAGGGAATTACTCCAGTCTAAGATCATTGGCATGAATGGGTTTAGACTGGAACAACTCTCCTTAGGATTGCACTGACAGACTTTAAGATATGAGTGTTCCATATTTTGAAAGTAAGAATTAGCAACTTATAGCCCAGAATAGCCGGCTATATATTAAATGCCGTTCAAGACATCACATTGCAAGTTATAGCAATAAGGCAAGGTCAGATGAGTTCACATAGGGCAATTACTATTTGAAACTGAGAAAAATGCTCTTTGCAATAGATCCAGCCTGTTTTTCCATTAACAAGTGTAATCTTCACTCTTTACATGGTCTGTCAAAAATAGAGTTAGCATATCAATCCCATCCCAATCAACTTTATTTATTTTTATTTATTTATAATTAATTTTATATACCGCCCCTCCCCCGAAGGGCTCTGGGCGGTGAACAGCACAATAAAACAACAATTACATTAAAACCCCATTAAAACAACAAATTAACAAAATTACATTGGCATCCAGCATAAAACTTCAAAAACCCACCCTGGAAGGAAACAAGATAAGAGAGCGGAGGGCCCCCATAAGTATTAAGACCCAGAGTGTAAAAGGGGAAGGAAAGGGGGGAAAGGAGTGCTCATCAGCGGCTGCCCCCCCAAAAAGCCCGGTGGAACAATTCGGTCTTACAGGCCCTGCGGAACTCTCCAACTTCACTTCCTATGTTTTTGGCTTTAATTTTGGCTTCATGTTTCCCTTCAGCCACTTAACCATACCTTCAAGTCACTTAACCACACCTTTAGGATATCTACAATATTTTCTGGAGACCTAGGCACAGAAATATCAATCAGCGGGTCATCCACAGTCAACTAAGCTATAGTTCCCCTCTCTGTTTCTTACTGTAAATTATCAGTGTGATCACAAGCTTTAACTACACTGAAAGCCAGTGATAATTCCTGGTAGGAATTCAGATTTTATTTAAGAAAATATAGATCTGTAAGGACACAATACATTAAATCATATTATTCATTAAGGGGATATTCATTACTAAAATCAAGAGATGACATTCAGAAATGGGCATAGTTTTAAATATTTGGAAACCTTTTATAGATTCACAGACACCACCATTGCTGTTATATTTTATTATATTTTTTATCTGAGTAATTTTTAATTGAATTAAAAAACCTTCAATGAGCAATATTGGAAAAGACCATTATCAAGTTAATCAAATATTCTCTGGATATTTTTTATTAGCCTGGAAGATTATTATGATCAGCCAAAACTGCCAAACGTCTGTATCCTCAGACTGTATAAACAAAAAAGTGTCAACAAAGCCAGGCAACTAGCAGTTCTGAGAATAACAGTAGAACAAGTGTATCAAACTTGATATTCAAATTATGCAGGATATAAATGATCATATCTGGAAAAAAATCAAAAAGATCATGGCTACTACATTCATTTCTCCTGACAGTCAGTGAGAAGCAAGATCTTAACCACTGAAAAATATTCTACTGCATGATATTACATAAGTGAAATTGGGGGGCAGGGAGTAGCCTTTGCCTACAACCAAGCAAGCCTTTATATGGACTCCAGCTCAATATGTTGGAGCAATCTGAATCATTCACTACTAACCCCCTAGATTTCCCTACTCTTTCACCTCTCCCAACATTTCAGTAAATACATGGAACTGAGTGAGTTATACAATATAGTTATTAGACTTGAGTAATATTGTTATTAGGCTTGAGCAATATTCAGTAAAATTCAGATTTGGCTTTATTCATATGTAAAATTATCTGTGTACTCAAATAAGCTGAATTTCATATTCGGTTTACCAAATAATTCAGGTCCATCTGATTTTTTTTGTATTTTGGTGTATTTTTTGGTTTTTGGAATGTAGGGGGCGCAATTTTAAAGCGAGCAGCACCATAATTACAGGGTATCTTCCAAGGTCTCTCCTGATGGTACCACCCATGTTTGGTGACTTTTGGTTCAGGGGGCCCAAGATGATGGTGCCCCATCCCCTGTTGTTTTCAATGGGAGTTAATAGGAGATGGGAGCTACCCCTTTGAAGGTCCATAACTTTGGACCCCCTGAACAAAACCTCACCAGATTTTGGTGATATCATCATGGGAGTCTCTAGTACTCAGACAGCAGCTCTCCAGGCTCTCAGGCAGAGATCTTTTGCTTCACCCACTGCCTGGTCCTTTGGATTGGAGATGCCAGCGATTGAACCTGAGTCGTGTGATACAGCTGACTTTCCTAAGAACTCTCCTATGAATGCTATCAAGGAACGGAAACTTATTGTGTTTTTTTTCATTTCTCCAATAGGTCTAGATCCAGTCACCTCAATTTCATTGACTTCTTCAGACTTAGTTCCTGAAAATAGGTGTTCTGATCTTGACACATGCCCCATGCTTTCCACACTGAATACAGATGCAAATAATTAATTCAGCTTCTCATCCATTTCCCTATATTCCTTTAGTAATCCTTTTATTTCTTACAGTCCAATCTGGGGCAGTACAGCTTATGACTGTAGATTTGCCCTACCTGGGGCACTTGCCCTCATGGAGGGGCAAATCTGCTGCACCCAGCCACTGTGGGGCACTGGGACACTTGGCCACAGAGACCAGCTTTGCAACCACAAATCCATGCTGCCCTGCGCTGCGTCAGCATGGCAGGGGTGTGGTAGATATGTTAAACAGTTAGTCCGTTTCCACTTCCTGTTTAGCCCCTTTGCATTGGTGGAGCCAGCCTTGGGGAAATGCCACAATTTTGTGGTATATTTCCGCCTTTCCCCTTCGGAGGATTCTTGAAGGTTTTAAAAAACTTTTTGGGCTCTGCACACCATGGGAAAGCCCTTTATAGGGGGCGGGGCTCTGCTAGAGCAGAGCCATCCCCACCTGCCTGACAACTCTAAATTGGCCTGTTAGCCATCCAAAGGCCAACTGATTCTCTGGCTGGTTTCCTGCTCTTGATATACTTAAAGAAAGGGGAAGAGTAGTGTAGAGATATAATAAATGAATGAATATTGTTTGTCCTGATTATTTTAACAATTTGCTCCTCAAAGTCTCTTTTTGATTGCGTACTTGTTAATTTATACTTAGAATCATAGAGTTGGCAGAGACCCCAAGGGCCATCAAATCCAACCCCTTGCAATGCAGGAAGACATACTTCTTTTGCCAGGCCCTGTGGTCCCTTCTGTTCAATTCATTAAAATAAGACTTATTTTTGCTAAAAAATATTAGCTTTATATTTTATATTATATCCTATCTATATTAATTATATATTATATCATATATCTAGCCCTACTATTCATGTAAAACCACTTGCATGTATAAAACACACATTTACATTGATCCCCACCCTTTATTTTGAGCCTGCCTGGTAGAAATCTGAGGACATTGCGAAACAGTTGCCTGTGAGTATTTCACTATGAGGCATTCACTCATAACTCTTGATGACTCAGCTATGAAGCAGTAAATACCACATGCCAGAAAGGTATTCCTGTGGCACTTACCTTATTTCACTGCATGGTTAGCCTTTGTGATGTCTGTAATCGATATGGCACTGCTGACAATTTGGATTGAAGTGGAATAAGAAAAAGAATATTTCCCTCAAGACTCTCAAGAAAAAGTAATGTTTGAAGGTATATAAGGTGTACCAAATGATTGCAGTTATATGCCCGAGGAGATCTAGGGATGGAGAAGATTGGGAGCAAAAGTATTCCAATTGCTATGAGAAAATTTTAAACTGAAAAGTGCCATTACAATAAAAACATACAGCTAGTTGCCCTGATGTCTCATTTTTTTCCGCTGTACAGTTTCTTTTCCCTTTAGCCCTTAAAAGGAAAGAATAGGAAAAGGTAGCACTAAAAACACAGAAAGCTGCCTTCAGTGATTTTAAACAGTCATTTCAGGTTATGTGAACAGAATGCAAAATATTGCTCTGCAAATGTATTCTGCCTTTCTTTTCTGCACAAATACAGTTGCTACTATGGGATCAAAGTCTTCTTTATGACTGATTATATAAAACTATTAGAGTAGTTTCTTACTTAATTCAGAATCCACAAATGCAATTCACTGTTTATAAGCCTGACTACAATGACATTGAGATGTGCTGATTTTTTTCTTGGCATGGATATTCAGCATTAACAAATGATATTACAATGTTTAACCCTCAAACAATCATTAAAATATAATCTAGGATCGGGGCAAATCTACATATAATGGCGCCCAGGGCAATCACTGAATTTGTGTCCCTTCCCCACATTGCAGCCGTACAGCCATGCTTCTCAATGGGAAAATAATAGTCCTATTCCTGACAAATGGTGTGAACACTCTAGATGAAATGAAGCCCCTCAGCTTGATCCCAATAATAGGAAAGATTTCAGTATGCTCACAGACCAGCTGTAATTAAAAGGATCCATCGCTAATTCAAATCGTCATAGCTGACAATCAGCATGATGTAGTGATTAATGTTCTGTATTAGGACATGGGAAACCTGGATTCTCCTGTCTTCTGTGAAATTTACTGGGTGAACTTAATCCACTCACTTGATTGTATCCAAGGTGATAAGTTTAGAAACCAGGACGTCCTCCTCTTAGTGATCTCCTCCAAATGTTGGTGCTCTTGCTTCCCTTTGCATGAACTACAAATTTTATTTTTATTATGTTTATCCCTATTTTATAGTTTTTAAGTTTTCATTCTCCATCAGCATTTATGCTTTTATTCTGTTTCCTTTATATTTTGTGCCCCCAACTTCCTTTTGCCAATAGGTTTTGCTTTTATTTCCTTTTAGATATATAACTACTGTTCTTAAAACATATTTTATTGTATTTTGCAAATGACATATAATTGTCGACATACAATGAAATTCTATATCTTATTTTCCTTGTAATTGGTCATAAGCCTAGAAGGGCAGGATCCATCATGTCTAATATAATTGTGAACAATACAATTGGAAGAATTCCATATACTACTATACAGTAATAGATATATGTAAATGACATATAAATGTTGACATACATTGGAAAGCCAAGTCTTTTTTGAGAAATAAGATGCACCTGAATAACCAGGGGCAGCCATTGCTGCCGTGGTGAGCAACGCAGCAAGATAAGGGGCATGCATGGCCTGGCAGCTAGCTGCAGAACCGGGTGCAATGATTGGCTCCCACCGCAAAAGGCAGGAGGAGCCTGGGTATATCTAGACGCCTTCCCCGGTCCGCACCCTTCCCGGCGGCGAGAACCAGCAAGGCGTCGCAGGTTTCATGCCTCAAGGCCTGGAAGGAGACTGGCCTTTTCTTTCCTTTCCTTTCTTAGCTGAATTTCCTTCTTCCTCTGGCCCTCCTCGCTTCTCTCGCTTAACCTTTCCTTTCACCTTCGGGCCGGGTCTCAGCCGCCATGTAATGGTGCGCTGGGCGAGCAGGAGCCTGCTGCTGAGGCGGCGTAGGGCATCGGCAGAGCTGCTCTGCTGAACAGGGTCCGGGCCCAGACTGGCCCGGGATGTCGGACAACGCCCGTTGTTGGGCGACCGGAGCAGCGGCGAGGGCGCCGGCTCGCTTGTCTCCCCATCGGCAGGGGACGGGCCGGTCGGCAGGGCGGGACAGTCTCCCGTAGGAGGGGCCCTCCCCGCCGTCCTGCGCCGCCCGCATCTTCCCGCCCTCAACATGTTGGCTATTGCACCGACCCTCTGCCTTGGTCCGCGAACCTAGCTGACACCCTGTTGCATCTTTCTTACAAGTCCTCGGCGAGCTGCCATGAAGCCGGGCTCCCACCTCGTCGGGGCCCTATCTACCGGGCGCGGCCAAGGGCGTCGGGTGCGGCGCCATGGGGGGCCCCCAAGAGGAGCAACGGAGGAGCTGCACCTTCACACCGGGTTAGCGCTTCCACATCGGTGGATGGCCCGGCCGGCCCCTCGGGGCGAGGGCAGGAGGAGGAAGCGTCAGCCAGGGCTGCCTCCTGCTCCTCCAGGCGCATCCCCCCCAGCTCTTCATCATCGGGTGAGTCTACTGAGATGATGACGCAGGCTATTGGGGACTTTAAAAGCGGGGAGAGAGGCCCACCTCCACCGGTTTGTGGCGCTGGGCGGCGAAGCCATCCCCGCCCGCCCAAGACGCATCAGCGTAACCCTCGCCTCGGTCCTACTCCTCCCAGGAAGCCCGGGAGCCGGCGCTGGATGGGCATACGTGGACATCTTTAAGTTCCCGTGGCGGAGGGGATGGGCTTGTCGGCGGAAGGCCGACAAACAAAGGACCCGCAGCAGCCGAAGCCGGAATTTTAACAACTGGCTGCAGGCTGCACCGGACCCTGGCCTCATCAAGCAGCGCATCCTGCAGGCCTGGCACCTGGCAGCTCACATGGCTCATGTGCGCGGCTCGGGCGCTTGGCTGGGGAACCGCGGCCATCGCTACGCACGAGGCCATCCGCAGAACGCCGCACAAGTGCCTTTTCCGCTGGGACCCTCATCCACCACTCAACCTGATGGCGGTGGGTCCAGCCCTCCATGGGAGGGGCGGCGGATCCTCCTGTTCTACAAAACCCGGCAGAGCTTCACCGGGGCGGGTGGGGGCTAAGGGGTTGTGTTGGGGAATTCAACAAAGGTGCCAGCGGCCAAAATGGTGATATGAGCACTCTGCTCCTTTGTTCCGCAGCCACAGCAGGATCAGCTGTCCCAAGCCGGGCGGGACGCCTCCCCTTTCGACAGGCCCAGTCGCCTCGGCTCTCCCACAAAGATGCCGGTGGCCAGGCAGTGCCCCCCTACCAAGAAAAAAAAACTCTGAGAGATGCTCGCTCAGCTGCAGTCTCTCGGCCCTGCCACTGCTCAAGTGCTGGAGCGGCTGCAGCTGCTATCCAGGACAGGGGCTGGGCGCGCTTGCTGGGGATGGCTTCTGGCTTCCGTGATCCCACACTCATTAAGGCTCAAGGAGGGCTTACCAAGCCAGCAATCGCACCCTGTCCACATCTCCTGAGTGGTGGCTGGACAAGCCTTCAACAAGGAAATCCAGGCCTGGGCCGCATTGCTGGCCCTTTCAGTCACCCTCCTCTCCCCAACCCTCAGGGTCTCCCCACTAAGGCCAGGTCAAGAAAGCCCCGGGGAGTTTTCAGACCCAACACCTCTCCCACCCCCCGGGCGACCTGCGGAATCATTTCACAAGACCCAGAGGTTTGTTCGGGTCCGCCACGCTCACCCTGGACGGCTTGCCATCCTCTGCATCAGGCATGGATCCGGGCATCCCTAGCAAGTGTGACATTCAGTCCTGGCCCGCTCCTGCCCATTTCCCCGCGGGATCCCCGAGCTGCTGGGCATCCACTTCCAGGGCAATTGGTATGTGGACAAGGCCATGCCCATGGGCTGCTCTTTGCCCAGCCGCCTTTGAGACTTTCAGCACTTTCCTTGAATGGGCTTTCAGGCAGCGGGTGCCCTCCTCGGGTTTGGTGACCCATTACCTGATGATTTCTTGTTTATCGGCAGGCACCCGAGTGTGAGCTGGCCCCTTCAGGGCTTTCCAGGTCCTGGCCGTGAGCTGGGGTCCCCACCCCAACAAGACGGAGGGGCCCGCCCACTGCCCCCTCAGCTCCGGCATTCACCTGGGACAGGTCCTAGGCACGCTGTCAATCTCCGCTGACAAGCTTACAGCCCTTTCAGCCCTGCTCCAGTCCTGCTTCTCCTCCTCCAAAAAAATGCAGGGTGCGCTTGGTCCAGTCCTTACCTCGGGCCACCTCAATTTCGCTTGCAGGTGGTGGCCCCGGCAGGCTGTCTCCGGCTGGCAAGTCCTTGTCGGCTGCAAGTCCCCTGACCACATCAGGGTTCCCCGGCATGAAAGAAGACCTACAGGTCTGTTGTCCAGTCATCCCAAACTTCAATGGCATCTCTTTGTGGCAATCAGCTTTGGAACCTGGCCTGGAGTTGCAGATGCACCTGATGCTCTGGGGCTTTGGTTTCGTGTACCCTCCTCGGGGTCAGTGGGCTTAGGCCTTTGGCCCCCAGAGTGGCAATGCAGGGCATCACCAGGGATCTCACTTTCTGGAGCTGTTTCCATCCTGGTGGCGGTGCACATTTGCACAACTCTGGCTTAACAAACTGGTGCTTTTCTGCGCGACAAATCCAGGCAGTGGGCGCTGTGTGGTAAACAGACAGTCGAAAGCAAATCGGGCACGGGTCATGCCTGGTCTTCGCTAATTTGGTTCTCACCTGCCCCACTCTATGCAACATCTCTTTCTGCAAGCTGCTTTCGCTCCAGGTTTGCAGAATGAGATTGCTGACGCTTCTATCTCGCCAGCAGGTGGATCGCTTCCGCGCCTGGCCCCGGGCTGAGCCGCTCTCGCCTGGCTGGTGCCGGCGTCTCCTCTGGAGCCTTGGCAATCCAGGACGCCATCACAGGTGTTTGGAACTCGCTGGGCTCCCACGCAGGCAATTCGGACGGAGCCGCGCGCGATTTCCTGAGCTTCACAAGGCCCTCCGGCGCCCGGTTCGCGTGGGGTGGACACCGCCTCCTCCCTCGAAAGTATCTGGTCCAGCTCCATGGGCAGGGATGCACCACACCATGGGGGTGCACCTGGCGGGCATCAGCTTACTGCAAGGCTCGCTCTGACGCCACTCGGGCGCTTGTAGTCCGCCCCAGTGGCTGCGGGCGGCGGTGGGCACCAGACAGAGGGACCCCAGGCTTCCAGTCACCAAGGAAGTGCTGAGGGCGGTCACCGGGGTGCTAAGGTGGTGTGCGCCAGAGCTTGCTTCCACCTGGCACACCACGGGCTTTCAGGCCTGGGGAACTGGTCAGCCCCTACCAGGGGATCGACCTTCCAGCATCGCTACTGCAAAGGGAACACCTCACCCTGTCGGGGACATGGTCTACGCCATTGGCCCATTCAAACCACCAAGAGGGCTGCGGCTTGTCACTCATGCCAGCCCTACCGGGAGCACGCCACCTGCCCCTCCCCTTATTGAGTGGCTACGCACAGTACCTCGGGTGGGTGGCATGCTCTTGTGCACGAGGATGGGTCCCCCTCACCAGGTTCCAAATGCTGGCGTGTTCAGGGCATGCTTGCCTGCCGGGCTGCCAACCGCGGGAGTTCGCCTGCACCCTCGTTTCAGAATTGGGGCCCAATGCCGCTGCAGCAGAAGGTAGGGCCCCGGAGGATATCCACTTGGGCAGGTGGCGGTCGGGGGGCCTTCGGGCGCATATTCGCCCCACACCTGACTTGTTGATTTCCTCCCCTCAGTGCCTCCAGGACGCCGCAGACCGTCTATCATCGCAGGTGTGGGCCGTGGGCACAGCCTTGTCAACAGAGTCGGGGACTACGCCACCTCAATGGGGCCGCATCTCGACTCACACGTAAGAATTTCCTGGATGGGGCAGGGGCACATGCTTTGGCATGAGCTAGAGCCTGGGTCATTGAATACATTTTCAGCTGGCTACACCGACCTCCTGGTCATCCACCTTGGGAGGAAGATCTCCTGCCAGGTCGGGCTCTGACCTGCATTTAAGGTGGCCACGCCAGGAGCTTAAGCAGGCACCGCCTAACATGACCTTGGTTTGTCCGAGATGGCAGCGGCCCATTGAGCCGAGCGCTGATCCCTCTGCAGTGGACAGGGCCTGCAGAAAAAGTCACTGACAAGGCGGCCGCCAAGGTGGTGCTTTCCTCGGGAGCGTGGCGAACACTCCGGGAATCACCCGACGCCATGGACCTTTTTTTCAGCCGGATGGCGCCCTGTCCCAATGGGGCATGGACTTGTGGTCTAGCCGTCTAGTTTACTCCCTTCGGGTTAAGATAGGAGACAGCCCAGGCTTGAGGAGTTAGCGTGAGCTGCAGCAAGGCAGCTCGTGGCGGGTTTGCAACGGTGTCGCATATCTGGGGAGAGAACGAGCCTTCTGGCTGGGGCTCAGGCTTGCTCTCTCATGAGGGCCAGGGGCGGGCAGGCTGGCAGGCCGCGGTCGGGCCGCTGCCCGACACCCCAGGGAGTGGGGTTGGCTGGGCCGAAGGCTGGGCGGCTTAGCTGGTGCCCGGACACCCAGGCGCGCACGGAGTGGCCGGGCTGGGGCGCCTTGGGCTCCAGCCGGTGCCCGCCTCCCAGCAGGGGCGTGGGAAGTGTGGCTAATTTAGAGTATGATCTCTGGGCTTCCCTTCCCACAGTTTCCATTCATTGGGATGTGGACAGGGCACTCCATTTTGGCTCAGCCTCTGTCCCTGGAGTGTAAATAGTTCTGGTTATATGTTTGTTGTTTACCAAACAATGCGCCCATTCTTTCCACTACCGCTAGGTAATTCTATTGAGCGAGAGCCCTCACCCATCTACAGCAAATAAGATGCACCTGAATAAACTAGGCAGCCATTGCTGCCGGTGAGCAACGAAGGTAAGATAAGGGTATGCAATGGCCTGGGCGGCTAGCTGCAGAACTGGTGCATCGATTGGCCCCACCGCAGCGGAGAGCCTGGGTATATCTAGACTTCTCTCGGTCCGCTACTTCCCCGGGCGGCTAGAACCAGTATATGGGCTCCACCCTCCTGTAAATTAGGTTGGCGGGATTTTTGGGTCCCATTGTCGTGAACTTGGCGTGGTTTAAGAACGGGTGTCAGCATCTGGGAGAGAACAGCTCGGGCTAAAGCCCCAGGCTTGCTCTCTATGGTTGGGGTGGGGCGGTAGGCTGGTAGGCCGGGCAGGCCGGGTTGCTGCCCCACACCCCAGGGAGTGGGCTGGGCCGTTGAAGTGCTGCAGCTTAGCCAGGCCCCACACCCCAGCAAGCACGTGGGAGGAAAGACGGGCTGGGGCTGCCTGGGCTTAGCCGTGCCCGCCTTCAGGGCAGGGGCGGAAGTGTGGAAGCATTTAGAGTATGATCTCTGGGCTTCCCTTCCCGCCAGTTTCCCATTCATTGGGATGTGATGTGCGACCCGTTTGCCGCCCAGCTTTGATGTAAATAGTTCTTGTTTATATGTTTGTTGTTTAATAAACGGGCTGCGGCCCATTCCTTTCCAGCCTGTCGTTGTGGTGTACTTATTGAGCGAGGGAGTCTCACCATCTACAGCAAAGCTGATTATGGTTTTAGGGAAAATAAGATCTATCTAGTCTATAATAAATTGTATGGACTACATGCATGAATATTAGTTGCTTCGGATATGCCTACTTTAAACAAGTAAATGTGTCATATATTAATAAACATATATGTATAAATATGTGAATGGGTAAAATAACATTTTTACCATATGGTACAATACAAAATAAAAGGTTTAAAAAACTATTAAAATAATTCCATATACAACTGCGTGATAATAAATATATGTAGCTAGTATTAGAGATCTGTTTTGGGGATCAGAGTTGTACAGGTATTTTAATAAAGGATCCCAAACATTGTAATGAGAATCAAGACATTTTTAATGAATAAGTGTTGTCAACCTATCCGCCGTTCTGTAGTCTTGGACTTTTTGTAGCCATTCAACGGTGGTCACTAGATCTTCTGTTTTCCAGTGTCTACCGCTGCTCTTGCTGCTGTTGTTAGGTAATAAAGGAGTGTTTTATGTTTTTGTAAAGTGTTGTCACTAAGTTCCCAAAGTGATAGAAGATATAGCTCTGGTTGTTTCCCAAATCTGTGATTTAGTGCATCTTTTATAATGTTGTGCTCCAATATTGTCCAATTTTCCTACAACTCCACCAACAGTGGAAGAAGTTGCCATCCCTTTCCACACATTTCCAACAGAGTGGTGAGCAGTTTTGGTACATCTTTGATAGTATTAATGGTGTTAGGTACTACCAGTACAACATTTTTATATTATTCTCTTTGGCCCTTTCCGCAAGATGTGGGCTAGAATATGGCATGGCCTGGGATCTGGAGCAAAAGCGCACCGTCCCCAGGCCACCCCATTCGACATAGAGGCGCATGCTAGGCCAAGCACAGTTACCGTATGCCACCTCGCGCCACCTGACCGGCACCAAGCCGGCGTTTCCAGAGTGTGCTGGGAAGCGCACTTTCTTGAAAACGCCGGCTGGAAGCCGCTGCCGTGCAAAAGGCAGCGGCTTCCAGGCGCTTCCCCCCACTCCCTCCCTCCACTTACCTGCTCTCCGGCCCTCCGGCGCGTCGCTGAGGCCTGGGGACATGCCCTCCTGCTCTGCGACACTGAAGCAGGTGCACAGGGCAGGGGAGGCGTGTCCCCAAGCCCTGGCGACACGCCGGAGGGCCGGAGAGCAGATGAGTCCACCAGGCGACGGCGCCCAGCGGCGCCGTCTTCCCGGTTCTTTCTGGGACCATCCATGTGGACGGTCCCGGCGTCGTCGGGTCAGCGTCAGTAACGCTGACCCAAGCCCTTCCGCCTCCGTGCGGAAAGGGCCTTTGATTTTGGCAGAGAATGTTAGATTGTTGTTGTTTCTCCAGAACCTTTCCCAAGTTTCCATTTGTATGGTCTTATTGAGGTTTCTTGTCCAGAGAATCATGTTATCTTTCACCAGTTCTGGTTCTGTCTTAAATTCTACTGCTTTAATATGTTTCTCTCTGTAATACGTTTTATCCTTTATTTTATTTACCTTATGTGGTCTGTGACCAGAATAAAGATTGACTTGACTTGACTTGACTTGACTCCCTTTGCATGGTCTGTTACCTTTGCAAAGTTCAAACTCATCAAAGGAATTAGAAGGAGCTCTCCTTGTGTATGTGTGTGTGTGTGTGTGTGTGTGTGTGTGTGTGTGTGTGTGTGTGAGAGAGAGAGAGAGAGAGAGAGAGAGAGAGAGAGGCCCTTTCCACACGGCCATTGGGCCGCCCCTGCGCCGGCAGGAATTCTGCCGGTGCAAGGGTGGGGGCCGTTCGCACAGAAGCGTGCAAATGGCCCTTACAGAGGCCGGCGCAGGAGAAGCGGCTCCACACGGAGCCGCCTCTTCCCCATCCCTCTCCCACTCACCTCCGTCAGCCCGTCTATCGCCTCTGGCTGGCCTCTCAGGAGACCTGCTCCACGCTGCCCCTCCTCGGACTCCTCCAGGGTTCGGAGGGACAGCTGCAGGGAGGGTCGAGGAGGAGCCAGCGAGGGTGTTTGAACGCTGCGAGGTGAGTGGGAGAGGCCAGAGCAGCATTCCCGGCGGTGCCGTTCGCACCGCACTGCTGGGAATGCGCTGTTGTTCCAAAAACCTCCCTCCAGGAGGGAGGTTTTTGGAGGCGGCCTGAGGCCGCCCTGGGGGAGGGGAAGGGGAGCCAGGTCGGCTCTGCTGTGTTTTCGCAGCGCCAACTGTGCGAACGGCTCCCTGGGGACGGCATTTTTGCCGTCCCCAGGGCGTCGTTAATGGCCCGTGCGGAAAGGGCCAGAGAGAGAGAGAGAGAGAGAGAGAGAATTTCAGGGGAGTCTAGAGAAACTTTTTCCTTTTCAAAGCTGTTTCCCATGTTTGAGATGAGAAATCTGAAAATTTTTCAGGTGCTGTATTCACATTTGCCAGTAGGGAAACTTACAATGTTTAGGTGCCTAGAAGTCAATATTTAGGTGCCAAGAAACATACAAATTCCATTAGATGAACATGCTGCCCAACTGCTCGGTACCCCTCCACAAGTGGCAAATCCTTCTTCCAACCTTGCCTAGCTCACTCTGACTTCCTGCCTGCCTGCCTCGCTTCTCCTTTCCAGAGCCATGTATCAGGGGCACCTCTGGTAGCTATTGTACAAGGTCATTCCTTGCTTGCCGCTCTGCTGCAGTTGCAGTTGCATGCAAAGAGGCACCAGGGCAACCCCTTCCAGTCTAGGATAGGGGCTCTTTGGCTATCACCCCCATTGGGGGTTGTACCAGCTAGGGCCCATTGCCTTAAGCTTGCACCCAGTGTGAAATATCACTGGGCACATGCTGCCAGATGGGACTGGCCCTTGCATGCCTAACTAGGAATTCAACTTATGTGGACTGGGGATCATTATAAAATAAAACTCAGGGCTTATAGGTTTCATGCCCCCCAGCTGCAGTGTGCCCCCATGAAGTGGTGCCCAAGGCTCAAGACACCACCAAACTGCCCCCAGCAATGCCACTGTTTCTGTTTCAATAACGTTTAGGGCCTGGGCATGCCACAAGGTTGTTTTAGTTTGGTTCATGGCTTCAGGGGTAGGGTTAATGTTAAAACTTTGATCTAGCAGGAAGATCAGGAAGAGGAGCAAGACCAACTCCTGTTCATTTCTATTTTCTTTTTCTTTTTGTATTGTAAGCTGTTTAGCATATCTATTAGGGAGGAAAGCAGATACAAATAATTAAATATCAACACATTTATGTTATGACAACCATTAAAACATTAGATTCTTAAAAACTAAGAAACAATCTCTAATTGTGTCCATTTACACATATGAAGGAGGAGTACAAAATAAGAAATCACAGGGGTGCCGAGAGGAAGCTTCAGTTTCTCTCTGCTCAAACTGATATTTCTTCCCTAAGCTACAAGGTAAGCTGAGGAACCAGAAATCCACATCAGGATTTTTCTTCCTAGTGCCTAACAGTTGTTATTAAGTTACATCTACATTGCATTTTTAAACAGCTGCTGTTTATCTTTGCATATTTATTTTATTCATTTATTTATACTCTCTCCCCAGTGGAAACCTAAAGCTTTGCATATTTTTTATTTGTTTATTTATACTCTGCTCTCAGACTTCACTTAAATTTGAGGGATGTAAACTTTGGAGTAAAATATCTGTGGGAGGATGGGTGGATTTTAGCATAGTTGTGGTATGATTAGCATCGATAGTCACAGAGGGAATAGTGGATTGTTATGAGCTCTAGGTTGAGCATCAGGTTCTAAAAAATTTTTTCATTAGTTTTACCAGTCAGTCCTATCCAATGTTTTACAGTGTCTTAGTAAAACTTTTCTTCTGCCGTGGATTTTGTTTTATTAGTGTTGTGTTTCATTTCTTCGTTAGTGTCTTCCAAATTTTTGTTTCGTTTTGTGTTCTTTATTTTGGACATATTTTATTTGTTATACTTCTATCTGCTGCTGAATTCTCGATTCAGTGTTCACCTAACAGAGACTGAAGAGCAGATTGCATATTCCACACAGTCCCCTCATCACAAAACATCTCAATAGGGTACGATCCCAAGCAAGGAGTTAAGGATTTTATGTGGAGCAATCACAGAGCTTAGGATAAGCCCTATGAGTTTATTACAGGTCTGTGGTGAGTTGAAATTTATTTACCCATGGCTGTTTTTATTAACAATGTTAGGAATTAGTTGAGGCAACAGAAGATGTGTCACACAACAATGGGGCACCCATTATGACAAGCATCAAATGTTTCTGAATGTACACATTAATCCCTCCCTTTTTTGGTGTGTCAAGTTGTGAGACACTCTTTGCCCTTAATGATACAACCTTTCACCTTCTCGTTTTCATATAGCTAACGCCCAATGATATGTCATAAATAGTTTCCTGATGCTTGTTGGGGTTATGTTACTATACTGGTTAAGAAAAGGATTAGTGCCTCAAACACTATTCCTATTCAGATTCTTGGTATTCTATCTATTATCCCTGCAGAAAAATACTCTGGGACCTCAGGACAGCCATCTAAGCAAACTAATGTGACTAAAGGGAAAAAGAATGCTTGACCTGCTCAGTAATAGGGGCATGCTACTTGCAGATAAGGAAGCATGAGTTACAAATTTCCTGCTAGCAGCTCTGGATGCACTTCATTTCATGAATTTCTATTCATTTCTCAGGCAAAAAAAATGCCCCCTTTTGACAGTGAGATGAGAAATGTTATGTCTCATTAAAGAAGCACTCATTTAAATCAGGTTTTAGCAGAGCAGAAATCTGGGTTCAGACCTAAGTCCTCCTCCCTGATCATCTGTCTGTAGTTCATACTAATTCTAGGGATTAATTGCACTATGCAGGTTTAAATAGCATCATTAATATAAGTTTATATATGCTGGGTAGACCTTGAATATGAAGCAAATATTTAAGATGAGCTATTGTGAATCCCTTCACTGAAAGGCAGGAGCCCTACATACAAAGTATACTTGGTGACTGATCTGAGGGAAGCCAAAATATCTGATAAATAAAATAACAAAGCAAAACCTGTATTGCGTGCTGATTTGCAGAGCTCCCATTGCCCCAATAACACAACACAACTTTTTGGAATAGAACTTGGCCGCAGTCCTATTTATTAAGCCACATGGAAGCTGGGTGAGCATAAGGGGCAAATCCTAGCCACTGGGCAGCCCGCCTGCTGAACCCAGTACCGTCCCCAATCCCTATTGGCAAATGAGACAGAAAGTTACTAGGTGCCACCTGAGCACATACCCATTAGGTGACACCCCTTTATGCTGGGGGTAGTGAGCTCTTGCAAAGCCTCTGTGACTTGCATTAGGGAGCATGCCCCACCTCCAGACCTCTTATGAAGACCCGCACCACAGGGTGGTCCGGCATGCTCCTATGCCCATACTTGCCACAGAGCAGGCTTTTCAGCTCTTGCCACAGCTTCCTAAGCTCTTAGCCATTGCAGCAGTGCATAACATATTACATGCAACCAGACATCTGTACCCCAAATGGACTGGTGTGCGGTACCCCAAAAGGACCGGTATGGTGATGGGAGATTTCACCTGCAGAAAAACCTCACCACTCGACTCCCATACCACTTGGGCTGTGGTCATGTGCATTGTACTTCCAAAGCCTGTAGCCAATGTAATAATTCATGCCGTATAGTGTGTAACCTCACATTTCTGCCCCACTCAGACAGGTGCATGCCGTCATGGCAAAATTGCTGCTGGTAGCCTCAGGGGCTAGGGAGCAGAAACGGTCTGCCTGGCAGCAAGATAAAGCATCAGCAATACAGCCACCTGGCCTAACTGCTGAGGCCCTGGTGACCCCAGAGCGAGCAAGCACTGGCTCCTTCATCCAGTCATAGCTCGGCCTACTGCCGAGTCATGTGGCGGGGCCAGGCAAGTGAGTGAACAGCGACCTGCTCACTTGCAGACCTTGAAAGTGGCCAGTCTACGCTAGGCAATGCCTTTTATAGGTGCGCGTGCCCCCTCTCCTGTCACGTGACAAGCTCCCAAGCACATGCATGCTCATTGCTCAGGGTCTGGGGCTATCCTTACCTCGCTGCCTGCTGCAACAGTAGCCCCAGCTAATTCTGAGGCTGCATTGTATTAATAGTTTGTGCTTTAATCCTCTGTGTCACAAAAGAAGGAACAATTTATTGGTGGTGAGGCATATTTCAGATTGAAAAAGTTATTACGCATTGGCATTGTCCACGAACCCGATGATCTGCCTGAGTTTGTTCTGTCATTCTGCCGTTTCCTTGGTCCTGCCTCCGCTCATGCTCTTAACGCCCCAGGTTCCTCGGGACACCTGACTATTTACTGCTTCCTCATCCTGTGCTCCATCTGCCCCTTAACGCCTTCTAGATTCCTCAAGGACCCAAATTCTGGATCTACTGTTGGACCTGGCACTCTTTCCTTACTTGGTCAACATGTTCATGGATCACCTGCCCTTCTTCTTCAGTTTCCAATTTATAAGACAAGGCCCTGTTGGCTGCCTCACAACTGCTGGGACCCAACACGGACCTGCTCCATACTTCCCTCGACATACACCGCGGTCATCCTATCAAAATGTCCGAGGTGCTTAACACTTGGTCTTCTTTTCAAGGATCTATCATCAACTGAATCGATGCATCTTCGGGTCCAGCAACGCTGTAGTTTCCGGATTCATTAGCAACTCCGCAGGACTCTCCCGTGGCTGTGCACGTGTTATGTGCTGTGTTAATAAAAAATTCGCCAACCGACGGTGCCAATCCCCCCTACTATTCGCCGCAATGCATCCTTTGTTGCACGCATCATCCTTTCTGCCTGCCCACAGAAATGGATGAAAAGGCCGAGGTAACCTGGGCTTAATAACACCATTAGCCAGGAATACTCTAAACTCTTAGATACAAACGCTAACCCATTATCCTGATACCACCAGATCCGGAGGCCATGGGTTGCAAATAACTCACGCAGTGCCCTGATCACTTTATGTGATGTCATTGACATTACTGGCACTACTTCTATCCAGTTGGAATATGAATCCACTATAATGAGAAACACCTGGCCCTGAAAGGTCTCTGCAAAATCAATATGTACCCTTGGACCACGGTCTTTGTGGACTCCCATTGATAGGTAGGGGCCTGAGGTGGGGCAGGTCTATCTGGACACCTGCACCTGGCCACCCATTCTTCTATTTCTCGCTATCCATCTTGGCCACCACACATAACCACGGGCCAATGCCTTCATTCTCACTATTCCAGGGTGCCCTACATGCAAGGCCTCCAGCACCCTAATCCTTAAAGCTGCTGGGATCACTACCTATTTCCCACAGTAAGCACCCCTTGTGGACAGATATCTCAGCTTCATTCCAAATGGTCTAAATTTTTTTCCTCTAACTTACCCAATGGCTAAACCCTTCCATGCCCAATTCAAGACTCGGCAAGCACTGGGTCCTTAGCTGACCTCTCTGCTATTTCTGCCATGCACTGGAGGCTCCATAATGATTCCAATATCAAAACCTCCAAAAGTGGGAGTGATCTTCCTCCTCCTCCCTTTGTACTGGTAAGCTTACTCAACGCATCTACATGCCCAATTTCCTTCCCCCACTGGTGCTGCAAGACATAATCATATGCATTCAGAAACATTGCCCACCGCAGCATTCTAGGGACAATATCTGTGGTGTTCGGCCTGATGGTACATCCTAACAGCGGGCTTATGGTCTGTAAATAACTACAAATGGTCTTCATACACTTAATCATGAAACTTAACCCCAGCCATCATTGCTAATGCCTTCCTTATCTATTTGGCGATACTGACATTCACAGACAACGCCCAGAATAATACGCAATTGAGCTTCCTCGCATATCCTCCAATTGATATTCAACACTGCTCCAACTCCAAGCACACGGGAGGCATCGCGACGCCAAAATCAATGGCTTCCTGTCATCAAAATGAACCAATACACTTTCTGATGACAACAATCTTTGACATCTCGAATGCCTTCTCATGTTGACTTGTCCACTGCCACACTGCCCGCCATCTAATAAACGCAGAAAATTTGCCACTGTATCTTATGCTTTAAGAATGAATGGTAAAAATTTAGCAATCCCAAAATGCCTGTAGCTCTTGCTTTGACTGTGGTGCTGGGGCATCCTACGGCCCTCACCTTGCTGACAGTCGGGTGGACTCCCTTGCATCTACCATGTATCCCAGAAAACTCTACTTGGCGCCACTCCAAACACATATTCTTTTCACGCTGGACACGAACCCCACATCTGAGAAGCACTGCAGCACTTTCCGCACTGTCATCAGTTCCTCCTCAGTTTCGCACCCACTATCAAGCACATCATCAAAATAATGTACACCCCGCAAGTTTCTTAATATTTCTTCCATCACTTGGAATATCCCAGGAGCTACACTCACTCCAAATTGCAGCCGCTTTAATTTGAATGCCCCCCCCTGTGGAACAATTATAGTCTGGGCTTCTGCAGTGGCATCATCCACTTCCAGCTGTTGGTATGCCTGCTTAGACTTAATTTTGCAAAACCTTTCCCCCGCCAATGTTAAGCACAACTGACTGACAACTGGCACTGGGTACGGATGTTTCTGCAATGCCTTGTTAATTGTGCACTTATAATCAGCACAATGCGACATCCCCATTGGCCTTCAGGGGTCACAATTGGAGTTTCCTGCAAATTGCATTTACCACTGGCTCCAATATTCCTGTTCCAATAACCGCATCTAGTTCTGCATCCACTTTAGATAGCAAATGGAATAATGGGCGGATTTTTTAGACGATTGGGGCACTAGCGATCAAGAGATACAATGATATAGATGGACTCCTTATACTGCCCCAGTCCCTCAGCAAACACACTCTTAAATTCTCCACTAGCACCTCCCATGTTAACTTGCTAACCTCATGAATTCCAGTACTGTAATTCCCAACCTCCCAAACCAGTCCAACCCCAAGCAGGCTCGGCCCTCACTTCTCCTCTTCCACTATTGACAATTTCCACCATCCATCACCCATATGATATTTTACATGGCCATCACACAGGCCACCCACAGGTACTCTATGTCTGATAACCGTAGCGGTAAGTCATGATTGAATCGTCCAAATCACCCTCTGTGGGCAAAATGTTTTATAAGGTCCTTATGAAAGATGAGAATGCTTAACCCAGAATCCAATTTCCATCACAATAAGGGACATCCTGGATCTTCACAGTCACCGACAACTTACGCTGAATCTCGGGTTGCATCGGTTAATTACATCAGCTAAGCAGAACACCATATCACACTGCTCATGTGGGGTTGGCCAGTCAAGCCAGCTACATGGGGACAGCAAGGTGCATCCACACAGAGTGTGTAGCAGATGAGCCGGAACATGTCTCTTGGTCCCTGATGCCTTTTTTTTCTCTGCACACTCTCCCAATATGCCCCCAACGCCATACAACAGAAACATTGTGCCTCTTTAAATTTACACCTTCTCTCTCTCATGGGGCCCACCACAACTCATACATTTCTCTGTTAACATCCTCCCCCCTCTGTTGTGGTGGTCTTCCATCTTCATTGCACCATGCTGCAGTCTCTGAATTTCACCACATCTCGGCCTACAGTCCCACTGCCAGCTGTTTGCAATCTCTGTGGGCTCCTACGGTCGCACTCCCGAGTAGAGGCTGCAGCAAGTTCAAAATTCAAGGCTTGGTATGCCGCTTTGAAAAGTCAAGTCTGTCTTTGCCAGCAGCAACTTTTGCAATGGTGCTCTCTCAGGCCACAGACCAGACTATCCCTAACATTTCTTCCAAATTGAGAAATTACATTGTTGTGCCAACCGCCGAAGACTGCAACATAATCTGCAATGCTTTCAGTCCCTCCCTGATCTACGCTGAAAAAAATGAACAGTTCGCCTAGCTATTTCTGAAGGAAGTTTAATGAAATGGTTCCTCAATGCTGTACCAGTATTTCTATTATTGTTTATTACAGGTATGCTATTTTATGCATTTTGGTAAGCTGCAGGTCAAACACCCCTTCACCACAGAGGCTCAAAACACGGCTCTTTCCCTTCTGGGTCTGTTATACATTTGCCAGAAGATAAAATTCCAATCGGCCTCATAACTCTGCCACTTCAAAGGAAACTCCAAATTAAACTGTTCCAGCTGCCCTTGAAAGGCCATAATTTACTCACAGTCCTTGCTTCACAAAACTTGCTAGACTCGTCATAAGTTTATCCTCGTCGCCAATTGTCATGTCTCAAGAACAGGAGTCGGAGGAACAAAACATAGTACTTTATTCCATAGCTGCTACTCACACATAGCTTAAAATCACTCTGCAGCTGTGCTCAATATAACACACTTACTAATTACCAATTACAGTGCAACAGCTGCAGACTCTTAAAACCATACAATACATTACACAGACATTTATTAATTTTTTTGTAAGAACACAGAATACCAGCAGCCCTTCAAAATTTAAGCAGGCATTCTAGAAAGGTTTAGCAAACTGATGACAAGGAAGACATTTATTTTATTTATTTATTTTATTTTATTAGACTTATAGGCCGCCTTATCCCCGGAGGGCTCAAGGCGGCTTCCAATATGGCTGTTACATCGACAGCAAATCAACAATAAAAATACTAAAAACATTAAAACCTAAGAACTAGCAGCAGTTTACAACAAAACTGTAGGTTTAAATAACCCAATTCTATAAATTGTTTAAGATACAGGCTCAGCCAAAGGCCAGAAAAGAAAGGAAAGGGGAGGAAGGGCGGGCCTACATGGAATTTGTGGGGCAAGGCAGGCCCAGCTTTAAAAGATGGAGCGCAGTCCTGCTTCGGGTCTCCGCTTCAGTGTCGGTAGGGGTAGTAGATCCACGTCAAGCTCCCCAAAAGCCCGGTGGAAAGCCCGCCTTGCAGGCCTCACGGAACTCGGGCATAGTCCCGTGAGAGGGGCCCGCATAGCCGAGGTAAGGCATCCACTGAGGTATGGGGCCAGAGCCAAAGGCTCTGGCCCGGCTGAGGCCAGGCCAGACATTGCTGGGACCAGGGGTCACCAGTAGATCTGCCGCTGTCGAGCGCACCCACTCATGGGACATAAGCAAGATGCGGTCCCAGAGAGGTATGTGGGCCCACGTCACGTAAGGCCTTAAAGGCCAATACCAACACCTTGAAACGCATTCGAACCTTCCACCGAGGTGCCAGTGCAGACGGCACAGCACAGGCATATGATCTGAATAACCACCACCTGTTAGAAGCCGTGGCCGCTGCATTCTTCTGACCAGCTTCAACTTCCTCGATCAGTCGAAGGGAAGGCCCGCGAGAGCGAAGTTACAATCAAGCCTTGAGGTGACCGGGTCGATGGATCACAGTGGCCAGGTTGGACTGAGAGATAGGGAGCGAGCCGCCGTGCCTGGCGAGGAGGAAGGAAGGCAACCTGGGTAACATGGGCCACCTGGGCCCTCCATTGATAATGAAGAGTCCAGGCGGACTCCCAGGCGGTAGCCAGGAGATGTTAGCCAACATGACCCTCCAGACTCAGCGTCAAATTCCTCGGTCTCTCCCCCCCCCGCCCAGCCAGAGACCTCCGGCCTCGCTGGGTTAAGCTTAACCTACTCTGTCTCAACCAGCCAGCAACCGACTCCAGACAGTGCTGTAGAGCCGCAGGGGCGGAGGCCGCTCCCCCCTCCATCAACAGAATGAGCTGGGTGTCATCCGCATATTGGTGACAGGCCAGCCCAAAACTCCGCACCAGCTGAGCGAGGGGCCGCATGTAGATGTTAAATAAGAGCGGGGCCTGTCACCAGAAATATTTCCTCTTCCCTGGGATTCTTATCCTATAATGCATTAGACTTGCAGCTGCACTAATGCCCTTCAGAAGGGAATAGGTGCATATAAATATCTGTCTCCATTAAAATACGTGGGCAGTGTTATTTGACCCTGCATCCATTCGCTAGAAATAGGAACATCCATGTCATAAAAATGTTTACATTCACTAACTGACCTCACAGTTTGTGTTGGTACACCGGATATTTATATTAAGGTACCAAACAGAACACTCTCACTATATTTTCTGGGATTTAATTCAGGATGCCATATTGTTTATTCTGCTATTTTCAAGAAAAGTAAAATACCAAATTTTACTCTGACCCTGGAATTCATCTAACTAAATTGAGAGAGGTGGGTAGAGAAAATATTTTAAATGAACTATGGAACTCTAGTTTTTTCTTTTCTATTTTTTCAATTGCCTCTGTAATAAAAAAATAGCAATTATGTTGCACATTCTGAACTAAATTTAATAAATAAATAATGTTTTCCCGGTAAGTATTTGGAGGGCATGATAAAAGTCTTCCCAAGATCTGGGTTTGTCCAGCTCAAGCAAATTTCCATTTTTCACATAAATATGCCACTAGGAAGTTTGTTTAAATAGTAATGATAATAATTTTGAAAAGTTAGGTTCATTTATTTCATTATCCTATTCCTGACCTAGCTAGATAAGAGCAGGCAGATAATTAAGTCAACGATTGGTTTCTAAGGCCACTGGGATACTGTAGAAAGTAGAAAGAAATATGCCAGGTACAAAAAAAAATGGATGCACATCTGTAGGGTCTATCGTTTTACCATCTCCACAGTCCCCCACCTGTCTTCCATGATAAAGACCAACCTCTCAGTACTGCAGTTCAGGCAATTAAACACAATGAAAATAGACTGTTGTTTCATCTTTGCAATTGTGCATCTGACTAAAAGGTGAAATATTAACTTCTTGATCTCACCATTTTTAAACAGTCCATTCTTCCTCATTATACTTTTTAAAAACAAAACTTATATGTAATGGTATCTTAGATTTTATGTGTTTAACTCTTTGGAGGAAATAGCTTTGACAATATGAACAGTGAGAAAATCCAAGTTTTCTTCTAATCTTTGATTTACACAGAACAGTTAACTGCCCTGACCTGAAGGGCCCAGGCTATCCTGATCTTATCAGGTCTCAGAAACTAAGCAGGGTTGACTCTGGCAAGTATTTGGATATGAAACCTCCAAGGCACACCAAGGCTGTGATGTGGATGCAGGGGCTGGCAAACTACTTCTGAACGTCTCTTGCCTTGAAAACCCCATCAGGATTTGCCATAGGTCACCTGTGACTTAAGGTAAAAAAAAAGAAAAGAAAGAGGCCTTTTGGACCCACCTTGAAAGTTTGGTTTCTCTATCTTAAAAAATGTGCAGCCTTCTTACACACTCAGAAATTCCCCATTGGCTACACTGGCTACAGTGCACCTGAATATCTAAGCCTAATGGTGATTAAGAGTTTGGCAGATGCTGCTGAGAACAAGGGAATCTACTACTCAATCCCCTGGTTACATAGCCAGGGGTGAATTCCACACAGCACAAATATAGCATCTTTAGGATGTTATAAAGAGCGTTTTGGGGGAATAACTTTGCAAACCTCTCGTCTCCATTATATTCCTTTCAACCCAGGTTTTTCAAAAATTGCTAAACCCACGATTGTTTCCCCTCCAACTTGGTTGATGATTCCTGCCTGCTAAGTGAACACCAGAAGGTAGGAAACACTTTATTCAGCCAAACTTTCGTTTCTACCACTTATGCCTGCCATTTTGTGTGCTGCAGCAGATTCTCCACAAAGATTCCCTGCAAAAGTTTCCTCTGTTTGCAACTCAGCTACTTTTACTTTTTCGCTGTAAAAGTAGATGAATAACGTTTGTTTTGCCTAGCAATCCTGTGCACATGTCATTTTCCTTTTTTGTTTTGTTTTGAGGGTGCTGTTTAGGGAACTGTCTAAATAACACAAATATGTGCATATTGAAGCTTCTCTAATAGTGCCACTATATCTTCGCAGACAACCCAATGTGTGTTTGATATTACAGTGGATATTACAGCTCTTTACACAAACATCCCTTGTGAGGAGGTCATAGCTGCTATACAATATTTTTTAGACCTTAGTTAATATTTGAGCCGACCAACCCACTTGATTTTGAACCTATTTTATTCTAGAGCCTAGTTTCTTTTGTTTTGACTTGAAGTATAACTGGCAAAATTGTGGCATTGCAATGGGGTCAACCATGGTCCATTGCTCACCTGCCTTTACATGGCAAGGTTTGAGGAAGCATTTATCATGGATCATTCCAACTCATTTTTGATAATATTTTTTCATACAAATGCTTTATTTATAATCTTTTTATCAGGCTGATGGATTTCTTGAATGGTTGAACAATTTTCTGGTAACTATGATTGAAAACAAATACCTTATTTGTATTTGATGTTAAAAGTTGAACAGAACAGAATGGAGGTGATGCTTCACTCAAAATTAATTGTTAGAAATTTCTACCTCCACTTTGAATCATGTCATTCTTACCATCTTTAAAAGCAATCTGCCCTATGAAATCTTATTATGGGCAAAAAGAAACTCCACTTTAAAAAAGGAATTTTAAAGATCAGCTTGAACTATTAACTATTCTTAATTAACTATTAACTATTAACTATTCTTACCCCATGAACATTATTAGGAAAGCCAGAGAGAAAACAGAATTAGCTGATGGGGCATCATCATTAGTCCCTAAACCGTCTGTAAAGTGTAATAGGATTTAGGCTTCTTCTTAAATTCAGGTATCATTGATAGGATTAGAAAAACCATATTTAAATATTGGACAATTATGTCAGGCTTACCTGGATGTCAGCAATTGCCTCTGTTAGGAGGCAATTGATCAGGTCTATGAACAATAACCTCATTAGAACTGATATTAGGAAACCTATTAGGAAAAGTGTTAGATTTCGTTTAGAGTCATGGATATGCCCAGTAGTGTGTGTGACTGCAGTTTATAGAAAGTTCTCCAGAAACATACATGTAAAAGGTAAAACTTACATTTATTCAATCATCTTCAGTTCACAACTTTGTTCCAAGAAAAGGTAGATAGAAAGAACCCTAGTCTAAAGAGATTACTTTCCCTACGACAAGTGGGCACAACTAACGCGCCATCACGTGTGGAGGTGAGAGGATGCTGCAGTGGGAAAGGCCCCACTGAGCAGGCTGCCATTGACCGTAAGGCCGGGTTCACAAAGGCTAGAGCAGAAGTGAGGCTAGCATGGTGAAGAAAGGAAGTTAGTGGGTCTCCCTGGCCCAGACAAGGAGGGCAAAACAAGAGAGGCAACATCACAGTTAGAGGAGATACAGGCACCCCCCCCAGTGTCCAGGCATGCAGAAGTCGCTTATTCCAACACTCCCTCCTCGACACTGCATGCTTCCAGGCATAAGCAATGTTCAGTTTGTCACGCAGGCTTTGGAACTTGTCTCTTGGCAGTGGTTTGGCCCATGTCTTGCTGTCATCATATCAGTAGGACAGTGAAGTTTCACACCCTTCTGCCTGTAAGAGTTTTACATATTGATCCTTAATTCCAATGTGTTTAGTATCGCACTGCTCTGGTCTGGAAAGAGAAAGAGCTATACAACCTGGGCTTACATTTGCAGTACAGGTAAAGGTTCATCAATACTCAAAATCTTCTAACAACATTAAAAGCCATTGTAATTTCTCACATGCCTCAGAAAACTGATACTAATTCTGATTCAGTAGATGAGGGAGCAACAACACTTTGTTTCACGCTCCGCCCAACTTACAGCACTTCCTCCATAGAAAAAACACATAGCTACCTGGTAGATCTTAGATCTGTTCTTTCAGTCTAATCTGCATCAGCACATCCCAATAGTGTGATCTTTAGTTGCTGGCAGTTTCCCAGTTTAAAGTCTAAAGTACCTCTTAAGTACCTCACTGCTTAACAGCAGTCCAGTCTCTGTGGTGGGTGTGTTAACCCTTCTGGACAATATACCACAGCTGTAAAGTAATGTCAGGTCTGGTTGTCATTGCTATACAAAAGCTTGCCTATTGCAGTCCTGTAATCATTGTTGTCAAGAAACAAGTCATCAGTAGTTCTTGTCTGTAGAACCGAACTCATTGGGGTAGGTATTGGATTGACACCTTCCAGGTCTCAGACTCTGTAGCAGTTCCAATATTTTCTGCTTCTGGCTAAGAAGATAGTCGATCTGGTTCACGCTCGATTTGGATCCCCAAGTAGAAGCTGGCATCTCCCAGGTGCTTGACTTCTACTCCCCTTGTTGAGCTGGCTATAATTCAGCACAGTCAGTTTCCATTTTCATGGCAAATAATCAAGTCATCAACATATGTCAGGATAAATGTCCATTCCCATTTCTGTGCCTGCTATAAAGACAGGGGTCTGCATTGCCTTGTTTGAAGTCCTGACTTAGTAGTACCCGGCTAGCTTATCTGACCAAGCTTTAGCTGCTTGTTTCAATCCATAAAGTCCTTTCTGAAGTTTCTTACAGACTAAATAAGTTATTCCTTTCATCTATGAACCCTGGTGGTTGCTTCTCCATAAAGTTCTGTTCAATTTTTTACATGCAAAATGCAGTTTAATGTCCAAATGCTCAGTTCTCATTTTTCTAGATGCAGCAATGCTTAAGAGCATTCTAATTGTAGAATATTTTACAACAGGTGCAAAAGTCTGGATCATAATCTGTCTCCATAGGTCTGAGAGAATCCTTTAGCAACAAGTCTGGCCTTTATATCTCTCAATCTGACCTTCCGCATCTTGTTTAGCTTTAAAACCCATTTACAACCTGGATACCATTCTACCTTTTAGGAAGTTCAGTGAGAGTCCATGTTTGGTTTTTATGTAGTGCAGCTGCATTTCTTTCTTGCTGCCTCTTTCCACTTCTTTACTTCTGGTTCAGGCATTCACAACTCAGACCATGAAGCTGGTTCTAATGACGGCCTCTTTGCAAGGTAGGTAAGCTTCTCGCTGGAACTCCCTTTGTTAGGTCAGCTGATGAGCTCTGAGGGCCAAAGGTCTGTCTGCCTCTCCACAGTAGTCTGTGACTCTCTGCCTCACCTGTCAGGTCTGGGATTTCCACCGCTGCTCCCTCTTCAGGTTGAGCATTTGCTGGCATCTGCACGGTGATGTCATCCTGGGACTCTACATGATGTAGGATCAGCTGGTCGCCATCGCTACTCTCTGAATGGTCATCCATCACAGCAGGTTTACATTTCTGTCGCCAAACTGCAATAACTCTTGCATATAGTAATTCTGTTAGTTTCTGATCAAAATCCTGTATCCTTTACTTTCTGAGAGAATAGCCCAAAAATATACCTGCTTACAGACTAGGTCTAGCTTGGATCTCTTTTCTTTGGTATGTGAGGATAAGCTTTACATCCAAAGACTCTGATGTGTTCTACATTTGGTTTCCTGCCATGCCATAACTCATATGGAGTTGCTTCTGTGGCTTTGGTTGGCAATCTGTTTTGTAGGTAAACTGCAGTCATTGCTGCCTCTCCCCAGTGCTTGCGGGAAGGCCTGAATCAATGAGCATGCACCAATCATGTCCATTATATAACGCATTTCTTCTTCGAAATTCCATTTTGTTCTGGCTTAATGGGCTACAGTAAGTCCATGTTGGATCCCATGTTCCCTCAAGAAATTGTTTATAGATATGAATTGTATTCTCCTCGGGCCTCTATCCATTTGAAAACACTCTGTTTCCTATTAAACTTATTAGATACCATAGCAACATAGCGTCTCTAATTTCTGTTCAGTCTGAGATTTTCTTTTTTAGCAACAACACACAGTGTATCTCGAAAGTAGTCATCAATAAAAGACAAATAGATAGTGTAAGTATTACTAGTTGATGCTGGTTTGATTTCATCCACATAGATCAGAGGAATTAAGTCAAGAGGCTGCTAGAGCATCTTTGGCTTTGCTTTGGGAATGAAGCCCTAGTTCCCTTCCTCTTAAACAACAATCACACAATTGGTTATCATTGGGACAGTCTTTATGGAAATACCTGTTACCAAGTCCTTGCTTTTCAGTTTCCAGGATGGCCTCTTTATCACGGGCAACCTCCCATGCCAGAGCTCCAAAGACTGCTGGGTAGAAGCTGCCTTGGCTGTGCAGGCTTGTGGTCTCTCACAGTCCAGTTCAAAGACTCCATTTCTTAGGGTACCTGTGGAATGTAGCTCACCATCGCATGAGATAGTGCACACATTATTCTCAAAGTGAACAGCAAATCCTTTTTCTGATAGTGTGGGACGCTGATCAGATTAGCCGCAAGGTCTGCAATGTACAGACATTTTCAGCCACAATCTCAGTTCCATTATCATCCACTTGGCAAATGTAAAGTAACTTTGCCCTTCCATTCACTGGAATCTGTTTTCCATTACAAATACACATTGCATCCAGTATCTATCTAATTCATTGAACAAAGCAAATATCTAGCCATGTGCCTAGAAGCACCACTAATAATAATCCAAGGCTTATATTTTTTTCATTAGTTTGTATCATGGGTTGTGCAAAGTTGAACGGATTTTAGGAGTAAAATCCCTTTGTCTGTGTGAATAAGCAGTGTGAGATGGCTTGCTGCCAGTCTCAGCATTCCCATTAAGTACGTATTAATTCCTCTGAGGTGACCAGGTTTATTACACTTGAAACAGATGGGTGGGCTCCCTCCTTCCCCTGTGGGATTGGATTTTCTGTATCCAAAATGATTTAGGTTCCTCAGCCTTTGCCTTGGCTCTCTTTTTGGGCAATGTAACTTGAGCCATTCTTCCCTCTGCTCTCAGAGAGATACTCTGCTGCCTATGCACCAGGACCTAGTTAGTCCTAGAATTTCCTCAAATGTGCAGTCTCTTTGCCATTTACAGTAGACACAAAGCTGAATATCTCTGCGGGCAATGAGCTAGTGCTAGTCCAGTTCTTCTCCAGAATCCAGCTATATTGCTAACTTATCAATCAGATTCAGTAATTTCTCTATATGGCAACTGTAGCATCTCCATTTCTTGTAATTTGATTGAAAAATAGTTGTTTGAATAAACTCACTTTGCTATTTCTGTCTTGCTCAAAGACCCTTTAATGCTTCTAGCATGTCTTTGCAGAATCTTGTCCTTTAACATACACCAGTTGTGAGTTTGTGAGAGTACCTAACAATTACATTCATGGCCTCCTTTTCATCTGCTCTTTGCCATCTGGCTCTTCATTTCCACTGTTTGGTTTTTTGGGTGTAGTTAAACAAAACCTATGCCCTCTTCCTTTATTTGGGATTGAATTCCTGTAGAGCCATGAGTTAAAATTCAGGCTTGTAAGCTTCTCAAGAATTGCCTTACTGCTTGGAGCCATTTTTTTTTAATGCAAAAAAAGGCTTTCTCTGCAATCTCAATGAGTCACACACAATAAGAAAGAGGAAGCAAGCCTTCAGGCTATGCAACCTTTTGTTACTCGCTGGCCTGTTAGGAGCCAGGTGAGCAAGAAACATTAAGAACCAAGGCAATGGCTGCTAAGCCATGCAAGGAAAAATTTTTTGCTCCAACTTTAAAAACAACTGGGCTTCAAAATAACCATCAATCTCTGCTACCATGTTAGATTTCGCTTTAGAGTCATGGATATGCCCAGTAGTGTGTGTGTGACTGCAGCTTCATAGAAAGTTCTCCAGAGACATATGTAAAAGGTAAACTTACATTTATTCAATCTTCAGTTCACAACTTTGTTCCAAGAAAAGGTAGATAGAAAGAACCCTAGTCTAAAGAGATTACTTTCCTACTAATAAGTGGGGTACAACTAACGCCAGCCATCAATGTGTGGAGGTGAGAGGATGCTGTAGGTGGAAAGGCCCTCCCACTGAGCAGGGCTGCCATTGGACCTGCAAGGGCCGGGTTCAAAGGCTAGAGCAGAAGTGAGGCTGCTGGGGCATGGTGAAGAAAGGAAGTTAGTGGGCGGCCTCCCTGGCCCAGACAAGGAGGGGCAAACAAGAGAGGCAACATCACAGTTAGAGTGAGATACATAGCACCCCCCAGTGTCCAGGCATGCAGAAGTCGCTTATTCCAACAAAAAGTGCCACCACATCTGGACACTACAGATGCGGTATGGGCTCAATATGTAGATTAACAACTGAATGAAAGAAGTGAAAATAGATTCTTTGAATTTTACTCACAAACTGACTCCATTTTCCAACTGTAATTCTACTCACTTTGTACATCTAATAATCTGCGAATGTGGGAAAAATTACGTCAGGGAAAATGTTAAATGTTAATTCACCGCTGGGTCAGGCCTTTTTTTTATTGTAATAATCCACAGTCTATCAGTTAAAAATTAAATTGAAGAAAAGCATCTATAACACTATAAACACAGTCAGTTTCTTTATGTTTCAAACTTTAAGCAGATATATAGGATCTGAATGAATGAAAAAGCACAAAGCAAGGGATATAGCTTAATATTTATTGAAGCTGCCACAAAATTTGTGCTTGGAATAATGGCATCACTGACTGCAATTGCAATGACACCAAATGATTGTAATGAGTTTGGTCCCTGAGGAAAGCATCGGTCCCATGGGAGGAACCAGTTTTCCCTTCATTGACTTGCCATGTCAAAGAGCCAGAAGATCCAGCTCATGTATATGTAATGGTTACTTTGGAAGTGCTTGTTGCTCTTCATTGCAGCCTGTTCTCTCATCCATCTTCTTTACCTCACCAGCATGACACCATATCCATCCTGCATATGCTAATTGTGAAAAAGGTTTTGACAAAATGAAACAATCAATTAAAGGTTTGTTCTACCATTCACAGAGAGAAAGAAGACCTGTGTAAAATAGGGATTATATGACATATGACCTTTTCTCAGTTTACTGTAATATGATTAGCTTTCAGAATACACATTGATGTTATTAACTGTATGCAGATGGTTGTAAAATGGACTGGATCCAACTTGTTAAAGTACAGTTGTTGACTCATTCAGTTTCTGACAGATAATGTAAATACCACACATTCTACTTCTTTCAGGAGATTCTTTCAGTCTCGTCAAACTCATTGATTTTAAAGAGAACAAAAGGCTATATTTTCCCCCTCTGTTACTTTTGCTCAAAAGTACTTTCATACATTATATCAGTGCATATCAGGAGTTTAATGCTCCCAATACATGTGCCGACCATGTTGTTTGAACAAGGACATTGCATGTGGTTTGCATACATTTGCAGTTTTTGCACATTTAAACCAGAGCCCTGGAAATCAGATGGCAAACGGTAATCAGAAACTTTAGTTGTGGTAGTGACTGTTGGATTTTCTCCAAGAATTCACTCTAGAATTAACTTTGATCATAATGATAATTTTCATTAAAATTGAGCCCCCCGCCCCCAGTGATGATGTTGAAGATTTGGTTGCAATGTAAAATGAACAGTATTTTAAGTGGCTTTGCTTTGACATCATTGGCAATATCTAGCATGACAACTACTTGGAGAGACACCATTGGCACATTCTCACAACTGACTGGTTGGGCTGGCTTAGGTCTACCAAGGATCAACATGGACAGGTCACATGTAATTTAAAATCTGTTACATTCCATGTGCTGCTTTTGTACCTCATCAGTTAATGCGATTCTTCAGATCATCTCACACATCTTGGGCCATGTTCAGAAGTTAACTGGATTACAATTCCTGAGTACAGTTCAAATGAGCAAAGTATTTGTGACCCAATTTGAAATGCTAAGTAAACTTGAACATTCTCTAATCTGAAAGTCAGACAAGCAAAATGTGCAAGGCTGGAATATTAAAGATCCTGTGCATCAAATATATTGATAAGTAGAAATTACACTCTATGCAGAATATACAAAGCATGATGTCAGGATTAAGACAGTGATTAATCTTCATCCCCCCCCCCAAAAAAAAATAATTATGCAGCATAAATAGTTTCTTTGTAGCTAGTGACACATTTCCCCCAGGCATTTGTAGAATGGCTAGAGAAGTTTGTTCTCTAGCTTGCATCTCTGGCCAACGTCAGGCTACAAAATTCACATAGGTAAAGTTTACATAGGTAAATTTCTTCCATCCAAATTGCATTGGCAACTATGATCTCTTACCTAGTGATCTAGAGAAAGCATTTTTTTTTACAATCAGCATTTTTGATGTTATAGTTCTGATTTGGAAATAAGAAATTCACTCACAGTACCAGGAGAGGAATTCAGGGATTTTCAAAGTATATAGTATCCTTTCATGCAAATAGACTGCTTTCCTGCTGAGGTCAAGCAAAGAATGGCCTTCACCCATATGAGGAGTTTGGGAACCTTACCCCCCCCCCCCCCCCAACGCAACAAGACAGTTGCCAATATACAGATAATCCTTACTGGATGTCTTTGGGTGCAAACAGTCAAATTAGAAGAACAGGGCATTTTAAAAAGGAAAAGATAACTGAACTAGAAAGTATTGAATGCATTTTACCACACCCAAAGTGTGCTTTAAAATGCCTTAAATGAAAGATGCACATTAAAATAGCATTCATTAAAAAAGAAAAAAGAAAAAGCTATGAAAGGGGAATTGAGTCTTGTGGAATGGTCCAAATGCCAAATCTACATACATTTGCTGAGTTTGCCTCTTTAAAATTTGCTGATTGGATGACTTTTTAAAAGCATTTCTGTTTTTGAATTAGTTCTTGTATTTAGTTGTAATGTGCTGTTATGCACTTGTATAACATTGTCAACACTGTATTTATACAATAACTATCCAAATTAAAATTTAATATTGCTAATGTTAAAAGGCCTAATTTCAGTCCCATTTAGGTTGACTTGGAATTATGCCTGAGAGGAACGATATGATGTTGTTTGCTTCTTGAAGTCACATTTCCATGCAGATATTCTGTACACATTTAAATCCACATGATTGTGCCTCTGCCACAGTCTGCACAAATCCCAAATCCCACAAAGGTGGATAAATTAGAAGACTTTTTTTTTTGCAACGCCAGAAATTCTTTCTTTTTCTTTTCTGTACTTAATTCTCAGCGCTCATATGATTAATTTCCATTTCATTTGTATTATGTTCTTAACACACAGGTAGTAATAACAGGTTTAATGTTTTATGTGCTATGATTCATGTTGGAAAGGGAAGGCTCAGGGTAGGTGGTTTACACTCTTACAAACCTATTCCCCACATCGAAGACACAGGCTCTGCACTCTTGTCACCACTGTCATTTTTTAAACCCTATAATGTTTTCCTGCAGCATAGTTCTCAAGTTATTGTACAACAACCTACAGAAAAGATCAAATCATAAAGCACTCATGAAATCCAAAATATGTTTTCAAAATGCACAAACCCCAAAAAGCAATTTTTTTTCACTCAAATGAAACTTCTATTTCTATTAATGAAAACAGTAAAAGAGCCAGATATTCAATTACTGCTGAAAGGAATGCAGCTGAGGGCCAAAGTTCTCCTAGGATGGGACATGTCTGGAACACCTATTTAGAAAGCCCTCCACTACACCTTTGTTTCTTAATCTCCTGAATGAACAGATGGCAAGCCTACCAATCCAACCAAAAACAGTGGATGATGGCTTGAATCTATTACAAAAAGCTTGCAGAAGGAATTGGCAAGCTGGATATTTACTTATTTTTTGTTACCCCCATCAGCCTACTTTATGCTTTGAAAGGCCTCTCTGAAGGCTGGGTTTCCATATCCAAACAGCCCAAGTTCCCATGGAGGAAATGGCTGCTTTGGACAGTGGAGTCTGTGGCATTATACCCTTCTGAAGTTCCTCCCCTCCTCAATTCTACTTCCCCAGGTTCTCTTAGAATTTCCTAGCCTGGAGTTGATAACCCTTTCTCCTTCCCACCTGATACCTCTATCTGCCCCACTGTCTTAACCTTTCCCTCTCCTCTCACAGCAGCCCCTCTGCCTATAAAAACTGTAGTCTAGTTGTGTGGTGTCAGCCACTGGGCCAGGCACAGAATTCTCAAGGATTTGTGGGATGACACCAAACTTTCCCCTCTATTCCTCTCTTCACACTATTTCCTCTTTCCCATTCTCTATTTCCTCTTTCTCATTCTCCACTTCTCAGCCATTCATCAACTACTTTTTATCTACCTCACATCTTTATCTATCTCAGTTATGTTTATTATTTATTTACTTCATTTCTAACCAACTTTTCTTCACAGTGGGGATAAAAGCTGCTTACAATATTCTCCTTTCCTCCTTTTCTATCTACACAACAGTCCTATCAGGTAGCTTAGGTTGAAAGTATCTGACTGGTCCAAAATCATCCACTGAGCTTCCACAGCAAGATGGTGATTTGAAGCTGGGTCTCCCAGACCTTGTCTGAAACTCTAACCGCTATATCACACTGGCTAACTTTGGGTGCCTTTTGTTGAATAGTAACAAGCATCTAGCCCTATTTGAGTCAAGAGGTATCAAATCATCCAGACGTTGCTATCATCTAAGGTTGCCAAAATCTAGTTGGGACCTGGGGATTTCTCAGAATTACAACTCCAGATGACAGAGATCTTTCATCTGGGAGAAAATAACTGATTTGGAAATAACTGTTTTGAAAATAACTGCATTATATCTTGCTGTTGCCTCTTCCCTCCCTCTTCCCCCTGCCTTCTTCAGACTCAACCATAAAATCTCTCTGAATTTCTCCATCTGGAGCAGACAACTCTCGCCAGGCCTGACACCTATAAGTTTTCCCTCAAAGACCAAAATAAGCATTGGAAGAGCTCTGCCCCCTCCCCTGCCATTTACAGAAAGAAACTAAAGTTTGGGATATGCGGCTGCCTATAAGCAGCCAGTGCGGCCACTGAGGGAATCCATTGCTTAAAGCTACAAGTTCTTTTTATCATTATTGGATTTTTAAAATACCCCAACTTTTTTTTTAGTTCAGATTTTTCTGAAAACTTGGAACCCAAAAACAGCTTGCCTATGAAATCACTGCTTGCAGTGGTACCCCAGGGTTGAACATGACTGAAGGGGAAACTTTACCTTTTTACCTCACTGGATTAAAGTATCCAAAGTTTTGGATGATTTCACTATTATTTAAGTTTAATATCTGAACATAATCCTAATGCAATACATTGTGTAAGTGTAATGTGCATCAAGCCAGACCTGACTTATATTGATTCCTGATGGAGTTTTTAAGGCACTTCCTTCCAAGTACTCACCTCGCTTTGTTTCTGAGATCTGACAGAATCAGGCTATAAACCATTCCACGTCCTTGCAACACATTCTACTGTCCTTAAAATTAGGCTAAGGTTAGAGTGGCATTACAGTAACTGACAGATTGTAGTGATAACAACATTTTAAAAACAACAAAGCAAGACCATCTATCAGCGATTTGAATCTAGGGTGTCCATGTAGAAGTTTATATCACTGCCACTGTTATTCTCCAGTATGAGACTCACTATATCAGACCATAAATCCTTCCATTGGGTTTGTCAAACAACATAGCCTTTCGGGCAGTATAGAAAACCAATCAATCAATCAATCAATCAATCAATCAATCAATCAATCAATCAATCAATCAATCAATACCTAGTCTTGGCATAGATGTGGTGTATCTAATTCCTAACATTATTTCAGATTGAACTTCAGAATGAAATGGATATGTTCCTGGTCTGGAATTAACTCAAATCATGCCCCTGGGCAGCCCAGTCCAAAGAACCCTTAGTAAAATCACTAATTTGAGTCACCCTACTGTATTATATAGCCAAGGTAAATGAACTGAGAAAGGTTGGGACAACATGTAGGATAATATCAGATTTCATGAAGGCAAGCTGGCAAAATAAGGATCACAAAAGGATCACAAAATAAGGATCACAGATGCCAGCCACAGATGCAGGCGAAACGTCAGGAGAGAATGCTGCTAGAACACGGCCATACAGCCCGGAAAACACACAGCACCCAAACATCACAGGAACTATGTGCGCTATGACATCATGAGTGTACTTTCATATTGAATGTATGAAATTCTGAAGGCTCAGACCTCTTTGTACTTCTGCTCATGTCTCCCAGGCATCCCACTATCCACATCCATTATCTACTATCACTAACAGAAGCTACCAGAGAGAGCTTGATTCTTAGCATAAAATCTGTTGTAGGGTCTAGAACCTGATAGTATTACTCATGATAGGACACAAAGGTCTTGAAGCACAACATCAATTTATAAAATGTGTCTGGTCATATGAAATAATTGTCTAGTATATATAAACTAGTTCATGTCTTTTAAAAATATTATCCCACATCTTACTCTTTTGGCCAAATAAAATTTGACAATGTAAATAAATATCTTGCTTGCCAGCTACAGCACTTGCACCATTAAACTGGTACCTGATGAAGCAATGTGAATGTGATTGCAGTCATCTTTAGATACCACCCTCACATAACAGAAATTACCATTTCCTCTGCTTTCTTGTTTTTTCATTTAATATTCAATAGCATGTAAAATGAGTTCAAAATATAACTGGTCACCTTGCTTCATTTAAGCATTATACAGCTATTCAGCACAGTTTTGGTAACTTGCATTTTTCATCTACATTTTGTACCACTTTGAATTTAGAGTATGATTTCTTGTTAGTTCCTTGTGTTTCTTATCTCTGTCCTCATTTAAGTTGTCCTAGATCTACAATTTTACCGTAGGGGGAAAATTGCTAATACCAGATTTGTAATGCTGCATATTTAGAAGCACCTCTTATTTTAATATTTCATTATGTTTACTATAATTCTGAGTACAGAAGAAAATTATTTTTAAAGGTCTCTGTAAAAAAAGATAAATCTAAAGAACGGTGGTTTTGCTGCTTATTTTATTTTTTTTACTTTTAAAAATAACTTTTATTAATTATCAAACAAAGAATATGAAATCTCACACAATATCAAAATAGCATATAAAAAACATATAACATTTGAAAATTTAGGTTGGATAATCATGTGTGGCATTATTGTAATCTCTTCCAAAGTGCATGGATTTATTTTAAAAAGGTCTACAATACTTACATAATAACGTATGATTAATTCCCATACATTTATTATAGTCTTTCAATATTAATGAATATGGCAGTCATAGTTTAGATACTTATTTTGTAAAATAATTCAGAAATACTTGGGCTAACTAACATTGTTATATATGAGTCTGATATTTATTTTCACAGAAAAAAAATATTGATTCTTTCCAAGTACCTTACGTTTGTATTTGTTAACTTTCCTACTTTGAGTGTATTGTTCTTTAGCAAATATATCTAATGCAAATATAATTTTTTAATTTAGTTTTCATTTTTTAAATTTACAGCATCTTTTGTTATGGACAGTATTTTTCCATTTTCTCAGGCTTTTTTTCTTTCTTTCTTGGTCTTTGAGATAGTCATCATGCTTTTACTTAAGCCTGAGAGGATTAATTTTGAATCTTTCTCAGTGGCTTAAAAACTGCCTTTCCTTGGCATTTTTCAAAGTATATGTGAGGTGGAAAGTAACAACAGTCTTCTTTCATCAGAAATGTTGTGATTTGTCCCTTACCAATCTATGATGATCCTGAGCAATTTAATCTAAATAGACTTTACTACTTTCACACATGAGTGGGCAACAATTGCTTCTGAGGTGCAAATGTGATGAACCGTTGACCGTGTCACTCAAAGGCAAAAGGGTGTTTCACAAAAGCTATAACATATGCAGCGAACACAGTGCTAAAGAGTTACCAGGACTTATGAAGGTATTGGATGGTTTTTTAAAAAAAAAAATACGTAAACTGTACATGCACTATGATCTTTTCTGTAATCTAGATAGGGAAAAGAGACATAATGTCAATTATTGAAAACCAATTGCATAGAACTGCAGAACAAAACCCATTTCCTTTTATGATGATAATTGAACAGACTGTCTCGGCTTAGTAGGATAAAATGATTTCAAGCCTCTTTACATTGCTTTGATTTGGAGTTCCAAGATGGGATGTCTTAATAAAAGGAAATGTACAGATCTAAAAATGCAGCTTTTGCCTTTCATTTTCTTCCATCACTTTCCATATGTAACTATTTTTTTCCTTTGACACTATGAAATATCTCTACTTTACCATTATAAGTTGCCAGAGGAGGCAATGCAGTGTTTTATTTCTTCATTAAGTTGTATTCTACTTAGTTCTCCCAAGTCTGCTTGACAGAGCAAAAGTACCAGACCACACACTAAAACATTTTTTAAATAAAATGCTTCAATAAAATCATGTAACAAGGCCATTTATGTAACGTCCAACAAAAATAAGACAGATGAAAGCCAAATAAATGCAATGTTTTCAAAAGTGATTTGGCTAGGACTTCAACAGACATTCCTTAGGAGAGAGCTATAATATTGGAGCTAACACCAAAAGAGTCCTGCTAATGTATATGGTAGATAGTTTCAAGAGGGGAGCCACGTTGTTCTGATGAAAGGAGCTTTTACTCTTAGAAGCTTACACTCTGGGAATTTGTTGGTTTTTAAGGCACCACTGAACAGTTTTGTGGACTTCAAACAGTGCAACTAAAAGTGCAATCTGTGGGGGATGGGGGGATTTCTGTGGAACAGCCCAGGAATAGGACCTGGTGCCAAAGGAGAGGCCACAGAGGTGGAGACAGCATCAGTCAGCTTCCCAAGCTCTTTTGGCCTAAGAACTTTAAATGATGCAAAGCTATGCCAGTCAAAATGGTAATAGCCCATACGACCCCATCATCACTATTCCCAGAGCCCCTCCATTCTCACAACCAATGTTCCAAAAGTGCTCAAGAAGCAAACCAACCCCCCAGCTAATGCAAGCATGTGTGCAGGCCAAGTAGCCTCCCATGAACCAATGGCACTATGCCAGGAAATTTAAAATTCCCAGCCTAAACCCAGCAAATTTCAAGGTAGGGCACACAGCAAGGGATCTGTCAATCAGCTCTCTGCCAAGGGGACTTAGAGAAAGCAGAGTGGCACCCAGGACAGTTGCATGAGCACAGGGAGAGTCCTTTGCACAACAGGGGATTTCACCTGGCACTACTACCTCCAGGAAAGCAAAGTCTACAAACTCTGTGGCTAAGACCACCCTCTAAGGCTTACTTCCAGGCACAGCAGCTCCATAGCAAAAATCCAAGGTGGAGCTGCACTATCACAGGTGAGCTAGGGATTGCACTCCTGACATCATTTAACCAGTCCCACCTCCCTCTCCCGTGGAGCCAGCCCTCATAGGCATAGCAGGAGATGAGCTCATTCAAGATGGCTGGAAGCAATAACTCCAGCACTGATGGAGTTAAGGGCTAGAGCCCCTTGTCACTGCCAGCATGTCAGCCCAGTTGGATAGACTCTGTGAAGGGATTCTTTTCATGTTAAAGGGTGAACCCCTCCAACACTTGTCAATTACACATGTAGGGGTGCTAAGATCTCACTGGTTGGAGAAGCTGAAAGCCTGTAAGACATAATTGCCCTTTCTCCTCTTCAGGGGAGTCTATTTGAACTGGTCAAAGGTAGACAGGCATTTGAGTAAGAGTAAGGGCAACCAATCGATTGCATACAGCTGTGGTGAGCTCTGGCTAGTGCGGGGAATTGCAGCCCCTGTTCCCTCGTTCCTGCCAGTGGCACTCCCCAAAAGGGTCATTTTTTGACCCCCTTTGGCCCCTGCACCAAAGTCAAAACTAAGTGCTTTGCCAAGGCCTACCTGCCTCTGAGAGGGTTTTCCCTCTCTATTCTCTGGTGGTGGTGGGGAACATAGAACTCCTATACAGTTATATGAGAATGTGCTTATGTGAAAAAGTTGCCCAATGAAGAATTTTGAATTGATCAATGAAAATTCAGTTCCCTGTTCATGACTAACAGACAATGAACTGAACAAAAGCATACTGTAGTATCATTCTGAATGTTATTCACCCCCCTGAATCTGAAATCTGAAATGTATGTCTTTGAGAAACTTAAAGAAAATATCTTTACACTAGGTATTACAGGATATTTAAAGATTTTTGAATTTCAGCAAAGAAGCAACGTAGAATTCCAATCTGTAAATAAATGGGCTTCACACTTTGAATCACTTGATGTGGGTGCGACTTCTTTTTTATATAATATTCTGTACATTTTCTAGGAGGAAAAAAGTCATGCTCATCACTGCTGTAATTTCCCCCCTCAAATTATAAAGCAGCAGGATGATCAGTGGCTGAGCTCATTTATTTATGATTGTGGATCAGATAAAATTTTAATTTGGCAATCCACCTTTGGCAGTTTTGCAAACCATTTATGTCAAGACAGAAATGCTAAGTATGGTAAATTTTTGATGTCAACCAGATTCAAGGGCGGGGAGGAAGCCTTTGCATGCTGAGGGTGCAGCTGGAAACAAATGCGACTGTTTCTTGGCAAGCAACTCAGAGTGGCAGCAAGAGCATGGCTGCACAGTAACCTTTTCATTCATTTGGTCACAAAGGCCATTTAATTTGAAATAGTTTTAGCAGACAACTTTCATGATTAAAAAAATAAATTTAAAAATGTATGTTTCCTGGTTCACTATAAAGAAGAATTTGAGATAACTGACAACTCACAGATTAGAATATAGTCCATCAATATTTTTAAAAAATTAGGCAGAAGGACATCTGTTTTTCCTTCTTTGTTTTTGGTGTTTGTCGTTGCAATGTGTAGTCTATTGCCCATATGCCATCATTTGGAGCGCCTGTTGGCTTAAGAGAAATGCTTCGGTATTATCCTTAGGGCAATTCTGATTCAACGTTCAACTATTTCAACGTTATTTAAAAATCTACTTGTATGGAAGATTCAGAACACTAATATCCTGCAGTATATTACAGCACAGATGTTGGCTGGTGATAATGATACACCATGCAGTAGCTAAAATGTGCACATTTCCTCTTTTTGTGCCAGATTTGAAGCTCTATATTAGCAGAAAGTGTGATTTTTAAAATCCTTTCAAACCCAGCTACCATTTGTGTTTGGTGAATTTTCATCTTTACATTAATGGGGTGGGGAGGGGGAGATCCCTGGTAAAAACCAAAGGCACAAGAAACACTATTTATTATTGTTTTATAGATTTACTACAGAAATCTTGATAAGGGGAACAGTGAAATTAGGGTAGAACATAGTGAACTGTCATTCAAAAATATTCTTTTTATATTCTTTTAAGGAAATTGTTCATGAGTCTCTATTATGTGAATTAACATTATACATTCTTTCACTACCTACATTCATGTAATATTTCAGCCGGCTAATGCAAATCTCCCAGCATTTCCATAATTGTTTAATCGTTTGTACTTTCCCCCATTTTCCTCTTCAGTATTCATGGAATATGGATGAGAAACAGGAAGTATGCCCTTTTCTTCTGCAACTTATGTAGCAAATATAAGCATAAAGAGACGATCATGAAACCAGCCCTCTCTTCTCTCTGCTTTGCCATTTTTCACATAGGTTGCAAGAATACACAAATCAAATGTACCTGTGCATGACACACTGCCTCTTCAGTTCTCCTGAACTGTAGGTCTCAGTTTAGATTAATGAATGGGAACAATAACAGCAATGCTTATTTAGGAAAATGTTTTAACTATATACAAGCTGAGTATACAGAACTACCTGGAGACATTATGGGTTTGCTGCAAAGTGCACAAAATTTAAATATAAGTCCAGCATTTATACAAACAACTGGGAGAAACATGGACAGTCCTGTTTTCCCCAGTGGAAAATTAAGATTAATTGGCTCAATAAATCTTTTAATTATTTTAATGAATGACAAAAAAAGGTATCTGCACCTCAGCGGTGTGCTTGCTCTCAATGACCTAGAAAATGTCAATTTTATCTTTTTTTACTGCATTAGGAATATATATATATAAACAAGAATAATATGTTTTCTGCTCCTAGCAGTCTGTCAAATAGTACTTAATGCTATACTATAGTGTCTGATTCCTAAAGTAAATTAACAGCATTGCTGCAACAGTATATGTTTTTACAAGGCAGGTGTTTTGTGTCAGCCCAAAAATAATGTTAGCAATAAGAGAGGGTTCCAGATGCCGTTTGTGATCATAATTTTTGTTAGGGTGGAGTTGAGGGTGGTAAGTCCTCAAATACAAACTGGAAAAAGATGAATTCCTGCTAGTTAACTAGTTTATAGACATTTCATAGATGGAATTTTTAATATCTAAAATATATATTTGCCTGCACATGGCATTATATGGTCTACCAATTAACTAGGGCTAATTTATTGAATTTCATGGATGGAACTAACTTCAATAGGATAATTCTGCTATATTATAATAAAATATTTGCTTGCATTTGGTATCACGTGTTTTGCCAGTCATATTTTACTCATTTTGAAATCAAAGTTAAGTCAACATTAATATCTTTTATTTCCTGTAAAAATACAGTCTAAATCTGGGTGGAAAATACTCTTTTGGTTGAATTTTAAAAATAATATTTGCTTTACAAGAATCCCTTGCATTTTTTGGATTAGGAAGCACAATAAAATTAGCCTAGATGCCATCTTTTTAATTTGCCATCTTTAAGTGCAGTTAAACTATTGAACCTAATGCATGGATTTGGTTTTATATTCCATTTCTTGTCATAACACTGCCTCTATAATCAGTTGTCTCTAACTATCAAGGCACAGCTGATAATTATAAGATCCAAAATATGAGTCTGAGATTTGTAATTCCCTTTTCAGATATATCATTGAACAAGATTAAAAGGAATAAAAGGTATACTGATTTGTACAAGCTGATGGCTTGTTTACTTATCTCTGCTTTCCAATATTGGATAATCTCTTCTATCGGGACATCTGCTGTTCTTAACTTTTATTTTCATTCACTGTTTATAAAATATATTATGCCTACTGTTGATGAAACACAATTTCAAATAGAAAAAGATAAAAAAAATAGAAAATAATCAAAATTGTTTCAGTGCCAGATATTTACTGTAGTGTCTATTCAAATATTAAAAAGTACCCATTATTCAGAAAACCCAGTGAAGTTCCCTGCAGTGTCTTTTTTCATTGAATATTTCTATTTCTCTGTTCTATTTTTCAAAAACTAGTACGGTACGGTTAAGAATGATTAAAATAGTTATTTCAGGATATCTTCAACACAGAGTGTAGCCATTACAACAGTATTCCAATAACTAACAATCTTAGGGAAGGCTTGCAAAACAAAAGATGTCAATTCTCACAAACATATGCATTTACCTTATATGTTCTGTTTAATCTGAAGTGGATTCTATACAGCATAAATATAATATTTTTAGGACTTTATAAAAAGATCTGTTTTGGCATTTTGTGTTCCCACAGCACTGGAGAACACAAACATTGCCAGCCAAAACGGATCGTTTCCCCCACTTGCTGCACGAAGCTCTTGTCAGCTTCACAGTTGTGCTTCCCATTTTGAGGGCTGCAGTAGATTCTCCATGAAAATTCCCCATTGAGCTTTTCTCTGCTTACAGCTCATCCACATGTGATTTGCTGTAAAAAGTAGATGAATAAAGTTGTTTTGCCTAGCGATCCCATGCATGTGTCGTTTTTCCTTTTTTGTTTTGTTTTGAGGGGCATGTCTGCAAAGCTATGGTGACACAATTAGAGAAGTTGCAATATGTGCATATTTGTGCCACTTTTTACAGCAAAATCATGTGCAGATGAGCTGCAAGCAGAGAATTTTTTTTTAAAAAAAATACCTGGGTTGAGAGGAATATAACAGGCTGAATTAGTTTTGGGGCAGAGAGCTGTGTGAAGTTTTTCCCCAAAACGCTTTTTATAACATAAGACATTATATTTGTGCTGAGCAACTTTTGTCATGCCACATACTAAAGATGTGTATTTAGATAATAACTAAGAAAATGTAAACTGATCATGTCCTGTTCATTATATTCAAAATGGTAGGGAACGTAAATTAAAACTTCTGCAAGTTTGACTAGTTCTGGGTTGGAGACATTGCCAAAAAACCTTCACCTTTTAACTTAAATTGACCAAGAGGTGAAAACATCAAAAGCCTTGCTAGCTGGATGTGTACAAGCATTGGGTTCATACAAGAAAGGTGCTCCTTCTAAAGGACTTATTCACACTATACAAACGTTTCATAGCTGCCACAGATACTTTGGGCAATTCCCCATGGTCAGAAAATCCCTTGACACTCACAATAAAATCGTGGCTTGGGCAAAGAGTCCCCACAGCATCAGTGCCCAACTTGGCTCCATCCCAGCCCTGGCACACACTTTCCCTTCAAACCTGCGTTTTTAAAAAAAACAGCAGGAAGATGCAACTTTTTGAAAAACGTGGACCGAGGTCAGATCGGTGGGGAGACACAGGAAAAACGATTGGTTTATTTTTCCTGCCCTAGGGAGTGACATGAAATGTTCCAGCCAATCAGAGCACAGTGGGCTGGGCACAGAGTGCGCAAAGCCATTTTGTGTGTGTGTGTGTGCTGGTTATAGCTACGAAGACACGCTCCTGCAAAGAAAGGGGGAGCAAGCGTGCATATGTGCGTAGCAATGACAAGGGTGGCTTGGCTGGCACAAGGCAAAAAAGATTACCTGCGCTTCTACGAAGCTGTGCGAAAAACAAGCAGAGGGGAGGGGTATTGTTCCCACCCTGCCTCAACACAACAGCCAATCAGAACAAAGAACAAAAGAGCCGCAGAGCAGATCGCGAGTTCATGGGAAATGTTGCATTGTTTGATACCAGGATTTACCTCGAGCCCCTCAATAGATGCACGCTGCGGTGGGGAGGGAGAAACCACAATAAAAAGGTGCTGTAAAAGGGGGAAATAGATTTATTTTTTCTGTGGGGATTCACCCTTTGTGCTGTCAGATATGCTGAGAGTTTCATTTCTGTCAGGCATACAATAGATGTATTTCTATTTCAGTCAAAGTGTGTGTAGAGAAAGGACTTTGGCCTTGTATCATTTTTTTCAGATTTCAATAGCACCAGGTAACACCTGTCTGTGAACATATATGTAGCCATAAGTTTCCCAGCTGAACAAACAGCAGCTCTCTTGATCCATTTTAGTTTGTGGAAAAAAATGCAGGAAGGAGGCGGCTGAACCTTTTGCTGCTGTGGGTTTGAATGGACACCACATGCCCAAGAGGCACCCCAGATACCCAGGAGGCTGAAACTGTCAGCTCATACATGATACAAAGTACCCATGGAGCCAATTTTATATCATGTAATTTGTGATGGTATGTGTATTTCAGGCTATAGAGGGATTACACATTAGTTATGACTATCTGAACTGAACCTGGAAGGAATTCAACAACCGGAGGAAGGTATTTTGTATCTGGTTATGTATGTTACTATCTTCCATTCCCAAACAGGTGGGCTGCTGCTTTCCATACAAAGATAATCTTCAAAGTCATCTAGAAAGGCACTCCAATTCAAGGGGTAGTGGTGGTGGTAATGGTGGTGGTATTGCTCAGTTGCAGAGCATCTGCTGGGCATGCAAAATTACCCAGTCCCTGACATCTCTGGTTGCAAAGATCAGGGAGGAGGTGATATGAAAATCCTTCACCTGGAGAGCCACTGCCAGTCTGAATAGACTATATTGACTTTGATGGACCTGTGATCTGATTCAGTATGAGGCAGTTTCATGTGTGTTTTCAACAGAAGTTATTAAAGAATGCAAGCCTAAAAATTAATGAAGTACGGGTAAGTATGGCAAAGCCAGATACATTTTGACTGACCAGTTTACTAATAATTTCTTTTACAGATAGCGTTGAAAGTAAGTTGCCAGATTCATGGAGGAGAGATCCATAAACAGCTGGTAGTTGTGGTGGATGAAGGGAGCTTCCATATCCACAAGCAGTAAAGAGCGGCTGAGATTTACCTTGGCCGCCGTCACTGCCTGGGGGTGGGGCAGGTTCAGTGCAAGGATCCAGCCCAGTGTGGTGGAGCTGACGGTGCAAGTGAGTGACATGCCTGGAGGAGGGCTGAGGCCTTATAGGGGCAGGCCAAGGCAAGCCTCTTCTCAACTGACTGCCCCCTTCTCTTCTCTCTCCCTCATGCCACCTGGCAGCTGTTTATCAGGCTACATGGAGCAGCAGAAAATGGCCTTTTAGCATAGTGCCTTTAGGCAATGGAAGGAGGCCTGAATTGAACAAGATAGCAGCAGCAGACTCGCAGAAGTGAGCAATTGGGAATTGGTGGATTGAGCCTGGCAGATCGCAGTGCAACCTCGAGTGGCACACAATGGAGGACAAGGGGCATGCTGCAGTGGTAACAGGGATCCCTTTTTTCTTTTTGGAGCTCAGGCAGAAGATGCCAGGGGAAAAAAGCAAAGAAGCCTCAGCTGGAGGAAGGAGCACCAATGGCAGGAGGGAACAGCATGGGCAGTGGGGGCAACCCAGGCGAGTGCCCCTCCAGGCTGCAGGCAGCACTAGGAGCCTTAAGAGTAGGGGCAAGCAGCAACATGAAGGGTGGCAGAAGCACAACTGACCCAGCGAGGGCTGTGCCACACACAGTCTTGGGGTACCTTCTAACATCTAGTGGGGATGAGGGAACATACCTAGCTCAAAGCAGAAGCAAGCACTTGGCATCCAAGAGGCACTCTGCACAGACCCCCGCAGCGCGAGACACCAGAAGGAAAAAGAGGGCCTCCCCAGGTCAGGAAGGAGGGGCACCAGCCAAGGGTTCCAGGGCCTCCAAGCCCCAGTGGCACCCCATGAGTGTCCACCAGTCAGAGATCTTGGGGGATGGGATTAGTTGGCAACCATCAGCCAGCTCCAAGATGCTTGGGCCCCAGGCACCTGGTGTCCAGTTAGGGGGATGCCCCCCAGCAACCAAGCCAACAGTTGGGGTCATTTCCAGTAGCACATTGCGGGAACGGAAGCAACAGTTCCCACCTAAAGCACTGAGTGGGGTATTTTTTAGCCCCTGGCAACAGGGCAAACAGTGGGGCAGAGGGACATGTCAGCATGCCTGATTCGACCCTACCTGGCATGCCAAGGCTCGAGTGTGAAGGCTTCGCTGTTGGCTGTTCACTCAGTGGTACCGCCCATGTGAATGGTCCCGGGGGGGGGGGGTGCATTGGCATAAACTATGCCGATGCACTCCCGCTCAGCTGGTCATGCAGCTGAATTTATGCATTCTAGCCTTTATGCTAGAATTTGGGAGAACCCAATGGAGTTAATTGGCAATAAATTGAAGGTATTAAAATGTCAGAGCACTGTTGTAACTGGTGTCTGATCATCAAACTCTGACAGATTACTGACAGATATCACATGACACAGCCTCATTCTGGGTTTAATTGGTAAAGAACTGTGTTTGGCCAGTAAACCAGATATAAGGCTGCAGTGTACTGAGGTCTGTGAGACGCTTGTCTTTGCACTGCCTGGCAGAGCACTTTGTCTGTATGAGCTATACTTATGAACAAATAAAAGTAGGACCGCTTCTGTGAAGCTAAACTGCTGTGTGCGTCTGACTTCCTACTGCGTTCCAGTGTATTGTGCTACTCTGCTATAGGGGCTTTACCCCATACCTTCACATAAAAAGGCCATAATTCATTCAACAGGTAATTAAACTGTGGACTCCACTGCCTGCCAATGCAATGAGTGGCAATAGAGTTCAATGACTTTAAAGAGGGATTAGAGAGATTCATGGAAGATGGGTCCTCCACAGTCATGATGTTTAAAGACAGAAGCTATTATGATCAAACCTCTGAAAACTGGTGCAAGGAGGCAATATTAAGGGAAGTCGTTGACCTCTATACCCTATTGGTGGTGACTTTATATTGGACTAGATGAACCACTAATCTGAATCAGCAGGGCATCTTATGTTCAGAAGCATAGAAATCACATTCTGGTGATTTTCAAATTAGACATGGATTGGGGGAAAAAGGAGGTACTCCATAATTCCACTACACAGGCACAAATGTCTAAATTGTAGCTACAAACTGCAGGAGTCTTATGCTGCAAGGCTGCTTCTGATCACTTCCTTAATGTTCGCAAGAAAAGAGTAAGCTTCTTTTTGATTCAGCTGCTGGCAATTAGCACCTCTTTTTTCCAAATGGAAGTTTTGAATTTTTGCAAATTACAAACTCCCAGTATCAAAAGCTGAATCAAATATATTTTCACCCTAAATCCTTCCTGTCATAATTGGTGCAGAAACTCCATTATATCAATCCAGACATAGATTACTTCCTAAAGTTACCCAATAGTGACTAATATAGTGACTAAAATAAAATAAATCAGGAGAAAAATAGAAAGCATAGGAATGTTCAAGTTACCATTCATCAAAGCATTCTAAGAACACAAAGCAAAGTTATATGTTGTCGAAGGCTTTCACGGCCGGAATCACTTGGGTGCTGTGTGGTTTCCGGGCTGTATGGCCTCTGAAGATGCCAGCTGTAGTGGTTTCCGGGCTGTAGGATCCTCTGAAGATGCCAGCCACAGATGCAGGCGAAACGTCAGGAGAGAATGCTGCTAGAACACGGCCATATAGCCCGGAAACCACACAGCACCAAAGTTATATGTTGATTTCCTCTTCAGTTAACCCTGTCCTGTCCCAAATAATCCTATTTTACTTAAATGATTTGCAGGACTGATTATTCTTTTTACCCCAGAAACTGCAACTGAAACTCAATTTGCAGCTTGTGCTGCCTGCAGGCATCTGCATAGAAATGCAGAATGGAAAGAGAACAGCAGTAAAAGATATTCCTTTTTTGGTTTTAGAGAATGTGTAACTCTTTGAGGTGGAGGAGGCAAAGGAATGAAAAAAGACAGAGGAAAGGGAAAAAAAGAGTTAGGGTGACTATAACAAGTCAAGGATCAGGAATTTGGAAGTAAAAGAAGAAAAAGGTGATCACAATTCATGAGCTCGCTATAAAACTGAGAATTAATATTTCAATTCCTAGGTTTAACCACTTACCTGAACTCAAGAAGGGTGTTCACAAACTGCTTGCCAACAGCAGTCTATATTACTGCTCCACCCCCACCTAATTTTCCAAAACCCAAACCAAAGTATTTATTTACCTTTTCTGGAAAATTCAGATTATCTGAGTGAACATTACACACACACACACACACACACACACACACACACACACACACACACACACACACACACACACACACACACACACACACACACACACACACACACACACACACACACACACACACACACACACACACACACAAGCCTTTATTGGCATAAGCAGAAGCAGATACATAAATGGATAATAAAAGCAGAAGGCCCCGCAAGGACCATATCAAATACTGGGAGCTCTTTTATTATGGAGAGTGAACATTAAAACATGTAAAATACTAACAAGCATTTAACACACACACACAAATAATTAAATTAAACACATAAACATACCAGCATATGCAAGATCATCAAATAACAGGAATAACACTTCTTTAAAGTACTTTGTGATGAGTAAATGTTAGCATACAACTAACAGCACCATTTTGAGGACTGGGATTTGCACTGTGATTGAAGGGGTTTTATTTTTATTTTTTAAATGTTTCCCCTGCCATGCCAACATGGAGCAGTAGTGTGGTGTAATCTACCACAGCATAGGGCAAGCATAGGGAACCAGAAGTGAAGGCTGAACAACCGGGGGGGGGGGGAGGGCTAGGCAGAAGAGCTGCCAGTCAGTGTTCTGCCTCCCTGCCTCCTTAAAGGGGCCACAGAAGGGATGGGAGTCTCCCAGTGGGAGCTGAGTATCTCCTAGGATAGCAGCCCATCTCGATTGCAAAGATCAGTTTTCCTGAAGACCATGGCTGTTTTGGAGGGTGGACACCATGGTAAGGCACCCCACTGAGGTCCCTGTACCTCTCCTCCCTGGCTTCATCCCTGAAAAGCACCCCCCAAAAGGTGGGATAAATCCATTAAGCCCCAATGGGAGCTCCCTAGAAACGGGGAGGTTTTTTTTATCCATTTGAAGCCTCTGCTGCCAGGAAGCTTCCTTGGGAGTTATGTGCCAGGCATCCAGTCTGTTGCCTGTCCAGTTGCCAGTGTCTTATTGGAAAGTGGCTGCTGAATGAATTCTAATTATTTACATAAAATTTATTTATTAGGATATCTACTATCTACTATTTACATTGAACTTGTTCTCCCAAGTGACTGTGTCACTGATTCTAAGTTTATAATGAAAACTGAAGACAAGATATAATCAAATGTTGGCAAGTATGGAAAGATGCGCAGGATCTTACAATGTGGGAAGCAAAAGGAGGAAAGTTATCAAGTTATAAAGATTAAAATGTTTGCATCCATTTATTTAAACACTACCAAAATATGTTATATACCATAGGTTTTGTTATCTAAAAGGGATACTCTGGTGCAGTTATTTCTGGAAACTGTAATGTGAAATTATTTGTGTCTGTCTCTCTAAAAGCATTTCTAGAGAAATGTGTTGCATTAATATGTTACAGAGCAGTGGAATCACAACACAGAAGTGTGCTACTATGTCTTTGCAAGTAAGACATGAAAGAGTTTGTTATGAGCTAGTGAAAATTGCCCCAGGATCCAGCAAGAAAGACAGGAGACATAAAATAGCATTCTGTGGTCATGACTTTATTTAAAAAGGAATTGCAAATGAGAACTAATGAATTGGAAGTGTCCTGACATTGTTCACAGTTAATTCAGTTCAATCCATTCTGCCGGAAGAAAATCTATGCTAAGAAAGAAACCCTAACACCTCCATTCCAAACACCCTAGTCCCGTGGTGGCAAACCTTTTCGAGACCAAGTGCCCAAATTGCAACCCAAAACCCACTTATTTATCGCAAAGTGCCAACACAGCAATTTAACCCGAATACTGAGGTTTTAGTTTAGAAAAAACAGTTGGCTCCGAGGCGTGCATTACTCGGGAGTAAACTTGGTGGTAGTTGGTGGCTTTGCTTTGAATCAATCATGCAACTCTTCGAACATGTGAATCACGACCCTAGGAGGGTTTATTCAGAAGCAAGCCCCATTGCCAGCAACCAAGCTTACTCCCAGGTAAAGGATCGCGCCTTAGTTCTTCGCATGAAAATCAGTGGGGTTTACCAGCACTTAACAAGGTTACCTACACTGCTTCCCCAAATCTAGGTCTTAGGTTTAATGCTAATAATTGAGCCCAGTGGCCCAGGACAGCCTAGATGTGTGTGTGGGGGGGGCTCTATTTGCTCGTGCCCATAGAGAGGGCTTTGAGTGCCACCTCTGGCACCCATGCCATAGGTTCGCCACCACTGCCCTAGTCCAGTGTAGTCATTGTTAGGTAGGCAAAAAACTTTAACATGAACTAAAAGCCATGTGGCATAGTAGCTAGAGTGGAAATCTGGGAGACCCAGGTTTAAATTCCCACTTTGCTGTGAAGGTTTGATGAATTACCTTGAGTCATTCACACAGTCTCAACCTAACTTCCCTCCCAGAGTGCTTGTAAGTATAAATGGAGGAGAGTAGAGTTATGTGAGGTGTTTTCAGTTCCCATTAGGGAGAAAGGTGGGTTATTAATGAAATAAATAAAATAAAATAAACATGATTGCTAGGCGAACATGTGTTTGTTGAACTCCTTCACTATGAGGTAAGCTCATGATTGATGTTCCTTGCAAAGTTCATCTCAACCATAACACTATGCTGCACGGTGTAGCATCTAAGCTGTAGTAGCCAAGATGCTGCTGGGGTGGCGAAGGTCCTGAGCTGGAAGTCCTCCAAGACTGAGTTTTCCCTCAGGTCTGCCTGCTGAGTATATTTTGGGTCCACTGTACTGCCAAGGTCATTCTCAGGCATTCTATAATTGAGCATCTCACAGCGAAAGGGCCAGCTGGGACCTCAGCAATGACAAGCATTGGCTAGTGTTGGTGGGCCCCCACCTCATGGGATAATCAGACCTACCCAAATGGTGGGGAGCTGGGAAGGGGCCAGCCTGGAGACTTTACTAAACGTTTAATCAGAGGAACTGCTAGAAGGCAAAATGCAAGTCTGAATATAATTGTGAGTACTGCTTAGGCCCATACCCCAGATACTTCTTCCTGTGCCATTTTAATAGTCAGTCACCTTTTTGAGGTGACCAACCCCTGTAATTCTGCCACTCTTAAGGATAAAGAGTCTACTATCTTCCCTAATCCTGCCCTAGAAAGTAATCTCCAAGCCTTGTGTGTGTGGGGGGGGGGGGAGGAGTGGCTGCCACCCCAATCCAAAGGGAGGTCCTCCAGTCTTTCCTCACCCATTATCCTCTTAGATCTGCTACACAATACATTTGGAATAGCTTTACCCAAGCCTTTTGCCTACCTTTCATTGGACCAGAATTTTATGAACTCAGGTAATTAAAAACCCATGTTTCCCCCTTGAGGAGAGTGCCCAAAAGGACACCTGGGGAGTACCACCTCATTTACCACATTTCCTACCCTAGGTTCTCCTTGGTCAGGGAGGCCATTTCCCTCAAATTTTGTTCAGTTAAATATGTTTCATTTACTATGCTATTTTCCCAGTAATGTCTTGTGGCCCCAGGGCCCTTGCGGCGAAATGGGATATACAATTGGCCTTTTGGCTGCTGATCATGCAGCTCCAGGATTTTTGCCTACTGGAATTCAAGCATTCTGGAAATAATGACAAGACATGCCTATGTGGTACTCCATAGCTTGCATAGCATTTGAAACCTTCAGCACCTTCCTGGAATGGGCCACAAAAGACAGATCAGGGTTTCCTCCTATCACTCACTTTCTAGACAATTTTTGTCAGCCCTACAGGGGGTCCAGGCTTGTCACAATCTTTCGTAAGAACATAAGAACATATGAACTAGCCTGCTGGATCAGACCAGAGTCCATCTAGTCCAGCACTCTGCTACTCACAGGTGCCTTTGGGAGCTCACATGCAGGATGTGAAAGCAATGGCCTTCTGCTGCTTCAGTCTCAATGGCCTTCAATCTCTAGTAGCTCACAACCCCCCACCCCACCCCAAGAGCCTGCTACCTCTGTGGGTCAACATAAGCAGTCAAATGGATTCTGCTGCTGGGGCCTCCTGCCTTCCCAGAAGCATGTTGCAACCTCTTAAAGCCTTTATCTCTACAATTCTTAGAATTACTGGAGACAGTAAAGGCACTACAGTCCTTTATATGGCATCTGAATGCCTACAGGGTGGTGATTCCAGGGCAGACCTTCTGAGCTCACCTAGCCAAGGCTACTTCCCCTCACCAGCACATCAGGCTGACTCAGGGCATGAGGGAGGATTTAAAAACCTAGCTTTCCTTTTTCCTGGATCTATACACCTCTTTTACCATTCATCAGTCAATCAAGAGCTGGAAGTCTTGCCACAAGGGCATTTGATCTGCACACTATCCTGCCTTGGCTAATATGACAGCTCCCCAGGTTGTGCTGGTAATCACATGTTGGAAACTACCTTTACTCTGGCCTTCTTCAGGATCTTGGGGAACTGGTTGCCAGTTTATAAACAGACTGTTCTGGTCAAGCTCTGGGGATGCAGGGCATGTCCATTTGGATCTAGGAAGTCTGCTTGGCCTTCAAGTGGTACAAAATGGACCAGAGAATCTGAGGTGCACAGCTCTGCCCTGTCTAAGCCACTTTGGCCTTCCTTGCACTCCGGCCACACCACCATCTCCACCTTGATACATGAGGACTGCTCACAACACCCTAGATAACAGTTCATCAGAATCCTCAGGATCAACCTGGTGGAGCTAGGTCTTGTCCCTCCAGGGAATACACAGCCAATTCTTTAGGTTTGGGGTGGCTAACACAACAATTGGGTTGGGTTTCCTCCCAATCACATCTAGAGCTTTGGCAGGTGGAGGCTCATGGCCTACAAGATATATATCTGGCTACATCTGGATTCTGACCTTTTACATTTTGTTCATTTAGTGACAGAATTCTTTTGGAAGTCTGTCTGGATTTGAGGGCACCAGATCCACCGGACTGGAGTCTAAACAATGTCTACTGACTGAAGCAAGCATCTGGATAGGAAGGATTCTTACATGTCACCTGGGGTGATGTGAGAGGATTGATTTGGGACTCACTGGTGCCGGCATGTGTCCACTGGGATGGGCTCTCTGGTTGTTCAACAGAGTGCTCACAAAGGCCAGGGCATGGCATAAGCAGCAGCAGCAGACCTGTGGTAACTTTTCTCCAAGCTGCCCAGCACACTCTTCTTCTGGTCTGACTTGTGGAAAAGGAGCTCCTGGTAGGCCAAGGTGGATACAGGCAGGTGGAACATCACCAATGAAATGGGCAAGGTAGTCATTGCCCTGGCGGGGGGGTGTCACCTGGTTGCCATCCAGACATTTCCTTTAAGAAGGAGGCAGTGTGCTAGCCAGGCAGCACCATCTCTTGGAATGGGAGAAGACATCTGCCAATATGGAATTTGGCATGGTCTGCAGTTTTGGTTGAAGCCACAGAAGCTTTGGCAGAAGCCAAGTTGGTACCCATATCTTCTTGTCCATCTCTTGTAATGGTGTCAGCATAGAACCAGCTCCATTTTTAGGGGATATTCAGCTGCATGCCTTTCCCCGCATCTTTGGGGATCCCCTTGTGGTGATGGTGATGGCTTGCAGAAGGCATGCCCAGCTTGGAGTCTGACAAGACCCCCTCACCTCAAGTGGCAGGAAAAACCACACAGTGACCTATGCCCATGTACAGTCCTGCATACTGCCATCCCACGGTATTTTCCAGTGGGCAGACTGGGGGTGGTGTGCTCTGTTCATTGGCCGGCAGGTGGGTCAACTGATACCCAGATCCATTGCCTGTATGGTTTCAAGGCTCTGGCTTCTGTAACCAATAAAGTTGTGGCCATTTTTATCCCTGTAAGACATTAATTGTTTTCTTGCAAGCATGGTGCAGCTGCCTTGCTATCTTCCTGCCACCCCTTGGACAAAAGGCTCATGAAGTTATCTAACCATGCACACAAATTTGCTTTGCTGTATTAAACAGTGTTTGCCAAATAATCAGATCCCTGCTCATGATTGGTGAGTTGAACATGACTGTTAAATTCCCTGCTCATGACATTAGCTGAACATCCCCTAGGAATATCACCTAATGATAGAAATAATGGAATGATCTAACATTAGCAAGGCATTCATAAATTGACAAATGACTATATACTTGCACCCACCAGCTCCTATATTTTAAACAGCTACTGCAAATGGACAAAGCTGTTTAACAGAAATTTCCACATTGAGTGCCTAGGTGATCTAATCTAATCAAGAGCTCTTCTTATAACTGAGTAAAGGAGCTAAACCAGATAAATTTGCCAGGCAATTGTGTTGGTGTCAAAGTTCACATCATGCCTAATTGTTATACTCCTTTTTGCTACTGTCCTGGTTTTGATACATACAGGTCAGCTTGTTCAACATACAGGGAAGTCAGCTGACATGTCCAAATTTACTGACCTCAAAGTACATAAGGATGGCATCCCTTGGCCTGCATAAGGAAACTCAAGCAGATGAGCCGAGCACATTCATACATCTGAATATACCCCTATTGATGCCACTGCATGCAATATTTTTAGGTATGGTACTAGTTGTTTGGATGGATATCTCAGGATCAAGGTCTGTGATATCTAACAAACTTGGGGATATATCTGAAGAGTGGATAATATTCGTAGAGTGCATGTATCTCTGGCTCGATGGCCCAGAATAATGCTATCTTAATAGATCTCAGAAGCCAAGCAGGGTCAGTCTTGGTTAAGACTTGGATGGTAGAACACCAAGGAAGACCAGGGTTGCTATGAAGAGACAGGCAAAGACAAACTATCTCTGTTTGGCCTTACCTTGAAAATCCTGAAGAGGCACCATATGTTGTCTGCTACTTGAAAACACTTAGCACATACATATATCTCTTATCAAAGTCTGCAAATCCTTTCACTGGCACAGGAAAATACAATGAAAGCAAAACGGCTTACTGCAAAGGCATGGATCAAATAGTAAGGTTTAGACTGAAAAGAGTTTCTCATACAGCAATATTGAGGAACTATGTCCAAAGAAGATTAATGTAATGGAGGGATCATCTTGGGGCATTCATTAAAATGATCCCAGTAAAGTTGGAAAGAGTGTTTTACATCAAGGATTACTGTGTGGCTTCACCATTTCTGCCGTGGCTGCAGATACAGTGTAGTTGTGCTGTGTCTTTCATATGGCAGGTTTCCTCCATTATTTCCTATTCAAGTCCCCCAGCAGTGGCCCTTTCCCTCCAAAAGTTTTAAAAGCTTTTCTAGCTTTTTAAAATGCCATTTAAATATTGTTAAAACATTATAACAATCTGTGCAACAGGTTCTCTGAAGTATCAGTTTTTATTTTTTTAAGTTAATATCTAGTTGTTTTCATTGTGAAGCTATAAGGATAAAGGCATACATTCACAACATAAATGAAAGATGGGAATCTGATGAACCTGATGTATAGATTGTTATAATGCTACAATAATATGCAGTTGCCAATTAAAAAAAGAAAAGTCCCAAATGGTTGTGGGAATACCCACTGTGCAGATGGTGCAGGAAAAATGACTGCCATGTGGGTGGTAATTACTTCCATAAAACATCAAAAATGGGGCAAAAAGGTCCTGCTTTGATAGAAGAAGGTCTTGCTATTAATAACATCTATGAAAATTATTCAGAGAACATTTTTTCTGGCAAAGCAGTAAGTTATTAGATGTTTTGATTTACTACTCCATAAAGAATTCCTTAATTCAAATCATTAATTTATTTTATTTGTACCATGTGTTCTTTTGTTATTGCAGTTCCATTAGTTGGATATCTAATTAAAATAAGTTAACATTGTAATTTACAACTGCTTTCACTTCAATGTTGTGATATATTTATGAAAAAAAAGTTTTCCAAGTGTGCAATTATGGTGCTGTTTCTAGGTGTGTGTGTGAGATATTTAATATAAAATATACGTTAACAAGACAATAATAATAATAACACACACATCATTGCAGGCATTTATTTAATGCATTCCTTTACTAAAAATTATGGATGTACACAGACAGACAGACAGACAGACAGACGACGATGATAGATAGATAGATAGATAGATAGATAGATAGATAGATAGATAGATAGATAGATAGATAGATAGATAGATAGATAGATAGATAGATAGATAGATAGATAGATAGATAGATAGATAGATAGATAGATAGATAGATAGATAGATAGATAGATAGATAGATAGATAGATAGATAGATAGATAGATAGATAGATAGATAGATGTGCATTCAGGTAAAACAATATATATATATTATTTTACCTGAATCCCAAATGTGATAGGATTTTTTGGGGAATAGCAAAGAACTGGTCCCAAAAAATCCCAGAAATATTCGAGACTAGAGGTACCCGGCCACATTTTGCTATGGCAAATTTCCTCCTCATCACAGTTCGTAACCCACACAGATGTCCGTGCAGGTCCAATGATCCCCAGCATAGCCTTTTGGGCTGGTCAAATAGAAACCCTCTTTCCCTTTTCAACAGCAGATTGGATTCACAATGTTGTATTATGGTTTGTAGTTTGTTTAGTAGAATTCAGGGATGGTCCAACACAGGCTGGAACTGACAGTTCAGACCTAATTTACCTTGGAGTACGCAATAACAGAGCCTGGTGGCAGCAGCTGTTATCTAACCACTCCTCAAAGGTCAGGGCAAACCCAACATTGCTTCAAAGATCTCAGATTAGAACTACCTGCCCAGCTCCCTTCTCCCCGCATGAGTTGGGTTGTCTGCCAACGGGGCTTCTTGTGAAGGGAGCCTTGCAGATCTGGCTGGCCAAATTTCCGAAGGGAGTAGGAGTCCCTGTAGACAGGTATTCTGTTGTGAGTTAGCATCTGTCCAAGTGCTTGGTGGACTGAGGATGAGAGGGCAGTTGTGAGAGTGTTCACTGTGTTGGACTGTATGAGGTGATGATGTGCAAACAGTGTAGGAGAATCGCTTTGCCTAATATTACCTAAAACCTAAATATTACCTAAATATTACCTAAATATTACCTAAAACCTAATGTGCACATGTGTGTTGTGAAATTGTCACACACATCCAGCCATGTGATCGTGTGAAGAAGTGGTGGGTGCCTATGGCTGCACTGAGATGTGCAATTGGAGAAAGGAAACAGAGTCTGCCTTCCTGACCTCTGTGTCTCCGTCCCCAAGGCCCGCAGTTCCCAGTAATGTGTGAGCAGAGAGCAGGCCATGCAGCGCATGGTGGGGAAAATGCTCCTGTGGCCTAACTCACTGGACCTCCTTCCAATTCGAAACTGGGAACATTTCCCTGCCGGAAAGGTTAAGCACAAATACAGTAGAATACAGTGTGTGTGGACTTCTGTGGCTAGGCTTTTACTAAATACCATGCTGCAGAAAAAACAATGTACTCTCTGATTACTTGCCATACAGGGGGAAAACCTGTTGCAGCATTCTTTGTAATCATTGTAAGCACAGGCTGAAGAATGAATGTATTTGGCTAGTTTAAGGGCAGGGGGCACCCACAAATATGTACAGTGGCTATGTATATGTGAACTGTTTTTATGATTCTGCCAATGATGCTCAAGGCAGTTAAAATCTCTAGTGGAAGTTTTTTTTTTCATTTGCAACGTAGTCTGTTAGTTATCTGGAATTAGAATATATAATTAGCAGTGCAATGATTGTATTACTTATACAATTGCACCAGTGGTCATGATGAGCATGGTCTGAAGAATGCCAGTCCGTACTGTAAGAGGTTTGTATTCCTAAGGCTTGGAAAGACACCAGAGTGGGACTGGAGGTGAGGGCAGAGGCTTCATGTGTAAGTGTGGTTGTTTTCTAGATAATAGGTTGAGTGTGGTTTTGTATTTCATTTCTGTCTGGCCAGTACCTCTAGAGAAACGCTGCGTGCCTGGGTTGCCTCAGTTTCTGTCATCTCTCTGCTCCCTCACTGACTCCTGGCCCTCTCCCTGAATGAAATATTACCTCAAAGCGCATACCTCAGAACAGGCCCAGTGTCCACCAGATGGCACTGTTTGGGGGGAAAAGGATGGTGATGGTGCTGTTTTTTGGGGAAAGGACAGTGATGGCGCTGTTTTTGGGGGAAAGGATGGTTTACCTGGCACAGGTGAGATATGTGAGAAGCTGAAAACACACTCGGATGAGAGAGCAATGTTGTCAGAAAATTTCACAGCATTTGGTCCAGTAGTTTCGGAGAGCAACGACAAGAAACAAATGGACACTTTGCTTTCTATTTATATAGATTAACTGGAAGGATTAGCAGCCAGAATATACATGTTCCTGGGACTCCCCCACATTTTCCTTGCCAGGCTGCCTCTATCAGTTTCAAGTCTTACAGTTTCAAGAGGGTTTTTTCCTTTGCCAGAGTTGCTTTGCTTGGATTTATTCTGCTGTAAGTTAGTCTTAGTGTGCTTGCCGGGCTTCTGCACACTGCAATTGGTTCTGTTAAGCTGCAAAAGTGCCACACACACCCTCAATTTCCACACCAGAGATTGTCTGGTTTGACATTAGTCCTGTCAAGATTACACTGACACAGTGGCACTGGATTCTGCTGGACTTGCAAAATTGCCCCCCACTTCAGTTTTCATGCAGAGATTCTTTGGTTTGATTTTGGTTCTGTTTGGCTTGACACATTGGATACTAGGACTACTGCAGTGGTTCTGTTGGGCTTGTTCATTCTTACATGGCAAGTATTTGACCAGTGACTGCTGTTTCCAGGCATGGCTTTTGTCCTAGAAACTGGAAGCTTGTTTTTTTTTTCCCTCCAAAGGAAATAATGGAGGATGGCTGGGGACCCCTTTGTTCAGGGGCACATAGAATTGAGCCTTTGATCCAATCTACTTGAAATTTGGGGGTTATTTATAGGATAGGCATCAATGCCTCCACTGACATTTTAGTGCATGTATCTTTAAAACAGCCCCCAAACAACCAAATGATTTCCTCATAGAGAATAATGGGCCCAAAATAATTGGAAACCTGAAAAACAAAAACTTTTAATTTGAATACCATACTATTTTTTTGGTATTTGGGAATATTGGTATTTGGAAATATTTTGGGATTCAGTATACCCAAATATTTTTTAAAAATCCCCTTTTTACACCCCTACTAAAGATTACAGATTCTAAAAAAATATTTCCATGAAATTCAAAAGATAATTAAAATATTTCTCAAATAGTATTTTCCAGATTTGATCTTACTTTTAATGGATTGAATTGAAAGAACCATTCCAATGGTAATGAATAACTAAGGGTGTTTTGGATTTTTGTTTCTTGTATGCTTCCTCCAATAGAAGGCTTAAGCATTTTGGATGTTGTAAGTGGATCTTTCTCCAGAAGAGGAAATTTCTATGCAGATTTGTACCTCCCCCCAAGATTGTATCCCATTCAGTCTCATGAGTCATGCCATAATACATATTTTAATGACATATTCATCTTGCCATTCTTCTCTGCTTCTATTGTTCGTATGGTAACTTCTTTATAGGTCCTCTAAAATAGGTCTTCTTCACATCCCATAAGCTGGAGTTGCTAGCCTTTAAGTGGGATCTAGAGTTCTCCTGTAATTACAACTGATTTCCAGAGGTCAGCTCCTCTGGATCAAATGGCAACTTTGGAGGGTGGACTGGACATCCCTGCTGTGTTCCCTCCCATCATCAAACTCCATCTTTCTCAGGTTCTGACTCTGAAACTCCAGGAATTTCCTAACGCATAAGTCAATTAGCTAGCATGGCTATCTCATTCATTATCAGAAGCTGGAGATGGAAACTGGAGGGGATATTTTTCTGTTGCTCATTTATCTATATATATAAAAAGCTAACCATGTATTTGTTAGTGGTAGTATAACTCAGTAACTGCTGAGCCAATTCCTCTGAAAATTCCCAGCACTGTAGTCAACCAGGCGAGACATGCAGCTGCCTGTGTGTAACTGTCACCCTTAGAATGTTCGTGCAGCTTAGAATGTTCACTCAGATGACCAGATATGAGCAGTGAAAACAGTACACAGGCAATAACTCGAGTGGAAGTGAAACACATACACACAAGGAAGTGAAACACATACACTCACGGGGGAGGGAAGGGAGGGAGGGAGGGAGGGAGGGAGGGGAGGGGTGGCATGCAAGGGAAGAGAAGTGAGAGAGGGAGAGAGTGAGGGGTGGCATGCAAGGGAGGGGAGGGAGGGAGGGGAGGGAGGGGGCCCAGCATCTTGAAATGACCCACCCACCCTAGCAGAGGGAAAGGGAAGGGAGGGAGGGGGAGGGGTGGCATGCAAGGGAAGAGAAGGGAGGGAGGGAAGAGAGTGAGGGGCAACATACAAGGGACAGGAGGGAGGGGCCAGGCACCCTAGATTCCCTGAATACTGCAGTTACAGTTCAGAAAACCAGGCACGTATTACTCAGGAGTAAACTCGGTAAAGCAACTGTGACACACTTTGAATGGCTGCATTGTGCCCCTCAGAGGGTTTCCTCAGAAGCAACACCCATTGCCACCAATCAAACTTACTCCCAGGTAAAGGATCATTACCAGCCAGCCTAGGTGTGTGAGAGGGGTGCCTTTCCATTCCCCCCAAGGAATGCAGGCACACACATCAATGACATCGCAAAGTATCAGGCTACGTGTTTGCATGAGCACATACTGCTGACCTCTGCAATTGATTTGCTGCTACTGTTCCTTTCCCATTTCACCACAATAAGCCACAACAATGCGTGGCTGGGCCCCGCTAGTATCAGAATATTTTCACAAAGTCTTTAACACAACACATTGGAGTTATCTGCATGTTAATAATTTTCTAATACAGGACCCTTCAGGGGTGGGCGTTCTAGTAAATCAAATCAAACAAACAAATAAATACTGTGTGATTTTTAAGTTGCAAAAAGTTTATGGTAATTGAATATTTAAGCTGGGTGATGGGACTTTCAGCCTTACTCAACCTATTTGTATACACATATGGAAGTTATCAGTACAGTACCAAGAGCCAATGAGATCCACCATGTAAAAATCAAGACATTCCAGCTAACACAAATATGTATGAATTGTCAACATGGGAAATTCACATACCAGTTTGAGTCATTTATAAAACAAGTCTCAGCAGGCAAAATGTTCTCTGACAATGCCAAATACCGACCCTAGGTTGCAATTTATCAAAAGGAAATAGGCATGACAGAGGACAAGTACTGTGTACTGCTTTCTTCTTTTTGTCTATGCCTATCATCCATTAGCAGAAGCCAACATTTGCACTCACATCTGCATGCAAATTAAGTCTCCTCAATATTAGACTTTTTACAAATAAATACCTTGATTTGATAGTGCAAAGCTGAAATACACAGGGAAGTTCTGTGGTAGGGATGTTCACATTTATATCAATTGCTCAGCAATTACCTGTTTATATATATATTCCATAGACAACAGCCTGCATCTGTTACTTACTATTTGACAACCAGAGGAATTCTGATTTGAAATCCTAGGGCCCATTTGACTAATATGACTAATAGCCAACAATAATCTTCCATAAAGTAGTATAACAGCCTTTTAAATTTATTTGTCAGAAGCCATCATAGCATCTCACAGCAGTGAACTCTACCAATCAATTACCTATTAAAATTAGTTTTTAAACATCTGGGACGCCAATATTTCTAAGATCAAAAGAATATATTCCTCAGAACTTTAATATGGGTATAGATTCGATAATTTATTTCTCCCTCACTCGAAAGAGAAAAGATCCTGAATATAAGTTGGCCCCCTAAAAAGTATACATACATAAATCAATTATTGTTGGATAAAACTGCAACTTGAATGTGAATGTAAGGTCGATTCCACACTTGAAAATCGACCTAGGACCTGGGTCCCTGAAAAGTACTGACCTAGGTCAACTCCGTTGTTACTCCCCATAGCAGCCGAGGTCATTCCGCTGGAGCCGAGCTCAGAGGGCGGGAACACCTCGCCGCATCTTCACTGCTCGTTCCTGATTGGCTGCTATTCTACAGCAGGAAACATGAATGGTCGATTCTGCACTTGCATTATCGACCTAAGTTCGAGCTGCATTCGACCTAAGTGCTCCGCACAACCATGGGGATCTACATGGTTTTGTACCAGCTTCGCCCCATGTAATGGTCAAATTTCCGACTCCAGTTGGGAACGACTACTTTTTCAGGGAACCACGCTCAAACTCAGCTCAATTCCAGTAAAGTGCGGAATCTCTGGTGCCAGGAGTCCCCCATTCAGCCAATCACAGCTGAGTGTTTCGGGCATGCGTACAGCTGGAGAACTGCCACGGTGAAAATCACACCTAATTTTTCTCCCTCTTCTTTCTTGCGTTCGAAGCGATGGCTGGTTTCACAAACGGCGCACAATTTCCGCGTACCAATGTAAGCAGCCAATCAAAAAACGCCACCTTCTTCCCTCCATTCCTGTGGCAGTTTTTTTTAATAACGTGTGTGTGTGGATAAACGGAACATGGCTGTAGAACAGTAGCCAATCGGAACGGAGCGGCGAAGAGGCACTGGATGATTCCGCCCTCCAAGCTGGGATCAAGCTGGTTGTAGTGGGGAACAACAATGGCTTTGACCTAGGTTAGTATCCTTCTCAGGGAACTGGGTTGAACCTATTTTACTCATGTGCGGAATCACCCAATGTGTGTTCCTTTTTTTTTTTTTTTTTACATAATGGCAATGTAGCCACAAAGCAGTGCTCTACGTAGCTGGAAGCAGCATGTAATCTTGCACGGTTTATATGTATGGCCATCATTTCGTATACAAGAAGGAAAATGTTTTTTAAAAGGTGTGCTTTTCCCCGCTGTGAGTCTCCCATTCTATGCATGCCCAAAACACTGAACTGTGATTGGCTGAACGGTAGAGTTGCGGTGAGGACAATTCCCCACTTTACCGGCTTCGACCTGAGTTCAACCTAGATTCATAGAAAAAGTTGTACCTCCCTGGTGGAGTCGGAAATTTGACAGTTAGAAAGGGTGAAGCTGGGATGGACCTATGTCGAACTCAGTGGCTGTGGGGTGTACCAAGGTCAAACCCAGGTCGAACCTAGGTCAATTCAGCAAGTGGGGAATTGACCTAAGACAGTCTACTCCCCTGTTTTTTGATGGCATATCTATGGATTATTTTTTTAAGTAAATACTATAGTACAGTCATCTCAGAAGAAAGCAAGGACACAACACTGAAATGCATGAAATGAATGACATTACTTTGCCATTGGAATAAATATGTTTAAAACAGGCTGCAAAACCCCTGCATACATAGGCTGGAAACAACTCACTGATAAAGAGCTGGGCTTTCTACTGTATCTATGATGTAGTGAAGCATAATAATGCCTGGCTTGAACTTCAAGTACACAGCAGGATACAAACCTGAGCACCATTAGTGCATTGCTTTTACTGTATTTTTTTACTTAATCTCCAGTTTTTATTACCTTTAATTCTTCATAATGTCACAAATCTCCACATCTTGCTTTCCCAAACTGGGGTGAGAGGACCATGGTATTATCGCGTGGCATACGTTTGATGGCATTTGCAGATGTTAAGGAAATCCTTCATGCCTATTTGTTGTTGTATGTTGCTAATTGGGAAAACAGCAGAGTAACATTGCCACCCACTTCTACATTTCAAGCTAGCCAAATGGTTAGATAATAAGGCCATCACAGGTCTAGCTATGATGTTTATATGTGGGCTATGGCCTTTTTGTTGAGTAAGATGAAATATGATGTTTTACTTCCTAGATTTTAACTTTCTGCTCTTAGGCATCCCATTTGAGAAACACAGCATTAGACAGTAACTGCTTAACAGGCCAGCACAGGAACTGCCTGTGACTATCAGGCAGCCAGCTGTGCAAAGCTCATTTACTGTGGCCAGCAGATTGAGACAAGGAGGAATATTGCAGGTGCTTTAATAGGTTTATAACCCACCACACAAGAAGCAACGCTAAAGAAGCCAGTCACTAATGCAGAATATCTCTGACGTTTCAGTTCTGTGTATTCAAACTGCATTAATGTATTTGAAGTCTGGTTGATGAAAAACTCTTTGCATTACCACAAGGACACGGCTCTCATTTTGCTGACACAGGAATCATTAAAATTCTCCTCATAACTGCAGCTAGATGCAGATCATTTTATGCTATTCCTTTTTAAGAATGGCACTTATATCAGAACGACACATGTGTACATTAAGAATTCGGATAATGAATTACAATGTTCCTTTAAATGCTGAGCGATTTTCAAAGGCATTGTTTTTAAAATGACAGAGTTAGAATAAAATTGTGTTACTTTTTGCATGTTGCATATTTTCCTTCCAGCCATTTGGCATTCAAAGGAGACGAGAAACGAAGCATGAGTGCTGCTGTGTCATGCTATTAGAAATTACTGAAAGGTCTTCTCATTTGAACCCACCCCAGCCTGCCCAATTCTGGACCTCTTGATATTTATAAACAATAAAGGGGGAAATTACTAGCTATGCTCTGAAATGCTCAGCAAATTACTAAGCACTGCTCTCACTCATGTAAAATTAATTCACGAATGTAGCAGCTGGCATTGCTTCCATACAAGAAATTGCATTGTATCTCCCATGCACTGAATATAGAGCTTAAGGGGAAAAAATCAATAAAAGAAATTAAATATAGCTAGTCTCCCTCAAACAATATAAAATCAATGGCCTTTTAGCAGGTACCCTTAGAAGCAGGTTTATTTTCAACATTAATCTGGATACTAGTTTCTTAGTAATTGATTTTTTTTATACTTAAGCTGTCAAAAAGTATAACAAGCAATGATTACTTGTTATTTTCCAGATTCATAAAATAGACTTATTCTAAGGGGATTGTTTATTCTTCTCCCCTCTATTTCTCCAGTCCTGGCACTAAAACAATTGCAAATCATGCATGAAATAACAGCAATATTAGAAACGGGTATGAAACTGAACTACTTTGAATAATGATTGTATCTTCTTCGCTTGTGCATGAAATTGCAACTATCAAAACATCTCTTATTTGGGGGGTCAAAAGTGATATTTTAAAAAAGTGTTCATTGTTGGAAGCTCATTGGACAAAATGAAAATATCTAATATAGCACAGATTAATTTTATCAAATTATTACTGGGAAAGTATCACATGTAAACCTGCAGTTTGCAAACCAAACAGGAAGTGTATTATTATTATATAATGCAAAAAGATCAGATAAATTATTCCTTTTTTTGCTGAAAATGTTCTATTAGAGAAGGTTCCAAAATAACTGACCACATGTGCATTATATTTTTGTTAAAGTAAGATTGAAAGTAGGTCACATCAGGATATCCAACCCCACACAGTCTCTCCTTTACAATACAAACCACATTCTGAAAGAAGACCATATATCAGAAAAGTTATACTACTACAGCAACCTGTCCACATGCCGATGTTGCTGAAAGCAATGTTTGCAAAATGCGGATTGATGTTCTCACTAGCCATATCTCACACAGAAAGAAAGCATGCTATCAAATGGAAAATATCCTATATAGAAGTGGTTACTCAGAAGAGCTGAGAAACTTGAAGTATATATAAGATGTTAGCAAAACAGAGATCATCCACATTCATGGGCATAGTCTTTTGGATGGGGTTCAGTTCGGCACCTTTTTCCTGCAATAAAAAATATAATTTTTTCAAACAGAAAATTACTATCTAATCAAACAGCAGCAAGAACAAAACTCCTTTAAAAATAACCCCCTCACCACCACCACCCCAAATACATAAAGTTGAATCACATTATTGACAGAGGGCTTAGTATTTAACCCATTTTGTCAAATTTCTTACAATTACAGATAGGAGAGGAATTTATTAAAATAATTATTTCTATATATTTGTACCTAATTCCTTTTCCATAATCTGAGGAAGAAGAGTTTGGAAGACTTTGGATTTATATCCCCCCTTTCTCTCCTATAGGAGACTCAAAGGGGCTTACAATCTCCTTGCCCTTCCCCCCTCACAACAAACACTCTGTGAGGTAAGTGGGGCTGAGAGAGCTCCAAAAAGCTGTGACTAGCCCAAGGTCACCCAGCTGGCGTGTGTGGGAGTGCACAGGCTAATCTGAATTCCCCAGATAAACCTCCACAGCTCAAGCAGCAGAGCGGGGAATCAAACCCAGTTCCTCCAGCTCAGAGTGCGCCTGCTCTTAGCCACTACGCCACTGCTGCTCCTAGGGAAGGGTTTAGATAGGTGTTGAATACCTTTCTGATTTGTGCTGCTTTTCCATTTTGTTTTCCCCAGATTATTAACAGAGCCAATACTGGTGTGGCATAGATGATTTGGTACATATTTTTGGTCATTTCTGTAAACATTTCTCCCAAAACGGTGACACTACATGTGGATATGCATGCCTTGCTGGTTGAGGTTTCTCCAACATTTTGTACTATTTGTACCAGTTATTCTTCCAAGATGCACTGGAGTAACATACCATTGGTGTATTAGTAAGAATTCTCCCTAAGGACTGTTGAGGCAGTTTGATATAGGACTGTTCGATATAGGACTGTTGATTTTGTAGTTCGAGTCATCCATAATTTATTTCATATATTTTGTTCTATTTTTCCCAGTATCATGTTTCTTTATTGTTTTCAATCCATATGACATAATTGTGTCTCTTTCAATTAAATGAAAGTATATTTTGGAAATTAATCCTTTTGCACTATGTTCCATTAGGACCTGTTTGAATTTTACCATTTTTCTAGTCATGCATACTTTGTCGTACTGTAGGATTCATAACAAGGTAATGTAATTGACAAAAAATTATTCCAATTCATTGACACTCCTTGTAGCTTTTCTTTAAATTGTACTTCAATAAGGGAAGTTCCATTTTCATAAAAAGTCTCTCATTCTGTAAATCTCCTTGTCTTTCCATTTAATATATTTTGCCACTCATCTACATAAGAAAAATTGGGACACAGTGTAAGTGGAAGCAGCAGAGATATTTCTGAAGTTAATTTATTTATCCCTTTATTCCAGTTTTTAATGTAGTAGAACCAAAAGGATTATCAACCCATTATATCTCTTACTTTTTTTGCCTCTGAAGACCATTTTTTTCAGTTAATTCAACTTGTTTTCCTGTTACAGGCTTCCTCCAGATATGTTACCAGTCTTCCCAACTGGTTTGCTTCATAATACTTACTTCTTAAAGCACCCCAGTTTCCCACCAGTGCACAAATGAGCAAATGGGTGAGGATGGTCATTGATAAATATATGCCATAAGGATTTTATCATAGCGATTGATAAAATACAAGAAAAACATAAGTTATATCGCTTCCAGGTTTTAGCCAGAAGTGACATCAACATTTTGATGGTGTCTTTTTCCCCATGCCCCATTATCCTAGGTGTTCCAAGCATGATCCTGGCAATATTAAATCATTGTATGATGAGGTGAAGATATAGAGCAAGCTGTATTTTACATTAAAGAGGAGGAGGGAGAAACCCAAAAGAACTCTGCTGTTCTTTTGGCAGTAGGAACCCTGGGTTCCTTTAACCATGGGCCTGATTATATAACCAATAGGTTATGCTAAAGCTTTTTCTGAGTTGTACCATTTCACACAGTGGGCTGCATATTTAAATATTACAAGCAGAAAAATTCCTTACACCTAAAAATGAAAAAACACTGACGTTTTTGTAGTCCCCTCCCCCACAACATGTGTGCATGTAAAGTACTATCAAGTTGGAGCCAATTTATAGACCTATAGAGACCCCTGGTGGGATTTTCAAGGCAAAAGACTCTTCTGCAGAGTCTTCCTTAGAGGTATCCCTTCCAAGACCCAACCCAGCTTAGCTTCCAAGATCTGAGAGCTCAGGCTTCATTATACTATTCTTCACATAGTCCATATGTATGGCATTTTTCTGACATACATTCATGTTTCTGTGCGTATATGTTTGTGTCAAGAAGGGATGATCAGACATGCCTGAAATAGTACAGACCAGTGAAAGGTTTTTCAGCTGATTCAATCAAATGTTTCAGTCTTTCCAACCTAACTCTGCCCTTCCCTTATACCCATATCTGACTAATTGCTTTCATTTCTGCATGGACTGACTTTTCATTCTTCAGCCACTTCCAAATGAATTATTAATGTCTTGATTCTTGACTGCTCACCTTACACTACAACTCAGTGCTTTCATTGACCTCTGGTTTTAATATCAGACTACACACCTCAGCTCCCAGTTCTGGCACACTTTACAGTCCCGAAAAGTTTCTAAGTTTTCATCAGACCTCAGGAGCATAGCCTCTGGATAGTTGAATTGCACAGTAATTCTGTTTCTGAAAAGATGTATAACAAACACCTATGAGTTCTCCAAAACAACCATATGAATGCTAGACAATTTGTAACAATATGGATGATTCATTATCATAAACATGGTTCCCATAAATAATTGTGGCACTCAGAGTTGCAACAAAGAACATAGAAAAACAAGTGTTTTTACAGTTATGGCAATCTACATGTAGTGCTACATATAAATATTAAGCTATGCATAGCATCTAAGTGCATATATAATAAGAATGACCCAGTGGTAGACAGCTTGTGACAGTGGTATGCCCTGTGAAACTGACTAGGAGGAGAATACTTGGAAATGCTTAACAGGGTCACAATATAGTATAATGGATGAAAGAGAGACACTGGTTTTAAATGTACATTAAAATCAAATTATGCAAGCACATACCCTTCAGTAATGTATTTTTGTTCCCTATCATGCATGGTAAAGGTTCTTTCTCAGAAACCCAATTTTTTTTATTTTGCTTATTATATTTATATCCAAGCATTCTCATTATAAAATAGAAAAAATAAAAATAGCATCTCCCCTCAATCTACAAAAAAAATCTCAGTTGACGTACACAATATAAATATTACATTCATCACAAAAATGCAGAAGAGCAACCCTTAAAAAACATTCACTGAAGACTGACCACTTAAAATATACTCCTGAAAATTGATCCCCTCTGACAGGGTGTTCCCCAAATTTGTGCTATGATTTTTAAAACTGCATAAGCATAAGCAATTCCTCCCCACATCCAAGAGTGCACATACAGGAAACATACAACAGGAACATAATTGATATACAAGCGCCTAAAGGAAAATATGGTCCTTCGGTTACTTGGGTAGCCTGCTTGTAAATGGTTTTAAAGGTGAGAACCAGTACCTTACCCTGAGTATAAGACCAAACAGGAAGGCAGTGAAGTAGTACAGGCTGATGCCGTATGTTCAAAATAGCATCTACTTGTTGAAATACTTGCATTTTGCACTAGCTGAAGCTTCTGAATTGTCTTTGCATCTTATCAGTTTCTCACACATACTGTCTGTTGAGTATCCCTTCATACTTAACTAGGAACAACTTAACAATCAAGGCTTCTTTGTGATATTTTGTATTGATATCAGGACTGTTCCCAGGTCTTAGGCATTACAGCATTTCCTGCATTGTGCAGGGGGTTGGACTAGATGACTGTGGAGGCCCTTTCCATGGTTTTATGGCACCAAATTGCTGAGTTAATCTGTTCCCAATGGACGTGATTCACCTACTACCATACTCCTAAATATGTTACATGAAAGACCAATTAAATGCTGTTGTTCCATTTCTGAGTGTGTATAGATCATTTGACTAAATGCACTGTAAAATGAACTTCCATGGCTAAATTCAGTCCAGGTCTGGAAATGCATCCTACTTACTTGTCTCTTCAGGAAGTCCTACTTTTTGAAACCACCCTTACCTCTTCCTTTTAAGCTTTACCTTCATTGCCATTTTAATTTTCTTTTCTGCTCTAGTGCCAGTGCCTGATATTTCTGTGTTCAGAAAGTGCTTATTACACAGTGGATTTTAAATATCAACACTAAATATCGAGCAGTAATACAAATATTAATTGTGGTAATATTTTTGTTATTAGCCTGATTGGATTTTGAGTGTTTGAGAGAGGCTGTTCCAGCAGTAGTTTAAATATTGCTTATAGTTCTTGTGAACATTTCTATATTTATTTATTTATTTATTTATTTATTTATTTATTTATTTATTTATTTGTTTCACTTTTATACCGCCCTCCCCCAGGGGGCTCAGGGCGGTTCACATCATAATACAGCAAGTGAATAACAAAATAAAATAAAAAAAAAAAAAAAAAAAAAAAAAAAAAAAAAAAAAAAAAAAAAAAAAAAAAAAAAAAAAAAAAAAAAAAAAAAAAAAAAAAAAAGAAAAAAAAAAAAAGAAAGAAAGAAAAAACAAAAAAAAAAAAAAAAAAAAAAAAAAAAAAAAAAACAAAAAAAAAAAAAAAAAAAAAAAAAAATACTAAAACTTCATAATAGTTAAAAGCAACGCTCCTAATTTAAAACAGTTAAAACAATTAAACAGATGGCGTACAGCTATTAGCTCCCCCGCTTCCCTAAGAGGGGGGGAACAGCGGGTCTTAGTTGTTATTAATGGGCACTCATCAGCAGCCGGCCTCCCCAAAAGTCTCAAGCGGAATAACTCAGGTTTACAGGCCCCATGAACTCTTGTAGGTCCCAGAGGTCTGACAGTTGGAGGAAGAGCATCTCCATTCAGGCAGGGGCCAGGGGCCGTAGTGCCCTGGTCCTGGTGGAGGCTAAATGCATCATAGAGGGGGCAGGGATCTCCAGTAGGTTGGCCTCTGCCGAACGCAGAGACCGACGTGGGACATATGGGGCCAGACGGTCCCTAAGGTACGAGGGTCCCAGACTGCGTAAGGCCTTAAAGGTACCTATACCCAGATATGATATTTCTATACCCAGATATGATATTTAAGAATGTTAATGAAAGAACCAAAATTATGAGTGAAATATATAGTATATCATTACAACAATAATTGTGAATGGCAATTCAGTGATCATAGGTGGAGAGAAATAAAAGTGACATTGCGGAACATGACATTGCTGATCCAGCACACGGCGGCTCGTCTCCTCGCAGATGGCTCGGTTCGGGACCGTATCTTCCCTGTGTTGCATTGCTTTCATTGGCTCCCAGTGGAATTCCGGATCGTCTTCAAGGTGTTGGTCTTGACCTTTAAGGCCCTTCGTGGCCTGGGGTCCTCATACATTCAAGACCGCCTTACCCCATATGTCCCAGGTCGGCCTCTGTGCTCTGCAGAGGCAAATTTACTGGTGGTCCCCGGCCCCGCAATGATGTGGCTGGCCTCTACCCAGGCCAGGGCTTTCTCAGCCCTGACCCCTGCCTGGTGGAACGTTCTTACTCCATCTGTTAGGACCTTGCAGTGAGTTCCGCAGGGTCTGTAAAACTGAGCTGTTCCACCGGGCTCTTGGGGAGGCTAGCCATGGATTGTCCGCCCCTTCCTGATGCCCTGCGTACCATCTGGACATACCATCTGCAGCGATCTGCCAGTCCCCTCTCAAGGGGGTTTGGAGTAGAGAGTTGAGATTTGGACGCCATTTTTTGAAATGTAAGATTTTGTGAGTTATGAAGTTGCTACTGTTTTAATGTATTTTAATGTTTTTTTGATTTTATTGTTACCTTATGTTGTATTGTTGTGTTGGTTTTATTGTACACTGCCCTGAGCCCTTCAGGGGTAGGATGGTTTATTAAATGTTGTTGTTGTTGTTGTTGTTGTTGTTGTTGTTGTTATTCACTACTACTACTACTACTAATAACAACAACAACAACAACAACAATATGTTGTGTTTGTGATCAAGGCCCATGTAAATATGCATACACAGGTATGCACACACACATACACATTTCAATAGAAATAGAAAGCTGTCTAACACCTTTATAGAATTATGAATTCTTGTCAAAGCATTACTTTTTAAAAATATTTTTATTGTATAGAGTATTAATACATTTGTTACATTTAATAGTTTTCTTCCATCTATACATTTTTTTCCATTTTCTCCCCCTCCCCCCTTCTTTCTATTAATTATTTCATGCAAGCAGTAGGAGGTTCATTCTTCTTATTCTCTTATTCCATGGCTCTTCGTTAAATCCGGCATCTTCAACCCATTTTTCAAACACTGTCCATATCTTCATGATATCTTCTATTTTTTCTTTCCATAAAATATTTTTTGTCAGTCTCTCAAGCTGTATTTGTTCCCATATATATTCCAACCATTTTGAAACTGTCCATTTTTTATTATCTTTCCAGCCCAACGCCAACACTGCGTGTGCTGCTCTAATCATTACTTTATACATTATTCCAAGCTCTCTATTCACTCTGATATCGCTCTATTATCCCTACAATTAATAAGTCTTTATTTGCATCAATTTTACTTCTTTTACCTCAATAGCTCTACATATTTTAAAATATTCTCCCAAAAACTTTTCTACCACTTTTACATTCTATCCACATATGTATGTAATATGCTCCTCTTTCTCTCCACAATGCCAACACTTTGGGCTTAGTCCTTTGATCATATGTGCTTGCTGCTTTGGCGTTCTATACCATTGAAGTAGAACCTTGCTTTCTAGTGGCACATATTTTTTTTTCTTAATCTTTTAATCTTCTTCATAATTGTCCATTATTCTTTTCTATTTTTCTTCTTCTAAGAACTTGTATTTTTCCCATTTTTGTTTCAACGTTCTTATCATAAATTCTTTTATCCTCTCTACCTCATGTACCTCTGTGTAAACTACTCCTATAATCTTCTCCCCTTTCTATTGTTTCATGGAGTCTTAGCCATTGATTCATTATACATCTACCTTTTATCTCTATATTTCCTTAATTTTTCCCCATCCCTCTTATTGCTGTAGCTAATTCTCTCTCCCCCAGCCATTCTATTCGGTTTTGTAATGGTATAATTTCTCCCTTCATGAACTAAGTCAGATACTTTTTATGTATCCCTTCTTCTTTCAGTTTTCTTATAATTTTTTCAAATTCTATTCCAGTCACTTTGCCACTGGGGCTCCCATCCAGAATGCCAGGCATCCATTTACTTCTCCATTTTTTCCCAAATATCCATATTCAATTCTTCTTGGGGCCTATTACTCTATGTTTTACATTTTGCACCTACTTATTTATATAAACAACATGATTACTCTATTCCATTATTTTATCACTTTCAAATTTCAACCATTTTGAGGTATTATCTTCATTAATATTGCATTAAGCTCTTTATCTGGAATGCCTCATGAAGACTCCTTGGTTTTCGGTATTCCCCAGCCTAGGAGATTCTGTTTGCATATATACCATTTTGTATTCATCACTCTCAAATGATTTTTTTTTTATTAAATTCCCATGCTTTTATTTTCCTGTCCCATTCTTCAAATCTTGTTTTTTAGCAATTTCCACTGGTAATGTTCTAAATAGATAAGAGATTTTAGGCAATATACACATCTTTACTGCTTTCTTATCTTCCCCCGTCGGATAAGGCTTTTTGCTTCCCAACTTTTTATCTGATTTTGAATTCTTTTCCATCTATTTTCATAATTATACTTATACATCTTATCTTTTCTGGTAGAAATTATAATTCCTAAATATTTAATTTTCTTCTTCAATATTTCTTTATTGTTTCTTTTCTATATTCACCCCTAATATTTCTGACTTGTCCATATTCACTGTTAACCCTGAATATTTCTTAAAATCCTCTAAAATTATTTTTAACTCTTTCATTGTATCTTCAGGATTAGTTGTTATCAATAATACATCATCTGCAAACATGTTTATTTTAATTTCTTCCTTATTTATTTTATATCCTTTTATTCTTCCATTATTTCGTATTCTATCTGCTAAGAACTCCATTGCCATTACAAATAGAGACAGAGACAACGGGCAACCCTGTTTTACGCCTCTTCTTATATTAACTATTCCTGATAATCCTTCGAGAATCATTACTTTTTGTTACTACAGTGTCGTCTTTGTCACACACCAAAAAGCAACTGTTTACCACTACGACCCCCAAATTATGGTTAGATACTACTGTGAGGTGGTTATTCATATTGTATGTGGCTTAAACTGGGCTAGGAATTTTTTTTCAAAAATGAAGACAAAATTAGGCTACATTGTGTGGCTGCCACTTCATGCACCCAGCTAAGTGCAAAGAAATGTGTTTACCCAGAACCTGTGATGAAACAAAACAGAGGCTGCAAAATAAAACAGTGCAGTAGTCTACGAACCAGACAATCAACAAAATTCAGAATAAGAAAAAGAAACATCTTCCTTTTGCCATAACAATAATGATGAAGTCCTCCAGTCCTCCAAGAGGCTTGTTCTTATGTTCTTATGTTCTTAAGAGGAGAGTTTTCCAGAGTTCTAGGGATGCTCAGAAAAGGTTTGTTGTTAGAACTCTGTAGTGAGAGAGATTTATGTGAGAGAAGGCATTTCCTAAGATTTATTTATTTATTTATTTATATTTTAGATTTATAGGCCGCCTCTTCCCCGAAGGGCTCGATCATCAAAGCATGTTTAAAAGAAATTCTAAATGCAATATATTCCGAATGAATTCCACTAAATAGTCATTCCTTGAATTTCTTTTCATATTTCTTTTCATATTGAACTAAAATGTATCTTTAAACATTCAGGTGTTTTCTTTCTTCCTCCAGGTTTAATTACCTTTTTCTTATAACAAATGGATGCAGCAAAAATCCAAATAGTACAAAGAGAAGAATATTCACAACTGTTGGAGGAGACATGTGAAATACCTGCTGAAATGACTAACTAAATGCCTCTATTCATCCAGCAATGGCAGCTTCTCCATGTTTCTACTGTTTGACACAATGACGGATTATTTATTTACTGAGAGGCAGTGGTGGCCAGAAAATCTGATTTTCATGCCTGCAAATCTATGAAACCTCAGCCACTGAACAGCTTCTTTTACATGTGACAAAGGTCACCTATCAAGGGATTTTCTCACGTTTTGTGTGATTGGTCATGCCTCATTTCCTGCAAGAAAATATGATTTTCCCCAAGTGGGTGAGTTTGAAGGGACTCACAAAGACCTAGAAAGTTATTTCCACTCCACTTGTACGAAAAGCATCAAATACTGTAGCTAACCCATAGGGAATGACAAGCAACTGTTTGTAACAAGAAACCATATTTAATCCTATCATTAAGGAAAGTCTAAGAGCTCCCCAGGTATAAAAAGTAATGTAAAAAATTAAGACTTTTAACCTTGCTACTTAGCCTTTTAGATTTGAAAGTGTTTTAATAACATATGCAGTATATGTTTTTCACAGTCTGTTCTTTGGCAATGCGGATTGATTAGAAGCCTAAATACCCAACCCTGTGAGGAAGTAGAAAATAAGTGGACTCTAATCTGGAGAACCAAGTTTGATTCCCCACTCCTTCATATGAGCAGTGGACCTTTATCTGGTGAACTGAATTTGTTTCCCTGCTCCTCCATATTAAGCCTACTGGGTTATCTCAGGCTAGTCTGTTCTGTTCTGTCAGAGCTCTCTGAGCCTCACCTACCTCACAAGATGTCTGTTGTGGGAAGAGGAAGAGAAGGAGTTTGGAAGATACTCTGAGACTCCTTACAGAAAAGAAAGGTGGGGCATAAATCTTGCTGATATTCACCACAGACTTGAATACAAGAGGGGACACATGCAATGTTTCAGCACTGATGTGTCCTGCAATTTCATGGTCCATTAGGAGCACTCAGGCAATCGCCTGGAATGGCAGAGATTTGGGGTACAAAAACCAGCCCTGTTGACTCACTGACTTCTGATCTGTCAAGGTCTACAATGGCAGACAGTAGTCCTGGGCTGCATCCCTGGCCCCACTGGCCCTACTCTCCTGTTGGGAGTCTGCTCCTTCTCTGCCTGTGTTAGGGTAGGGAAGTGGGGATAGGTCCTATTACTATTTCCTTCCCAAATTCCATTGGTGGGCAGCAGTATGGGTGGGCCAGACGGTATGGCTTTTTTCCAAACCTGCTTTTGCTGCCCTATCCACTCTTGTTGGAACACATGGCATTCCATCAAGCCACAGCCTTTGCCCAAGTGAGGGCAGCATGAGTAGGGTCAGCTTCTCCACAATGGGGAGAAGAAAGAAGAAGAATAGTTGGTCTTTATACCCTACTTTTCTTTACTGAAAAGTCAAAGTGGCTTACAATCACTTTCCCTCCCTCCACCCTCCACTGAGGAAGCTGAATCTGAGAGTGGTCTTAGAGAACTGTGATTGACTCAGGGACACCCAACAGGCTTCTTGTAGAGGAATAGGGAAAACAAACAGTTCACCAGTGAAGGAGTGGAGAATCAAACCCAGTTCTCCAGAGTAAAGTCCACTGCTCTTAACCACTACACCAGGAGTGAAGGACAAGAGGTTGCAATATAGAGTGCCAAAAATGCTTGGGAAGGCCCTGAAGTTATTTGCTGTCTTTGAGTGACTGGCACTCCTGCACAAACAGCTTCTCCAAATAATTCAATGGCAATCTTTGGAGCATTGCCCTTTTAAAAAAAACTATAGAGACAGGATGCCCGAGTGGCAACTTCCCTGAAGCCAAGCCTCAGAGCCTGCGGCAAAAGGAAAGAAAGGGTGAGTTAGTGAGGGGGACAAGCCACTGCTTCGCTCTCTCCTGCCTTCTTCTCTGCTGCCCCCATTTCAGCCGCTTTCTCTGCCTCGTTCTCCACCATCTCCCATCCCGTTCACCCTCCAGGGCCCCCAGCTTCTTCCCTCTCCCCAGACCCACGCGTGCCAGCCTCGCCCCTCCTTTCCCCCAGCTGTGGCTCCTTTGCTGGCTCAGTGCCCTGCCTCCCATGGACCTTTCCCACCCTCGACTTATACTCGAGTCAATAAGGTTTCCCAGTTCTTCAAGGTAAAAATAGGTGCCTCGACTTATATGCGGGTCGACTTATACTTGAGTATATACGAGCATGTTTCTTTGTTTGAACCACATGAGGTAAAACTTTTTGCCTTGCTAGGTAGGCACCATGTGGGATAACACAGTGCTAAGCTATGTAACCAAGTTAGTTTTAGAATAGAAAGCTGTTCTTTGTTTTTCTTCCATGTAAACCCTTCCTAAGAGATTATAAACTCTTTTATAAAAAACCAGCAACTGTCTATGGTCTCATTTCTGCTACTCTGCTAAATATATTAAGTTAAAAGTCCAACACAGGTGTCAGCTAACGTACCATAACTATTGAATGGTTCTTGATTTTTTCCTGATTGGATTGGCTTTTGCACAATTACCATCCACTATGTACTTCCTGCAGTTCATGTCCTCATGATCCTGCTGTTGGTGTATTTTTCCAGACCTTCTACATGAAACAGCAGCACAGTGAGGTTCCAATCATTGCATCTGAAGAGGTTGACTCCAGTGGTCAGAAGTTGAAATAATATGCTCCCTTGTTTCTTTTTGCAACAAAATCTATCTGTTTATTGTTTTCCTCCTTTTTTGCAGCCTTTGCCCTTGATTTATTCTTCTCCTTCTTTCCTGTCTTCTTGAGCATCTTGAAGTCTAGACCTAAAGGCCATATTACAGAAATTCCAAAGGGATAAACTTTCAAGTGCAGACAAGAGAATGAAATGTAACAATTAAGACTACAATAGGAACTCCTGTTATCTGTCCAGGGCAGCACTAGGGAGAAATTTCTATGGGGATAAGGTGAAGAGAAATTTCTGTTTTAGCACCTCTGAAAAGTTTTTGCTGTTCAGAGCAGCAGAAGGCTAAAGAAAGATGGAGGAGCAGGAAATATATAGAAGTAATGGAGTGCGAAGCTACAGGCAAAGAAAGTTTAAAGAAGAGACAAATGTGAGGCTGATAGTGGAAAGCTGAGCAAGCAGTATAAACCAGAGCTCAGGAACTAGAGGTCATAGTAGGGAAGCATAGATGTCCATAAGTGCTGAACTTGAAAAATGTCCTCCCTACTGTGCTTTTTATACAGTTCTCTAATCAGCAGTGTTTCCAACTGGGAAATAAAATGATGTCACTTTTGGGTTTTGGCATTTCTAGAATGCAATAACTGTGCTCAGATCAATCAAGATTTTATCATCCCGCCCAACAGGATGTGAAAGATTACAACCTTTGAACGACATTCTAAACAGAGTTAAGCCTTCTTAAATCCACTGAATGGGCTGAAAGGGTACAAATCTGTTTAGGATTGCAAAGTTTTTCTGTTACCATTTTTGGGTTTTTTTTCCTATATCAAAAGTCTCTGGCTTTTGCAATGTGAATTCAGAAAACAAATTACATGGTGCTTTGAGGTTTACTGATAGAATATGAACTAAAAAAACTAAAACTAAATCAATGGAAGCATTCATTATTAACTCCCTTATTTTAATTTATTTCTCCCTTTCCCTCCCTCCCTGTGCCCTGGCCTCCACAGGGCGAAGGAAGCCAGGAGGAGGTAAGGAGTCGTTTGGGACCGGCGGGGGGAAAACACTGCCTTTCACCCGCTGCCGTTCACACAGCAGTGGGTGGCTGATGCCCCTTTTGAAAAACCTTGCTCCCCGAGCAAGGTTCAAAAATGGCATTTTCACACTGCTTTGGCGGCATGGCGCTGTTGCGATGTAGCAGCACCTGCTGTGCAAACAGCGCCCTAGGGATAGTGTTTTTACCGTCCCTAGGGTGCTGTTATTGGGCTGTGCGGAAACAGCCAAAATGATAATTCTTGGGAAAATTTGAGCCCTCCATGGATTTGGTTTTGTTTGCTTCATTTCCCCCCTCATTTAATTGTGTCTTCTCTCAGTAAGATTTTGAATACCATTTCCTTGCTGTTCAGCTCAATGAGGATTTCTGTTCATTTTGTTATTGTAACTCAGTAGGTGCTAATTCACTGAGTTTTGAACTGAACGGTTTCTGTAATAGAATTGAAGAAGGCTGGGGGCATGGTGGGAAAAAAAAAGATATTTTTAAAATTAAAAATCAATTTTAAACAATTCGTATAACATGCTACTTACAACTGGAATCCCAGAAGAATGATGCAGAACAATGTAGCTAAACATCTGCACTTTCACGTCTTAGTCTATCCAAGTACATAGTAATTATTGGTTTGCTGATAATATTCTTCAGTGATCACAGAACACACAGTATGACAGAGCATGCTCAAGGGTCAGAGGTTACTGGCCATTTGGTTTCCATTAAGTCAGAAATGCAGTATGTTTTTCACAGCAGTTTCATTCTTTACCTCAGAAGCATGGGTCCTACTGATCCAGGTTGTTACATCACATATATATTGCTGTATGGAGCCATTCAGTGGTTTACGAGTTTGTCCTGTACAGTTGAAGGATATGAGGGGATAGGTTCAGAAAGGCTGGAGGAAGGAGGAGAGGAAAAGGAAGAAAATCAAAAAGTGTCCTAACACTGTTATTGAACACTACATCTGGGAAGTGTAAGGAAGTGTAATTAAAAGCACATGTAGCAATGAGATCTGCTTTTTTTATATTGCCTGTACAATTTAAGCCAAGTGTTATCATGTCAGGAAACTGTCTATGTGTATGACATAGATTACATAATGGTGTTCCAGTCCAGCCCGAAGTGTGTATTTTTCAGGCTATGATACCATATTGAAATTACTTGATGAAGACAGAGCTGAAGTGCAGCATAAACTTGAGAAGACCTATCTTCTTCAGTGCATACAATGCCTTACCAGCCCCACAGATTTCATAAGACATATCAGTTGTAGTAGTGAATGTTTCATTGCCTGAAGAAGATCATGTTCTGATGTCTGATGATATATCTCATTAGGGTAGGCAAACCTCAGACTGGTCGTCCCTATTCAATATTAAATGAGACACAAAACATTTTAATTCAGTAAGATAATATTGCTGTTGTTGCTGTTGTAAGGAAATAGCTTAAGACAACTGATATCTCTGGATGATACAATCAATTTAAAAATTAAAATGACAAATTAATACAGTGTTCTGTACTGTGAACAAAACAAATGTTTTCAACATTTGAGGTTATTGGTTCTTAAGTGTGTTCTTAAGTCTCTATTCACACATAATGCTGTAATTTGGGGGCAGTTTCCCATTAAGTGTTTAAGTGCCGTATCTGGAGCTTATGAAAGGATTTAGGTGGGCATAATTAACCACTTTTATAGTCAGTCAACAGCCTCTTGCACAGCAGCTGGGTGAACTCACATGGTTCTTGTCACAGGCATGCAAAATGAGCTGACATTTTCAGTTAATTGGCATGACAACCATATCTTCAGAACTCTTTCCTGGTTTCTCACTATCATTTCAGGCTAATCATGGTATATGAATTTAGGGGGTTATGATGCTGCGTGTGCTTTTTGTACTGAACACTGAATCTCATTTGCCTTTTTGTTGTAACTTGCAAGCCTGATTAGAGGGATCCGTGTTCCATTCCTTGCAGTCAGCTTTGCATTTCATGAGTGCAGTTTTTAACCTGTAGGTAAATGTTTTCCATGTAGACAAATGTTTGACACAGCCCTAAGAAACATACTGCCCTTTTAAATTAAGGCATCCATTCATGAAAGAACGTGCTTTGAAATGACTCTGGTGTCACTTTATTGAAAAACTTTAACAAGGAAGATTAACTTGTGAAAATCTGCAGTGGCTCACAAAACATTAAATGCCCACCAATCTACTCAACCACCCCATTTAAAGAGCCTAAATCTACTTCCACATTTTTAAGCTTTCTGATTTTGAATATTAGCTTTGAAGTTGTGCCAGAAATAGAGCTGACTTGAAAATGAATTAATGACACCAGAATTAGTGTTGGGTGTGTGGCATGCCTAATGATTATCTTGACCACATGCACTGTTGACAGTCAGCACATATGGTGATTCTGAGTCAATTCTTCAAAGGTAAGATGCAGAGCATCTCGGCTCTTTTCATCTTGGTACACTGATGGCTGGACATTGTGTGGTGTCCAAAGACAGCTTGTTTAATGACAGATGGCACTTTTCCACAGGATGGAAAGATTGCCTACAGATTCCCTTAGTCAAACTGTTCATCCAGGAAATTCAAGGCCGGAGCCTTAGTGAAATATGGCAAATTGAAAGGGCTTTTGTAGCACTGCCAAAAGATTTCACAGGTTTTGAGATCCAAATAACAAACTTGACAGCCTTGCTAAGTGTGAAGCTAGGCCAGGAAATGAGTCATTCACTGAAATCTTGCCACTTCATGCTGTCTCCCATTTTTGAGACTCAAATGGCCCGCCTTTCTAGCTATGTTCAGTGAAAACTAGCACTAGGACTAAGGGATCTACTACGTGAAGTGAAAAATCTACACAAGTTTAAAGACCTCTCATGAAATTTGTGAAATCCATATCTTCTTGACAGCTAAGGGAATGTGAACTTTGGGTTCCAATCACACAAAAGAAATTCTCCGTTGCTTGTCTCTAGCATTTAACTCAGATACATTGTAAATTTGAAAAAAAAATTGTTTAGTATAAGCAAAGGTCTTATTCTTCTTGAATGGATGTTGTTATCTTCCTTTACATTATGTGTGAGCCTGATAAAGAACTAAGTAACCACAGCCACCAAATTTTAAGGATAAAAATTGCACCATGACTCCATATTTTGCATATGGCTTAGTTTGTATGAACACCACAAGGAAATTATCCAGTTATATCTGAGGGTCTCCCCCCTCCCAACATAAATGTAGGGGGCAGCAGTCTGGCAAGTGAGGAGGGAAGGGGGGCTGCAGAGTTGATGGGGCAAACCGGTAGATAACTATTTAAAATCGCACAACTGAGAGAAGCCCCGAATTGTTCACCACAAGCTTGGGGCTTTCCCATAAGCACTGCTTAAGCACCGCAAGCTCTTCCACAGTCTCTTTCACGCATGCACGGGCAGCCTCCATTTCCTGTGTTTGTATTGGCTGAATTTTGCCCCATTCCCCCTGCTTGCTTTCACTATTTTAGTTTTAAATTATTCTGAACACAAAACAGGTGCTGCGAATGGGTGCTCTCCTCCCCATCTAAAATCTTTGCATGTGCGACTGGATCACCATCCTCCACCCCCTCCATCTAAAATATAAATCTATGATCCTTGTGTGTGTAAGAGAATCGCCACCCTCCCGTTTGCAGCGCCTGCACACGCTGCTTTTCTGTCCAAGGTTTCTCCCTCCTTTCTAAAAACCAGGGTTTTTCCCTCCAATTTTTTCACTGCAAGTGGGGGAAGGTGCTGATTCTCAGTGCCTGTCCATTGGTGGGGTGGGCCCATGCAGTAAGGCAGGAAAACTGGCCCCAGTTCTGCTAAGGCGGAATTTTGCATGGCGACGGAAGCAACAAAGGGGCATTTCAAAAGGCATTTCAAAAGGACCTCAACCTTTGTGGTTCAAAAAATTTGCAGAGCAAAGCCATTGCCGTGAGGCGACTGTGGGGCAGAAATATGGCAGCCATGCTGTAGCACTGGGGGCAGTGCAAAACTCCCTTGCATCATGGCATTCTCCATGCCAACAGAGGAGCAATTTCAGCATGATCTAAATGTTTTAAAATAATTTTGCTTTAGAGAAAAATCCATTCCAGTCAAGTTTTTTAAATGTCATTCTTATTCTCAGTAACAATTTAGAATGTTACTCATTTCTTTTAGGTTAAACAAATCTGAGCTAGGCAAGATGGGGGACTATTCTAGTTTTTTAAACTGTCCCCCAAACAAGTTAGTGAAATCTCATTTGCAATACTTTCCACAGACTTTAAAATATCTCAAACACATCAGGCATCAAACACTAACCTTTGCCTTCTTACAGATATACATACAAATATTCTCTTCCACTGGATACCCAAGTGATGGCTGTAGCACACAGTCACCATACAATTAGTGCAAACCATTATGATATGGACACACAAATGATTTCAAAGGCAACATGAAAGTGGCCAATGAGCTTTCAAGTTTTGGATTCACTTCCCCTGAGATTCCATCGTAATTGCAGGATTTGTTTTTAGTAACAAAAAATACATTGAAAACCTATATATCATCGTCTGCAGAGAGTGACACACTTTAAATTTTTTGTTTTAACATGTTTGCTTAATTTATTTCTTCTGAGGTAAGTAGAGATTTGTCACTCAACAACAGCTGCTGAGGTTTTTCTAGTGTCTGCTAAGCATCAGCATTCCAAATGAGCCTGGGCCTCAGGAGGATGGAGAATGGAATAAAAAAATGCATTGTGTCTCTTTAGTCACAATTCTGTTTCCAACACACACACACACCCAGACCCCCACATCCCATTAATGTATGCCTGCCTTTCAGGCAAAAAGAGATATACAGCTTGTCCTGGTTTGGAATGAGAATACATTTTTCTCCAGCACAGTTTCATTAAAATTATTCTGCTCAACTGTGAAAACAGAGTTGTAATGGACTGAATGAATCGCCTCCATACACCAGCTGCTTAGAAGGTAGGTTTTTAAAAATGTCATGGAATAAACAAAAATAATAGAATTTTGCTCAGGCTTTTTTTTAAAAAAAGTTACTCCTACATTAAATTAGATTAATTGAATGAGAAATGTAGAATAATTGTTGATAGCTATATGCACCTGAACAGAATGAGCAGAAGAGGTACAAGGCTGCAACCCCAAAAAAGACCCTGCAAAAAAGACTCTGTTGCATGAAAATAAAACTTTCAATTAAGCTTTATTTAAATATATTTTATACAAACAAATAGAAGTAGTATTTTGAAAGCAATAAATAATTCTTTCTGTGGTCTTTCAAAATTAAAAGCTTTCTCTGGGCTGCAAGGCATTCTTATTGTTGAGTGAGTCTAAGGCTGTTTCTGCATGGGCAGAAAACAGCACCCTAGGGATGGTAAAAACACCATCCCTGGGGCACTGTTCCCATAGCCATGCCAAATCCCCCCAAACAGCAGGAAAACGCGACTTTGAAACTCGATCCCTGAGTGATTTTTTTTAAAGCAATGTCTTCCCACTGGCACAGTGGGAAGTACACTGGCATGAGAGTGCCGCTTTTGCCCCCCCCCCCCGGTTCCGTTCACCTATTTCTCTTTCCTGCACACCTCTGGACGGCAGCATGACCATGTCCCTCCAGCCGTCCAGAGCTGCGCAGGGAGGAGAGGTAGGTGAACGGGATGAACTGTGGGTGGCTTTGTGTGGAGCCACCTCTGTAGTTTGCAGCAGCTTCAGGGCAGCCCACATGGTACCATGCGAGTGGTCCCAAAGCTCCACCGGCATTAATTATGCTGATGGACAGCCGTTTCTGCCACAGTGCAGAAACGACCTAAGTTTCAGTGTGCCAGGATATACATTGTATTGTAAAAGAGGTGAGAAGCACAGTCACCCTGAGGCCTTTGGGGAATAAATTCCAGATTTAGATGCCAGTCGCTGTCTCTCTCACACACAAGGCTGACTTTGACATTTTCATTAGTCAAGTGGCGAACAGCCATTCAAAAAAGTTGGCAGCACATTTAGAGAGAGCAAGGCTGGATCCAGGGAACGAGGGAAACAGATGCCCCAGGAAGAGGGGAAGAGAAGAGGCAGCAGCAGGACATGGGGGGTGCTCAACTGCTCAAAAGAGATGGATTGTTCTTCAGCATACATGCATCAACCCCCTGATTAGGCTGCTGCTATAAAGGGAAGGAGAGGGAGACCCAGGGTCTCATAGGGAAGTCACAGTCCTCAGTGAGGTAGAAGCTGTGCTGTTAGTTGGGCAAGACTATGGTGAGCAAGAGGAGGCAGGGAGACTAAAGTTTCCTGAGGAGATGTTCAAAGATGTCAAGTTCTATGCAGTGAGCTGCATAGTAAGGCCAAAGTAATGTTCCTTGGCCTCATTCATTTCCCTCCTTTCTCCAATTCAGGCACCATCTGTTCTTCCCCATACAGAATTTTACAATTTGTTGATTGGCTTCATTTATTGGATCAATCCATATTAGGTTGGTCTTTCTCTTTTCCTGGGGTTATTGTCTTTTCCAATGAATCTTTTCCATATAGTATAGCAGCTTCAGTTTAGCATTTTAGCTTCTAGCAGCTAAAATGTAAATCTTTTCTTGGGCTGTACTTTATCAGCTGTGAAAGAAGCTTGAGGTGTGCCTGGTGATCCCCATGTCAAAGTAATGTGTATAGTATTTTTATGTTACATCTAAGCCTCCCGTGGGTCCGTGTAGGGAAGTCATCATCTTTGTTACTAGGTTTTACTGTTTGAACTGTTGATTATTATCTAGATATTTATTATTATCCAGCCTAGACCTAATCATTCAGAGACTTCTGTGGCTCTCAGCCACTGATAACCCATGCAGTTCTTTTCCAAAATGGACTTAGCTATCATACATTTCATTGCAGCTCAGGATAACAGTCAGGTGTTCTTTAATAATGTAATGTCATTTTCTGTAAAGAAGATAGATAACTTCAACTTTCACACTCTTTTTAAAAAATATAATCATGGATAACTTTAATTTTGTCTAATGTGTTAAAATGATATTCAAGCGAAGTCAGGTGGCTGGGGGAACTAGACACTAAGAAACAAATGGTAGGCTTAGCAGCAACCTTTATGATAAATGCTCATATTTTAAGATGAATCAGTGAACCTAATATTTTATTTGAAGGGAAATCTTTCATATGGAGCTCATTGCCTACCTATAATTTGTTTCCATTCATCCCGTGGGTCTCTGGTTACTGACCTTTGCACTATACTTTAAAATATAGTAAATGTGCTGGTGGCTTTCAGAAATGGTCTTTATTTCAAATGGTAAGTTAATAGTGATGCTTTTGACCATGATCCAACACTTGTCACTCCTCAAAACCATATGCATTCATGCACAATGGGAATGATTTACATACAAGAGGCAATAAATCAATTACAAACAACAGGAAAAACAAAATCCAACAAATCTTTCTTCTTCTCTGCCAGGTTTCCATCTAATTAGCTATAGATCAAGTTTTTGTTGTTGTAAACTTGCTTCTAATAGGATTTTAATGTTTTTTAAAAAATCACACGATTTATTTTGTATACTGCAAGCCGCTTTAGACAGTAGTTCAGATACAATGATACTTCAATTTCACTATAATTAAGGGTCAACATTCCTAATAATTTTTTTCTCATTGAGTTCAGTGATATGGTACTTAAATGTGGCTAATTTCCTCTGGACTAGTTCCCATATATTAAGTATACTCTCCCAGTAAAGGCTGAAAATGTGTGCAAAAAGTAAAGATTCATAAATATATATTTAAAATAATGGTGATAAAAATGTCAAGCTCTTGATGGTTGAGCTAATCAGTGTGAGAAAGACAAGATGACATATCTATTTTATAGCTTTATACATGGCCATTTTTACAAACCCAAGGCAGTGACATTTTTCATAATTTGTCTTTTGGGCCTGTCATTTTAGCTAACTCCACTTTTGATAGCACAGGCATACCAGTATTATCTATTTTTTTTTAATATGGGACAATTTTTAACAATTAATGCATTTACAAATTTAACATGGTCCATTTATTCCATTTCAACTATTGAGATTCCTTTTGTAAAACGCAGATAGCACTGGTAAGAGAACTGAACCAAGACTCCATTCTGTTTCAGAAAATGTTTCAAAACATATACCAAACAGAAATCATGACATTAGGTAAATTTCACTGTTCTGTTTATTTATGCATAGAGATGCTTTTGAAAATTTCCCTATTTTTTTCTTAGGCCGTTTCCGCACGGCCTCCTTTATGCACGCCGCCAAGAGTCGCGGACGGCGTAGAGCAAGCCCGTCGCAATACAAGCATGCGAGCAGAAGCGGAGGCCGGCAGACTGCAGGTGGCTCCGCACGGAGCCGCCTCTGCGCCCTCCCGCCCACTCGCGGTGTCCTCCTCGAAATTAGCCTGCGAGGCGTGCGCAGCCCGCCCGCTGCCCTCCGACCCCTGGAGGTGGGAGGGACGGTGTGAAGCGGGGAGAACTCTTGACCTGAAGCGGCGAAGCCCGATGAATGAAGGACCGAAAAGCGTCTTCCAGCGGCGCGGTTTGCACCGCGCCCGCGGGAAGCTCCCTCAACAACAACCCTTTAAAGGGTTGTTGTTTAGAAGCGGCTTGGCCACCCTGGGAGGAAGAAGAGTCAGGTCGCCACTGCTGCGTTGCAGCAGCGGCGCCTGTGCGAACGGTGGCCTGGGGGCGCCTTTTTTGGCGCCCCCAGGCCGTCATAAATGGGCCGTGCGGAAACGGCCATAGTTGGAATTGAGGCATTAGGAATTTTTATTGGTCTGTTTTCTGCAATTTCTAAAATTTGCATGTAGGATCACGTAAATACAGTTTCTCCAGCTATCTTTCAAATTACTGAAATAAAAATTACTGGAGAGTTTGCTGATATAGCCATGGCTGACAGGAAAACATGCTCATTCTTATATTTCCTAATTCCTTTGCAACAGAATAGGATTACTTATTATCTTCATTTTTAAACAAATCCCACTCAAAGAAGAGCACTTTCATTTGCTCTGTTCAATGTCTTCCCCTCCATCATATTATGTGGCAGATTTAACAACATAGAAATGAGCAAAAGGGTGTCAGAGTACACTGTGCTCTGCGCCCCTGCCATGCCCCCAAACCAGCAAATGTCTGTTCTTCACCTCAATCAATGCCTGTTCTTGAGTTTTAGTCACATAATTGGTCAGCACATGTTTCTCCTCTTCCACTGTTTGTTGCACTTGCAGCAAGACTCTGCCCACAGATCTCCAGGGAAGGTATAATCTATCAGTATCACTGCATGGGTGTAAGGCATGGTGCATTGTCATAAGCTTCCGAGTTTTTCCATCCAATGCATCCAACATATCAGTAAATTCAAGTGAAAAAAATAGAAGGTCAGAAGAATTCTCTAATTCTTAAATTCGTTAAGAAATTTTCCTTGTTTATTTAGAATGAAATATAGTGCAAAGCAGCAAATCAACACATTGTTGAAGGGTTTGTGTTTCTCAGCTGACCTGTAGGGTTTATGGCTGAAGCAGGCTGGGCAGGGCTGGAGACTCTACCCTGAAGAAACAGCACATGACCTGGGTTTACAGTTCAATTAATGTCCATCCACCCTCTGCTATCCCTTCTTCCTCCACGAGCCATTTGCATGAATGCTGCACCACAGCCTTTTATGCCTACTCCAGCATCTGGTCTCTTTCTGTGAGCCTTGTTCCTGAGGTCCCCCGGCCTGTTCTGTCCCCCTAATTCCTAAGACTATGCTGAGAGTCACCTGGAGCTATCGAGGTCATTATTCATCCTCATCCTATTGTGTGTCAGGCCAGATGTGTACAATGGGGGTCCCTATCAAGTTAGTGCCCTCCCTACATCCCAACAAACTTCCCTGATGACCTTCCCCCTCACAGATCTGCCTGGTCCTTCTGTCACACATAATATGTGAGAAAAACAGTCTCTACTTGTATGGATCCAGCAAAGCCAGCTGCAATTAAAAATTTGAAAATTCTGTCAAGATATTTTCACACAGTTAAATGTTTACAGTTGTCAAAGGTTAGCTTTGCTGAAACTGAGAAGATAGTTACTCCTACTGTAGTATAAAAAAGATTTTCAAAATGTATACTTTTATTGAAGAAAACTTGTTTGAAAAGGTGTGCCTTAGCATCTGTCTTGGAATATTCACAGAGGATTGCATTGTAGAATAAACACTCAGCCTCTAACAGTGCAATCCAAAAAGAATGACAGTTTTCTAATTTTATTGGTCAGTGGACTTAGAATGGTGTAATTTGTTTAGGATGGCACTGCCAAAAATCCAGTTTTAATTGAGAATTCACTCAAGTACACTTTTAAATAGTTGGTTTCCTGTAGTGGCTGGCTGCTGAGTGATATCAATAACGTTGGATAAGACAGATTTTGAGAAATCTTGTCTGGTGTCACCATTTTTTTAAGAGCCCCTTATGAACTTCAAAGGAACCCAATGGCTCCTTTTAACACAGTTTGAAAACCATTTCTATATAGAAATGAATGTCTTACCATAACCCCCTTCACAGAACTATTACAAAGATGGAAACAATTTTAGGATTTGCTGCAAAAGTTGCTGATACAGAAACTTACTGGGAAAAGAGCATATATCCCAGGGGCAGCTTTCTAATTAGCTGTTCTCAGACCCAACTCACAAATTATTTCTTTCCCATTAATCTCATGAAGGTTTTAAGGACAGTTAAAGGTTTACTTACAAGCATTGCAGATAGAAGAGAATGAGAATGACATTTCTGCTGGATTCTCCCCCAGTCAGACTGTTTTCCTGTATGGGTATCAAGTAACTTATGTGTAGGAAACATTTTATCTGTGAATTCTGATTTACACATTATTATACTATCATCTGCAATGGAAGATGTGTCTACTACACCTTGCGTAGTTGCAATAGCAAGCCATAGTTATAGAAGAAGATCATCATACATAAAGTAACTCTAACATCATACATAAAGTAACTCACCTCCCAGAGCCCCTAGAGGATGGGGCGGTATAAAAGTTTAATAAATAAATAAATAAATAAATAAATAAATAAATAATTTATATAATTTATATAATTTATATAATTTAATAATTTAAATATAAATAATAATTTAAATATAAATAAATAAATAAATAAATAAATAAATAAATAAGATCAGAAATGCATAACTGATCCTGTTACAATGACAAGGGCCAAGGCAGCAGCTGACAGGGAAGGTTCATAGTCAGTTCTAATCAAGGCGTGCAGAAACCTGGGGTCAAAAAAAGCAAGGTCAAACAGGAGCACTCAACTCCCCTGGGAGCTGCTTCCTCCTCCAACTACTCAAACTTTTAGGATTGCAATTCCTAATTTTTTTCTGAATTCTTGTGTATCATTCATGGCTCCCCAGGGCCACCTCAGGTTGGGAAAACAGCACAGCAGAAAGGCAGAAGTACCTTCTCCATGAACACCTGCAGTCTGGATAGAATTTGAGCTTGTTGGGCCTGTGCAAGTCTTGGAAGCATGGAGTCCCCAGCAAACATATGATTCTAAGTTCTCATGGTGGCCAAGAGGACTTTAATGCATGAAATGATCCTCTGACTGACAAGTTCAGTCATCTTGTGCCAGACATTGAGTGCCCTCCTCTGCATTTTTTCCAGCTTTGATTTTCATCTTGATTTGATCTTGATTTGATCTTGATCTGCTTTTTATCTTTTTTGAAAAATGGCAGCCCAAAACTGTATGCAGTATTCCAAATGAGGCTACACTATAAAGCTATATTTGGGGGTTGGTTTTTTTTTTACTGTCTTGCCTTGCTGTCTTAAATCCTTTCCCTGACATTCCTAGCATAGGTTTGTTTTTTCACCACTCCCACATTCAAGTCTAAATCAGCATTTTTACTGAACTACGACTGCAATCCTATGATCTCCTTCCCTTTTAGTCTTGTCTGGTGTGGTCCGCATGAGCATCTAGTTAGCTTTGTTCCAATGTGCCTTATCTTGTTTTTACATATAAAGAACTTCAGTTCCTTCACTACCCTGACACCCAATTCAGATACATATTTCTGGAGCTTTTCACTATCTACTTTTTTACTACTTTTAGTAGTAAAAAATGATTTAGTAATCATTCACAAATGTTGTACCTGTACTGTTCACTCCCAATTCCAAATTGTTTATGAGCTGATGAAATAGCAGCAGTTCTAGAACTGGTCCTTGCTGCACCCCACTGTTAACTCCCCTGCATTGTGAGAACTGTTCCTCCTTCCCATTATCTACTCACTGTTGTTTAATCAGTTTTTAAAATCAATTAGAAGAACCAACTTTGTATTCCAAAGTTGCTGTACTTGCTTGGGAGTCTTTGGAGAGATACATTGACAAAATCCTTCTTGAAGGTTAAGCATTTATATACATAATGTCTAGACATATAATGCCTACTGGATCACCCTTACCCATACACTTGTTAACCTGTTCAAAGAAATCCAAAAGAAGAAGAGAAGAAGAGTTTGGATGTATACCCTACTTTTCTAAACCATAAGGAATCTAAAATAGGCTTACAAACTCCTTCCCTTCCCCTCCCCACAACAGATACCTTGTGAGGTAGGTTAAGCTGAGAGAATAGTGAGTTGCCCAAGGTCACCCAGCAGGCTTCATGTGTAGGAGTGGGGACACAAACCTGGTTCACCAGATAAGAGTCTGCAAAGGAGGGAGGAATCAAACCTTGTTCTCCAGATCAAATTCCACTTGCTACACTAGACTGGCAAGGCAGGACTTCTCTTTGCAAAAACCGTACTGATTCAACCTCAGTAGGTTTTATGCCTCTGTGTGCTTAGTAATTCTGTATTTAATAATGGTTTCTACTAATTTACCTGGAACAGATGTTAGGGTAATATAAAAGAAAAGATTGCTTAAGGGAGAGAAGAGATGGCAAAGAAAGTGAATGAATGTTCACATCTTAATAGACAACTAATTACAATAAGTCACTTGGGTTTAATAAAGTTAGAGTAACTTCCGTACCTTCTCCAAACACAGCTTCCTTCTTTCAAATAGCTGATGCTTGCATTAAAAGTCAAATCAAACATAAAGCTTATTCAGCAGCTGAGAGATACCTAGGAGCAAAAAATTCCAAGGTCTCTTATGCTTCTTTTGTATATGTCACTTTCTATTATCCCATGTGATGTGTTATCCTCCCTAAGTTACTTAATATTATGGTGAAAAGGATTGTTCATATACCAAAGAGAAAGGGTGAGTGGCTCATATACGGAATAATAATAATAATAATTTTCATGGGAACCACACCTCAGTCCTGAACTTTTTCACTCCAAGAGTATAAAAATAAGCTTCTTATACAGTTCCTGGATTATTTCAATGCCGGCTAATATTTCTTTTGTAGGTGCGCATGACAAATGATAAATTTTCCTCTTTATAAGCGACAGCACCAGGGTGATGATAACTGAATCACTAATGGTGCATATGCCTGTTCCTGAATGGGTTGGTTCTCATTTTATTCAGTATGTAGGTGATAAACTGGAAAAAATATTCTTGAATATGAAGACAAATTTTTTTTCTTACTATGAAAAAAAAAGAATATTGCTTTTTCTGTAAGGCTATTAAGGATCTGATCCCTGCCCACCCCCAGCTGTGACGTGGAGCTTTCAGCTCCTTTCCCCCTGCAATGTGAATTAGATTTCTGTCTCAAATTCATAATTCTTCAATAATCACAAAGGATGAAATTGACAAGGCAAGAAGATCCAATGCAGGACTGATTGTTTCATGGATTTGATCCTGTTACTCATTTAATGTGCCACTTCATAATCTCTTTGTGAGAAAAAAATAATAGGATGCTAACTGCCAAGATGTAGATTTAGGACATTTTTGCACAGCAAAATTGTACCAGTGTGAGCACAGGAAATATACCTGTGCAGTTGAGAATTCCTCATGGCTCCTGGTGCTGCTGCATGTCTGCCCAGGTGTGGCCCTGGCGCCACCCCACAGTATTGCCTTTGCACTCCAAATTTCAAAAATCGCTAGCAAGATGGTACTTTTAAAATACCCCTGCATGACCCCGCTGCCAAGCAAAAACTGGGGGAGCAGATCCATGGCAGAGCTACTGTATTTTTCCTGCCTCACTGTTCTGGCCTGCCCACTGCTTTCCATGTTAATAGTATGAGCTGGAAATGCAAATGCCAAAGGGGGGAGATGCTTTGATCACATTAAGCAGAGGCTGGTGTCCAGCCCAAACAGGAGGGAGAAGGCGAGGTGCAGTAGTAACCACTACAGCCATTGGGAGGGAGAAAAGTCTGATGTTTGAGAAGCGAATGACAATATTATGCCTCTCTGGCATTTTCCTCATGGCCAATATATCCTGGGATAAGGAAGTGAACAATCCTGGTTTGGCCATGACTTCCGCATGGCTTCTGGGTCTCACTTGGGCGCAGCTCGTGAGATTTGCCTTATCCCGCAGCTTTCAAAAACCAATAAAATTGGTGGTTCTTTTGAAAAATCCTGCACCAATCCTCTCCCAAGCAAATATCAGTTTTATTTTTCCGTCTTTGCCATCTGCTCCCCATGCCCCTTAGCTGCAGCCAATCAGAACATCTGAAAAACGGAATCTACGTAAACTACGTAAACATACACAAACTATGTAAACTATGTAAATGACGTAAACGATGTAAACATAAACGTTCATGTGGAAATTAAAATAAACCAGGGGCTTGTGCATAATTCACTGGAGTTCCTCCTCCTGAACGTGCTGATGGGCAGCCATGTGAAGGGAGAATCCGGGATAAAAACATCCTGGGATATACAATCCCAGGTCTATTCCAGGAAATTTTGTCTGTGGGGAAAACACTTCTGTCAGTACTGCAGGAATGTGGTGAGGGGGAGTCTCCTGTCTCCCTTCCCACCTTCCTCACTCACTCATCCCCAAGGCAGGAGTTTCTAAGAAGTCCCTGCTCTCTCCAGCCTTGAGTGCTTTGAAGGGCCCTGTGCCCATGCCGAAACCTTAGATAAAATTCAAATATTTGGCTGCCAGCTGCACATTTCCATATGCATGGATATCAATGATGGGAATGATATGCTGATATGATGAAATGCATGGGATTCACAAGCTGTAATGATTTCTGCTATTTTAGCTATATTTGTAGCAGGATTGCATCTTTACTGGCTGTTTATTATTTATTCCTGAGGAAAAATTAGATGTCACCCTCCTTGTCACTAGCCATGACAGAAAAATAGAACCTCCATGATCAAGAGAAGAATTACTTGAGTCTGATGACTGTGAAATCCTTCCAATCTTGTTTCCCCACACCCACAGCTAATTTGCCTTTGCATCTAGGCTGGAAAACAATGATATCTGTTTAGCCACCAAAACAGAACTGGAAAGGCCAGTCAATCTATGAGTTTCAGTTCTAATTTGTAAGGTAAATTTTCTTTTTGTGAGTTGGGCAACAGGAAATACAAAGGAAATCAGAATGTTTGAAGAGATAGAAATTTGGAACAAGCTGGGGAGACTTCACAAACCTGAAAACCACATGGCCAAAGTGTGATTTATCCATTACATCAGAATTGGGCTACTATTTATGTTATGTGAAAATATGGACTTCTTGATATTGTTACAAATAGTATGTTTCCCTTCAAATTTAGCAGATTAATTGAATAATCAGATAAATCACATATAATTAAATAGCTAAGTCGGCTTTGAGTATTAGTCCTAAAAGTCTCTTATCAATTAACTCTGCATCAGATATGGGTGTTTACAGATCTTGTACCAGGAAAGTACAACTTATTGCTAAAGCTCATTTCCTCCCTGATTTCTATTTGCCGCTCACTTTGGAAATATTGCTCTAAGTGTTAATTAATAAGGAGTCTTGTATATCTGCAACTGTCCTCTGTAGGGGGACTTGATTCAGCTTTTATCTAGTGATTCTTGTCTCTATGAAAGCTTCTTTTACATACTAATAGCTTTATGCCACCACCAGAAGTTCTAGAAAACTTCCTGCTTCTATTGTGTTGAAGTAAAATCATATTGTCAGCTTTTGTGTGCCCAAATAATTGCTCGTAAATTTCATAGTAGCCTTCATTGCAGTGCAATATTTGACTTGGCAGAGTTCATGTTGCTTTCTGTTTTCCTCATTTGGAGGCTTGGGTTCCATCTTGAAAGCTCTGTTTCTATCTTTAAAACGTTTTTCCTACTGCTGTTTTCCTACTGCTGGCTTTCCTTCCCAGGCTTTCATATTTTTTTAAAAAATTGGAGCATACATTTACCCTAGGCTTGTATTTGGTTTGGGGTAAAAATGTTTTTAAGCAGCATAACTGTGAAGGCATGTTTGTCTTTGCCTGGTGTTCAGTTTAAATTCCTTCGTAGTTCTGCAGTTGTCTTTGGGGAGGTTAAATGTTTTTCTAGTGACTGTCAAATTAATATTGGATTTGACTTCTTTGGGGAATTCATGGGAGCTACCTTAAGTAGGTCTACTAATGGGGCTTACTCCCTAGAAAGTGTCTTCAGGATTGTAGCCTAAATTAATTACCAACTTTAGATACTGTTGAATTCTGATGAACTGAAATGTTTTCAATTAATAAAGAGCAAAGTGTTATACACACATGAGCACACATTATCCAACAGAACTAAACTGTGAAATGAAAATATAAAAATTCAAAGTTCAGAAAATCACCAATGTTCACATTGAGATAACGGTTTATTTCAGCTCAATAATGATTTGCCTCAAACCAAAAAAGAAAAGAAAAGATGCAGATTAGCTCCCTGGGTGCAAAAGACTTACACATAATTATGACATGAGGAGTCTCTTATCCAGAAGCTAAGTAAAATGTGAATAGTATTTGCAGCACATTATTGTACTAATCAGTATACAGGAGTAAAATAACTGATTCTTCTGCCCTTTATACTCACATCTGACGCAAGAGTAGCACTGAGCACCTGATCACATCATGTGCAAGATGGATGCAGTAGTGTTGCCAACTACATGGGGTGGGGGAATGCCCTGTTTAATACAAGCTGAATGGCATGTTAGTTATCAGGTGATGGCCATTTATGCATGTTGTTTCCGTAATTTTGAGCATACATTCCTTTCAGGTTTTATTCTTGTGTACACATTTTCCCACTGTGGCACTTACCCCACTTGCAGATTTGAGAATCCTTGTGGTTTCCAAAAACTCTGCAAATTTCCTCCCTCCTTTTGCAGAGAAAGCAAAGGCGATCCATATATGTTAACACTTCATTAGGTTTTCTTGCTCCTCCTAGCCTTCCTCCATACTGAATAGTTCCTCCCACTCTACTGGCCACCATTTCAGAATGATCAGGATGCTGTGTTTTTTTTTAATTTCATGATTAAAATTTATTGATGGAGCATTGAACCTGGTGAGTTAACAAAGCTGAGTTCATTAAGGAAGCACTTGCCAGCCTTCCTTGTCTCTTCCTCATCTCTATCCAGCTGCTGCTGACTTCTTCCTCCCTCCACTCCTGCAAGACCTTTTGCTTTTATTGCTGTTTCAGTGAACTATCGATAGGAAAAGGTTCCCCCACAAAGTGGCAAGCAAAATGGAGGTTACATGGCAAGTTGGCAACAACAAAGATGCAGGTGGGGATTGGGATTGGGGATTGACCCAGATAGGAGAAATAAAACATGGGGAAAACCCCTCTGCAATGCAAAGTTACAGAATCTTCTCAGCCATGTTTTAAGTAGAGTAGGCATAAATGGCTCAAGAACATTAAGAGTTCATGTCATCAATGTAAAGGAAGTAAAATTCCACTTAGTTAAAGGGAATAGGCAAATAGAGAAGTATGACCATAGACTGAGTACTTGTGAAGGAAATAGGCTAAATGGTCTAAGACTGGATAAACCAATGGCATTAGAGCTCATGGGTAGGGTGAAATAAGCTATTGGGGACTGATGGTCAGGAGAAGGGATGTAGAAGACTTGGAAGCTGATGAAAGAAATTAGTGCAAAATGAAAGGAGGAGGAGACATGAAGGAGATATAAGGAGATGAAGGAGATATAAGAATTGAGGTGCTATATTTGATAGATACATTGTTTTATACAGATTCTTACTTGTGTTCATTCCTGTTATTCAGACAGTAAGCTCTATCTTTGTAGTAGCAACAAAAAAATACAACACATCCATCAGATGTCTTGTGTACTATTTAATTTCAGACCTAATGTTTAAATGCAACACAATTTTGCCCTCAGTAGAGTAGAGGCCATACTCATCTTCTGATTCCTGTTGGCTTAGGCAGAGAATTTTCAATTTGCATTTAAATGGAAATGAAGGAAGTGTGATAAAAGTTTCAATTAAAATGTTTCCCTTTTTTGTTAAATCATTTTTAATAGGAACAGTAAATATTTTCAGTTGATAGTGGGCTTTCTTTTTTAATGACAAAAATCAACACATTGTTTTCCCCACTGTCTGCCATGTCAGAAATCCTCATTAGAGTAGCCTGTCACATTTTCTGTGATTTATAGAAACCTTTGCTGTTTTCCTGAAAATGTTTTTCACAACCAAAAGAAAATAAAATGAACTACACTCCTGCCTGAAAAGTGTAATGACATCATAGTGAGCTGTAAATAAAATGAGCAATAAACAGCTGTGGATTTTAGAAATACAGACACTCATAAAAATAACTAAAATAAGACTTTTTACTATCAACTGCAGGTTTATGCTTTTGCTTTATCAGCTATCAGCTGCCTGTATCGATGACTATAATTGTATCAAAAGAGCCACAGAAGCTCCACAGAGATCAGGGAAAGAACTATCCTTGTGAATTATGGTCATATCTGAGGGCTGGTCTGCTAAACTGATTCCACACAGTGACTATCTTGTATGATTTTCCACTAGAATCTTCCATATTATCATACACATTCAGTGGACATCATAGATATTTTACACTATGAAGTAGTAAATGTGTATGTTCACTGGTTGCCATAATCCATAATCTCCAGGAAATATAAGAGAAAATGCAGAGGCTTATAGCACAAGCAAGACATTTTTCATAAGTCAAAATACTGTGCATAGAGTACAAATTCTGAGAGATTGTGTACACTGATCAGACAGTATACATAGCCTCCAAGAGATGTCAGAGAACATGATTTACTTGACATCACAATAATGACACCACAATAATGGATAATAATGTCATAAATTTAGTAACTGTACAAATTAATCAGGATGTGCATATTCACAAGGAAGGTGATGGTCAACTCATCTTACCCCTTTCTTTAAAAATAGATAAATGTACAAAGTTAGCCTGGTGCTACCAGGAGTAAGCACAGATTGGCTCTGCAAGATATAATATAGCCAAAAGAAGTGACTGTTGGTGAACAATACATAGTATGATTCTCATCTACCTACACTAAAATGTTATTTTAAATTTGTTATGTTTATAAAGCAATATAAGTTATATATCCCATCAGGAAGAAAAAAAAAGTCATGCAAAAGTGATCATGGACAAACATTGCAGCCCGAGCGAAAGAAATGACTACCCACCAAGTGAAATCCCATGAAGACAAATATACATTCTGTGTGGTAAAACATAATGGCCATAGCCTTTTATTAAAACATATTGAAACATAATTAACTCAAGGAAAGCAGAAGTGTATCTGTGTGCTAGGCAGCGCAATTGCTGTCCTCCAGCAAACCAAAATGTTTCCTCAAGCCTGCTTGCTGAGGAAAAAGCCATAACAAACTGGAGAAGTGATATGAAGACCAGATGGGCAGTGGGCTACTGACTGGGGGTTCCCTTTTGCTGCTAGGGGTGCAAGCCATAGTAGCCCATGTCTGGGTACCCTACATGATTGGCTTGCTCCACCCCAAACATCTTATGGAGGTTCCACCAAAAACGGGTATCTAACCCGCTCATCCCACCTACAGATCAGTACCCCACGTGTAACTGCCAAAAGAGCAGTGTGAACCCCTGCTCCCGCCAAAAGCTTCTCAGACCCCAAGCCAATTACACAATTCACCATGTAGACTATGCAACCATAAGTCCATGCCCCAGGAAGACAGATGTACCCTATCAGCCCAGTAAAGGGGTTCCGACCTATGAGAAATGTCCCAATGTGTGATGCACCTCCCCCCCGTGTTCCAATACAAAACGTGCTGCAGTCCTGCAAGCTTTGCTTCTTGCCAAATCCACCTTCTCAGGGGCCACTGTCCCACACCACGAGTGCCGTTCCAGCAGCTTAGACCAAAAAAAACAGTAGTGCCCGGTAACATATGGAAGATAGTCTGACACCCAAGTCTGACATCATGTCCTGGATTAAAGCGATCCTCTGTTTGCCGGCAGGTCATTCTCCCCTAGTGGTAAAATGAGGGTGTGAGGTGGTCCAAACCTTTGCATCTTATTCTTAAGTAATGGCATCAAGGCACCAACGCATCCCTCTGATGTCAAACCTCGATATGCGAGCTCCTGCTGGCAAGCCCAAGTTCCAGCCCCATCCGGAAGAAGCAGCGTAACGAGAAGCCCAATGAACAATGCTGTGTCCCATGATCCATATGTGTCATCTGGGAGCTGAAAAAAACTAAGATCACAAGAAAACCAGGTTAGGGGCTAATTGTTCGTCAAAAGTCTGATATAGGTTTTATATGCCATGGAGTGCCAGTGGCCAAGTGACTGCATCTGCTCAGGCGTCCCTCCCCACGCTGCAACAGTGGATGCAGCCCTGATGCAAAAGGAATGTAAACCATATGCCCTATGGGGTAGCTGTAATTTTCTCAAGCACATCTGGAAAACACTGGCCATCTGATAATGGGATAAACAGGACTCATCCTTGTGAATAAGCAATGGACCTGGGAGCTGGGGGCGCGATGCTAAATATGATGTTGTTGTGGTTACTGGGCAGAGGATTCCCTGCGCCCAGGACTTGCCCCGGGCCTGGTGGTCAGTTTTTGATCGGCGTAGGTATATTTGAAGTACATGGTCAGAGATGCTAACATTCCCCTGGGCATGGCATTGTGACATGACTGGAAAATAATCCATGGGAAACCCTACTTCAGTCAAAATCTGGGATCCGTTTTCTTGTTTAGGAAACATTTGTTCATCTGTACAAGACTTAAGTGAGATTTAAAAAGATAACATTCTTGAAAAAAAGTTGTTGGAAGTGTAACCTGGAAAAACAGGTCAAAAAGACACAGCATGATGAAACCACAACCACAGGAGAAATATGCTCTTGTGTGAAAGAAAAAATAGAATTCGTCCCTGTGACTACGATAGAAACAAAATGCCTCATTTGCCAGGAATAATGTCGGAATTCCTGGAGCTCAGAATGTAGTCACTTGGTACATGTGTGGATGTATTAGGTATAATTGACATATTAAAGAGAATAGAAAAGAATTACAGAAAACAATCAGTGCAAATGAGATACACAGTTTTCTCCCCAGCACCGATGTTTCTTTCCAGTAATGTTGGTGAAAGCTGACATAGTTAAACTACATGATATTGATGCTGCTCAGGACAAAAGGGACACATGAAATAGTCTAGCTGTGATCATGTCAGCTGAATATCGACAATCCTATCAACTAGAAACAAAACAGGAAAACTAAAGCAGCTTTTCATTCACAACCAGCTTTCGATTTTGTCTTTAAAAGGTATAAACAGTTGAAGTTATAGCTTTTGATAAATGATGCTTGAAGGAAATAGCAAAGCCTGCTGCTCTTGTTGGGTGGTCCATTCACACAGCACAAAAAAAGACGTCTGTGGTATGTCTTAAAAAGTAGGCAGCCACCTCTTTTGACTCCACACACCAAAAATAAGAAGTTTTAAAAAGAGGTGGCTTCTGGGTGCTTTTCAGACAGCAAAGGTGTCAGAAAAGAAACAAGGCTGTTTCCAGTCTGACCATTTTGCTCTCAGATCAATTTCACCCATTTTGCCCAACATTTTGTGTACCGCTGAAAGGATTCTCCCTGCCACCATTTGCTGAAGGTTGTCCCAGGATGTTTGCTCTGCAGGCTCCAATCTTGAATGCCCTTTTAGTACAAAAAAACACATAGTTGTACTCAACTGGTCCTGTCAATTCTGGCAACATGTGGTTTTTCTATTTTTTTTTTAAATGAACTGTCTGTATAGCTATGCAGACACAGAGAAGAGAATCTTAGGCTGATTCTGCATGGGCCAAAAACAGTGGTGTGAAAATGGTGTGAAAACAGTATAAACCCGTTTACACCGGTTTAAACCCTTTTACACCATTTTCACACCGTTCTCACACTGCTGTTTTTGGCCCATGCGGAATCAGCCTAAGGTACTTGGAAAATGGGTTGATGAAGGGAAATATTCCAGTTTGAGGAAGAACTTTACATGGGTCTCTTCTTCAAAGCAGGATTGACCTGCTATATTTTCCTCAACTTGGATTTTTCAAAAAATAGCAACATTGTGATGTTTTTGAAAAATTCCAGGTTGAATCTGCTACTGAGGGAACAGCACAGGCGCCCAACCACTTTATTTTTGACACCACGCTGCTTGCTCTCCTGCCTTACATAATTTCAGTTTCATTTCTGCTGAGCTGCCAATGGTGTGATTTCTGTCATTTCAGAAACATCCCTTCAAATGTTTTGTCCCTTTGGCAGTGACAGTGAGTGCCATTTCAGCCAAATGTGTACAGCAATACGAGCAATGGCCCCTTTCCCTTTTTTTTGGGGTGCTCAGAGCACATAGCTAGGCAGTTGCACACCTTTGGATGTGGATTGAATATATTGCTTTACTCCCTTTTTGGACAGATTTTATTATCTTGTATATCACAACATTTGGGAGCAGGATTGCATGCTTCATGTTTACATGTGTTGTGGTTTCAAAGTTCTAAACATTTTTCCATGCTGTAGAAATGGGAGGGAAAAGTGCTGCTTGGGTTTATGGGGTTGCTTTTTATTCACAACCAATCAGAAGCATTCCCATAGCAGAGGGCGGGAGCAAGAGGAAGGGAGGCTGCGGTGATGGAACAATCAATCAGAATGCAGGAAAATGGGATGTTTGTGCCTGCACATTTGCATTGTTAGAAAAAATAGCAGGTTCATGCGAAGTGGCAGAAACAAAATTGATTGTTTCCTTCACAGAAAATGGGCACCCATGTGAAGGACAAAAACAGAATAAAATAGACCCAGATTAAAAAATAATGGATGCATCCCATTATTATTATGCCATGCGGAATCTACCCTAGTTTTTCTGTGCAGTAAGAAAACACTGAATTGGTCCATGGAGGCCACGTCAACTCAATGCTTTTCAATGGGGGGCAGATCTGTCTCATCAAGATTTAGACAAGGTCCCCCTCCCTCCCTCCCTTGCATGCCACTCTTTCTTTCCCCTCCACTCCCTCACTCCCCTTCATTTGCATGCCACCCCTCCCTCCATTCCTGCCACCTCTCCCTCCCTCCTCTTCCCTTGCATGCCACCCCATCCCCTCCCCTCACTCCCCTCCCCCTCACTCCGCTAGGGTGGGTGGGCCATGTGGAGAAGAGCCAAATGTGTATGTGTGAAGAATAAGTCTGGATTTTGAATGCTGAACAGAGAGATGAACATGTAAAAAGCAAGCAACTTATATACAACTTATCCCTGAAATCAGGCTCCATCCCTGAAGACTGGAAGATGGCCAATGTCACCCCAATCTTTAAGAAAGGATCTAGGGGGGACCCGGGAAATTACAGGCCAGTCAGTTTGACATCTGTTCCTGGTAAATTAGTAGAATCTATCATTAAAGATAAAATTATAAAACATGTAGAAAAGCAAGACCTGCTGAGAAAGAGCATGGCTTTTGCAGAGGCAAATCCTGTCTTACAGACTTACTAGAGTTCTTTGAGGGTGTAAACAGGCATGTGGACAGGGGTGAACTGGTGGACATTGTCTACTTGGATTTCCAAAAGGCTTTTGACAAAGGTCCTCACCAGAGACTGTTGAGAAAACTCAGCAATGAAGGAATAAGAGGGGAAGTCCTCCTATGGATTAAAAACTGGTTGAGAAACAGGAAACAAAGAGTGGGTGTAAATGGGAAGTTCTCACAATGGAGAGATGTAGGGAGTGGTGTCCCCCAAGGATCCGTATTGGGACCAGTGCTCTTTAACCTACTCATAAATGACCTGGAAGTAGTGGTGGGTAGCGTGGTGGCCAAGTTTGCAGATGATACCAAATTATGTAGGGTGGTGAGAACCACAAAGGATTGCGAAGAGCTCCAAGCGGACCTTGATAAATTAGGTGAGTGGGCTAAGAAATGGCAAATGCAGTTCAATGTAGCAAAATGTAAAGTGATGCACATAGGGGCAAAAAATCCAAACTTCACATACACGCTACAGGGGTCAGTGCTATCAGTCACAGACCAGGAAAGGGATTTAGGCGTCTTATTTTGATAGTTCCATGGGAATGTCAACTCAATGCATGGCAGCTGTGAAAAAGGCAAACTCTATGCTGGGGATCATTAGAAAAGGAATTGATAATAAAACTGCAAAGATTGTCATGCCCTTATATAAAGCAGTGGTGCGACCGCACTTGGAGTACTGTGTCCAGTTCTGGTTGCTGTATCTCAAAAAGGATATTGAGGAGATAGAAAAAGTGCAGAGAAGGGCAACAAGGATGATTGAGGGACTGGAGCACCTTCCCTATGAGGAGAGGCTGCAGCATTTGGGACTCTTTAGTTTGGACAGGAGGCGGCTGAGGGGGGATATGATTGAAGTCTACGAAATTGTGCATGGGGTAGAAAATGTTGACAGAGAGAATTTTTTCTCTCTTTCTCACAATACTAGAACCAGGGGGCATACATTGAAAATGCTGGGGGGAAGAATTAGAACTAATAAAAGGAAACACTTCTTCACGCAACGTGTGATTGGTGTTTGGAATATGCTGCCACAGGAGGTGGTGATGGCCACTAACCTGGATAGCTTTAAAAGGGGCTTGGACAGATTTATGGAGGAGAAGTCGATTTATGGCTACCAATCTTGATCCTCCTTGATCTGAGATTGCAAATGCCTCAACAGACCAGGTGATCGGGAGCAACAGAAGGCCATTGCGTTCACATCCTACATGTGAGCTCCCCAAGGCACCTGGTGGGCCACTGCGAGTAGCAGAGAGCTGGACTAGATGGACTTTGGTCTGATCCAGCTGGCTTGTTCTTATGTTCTTATGTTCAAGCTATGGGTTGCTTAAAACTGCAGTTATCTTGAAATGCACGGACTGAAGATCAGATATGGGATGGCAGACCTGCTATCCTAGAGGAAGGGTTTTTTTGCCTCTACTTGTGTTTTATGGATATGTTTGGAAATAAAACAAACATTACAAAAAGAGTGGTGATGAATCTAATTGTGTTCCTACTGCATGTTCTTATTGCATGGGTCACTATATAGAATTCTGTCTTTATAAATACATTCTTTAATTTGTTTTGGTCCATACATGTTGATGAAGAATGGGCATGCTAGCTGGACAATGAACATACTAGAGTAATGTTGTACAAACTATGTTCAAAGAGCCCACAAGAGATATGTAACAATCAGGTTATGTTTTGTAAACTATTTCTTGAACTAAGCCTGATCAACACCTCACACAAAATGTATCCTTTTTAATTTTATCTCATAGAGATAGACTTGTTAACAGCATTTCTGCACACAACAGTTGGAATTCTTTTTAAGCATGCACCCATTTCTCTGTGCCATTGGAAATGTATTGTAGACATTATAAAAAGAAGCCAAACATTTAATTATTATGTACTTACTTCCCTGCTAGCAGGACACCAGCTAGTGAGTAAATGGATTAAATTACTTTTATTGCCTGATAGGAGACATCTTGACAGTTGTGTTTTTCATGTTCAGGTGTCTAGTTAAGAGAAACACAGGGGTCCAATTGAATCTTTAAAAACTTTATCTTTGGCTGGAATGATTATGGCTTTTGAACACAATGTGATTTTCCACACTAAACCTAGCAAGGGATTATGGCTTTCATTCCCAGTTCAATGATGAAAGGAATGAATACATAATATAAACAGAAACTGTTTCATAGAAAACTGTAGGTTGGCAAATGTCCCTTCTGTGTTATAACCCAAAAAATCACAAATGTTAATCAAACACTAAGCATTAATGGATTAATATCCCTTTTCAGTCTTCCATAAGAGTTTTGAGAGTGGATTTCTTGTATGGGTAAGGAGACATTTATAAAAGATACAGATTTGTTAAGTTATTTGGTCAAGGATGTGTTTTAATTAACTATTTGATGTTGTTTTCTAATCTGATCATGTTCAGAAAATAAAGGACTGTTTGCATTTGAAGAAGATAAGCAAAGGTTTGTATCGCAGGTTGAAAAACTGTGTGACAAGTTAATCTGTCCCAGCGGCATAATAATAAAAAAGAAGCAGATGGTGATATCTCCCCCTAGAGTTGCCTGGTAGGGAAAACAATACCTCTTTAAATCTCTGATGCTGTCATTAGCCCTAATAACACTGTCTTTCTCTGTTTTTCAAGAGGTGAATTCAAATTAATAAATTTCCTTTATGAAATGAATTCCTGTAGTCATCTCTCAGTGGAAATCCACATGCATCTGGGGATTCAATTTCCATTTATGAACAACATGGGACTGCCACTGAAAAAAAGGTTCTAACCTTGGTCATTTTGTAGATTATAGATTGGATCTGAATCACTGGATTGGTTTCCAAATTATCCTTTTGTTCAAGGAAGGGTGTTTCTACTTATAGCAGGAGTCTTTCTAGAATTGTAAGGGCATTTTTGGACCCAACCCTCTTATTAGTTTAGTGTCTGTATTAGTAGTTTAGTGTCTGTATTAGTAGTGTTAGGGGGTAGGGGAATATCACCATAGGTTTCCCACTGAAAAAGCTCTGTTTCCTATGCATGCCTCACTTCTGAATGTGACCAGACCTTAGCTAATGCTTAGCTTCATAATATGAGGGGTTGGTGTTTATACCCTGCTTTTTCTCTATAATTATCTTACCTTCCTCTTCCCACAACAGACACCTTGTGAGGTAGGTGGAACTGAGAGAGGTCTGAGAGAACTGGGACTACCCCAAGCTCACTCAGCAGGCTTCACCTTCTAAAAAAGTCTCATATGTGGATTTTGCATGTGCTACGCTGCAAACCAATTAAATCTTTCCTGATTTGTATTGAAACTGACTATCCTAATCCTATTGGCTCATATACACTTGAATTAATGTATCCTTGTTGCTCTTCCATAGTATCTATTAACAATTCAATTCAATCAGGGCTGTAGTGTGACAAAATCTCAAAAAACAAGTGTATCCTTCTCATCAAGAGTCATAAGAATCTAACTGTTATCTGTGGATTTGCCAAAGGAATCTTTAAAAAAATTGGGTTAAACTTTAATTAAGATTAATCAGTCAGAGGTAATTTTCTCTTCTGGTCAACCTGAGTCACACTGTTTCATAATAAATAGATTACAGGATTAACTGTTAGTTTCTAAAGTAGGAGGTGGAGAAGTGTATTGATTCTAGATGGCATTAAAAATACGTTAGGGAATCGTAATGGTATGGCTTTTTCTAGAAAAGGCTTAGCTCATTTTGTTGATCTTTCACACTTCCCTGCTACTTCTACATTGTTACCTTTGTTGCTAACAAGCCCAGGGTACATGATCTTAAGGCATTTATATCGAATAACGTCAGGTCATTTCTCACTTTTCAAAAAAAATATAAAGAACAAATATTAATCTAGCTCATCGGGGCATGGGGTTCGTGTGTGGGTAAACCGTTTGCATGTGGAATGGGAACATGCAGCAACAGTTTTATTGATGGCAGAGAGCTTCAGGTTGCAAATTTGGAAATTCAAATGGCTGTATGACCCTAACGTATCCTTTAGGGTGGTTCAGCCCTTTGAACCTCCAGATTTGCAACCTGAAGCTCTCTGCCATCAATGAAGTATGTAACTTCGCTTTGGATTGCACTGTTAGATTAATAATAGTAGCAACAAACAATGACAGTAATTGGTTTACTGTGATATCTGATGAAGGGAGCTTTGACTCACAAAAGCTCATATACCCATAATCTTGTTGGTCTCTAAAGTGCTTCTGGACTCATGTGGCACAGTGGCTGAGACAATGAGTCAGGTTCTGAGACATTTCCACTTCAGGTCTTCCCTCTGCCATGAACAGATTTTCTTACCATTCTCCTCCCTCCACAGTATGGAGAAGATGCTGTTCAGTTTAACAGGGACAGTAGAAATAAAAACAGTTTAATATCTTGGACTCTAAAAATGCCTTATATTCAAAGTTTTATTATTCTGTCAGTGATTTATGTGTATGTGTGTGATATCATAGGTGTCAGAATTATTAAAATTTCCTGCAATGTTTATTTTTATTATGTTGGTACCAAAACCTCTTTCCATATAGACATTATATGCATTCCTCCTCCAAGAGGCTGAATCTATACATTAACATGACAACATAATCCAAATATGGGAGGGAAGAATTTAAACATCTCACTAGGTTACCATTAGATCAATAGACCTGAGGGCAAGTCCTTAAAATGCCCTCTGTCATCCTCTGTAAATGGTGAGTTTTCATTTCTTTTTAAAAAAGTAATCTCTAGAATAGAAATGTTCAAGCAGTTTTTCTTCGAACTGCTCGGAAGCAGTAAGGAAGAGCAAACTGCAAAATTATTCTGGAGTTCTTTTCTCAAATCCATTAACTACTTACTCACCAAGTCTGGGGAAGAAAAGGCCTTTTTAACCCTTGCAGAAACATTACTCCAAAGGGTGAAACAAATTGAGAAAGATCTTCAATATGTAGATATCAAAGGAGCCTGATGCTGTAAATTCACAGTCAGACGAATCACTCTCAGCAGAACCTCACTTGTGCTTCTGTTCATATAGGGAGATGTGGTGCATAGATATGAAGGGTGTTAGAGTTAGTACCAGCTTACTGAACTGACAACTGGTTCAGCTATTTCAGCTATGACATTACAAGAACATGAATGTATTTTAATAATTCATTGCAAGACATCTTCTTAACAGTCTGCTTGTGAGAAAACATGTCATTCTCACGTATTTGCTTCTCTCACATATTTTCCTCCCTGCTATCAGGTCAGTCTTAGCCATGGTCCATCTCAGTATGCTGGATTTATTGCCCAAGGCTATACCACTTTATTGCTTTTATTGCCCAAGGCTACACCACTACTATGCCCAAGGCTATACCACTACTATCGAAGGGGAAAGTCAGCCTGCTGATGCATGCCCACCTGTCCTTTCCAAGGCTCAAGTAGTAGCTGCCTGGCTTGGCTGCAATCTGCTGGCTGGCTTGGCTGCAATCTACCCTCTTCAGGGTTCAGGCAACTGTCAACATGCTCCCCCCCTCCCCGTGACTCAAACCAGACAGTAGCCAGCTGGCTTGGTGACTAACTCATGTACACACATGCTGAGGCAGAGCTACTAGGAAGCGGGGGGTGCGCATTGCACCGGCACACACCTGAGGGCGCAGAAAATCACCCCCCCACCCCCGCACACACTTTTACCTTAGTTCAGCCTGAAAGTGCAGGCTGGGAAAAGCGGCCTGTTCACTTTAGGCTGAAAACAACCTGGTGGGAAATATACTTCCCAGGAGACCTTGCAAGACCCAAGCTCTCCTGGGAAGTGTAGTTCTCTCCCAGGCTGTTTTCAGCCTCAAGTGAACAGGCCGCTTTTTCCAGCCTGCACTAGGCTGAACTAAGGTAAGAGTGTGTGTGAGGGGTGGCAGGGGGGCAGGGGTGGTGGAAAATACAGAGTGTGCATCGAGCACAGTATGGCCCAGCTATGCCTCTACACACCTGCACATGCTCTGATGGCGGCCAGGGAACATGCATGCCCACCTGCCCCTAGTATGCAAGAGGCTGGCTGCAGCATGCATGTGCAGCCTCTTGGGAGCTAGCCCCTCCCCCACCATGCTCACACCTTTTTGAATGCTACTCAGTAGTTTTATACCATATAGCATCTCTCAAGCAAAGAAAGTTGAACAAGAATATAATACTCTGCATAGTATTGTGTTGAGTATATTCTTGTTTTTATATGAGCACATTAATTTAAAAAAAAAAGTGTTGTGCATATGTGGGAGTGTGAAAGATTCCCTAGTGGTACACCAGACATATCAATTTCCAAACCTCAAAATAATTTTGAGTTTTTACATTGATCGTCATTGTTGTTTTATTGCCTGATCTTGTCTGCATCTTCATTTATTTATTACACGTTTATTCAACTTCACCTTTTTAAAAAGTCTCAGAGTCAGAAAATGATCAAAGCACTTGAAAACAGTCTGTACTTTCAAAAACACTTTTGTAAACACAAAGTGTTTACACTGATGGGCACTGTGATTTCACAGCATTCACTCCTATACAAATGCTCACCCAGTATTAAATTGGGGAATCATTAGCTGTATATGAGATCAAAGTTCCCAGATTTTGTAAGGTGCAAATGATATGCTCTACTGCTACTTTTTGTTCTGACTCTGCCATTTGTCCACATTAATTTAAAACCTCAGTCTTGCTTCAGGTGTTCCATTGCTCCATTTGTGAAGAAGGTCTGGATCCCACCATTCCACTCCTACACATTTGCCATCCCACATTTACTGGTTTCCTTACAGGGCAGTCCTAAGGAGAGTAACTCCCATCTTAGCCAATTCATTTCAATGGGCTTGACTGGAATAACTTTGCAAAGTTAACAGTATCAGTTACCTATGATGCTTTACCTATGATGCTTCTGTATGAAACAGTACAACTGCTGCTAACGGGCTGGTGAGCTTTCTGAAAAAAGCAAAAATCAGATAATGTTACAACAGTCAGTTATAATCCTGCTGCAATGAACATCAGTCCACTGTCTCTCTAGAACAGGGGTCTGCAACCTGCAATCTCCAGATGTTCATGGACTACAATTCCCATCAGCCCCTATAATTCCCATCAGCCCCTGCCAGCATGGGACTATATGATGGGACTATAATTCCCATCAGCCAATTGGTCATGCTGGCAGGGGCTGATGGGATTTGTAGTCCATGAACATCTGGAGAGCTGCAGGTTGCAGACCCCTGCTCTAGAATATTTGGCTCATAACTCTTAAATTCAAACCAAGACAGTAAAAATGTTAAGCATGGTGGATTTATATTTAGATGTTTGCTTCTTCAGTTATGCTACACCTCCCACTAGTGTGTCACTGTGCCTTCACACTATTTCTGGAGATGGTTCTGCATAGAGTAGTTATACTTTTTTTAAAAAAAATTAAGTGTTATGTGTGTGTAGGAGTGTAAAAGTAAGCTGTCTGTTGTTTTATCGCCTGATCATGTTTGTATCTTCATTTATTTATTACACGTTTATTCAACTTCACCTTTTAAAGAAGTCTTATAGCCAGAAAATGATCAAAGTAATTGAAAACAGTCTGTACTGACAAAAACACTTTTAAAAACACAAACAAAATTAAGTCATGTAGGAGGAAAAAGGAAAAAGTGAGGCAGTTCTGGAGTGGTAGCTTGCGTCTGGCTACATGATCCCCCATTAACGACAGCCATGATAAAAGATTTGGAACATATGATCTGCTTGCCAGGAATGCTGCAATCTTTGCATTAGATGACTCTGTCAGGCATTTTTACCATATTCAGTGGAGAGTAACTGAGGTAACCCAGAGTTACTTTGTTTACACAGCAAATGTCCCTCACTTCTTTTATGTAGTTTATTATTCTATTTATGCTATTTATTGTCTATCTTTCTCACTTGGACACAGAGTAAGTCAATACAGTCAATGGAACAGGATATTCAATGAACACTGCACTAGGAATTAGGTTATAGACCCAACAAGAATTCAAAAAACAGAACTGAAGCAAAGCTTAATCAGTAACATGACACACAAAATGATGCAAAATTCCATAGTAGTATCTTAGTTTCAGCAAGTTATATTGAGTAGGACACAACATAGTCTTTAATAATTTTTTCCAAGTAAATATTCTGAACCACTTAGAACAGTGCGACACTATTGCCAGTGTAAAAAAGCCCTGTTGAATAATTCAGTTTTTCATAGGTTGTGGAAAGTCAGTAGAGCCTTACTTATTTCCATGAGCTGGCTATTCCAATGGAAAAGGCACATGTGCAGGCTGTTGTTGATTTTGCCTATTGGCAGATTGGCACCTGCAGAAGTCTCTGCTCTGATGAAATTATGAGGTGGTTGGTGATTGCACAGTAGCGTTTTTCCTATCAACCATAATAGATGGTTGATCTCCATGCTTAATTGAGAGACTGACACAATGTCCTGGTGAATCAGGTCATCCTAAATCTAGGAGAGTGTTTAGAGCACAAATCTGGAGAAGGGCATGTTGCTGAGGGACATTTTTGTGTTTGCTTTTCAGGACCATAACCTATTAGAAACCCTTTTTACATTTATTTAGCACAGTGGAAGGTCAAGCCAACAATTGTTTTCCTGAAAAAAAGAAGATATTGGTGTACAGTGTCTAAACCAGTGTTTAAATCTTTCTAATTAGTGTAATCATAGAGCACCATCCACACTTAAAATGTCTTCAGTGCATGTGTCTGAAGGTAAGGGTGGATTTTATATGTGCAAGAACAGAGACAGATGAAGTGGAAGACAGATATTGGGAGGGGGGGGGGGGTTCCAAGGCTGAAATTAAGCCACAAATGGAAGAAATTCATTGTGAAATAATTTTCCTATGCAGAATTCGTTCCAAAATGGGAACAATTCACTTGCTGGGTTGCTTTGTACTGCAGAAATGGAACTGAAAAATAGGAAGAACATACTACTGAAAAGTGATTCGTAGCGGGGTGGGGGGTGTGGAGGACTGAAATAGAGTACAAAATTAGGAAGACGTTCATGAACTGAGTACTTGGGGACATGAAAGCTGATCTCAGCAATCTCTCAATCGGATCATCAATCAATCTGAGAAATTTTGGGGACTGGGATTGCAATGTAAGCAATCTACCTATCCTGTAGCCGTCTTGAGCATATAGTATGCTCAATATTTTGGAACTTTAAATTCTTGTGGGGAGAGTTTTTATGTTTTGACTGAAGGCTGTGGTACATGGCCCCAGTGTGGTGCCAGCCCACCACCTCTTAGATGGCTTTCTGGAGATTCAGGGGAAAAATAGTTCCACACTCCACCCCACCACGAGAAAGTTCCATAGGGATTACAGGTGGCATAAGTTCTAGGACCATGGTGCCGCGCTTCTGGCCTGGAATCCTGGGAGGTCAGCTCCACCCCCGAGAACATCCCACCCCCTCCCACTGGCATCCTTTCATAAGAGCCCCAAGGCATAAGAGCCCCAAGGAGAGCAAACACACCTTTGCAAGGCTATGCTGCTCTCTTAAGCCTCCCCTCCACTTTGGATGGTGCTCAAACTGAGAAAAACCACATTCAAATATGGAATAGCTCTTTTGCACTTTTTGAAAAAATACTTATGATAGCAATAAATATTGTAAATGTTTATTTAAAAAAATCCATTGCAATGTGTTCAAAATGCTAGGTACTAAAATGAACACCTCAAACCTTCAAACTTATATAATCTTGAGGCAAGTTTCTGAGGTAGCTACTGGTTTAGTATGCCCAGTGTATGTAACCTGTACAAAAATGTATATGTTACATGAAAACATGAAACTTCCCATGGTAAGTATATAATTTAGGCTAGGTTTCTGCATCAAAGACTCAGAAAATATGCTTAAAAGATTCCTTGGAGAGCAATGAGGGAAGGCACATCTTTGGTTTGACTGGTACTAGGGATGACGATCCATAATGATCACATCTGTGACAATCACATCAGACCATGTTAGACCATCAATCCATTCACTCAGTATTGTCTACTTGGACTGACAATGACTCTTCAGGAGCTCAGACAAATGTATTTCACACCACCTACTGTCTGGTCCTTTCAACTGGAGATGCTGGGGACTGACTTTCTCCATAGCAGAGGTCTTTCATTGAATCACAGCTCCTCCTACAGGCAACCATGTTCATGGGCAGTCACTTAGACAGCCACCTAAAAACCCTGAGGTGGGGTAATAGCAAAAACAATTTTGTTGGTGTCCTGCCTTTCTGCAGTGTCAGGGTCTACTTGGGCAAATGGGTGGACTTTGAAAGCCTGCTCTCTTCCTGCTCCGTGAAGATATCTAAAGCAGACCATCTCTCTCTCCTCCCCTTGTTAGGAGGGTGGAGCTGTTGGTAAGCCAAGAGCTTTTGCCTCCCTGCATTCCCTATAATGAGGAGGGCAGATGACAGTCATGTCATTCATTCTAGGATGATAAAAATCCATGGAACCGCCTGATTTTTTAATCTATTTTTTAAGTACTGTTCAAAATGTACTGCTGATATTTTATAGAGTTTTAAAATGTATTTTACTGTACAATAGTCTAATTACTGCTCACTTGTTTAGGGTGTTATGAAAAAGCAGGATATACATGTTTTAAATGGAAAAAAGTGAGACTTGTTCAAGAGAGCTGGAGACTTTAAGAATGCTGGTGGATTTGGAAGAACAAAAGGCAAAAATATACCTGGAACAAACAGAATATTAAGACCAAAAGAAATTCAGGGGACTGAGGAGAAACAGCCCACCACAGGAAAAATATTTCTATCATGCATCAAGGTAGAAAAATATTTCTACCGTACAATCACTGATCAAATAGGGAAACTGATGAAGAAACATAACCTACAAACCATGTTCAAACCTACCAGGAAAATACAGAAGATGCTATACTCAGCAAAGGACAAGAGAGGCCCTCTCACTTCTGTGGGAGTCTATTGACTACCCTGCAGCTGTGGAAATTAACAAAGCCTGGCTACCAGTACTTAAAAACACCAAAAGCAAACCCCAAGGGCATGCTAATTTCATGAACAATGGACTCTACCCAAACGCAGGATTTGCATTCACCAATATTGCTGCTGCAGGGCATGCAAATGTGAATCACTCCCTGGACTGATAAACCCCACCCGCAATACAATACTAACAACCTCAACTTTGCATAACAAGTTCTACCCAAACACTTACTGATTGGTTTCCCACCCTAAGACATGGACAATATATACCCCACTAAACATTCCCTTCTCACAGGCCAGTGTGTAACAGACTTCCCTCTGTGATACACCTCTGAAGATGCCAGCCACAGATTCAGGTGAAACGTTAGGAGCAAGATCCGCCAGACCACGGCCGCACAGCCCGGAAAACCCTAACACAACCAAACAAAAATAATGTTTAAAAATTTGCACAAAATATTTATAATACAATAAAATTAAAACAATCCAAAGGAAGGGCTTAAGAAGGTCATAGTCCTTCAACGGCCAAGATGTATTGGCTATCCTTGAACTAACTAATCACACTAACAATTGTCCCTGTGCTTCAGCTTCAAGTTTTTGTTCTTCCAGTTATTGATTTTGCCATGAAGATAATCTGTCAAGCATATGTCTGTATAAATACAGTCGCTCTCGTGTATTATGTTCTTCTTGGTCTTGTCTTAAAATAAATTTGTTAGTTCATGCTTCCATCATTTTTCATGTTGACTTTTCTAATACCATTTATACTGAATGTTCTTGTTCCTCTCTCTCCAACTACATTCTAGATTTAATATTCAGCCAATAGATTAGTGTACTTCATGTGCAAAATGTTAAATGCAAACTCCAAATCAAATAAAAGTTGGCTGATAGCAATTTCATTACAAATTCAATTCTTATCTAAGATTCCCTGAGGTCCATGCATCTTTCAAATTAATCCAGTCCTAATTCCAGGTGACTCATCCTCTGGAAAACCTAGGCTCATCTGTCATAAAAGAACCCCCTGAAGATTTTAAGTAAAAAAAAAGTTTTTTGCACATCTTTGATATTTAGAAGCTTGACTTGATCAAAGTCAAAATGAAACTTCATTCACTATACAGAAAGCAAAAATTATTACTAGATTTTGAGAACTTTTCCTCATCTTCTGGGTAGCAACTTTAAGCCTCCTCCAAAGTAGCTGGAAAACTCATCTGAGTCATGCCACAAAGAATAACAAGTATAACCAATTAGTAAGATTGCCAACCTCCAGTATACCTCCTGCTATTACAAAAAATCTCCAAACAACAGAGATCAGTTCATCTGGACAGAAATGGCTGCTTTGGAACAGAGACTGTATGACACTGTACCCCAATGAACTCCCTCCCTCTACAAATCCCACCCCAGGACATGGTCATCCATCCTGTCTGATTTCTCTTGATGACACTTCTGATTTCTCTTGATGACACAGACCAGGAATGCCAGTCCTCATTGGTGGAGACGCAGGACTTGCTTCACTATCAGTCAGCCCCTCTTTTGCATCACTCTGCCCCTGCAGGTTCTTCATCACCACTGTCAGTCTCAATGGGGCACAAGGGACAAACCACAATCATGAATGTATGAACATTGAGGACAGTTCAGCACAACACTATGATTCAAATTGTCTGGGAGGGGGAAATATAATAACATAGAAGCTGTACTGAATCAGACCCAGATACCCTGGGAAGCAAACAGGAGGAAAAGGAAGACAACAGCCATTCTTACAGCAATCAGGATACAGTGTGGACATAGGGGAATGTGTTGACTAAGTATTATTTTCCTCCATCATTTAATTCTTCCAATATGAAGATGCAAGTTGGAACCAACAAGAACTTGGAGCATCTCATCCCCTCCATTTCCTGTTTTTCCTTTTACTGAAAACCCCCATAGCCTCTCACCTTCTCACTCTTTGTTCTTTCATTCCCACTCAGCAGCCAATCTCCCTTTCTCTACCCCCAATCTTCAGATTTCCTCCCTCTGAACAGCTTCTGTCTAGGAAACCTATGGCCTGTCATGCAATGCAGTCACTGGGCAAGGTCCACTTGCATGGTAGTGAACCCTCAAAGACTTTTGGGTTAACACCTAACTTTCCCTTTCCCCCCTCCTGGTAACTTCCAGTTCTTCTCCCCTTACTCTGCCTCATTCTCTCCTTAGTCATTCATAATCCTTCTTTTTATCTGTCTTCCATTATATTTATTATTTATTTACTTCATTTACTTTCTCCACAGTGGGGGTCAAAGCAGTTTACATTATTCTACTCTGCCCTTTTTATCTTCACAACAACTTATGAGGTAGATTAGGCTGAATATATGAGGCTGGCCCTAAATCATCCAGTAAGCTTCAACAGCAAGATGGGGATTCAAACCTGAGCTCCCCAGAACCTACTTTGAAGCTCTGCTACACCACACTGGCTTTCAGGGGATGGCTGCTGTTGAACAGTAGCAAATAGCCAGGTCTACTTTGGTCATGCAACTTATGTGGTATCAAGTCATCCAGATGTTCCTGCCAAGCCTAGAGTTATCAGCCTGCAGGTGGAACCTGAAGATCTCCAGACATTACAACTGAATGCCAGGCAATAGAGAGCTGTCCACATGAAGAAAATGACTGCTTTGGGGGAGGGGGTGGACTTTGTAGCATTATACCCAGCTGAGACCTCTTTCCTACCCAAACCTTGCCTTCCTCAGACTTCACCATAAAATCTCTAGCCTGGAGCAGGCAATACTTGGCCTGGCTTGAGTAAGACCCTAATGGGCCTGCAAAAAGCCCTCCCCTGGCTGAAATGCTATGATTGTCTAGCAATGGCTGCTGAGGGAATTCAATGCTTAAAGCTACAGATACTGTAAACTTTTTTGAGTTTCTACCCCCCCCCCTTAAATCATTATTATTACCAATATTAGTTTTCACATTTTCTGCAAACCTGCAGCCCTTTGCAGGTTTGTAGAAAGATTTGTTCATAGCTCCAATCACTGGATTCAAGCGTGCAAAGATCTGACCAACTGTGCTATCAGAATATAAGATAATGATGTCATTTAAAAAAAATAGCGGCAGCAGGGAAAATTAAATACTTATACATATTAAACTTTTGCCAGCTTCATGTCAATAAGTTTTTTTTCCTCCAGACTCTACCTTAATTACTTCCTTTTCTAATTTAAGTTACTTCTGTTATGGAGCCAATAGAAGCCTTGTTTGATAAAAAAGTTAAATGATTTACATATCAAGAAGAGACATAGGAGAGTTTGGGATTAAGTTTTCTTTACCTTCATGGTCCATTTTTGCAAACAAATCCAACTCAAAATTAAACACATCTCTTTCCGCTCCCACTTTAAATGAAGGGGTGGAATTATGCATATCCAGATCCCCAAGGCTCTTTTAGACAATAAAGAAGATGAGTGTGTGAATATTTTCTTTTGAAAGGGTAATGTTAAAAAGCCTTCATATCATATACCAGATCATCTGTTCCTGTAGCTGGGCATTTTATGGTGAGGGATCATAGGGGAAGGGGAAGTTGCCAAATATCCATTGACTTAAAACCAGGGTAGGGGAAGTTGCCAAATATCCATTGACTTAAAACCGTGGTTCATTGAGTGAAGTCTGATGATGTCATGGGTAAGGTCTAACACTGTTATGGAGTGGGGCCTGGTAATGGGCTAAAGGTGGTAGGTCAAACATTAGTTTTCACCTGCAAGTCTTTTACGATGGTTGAAAGCTTGTCCAGCTGCATGTACTCTGCCACTTGTAACGACCAATCTTCAATCGCGGGGGGTTGTTCCTTCCACCATGTCTTGGCTATTTTCATTCTGGCAGCAGTAGAAATATACAAAAACAAGTCTCTATTAATATTTAATATTCTTTTAATACCTATTCCCAGTAGATATAATTCTGGTTTTAAATCAAAATTTAACTTCATAATCTCTTTCGTTATACTATGAACTTTCTGCCAGAATCCTTTGATTTTAGAACAATTCCACCACATATGTATTAATGTTCCTCTTTCTTTCTTACACCTCCAACATAGTGGGGATTGGTCCTTATAAATTTTTGCTAGTTTATGCGGGGTTAAATACCATCTATGTAATACTTTTAGGTAATTTTCTCTCAATTCCATACTAGAGGAGAATTTGCTGTGCATTTTGAAAGAGTCATCCCAATCTTGATATGATATATTTCTATTGATGTCATCGTAAAAGACTTGCAGTGGAAAAGGTTTATGGACACATGGACACAATATATCCAATACATAGAACGAGACAGTAAAAACAGAATTATTCAAAATTTGGTAAAACAATAAAATTGAAATGATCTTTGAGAATGTTACGAAACTAGAATAGCTAGTAAAGGAATAAAGACATACCTTCATTTTGTATAATTATATATCAGATAAGGGAAGAATCAGGGGGAAGCCCAAACCAAGCACAAAAGGGGTAGGTGAAATATTTAGGGTGTAATGTATAATGTCCAACGGATATGTGATGCGTGATTTGTTTGTGTTTGAATGTTTATTATTAGAATGTCTAATATTTAATGTTTAATGCAATAATGTAATAATAAAACTTTTTGTTAAAAAAAAAACATTAGTTTTCACCAGTGTCACAAAATACCCTGCTTAAATCTCCTTCTGTAGTAGTCACTACACGCCAATCTAGTCTTGAAGTTGTAACTAGGGAGAGGGTCAACTGGATTTGGCCCTGAGAATTCCATGTGCTGATTCCCACTATTTAGGATTAAACATTGTCTCATAAGCTACATGCCAGGGGACTGAATCATGAATTAGTCTTAGGGTGACCATTTAAATATTTTGGATTATTCCAGAATTATTCTGAATAAAAGTAGCTGCGCATTGCAGCTACTGGATTTATTGGAGTGTTGTAGGGTCCAGCACAATCTTTTGAGTTATATGCCTGTAACATGAGTGAATTTATTTTTACTTCATACCTAGTGGCATGAAAATTATAACTATTATTCATTCAGACAGCCCTTTGTTGTGAGAAAAAAATGCTACTTTGGAACTGGCGAGCAGACTGAAGGGGAGACTTGGAATTCCTGCATTTCACAAAGTGGAAATTCTTTTTTAATGAGATGGGTGATGAACTGAGTAATTGGGAGGTGGAGAAAGAAAAAAATCTAATTAACTAGTTGCTAATTACTGGGCTTTGCATGGAAAACCAGCAAGAGCCCAGATGCCTGGTCTCAACAATTTTTTTTTTTCTGGGATAGGTTGCCATTGAAATTTTATTCAACGACAAATGTATCTGCACATGTATTTTCTAACAGGTAGAGGAATATTAATAGTACTTGAATTAGCAATTGCCATTCAATTATTCATTAATTACTGGTCAACTATTAGATATTTTCTGTACCATCTTGCATTATCTGATTGCTTAGTTAATCTGAGAGCTTAGTTTTGCTTGGTTTTCATTTTCTTTCTTGTTTTTTCCACAAGGCTCTACAGTAGCAAGGAAGAACAAATAGGTGCAGTTTCTGACATCACACCTTCTGCTTTTGTATGTCATACTAAACTTTGCTTCTCATTACATCAGATTTGGTCCTGCAGATCATATCTGCTTACAGTGGTCCTTTCCTCTGGCACAAGAACAGTTTCCCTGATGCAAAATGTTATCTTGCTTCAGGCTGCTTGGACTATAGAAAAGCAATTTTCTTAGTGGGTCAGATCCACAAGGTCCAACCTACGATAGTCAGTTAAATTCAGTTTACTGAGAAAGGATCACTAGCTAACTTTATTTACATGGATATCTAACTCTAAACATATGAACTTATCACATGTGGTAATAAAAGGAGAAGAACTTTAGATTTATACCCCACCTCCCTCTCCTGTAAGAAGACTGAAGGTGGCTTATGAACTCTTTTCCTTTCCTGACCCCACATCAGACACCTTCTGGGGTAGGTGGGGGTGAGAGAGCTCTGAATGTACTGTGACTAGCCCAGCAGTCATGTAGGAGTGAGGATATGATTCACCAGATAAGACTGTGCAGCTCATGTGGAGGAATAGGGAATCAAACCCATTTCTCCAGATTAGAATGCACCTGCTCTTAACCGCTATACCACACTGGCTTAATAACACTTAAACCCAGCTTAAACTAGGTCCCAAGTAGCTTTTGAAAATTTGGAACTTCATAAAAAGAGGATAACTGTTTGAACACACACCTTGGATGCCTCTTCTCAAAGAGAAGAGATTCAGGAAAGTACAACGTGACAGGCCACAGGATGTATGCAGTACTGAACATAACATTAATCAGGAAGATCTACAGACTTATGCACAAAAAAAGTTAAAATGTTGATAAAGGCCAAAGTCACTCAGCTAAAATAATGTAGAAGTCCACAGGAAGAGTCCAGAAGCATGAGCATTAGGAGGAAGATTAGATGTTCCAACCAGGAAGCTCTGTAAAGGAATATAAATTCATTGTCAGTAGGATGAATTAAAAATGTTGACTCAAATTAGCCTATTTTACACATTTGGAAAAAAACTGATAAAACTGAAGATTATTCAATAGATTTTATGTATTCTCACCAAGATAAGTGTTGGGATAGGTCTAAGCTTGTATTCAGCAAAATGTTTTCTTAACTTTTCTTCTTCCTAATTTGGTTCATTGCTTTCTTCTGGAGAAAATTAATTAAAATATGTTCATTAAATCATGCAGCAAGCCTGTATTATGTAGATAATAAAGATTAATGATTGGAAGTGCTAAAATACTTGCTCTGCCAATAATGAAATCAAACCCACTGAAATAAGGAAACCACATTGTGAAAAGCAAATACAACCTTCAACACATTTTTCATCCAGTTGAACTTCAACTAACAGAACCAGAGTAGGAAATCTGTCTTTCTTAAATAGTTGCAGATTTAAGTAATTTTTGTGTGCATATGAAAACTTTTGTGCCTATTTTCATACCTTCCTTTTACTACCAGTCATTAAGTTTCATCTTGATCAAGGGAATTCTAGCACATTCCCACTTTTATGACACAGAAGATATTTTTGTCATTTATCAAGGTCCCTGAGTGGATTTCCCATTTCAGAGACACGTTGGGGAAAATACTGTGGCCTATTTCTTTTTTAATTTTGAAAGAGCAAATCAATTTACTACAAGGCTTGTTGTCTCCTCACAGACTCAATGTAGGCTTCAAATATTTGATATCTATTCTGCTGAGCTTTATTAATTATTCCATGTACTCATTAAACATATTGTTCTCAGTACTTCAAACACATGAATGAAAGTGACTCAAGTCAGTCTTCAATATAACACCTATGTAAAACTTTAACATTTGAAAAAGAATAATAATTTATATATTAGAACAGGTATATATTAACACCAGCAAGACAACAATATGATTTAATAGTGTGACTCACAAAAAGTGATGCTAGAATACATTTGGAAGGTATCAATAGACTTCTGGTTTATTTTGCAATGTACTTTTAAAATCCCTAACTTGCTGCACATTTAATTAAGCTACAGATAGACTAAGTATAATCAATACTGCAAAGCAAGATATATAGTTCCTAAGTGGTCTCTCTCTCTCACACACACACACGCACACACGCACACACACATGCACTTGCTAATCTAATTTAGCATTGTCTGTTCTAGTTGACAGTAGCTCCTGTTAGAGGACTAATGAAAAGAAAAGGGTTTCTTCCTCCAGTATCACCTACCTGATAGTGTTTAACTGGAGAACCAAAGATTGAACTGAAGAGTTTCTCTTTCTTCAAGCAAAGTTGGTCCCTGATCACCAAGTTGTATCTGGTTAGTATCTTCATATCCAGATTGGTATCTTCATTTTAATTGTAATATTCATATTGCTGGATGCATCCTCAAGTGCACAGAGGAAATTCCTCCTCCCAAACTATCAGTTGCTACATGTGAACTTCTTGTCACAACCAAAAGTGGCTTTATCATGCCTTCATGATGCTATTTGATAGGGTAGAGGCTGAAAATTTCCCAGAGCTTCTGTAGCAGCACCAAAATGGACATTCTAGGTCATTCATGTTTGCTCATGCTCCAATTAGCAGCCATGTTCACAAGTTACTGTGAATGCATGTACAATCTGTATAGACTGTACATTTGATTTAGTCCAACATTTAACTCAGTGCCAGTCTATGGTTTCATTTGTAATGTATATACAGGATATATACAGATTCACTGTGGCATCTGAACAGGGCTAGTGGTTCACAATATTGGACTTCATTGTATAATAGTTTTCTTGCAGTAGAATTATAATGCAAGTTTTAGGGCCAAAAAGCAAGATACTGAGAGTTCTGTGGAAAAAAAGTTCTTGGTGATACTCTAACCAGTTTCATACCAGGAACCGAGCCCTGTTTTTAGATCTGGGTTCCACCACTTCCTCCTTAGTCCATCTATTCCTATGCTTGCCCTCATGTAACATCCTGCTTTTAAATGTTTTAATTGCTTATACTGTTTCCTTTTATGTTGTACACCGCCCAGAGCCCCTTGGGATGGGGCGGTATATAAGCTCAAAAAATAAATAAATAAATAAATAAATAAATAAATAAATCCTCCAGTATTGGTTCCTTGAGTCTGGGAAAAGGTCCTATCCTGTCTGCCCCATCTGAGTTCTCGCCCAGCACCCTCCGTGCTTCCCCTGGGATAGCCCCAATGGACAATTATTTCACATTGTGGAATCAGCACAGAGGGAATAGTTAAACCTTCCCTTCCATTTCACCTCAATTCCAACTTAAATCAGAGTCCCACATGCCCCCTTTTAAAGAAAGGAAAACATGTAGGATTTCATGGAACTCCCTGCTTAAAAAAGAGAGGAGAAAACACAATCCAGGCCTTTTTTCTAATTAGTCACTAATTCTTGATATTATAGCTAAGGAGAACTGGGCATTTAAAGGAAAAACACGGCTGATATCATAGAACTTTGATCAGGCCAAACAGTAATCTGGCCGGGGTCATAGCTCAATGCTACAATATCTACTTGACATACATAAGGTCCAAGTTTCAATCCCCAGCATCTCCATTTAAAAAGGATTAAGAAGTGGGTGGTATGAAAGACTCTGAAGAGACTCCGAGACTCCGAAGAGCCAATACCAGTCTGAGAGGATATTGCTGACCATGATGAACCAATGGTCTGATTCAATATAGGGCAGCTTCATGTTTGTTCTCATGTTCATCTTTATATTCAATAATGTCTTCTTAAGACAATCAATTTTCTATATGCCTCAAATGGTCTGGCAGAAAGACTGCCATGAACCTGATAAAAAAGATAGGTAAAGACATTTAGGTTTCAATATCTACTGGCATGGTCAACCTATCTGAAACCGATTTCCATCGGGATCGAACTCAGGTCATGAGCAGAGCTTTTGACTGCAGTATCACATATAAATTTGTACAGACACATTTGAACATCTCATTAAACAATCATTGTCCTCCTGACAGTTGGCAAGTAGGATGTGAGTCTAGCTGGCAAGAGCTCTGAGCATCTCTAATTTAAATCATTGTTCCTTTTGTAAACACTTGAGCTATATTCCAGTAAAAATGACTCAAAACAAAAGTAAAACCTACAATGCTTGATAGTCTTACATTTGCTTTCAAACTGCATAGCACTTATACTTGGTTCTGTCTGGAAAGCATTTTCCCGATAATGTGCATTAAGATGGTTATATGAAAATAAATTGCATTACGCTGTATTGCAATGTTTTCAAATCTGACATTATGTTAGCCTAACAGTGCAATTTTCTCCAATACTCTAATGACATTCGCTTTGCTCTGTGGCTAGTTTATTCTTTCTCTTCCTGATTTCCTATTTTTTTGTTTGTTTTCCTGGAAGAAATGCACAAGATTTCCCAGCACACATAAATAAGATCTGGCTTGTTGTTCATCATGGACACAGAGTCTAGATTTGTTTCAGCTGACTTAATGTAATAAACATCTATCGGGATAGCAACTTTTAAAGTTTAATTTCAATATTAAACGTGGCAGCAGTGCACTCAGCAGGAAGAAGGGCAACAGCATGAAGAAAACACAGATACAGACTACAATCCTCGGGTGAGATCAACCCCAAGTAAATATGGAGGATTACAGCTTCAGTCAACAGCCTTATTTATCAAAGAAATAGCTGTATGGAAGTGGGGATCTTATCAGCTACTTGAGCTCAAAAAAGACTTACTTCTCTGCAGCTCCTAATTATTTTGCTCTGGATTTATAATGCCTCTCTCGGTGCATATATTTGGACCACTGTTCTACTACTTCAAACTTTCCCTTACTTCCATGAAATGATTTAATTTTATTTGTCATTTATAGACATCTAATTTAATTTCCAGAGTCATCTAAATCCTAGCCTTCGTCTTTGGTTAAACTTAACTCTATAAAAGTTTAAACAAACTTTTAAACTCGCTTTCTGATTTTATTTATTTATTTATTTATTTATTTATTTATTTATTTATTTATTGAGAGGGGACAAAATAATATGCATGAGGTCAGTATGCAAAACCATGGTTTATAAATAGACTTTACAGCTCTTAATGTTGGGGAATTTTTTTTCACGTATGCTTTTAAGCTTGAAACATAGGCTCATTCCGCACATACAGAATAATGCACTTTCAAACTGCTTTCAGTGCTCTTTGAAGCTGTGCGGAATAGCAAAATCCACTTGCAAACAGTTGTGAAAGTGGTTTGAAAACGCATTATTTTGCGTGTGCGGAAAGGGCCATATCTTTTAGAAGGGCATAGGTGTCATATTTTTAAGAAATCTGATCCAGCTGAGCCTACTTCTATGCTAATTGTAAAATCTAGAATAGGTATCCTTTCTGGTACAATACTAAATAGAATTACACCATTCTAAACTAACTTCATTGGGCTTAGAAGGGTATGATTCTGCTTAGGATTGTGTTTGCATTCACATCTAGATAACATCATTTATAATACATTGCATTGTAACATTTCCTATACTGTTTTTCTGTTTTCTCCTCATACCTGATTATTTCTATTTAAAATGCAAACGCAGCACAGTACACCCAGTATGAACACAAAATTGCCATGGCCATTGCCCCTTTAAATTTTCCTCTTTGCTCCAAGCAACTATTACTTTTGTATCTAATTTGTTATGTTTTTGAATCAGCCCTTGATTAGTCATTCTTGTTCCCTGCATGGGGGAATGTTAAGTAGTCTTTGTGGCTACAGCAAGTGCTCATTATTTTTCTTGATCATAATTGCATAATTATAAACATGAAAAATTATATATATATATATATATATATATATATATATATATATATATATATATATATATATATATATATATATATAAATAAATAAGAGCAATTATATATATATAAAGGAGCAATATATATATATAAAGGAGCAATTACTTTGGTTGCACTGAGTAATTAACCCCCACCCTTGTAGGAAATAGAAATTTTGAAGAATTAACTAACAAGAGTTGTGACATTTCTCTGGAGAATACTGCTAATGTTTTCCATTGTCTAAAACCTGGATAGTCTGTAGATGCAAAGGGTAAATCCACCCTCTTACTCTTTACCAGCAAACATGCCATTCTCTTGTTATTACAGTTGAAATGAACTTCTTGGCCAGTTTTATGCTAATTTTGAATTGACTTAAAATTACTATCAAGTTTTGGTAATTATCTATGGCCCCTTTGCAAATGTTCTTGAATGTATTTTAATGGGGTGCTGATTTACACATGGCTGACAGTGCAGGAACTTGGGTGAGTTAAATCAGGGAATATAAATCTCTTCTTCCCGGCCCAAGAAATAATGTATATAGAGTTGAGCTATATTATAAAAAGAGCAGGAACAATTTCGGTAGACAATTTTAATTTTTTAAAAACTCGTTCTTATTTTACACATGATTAGTAGAGCAGAGAAGATATTTAAATCATTTGTTTTAGATCATTCCTTTTTTCAGTAAAAAAAAATCACATCATTTTTACCAGTGGTAAGAATTAGTGAAGAGCATAGAAACTTCATGTACATACTGTATTAAGACCATCAGTATAGAAATGGTGATAGTAGTGACATTTCTAAGGTTATTGTTTGAGAAATGGCTGAGTAGGGAGCAACTGATCTATTCCTTTCCTGAATCTTAAGACTCAAACCCACAAATTAAAGCACCACCTACCTATCCAGAAAAGCCACTGAAATAGCCCTTAGACATAGAAATTGAAAAAAAAAACTAGGTCCAGACCTATATTTGGCCATATGCAGTACAATCATAAAATAGTCTCCTAGCAGTAAGCTCCATGATATAAAACAGGATTTCCAATGGGCAGACCAATCCAGAGGGGGTGCAAAATGGAGGATACTGGAGGATATGCCCTCCCAGGGCACTTATGCTGGCAAAAAAGCAAATATGCTAGCTCTCAGCAGCCATAGGGCATTGGGATGAATGGCCATGGTCCCCAGCATTGTGATGACCCTCCCCGCTGTGCCCAGCTGCATTGACATGGTGGGGGCATTCCAAGAGCATTCCAGGAGTTGCAAACACCAGAGGCCCCTGTGCACTAACAGAATCCCCCCCAAATCATGGTGTATCTCTGTTCTCACCTATAGAGGATTCAAATATGAGGGTTTTAAAAACTTTTCTAGAGCGTTTTCCGCACACATGTGGAAATGCACCTCCACCAGCATGAGGCTTGGGGACCGTTCGCACACTAGTGTGTGAGTGGCCCTGACTTTCCCCTCAGCCAGAGAGGTGGCTCCATAAGGAGCCACCTCTGGTCGCCCCCTTCACTCACCATCCCATCCAGTGTTGCTCTGGAGGGCTGCAGGGACCCGCCCATGCTGCCCTATGACCTCCAGGGGTTGGAGGGCAGCGGGGGGATCCCTGCAGCCCTCCAGAGTGATGCTGGATGGGACAGTGCGTGGAGGGGAGGGGGAAAGCAGCCTCTTCCTGCTGGTGCTGTTCACACTGCGCTGACGGGATGATGACACTTTGCAAAAACCTCGCTCGTTGAGCGAGGTTTACAGCGGCAGCTGTCCTGGCTCCTGGGCGGCCAGGACAATTATATGATTTTGTTAATAACTTCTACATGAGGACATTTTTCTTTGAGGAAAATATTTACATAATTTAAATATGAATATGAAATAATTGAAAACAGTATCATTATGCCCAGATTGAAATACTGGTTTGTTCGTTTTTCATTTGCTGATTCCATGTAATTGAGAGTAACATAAACCATTCCTTAGCTTCCATAGTGCAGCTGAATCTAGGATTGTGTTCAAACATTCTTGATCAAATATCAAGTGGCAAATTCCAAGGAACAGCAGCCTTCTCTTTCATGGCACCAAAATTCTGGAATTCCCTCTTTACAACTATATGCCCAGAGTGGTTGTTGTGGATTTTCCAAGCAGTGTAGCCATGTTCTGGTAGTTTTCAGAGACATGTCACAATGAGATGTGTTTCTCCCCATGTCACAGAACTAGATAAAGTTCAAGGTAAAAACCTTCTTTTTTCAGGATTTTGATAATTTCCCCCTATTTCTAGGTTATGATTTTTCTTGAGTCTAACGTGGTAGCCATTAGTTATTTTTAAGTGCCTTTTGCTGTTAGGATTCTTCCATTATTATTAAATTTTGTTCTATTTTTTAAGGGGTGGTGGTAGGGAGAGATTTTCTGCCAGTTTCTACACCTTTTGTTCCTGAGATATTTTAGTATAGCTCTAAATTGTTCTTACCGTTATGTTGTAGTTTTTTATTGTTTCTCCTGTCACTAAATGAATTTTAGTTTTTGCTGTTACTTTGGCATTATGTTTTTTCTTCCTGCTACTTGGTAATCTCCAAACTATCATTTTATTATTTTTATGTTTTTATTTGTTAATAATGCATGCTATTTTTAAAAAAAATAGTAATACTTGTCTCTTGTCATATAAGGTTTTGACAGTGTTGAAGACTGCGTTAAAAAGAATTTAGAAAGTGAGGCAATAGTAAATAAATCAATGAAATAAAAATTAAAAATTTGCTATGCAAAGGTTATAAATTATTATTTGCTGTGAAGTAAACTCTTCTTTTTTGCAGATTTTGCCATGATTGCACCCTATAATTTTCAGTTTCTTCCAATTGCATGATTTTATGATACAGAACAAATCCAGATAGGATTTTCTAATAAAGGTACAGCTTCTTCAAAAAAGATCTGGTTATGCCATTAGAGTGCAATCCAAGAAGCGACGCTCTAGGGAAAGGGCTTCAATTTCATTCCATGACACAAGGGAGCTATGAGCCAACATAGCAATGCTCTTCATACTAAAAAAAATATCAAGTAAGTGTGTTGAATGATCTGACTGCTAAATACATTGCTTAATATTGTTCAATCACATTTATTGATTCTTGAAAGAAACGCATTACTACAACCCTTCTTCTGTACTGTCAAGATTAAGTTTGTCTTGTATTAAAGGTCTAGCCTGTGCATTCAACACCTTGCAAGTTCAAGTTTTACGTTTTAATTTATTCTAGTAAGGCCTGTGACAAAGCATCGAAAAGTTCACTTACTGGAATGATTTAGTGTTAATTTTTAATAGGATTGTGCAAATTGGCAGTCTTAAATAAAACTCTTCTGGTAAGCAGTACATCATCTGACATGATTACAGACAACAGCAATGGATGATTACTCTGGGGGAAAGCTAGTATATTCTAAAATGGTTGTAAATTAATTGAACCCTGAATATTCACAAACATTACAGTACATGTAGTCATGGCTCTGCTGGTATACATCTGAAGCTACAATTTAATTGTAAGGTTATTATCCTGAACAGACTTCATGCAGATATTTAATTATTCTGTATACTTCAAAATATAGAGAGAGGAGAGCTGAATCAGACCCACTGATGCCACTCGTGATGTTTTCTATGTTCACTAGAGCCTGATGTAAGTTTTCAGTGACATAAACAGTTCCTATGCAAACAGCCTTCCTTATTTAATTCAGAAAGAATAGTGCAAGGCAGATGTTCTGAATGAAATATGTAGTGCTAGACTACAAAAGAGTTGTGGGTTCCTCGAGAGTCTAGACCAGAGGCTTCCAACTGTGTTGACTCAGTTGGCAATTTTGATAACAATAAGCCACAATGGCTTCTACAAGGTAAGGGTTAAAAATCATAAAATGGTTGCAATCATCCACAAAATATTGGAAAGTTCAAGCCAACATCCTTTTGTGATGGGTGCAGCCATTTAAAAATGGATATTCCCTCTAAATACAAAGGTGATATCTTCTTCAGAGGCATCTCCTGCTCCAGTGAGGTGGACGAAATCCTAGTTGGATCCTCTGGTTTGGCAGGAAGCAAGTGGAAACCAGAAAAAAAACACTGTAGGGTGTCATGTAGGTGATAAGAAAGTGAGAGGGGAGAAGAGAGGTGTGAGGATGATAAGTAATAAATATGTATAAATGCAAAGATATATAGTATGCTCAGGTAAATGCAGTTTTGGGCTGTATCAATAGAATAGTAGTGTCCAGCTTCTGGTTTCAATTGTATATTCATTTATTGGCTGAGCACTTTTATTGTGATTTTTTTCCCACCTGTTTCAATGCTAGCTTCCCTTGAGTGTGTGAACACATTGAAATGGTAGTTATTTCTTTAACCTACAAATCACCTGGTCCTTATTCATGCCTCCATGTAGCTGCCCAATCTCCCCTTTTCTCATCCTCCTTGTCCTAAATATTCTTTTTTTAAAAAAAAAAATCCCCTCTTTGCATATTGCATTAGCAATGTAATGTTGGGGCACAGATACAAACCAGGTCAATTGTATCAGCTTCGTCAGTTTCATCTTGAGTTAGCAATGTAACCTTAATGCAAAGATATACTATGAGCGCAGTTGACATGGGAAATTGCTTTTGCAGGAGGAAATTGACAAGGGACAGCTGCAGTAATGATAGTGTGTTAATGCAGCTCTAATTTGCCAGAAAAAAATGTGGACCTTTGTACAGGGCTGTTTCTGTTCCTTTAAGTAATGGTATCTGCTCCAGTAGGTTTTTATGTTTTGGTTTTTCATTTTGTGCAAACACCTGGCCCTTATCCATGACCCATGTAGTTGCCCAGCCTCCACTTCAGCAACTTCTTCTCCCCCTCCTTCTCAGTTTTCAAAATGAATGTTAAACACTTTTTTCTCTTTGCCGTATTGAACTAGCAATTTAACATTGAAGCAGAGATACAACTGCCATGGTCCATTGGATCAGCTTTGTCAATTTTACATAGAGCTAGTAATATAACATTAAGGCAGAGAGAGATGTTGAAGGTGAGGGTGAAAAAAGACTGCTAGGAGTAATCACTGCATGTAATTAGGATCTGCTGCAGTAACAATTAAGCATTACTGCAGATCAAATTTGACCAAAAAATGTGGTTCTATGAGGGGAGAGGGGTATGCGCTTCTGCTTTTTCAGGTCCTGGAGCCTACTCCTGGAGTTGTTTTGGCTTCCATTTTGGATTAGTGGTGGAAATGGATGCTGAGATATATTTGAATTGCCACTCTGAAATGAAACACTGCAATAACACTAAATTGTCAATGAGGTATGCTTAAACTATGTAGTATTATATACCAAGTCCATCTCATTTTTTAATTCTGTTTAAATGAACAATTGTGCCATAATTGCCAGGAATCAAAACAGTTACCTAAACCATAACTCTAAGCTGTCTGACTCTTACTGGCAAGGATCTCATGGAAACCCCAATATATCTCTGCCTAGCCCCTCCTTGAATTATGCAAGTACTCCCTCTATATACACATTCATCATGTGATAGACATTTTGCTTCTAAATGATAATCCAACATAGAAATGTCCACTTAGTTTCCATAAATGCTCAATTCTCTTCCCAATTTCTTGTCTTTTCTTTAAAGGTGAGAAATTTGTATAGTGTGAGAGGTTTTTAAGAAGATTTCATCTTCCTTTTCCAATTAAATTATCCACTTCTGAAGGAATGATTATTTATTCCCCAGTTTTTAATATACTCCAAAATAGCATATCTACCCTGATATGTGTACATTGAAGAAAATACTAACTGCAAACAGGAGAAAAAGCAGGTACAGAGACATGTAGCCTGTGTCAGGCAGTCCAAGGTGACTGGGGATGGTGTCACTGCTGCCCTGCCACCTCTAGAGAAATTTCCGGTGGTGCAGGCAGGCAGATTTAAACAACAACAACACTCCAGCCACTGGAAAGCCTTTCATAGGGCTAAATGGATTACGCCACCCAAAATGCTCCAGCCTGCCCCTACCATGCCAGTATCTGATTGGACACCAGTGCCACTCTGCAGTGGTTCCAACTTATGGTTTTCACCGCTGCAGAGGGTGGCCAGCTGATGACACCTTTGCCCCCTCCACCAGCAGGAGTGTCCCTTGTGCCAGCAGAGAAGGAAAATGCATTGGTGCAGTCCTACACCAGCTCCACAACTCAGTTCAGTCCCCGACCCCCACCACCAATAGGATTTTGCTGCAAATGTTCCTTCCTGGAGTTATAGAGCTTGAACTTTAGGGTTCTTTTCAATAACTAAAATTCAAAGGCCTTATCACACCAAACTGTAATGAAAAGGTGTGTGTGTGTGGGGGGGGGGGGTTAGCTGTGAATTCTACTCCAACACTTAATGAACTGCCACTTTTTTCTTCTCAGAATGGAAAAGAAATAGAGAGGAAATTCAGAGATAAGTCTGTCTGTCAAACACATTCATGGAGAAGACCACAATTTCCCTTGTTTCAACCCAACAATTGACAGGTGAAAATATTTGCCGCAGAATTTCTATGCTAGCAGCAGCTAGGTATTTAGAAAGAATTAAGTTAGAAGTGGAGTTCAAAACCATAGCAAAAATGTAGCTAAAAATGTGTACAACAAACATTCTTCAAGATGGGTATGTATTAGTGATGCAGCAAATATTCTTCCTTGTCAATCGTAGGGTTAAAACTAAAGAAGTTGTGAACTTATCTCATTCAGTGGGAAGCAACTATGGATGAGCCTAAGATTACTTTGCTGGTTCAGCAAACATCATGAAAGTCTCACAAACTGGTTAGTGGCAGCACCATGGGGGTTGTTTTCCCACCAGCTGTATTATTTGCTTGATCTCCAGGCACAATTAAGAGTTGGAGCAGCCACAAACTGAGTGTGTGAGTGACTAGGAAACAGTGGAAAGTGAACTTCAGGAAGGGAGGAAATGTGTAGTCTTTATGCTTCCGTGCTACTTTCAACTTTTGCTGTGTGACAAAGTTTTCTGGCAAACCTACATACCAGGGATGTTCAGCAGCTTTCAATCACCTTCCGTCCCTCCCCCACCACATCAGACATCTTGTGACTGACTGGTCCAAGATCACTCAGCAGGCTACATGTGGAGGACTGCAGAATCTAATCTGGTTCACCAGATTAGAGACCTATGCTCATGTGGAGGCGTGGGGAATTAAATGAGGTTCTTCAGATTATGGTCCACTGCTCTTGATCACTACACCATGTTGGAAGACGAGCACCAAGTCGGCTCTGAAGCTGAGGCGTGGCAGAGACATTTCCAGGGGTTTGACCCTTCCCTGTCCAAATGAAAGTGTCAAAAGGAATGATGAAAACACCATTTTCCATTCCAGATTTAAGAAGTAAGTACTTTCTTAAACTGCATGCTGTATTTTTGTACGTCTAGCAGGCACTGCCTGCCCATGGAGATTCTTTTTGATTCCTGTGTGAGATTATTTTCCCTTCTGCCTTTCTCTGTCCCACTGTCTAAATTCAGATTAGAAGTTTCTTGAATAGAGAACTTGTTTTAACACTTTTTCTAATGACTGTCTTGTTTGTTTATTTTAAGGTGGGAGGAGAAAGAGTACAGTGAGCAGACCTATTGATGATATGTGATATTTGATGGTAACTTTGGGGTAACCCCATAAAAGAAGCATGATAATCCATTTAACATGATCTGATCAGTTATGTAGCATCTTGAATACAATTCAGTATTTTGATCATATGACAAGGACTATTCTTGCCTGTCCAGGTCACTACAGAACCTCCAGTTATTCATTCAAAGAATGGGCTAACAGTGGGGTGCTGTGTGGTTTCCGGGCTGTCTGGCCTTGTCTAGTAGCATTTTCTCCTGACGTTTTGCCTGCATCTGTGGCTGGCATCTTCAGAGGATGCCAGCCACAGATGCAGGCGAAACGTCAGGAGAAAATGCTACAAGAACACGGCCAAACAGCTCGGAAACACCCCAGTGATTCCAGCCGTAAAAGCCTTCGACAATACAATGGGCTAACAGCTTTTTTAAAAGCTTCAGTTGCTGCTGCTAAATTTAGAAAGAGAGAGAGATGCATAGAAAAAAGGCTTAGAATGATGTCATGCTGAAATGGAGCCCCTGAATGGGAAGCAATCACTTAGGGGTGCGGTAAGGTTTCAATTGCTGAAATGAAGCCTCCCAAAGGAAAGATATGTGTTTGGTAAATTGATGCTTAGCACCATATGGGAGAGTATCATGTGCTGAAACAGAGCACCTAAATGCTGTGGGGAAAGGGACTCCTAAGTGTTAAAGCAGCCCTAAAATACAATTTTCAAACACCTTTACACTCTCACACATGTACGCATGCACTTTTGTGCTATATGTAGACATGTGGTCACTCAGTGAACTCCAACAAAAGGCTCAGCAATAATACAATCCAGTCAACGATTAAGCAATTGCAACTGGTGATTTTGACAGTAGTCAAACTAGCAGAGTCTGGAGCATTCCTATTTGAAGCTGACAATTCTTGGGGTTGCGGGGGCAGGAGGGTGATAGAAACTCTGGCCCAAAGTTGCTGTTTTTTAATAGTTTTATCTCATTAATTTCCTTTGTTCCTGACTGATGCTTCTGACTTCTTCCTGGAACAGTCACATAGTTGATTCCACCCAATGAGGGATAACAATGAATTGGATGACAACAACCATGTATCCAATCAGATTTTGCTATATGATGATTTTGCTGAAGGAGGAGGGGGAAATGAGGGTGAGAGAAAGTGAAGGTAATCTAAATGAATAACCAAAGCTTTCTGCACAATTTCAAAAAATAAAGCATTTTTCTACATCATTGGAAATATTCACTCAAAACTGAGCAATTTCATTAAGTTTCCATTTTTATTTTTCTCATTTGGTAGGTTGAGAAGCATCAATAAATTATATTGTGTTGATCAAAATCAACTAAGGACCTAAATAGATGGAAATGAGAAAATATATTTTTACTAAATATTACAATCTCCTTCCTAATGGTAAGAGCTGCAAATAGATGCCCTCAGGAGGGGCCTGGGCCCTTCCTCTCTGGAGGTCTTTAAGTTAAAGCCAGATAGCCATCTGTTACTGATACTATAAATACTCCTTTGAATAGGGATTGAACTAGAGCAGAGGTAGGGAACCTGTGGCTCTCCAGATGTTCAGGAACTACAATTCCCATCAGCCTCTGTCAGCATGGCCAATTGGCCATGCTGGTAGGGGCTGATGGGAATTGTAGTTCCTGAACATCTGGAGACCCGCAGGTTCCCTACCCCTGAACTAGAGGGATCCCAAAATCCTTTCCAATGCAAGCATTCAATGACTCTATAACTAGACTGTTTTAGACAAACTCCTTGACAGGGTGGGGGAGGGCTCACCTAAAAGTTAAAGTTTCTGTTTTAGTTAGATTTAGCTTAGCGAACTGTAGGAGTGGTGCAGGGGTATTAGTTTAGTTGTTAGGCTAGGTTTAGGTTTCAGTAGTGCTGCCTGGGTTAAGGGATTGATTTGTTTAGGTTTCATGGTTATTTTTACCCGTGCCCATCAGGAGGCTGAGAGTGGGTCGTGGATCCCTGTGATTCTGGGGCAAGGGAGACATGATGGTAGGTCCAGGCCATATCATAGACATCGAGTGAGATATGGGTATGCTCGCTCTTTGTCTGACCTGCGGCCTATCTCAAAACATGCAGGTTGTGGGGTAGGGATCCTTAACACTTCTTTGAAGTTGATGCTGATTAATGCAATGTCTGTTAATAACAAAACTGCCATCCTCCAAGACTATATTAACCATCAGGCTACGGATCTCATGTGTATTACGGAAACCTGGTGAGGGAGGGGGAGGCGGTTGCCCTTAATGATCCCACCCCAGATGGTTTCACGTTTGTCCATCAACCTCAGACACAGGGCTGGGGTGGGGGTGGGGGTGGGGGGATGGCATAGCGATGCTTGTCTGAGATTCTGTCTCCTACAGGACATCCCCAGTCCCGTTGATCACTGTTTTGGAGTGTTTAGGCCTTTGCTGGGACTCCCCCAAGAGGCTGGCTGTTCTGGTGGTGTACCAGTTGCCTAGCGCACCGGTAGACAGCCTGTCATGGCTCCTTGAGGTCATCTCTGAGTGGGCACTGCTGTATCCCAACCTGTTACTATTGGGAGACTTCGGCCTCTTCTGCTGTAGTCTGTGATCAAGTGTCATACATGGCAATGCTAGGCCTGTTGCTTGTGAACACCAGGAGTCCCATGCATCAACAGGGCCAGACTCTAGACCTGATCTTCGCAGCTGGTGTATATGGGACCTTATCTTCTATAGATAGAGTGCCGTGGTCTGACCACTACATCCTCATGGCTCGGATTGATGCTGCCACGCCCCCTGTCTTGACGACAGGCATATTTGGGCCTGCCGGCAGAGACTAATGGACCCAGAGCAGTTCCAGGATGTCCTACAGGAGACCCCACCCACTGGCGACACTGGAGCAGCAGTGGCGTAGGAGGTTAAGAGCTCATGTATCTAATCTGGAGGAACCGGGTTTGATTCCCAGCTCTGCCGCCTGAGCTGTGGAGACTTATCTGGGGAATTCAGATTAGCCTGTACACTCCCACACACGCCAGCTGGGTGACCTTGGGCTAGTCACAGTTTCTCAGAGCTCTCTCAGCCCCACCTTCCTCACAGGGTGTTTGTTGTGAGGGGGGAAGGGCAAGGAGATTGTAAGCCCCTTTGAGTCTCCTGCAGGAGAGAAAGGGGGGATATAAATCCAAACTCCTCCTCCTCCTCCTCTTCTTCTTCTTCTTCTTCTTCTTCTTCTTCTTCTTCTTCTTCGATGCACTGGTAGAGAGCTGGGATTCCAGGCTTTCTGAAGCCATTAAGGCTGTCACCCCGAGGCGCCTGCTCGCCCATCTTCTTGGTATACCGAGAAATTACCTGGGTTGAAGCGGGAGTTGAGATAGCGAGAGTGAGTGTGGTGGCGAGTTTGTGACGAAGGGACAAGACGCTTGTATAGAACGCTTATGAGATCCTATGAGAGAGCTGTGAAGGAGATGAAGAGGATTTATTTCGCTTCCTCTATGGCCCAGAACAATTGCTTAGGGTAGTTCGGACACTTAAGACTTCTTCAATGGGTCCCAAATTTAAAGAATTGGCTCTTAGCTGTGAGACTTTTGTGACTTACTTCACAGACAAGGTCTTGTTCCTCTGCCAAGCCCTTCCTGCCACAGTTGATACAGTAAGATAACTGAAGGCCCCTTGGCCATCTTTTGGTCCTTGCTTGGACCTCTTCAGCTTACTTGACCCGCTGCACAATTTATCACTTGCACTTTTGACCCATGCCCTGGTTGGTCAAGGCTAGCAGGGAGGAGCTTCGGAGCCACCTGTTGAACATCATTAATAACTTCCTTGAGCAAGTTTTTCCAGGTCAAATTAAAGAGGCAGTGGTCTGCCTGCTCCTGAAAAAAACCTAGTTTAGATCCATTGGATCACCTTTCTCCAAGACCAGGGACTGCAGGTGACATCAGGGGGAGAGAACTCCAGGAGTCATCCCATAAATTGTGAGGAGTTGCAGGGAGTGATCCTCTCTCTGATGCTTTTCAACATCTACATGCACCCCCTGGCGGGGTTGGTCCAGAGTTTTGGGCTGCAGTGCCACCATTATGCTGATGACACCCAGCTCATGTTCACGATGGAGGGCCACCCGTTTTTGACCCCTGGAGCTCTCCAGCATTGTTTAGAGGCCATCGCTGGTTGGTTGAGAGCGAGTCAACTGAAGCTGAATACAGCAAAGATATCCTGTGGTTGGGCCGAGGGGAGAGACCGGTGGACTTTTGTCTGCCTACTCTGGACGGTGAGGCCTTGTATCTAGTCTCAATTGTCTATAGTCTGGGAGTGATCCTGGATCTGGCATTATCACTGGAGGCCCAGGTTACCCAGATGACCCGAATGGCTTTCTATCATCTGCATCAGGCACAGCAACTGGCCCTACACCTGTCCTGCTCTGATCTAACCACAGTGATACATGCAATGGTCACCTCCAGACTGGATTACTGTAACTTGTTCTATGCTGGCGTGCCTTTGGCTGTAACCTGGAAACTTAAACTCGTTCAGCATGTGGCAGCCAGGCTCCTTACTGGAGCATCCAGCTGGGACCAGATTACATCAGTCCTGTACCATCTTCTCTGGCTGCCAATTTAGTTCCAGATAATGTTCAAAGTTTTGGTTTTAACCTTTAAGACCATGAGCGGTCTCAGACCTGCATATCTGAGGGACCGCATCTCCCTATATTGCCCCCCTAGGGCCCTCCACTTCTTGGAGGAGTACTTGCTAGAGGTCCCCAACCACAAAAACATCCAACTGGCCTCCACGAGGGCCAGGGTTTTCACGGCCTTGGCCCCTGATTGGTGGAATTGGCTGAGGAAGTTAGGGCCCTCCGGGATCTACAAGAATTTCGCAGGGCCTGCAAAACAGCCTTGTTTAATCAAGCCGTCCCACCTGGTTAGCTGGAGAGGTCATAAGTATCCCAAAGATTGCCTCAATCATCCATGGGTGCAGAGAAAAGAGTGGGTGGGTTTCGTTGCCATCTAAGTTATTGGAACTGTTTTAGTAAATTGTTTTTATATATTGGTGTTGTTTTATTCTGTTGTATGCCGCTCTGAGCCCTTCGGGGGAGGGCGGGTTATAAGTATGATGTAATAATTAATTAATTAATTAATTAATTGACTGACTGACTGACTGACTGACTGACTGACTGACTGATTGATTGATTGATTGATTGATTGATTGATTGATAAAGTCCTGTGGTATAGAATGATGAAGCTAAACTACCATGAAGCTGTTTAGCTTCATCACTACAAACTCTTTTATAAGTCGGTTGAAGCAGTGGTGGGATTCAGCAGGTTCGCACCACTTCAGCAGAACTGGTTGTTAAAATGGTGCTTGTAAACAACCAGTTGTTAAATTATTTGAATCCCACCACTGGAACTGGTTTTTAAATTATTTGAATCCCCCCACTGGGTTGAAGTATGGTGAATGTGGTCTTACCAGTATCATCAAACGTTAATTGCTTCCTGTAAGGCTACAAACGCAATGCACTGACAGCTACTTGTGCATTTCATCCTTATTTAAGTCAAAGGTATTGGTGTGTTAACAGCCAATGCTCCATATTTTTGACATTCATATGGGGATGTTGACAATGTCATAAGAATTTTGTGAATGTCAACAATCATTGGTATCTGTCTCGATCTGTTAGACTTACACTGGGAAAAACTGGCAATCAAAGTTCTCATGAAATAACCTCAGTCATTGCTGATTAATGACATCCACTGGTGTTCCTCTAAGATTCTGGTCACTTACAAATTCATTCGGCCTTGCAAAATCCATGAACATCCTGAGCATTCACTGTAACATATGGAAGGAATAGGAACTGTAACAGGTATGTAGTGTCTACATAAATGGGCTGTCTCCAGAGGTCTTATGTGCAAACCTTCCTGAGTGTTTGTGTGTGTATATGTCTAATCATATATATTTGTGCAAACTTTTCAGACAAAAGACCTGGGACCTTTTATTTCTTGAATTATGTAGCAATCTGCATATTCCAGCTATAAAAGAGAAAAGAAATTTGATTTGTTCTGCTACTGTAGTTGCATTTACTGAATTTCATTGATAGCAAAGTCACACACCTTTAAGTTAATAAATAAAAATGAAAGGAAGAAATATGTTGTTATTGCAGTGCTTTGTAATATGCAGGCACACTGTGCATGTAGGTACATTAGGCACTGTCACTGATTTTATTATTCCCTGTATTGCACTGACAGCAAGGTTGCAAGAGAAGAAATAATGGGATAATTTTGCTTTTAAAAGTCTTCTGACATTTATTGTTCCACAGTCTATAGTGGGGTATTTGTGAAGTCTGAAAAACAGTAAAAGAACAGCTAGAGCAACTTTTTTTCAAAGCACTTTCTCTTAAGTAGGCCCATTAATGGGTCTTCAACAGAAACAGTAATTTGAGAATTCTGGCAAAGAATTTGGGCTGCAGTCCTAAATACACTTACATTTTGAAATCTCATTTAAATGAATGTGTACTTTCAAATAAACATGAAAATAGTCTACAAGGCAATTGAAGTTGTAATCCTGTGTTAATTTACCTGAGAATAAGTCCCTCTGAATTCAGTAAAAGGGCTGTTTTTTGTATTAACATGCATGGGAATGCACATTAAGGCTCGAACATTAGAGCGTTAGAAAGAAATAATACTGCAAGATGAAAGTAGAAACATATTATTTATATTCCACGTGGAGTGTAACCCTGTCATAAACAGACTGTTGTCTGATTAATTCAGATTAATTACTTTGATAAATGCTGTCTTGTATGGAAAACATATGGCTAGAACATACTATTATTAATACCAATTTAATTACCTTTTTAACTTTTTAAGAACTCTTCTCATATTATATTTTTGAGCCTATGTGAAATATAAATTTGAAAAACAGAGGTTTGAAAATGCATCATACAGGTATAGTTGCTAGCAGGCAGGGATAAGCTGTGCTAAACCTCAGAAGTAGAACAAATGCATAACTTATCGAAATACCAGATTTAGTACAGGTGTCTCCAGTTAAAATGTTTAGAGGAAGAGTACAAGCTACAAAACAAAAAACATTTCAAGCCATAGCTTATTGTGAGCTAGATAATATAATTTTTGACTCCCTGGCATGTAACTTCCTCTGATTGCATATTCCTTGACAAATCCAGGTTTCTTGCTTTGAGGTTCTAGCAGCTCAAGTTCTTTTTGTGGCAATTAAGCTAATATGGTCCTAAATAAAATTATTTTGGAAGTAGAACTTGCATGCACTTTGGGGGCTTATTGTGATGCAATGCATTAAGCATGGATTGGAATCAATCGAACAAGCACATAATTTGACTTCAATGCCTTTAAGTGGTTTTGCAACCTATAGGCATATGCTGTATTTCAGAATACCAATGGATATAAGCAGTATTTCAGTGTACCTGACCTTTGTTCAGAAATGTATGTGGAGTGTAGTTAGAACATGCTCAAAACACCATGATACCAACTCAGCCTTAGGGAATAGCGATGCTTGCTGGCAAGATTAAGAACACTGAGGAATTGCCATCTTTTATGAATGCACCATTAAGTTAGGGCATATGCCTGCCAAAAGCATGACTGTCAAGGTAGCCTACAGCCCTGGGGGCTTGATAGATTCATCAGAATTTCTAATTCCCAGAAAATGGCACTGGTTTAGCATTGCCTGCTGTCTTTTCTACCATGGCTGGCTAAATGACAATGTCACTTTTGTTCATAGGTGGACACCATGATTATTCATATAATTCCAAAATTCTAGGCTGAGCTGTCCTTTATTCATCATTGGGCTAGGGCAGGTGAAGTGAAAAATCAGAGTTTGCTTAGAGGTGACCTGCAGAGAGGAAAAATAATAAGCTTTCATTATTTCTCAGGGGTGCCCTAGTTTCCAGGAATCATCTATTTTGTCAGATCTCTCCAAGGTCAATGCTTGACTCACTATTTAAAAACTGTATGTTACCTCTGGGATATAAGTAGGATTTATATAGACTTCTATTCTGACAAATTTCAGTGATGGGTAAAAGATCCAGTCTCCCCCGATTATCACATCCCCAGATTGTCATGCCAACAGAAAGACTGTGGAGAAAATTACTAACACTAAATTTTAATGGCATGGATGCAGTTCTGTTGGTTTCACAGTGCCACTCCACTGAACAAACTTTTCTATCCTTCAAGAGCCACTGAGGCTGTCAAACTCTACATGAATAGTGTCCCTTATTAATATGAGGCAGAGTAATTTACCCTGAGTAATTCAGAATATTTAAATAATAGAGTAGATGATTCTGAGTCATGTCTCTATACTCATGGTCTACTGACCTCTACCATACTCTCATGGGGGGAAAATATGTGCAGTACTTCTGTTGACAGCAGCTTGCTACATCTGGCACATTGTTGTAGGGGCATTATTGTGTTCTTTTTATATTAGGCACTGGATAAGTCCAATGTGGAAGTGAGAGATCATGGTCTACTGGATCAAAATACCTTATTTGATTAAGGGCTTATATTCCTAAGCAGGAACCTGACAACTTGCAGGGAATTAAAAGGAGTGACACTACAGTTTGCAGTTTTGTACTGTGCTGCTATTGAATGTTCACAAATATAGTAAGAATCATCCAGAGATTGTAAAATGGAGCTCCCTGTCCCCTCCCCCCACCAAAAGCTGCTGAACTTTGATGGCAATGTCTATTGAGACAGGTAGCCAAAGGGCAGAATGAACATGAACATTTTTTTCTCCTTTCCTGCTTTCCCAGAGCTTCAAATAAACCTGTAGGAAGTTCTTCCTCTGTGTTCAAGAGATTCAATGGTTGTGAGGACCATTATCAGAAAAGTCTATGGCTGTTCACAACCAACAGCACAGAAATCACCAAAAACAGCACAGAAATCACCAAAAACAGCTAGCATCATAGTGATGAAAATTAAATTAAATTACATTTCATATTAAATGCTTTGATACCAGCAAAACTTAATTGAGAAATACAATGCTGGGCCAAGGATGTTTCAGAAAGCCAGATTATGATACTCCAAGTTTGCAAATGTGATGCTAGATGTATTTGTGTGGTTAAATGTAGAGGACCACAATGACAGGGAATGTATTTTTTATTAAAAGTTCTAATTAAAGTTCTAATTAATTTGTTTATATATACTGTATGTGGAATCTGTATTGTGCACCGCCCAGAGCCCTCTGGGGGTTGGGCGGTATAAAAATCCCATAAATAAATAAATAAATAAATAATTGATTGTGCAAAATGTACCTGATATATTTCTGCCCTGGCAAGGGCCAACAAAGCAGCTATCACATTAAAACACACATGATAAAATCATATTTTAAAACTTCCTCAACTGTATATTATTAAAACAATTTTAAAAAGAGTTAAAATAGGTACACAGACCAAAAATAAAAGCAATTAAAACATTGGTCAGAAAGAAAAGATCACTGAGGGAATGGCAAATAAAAGTCTTTTCCTGATGGCAGAAACCTTCTTCTTGGTTGCCCAACCTGTTCTCTGTAGGTAGTGGCCCCAAGGAGGCCTTTGAAGAAGATCATAGTGGTTGGGCAGTCTAAGTGACTGCAAGATGGATGTTCATCAAAACATTTGTGCTTTATTCAGAAACTGTGTTGAACTTATGAATCACAACTGGGCATGCAGTAAACATACCTACTGGGCAACCATAACATGTTCAAACTGCCTTGACTACAAGCAATGAAAGCTACTTGTTTGTTGGTGAACTTCTTCTTTAGCATAGCACTTATACCTGCAAGGCAACTGTTTGACTATAGACCCATGTGGCTGCTTTTGTACAGTCCAAGAACAAAGTATTGGACACATGAGTGCATTTTCCACACACTTCTCTCTGACCACAGCACATTTTCCTGAGCTGTTAGTACTTCCGGTTGTGCAACAATAATTAAAAACCATTGAACTTGCCCAGATGGAAGTACTGGAAGTGAAGGGAAGTGCACTCGCTGAGGCTGGAGAGAAGTGGAGATGGAGCAAAGTCATAGGAGCCAAGCCTGTAGCATCTTATATAGGGAAGAAGAGCAAGTGTATTCCAGGGTCAGGGTCATTCAGACAATTAAGCTGACAAACATGTGTAAATCATGCAGTCACTTGGAGTTCATCCCAATAATAATAATAATTTAAAAAACATAAAAAAGAAACTTCCTCAGTAATGATGTTACTGCAACTTTAATTTGGTCAAAAATATGGTTCATTTTGTGTGTGTGGGGGGGGTTACTTACATTTCTGTTCCCTCAGATTATGGCACCTGTTCCAGTGGGGGGGGGGGTTACTTACATTTTGTACAAACCCTGTGTAGTTGTCCAACCTTTCTTTCAGAAACAAGATTAAACACCTTACTCTTGACCACTAAGCCATGCACTAAAGCATTTGTGCATGAAGCCATTTAATAAATAATTATAAAGTGCAAAAATTGTGCAAAAGTGCAAAGGTGATATATATGTATACAAAATTCTTATATCATAAAAATAACAGCAGGACAGATAATACATACATAAATTAGTCCAATTAAGGTATAAACAGAACACAATTAGCGGTTGAGCCCTCTCCATCGTATCCACTTCTGCCATCCTTTAGTTCAGCTGGTAGAGTTTCCTAAAGCATAATCCTGGTGCATGCGTTCTCATCAATGGAGATTCTTGTTGTGACTCTCCAGTTGAGAATGGATGATATGGAAACAAAGAATTCCAATCCACATCCATAAAAAATCCAAAACACACTCCGCGGTACAAATTGGCATTTTCAACTGAAGCCTTCATCAGTGGACTGATACTGTATCACTATTGCACTTGCCTCAATCCAATTACAGAAACTAGCTACAAAGATATGTTCAAAGCTTATAATGACTAAATATACAAAAGTAATGAATCAATCAATATAGAATAATAATACATGTTACTTACATGCAGGAAAAATCTGCCAGACACAATCCCATTTATGGTAGGCTAAGTCTCACACATTCGGCATGGTATGCTAACATTGCTATATGCAAGAGTACTATAGATGATGCATGTACCCTGTGGAAGGCAAATCTGCTGGCACAGCAGAGCACCACTCCCAAGAGCAGATTTGGCCCACCCCTTTGGATGGGGCTTATTGTCAGCAGTTGTGAGAAAACCTTGTAGGAATACAGTGACATTGAACAAATTGGATACAACCAGATTTATTCAATATCTGGTTGAATGTTCAGCATCTTGCTCACAACCATTAAGCTGGTCATGAACCAAACTGTAAAATACTGAAGCACAGGTAGTCACAACCCTTAACTTCGACATGAAATAAATGACTTTACATTACACTAGCCTTGTCATTTTCATCTTCTGGAGAAGAAATGCAGAAGTATGGCAGGCTATCTGGAAACAATCTGCCTGGTAGCACAGATCTGTGATCCAGTAGCAACACTCACCTGCAGTGTCGGACCAGGGGCAGGACAGCGCATCAGCGCACAGAATGGGGGGCAAGACGCCCTGGGTGGAGCAGCAGCAAAGGCATAGTTGGCCCATCGAGGGGGTGTGGCGGGGGCATGGCATGGCATTCTGGGGATGTTCCAGGGTGGGGTGGGTGGGTTACACTGTGGCAGGGCGCATGCGTACCCTGTGCACAGTTTCTCCTCGCTCCGCCTCTGGAGTGCAGATGGGGCAGCATCAAGAACAGGGCAGTCATTGCAATCTTCCACAGGGAGGCTCAGAAGGCAAGAAGGTAGTAGGCAAGCTATGACCTGAAGAGACAGAGCCAGCAGTATCAAAGCTGGACCCAGCCAGGCCAAGCCTGTGGTTCAATGCAGGGTTTGGTCTGATCAGGTCCAACTTTAAAGTGTGGGCTTTGGAGACCCAATGTCAAACTGTAGATTAAATCTGGCTTGGTCCAGCATTGAACTGTGGGCTCAGCCTCCTAAATCCATATGAAATTTGGAGACAGGGCACACTGTTCAATGCTGGACTCAGACAGACTGCAAGTAAGTGGGAGTGAGGGCGTGGGGTCTTTTTTTTAAGGTAGTGGGCCCAAAAATGCAAAAAATAAAATAAAAACCCAGGCATTTGTTAGGATCCGTTTTTTTGCCCCCTTTTATTGCCACCCTTTTTTGGGGCAGGGGGTGTTCTGGTTTGCATTTACTGAAAGCCTACTTTTAGTATCAAAGTGTACTTTATAGTACTGTTGTGTACTATGCAAGTACACATTAAATAAATTATAGCTTCTTTTTTATTTCTTCTACTATTACTGCATCACTCATTATCCCTGTTTTACAATAAAAAGACAAATTGCACAAAGAATACCATTTTGGTCCTCCTAAGTATTGTTTGCATATGACTAGTTTAATCATGCACAACATTTAGCCTTCATTATATTGAAAATTGTTAGGAGTTGATGCCTTTGAGCACAATAATACATAATTTTGCATTAATCTCTCTTTGCTCAGTTCTCTTTTATAGTGATGCAAACATATGCTACAAATTAGCACTCATTTTTAAATTTCAGTGAATGTACAGATTATATTCACATTAAATCAAAATTTTGCTCCACTACTCAAATACAAGTACAAAAAAGCCTGTTTCTTTTATAAGGGAAGACTGGATTCAGTCTGTATGCCCAAGGCGTATCTCCACAAATATTTTCTCATCTCTAAAAATTTCCATTTTTACTTTGCTCCTCTCTGGTATTAATCAAACCCAAGGTTCATTATCTTTAGGATCCTTGCATCAATTTTTCACTGTCAAATATTTTCAACATCATTCATGCACCAACAAATTGGTATTATACACATATTACAGATACAAATGCATACATTGCACTTAGCAATGCCATGTCACGTGTCACAATACTCAGGAACTTGAAACACAATGAAAAGTGGAACATGCAGATGGTTGACAAAATTTTATATTCATTTGGAATGCCACCATAAAATTGTAAGAGCAACAACATAGAAATGATTAGTAATAAATAAGCCATAAAAGAGTGTGGCATTCATAAAATTATCCTCAGGCTAGAAGAAGACCACGGAAAGAGCTTGGAAAAGATGAAACAGGGAACATTTACTCATCCCAACCTTCATCACACCCATGTGCCATAATGTGAGAAACAACCCAAACTTTTAAATTTGCACCCATAAATACGACAGCTCACTTCCTATTCTTTATGCAAACCTTGCCATAAAACTGAAGAAGTAAAGTCCCTGTGTCAAATCTAGTGAGAAGGGTATATGGAAAGGAAAGAAACATGAAGTATGTCCTGTATCATGGAAAAGAAACTATCTCTGTAACCCAATAATATATGAACATAAGCAGAAGACTTGCAAGAACTTATTGGGGCATTTCGTTTTCCTGTAGCCCACTATTTCCTTTTCCCCCTCCCTGGAAACCCCCTTAGCCTCTCATCTTCGTATGCTTCCTTTTGTCCTTCCTACCCACCCATGCCCTCACCTGCCTACCTTGACCTGATTTCCTGCTTTACTTTGCTTTCCCCTGATAGCATAGTAGCATAGTGCCTGATTATTACTGCCAGGCTTGACTGCAGTGAGTCATCCTTCAGAGGCCAAAACAGTCATAGAAATGTTCCTTCCCCTCCTCCTGTCTTTTGCTAACAAAAGCCAGGGTTTGAAAACTAGCAATACTGTTGTGATTGCTTAACAATGACCATTGAGAGCATCTGTTTCTTGCAGCTACAGGCACTGCTGCTCTCATTTTAGATAATTTTAACTACCTTTTAAAATATATATGTTTCACATTTTTCTACAAGCCTGAGAATTTACTCATATTTGTAGAAAGTTTTGTTTGTCCATGGCCCCAAGCTCTGAATTTAAATATCAGAGGTGAAGCTATACCAGTATTAGATCTATTGATTATATTATTCTCTCTGGAATATGATTGGTGGAGGCAATGGCTAACTACCCCACAGACAAAGTATACGTAGGAAACATCATTATGTGACATCACCCCATAAGTTGTTAATGACGTGGTGCTTTTTAATGACCATGGTGTTAATTACCTTTTCCTTGTTAAAAAAAAAACCTGGAATACAAAGAAAGATAAAGGCTGATTCCGCATGGGTCAAAAAAAGCAGTGTGAAAACGGTGTGAAAATGGTGTAAAAGGGTTTAAAACGGTGTAAATACTGTTTTCACACCATTTTCACACCACTGTTTTTGGCAGAATCAGAATCAGCCACAGTGAAGTAGTAGTAGTAGTAGCAGCAGCAGCAGCAGCAGCAGCAGCAGTAATAGTAGTACTGTTGTTTTTTACTCTGCTTTTTTCTGCCTTTAAGAAGACTCAACACAGTTTACAATTACTTTCCCTTCCCATTCCTACAATAGACACTTTGTGAGATAGTTGGGGCTAAGGAAGTTCTGAGAGAACTGTGACTAGCCCAAAGTCACCAAGGAGTCTTGATGTGTATGAGTTGGGAAACAAGCCAGGATTACCAGATAAGAGTTCGCTGCTCCTGTGGAGAAGTGGGAAATCAAACCCAGTTCTTCAGATTAGAATAACCACCCTTAACTACTACACCACTGTATGCAGAATAATTATTTTAGTAACATGTTTAAACAATTTCTAAAAATGACACACTTAGATTAGTTTGAGATCACACATGGGAGACATAAATTAAACATATCTGGGGTGCTGTGTGGTTTCCGAGCTGAATGGCCGTGTTCTAGCAGCATTCTCTCCTGACGTTTCGCCTGCATCGGTGGCTGTATATATATATATCTGTGAGTAAAGGTCAATAGGTGAGGGCATCTGAATAGGAGTGGCCTGGCAAGTGAGTAACGAGATAGCAATAGGTGAGGCATCTGAATAGAAGTAGTCTGATGCAGGTGAAACGGCAGGAGAGAATGCTGCTAGAACACGGCCATACAGCCCAGAAACCACACAGCACCCCAGTGATTCCGGCTGTGAAAGCCTTCGACAATAAATTAAACATATGCTTTGGAAGTTTTTTTCATTGAGAACCAGATAGTTTAGCTAACCATGTTTCCACTTACCACTCGAAAAGGAAACTTCTTTTGCCAGAAAGTTTTGACTGTCTTCTCTATGCAAGTCAACAAAATCCCCCAAATTCCAAAGAGGAAATAATCCTTCTTTTTAAAAATAATCTGTTCTATATAGCACAACAGTTCTCCCTCCTGAGGAAAGGAGTATTATTTGAGTCCAAAGAAGGTGTCTATTACTTTAGAGTTTAAGAACCCACACATTGCTTCTTGGAGAGAGAAGCAATTACTTTTTACTGCTGTGCTCAGCATGGAAACATCTGAGGGGGAAAAAACTGTTTCTTTTAATCATGTTTTGATACCTACAGTTAAAAATAGCCAATGATAACAAATAAAAATGTAACAAAATCCTGAGTGAAGGTTGCAGTGCTATAATATGAATAAATATTCATGGATTAATATGCCATTAACTAAGCAATACCCCACCCCCAAATGTTACCCTCATGAAAGAAGCGCACACTTGCAACATCACTGTTCTACCAAAGATCCCTGTTCTACCAAAGATCCCTGTTCTACCAAGGATCTCTAGAGGCACTCCCCCTGCTCTCTGCTTTACACATTGTAGAAGCTTGTAGTCTGCCTGATGTACTCATTTCCTCAATACATGAGCCCTGCATTACTATATCAGTTGTACTTTTGGTCAAATACTAATGATCCAACAATACACTATCAAGAGTTAACAATATACTTCTACTGTTCAAGGAGTAAATAATCAACCTCATTCTGAGCAATGCCTTTAATATCCGTATGCAGGTATCTACATATATATGTACATTAGAAGTGGTGCAATTATACACAGAGTTATATCCTAAGCCAGCTGACTTCAATGGATTTTTGGGTGAGGGACATGGTGGTTGCACAGGGGACTACCTTTACCTTTATATAAAGTGCCATCAAGTCACAGCTGACTTAAGGCAAACCTGTAGGGGTTTTAAGGCAAGAAATGAATAGAAGTGACTTCAAATCAAAACAAATCAAAAACCTTTAATGGCGTATTATAAATAATTACCAAAGTGCATAGAAGGAAATCATTAACAGATTAAAAGTTTGTTTACAGCCAGGGAACAACTTATGTGGCTTGCTGTTTTTGGCTTGCTGTTATGGTAGACGTAATGAGATCTGTCAACCATTATTACACATAGGAAATGAGCCATCGTAAATGTGATAGCTTCATTCTTATCTGCCAACAAAAGCTTCACACAGTCCTTGTCCGAAAGATCTTTTTGATCATCAAGCAATTGTCCAAGGACAAGTGTTTGGGCTTCATTATGTACAGGATAGTGAAGAATAATATGAATGAGCGTATCTGGTTTGTTAAGATCTCAAATACATAGACGAGCAGAGTATGGAGTTTGTGAAAATCACCCTAGAGAGACTGCAGAGAGAAAGATGTTCAATCTTGCTAGAGAAAAAGCTCTACAGTGTATTGGATTGTTTAATGTAGTCAGATATTTTGTGCTTGAGTCAGCAGAAGGAGTTATTCCAAATATTCCTGGCGAACATATTCATGGCTTGTGAGGATGTAATAGGTGTCTGTCTTGGTCTAGTAGTCTGTGGCTGGCTGGCATCTGTTGACCACCTGCATCAATGCCTGGCTGTCGCATTCAATGGCACCATACTGCCTCTGAAAAGGTTGTTGCAGATGTAGACTGCAAACCACCCCAGGAACATGTCCAAAAGGATGCACAAAGCGGACCCAGAAAGGAGGAGTATACACCCCAGCACTGGAGGCTTAACTATGAAACCTAATTTGCGTGACATCCTCATGCCGGGACCATACTAATCTACTCTGTATGACTCTAATATTAGTATATGTGCTGCCGAAGCAAGCACTGATGGGTCAGAACCATTCAGATGGCTGTGGAATGAGCAAGGCAAGTGCAGAAGGGCCTCCCAATGCATAACCATGCAGGCAAAGTTAGGGGCCCAATGGGGTAACCCATTCCCAGGCCTCTGAACTATAAGCACATAAACAACACTTGGCACCAAGAAAGCAGAGAATTGTGGAGAAAATATGGGGAAGACCAACTTCTCCTTGAAAAAAAGAACCCTGGCACACCAAACCTGGTAGTTTGGGGATAAACCATTGCCCAGACGTATATTCAGTCCTTCTCTATTATCATAACCCACCATGATCCCCATGTAAAGCTGAGAAACCCTTACTTCTTGTTTAAGTTTGCCCACTGACCGAACATAAGAATGGGAGGCATCAAAAGAACACCTCATTGCTAGTTCACACAACTAGTGATAGAAATCCCCACTGACTGATGCTGCATAGGCATAGCATTACAATTGCCTCTGACAGACGTTTGCATAGCATACTGTCCATACTGCACCAATATTCAGATGTGGTTTTCCATGCTTTCCCCTGCCCAGTGATCCTGGTATTCCTTGGTAGTCAAACACCAACCAAAGCCAATTCCGATTAGCTTCAGAGATCTAACAAGATCGAGCCAGCCTGGGCTATCCAGATCAGGGCATAGTGGACAGAAGTGAATTCAAGGTAGCTGGCCATGCGGCACTAAACCATTCCACCAGCACTAGTGACAGAAATGGAGAGCACTATAGTGCACAAAAATAAAAGGCAGTTTCCTTGCGGGGCCAAATGGTCTGTCCTGTCATCTGCAACCTAATTGTATTAGGCTGATCTGCTCATGTATTACACTGTCTTGAGACGTCCTAAGCACCACAGACTGGTCCTGCTTAACACAGGGAAGGCACCTGTAGGGCTGTCCTGGTGATTACTGAGCACAAAATTCCATTGCCATCTTAACAAAGCCTTATCAGAATTTTCCACCTTATTGCCTTCTAATGCTATCAAGGTAGTTATAAGGCTTTCAGTTACATTTTGTCCCTGGGGGAGGATGGTGGCTTTAATTACCACATTCAGTCATACTTGTTAAAAGGATCCCTCTGCTCATTGATCAGCAAATATTTATTTTGATAGTTAAAAAATCAAAATTTCCATAGTGCCAGCTTGCAGACATGTACTTATCAAGGAAGCTAGTTGCTTGCATTGTGTTTCACATTTTAACGTGTGCCATTCCAAATGGCTTTAGCTGAATACTCCCCACAGCCATTGTACAAGCAATGGTAATAGAAGAAGAAGAAGAAGAAGAAGAAGAAGAAGAGGAGGAGGAGGAGGAGGAAGAAGAGGAGTTTGGATTTATATCCCCTCTATCTCTCCTGCAGGAGACTCAAAGGGGCTTACAATCTCCTTGCACTTCCCTCCTCACAACAAACACCCTGTGAGGTAGGTGGGACTGAGAGAGCTCCGAGAAGCTGTGACTAGCACAAGGTCACACAGCTGGCATGTGTGGGAGTGTACAGGCTAATCTGAATTCCTCAGATAAGCCTCCACAGCACAGCTGGGAATCAAACCTGGTTCCTCCAGATTAGATACACAAGCTCTTAACCTCCTATGCCACTGCTGCTCCTTAGATACCAACCACCTTTGCATAATACTTTCATGTTAAAAAAAACTCTCATGGGCAATATCAGAGCCAGCAGTCTTTTCAGTAATTGAATGTATAGAAAGTACTGCAGAATTTCTTTTTAGCATATGGCGCTGCTTTATACCAGATCAGAAACTTGGTCCCCATTGGCAGCCTCACCCACTCAGACAGGCGGCAGCTCCACTAGGTCCAAAGCAAAAGCCCCTCACATCAACCACTGCCTAATCCCTCACTGGGACATCAGGTGTGGAACATGGAACCCTCTGCATGCTAAGCTGACATTAATACCTTGTAGTAACTTCCATGATTGCCTGACCAAGGTAGCTGCCCAAACATTCTGAAGAGAGGCTATTAGCTTGATTTGAGGCATTATGATGCTCCCCTACCTCACATTACCACAAAGTGCCTGAGATCTAAGTTGCACACTTCCACCTGAAGCTAGAGTGGCAATGTTAGTCACCATCTGTTTTTTAGTGCAGCAATCATTTTAGCCTTTAGTGCTCATACTACTAGAATTGGAGAAATGTGAGAGCATCATAACCTCTTGGTGAGTATCAGCCCTGCTTGATATATATTGCACCACAACACACTGAGAAGAAAAGACACAAAGGGTCACTCTGTCTAACCACCACATTTATCCTTTGCAATTAAACGTTCCTAACAGAGGTTTGCACAGTTATTCATTCAAACTCACTTCTGACTTTCGCTATAGAATCTTCTCAGTCTTTTTAAAACAATAATGCACATCACCTACCACCTGGGCTGTTAAGCGGAGATGCCGGGGATAGAACTTGGGACCCACTGTGTGCCAAGTCATTGCTCCACCACTGAGCCATGACCCCTCCCCAATGAAGAGGGTTAAAAGACCACAGAGGTGGTTTGCCACTGCCTGCCAACTTGGACTTCCCAGGTGGTCTTCCTTCCAAGCACTAACCAGGGCTGGCCCCACATAGCTTCCAAGATCAGATTAGAGTGGACTACTCTGGGCCTTCCAGATCAAAGCGCTAGCCTGAGCCACCCAGGTCATGGCAGTATGTGCTTACGTCGGGCGGCTGCCACATCCAGAAAGCTGCATTGTCCTACCTGCTAGCCTGAGGGAGGGGGAGGGGCCACTGTTCCCTAGAAGACTGCGCTTTCAGGGGGCCCCGCCAGACTAGCCCAGCCATCCTCATGTACGCATGGGGTGGAAACTAGGGCCCCCACCCTTCGGAATCCATCCCCAACTCTGCTAAATGACGTAGCTGCATGACCCAATGCGCTGCACTGCCAAGGCGAGTGAGCACCGCAGCAGTGCAATGCTGTCGAAGGGCACCCATGCTCCCCCAATGAGCTGTGGCTCAGCCTAGCTGCCGAGTCTTGCTGCGCCCCCAGAGAAAGGGAGCGCAGAGTGCTCCACTCACTCTGAGGACCTTGACAGAGCTCCACGGCTGGCCCCCTCCCCCGCCGAGGATGCTGAGGCATGTCCGCTGCCGTCTAGCCACCCCACCCTGTAGCCTGGCTTCTGCAGCTCTCCCCTTCCCTGCTGCAATAGCAGCCCTGGGTAAGTCCGGGGCTGTGTTTTTTCAAAGTTGATTGAAAGTGTATTTTGTTGGCAATAAGGTGAGGTGACTTGTCATTGCTTCTGACCAGCAACCCTGGAATTCCTAGGTGGTCTCCCATCCAAGTACTAACCAGGGCTGACCCTGATTATCTTCTGAGATCTGATGACATCAGGCTAAACTGAGCTATCCTGTGCAGTTTTGCATAGGATTACAGTGAAAATTCATTCATATCCTCCCCTCTGGAATTTAAGTATTCCAGTCCACAACTAGTTTTGACTATATACATGCAGAAACAGGCTCCTGTATGTGTATTCCCACCTACATCTTGGCAGGAATAGCACATATATAGGAAATTTACCACCCTTATGGCATCCGGGGTGACCTATATTAACCTTGTTTCACCCTTAAGAGAAAAGAATCTAATGTTGTGCCTCAAAGGCTAGGTTGAAAGTACAGTGTAATGGCAAATGCTACTCACACTAGTCACATACTCTTAGTGGAGAGGAATACATCATCCAAAACTATATAAAGCTGAAGAAATGCAAGAGATTCAATAGATACTAACTGAATATGAACTGTATCTTTTATAAAAAGCCTGTGTTGGCTTAAAAGATGGTACCGTTAGAAAAGGAACCTCCATGTACAATACAAAAGCAGGATACCTCTGATGAAATAGAATACATTTTGTTTGTTAGTTTGTTTTTTAAATCCTGAAGATAAAGGCAAGTTATTTTATGAGGAATTTAAGTGTTAGGCATATGCAAATTAACACAAACTTAATCTATTAATTATGCAACTGAAAGTCAGGCAATTAACTGACTAAGATTTCTTTAATCTAGTGGCAGCCTCCAAGAAATCATGGTTCCTTTCTTGTGACTCTGTCAACCACTTATTTAATATTCTAATAATGTGTTCCTTCAGAGTTCTAGTAGTATTCACATCGTAGCCATATGGATTGGGGCTTTGATCTCCCCACTGTGTAACTTTGCTGCTTTGCGTCTGCATCTCAGACTAGCTCTGATGCCACTGCCACCATATGGTGTTCCAAACTCTTTGTAAAATGCTTTGCATTCTGATTCCAAGGGTCATTTTATAGAATTACCATTCTTCTATTTGTGAATCATACCAACTATCTTGGGGAGTGAGTGAAGTGAAGAAAGATGACACCTGTTTGTTCTTTCCTGGAATGTGTTCCTCTCTTTTGTTAAACTTGGGTCTTCTTTGTTGCTATTTCCTTTCATTGGCCAGTTATTTATATCACAATGGTGTTCGCATATGCTGATCAAAAAGAGCTTTGCTTTGCAAAATGCCATAGCACACCTTTCAACACTATGTAAATGAGAATATTTCTATGTTTCCCATCCAGTTAGATATTTCTGTTCTGTTTTCCATCTGCATGATATCTTAATTATAGAAGGTTGTGAAATGTATTACTATTTTCCCCTTTTTAGATTAATAAATATACATTACTAATTTTCATCCACTTAATAAATATCTTGCTCTAAGAAACTTCAAAGTTATAGTCACAATCTCTGCCATGCAAAAGATTACCAGTAATCTCAATCATAATGTAAAAAGGTTAGCAAAACATGTAAAATAGTATTAATTTTTATGAAAGCTTTTGACACGACAGTAATCGTGCCTTAATGTACATCCTCATGAAACTCCTTGTAGCACTTGTTGCCCTTTTGATATATCAGTGGCTTTACAATTTGTTTATGTATTATTCAATCCTTTATTTCAAACAAGTCTACATTAATGTTAATTACTATTTTAAGCCGCAGCCAAATGCATTAACCTTTTAAAATATCCTGCATGTCTATCTTGAAGTCAGTAATATATGTTATTGTCCAATTTTCTGGTAATATTGCTATCTGGTGCCCATGATACACAGTCTATATACACATGTTTGGGATTTTTCAGGCTTTTTGCATATGTGTTCGTGTATTTTGCTAAATTATTAGAAATAAGAGGATAATAGTTCTGGTTCTCATAATGTCACCATATGCGTAGGTTATGAGTCAACATAAATTCTGAGCAGCAGAAGAAAAAAGAAAACAAGATCTTTTTTACACACAATGGATTTTCTATTCATTTCTATGGAACAGACTGTTAACTGGAGCATAAATATGTGGTGTAAAACTTTAAGAGAAATCAGCTACCAAAGTATTTTAGGGGACTTCTTTGGGGTGTATACTATAATGTTTGTAGGGGGGAAAAAACCAAGACAGGGTCTACCTGATGGTGTGCTTTTTTCTGAGCTAAAGTTGTCTCTCCATGGAGGCTCAGTGATGCCTGTGGGGCAAGGATCTATGTCATGTTCACCTGACCAAAAGAGTTGTTGTGTCCTGATATGTGGAGTCTCGCTCGCCCCAATAACGTAAACAGAGTTCACTTTGGAATAAAGTTGGGCTGCAGCCCTATTTATTAAACACAAGATAGGAAGCTGGGCAAGCATAAGGGGCACATCCTAGCCACCGGGCAACACCCCTGCTGACCTGGCACCATCCCCAATCCCTATTAGGGAATTGGGACAGGAAGTTACTAGGTGCCACCTGGGAGCATGCCCATTTTGTAACTCCCCTTCCTGCCAGGGGTAGCTGACTCCCTAGCAGAGCCTCTCCAACTTGCGTTATCAAGCCTGCCCCACCCCCAGATCTCTTATTGAGGCTCCCAACCATGGGGAGGTCAGGCACGTAAGCTCGACCTCCCCAGAAAAGATGTGCTCCTATGCCCATACTCACCAAGGCTGTGACGAAAAAGCATTTTAACAAACATTTTAAACTCAATTAAACCCATTTAACCTTGGGGACGTTGGGTGGGTCTGCTCACTCTGCTGCCTCAAAAAAGGCCAGAGCATGCCACGCACCACCTTATATAGGTGCACCTGCACCTTTTACACATGAGACGGGGCCTCTGCCATGTGACCTGGGTCCCATCACATGCTCATTTCCTGAGCATGCCCAGTGTGGTGCTCGGGATCTGGGGCTTGCTTTGCCCCTTCTTCTGCTGCAACGGCATCCCCAGGTAAGTCCGGGGATGCGTTTTACTGGAGCAAAATTACAGGATTCTTGTTACAGTTATAAATCTCTTACATTTAAGGCTGAGAATAAATTTGCTAAAGCAGATTGCATTACTCACATGTTGAAAATTAAGATTGCGGTTTAATATGCTGTTCAATTAAGTCAACATTTTTTCCAAAATATCACCCTGTTTGTTTAGTTGTCCACATTTTATGTGGACAAATCTCTAATTGTTTCCTTTCTATAATATTTGTAACATTCTACAGATTTTACATTTATTAGAATTGCAAATTTATCTTTATTACATTCAAGAAGATGTCATTTATACCTCCTGTTGATTGCAGTATGTTCAACTACTGCCTAGACTGTTCTCTATTATATGTAGTCTTCAGTTACATTCTAATTACCATATTTTAAGACATAATGTTGTAGTAGTTTTTTTAAAAAAATCATGAAAGGGAAAGAATTGTTTCAGCATTTCTTGAAACATCATTAATTCAGCCACTTCTCAAGATATTCACAATTGCTCCAATGGCAAATGCAGTTTGCTTCTTACCTGGCAACATAATGATTCTTGTACACAAATGTTAATTATTCGTAGGATGGCTTTATTTTTTTTTAAAAAAATCCATTTCCTGACATGTTTGGCTCTGAACTTACAATCAAAGGAAAATGGGAAGGCAGTCTCCTTTCCTCTGTCTCAAAACCGGCAGAACAGCTTTATTTGTGAATGTCATGGGAACCTAGGCAGAGAAAAGAAAGCAAGCCAGTGGAAGCATTAGCCTGAGGGGAAAGATTTCTAAGGATGTGCTTTAAAACCCAGCTGGGACTAGTCCCGCCTTTATCTGGAAAGATTGAAGAAAAGCCCCAGAAAGGTACTAACAATGGGATTTTAGAAGGACTGGCAATAGCACCCCTTGACAATCGGGATACAGCTTAACTAGCCTTAAACCAGACTATCCAATCAAGTGACACTCAATGTAAAATAGCTGCTCTTATGCCTTAGGTGCAGCACATGGATGAAGAGATTAGCAATGGCAAGATCATCACTTGAGAAGAAGAACTTCTAATTACTTCTTATGTGGATGCCAAAACAAAACTGGGCCTGGTGATAAGTAAAATGGTTGAAAGACTTTTGGTTAAAATGCATTGCTGCTCATGCAACAATTTCAAATAGAAGAGGGGTGTTTTTTCCCCTTTATATCTTCCTAATCTTGGTCCTTATTATCATTCTGCAAGATTTCTGTAAGGCAGAAAGGAAACTGCAAATCTCAACATGCTTCTTTGTTATTAATGCTTGTCATTTTTATTAAAAAATGAAACACTAGAAACTTCAGTTTAATAGATAAATGCAAATTACCTCCGTATGTGGCTCAGTACCTCAGACTTCGAAGAAGGCTGCATGGTTTCGAAGTTTATTTGGCAGATGAAGTTGTGATCAGTAATAAAATCTGAAAATCCCAAATAGCTGCAAAGCTTCAAAAAAAACTGAAAAATGCCATAATGTCAATTTTGTAATTAAATAAAATAAAAATTAAGGGTAAGAAACAGACTTGAAAATATATCCCCCCCACAAAAAAAACCAGAGCAAAAGTGTCATTTTGCAGCAAAGAATCAGCAGCTTTGCGTTCATGAGGTCTGTTTTGTTTTAATAAGGTATTTTATATCTGAATGGATGTTTATTGTATGCATAAATACAAAAAAAAATCTCATGGTCAATAACCTGACAAGTTGAGCTTTTCTAGGCAGTATTGCCTATATAATATACATATACTGAACAAAATACTAGTTTTCATGAAACACTTTCTCATTTGATCTGATAGCCTTTTAAAAAATGGTCATGGGCTTTGGAAGTGATTCAGAAAATATCATTTAAATGCTAACTGAACCATTGTAAAGTGATGTTATTGCACAGAATTCCTATAAGCCACACAGATAAAAATGAATCACAAAATTGTCCTTTTTCATTCTATTTTTCTTAGAAAAGATCATCTTTCAAGATCTTTAGGATATGACATTTTTGTTTCTCTGAGATACATTGCTCACATAATAGCACCAGGATCTAAAAACTTTCTCTATAAAACCTTTGGATTTTACTCAACCAACTCCATATTCCAGGATGGATGAAAACAACATCGATATACATGACTCTACAACGATCAACGGGATAGGCATATGTCCTTTTTAATACTGTGGGAGGCCAGTCAGCTGAAAAGACACATGCATGACTATTTAAAACATTCATTTTTGCAAGACATCCCCAACACTTATTTTAAGAATGATGGGTAGAAACAAGAGTAATACTGAAATAGTTTTGCCTGAGTGATCAATCATTATCAAAGGAATGGTGCATGGTAGACATGTATTTAAACGTACCCATCATCAGATCATGCTGTTCTTCTGTTTCCCCAAAAGCTATGAACAATGAGATATCATAATGAGAGTGGTGAAAAAAAGCAGTGGAATCACATTCAGATTATTTCTTGTTTTGAAAGCTTGTTAGGATTTTTAGTACTGGAAGTAAATTAGAAAATCAATCAGTAGCTGCTGCCATTCTCATCTGCCCTGTCTCACAGTTACAACCAAATCCTTTGCACCTGTGTAGCACCAAGAAAATGACAATGTAGGACCCATGTTTATAGAACCAAAAGACTCCTCAAAGCCAGTGCAACAAATAGGGGAATATAGAGATCCGTGAACGTAAATGTCAAGTGGCATCATTTTATTTCATGAGAAGATGGACCATCAATTCAAGTTGGACAAATCTCTGTCAGCGGCATATCTATCCCGTCTTATGTCATTTATATTCCCTTTTAAGAAATCAGATTCTTAAAAACAGTTGACAAAATTTATTCATTTACTTCATTTATACTCCACTTTTTCTCCAATAGTTTTCTAAAACATTTTGCATTGTTCTCTTATCCTCCATTTTATCAACACAGCAACTATGTGAAGATTAGGCTGAGAGTATGTGACTGTTCCATGGTCACCCAGGAAGCTTCTGTGGCAGAGAAGAGATTCAAATCTTGGTCTCTCAAATCCTTCTCTGACATTCTAACCACTTCCAATGCCGCTCGAAAAACTTTCATTTTCATAGTTCAAATATTTCAGTCTAGTTGCATTATTAAAACTGCCACCAATTCTATAGGTTGCTGTTTCCATACAAAGAACATTATATACTAAACTGCAACATGGGAAAAAAGTCAGAAGGATTAAGAAGCATTAATAGATACAGACCACTTTGCATTTTCATGTTATTTGGTGCTCCAACAGAACATTTTAATGTTCTCTGCTTCTCAGATGGATGCATGAAATTTGATCAAAACTGTAGAAGAGGCAAATTTTCCAATGTTTGCTTGTCAGGGTTCATTCGGATAGTATACTTTGGCTGTTTTTAAGCACCAGACATATACAACAAGACATAGCTCGTTATGTGTTTGCTTCAGAGAGAGCGCCATGCTGTCAACATGACAAAATCAAGTACAAGAAAGCCAGGACACTGTAAAAACCATTTACCCTCTGCTTGATATAAAGACAGCACAAAGCCAGGGATATACACTTTGACAAGGCATTTAAAGGGCTGAACCTGTCTGCTTTTAGGAACAAGCAAGTGATAAATTCATCTTTGATCTACCAAACTAGCAGAATTGAAATGCTTTGGCCACTTTGGATCTGTACTGTAGTTGCCCTTTTAACACTGGGGAGTGAATACAGTCTTTCTAGAGTTTTAAAATCCTGTAAGAAAAGGACTACACATTATGACAATCACAAAGTCATTCTGCAAATGGTAGCTATATATTTTTTTAAAAAAATCCTCAGATAAAATGGGACTCAATTCCAGACCTCAAGTTACTGATTTTAAAAAATGAGCTGTTTTTTTAAAATAATAATAACAACAACAACAACAATTCATGCTCATTACAACATATCAGCAATTTGAACTGGTAAGTAGATGAGACCTTATATTTTATTTTTAATTTTTCTCCTGAGAAACACTGCCCCCACTTCCTCTTCACTATACCTTCTTCCATGCACCCACCTGTGGGAAAAAAATTGGGAACTGAACCCCTTTCCCAAGGTAGCATATCATTAATTATCAATATTATCCTATATTTGCATCCTTACAACCAGAGACTAGAGTAATTAAAAAATGAAAGATCTTTTTAAAAACTACAAAAATCTATTTAAAAAAATATATTTTTTTAAATCCACCAAAGTAATAGAGGCAAAACCTGCAGCTTTTAGAAATGAATGCCCTCTGAGATCTCAATGGTAACTATGGGTTTGCTAGTCAATTGCCAGCCTTCAAGACTTATCTCCTGCTTCAGATCTCCTGCTACTCACCTGAATCTAGTTTTATTTACCATAAGTAAAAGATAGGGAAGAGGGGAAATGGTCATTTTCAGGGCTGTTTTGACCTCTCAGCCTATCTTTGCCCCCCCCCCCCTGTCTTGGAGGGTGGATTGATCAAGGCCAGGCCAAGCAGCAATTCACAGGCAGTTTGTTATCATGCAACTGCATGATCTGATGTGCCCCCCCCTCTTTCTCTGTGTCTTTAATTTTGTAGGCTGCCACCAGGAATATAATTCCAAAAACCCTTTTATTTCCCCTTTTACTCTATTCTTTTCTTGGTAGTGTGTACAAGAGGTAAGGCAAACAGATAACATTTGTGATACTAAGGAAAACAGGTAGGTAACTTTATAACGTGCAGGTAACTTCAAGGTTCCAAACAAATTAATTTCAACTACTTTATGTAACTTCCAGTCAGCATGAAGTCATTCACCTTGGTCACACCCATACAGCCTCTGTCCATTCCTGACAGATTTTTCTCTCAAAGAGAGATTTGACACTCTGGTGGTTTCTATAATCCTCGCAGATTAATATGTTGCAAAACTAATTTCAATTTTTCATTCTCTCTTTCTGTATAAACCTCAAAACCAAAATTCTTCTCACTCAGATATGACACAGAGCTCTCTCTGTGTTTCAGCACAGCCCCTCAATCTCAGACAGAGCTCTCCATCACTCAAACTAACAGACGTACTGTCTCCACCCCCTTTTATAATCTTTCTTACTTTTTTCTTCTTCCAGGCACTCCTCACATAACCCAGTCACAGCTCTCCTGCCTTTTTATGGCCACCCCCCCTCTCCTATTCTCCTTTCGAGAAAAGAATACATTTTAAAAAGATAACTAACTAGTACCTAGTGTGTAACCAAGTTGTAAGTGGCGGAATGTACCAAAGACAACATAAATCATCCCCAGGGAACATGCATTCCACAACACTATTTCTCACTTCCCTTTCATTTCATTTACATCAAATACCTCTTTACTTTCTACTTTTATATTATTCTTTCAGAAAACACAACTTCCTTTGAAAGGAAACCTAAAATTGCCATTATCTCAAAATATTATTAGAAATACTTATGTCTTTCTCTCCCATAGGTGAGAGAACTGCACTGAAATCCCATTCTCTGCCAGATTTTTCTGTGGCAAACAAAGCTGAATTCTAGTATACAGCCTTGTTATTTTCTAGGAAAGAAAAATGATGCACCCAAAGCATGACTTGATAAGAACCAGAAAGGGGCGTGTGTGTGACAATGCTATTTATATTTATGATACTTATGCATCATTTGTTTGGGGACATTGATGAACCTGTGTCATCATTCAGAAGGATGCAAAGTGCTTTCTCCAGTCAGAAGCTGAGGTAATTACATACTGCCTGACATACAATTTTCCTTCAGTGTCAGCATACAGATCTATTTGCTTTCTGATCGGTTACCCTTTTATGCATTGTTGAGGGGCTAGAAAAGAAAGGAGGTGATGTGTTTCTCTTGGGGAGGAGTGCATTTTGATGAAAGTGGCTGCCAACCTAAACTCTTTTGTCATTCAGCTCTTCACCCATTTCTATAGCTTGTATCATGTCAAAATTTACCCACAGGTCACTTTGCCACAGTGAACAGTTCTTCGTATCACGACAGGAATCTGCTGTTGCTAAATGTGTTTCTGAGTCCAGTGCAGAGATTTCAAAATTATCTGTCTAAAACTGCACATTTGTCTTTGACATATAAGCTCTGGTGAGGTCTAGAGATAAAAGCCCAAGCCCAGTCAATGTTACTAGAAAAATAGACATGGTGATTGTCATCCTGCTTCTGAAAATTCTAGACATCACAGATCGATAGCACACGTACACTCTAGTTTAGCAGTTTCTTTTTTAAAGTGTTTATTCAATTGAACCCTTAGGAATGTTTAAATTGCTCATCAGGGACCAAGGTGAAATAAATTTCATGTTGCTTCATACAGATAAAGGAGATTTTCATTTTAGATTTGGCAGAATTTGAGTGATTACTGACAGTTCATGGAATAAGGTGGTTTTTTTTTTTAGTTTTGGTGCCTCCATTTGGAATTTTCAGCCAAATTTCTAAACCTATTTGGAGTGTTTCTTGCTAATAGATGGTGATTTTGGGTTAATGCTTTGCTAATCTCCCCCTCCCCCTTTTATCAGTCTTGTTTTTTGCTGGCACAATTGTATGGCTGGATCCAAAACAAGAAGAAAGTTATGAAAACAGCTGTGTACAACTTCATACGGTGTTGTAGTAGGAAGGTGCTGCAGATGTTCCTGTGTGCAAGCAAATAGAAATCTTTGTTTTCCTTTTTCTCAGACTGAAAACAATTTTTCCATGAAATATTAAAAGCACTTTTTTGTCCAGTGCTTTGATTAGATCCTATGCCTTATTTCTACTTGTCTAGTGTTATCTTCCACTATGTTGGCAGTACTGCACTGTGTGATGTACTGATCTTGTGCTAGGTGATTTATGGCCCATTAAAAGGCACTGGTCTTGTGTGAGTGAGTGTCCAATATCAGACATGTGCCCCATAGGGCAGAACCAGCTCTGCTATAGAAAATGGTGTTGCACAAACAGAAGCAAGGCATAACATCTTCCCAGTTACCAAAATATTATGTTGGTCAGAGTCTTCTTATTAGTGATGATACTGGTCTTCTTGTTCATCAGAGGTACAAGTGTGCACCTGTGTCCTGTTCCCTTTCTCAGCAAACAGCTGATCATTCTTGGGTCTTTCAGTGACGAGTTACAGGCTAAGGCTCTTGGAAAAGTATTCCTGAATAACAGAATTATGTGTGTAAACTGTCTGTGGAACCTTATGTATAGAGGCCAGTCCTGTAGAATCCAGTTCTCATGGTGTCTCAGCAGTTGCTTATCTTAACTTGGCAAAATTAATATTCCAGGTGACACACCAAGTTTTCAGCTTCCTTCAGCTGAATCCACCCATTTTCCCAAACCCACTGGAACAATCCAGTGGGATGTCTTGAAGGGATGTCTAGGGAAAGAAGTGCTGAAGAAGAATATGACAGCATTTCCAGGAGCAAAAAGAAAGAGCCCTCACATATCCAGCATGCACGCACGCACGCACACACGCACGAACGCACACACGCACACACACACACAGTGTGAATAGCCAAAGGACCAATATTCATACCCCAAAATGGATCCTGAGGTAGTATGAAGTAAACTGGCAGGAAAGCCAGAGTGAAAGAATTCATTGCCTGGGCTACTCTCTTGAATACTGATTGATTTCTGGCTGGGATGGGTGCAGATAGTGTAAGTAATGGTCTGCTCAGAGCACTGCTTATCTTAGTCCTGTTTTCCAGTCAGGCACACTTGATTGGCAGGTGCAAGATTTAGCTGCTAACCACTTTCCTGCCCAAACTTGATGCACAAGATGGAGCCCAAAACTCTCATAGAAACCTGCATTCTGTGTAGAACAGTAGTTGCCTCTTATGACAGTTTTTGATCCTCATTACTTAGCAGGAAGACTTATTTAGCTGCTTTTATGTGGATCTCTGCAGTCTCAGCTGAAGTCACATTTCTGATGGTAAACTTCAGAATCAGAACCTCAAATCCATTTTGTTTAAAGATGGAGGCTTCAACTGGGCAAATTCAGGGCAAAAATGTCCTGGATTAACATGTGGCAAATTGTGTCAAATCCTTGTTCTCTAGGTAGTCCTGCAGTTAGCAAAAGCTAGTTAAAAATGCTAAGTGCCACAGAGGACATTTGTGCCTCCATCTATTGATCCAGATTACTTGCACATTTAAGAGGGAATTGCATGCACATCCAGAATGGTAGACTCAGTATAATTCAACTGACGTTATAAGTAACAAACAGCACCTCAGTCTGGATTGAGTATGCCCTTATTAGCTTTCTTCCAGATTATCTACTAATTCAGGACATCTGTGTCACACAACATAGCTAAAAACCAGAAGCAGCACTGAATATTATCTCTTCATGAGTTGTTTATAATGTAAGTTGCCATCAAATGCTGTTTTTCCTTTAATTCTGCATGTTTTTTCTCCATTTAGTTCCAGTAGTTTTCCCATCATTTTTCTCCACTGTTTTCTCAATCTGTTTCCAAACCACTTTTCCATGTGTGTGTGATTGTGTTGAAACAATCTTTATTTCTACATCCCACTTGACCCTTGTTCATGTGAAGCCATCCAACCGCTCCTGTCATTTTCTCCTCGCCCTCATCTTTCATTTTTCCTGTATTGCATTAATGATATAACATAAGGGCCCAGTTAAAAGTCAAGTCATTTGTATCCTCTCTGTCATTCAATGTGTCTATAGTTAGGAACAAGTAAAAATGACAAGGAAAGTTGATTCTGCAGCACAAAGTTGTTGTTGCTTGGATTTATACCCCACCTTTCTCTCCCCACAACAGCACCTTGTGAGGTACGTAAGGCTGAGAGAGTTCCGAAGAACTGTGATTAGCCAGTGACATAGGTATGGGGGCATGACCATGCCTCTCCAAGCCCCACTTCCGGCCTCAGTGCTTATAAAAGCAGCTCTCTGAGGCCAGGGATGGCAGACTCCCCTGCCCTGCCCCCCGCCCCCCCACCGGCTGGGCTCTCAGCTGGCAGCCAGCAGTCCCTTCAGCCCTCCCCTCCAGGCAGAGGTGTAGCTAGGGAAAATAGAGCCAAGTGCAAAATCTGAGTTTTGCGCCCCCCCCCCCCCCACCGCCCCGAGCAGCTGCTGTGATGCTGGAATCCACCTCCAAACAGCATCACTTTCAATGGTGTTTAAACTAGGGAGCCCAGATTCTCCTTTTAAATCCACCTTAAAGGGAGAATCTGGGGTCCCCAGTTAAAACAACATTGAAAGTGATGCTGTTTTGGGGTGGATTATTCCCCACCCTGAAACAGCATCACTTTCAATGTTTAAACTGGGGGACCTCAGATTCTTTCTTTAAATCCATGCCGACAGGGGTAGATTTAAAAGGAGAATCTGGGGAAATGTAGGGTGTGCCTGCTGTCAGGGGAGCAATTGTTGAGCTAGCAGCACTACACTTTCAGGGTATCTTCAGGTGACTCTCCTTCTGATGCCACCCATAGATTTGGACTTCCAGAACAAAACTTCACCAAACTTTGGTGGTATCAGCAGGAGACCATTCTGATGATACCACTTAGGTTTAGTAAAGTTTGATTCAGGGAGTCCAAAGTTATGGACCCTCAAAAGGGTAGCCCCATCCACTATTAGCTCCCATTAGAAACAATGGGGATAGAGCACCCTGTTTGAAAGTCCATAACTTTGGACCCCCTGAACCAAACCTCACCAAACCTGGGTGGTACCATCTTAAGAGTCTCTGTAAGGAATTCCAAAGAGCAGAAATAAAAGGCTTTTGGATGTAAGACCGTTTATTCAGACATCTTAGAAAGCACACACACACGACATGACAGGAATGAGACCTCCCGCCCAAACCTCAGGTTATAACGAACTCAAACCCTTCCCCCTCCCTGGGCCATCCAGGCCCATCTCATGGGAACGGAATGCTCATCCTGGACAGCAAGATAAGCCGTCCACCAAGGTTGTTGCTGCCGATTCTGGCCCGCCGCCCGGCTGGAGGCATTCCGTCAAGGCCAGCTGGCTGGGAGAGAACCAGGCAGAACTGCCATCCTTACAGTCTCCCAACAAATCCCTGAAATTTTGGTGCTGCTAGCCTAAAAACCGCTGCAGGCCACAAACTGAAAAAACATTTTAAAAATACCAAAAAACCGCAAACAGGGCACGGAGCTTTGGACATGTAATGGGGGGTTTGAACCCAAGAACCCGCCTTACCTATGTCCTTGGATTAGCCCAAGGTCAGCCAGCAGGATTGTAGGAGTGCAGAAACACATCTGATTCACCAGATAAGCCTCTGCCAGTCAAGTGGAGGAGTGGAGAAATCAAACCTGGTTCTGCAGATTAGAATTGACAAGGGACTGCTGCAGTAAAGCACTGCTGGAAAATTGATTCTAAATCCAACTCAGTTTTTCATGTAGATAGTACAGTTTAGCAAATAGTATGAGGATCCCATATTTCAAGAATCAAGGGGTAAGACACTGCCCCCTAGAACACATCTATATAATTGATTAGCAAGATATTATCAGTACCACTGGAGCATGTTCCCCTTGAACCAACCAACTAGTCCAGAAAAAAATAGATGGTAGTATCAAATGATGCTAAGAGATCAAAGAGAATCAACATTTCACATTTCTCTTTAAACAAAGATAGCCAGCCAGAGGAGTCAAAACAGATTCTGTTTTCTAACCAGTCTAAAAATCTGATTGAAATGGGTCCAGATAATATATTTCTTCCATTGATAAAATAAAATCAAGGTTCTATACACATTGGTGGACCAGGCACAGAACAGGAATTTTGTTAGGGCACCCCAAATTAGGATTGAGCTGGAAGAGATTTAAAAAGCACTTCTGTATTAGATATATTTGAGAGAATGCTAAAAAGGTGGATTAAAATGTTAATGTGTCCTAAAGTCTGCAACTCAACATGAAAGGCTGCTGGTAAAGATACAGAGGTAGCACCACTTAAAAGAATAATGGTGGGGGGAAAGTACAGCAGGAATCCTGAAAATGGATTTTTGACTATTCCATAGACCTTCATTAATTTCTTTTTTTAATGGCATCAAAATATTTTAGCTTCTCTAACAATACTGGATAAATTGCTGAAGTAACAATCAAGAATAATTTATTTTACCATTTCATTGAGTACAGGAATTAAGAAGAATTTCCAGCCCAATTTATGCATAGTATTTCTGTACAAATCAAACACCACTAATGAGAAAACATGGAAAATCATACAATTACCTCAACTGCGTAGGACTTTTATTATTTTTATTACAATATAGTTAGATTCATATTTCTGTATGTACTTTTCCTGGGTTCTCCTACTGATCATCTAGAAATTGCTATGCAACTATAATTTTGAATAATAGGAATTTTGAGAAGGATTTTTCAGATCTAGAAATATGTCCCTTTTCTTTCTTCTATATAGTGCACAATTGAAAAAATGTTTTCTCAGGCATCAGTGTTTTGGGATTCTTGAACACCTGCAAGCTTGGCTTTGGCCTAACTGTCAATTGCAAGTAGAGATCTGATGCTTTAATGGGCTATTTTGCCGACTGCAAAGGTCACGACTATGCATGTTAGACCCCTCACAACAGCATAGCGCAGCACGACTGCAATTGACTGCAGTAAGGAGTGGAGGTCCAGGGCAGTCACCCCTGTCAAGCATGGGGCAATTGGCTGCTGATCTTGCCCGTCAAAAGGTTTGTGGCATCCCTAATAATGATGCCCAGTTTCTAACTGACAAAAACATGGAAGCTGAAAGATCCTTGGCTTACATGCTAATACAACTGTGGATTATATAACTTCACACAGAAAGAATTTTCCTTTTTGAAAAATGCACTTTTCAGATAGAGTGAGATCTTTCTAAGTTTTTTTTTTACTTCAATGGGCTTAGAAGAATGCGATTCTGTTTAATATCACACTGTAATTTTCTGTATCAAAGCTGAAAACTTGAATCTGTGTTAAAACTGCAAACTTGAATTGGGACAACATGGTGTAGTGGTTAAGAGCAAACAGACTCTAATCTGGAGAACCTGGCTTGATTCTCCACTCTTCCATTTTATCAGTGGACTCTAATCTGGTGAACCAGGTTTGTTTCTTCACTCCTAAACATGAAGTCTGCTGAATTAACTGGGTTTGTCACAGTTCCTTTGGAACTCTCTCACTCCACTTACCTCACGGAGTGTCTGTTGGGAGGGGAGAAAGGGATGGAGTTCATAGCACCTTTAACACTCTTTACAGCTGAGGAAAGTGGGGTGTAAATACAAGCTCTTCTAATTTATTTGCATCAAAATAGGGAAGGAAAGACAGCACATTATAGCACAACCTCATCATGGAAGCTGCGCAATGTTGGTACTTGAACAGGAGAATACCAAGGGAAGATTCTGCAGTTAGGTTGCTAGGTTCACCCGAGCCACTGGCAGGAGAAGGGGAAGGAAGGCAATGGCTGACCACTTGCCTTGAAAGCCCCTTGATGGTCACCATAAGTTGTTTGTGATTTGATGACACATAGATCATAATGATATCAATCACTTCTTAAATTACAAGGGGGTTTTGAATTCTCAGTCTGACTTGCATGATTTTGCAAGCTTTTCTACTAAGCAGAACAATGGGCATTCTGAAATATCTTGACCTTTTAGATATGTGCTTTTGATAAGAGCCAAATAAAGTTATTTTGGCTCTTAGATACAAACCTTGGGCCATATATCTACTCCCCCAAGTGATTTGGAAATGCCTGCACTGAAAGTGCCACTGAATGCTGAATTGTGAAACAAGCAGAATAGTCCCAAAATACTGATGGATGCAAATACCAGTGCAGATTTTCAGGGAATTTCACCCATTTCTAAGTTGTGTTCTCAGTTCTGCCTGAAATGAAATGCACAAGGTATATTTGGAATTTCCAACTTAAGCAAAACATGCAAGACATTTTAAGGAACTGTAGAGGTGTCTCTTATGTGGCATAATAGTTAGAATATGCCAGGTGTGGAAGCAGCAGAACACTATATTTGAGGATCTTTTTAACATAGTAAGAGCACAGATACTGAGATAAACTAGGGGGTTAAAATTCCTGCTGTATTGGTCATAAAGGTGACGCATGTAACTGGGCAAGTCATGTGTTTTTCTTTCATATGCTGTTTTGGTTGTGTCAAAGTGTTTTAAGGGGGGCACATAGAATCTTTATCTAGGGATCCCTGGTGGTGATCTGTAATTGTTGGATCTACTCTGGTCAACACAATCCACTTTGGAGCTGAAACCAAGTAGTTCCATTCATCCCCAGGAAACATTTAAGGTTGATTGTTATAAGTGGTTAGGGGTCTCCTTCGTATCACTACTTCACTTGAAAGGATTGCCGTGCATTTTAAAATCACTACTGTGGACTGTAGTTTTAGCCTTTGATTTAAAAAGGTCCCCAAATTCTGTAGAGAGCCTATCATAAGGTTAATTAAAATTCAGTATTATCTTTAGCTGTAAAGTGAACTGGACTGCTGTACTATAAGTTCTACTTTTTTATATAATCCATGACCAAAAAGTAAATGAAACAAAACAACTTTAGTCTGTTCTGAAATCAGCAGAAATAAGTTCACTTTTTTTGTTATTTCAGTTCTTAAAGGTGACTTTGAGGGGAACAAATTCTATGTTTTGAACAAGACCCCTGTTTATCTACTGAGCCAAGTAGGGTGTGGAAATATTTGGGAACTGTTATTGATTTTTAAGCATCATTTTGGCCAAAGAACAGACTTCATCTGACCTTCCTCTGTGATAACAGTATCTGTAATCTGGTGTTTGTGTGTGCTGTGTGTATGCATGGAGTGGGGGAAGGGAAATCTTTTACAGAGAGGTAAGAAGATAAATAACAATTTAAAGTCAGTTTAAAATGGAAGTTTTCAACAATATTTAAGTAAGTATAGTAATAAAATCTTAGTGTTACAGAAATTATATTGCATTATGCTAGTCTTATTTTAAACTCATGAGCAACCCATTGCTTCATTATTGGTGAATTCACACAACAGTTAGAGTGAATTGTACTTTAATATTGAAGTATTTCAGTAATTTGCGTGTATACTATTTTGTGTGTTAATTTACAACTATGTCTGACAGTTGCTAAAAGTCAGTTGCAAAAAGTATTTAGCACTAACACAAAGTCATTAAATTATTTTAAGAGGTAGAAGTAATTCTGCTGCTTTTTCAACTAAACAGCAGAAACGCCTCATAATTTTAAACAGAATTTCCAGTTCAAAAGTCTGCTTGGGTTGTTTGTTAATTAATAAATAATTTGTGGGACAGGGTGGGGAAAATGCATCCTTATATATAAACAAATAGAGAAAATTAACAACACTTGAACACTTGATAATGTTCTAGAATATTAGTCTATCCATTATTCTGACAATTGACTATGACTTAGTATTCAAGGAAAACAGGAAAATGAAGAAAAATAAAAGAACTAGGTAAAATGATTGGGAAGCTTTCTAACAAAAAAACCCCTGTGTTGATAAGTCTTTCTCCTCATAGCATTTATGTTAGTTATGCTGGTGCACTTGGAAGAGATTTCTGGACTTTATAAAAGCAATCTTGATATATGCTAAGATTATTTCATGCAGTTTCATCATAGATCAGTGGCGTAGTGCCAAGGGGGCGGGGCAGGGACATAACACATTGGGCAGCCGTGGGTGGAGGGGCGTGGCAAGGGCATTCCAAGGGCGGGTGTGGAAAGAGTGCAGAGCGCATGCATGCCCTGGGCGCAGCTCCCCTCACTATGGCTCTGCCATAGATGGATGGTAGAAGTGGATTTTTTTTTTCATATTCCCATTCCCCTGGCAGCCACCTGTGTGCCATGCAAAGAGGATGGCTGTGGTTAAGAGATCTATGTTGATTTTTTTAAAGTGTGCAGTTGCTTGAGGATAACATGAGTGAAATGCCATTTTTTTTCCTTTTTTATTTGAAGAGGCTCAGAGGTACCACCTGTCAAACATGCAGGGACACACTGTAAGGGCTTTCAGTTCCTTAGTGCACTTGCCCACTTTTTATCCAGCCTGTCTCCCCAAGCCTCAGCATCACCTTTTCATGGAGCACATGGATGGGATAGGAAACAATATGCAGGAATAATCCTCTTCAACCAATAGTTTATTGAGGCTTGTTTCCTGTCCACTTCATCCTTCAGTACTATTGCTAAGCATTTTGGCTATTTTCCCCAACACCATCTTAAGTCAATGTGTTTCTATGTAGGCTTTTTAAACCTATGCTATCAGAACTAATGTATCTTTTTCTTCAAGGAATTTTTCATAAATGTGTGGACACACTTTATCTTTAGTAAATTACCGTTGGACATTTATAACTGGCCGCTTGATACTTTCCTGATACACAAGCACCCATTTTCATTATCTTTTGTTATCACTAACGAGTGGTTCTGATAGGGAAAGTCATGAATGACTGCTCTTGAGCATAAAAACTGAGTCCTATTAACTCTGGGTAAGAGACTGGTGATTGTAAGTCTTGGGGCAAGGTAGAGGTGTGGTGGTGAAACACAATTTGTACAGGATTAGGAAGGGGAAACAGACCTATTCAAATGGTCATCTCTTTCTGCCCATCCCACGGGTCAAGAAATGAAGGAATCAATTGTCAAAATATATGTAATAAAATCAATACAATGTTTGTGGCATTATTAATTTTTAAATTTTCTTTGAAGAAAACATACTGTTAAAATGTGTTAGAAATTTTCATTCAATTTAGTAAATTCTCCCTCCATTACTAATCTGAGATTTATTCTTTCCTTTTTCCTTTCTTGTTTTTGTTAGCTGTTTTAGTGCTGCTCTTTTACCATTAGCTTTGACCAGAATGGAGCCTTTTATCCTTAGCCTGAAGCTTGTAAATGTGAGATCATTGTTAGCTAAACATTACCCCCTCCATGATTTAATATTACAGAAAACCACTGTACCACAGCTGTTTTGAAGGATGCATTTCTTGAAGAATTTTGAAGCTTTGAACATATAATTGTCAAATTCTTCTTGACAATGTCAAATTCAGCATTCCACTTCCTCTTGATATTCATGCTTGCCCAGACTTATGAAGAACAGCCCTTAACATTCAATAACAAAAACTATCAGAGAATCCCAGGCGTATGCCCATAATACTAGAATTGGAATCTCTGCATGGATAGGGACAAGCACTTTTACTCTGGCTTGAAGCAAAGCTCAGATGAAGCAGCATGAAATGTACCTGAAATACAGCCATGTTGTTCACTATCTATGGTAAAAATTCAAGCAATCCCAGCCTAAAGCAAAGCAAAAGATTTTACATTTAAGCTACTAGTAGCTGCCTTTTGCTTGCTTGCTTTCTTACAGTTTCTGCTGCTTTAATTGGGTATGCCTTCTCCAAATATTTAAATAGTTCAGCTGCATAAAATAGTGAAGCATTACTCAAAAGTGAGTTATAATTAAGTTTTCATTTTCAAAGTAAATTTCATAAAATAACCGTAGGGTCTTTGCATTCCCCCCCCCCCAACTCAGGAGCATTAATAATCAATGAGGTGTGGTTATTTCAGTTTTCAGCTATCTACCTGATGCTAAAGGCTAGATTCCCTCCCCCCCATTCCCCCCCCCCACTTTCCTGGAATGTAGGCCGGAGTCCTAAGTCTTGTTGCTATGCAATTTAGCCATAGCAACACGTACAAAAAGCTGTTGTGTTATTTCTATTTCTCCCTCCCAGACAGGTTTGCCTGGTGAAAAAGACATACTAGAGATAGTGCTGTCAAAATAGGTGCAGGATTTCCTGTGAGAGAGATGTCAAACATCTCACTTTTCAAAAGATGATATTGTGCAAAAATGCTAAGCAAGAAGGTGGAGAGGTTGTGTCCATGGCTTTTCTTTGATACTCTGATAGGGAGGTTAGAAATGTACCTTGTGCAAAAGAATCACTCTTTAAGTATATCTTTATTGTAGGGAAGAAGCCATACTATGGCATGATTTATTCTTAGGATATATGAAAATATTGACTCCACATGCCAGGACTAGTTAGATATTGAGAAAACAATAAGGTCTGAATGCATTTCCATTTCCGAGCACAGCCATTAGCAATGCTTCCTGCCCAAGTCCCTACATGAGCTACATAAATTTTACACAAATTTAAATGAAGCAGGGGGGCTATGTATTTAAAAGACAGTATTCTGAGACTGTTCTGTGGTTTTAGAAAGGTATAACTTGCATAAGGATTTCACTGTTAATTGCCTGGTTTAAATGGGCAAGTAGCATATATCAAGACCCAGCCTCAAGACAGACTAAAAAGAGAGAGCTCTGTGGGATAGATTGAAAACTGCATTTGAAATAGAAAAAGGAGATCAGTACCAGGCTACATATCAGCAAAGATGCAGCCCCCCCCCCTCCCCATCCTGCCGGTACTAAATTATTTATTCTTGCCATATTTTGAATATGATAACAAAATAACAGAAATAGCGTTGGGATACCTACTGCAATTTTACTTTTGTGGTAGAATATGTAAAGAATAGCAGGACTCCTGAATCTCTGTGTGAATTTGGATATACCTGAGGCAAACCTAAACCTGGAATTAACGAATTCCAAAATAATTTTGGTAAAAGGGAGGTCTCTGCTGGCCTTTGGAAATAATGGTTCATTATTTTTGGGGTAAATTTGTCCCCTCTATAACTCCGTCTAGTTGTTAGGTGGCATCAGTTGTTAGGTTAGGCTTCTAGTCCCTTTAAAATTTAAAAAGACAGTAGATAATAACCAGCAGTAGTTAGGTGGAGCTTCTAATTTGAAAATATTATGGATGGAATGTACTAACAGCTGTTTTGTGGAGCTATATTCCTAACTGTCCTTGTTCCTGCTGCTTATGCAGAGGGAGAAATAAGAGAATTAGAAAAATGGTCTTGAATTTCTGAGACCTGAAAAAGCATTCCCAAAATGTTCCAAAATGGTAGAGGAAGTCTGGAAAATTTGGGGTAATAAAAAGTATCCACTCCCGAAAATTCAGATCTGAAATTAACACAACCATTTTGAAGTGCACACCCATAATCTCTTTTAGATAATTTTGCTTTATACATTATACTTTGTGGATATTATAGATTTGTACAAGACTCCCCTGGAGTCTCTTTTACAAAGATTTTCAAATAGTTCAATTTTTATAATCTCGGTGTTTTAATTTTGTAACAATATTTCTCATTTAACATAATTTTTGAATTTTTAGTAAGCTCCTGATTAATAGTATGAAATATTTAAAATATACTACTCAGGGTGATTTGGATCAACCTTATAGAAAAATCAAGTAAAATTTTGATGTAGCACCAGAGAGCAATTAGCAAGAGACATTTTGTGGAAGGTCTGAATAATGTCAGCTGAGAACAGCCTTTAGAGGCATCAAAACATCTGAATTCCGAGAAAGAGATATTAATAATTCCCTGTGCCTCATAATACTTCATGTGAAATTTCAGTATCTAGACTAGAAGCTATAGCTTAAATGCTATGATTAAAACCTGTTGGGTCATTTGATAATCCTCTGACTCCAACGATCGGGGCCAGTGCAAAGGGTTGTCGCACCCTTAGTAAACTATGACTTTGACCCTTGCCTCCCCAATTCACTACAAAAAAAGTGAAAAATCTAGAATGTATTCTTACTTTTTTTAACTTTGTGTTTGAAATGCACAGTTTAAGTACGAAAATGGATTTTTAAAAGACTTGTAATTAACACTAATATAATTTTGAGTTGTAACTTTTTTGTACCAGATCATCAATGTGTATCAACAGCCTTTTTATTTGTTTAATTGTGGTTGACCTATATAACTTTGCTTTTAGACTATAATGTTTTCATAAATCTTAGGTGATTACGCTGATGTAAAGATACTAATTCCAGTTTGCACCACAAGAGATATTGCAGCATGATACCAATCCAGAGGCTTACAGCCTGTAGAGACATGGGGTCACCCATGTCCCAGGGTGCATGCCTTTCGGTCATATGGTGGGGTGCCAGATACCAAGCACCCCCCATAATGAAATGGCATGTGCCCCAGCCACACACCACTGAGCCCTGCCCCCTGCCTGGACTGCCTGTGGCCATTGAGCCCCCCCAGCCTCCGTGCAGGCCGGCTTTTACCCTCCCAGGCCCTGGAGCCAGCAGGAGCTGGCCATCAGAGAGTGGGTGGCAGGGCTCAGTCTGAGCTCCCCCCAAGTCCCCCGAGCCCTGCCCCCAGCCTCCATGCAGGCCAGCTTTTGCCTTCCACAGGCCCTGTGGATGACAGGAGCCGACCTGCAAACAGGCAGAGCATGACTTGGTCCAGGCTCCACCCATGATCCCCATCCCCAAGCATAGGGTGCATGGGCATGTGGGGCATCCATAGAGGGGTTGCACCCTGGCACCATTTCCCCTTGATGTGCTTCTGCACCAATCTGCAATCTCCTACTGTGTGCCAGTCCTGGGCTAGCAATCTTAAACACAGTGGCTCGTCCTTTGTCTTCTGCAGGCTCTGTGGGCTTCCATCAGATAAGGGGAGTTTGGTAACAAAAGAAGGCATGGCCCCTTTTCAGATTTGTTTTGGCTTTCCAAAGCAATAAGACTTAGTTTGCTGGAGATCAGTTATGTGCTAGGTTTCTGTCAATGTTTGTAATCCAAATTTTAAAATAATGAGTGGAATCCCCACCACCACCACCACCACCACCACCAAATTTGCTTTTATAACCTGATGAAGAGTTTTGGGAAACTTGAAGGTTTGCACACTTTTTTGGTGTCATTTTGATTGATCCTAATTAGAGATACTACATACCTTTTAGAACAGCTTGTAGAATTCATGTGAACAAATAGTTGCATGGGTTAATAGACTGAACTGAGGAGGATCAAAGAGATAAAACAATCCTCAATGGAACTGAGAAGAGGAAGGAGGAACATTCTCATCACCTTGTCCTTCCTTACTCTAGCTCATCCAACCTCATTGCCATTGATCTCTAGGCATCCTGTAGCCATAGATTATTCCTTTGGTCACAGGATGCCCACAGAGCAATGGCAATGTTTCTGGGGTTTGGAAGGGCTGCAAGAGGAATGCAGGAAACCTACACATTCAGCACATGGAGTGGCAAGATACATGCTGGTATCATTATCTGCAAAATCGACTGATCCAATTTCCTGTTGACCCATTGGTATGTTAATCACATGCACCCCCATGCGGTGGATGTCTTTGAAGAAGCTGCTTGCATTTGCATGCTCAAGTGTGCAAACAATCAAAACACATATAGAGATGTATATACACAAATTATATGTACCAAAAAGAAACAGACCAAGGCCAAGAGGACAGGTTTTAAAATGCAGCTTTGAATTGCAATCAAATGCAGGGCAGGGCTCACCCACTGCAGTTCAACTGTCTGAATAAAATATGAGGACATGCAGCTTCTGACTTTTCATCTCCATATAAGAAGAGGGCAAAAAAAAATCTGTAGAAAATTCATAAATAGGCTGTACACTATCTGTGAATGCATAAACAAAACAGCCCAGCAGTGACAATGTTTGCTTTTCCTGTGGCAGAATCGTGTGCAAATACGAGGCGGAGTGAATGTCAGCTCTTCATTTGCAAATTAAGACGTAAAGGCAATGCCTGTGACAGCACATGCAACAGTTCATATTTGAAGTTAGGCACGGTGAACTGACAGCCATGGAGGCTCTGCAGCAACCTAATCCTTTTTTTTCTGCCTTCCAGCAACTGGGGTAGGGAGTGGAATTTAATAAATATGTGATGAAGAGAAGGCTGCAAAAAGGCTGCCGTATCTTCCTCTGCTACAAGGACTCACCTTCAGAGAAAATTAACTAGTTTACAATATACAATGTGTGCCATTAACAAGAGCATTCAAATAATTTCTGGTCTTAAGTACAGTTTTAAGCCTCTTATCAGATTTTCATTTCTGAATCCATTCAGTTGTCAAGCTTACATCCTGGCTTTCTATTGAAAACTCACCCGGGATGCCAAACCTTCTAATTTTCTATACAGATTCATTTCAGAATCAATTAGAGCTGGTGGCAGCCCTGTCCCTGTGTGCTAAGGGGATTAGCTGGCCACTTGCTCAGCTGAAGTTACCTTTGAGTTTCACATTCAACTTTCCATCACGAATGGGATTTCTTTTTCTAGAGGCCTTGGGAGCAATTGAAGCACTGAAACCAACAGATGGCCAATAATCACTGCAAAGGCCTGTAGTTTTGTCAGAAAAGTGAAAGTGATATTTCTTTTTTCTCACTTTAGAAGCAAATAGGGAAATCAGCCCATAAAAGTCTTTTGCAGTCTATCCAACATCTATTGGGAAAGAAGAATTCCTTACCATCAGGCCAATGCTAGATCTACAGACAGCTTCTCTTCTTTTTTTCCTTCCCTTTTCATAGAAAGTCTATACTGGAATTAAAAGCATATTTTCCAATCAGTTTCATTAAATGCAAAGTTTTACAAACAGTGTAGGCCAGCCTAGAGGCGTACTTTTGTTCAGCATAAAATCTCGCTGGACATGAAGCCATTTGGAGTACTTGCCCACAGCAGCTTAAAGATATCTGAGATTTCAGAACACAACGTTAAGGAACCAATGTATTAAATGTTGTGCCCTAAATTTTCCAAATCAATACTAGGATTTGGTATGTGACAATTGAATCAAATAATAGGAATTCTTCCCTTTTACAAACTTTTTATAAATCAGGACTCGACAATCTGTGACCCACCAAATTGAACAGCTGTGGATTGTGGCCTACCAGGTGCTAAGCAACTACACTATTATCATAATCCTAGGCAGGCAGAAAACGCTGTTGGCATTTGGTAGAGTGCATCACAAATTGTGCAGGGCTTGAATTAATAAAATCTTTCCACAGCATTTACAGCTAGCTGCAGTATACAGCAGGAGTCACTCTATCTTGTCTCTTTTTTCGTGGTTACTTTGCAAGTACTGCTGATATCCATCAGAACCATTCTGATGGAACTCTTCTTATGCCATTGCAAATTTGTGATACTGCTGCTACAAGTTTGTGATACAGTAGTTTGCGATACTGCTGCTACTACTACTGCTACCACTACTAGCAGTATTAGTAGTAGTACTGGTGCTGGAGGAGAGTTTTACAGATATGATAGAGTGCCAAAAGACAAATAAGTAGGTTCTGTATAGATGAAATAAGCCTGAGCTCTCCCTAGAAGCTAAAATGACCAAACTGATATCATCGCACAATGGTCACATGAAAATAAAGACTCACCAGAAAAGAAAATAACGCTAGGAAAAGTTCAAGACAGCAGGAAAAGACCCAACATGAGATGGATAGACTAATTCAAGGATGCCACAGCCCTAAGTTTGCAAGACCTGAGCACTGTGATTAACAATAGGACATTTTGAAGGTCACTAATTCAACTTGGTGACACTTAACACACACACACACAATTTTAATGCACTTATATACACATCTATCCATGCACTTTCAGTAATTCAGTATGCTGTTCTAGGAAACACAACATGTATCTTGATTTGTAAAGAAAAAATGAAGTGATTGCTTTATCCATGGTCTATTAGAGTCATGATTTGCATGTTCCAACAGGATGATTAGAGAGAATACAGTTTCCATGGCAAACAAGAAACAAAGCAATGTTGACAGCCCTTAACCATTCCTAATGGCACAAAATACCTCTCTCAGGGAGTGGGAGGCTCAGAAAAACATGCTTATGCAGTTTGCTACCTTCTTATAATGATATGCTTTAAAGATTCTTATAATGATATGCTTTAAGGATACTGTGATCTAGAGTGTAGTGCTTTAAAAAGACAAGGAGGTCTCCGTAACGTAAATCTGTATTTTGTACATCCTAGGTGTCATTTGGTGTGATATTAAGCCCTTACCTTGTTAGGAATGGATCATTCACCATGGAATGCTTTAGCACTTACAAAAGCAGGAGGTTGTCTAATATAATTTTGTAATGAAAATGCAACAGAAGATTTTATGTGTACTTCAATTTCACCTGGAAAAGGACTGGCCCATATTGCCTTTCATGTGAAACATATTTCTGGTGGGCAGGAAGGAAAATTAGGTCAAACCTGAGAACTTGTCACGCTTCTTTTTCCAAACTATTCTGTACCCCATACATCCTTTCTTATTTCATTTTCCTGACACAGCTTTCTTTTACACACCTCCAGTGACTGATAGAGAAGTCTGTGCTGGTGGAGCATGGAGAAAGGGATTTGCTGAACCAAGAAGCATGAGATATTCTACTTATTCAATCTGCAGACTTAAGAATCACGCCTGTGAAAAATCAGCTTAAGGTACTGCTGCTTTGTTGTAGCCTACATATTTTAGCAAAATAACACCCAAGAGAGAACTATATTGGTAACAGGTTTTGTACTCAGATCTCCCTTTTAATTCTTTCTGATGGAATCTAGGAAGGCTCCTGCTGCTAAAATGATAATACCTTGCTCACAAGGTAAAAATGTGTGATTGTATTTTTATATAATAAACAATAAAACTCATCTTGAGTGAGATGAAGTTAAAAGGAAATTATACACAGATTTGTGTATCATAAAAGGCAACTGTTCCTTAGAGGCCCCTTCAGCTCAGGAGGTCCAGTGTTCATGACGCAACTAGGAGAAACAACTAGGAGAAACTCCATGAAGACCATTCCTGTTATGAAAACAAGTACTGCAACTGACATTGCTCAGAATAAAAAGGTTTTGTTCTTTTTTAAAGGTTTTGTTCTCCTACCCAAAATGAATTAAGCCCGTCATATTTCTCTCAACGTGGTTTTTTCAAAGATAGCTAAACTAGCAATCCTTTCTCCCCAATCTGGGTTGAGATGATTCCTGGCTGCTGAGCAAATACCAGCAGACAGGAAATGCTTTATTTCTTCCGCCCAAGCCTCTTACTTTAATTTCTGCCACTTGTGTCTGCCATTTTGTGGGTTGCAGGAGATTCTCCCACAAAGGTTTCCTCTGCCTGGAGCTCATCCGTTTGCTATTTTGCTGTCAAAAGTACATGAATAAAGTTTGTTTAGCCTAATGCATGTGAGTTTTTTCCTTTTTTATTTTGAGGGGGCTGTCTGTGAAGCTACGGCAACATGACTAGAGAAGCTGCAATATGTGCATATTTGTGTTGCTGTAGCTTTGCAGACAGCCCCCTCAAAATAAAAAAAGGAAAAATGACACATGCATGGGATCGCTAGGGTAAACAATCTTTATTAATCTACTTTTGACAGCTAAATAACAACAAATGAGCTGCAAACAGAGAAAGCATTCAGGGGTATCCTGTATTCCTGCAGTCCAATTATGAAATTGACAAGAGCTTTGTGCATCAAATGGGGGAAAAGATCAATTTTTGGCTGACAAAGCTTGTGTTCTCCTGTGCTCTGGGAATACAAAATCCCAAAATGAATATTTTTATAGTGTCCTAAACAAGTTATATTTGTGCTGTACAGAATCTACCTCCCTCCCTCCCTCCCTCCCTCTCTCACACACACACTTACTTTCTTAAGAAGTTGCATGAAACTACCACTTGGAAGAGCTTTCTACAGTCCATTTGAGTTGCTTCTGGCTACTTAGATGCCATATTTTAGATAGTAACTGTAATAATTTATCTCCCAGATTTTCCTGTCCACAAAGAAAAGAGACATAGATAAATGATTTGAAAAGTGCAATATTCAACAATGTGTGAATCCATCCTTCATTTCAGGAATAAGGAAGTAAAGTGTTTTGGACACAGTTCAGAAAAATGCTAGTCAATAAATGTTAGCTAGTGTTTAACTGAATACTTTTATGCCATTCTTTTCAACAAGACTTTGGTATATAATTAACTTTGCTGGAATTCAAGCTATAGGCCATTGAACTGTTCCTGCTCTTTATAATACCAGTGACAGAGATACTTAAAAAGGCAACAATATTCCAATTCTGGAACTCTCTAATATGACAATAGTATGGTGATGAAGACTGGGGAAATCTATGCAGCAGAAATATTCTACATTCCATCTATAGTTAGGAAATATTAATACTAATTCTGTAGAGATCATAAGTTTGAGCCCTATAAAACACTGAATGGCTGATGAACATTATTAAAGCTCTCACTTGAGAGCTATCACTAGTCCCAGTAACATCTTTTTACCACATCAATCCTCTTTTTCCTCCAAAGAGAAAAAAGCATTTGAGCATTTCATGCTCAAAACAACCCTGTATTGTAGATAATGCTAAAAGATAGAGAAAACTGGTCTCAAGCTAAGCAGAGCTTTAAATCCAGATCAAGATCTAGCTCCTTTGTCACATAGTTATATGCCATCAATTTGTGTCATCAAGTTGCAACCACGTATGGCAACTGCAGAAAGGGGCTTTCAAGACAATTAACGGAGTAGATTGCCATTGCCATCCACTGCAGTCTTCCTTGGTGGTTTTCCATCCAAGTACCAGTCCTTCTTAGCTTCTGAGATCTGATGAGATTGGGAAATACCATGCTGCTTTCCATTCCCCTTTGCCAACTACTGCCCCTTAAAATATTTTTATAGTATTTTCAAAATTGATAGTATCTCATAGTAATTCTTAACAACTAGAGGTGTGCATTAAAAGAAAATCAGCTAAATTCAGATTGGGATATATTTTGAATCCTGAATCACCACACCAGTATGAGAGTTTTTCTTGCTTTTTTTACAGATATCCAAAAAGTTTAATGTCCATTATACCCTACAAAAGGTTTCAGGTCCATTATACACTACGAATTTTTCTAGGGTTTCTGTGGGGGCTGTTTTTCAAAAAGGAGACACCAAATGTTCGTAGGCTGATGACACCTAGCTACATCTGTTGATAGACAGCTGACCGTATACCACCCTGAATACTCTGGCCAGCTGCCTGAAGACCACAGTGAAATGATTGAAAAAGAGCCAGTTCAGGTTAAATCCATTGGAGATGGAGGTCCTGTGGCTAGGTAAGAGAGGATTAGATGTGGGTGGACAACTTCTGACTTTTGTTTTGAATAATAATTTTTATTTTTCTCACATGAAAAAACAAACACACATATAAACAAAACAAAAACAAGTTACAACACAACAAAAAACATACCTTACAACGACTTCTACCTATCTCATCGTTGATTGAAAGTTAATTCCAGTTTCATGCATATAATAAAAAAGTTATTTTTTTGTTTTACTAATATTCTAATACAGTCTACTGTTTTAGACTTCAAATCCTGCTATTGTTTCTCTGCTTGAATAGGTTTTCAAAAGGTATTCCATAAAAGGTTTCCAGATTTCTAAAAAGTTGTCCACATTATTCTCCCTTAATTACAATGTTAGTTTTGCCATTTCTGAATATTCCGTGACTTTCAAAATCTACTCCACTTTTGTTGTATTTTGTTGTCTCCTCATTTTTGTGCACATACAGCCTTGCTGCAGTCATATACATAAAGAGAGGTCTGTGTTGATTTGGAAATCATCTCTCATGAGTCCCAACAAAAAAAGCCTCAGTTTTTCTCACAATTGTTGTGTTCAGGATCTTTTGTATTTCTTTAATATCATGTCCCGAAAGAATTTAATCTCTTCACACATCCACCACATGTTAAAGGAAGACCCCTCTTGTTGTTGGCATTTCTAGCATCTGTTAAACATACCTTCATACATTTTTTTCCATCAAATACAACCTACACGTTTTATAACGATTTTCTTTCAAGTTATAACATGCTGTGAACTTTAAATCTTTTTGCCACAGTTTCTCTCACTGTTCCATCTGTATGTTTTTTCCAACATTTCCATCATTTTAAATCATTACAGACTTCTTAACTACCTTATCTTCCATATCCCATTTCACTGGCCCCTTCTGCACACGCAAAATAATGCGTTTTCAAACCACTTTCACAACTGTTTGCAAGTGGATTTTGCCATTCCGCACAGCTTCAAAGAGCATTGAAAGCAGTTTGAAAGTGCATTATTCTGCATGTGCGGAATGAGCCACTAACATCTTATATATTTTAGCAATCAGTTCATCATCATTTGTACATGAATATTCAAAGTCTGTCATTTGTGTGGTAAAATAAATATTTTTTTGTAATCAGTTTTAACAATTCTGGAAGTTAGTAATGGAACCAGTAATGATAGTAATGCAACCAATTTTAACCAATTTTTAAGTCTTTTGTTTAGCAGCATTCTAGTTGGATTCCATTTCTTTTAATTTCAGCATTGATACTTGTAAAATCTTAATACTAAGCGCAATTTTTTTCGTACATGGATATTTTTAAATTACTGTTCTTTTTCACTATCAAATCCAATACATTTTGTATTTTCTGTTGTGCCATTTTTTATTTAGTGTATTAAAAATCCTCTCACAAATGTTTTACTGGCATTTCACACTACATTTAATTCTGTTCCTTTATTCAAATTTAGTTCAAAATATCCTGTAGATTCTGTTTTCCCTTTTTGACAGTCTCTACTTTTTCCAATAATGCCTCATTTATTCTCCACCTAAATACAAAACTTTTTCTTTTCCACGAGAATACTACCACATTGTGTGGCCTGAAAAGGTTTTAGGACAGACATCCATCCTTTGTATATTTAGCCCTACTGGCTTTGTAGTTCAAACCATATCAATTCTTGAATGGGATTTCTGCCTTTCAGAATGAAAAGTATATTCCTTGACGTTACCTTTTTAAAGCCTCCATAAATCTTGCAAATTTATGTTCCCCACAAAAAAAATTAGATAGTTTACCTTTCATAGTTCTGGTAGCACTTTCAGATTTCTTGTCTGTGTTAAGATAACTCTATGATAAGGTGATCAGATTGTCACCTTTTAAAACCAGGATGGGGGTGGGTGCGCTGCTTTCCCATCCCCCCCACTCACCTCGTCCTCCAGCATCGATCTGGAGGGCTGCTGACACCCGCCCATGCTGCCCTCAGAACCCTGGAGGTCGGAGGGCAGCATGGGCGGGTCCCTGCAGCCCTCCTGACCGACACTGGAGGACGAGTTGGGGGGGACGCAGAAGAGGTGGCTCCATGCGGAGTTGCCTCTTCTGTGCTGGCCTCTCCGGGGGCCGCGCACACGCTCCCATGCAAACGGCCCTCTCCCCTCCACCAGAGTAATTTCTGCCAGTGGAGAGGAGCCCTTTCTGCTGTGCGGAAAGGGCCTTCGTCTTTATCTCCTTAAACTATTCCACCAATTTCTTAATTATCACAACAATTGCTTCAATCCTTTCGTTTTCTTGTCTGCTTCTTGTAACGTTGCTTAATTCGCCTCTGCTCTTTTACTAACATCTTCAAACGGGGTTTGGAGTTTACTAAAGATCTCGACCAAGTCTGCAATACTAGGTTTTTCAGGAATTTCTGCCACCATCTTTTGGGCATTTGATGTAGGGGTGTGTGGCCAGAGTCTATGCTCTCTGTCTATTTGGGATCTTTAGATCTCACTGAATTCTGTTTTCAAGCCATATTTTTAATTCCACAAAATACAATTGCTAAATCTTATTTTCTAATCAAGAACACAAGAAACCACAGTCTCTCCCCAAACGTTTCAGCACGATTCAGGGGACTGTCATCAAATCAGAGGAAACTGCTAGCCTGTATATCAGTTGCTACTGGTAGTTGGGTGATGGTTTTACCATTTCTAATCATTAGGTGACACAAGAAACATTCTTCTCCAATAGTTGTAGACCAGGCTGCCGATCCCCTCATCTCTGGCCATCAGTCCTGCTAATATAAACTGAAATGTATGGTACCTCTGTGCAGCAAAGTGAAAACAGTTGAGGGAAAGTTTTTCCAGTACCAATTATAAATGGTCAGTTTTAATGTGGAAGAAAGTGTCTGATGAGAGGAGCTGTAAGGATCAGCATCAGCTCTTTCTCTCTCTCTAAGCATATGCATTGTGATAATAGAAGGGTGGGGGGAAACAGCAAACATTTCCACCTTAGGAAATTTGCTGACGATAGTTTATGATGTGCTGTGTACACAAGTGAAGACTGAGAAGTAACACAAAGAAAACTCAAAATTTAGCAAGATGGGCAGAAAAAAACATGAAATTCAGCTGGGATAAAATGCAAGGTAGTGAAGCTCTGAAAAGATAAGCATGCATACAAATGCACACAAATGCCAACTCTCAGCAGGAAACAAAACTCTAGAAATGAAAGTTGTAATTCAGTTAATAGCTGATAACCAATTAGACATCAATTTGCAATGTGATACGGCCATGCAGAAAAAATGGCTGTTATAATTTCAGGCTATACATGAGGAAGCCTAATGGGATGTAGCCAGTACATAATAGCCTCTTTTTCTTTCCCTGCATACCTCAGGTGATCTTTACCTGGCACCTTGCCTTAAACTTTTGGTACATTATTTTCTTACAGCTAGAACAGATTTGAAGCGGGAAATTGTCAGGAGCCAAATCAAATGATTAATCAATCTATCTGTTTATCTTTATTACAGTCATAGACCAGCATAAGGTAAATAAAACTGAAAAGATAAGATATATTAAAATATATAATTTACAAAGAAGAAACAAGACCTACTGGTGAAAGGAAATTAGGAATACAAAGTAAAGCAAGGTACATAGAGTAAATAGGATAAAAGCACAAATACATAAATACCAAAAGGGAATAAAAGTTTAAAAACTGTAAATGAACTTAAGAAGAGGCAATAGGCATGGGGGAACAATAAAATTGGTAAACTGAAGACTATATCAAATCATTAAGTCTGCTTTGTTGCACAGGACATCTTGTGATGTACTTCAAGTGCTGCTACACAAAACCCTGACACACTGTACATTATGTCAGGATTGGTATCTGTAAGCAGCATGGAAATATAACATTGTTTTTAATCTGACTTCAAATTATTATCATAGGAATTTTCGTGAAGGCATATTTTTAAGCAATGACACATGCCATCAGTATCATTCCTATATTAAAAATCAAAGCATTTGAGTACCAGGATATGCAGACAAATGATCACATGGCTAACATAAGGAGTTGTGGGGTATAAGTAAGCAACACACATTTAAAAGTGCCTATATTAATAATATTCTAATATATACGGAGCCCTTTCCAGTTGGATGCCTGGACCATATTCATCATTGCTTTGAGTAGGCAATAGTTCAGGTTGAATTTCTAACCCTGAGACTGTACCTTCTTTCAAAGATCAAGATCAAGTCCACTTTCATCAAGATCAAGACCTCTTTCATTTGCTGGGTCCATCACAATTTAGGACAGGCCAAAGGTAGTCAAAGGAGCTCTAAAATCCTAGTCACAATGAGGTATCCTAAGCATAAATGTTAATGTCATCTGGCACTATAAATCTAGGTGTGTCCAGTACCATGCTGGAGAATACCTCTGCCAACTCAGACAGGTGATAAAGTATGGCTAATATAGCTTTACTACGTAATGGGAAGAACATACAACCTATTCCTGTGACAATGTGTACTGGGAGTCTGCAGAAGCTGAAGGACACATAGGAGATAATAGCCACACCAGGCTCCAGCCACTAGTCTGATTTTGGTGAAGGCTACATAACCAGGCATAAATAGTTGAGACAAACACACCACAGCATTTTCTTCCAACCAAGTCTGGTTATGCAAGCTAGGTGATTTTTCTCTTTCTGTAACATCCTGGAGAACTGTACGGTTTTGCGTTTTTGCCGTCCCCAGGCCGCCATATTCCGCCCATGTGGAAAGGGCTTTAGCGTCGATGTGGGGGAGGGAGAATAAGGGCTCTTGCATTGCCAACTCTTGAGATGCTATGGAAATATAATAGACATTGAGCAAGTTTGCCTATAAATTCCAGCTCCATACCTACCAGCTCCCATCTGCACTGAAATTGTGTATTTATCAAACAACCAATTTCCTGCAAAGACTGTCCCAGTACCACTAATTAACCCTCCACATTAAATATGCTAATATCCACAGAGAAGTCATGTGTAGCCCAGAGCTAGTCATGATGTTCTGATGATAGTACTGACTAACAGGTGGTGTTCTGTGGCTGTAGTGCTTCTGGGTTTCCAGGTAAATCAGTGTCATTCTCTCTTTCCAATAGCAGTAGACCTTCTTTCAGTTGTGTGCAATGGCCGGGCCCAAGCTGCACATCCCAGGCATCTCAGGAACCCATGGGTAACAACATTATAAAAATAGCCATTAAACCATGTTAAAAACTAATAAAAACACCATATGTTCTTATGAACTTATATCAGACTATCCCTCATAGATGTCCTAAATATTCCTTGGAATAACTCTGTTTTGTTTCCTCATCACAAAGTCGGGAGAATGAAAGTAACCCTGACCTCTTCCCAAGGTTATTCCATAGGAATGGGAAATGCACTGAAAAAGCCCAGGACTGGAGTATTGCAGAACATGACTTCAACAAAGGAAGTACTAATGACAGACATTTCTGGTGGGTGGAGGTGGGGATGAAACTACTTCATAGGAACCTGCAGGAGATTCTGTTCTTTCTTATAATATTTAATAGTCTGGAATTGCACACTAGGGCACTGAGCCCAATGCAACCTACTTTTGAGTTGGCATGTGTAGACCTTCTCTAATGTTTTCACTTAAAATTGAAAGCTTCTGTAATTCTATTTTATTAAGAGAGTGGTATATGAATAATTTAAATGAAAGCTAAGTAACAATTTTTAGTATATATAAAACAATAATAATATTCAGACAGAATATGGAAAAGCAAAATATGATCTCTTAGCCACCTTCACTGGAATCGACCGAACTTATACTTTTTGCTGAAAGTGGACTGTCATCCAAAAATCAGTTTGACCCTGACTCAAAACACCCTGGGGACAAGTTAAAAAAAGTTTGGTTCACCGAAAGTTCTGTTAAAATCAATACACTTTAAAGACAGAGTTAAGCCTTTAAATCCCATTGATTTCAAAGTTTGGCAGACTTTTCTTGGGATTGTGCTACTTTACTTACAAAATAGTATGTTTAGGATCATAGCACTTCTTACTTCGTCATTATGTCACTTTGATAATGTCTGTTGCTGTTCGAGTTTGTTATCTAAATGGGCATTATGTTATTGTAATACAAACAAAAGTGTACTTTATGTTCTATATTGCAGGGCAAAGTTTTTCGATTCAGTTAGGAAGCTATGATTTTGCTTTCATGACATTCAATGACTTGGATTTTTTTCCCCAAATCAACTTCTTACAACTCATGTTTGATGTAAATGTTATTTGTAGACAATCATTTTGTAATTCATTTTCATCACCATTTACATGTTGAGTTGGCCAAGGGCTTCAGTTTTCATTTTGCCTTGAGATTTTTGAAACATCTGGGCAGCCGTGGGCTGCGTTCTAAAAATGCCTGGCTTTTCAAAGTGGCATTCTTTAACTATAAATATATTTTCCATCACTCTATTGTCATAAACAGTTTAAACACAGGAACGTAAATGACCATTGGTTATAAAACCAACATTTTTTGTGAAATTGCCTCCCATTCCTGCTGTCAGATCATACAATCAGAGGAAACAGATAGGAGTTTTATTTTTTTTAATGCTTTTGTTTCACAGGCATTCTTAAAAAATAAATAAAACCACAATGTCAGCTATTCGGTAAACTGGTTCTTGTTCTTATTTAAAACAATTCGCATCTTCAGTAGCATTTATAAGGGTAAAAGGAACAGTGACAAGAAAAATGCATCTTTCCACATCACTGATGCAAATGAATTCTGAGGTTGGGAAAATGCTTCCAGTTATTTGAGTGGCACTTGGTTCATTTGTCAGATTCATATGAATGAACTGTGCAACTGTGGAGAGGGATTAAAAGCCTCCCCCACCCTTTGACATGCCATTGAAATTGTCACATTATATGACCATAGCTGGAAGGATCTTGCTACTCAACAGTATATGGATATATCAAAAATGACAGTTACATCAGTGCTGCAGAAATCTATCCATATTATTTCCTGAAAAGTGCAGAAGTAGCAAGATTTCCCCCCTTCTTCAACTAATAAAACAAAATTGCTACAGCTATGCAAAAATCAGGGTTTTCTTAACAAAACCAGCTGAATTTGATGCTTCTTCCATACAACATTTCATATTCCTGTTTTCATTTCAAACTGTCAGATTGCATGAAGTCAAGGAACACAAATCACAGTGTTAAGCCAATTATAGAATAAAAACATGGAACCCTTGCAGAGCATAATTAAAACTAAGTTTTGGCCACCAGTAAGTTTTTAGAAATGGTTTTCTTTAAAACTGTTTTTTTGTGACAAAGCCACAAATTTTCCTAAAGACAGGATAAATCAGAGAGGTTTTGTGGGAGGACTATGAAATAACAAACTAGGATTTTGTTTTAGGGGCAGAAGGTGGCATAGTGTAGCCTGATCTGTCAGATATCGCAACTAAGCAAAGTTGGTACTTGGAAGGGAAGCCATGAAGGAAGACTTTAAAAAGGAAGGCAATAGCAAACCATTTCTGCTTCTCACCTCCAGGCCATGTGGAGCTGCAGTATAAGGCTGAAAGAGCCACATGCGGCTCCTGGTATGAACCAACAATTACCATGCTTAATGCTGCTGATAGTGCAGATGCGAATTTATTTGAAAGGCTGCTTGTTTGATATTGCAGAAAAAAATCATCTCTAAAAAGAACAATATGTAGTTCACACAATATGGCTTTCGTTCCCTTCCAGTCCGGCTTCTGTGGTGGCCATGGGACAGAGACGGTTCTCGTTTCTGTCACAGATACGCTCCGTATGCAACTTGATCAAGGCAGATCGGCACTGCTGGTGATGTTAGATCTTACTGCAGCATTTGATGTGGTCGACCATTATTTTTTGGCCCACCGCCTGGCCATTTCCGGGGTATGGGGCACTGTCCTTCAGTGGATTTTCTCATTCCTCTGAGACCAGAGTCAGCAAGTGTGGTGCGGGGACCAAGCCTCCCAGAAGTGCCCACTTTCCTGTGGTGTACCCCAGGGGCACTGTTGTCCCCATCTATATGTGACCCCTTGCTCAGCTGGTATGGAGCTTTGAGCTGATCTGCCATCAATATGCTGATGACACTCAGCTCATTCTGTTGATGAAGGGGGCAACGGTCACTGCCCCTGCAGCTCTACAGCATTGTTTGGAGGCGGTAGCTGGTTGGTTGCAGCAGAGCAGGTTAAAACTGAATCCATTGAAGACAGAGATCCTCTGGCTGGGTCACGAAGGAGGGATTGGGGACTTCCAGCTGCCAGTGCAGGAGGGGGCCCAATTGGCACTGACCTCCTCTGCCCACAGCCTGGGGGTCCATCTGGATTAGTCTCTTTCTATGGAGGCCTAGGTGGACCATGTAACCCAGGTTGCATTTTTCCATCTGCACCAGGTCCGTTGGCTGGCCCCCTACCTCTCCTGAGTGGACCTAGCCACTGTGATCCATGCAACAGTCACCTCCAGGCTAGACTATTGTAACTCGCACTACGCGGGCCTGCCCTTGCGTGGTTATTCGGAAGCTGAAACTGGTTCAAAATGCGGCTGCTCGGTTGCTCACTGGTGGTGCCTGTAGAGATCATATTTCACCAGTGTTGCATCGCCCAGTTGAGTTCTGAATCATCTTCAAGGTGTTGGTGCTAACCTTTAAGGCCTTATGTGGCCCGGGACCCTCGTACCTTCCAGACCGTCTGACCCCGCATGTCCCAGTTCGACCTCTGCGCTCAACGGAGGCCAATCTCCTGGTGGTCCCCGGCCCCTCAATGAATCAGCTGGCCTCCACTAGGGCCAGGGCCTTTATGGACCTGGCCCCTGCCTGGTGGAACACTCTCCCTCCAACTATCCGGGCCCTGTGGGATCTTGGCGAGTTCCTCAGGGCCTGTAAGACCAAGCTGTTCCACTGGACTTTTGGAGAAGCTGGCCACTGATGGTGCCCCCTCCCTCCCTCTTTCAACTTCTGTGGCCCTTATTACACCTATGGGCCCTTCCGTCTCCCTTTCAAGAGGGGCTTTTTAATAATAATAATAATAATAATAATAATAATAATAATAATAATAATAATAATAATAATAATAATAATAATAATAATAATAATAATACCAGGTGACAGTAGAATTGATGAGAAGCAACTGGAAAAAGTTACATGATACCAGAATGTGCATTTCAGGGCACAATTCAGGCTGCAGTAGGAGTGGGGACACAAGAAAATTAAGCTCTCCTGTTCAAAAATCCTTCAAGCTCTCATAAAAATCCTATTGTTGTTTTTAAAGTGAAGTTGTTTCCCCAACAGATGGAAACTAACACTTTGGAAAACATATTACTCAACCTGATAACTGCAAAACTTCAAATTTCTTTATTTACCTCTTTTCTTTCGAAACTCAGGCTGAGTACTTCTACCCAAGACACTGATTGTTCCCCCTTTATACTTGAATCATACTTGAATTAAGGGGTCTATATCTAAGATGGAAGGGCATGGAGACAATATAGGAGCCATTTCATTACTTAATAAAAGTTGGAAAAGATGAATATATCATTGATGGTTTACTATGCTTCAGTAACTGAATCAGAAATCATTCATGTACTTCAAAGACTAAGCAATATGTTATTTTAAAATATCTTAGATGATTGCACAAGGTGAATAAAAAATAGTGAACTATATGCTGTTTGTTTTAGGAAGTAGTATGTGGTATACAATAATTTTCAGTTTGGTTGAATGCTCTGTACACACACAACAGCTGGATAATGAATGCTGTGTTAATCCAGAATATTTTGATTCAGCTAATGTACCTGTGTTTCTGCTTGCTTGGCAGATTAGGAGTGCATTCAGTGTTTTTTCTCTCATATTAAGTATAGAGGGATACAGTCTGCAAAATGTCTTGCAAATTCTCTGCTATAACTGAAATAATAAATTTTACTATAAAAAACAATCCAGCACCATTTCAGAGAATTACTATAAATACCTCAGCATGATACATGGATTTAGAATATGAAAGCTTTTAAAATTTAGCCTCTAAATTTCCACAGGAGTTTTTTCCAATGTATCTTGCCACCAAATGTAACTTTTATCCTTTTAATTCCGCACATTTTTCCTTTAATTTTGTTCTGGAAATGTTTTTCCTTCATTTTACCTCTGCTGTTTTTCCCAGCACTTATATGTCAGTATTTTTCAATCTGTTTCTGAGCCAGCTTCCCTTGATCATGCTATTGTGTTGAAACAGTTTTTATTTTTCCAGTCCACCAAACATGTGGCCTTTAACCACACTCCCATGTAGTCGCCCAGCCTCCCCTTCATCCACATTACCATATATACCACATTATCTACTCCCCTTATCCTCCAGTTTTGAAAGGAAGTTTTTTTAAAAAAATCTGTGTCATATTGAATTAGTGATATTAACATTAGGGCACAGATACAAGCCAGGTCAATTGGATTAGCTTTGTCAATTTCATGTCGAACTACTGATGTAACTGTAAAGAGCAATTTTGAAGCTGGGGGCAATTGAAAAGAGTACTAGAGTAATTTCTGCATATAATCTGGGATTGCAGCAGTAACAATCATGCTTTATTGTCGATCAAATTTGGCTGAAATATGTGGTTCTTTGTGTGTAGGAAGGGCGGGCTATGTGTTTCTATTCATTCAGCTCCAGGAGCTACTTTGGCTTCCATTTTGTATTGGTAGTTTTCAACAGCAGAAATAGAGGCTGAGACATTTTTTAATTGCCACTTAAAAATGTAACTGCGCAGTAACACTACAGCACCTGTGCAAAAGGAAAAAAGGGTGGGGTTGCTGGACAAACACAGAGAGGTCGTTTAGTGCCATTCAAGTACTGATGCTGTTATGGCCCCATCATCTCTCTGGGTGAACCCTCCATGGGGGCCAAGTTTACTTGCATTCCCATCTTTTCTGTTATTGCAAGCCAGGAGTTGAAGATCTGCAGTGAGGCTGCCACTTACACCATCTTGTTAGGCAGAGGAGGCTGGAGATGAGATGGCACTAGGATCTGGCTATCAATGGACGTGTAGCATAGGTGAGCTCTGGGAACTGCTCTACATTGCTCTTCTCCAAGTGACAGAGTCCTGGACAATTTCTTCTCACCCAACTGCTTTTACAGCTTCTGCAACTAATCACCTAATCCCTTTAACAGCCTCAGCCACCAAATGCAGAATCCCATTGACAATTTATTGTGAACTTTGATTCTGGGGGTTCAATTTTATGGGCCCCCAAAAGGCTTGTTTTGTTTCCCCACTCCTGCACGTGAAGCCTACTGGTGGAGTTCTCTCAGAACTCTCTCAACCTGCCCCCACACCCCCAGAAGCAAAGTTCACCAAGCCTGGATGCTATTACCAGGAGGCCTCCTGGAGCCGCCTTGAAAGTCTGGTACCTCTATCTTAAAAAATGTGCAGCCATTGCTTACCCACACAGAAATTCCCCACTAATTTTGCCTAGTCCCTGCAGTATGCCTTTAGGGAACAGATCAGGGGTGCCTTTGATATGCTAGCAGGTGACTGTCTCTACAGTAGTATTCCTCTGGATTTCATTGAATGAGAATTAGATCTTTCTCAATTACTGGGACTCAAATTGCTTGACTTTGGTTGAATCACACTCTACTTCTTTCCACATAGTTTTTTAACACATTGACTAATTTTTCATACCCGTTGGTTTGACCAGAAAATCTTTTTTTCAATGTTGTATTTTTCTCATGTGAATTAAATCCATAAATTTATATTTTAGCTATTAACATTATATAACATTATATTTTACCCACTAACATTATTACATTTTTATGTATAGGCTACATATAAGTGGCATGTAACATAAACCTCACATAAAAATTGCATTAAAGGAGAAAGAATATAGCACCAAGCTCTACTGCATACCTCCCTCCCATTTAAACGCATAGAAGTCTAGCAACAAACTAGTCACAGATCATTATCAAAACAGGAAAAATTAAAAAGTTCATTAAAACAACATAGGAAACAAACAGAAATACCAAATTAAATTTTCCTACATCCCTACTAACTGGCCTATTTTTGCATGCTCTTTGGACCCCTTCAAACTATGCCAGTTTAAACATAAAATGGAGGAAGGCCTAGGTAATAGAATATCCTTGCCAAGTAAAAGAACAATTTTTTTCTCCTGTACCACCTGTGCTTTCTTTCAAATACATTCTCAGACATATGTGGACTCTTCAACTTGGGTTTGCGTCAAAATACACACCAAGAACCCAAACGAATTTGGGCAAACTAAGATCAGTGTCAAGGGGAAATCTCTTTCAATTTTCACAGCCTGAGTAGTGTAGAAAACTAACAGTTGCCCCAAGGAAGGGGTGGGTGGGTGAAGACAGATGTGGGGTTTAGGAATCTTTACCTGGGTAGTGTGCTGCTCAAAGTGTTTCTAACAAGCTATAAGTAATCATGAAACAACCTTCCCAAACAAGGTTTAGAGTTTATTTAGGAAAATAGAAAAATATAGGAATTGAAAATGTATTCCAGCATAAGAACAGTGAAATTGTCATGTTCAGAAGGATTTGTGAAGGAAGAGTTCGGAGAGAAAGAGGAAGTGGAAGGGGGTCACGCTTCTGGATGAATGAGAATTCTCACCAAGGATCACATACTGAGGAGTGTGGGAGACGGATTTAAAGAATGGGAGAGGACAATTTTAAGGGATAAGAAAGGAACAGAAGGAAGGCATTTACCTGTCTGCTTTGGGTATCATATCTGGTTGGGTCGATCATTCACAGGTTAAGAGTAAGGGCTTTAAGCACAACTTCCAAAGGTTCTGAGGAAAAAGAATAAAGGCAGTGGAGGACACTCCTGTGTAGCAAAGAAATGTTCCAAAGTGTTTGTTGTGAGGGGGGAAGGGAAAGGAGTTTGTAAGCCCCTTTGAGTCTCCTTACAGGAGAGAAAGGGGGGTATAAATCCAACTCCTCCTCCTCCTCTCCTCCTCCTCCTCTTCTTCTTCTGTCCCAGAGAAAGAAAAACAGATTTGCCGTCCTCATGAGACGGCACACTTTTGGCTGGCAGAAGAGTGATAGTTATAGGAACCAGTACAGAAGAATATAAAAGAGATAACTGTAAAGTCCAGGAATTCTTGGTGAGTCCAGGATAATCTATGGATTTCCAGGCTCTGAGTTGGGGAAGGGATCCCCGGAAGGCTGGCAAAAGTTCATTGCATCCATTCAGGGTCAACAGAAAGGCTGGCAAGGTGAAAGAAGGCAGCAGCAGTAGAGTTCTCTCCACCACTTCTTCCAAAGACCAAAGGCAGACAATTGACATTGGCCAGGAATAGGAGGAAAAAAGGTAGGGGGCAACCTTGCTGCCACTTTTACCTATCTTCTTCTTGCACTTCCCTTTGCACCACAGGAAATTTCCTGTGCCACAGGAAATAATCTAAGCAAGCATCAGATGGCTTCTTCCTTACTTACTATCCCAACAACTGTGAGAGGTGGACACATGACAAGACCCTGTTAAGATTTCAGCTCCTTCTGGCTCTTGCCATGAGACTATGGAGTGGGCTGGGAAAATGTGGCATTATGGGAGTCCTTAGCTTGTTATTCTGGTAACAGTACGTTTGTCTAGTTTCATTTTTAGGTAGATAGTAACTTTTCTCACCCTTCAAGACAGCCAGCACCTGGGCCTTACCTCTTTTTGGGCCTTGCAGGCTTTGCACAGCCTGGGAATGTTCCTGCTGAGATGCACAGCCTGGGAATCTTCCTGCTGGGATGCTGAGGGAGGATGTTAGTGGGGGTTTGAAAAAGGGATATTCACCAAAGCTTGTATAGGGGAACTCAGTTTCCTCAAAACTTGCTTGCATCCTGTTAACAGTGTTCCTGTCAGTAAACCAATTTCTGAATCCAAGAGTCTGGTTATTGTGGGGAGAGTGACACATCCTGACAAGTGCAGCTGTGAAGAAGTGCTGGGTATAGCAACAACAGAATTCTTTGATGGTTTCCAGTTGCAAAACTCTAACTTCACTTGATGCCTTTGCTATATAATGACAAATAAGTGGATTACTGCACATCAATATTTTCCAAGCAAATTTCTAAAGCCTCGTGTCTCTTTTTCTCTAAGGGACCAGGCAAAAGTGACCTGCTCACAGGCTTGGGCAAGAAAGTGAGCTTCAGTCAGTGGGATGTCCCATAGATAATAAATTAGAGAATAATTCTGAGCATATATACTTAGATTTAGGTAACCACTGATTTTGAAAAAAAAGAAGCTTGCTTTTGAGTTTGGTAGCATCTTCTGTGACCCCAATATACAGAAGAAATAATTTGCCATAATTTATTTTTAAAATTGATCCTTATTATCATATCTCTACGTATTTATAACGGCTGCAAAACAGCTATTCCACGGCTTTCATAAAAACTTCCCACTGCTTTAGCAGAATCACTTTTCATCTAAAATTTACAATTGCAACACTTATCCCAGCAAGCAATCCATTTTGCTAAAAATAATAGAAAGGGACATTGTGTTTACAAGAGTATATATTGGTTGGTCTGAAACAAATAAATTTAAATATTTTCCACTGAAATCTTTGGTTAATTACAATAACCTCCACTTTATTTATAGCTCATTACCTTTAAGAACAGCCACAATAGATTTATGAACTAATCTAAATTTCCAGCAATCATCTCTCAGGCTCAGGAGGAAGCTGTCTTTGACAAAAATAAAAATAACTGTTTCAGAAATTATTTTGATAGTCTGCCAAAATAGGAGGTGATACCCTCCTTCTTGGACTGTACACTTTTAAGACTGTCCCATATGAAGATTCTGTATGTGGACATGTAGTTTGTAAAGCAAAAGATGTATCTATCTATCCTATCTCATCCCTATCTATCATCCATCTATACCTCTATCTATCATCTATCATCCTCTCTATCCTCCTCTATCTAATATCTATCTATCTATATTCTAGTCTATCCTATCTATCTATATTATCCTCCCATCTATCGCCATGATTTAAAAGTAGCTTTCAGTCTGAAAGCTTACCTCACTAAGAAAGCGTGATGTTTGGAGGAAAAACACAGAACAACCTAAGCCACTCTGGGTCCCCATTGGGAAAGAAAACAGGATATAAATTAAAAATCAAATAAACATGCAGTGCCATCCAAATAGGCAACTGGAAACCTTCCAATCCCAGACTTCCTCCAAGAGGCTCTTCCCAGGAAGGCAGTTGAGGAAGTTGTGTCCACCAGCCCACCTAGATTCAATCTACCCTCTTTGGTGCTTAGCTGAGGTGCAGGCCCAGAATGCAGGGGGCTCAGCAATGCTCCAAGTCTCTCCATCCCATCCCATCCCATCCCACCCCACCTAGCCTAGCTGTACTCCTGCTTACCTGGCTGGTGCTGGGGGACACTGCCTCTCCACTGTCGAACCCCACAATGTCTGGACAGCCATCAAGTAAAATATATTTTGGCCTGCTGTTCTGCATTATGTGCTAACTTTCTCTCTCTATATATATATATGCCTGCATACCGGCACTTTGAAATAGTCCAGAGGAGGAAACACTGTACCACAGGCTATTTTTGTCCATTTTAATTTAATTCTCCTGAATTCAGAAAATTGCCTTATAATCAGGCAAATCACTCTGTATTGTCTAGCAGAGAATCTCCAGGGTATCAGATAGTCGCCCAGCACCCGACACAACAGCAAGGAGGGTCTTCCTGGTTAGCTTGGGTTCATGTCTGGAGTGTAAAAGCCAAAGCCAGTACACAAGAGCTTGAGCCTTGCATACCAGTTGATCCAGGAAGTGTTCATCTTAATCCAAAACTTAAATAGGCAGAGAGGAAAGAAGCTCCACCTGCTCTGGAGGCTGCACCTGAGACTGCCATTGTCAAGCCTTGGCTGGAGCCAGAATCTTGGAAATGATTATTTCCATTGGATCTAAGAGTAGGAGAACAGTTTGCAAGTCTGGTATTGAGTCTCTGTTGAGCTTGGATGGCAGAGCTTGGATGTCTGGTGGTCCTGGCCCTGGCCCAGTTCAGCTGTTGGATAATGCTCATTGCTTCTGGAAAATTGCTTGGGTCCATCAGTGGTGAGGTCTCACCAGTAGAGTCTTAGCCTAAGGATTTGGGTGATTCAAGGTTTCTGTGATGAAGACGTGCTTGCACTCTTGAGATATAGTCCTAGGAGACATGGGCTCTCTGTCTGAGAGAGTTCCTTGGTGCTGGGGATTCCCTGAGCCTCTGAATCTGCATCATGCAGGGATCCTGTCTCTTCTGGGTCTGCTAATGAGTGGGTCTGAGCAAAGGTCATGACAGGTAGAAGTTTTCTACATCACCTGATCCTTTTAACTGGAGATGCTGAGGCGCAGACCTGGCACTTTATGCACACAAAGAAGATGCTGTATCAGTGATGCACAGCCCAATCCCTTAAAAAGTGTTTGTTAATAAAACAGATTGATAGAAAATGACAATGAAAACCTTCCTTCTTCATTTTGGTTCTGCATCAGCATGGCAATGTGCAAATTTTTCAGCCAAGTAAGGTCATGCTGATTGTTCCATTCATTCCTGTGAAGCACTGCTATTGATGTTGGCATAGGGAGTATTAATGCAATCAATGCATGATTCATGTTCTGCCCCCCAAGTTAATCTGTTTTTGGTGCCCTGTACTTGGCTAGGACAGAGTGGGGGAGACACAAGCCAGGTTCAACAGTTCAACAAATAGGTTTATTACTTAAGAGAATCAAGATCCTAACTCCTCCCTTGGGTCTATCTAAATCAGACTACTTGCTTGTCTTGATCAGATTTGAAGCTGTAGACTTTGTCTTCTCTTGGCTGCTTTCAAGAAAGTCCACTCTGTGTCTTGCTTCCTTTTAGTTCTTTCAGTTTTTGTCTGGTTCTAATTGCTGTTAACCTTAACTTATGCTCTATGGACCACTATGTACATCACGAATATTCCAGTCTCCAACTACCCTTGGTACCTCACTCTGACTGACTGGCAAGAGCTAAAACAGGGGATTGCTGGGTAAAGAGGGAAACTGCCTATTGGGAAATGTCTTAAAGGGACAGGGGCTAACTAAAATACCCTTCCTTAGAAGACTTAACAATGAACTAAAACCATGCTAACTATGGGGAAACTGAATCTTAATGGGGAAATAACAAAAGCCTGTGTGAGGGCATGACAATTCCAACTTCATACATTATTGTGATGACACAATCTATAATCATGAAGTGACAGCATTACTAAGTACCATACTGTCATGGATCAAGCCTGACACCTTTTCTTTTTCTGATAAGTTATGCTATGGAACAGAATTTTTATATGGAAGCATTATCAAGCAAGTAGCAATAGACAAGAAAATTGAGATACTTAAGTCCTGTAAGCAAACTGTAACAACTGAAGGAGTGATTATTTCATCAGCAATGAATACAAAAATTGGGGTCTGCTGCAATCAGATATCCAGTGTCTCAGAAAGTATCAAGAAGAGTCTAATATTTGTGCCAGGAAAGGCAGTTAAGTCCCACTCTATGTTGTTGTCCTGATCAAATCAAATCCACTAGGTATAAAAGCAAGGGTAGTTCCATTTAGGAAGTGACATAGGCGAATTCTGTATGGGCCAAAAACACCAGAATGAAAATGGTGTGAAATGGTTTAAAATGGTATAAAAGGGTTTACATCGTTTTCACACCATTTTCACACTGCTGTTTTTGGCCCATGCAGAATCCGCCTTAGGGAGATTAGTTTAAACAAACAAACAACAAACAACCCCCCCCCCTCCAAAATAACCCATAGTCTTTAGCTTTTAACACAAAAGCATTTTTCTCAGATACTGTTTTTGAAACCAAATTATTTTTTGAAGGATGTCGTGTATAGTCAGTCAACAGTGTCTACTTACACTGACATAGGTCCAATGCGGGAAGTGAAATAGATGAAGGATACTTGCTAGTCTCCTGGTTCACTTTTCAAGTCATGTCACAAATATTTAATTTCTGCTGAGAGAATTAATGGGGGGAAGGGGGGATTTCCATTGTGCCTCACTTTGTTTTCATTCATATTTCATTCAAATGCTAAACATTTTGTATATTGAACTATTCTGAATTTAAAAGGAAACACCAAACAGCTATGTTTATTACACTATTAAATATTTGCTTCTTATTATTAAAAAAAAACCTATAAAATCCTTAACCGTGAACATAAGGGCAGTTTTTTTAGTCAATCCCTTTAATGATTCTAATCAGTCAGTCTTGCTATGTCTTTTATTATGGCTTGCAGATATATCTAGTTTGTGAACAAGCCTGTTAACAGGACAAATCCTTTGTTTTAATAAGATTTAATGATTTTCATGACAAATAACAAGTGTCATGCCCTTCTTTTCCATGAAAGATCCAAGACATCCATCAAAATAAACAATACGCTCCTATTGATCATCTTGAGCATAAAGTGAATAAATATACTCATTCGCCTACGCAAAGTAGCAGTGTGTCTCTACAGAGATCCCAAGCTTTTTGGTAAAGCCATGTTTATCAACATTTTAAGAAATTACAATAGATGTTTAGACTTTCGTTTCTGGGGCTTGTCCAGCCTCATCCACTTGCCAGCAACTCCAGGCCTGCCAAGAGCCATCAGGACCCCCAGCCAAAGATTTCCTCTCAGTTATCTTCACACATTTCAGTGAACTCATTATTAAGAAGAAATAGGAAAATGAATGTGTACAGATAGTGACAATAGTAAGAAAAGGCTCACTTATTTCATCTAGTGAGAATAAGTCAATTTTAAAAGGTCAGTATAGTTAACACTTCAGGGTACACAAGCATACACACACACACACACACGAGTTCTCAGCACAGTGAAATCTGTTGATATTTAAAACCATAATTAAAGCCATAAAGAGAAGGCAGATTGTTCAACAATTTAAAATCAAGTTTTGCAGAAAACTTGAAAGATTAAAAAATAGTAATTTGGTGTTAACCCCCAAAATAATAGAAGGAGCACCTGTACCTATAGGAAACAAATCCATTCTGCAGAAGTACCGTATATACTCGTGTATAAATTGAGTTTTTCAGCCCTTTTTTTAGGCTGAAAAAATGCCCCCCTCGACTTATACGCAAGTCAGTGATTTCCCCCCACGACGCCCCCCACACATACTTTAACAAACAGAGCAGGCTTGAGAAGAGGCCTGCCTGTGTTCCCTTCCAGACTGCAAATGGCCTGCTGGGAACTACATTTCCCAGGAGACCCTGGGAAATGTTGTTCTCACCAGGTCGTTTGAAGCCTGGAAGGGAACAGGCAGGTCTCTTCTCAAGCCTGCTCTGTTTGCTAAAATAAGTGAGAGGGGGCATTGCGATGGGGCGAGGGGACGCAGGGGGGCACTGAGCAGGGACCCCCTCTGCCCCAGAGTTCCCTTCCCCTCTACCCCTGTGTTCCCTCCCAGTCTGCAAACGGCCTGCTGGGAACTACATTTCCTTGGAGAACCTGGGAAATGTTGTTCCCACCAGGTCGTTTGAAGTCTGGAAGTGAACAGGCAGGTTTCTTCTTAAGCCTGCTCTATTTGCTAAAGTAAGTGTGGGGGGGTGCTGCGGGGAGGGGGCGAGCATGCAACCCCCTCTGCCCCATGGAGAAGGCGTCTGCCTTCTCCCTGGGGCAGAAGGGGAATGGCAGCAGCGCCCTGCTCTGTGCCACAGGCTCTCATGCCACAGGAGCCAGCGGCGCCGAAAAGGGAACCCCCTCTGCCCCAGGGAAAAGGCAGCTGCCTTCTCCCTGGCCAGAGGGGGAATGGCAAAGGTGACCTGCTCTGTGCCTCTGGCTGCTGCATTTCCCACTCTCGACATATAATAAGTTTTCCCAGTTTTTTGTGGTAAAATTAAGTGCCTCAACTTATTCTCAGGTCAACTTATACAAGAGTATATATGGTAATTGTGGGATTTGCTAGGCCACCACAATAGTATCACCAGTTTTCAAGCCTTTGTTTCTGTCAATAAATGGCAAGGAGGGCAAGACCTTTCCTGTGTTATTTTGGCCTTTGAGAGAGGACACATAAAGACCAGTCTAGGCAACAACCACTGGGCAACTTCCTAATATGTGATTTTCATGAGTCACCTAGGCTAGGCTGCTTGCAGAGGTGTATCGACACAAAATGAGATCTGGGACAAGAAATTAGTGTTGCGCCCCCCCTGCACCCTCCCCTGCCTGGGCTCCCTTTTGTGTCAATAGGCCACTCCCATCACCTCTCCTAAACTCCAACTAACTCACAGTGTGAGGTGGCAGCTGGGCTACTTCTTCAGCCACAACTGAAATGATTGTAAGTGGCCCCATGGTGGAGGGCGGCAGCAGTCCCAGACAGGTCTGGTAAGGCCGGGCCAAGAGGTGCCAGGCGGGCCCATGGCAGGCTCCTAGCCAGGTCCATGGCTTGCTGCAACCCACTGGTTGCTGCCAGCCCCCCGGCTCCACCTCCATCGTAGGCCACCTCCCTGCCTCATTTGTCAATGTCTGGGGGGGGGGTTGTGGCTTCATGCAGATGCGCCTGTGACTGTCCCGGTCCCAGGACAGGGCCGCTATGGCTGGTGGAGAGAGGGAGCACTGGGTGGGGGGGTGCCTCTCTGCCAAAGGGCTGTGTAGGGATGATTTTTGCGCCCCGTCATGTGATCAAATGGGTGGCGCCTGGGGACATGTTACACCATATGTCCCTCTGGCAGATATGCCTCTGGCTGCTTGTTTCTGTTCAACCACAGACATCCCATAATAGCCAATTTGGTGGTGGTGGTGGTGGTTAGAATTTTAGATTAAGATCTGTAAGACCCAGATTTGAGTCCCCATCTGCTCTGAAATGTCACTGGATGACTTTGAGTTACTCACACACTGTCAACCTAACCTACATAGCAGAGTTGCTTTGACGAAAAACTGGAGAGATAAGAATGATGCAAGCTCCTTTTCTTTCTGGAGAAAAGAGGTGTATAGATTAAGTAAATAAATAATTAATAGAACTGTACATGAGGGCAGATAAAAGGTTCGCTGGTAGGTGTAAAGAAGAGAAGGAAGCAGAGAAGTGGATGAAGATATTGGGGCTGCCAAGGAGAAAACTGGGAAGGAGGCACAGAGAAAAGTCCCCCCACACACACACACACAAATCCTTGCATGTAACTGGGCCCAGCCCTGTTGGCCCCATACAACTTGCCCCAGCCTGACTGGCATCATGCAGTTCAACTAGAGAGACACAGATAAAGGAAGGCCCAAAGGAAAATCTGGATATGGGAAGCAAATAAATATAAGTTGGCTGTTGAGCAGAAAGGAGTGACAAGCAGGAAAAAGGGAACAGCTATGGAAGTTGTCAGGAAAGGGAAAGAAGAAATAGTGCAAGGAGGATGAGGTGCCACCTGGAAGTACTAAGAAAGTGGGTTGAATGTACAATGTATTTTTCATTTTTGGGGAGAGTATGCATCTTATTCTGTATTCACCAACTCTGGGGGGGGGGGACTTTGAATGGATGTTATCCTACCTTTGTTTCTTGTGCTTCCAACAAATAGTCTAGTTCATAATAATTTGCTTGATTTAAGTAACAATGCATTCTTTATTCTGACTTACAGGTGTGAGTTTTATTCTTCCCTCCCTCCCCATATTTTTCCAGGCTATATCTCAGTTATACAGTGCCCACTCATCATCATTCATTGAAATGAATAAGGCAAAGGAGTAAAATGGCTAATGTCACAGTGCCAAATATGTCTTTGTTCTGAATTATTACGTTTTTGCTGGTGTTGGAAAAGGGAATATCGAATAATGTATTAAATTGTACCTTTCCAATACTACTTAACAAAGAGTTTTCCCCACTAAATGATAGAACAATGTACATAGCTTATCAAATGCAGACCTCCTTTCCTCTTTTGCAGTCTGTTTTAAAGAGTAGGCTAAAATGGAAATCTTTATTAATCTATGTACTTTTTGTAAGTAGTTATGACACCAGAACAAAGCAGAACTAATTTACTTAATGAAATATCACAGCATATTCATGTGACATATTATGAGTCTCAACTACTAATGATAAAGAATAGTTGAGATCCTTTACTGCTTAACATAAGAATACAGAATGGGCTTTAGAACTGTCATTTCTGGATATATTAAAAAATCAGTGATTTCTGTTTTTTCTCACCATCAACCTCCTTCTACCACTGGAAAGTTCAAAGAAAAATATGGAATTAGGAAGTAAGGTTTATTTAATCATAGGAATAAACAATCCTGCATTTTACAAGGTGACTAACTGTACATATAAAGCCAACAGACCACCAGTTGGCCATTCAGTACTATTTGTGTGGTCTTGAATCAGACTCATTTTTACCTGGGTTGGCCAAGAACAAACGAGGCACAGACTTCCTTGTCAGATTTGTAACTGTGCCAGTCAAAATGCAACACACTCAGGCATTTTCCACATGGTCCAAATATCCTGGGATGGGGGCAGTGACTTATCCTAGATTGTGAAAGATTTTCGCACAGTTCCTGGTCTTAATTCGGGGGGTGCCCTGCAGCATTTCCCTGATCCCAGGGTTTTCAAAAAATCACCAAATTGGTAGTTCATTTCACATGTCATGCAATGATCCCGCTGCCAGGCAAACTCAGGGCCTTTCCCCACTTACCTTAAGCCCCGCACTACTTGAGGAGAGTAGCGCGGGGTCCCCCGGCACTCCCCACGAGAGGGGCAGTGACAGCGCAGCCGCCCCGACGCTGCCGCTGTCGCACCCCCTCAGTGCAAGGCATTCCTGGTGCTCTTGCAAAGGGTGCCTTTTGATGACCCCGCGCAGAGCACGGGGTCGTGGGGATGCCCGGGCACGCGCCAGGAATGCCGTGCGCTGGGAATTGCGCGCAGCGACAGCGGCCGAGGGAAAAGTGGGGAAATGCCCACAGTGGGAGCTGGGCCAGTTTATTTTTCCCACCTCACTGCCTGGTCTCCCCAGCCCTGTGCCTGCCTCCCTGGTCTCCCCTTCTGACATTATAATCCTCTCCCTTCACATCGGCATCTTGATGTAAATACCCACAGTCATAGGGGATTTCCCCACTCACCTTCTGCTGCATGCCGCCTGCGCCAAGGCTTCAGCGCGATCGCCATTCCTTGGCGCTGAAGAAATCGGCACCTTTTGATGAAATCCTTCCAAGGCCTCCTCAAGGGTCATCAAAGGTGCCATTTTTTTTAGCTGCCAGGAATGACGCTGCTGGAGGTGGTGCAAGAGCTGCAGCATCAAGCGGGCTGTGGCTATGCCACCCTTGCAAGTGGGGAGCGCCACTGGACCCCGCACTACTTTCCTGGAGTAGCGCACAGCAGAAGGTAAGTGGGGAAAGCCCCATAGTCTTCAAAATACACAGACCATTTCTTTGCTTTTACAACATTGCCTGTCCACAATCTCAGCAAACTGCAGGGCTTGCTGATTGTCCAGGGTCTCACCGCTGTCACCCCCTCCTTCTCCGCTGCCCCTGTTCCTCTCCATCTCAGTGAACAGCAAGCTGGGCATCGTCCTGCTGAGGGGCCAGGATAGCGCCTTTCTCCTTCTCCTCCTCCTCCTCTCCCTCCTGCGCTTTTATCAGTGGTGGCGGCGGGGGGGGGGGGGACCCAGGCCACAAGAGAAGAAGCTGAGGCAGATGGCCAGGTGGCAGCAGCAGCAAAGGGAGCAGCCGGCAGGGACCCTGCTGACAGTTGTAAATACAAATAAACCAGGCTTGTACAAAAGAAACTGGATTACTTCATTTTAAATTGATTCCTGGACAGCCATGCAAAGGGAGAAACTGGAATAACATTGACCTGGTATGTATGATCTTGGGTCTACCCCAGTGTAATTATGCCATGTGGAAAACGCCTCAGTATTCCAATGGTCTCCAAGGCTCCCTCCGCACAGCACGTGTATAACAAGTTGCAATCAATATAACTGAACTCATTTTCCATTTTTATTTATGGATGTTTCTGGAAGAATCACACATGAGTCAAACATTATGTGGCTTCCTTGACTCTAAATAGCAACTTGGTTGCTGAAGAGATGTCAAGTTGAAGCAGAAGGATGAGCTGGCTGCTGTTTTGTTTCTTACAGTCTCATTCAAATGCTAACCCAGAAGGCCTAAGGTCCACACTGTATGAAACTTTGTCCCTTGGTACACCCTGGGGACATACATCCTCTTTGTACAGTCCTTGAACACCTTTTTAAAAAGCTGTTTAGTTTCAGTACTGGTTGGGACTACTACAGCATGGAAGGAGGACTCCTACCTCTTTGGGGGGGGGAAGCTGAAAGGAAGGGAGGTCTCTTGCTTGCTCACTTGCTCACCTGTCTGCCTGCCCTGCATGACTAGGAGGAAGTCAGAGGCACTCTGAGTGCAGCAAATGTGGTCCAGTGGGACACTCAGAGTGCCTAAGAGCGAGTGGCAGTGTCTCCCTCCCAGCTTCCTCCCCAGTTTACCATAAGCAAACTTATGGTAAGCCAGGGAGGAAGTTGAGAGGAAAGGAGACCATGAAGCTTGCTTGCCCATCCTGCAGGGCAGTGCAGTGGTGGGAAGCAGCAGGGGGAGTTCAGTGGGGAGTCAGGGCGGGGAGTTCAGCTGGGGGCTGGATGCAGCATCCAGGGCTTGTTCTGGTTTTGTGGTACTATGCCACTGAATGGTGTGGGGTAAAGGTAGGAATGATCCACTTTTAAAAGGATTGCTGGGACTCTTGAAAATGTAGGCATATCCCCACAGCATACCCAAGGATGGTATCTCATCTATTTTGTCCTACTGGTAAGTACAAGTAGACTTTGTGGAAAGTAGAAGGGAATGTCTTTTATTTGTTTGTTTGTTTATTTATAGATATTAAAAATTTTAACCGCCCACCCCCGGAGGGCTTTTACTTTTCTTGCTGTAACATGCAGGTGTGCTGGGCCTACACATAGTATTGAAAACCAAGCCAGGACAATCCCGGCATAGATGGAATTAAAACTGAAAAATTGGGTTAAGTTTTGTCATATGACTTTTCTAAGGCAAGTCAGCCATCCTTGAGTTTTCAACATTAAAAAATAAACCATTAAGTTAAAAAAGCTGAGTGTCTGTGGTTACTCCACTATTCAATTGTGTCAATCATGTTTTAATTGATCATATGGAAAAACCCTTGGTAAACCACATGGAAAATCCCTTAGTAAAAAGTGCTAAAGTACATGATTTGTTTCTGCTTTTTTGGTTTTTCAGTTCCTAGACCTACCAAGATGTATGTGATAATTTGAACTGCATTTGAACTTTTGAATTTGATTTTTTACATGTAAAAGTCTGCTTGTTTCAAATTTAGACATCATAATTTCCAAGTTTGCACATTTAATTAATTTTAGTATTGTGGAAATTTTGGTTTCAGAAATTGACTAAAAACAACACAGTTCAGCTTTACAACTTGTCCAAAGGCAGGACTCCATTGGCATGTATGCCCTGGGCCAGCCTTTCCTCCAGATTTGTCCCACCTGTTCCAAGATATGTGACTTTCAACACTGGTAGTTGAACAATTGTGGAAAAGCTAGGAGATAACCCATCACATGTAGCAAGGTCTGTTCAAAACTGAATAAAAAATCCGTTGCTGATATCTTCTGAAATGCACTAGTTAATTTCACTAAACTCTTCTCATTTTGTGTCCACATAAAATGAATTTAAAAACCATAAACAACAGCCAACATACATCTCTTGCTATTTATTGTGATTCCCAGATACGACAAGATGCTGAAAGTATATATAAAAAATCAATGCCAAAGCAATTTTGGTTTAATATCAGTTGATAATATTAATCTATAAAACAAATGGTTATTAATAACTGTGAAGTCTGTATATGACAGTTTTAGTAAAAATGATAGAATCGATAGTACACATGATGAAATTGATTGTACATTGTGCTATACAAATATAAATCCAATAATCCAGGCCCAATTCATTTCTTATGTGTTTGGCATTCATTTGCTGATTAATGTAGTGCTTTAGTAATGCTGCTTAGTCAAAGTCAACATACTGTCTTGACTGAACATGACTGCTCTTCCTTCTTGCTGCAGCATGGAATGAAGCAATCCATCATTTTTGCTTTTTGCCTTAGTCAACAGGGTTCTAAAAGTCAAGCTCTGGTATTAGCGTCATGTGGCCATTAATAGCCTGACTTGGCACTGTGGTTGATACCTACCATTGGCAAGACTAAGCAGTTGCCAGGAGTAAAACATATTCATTGAGAGCAAGCAGCGCCATCTTGGCTATCTTGGGGTATAAACACTGGCTGGATTAAAGACAGTGTGCTCTGTTCTCAACCAGGCATACCATGCACCAAATAAGACTGGGCTCAGCACTTTGCTATGTCGGCACAAGGAAGATTCTTAATTTTCCTTTGCTTTCCTTTGCTGCTCCTGGAAGTCCTTAGGCCATGTTGCAGAACACTTCTCAAAAATGACAATGGTTTCTGCATTATTTTATTCTTCAGTATGCATGGTTCTATGTTCTTTACAGAGCATGACAAGACTGTTTACAGTGTAAATTCTGACATATAGGAGAAAACTGATGGGAGGAGAGTGGGGTGGATGAGGGAATAAGCAAGAGAGGAATGCACCATACTTCCAAGTATGTGTACTTAGATGTACTTTTAGGAGAAAACTGAGCTTACATCAAAGGCGTCATAGAAAATGTTTGAAGGATATGAGAAAAGTGGGCATAACCAATGATGCGAGGCAATTCTGGCAAGAGAAACTGCTGATGAGAACGGATGCACTTCGTTGACTGTATGTGAGTGACTGAGACTTGTACAGCTGGAGGATAACACACAAGGCATTTTAGGATATGTGTGCAGAGAAGAAAGGAAGTCAAGGTCATTGAAGGCATTAACAGCAAGATAGAAGTATTTTTGCTGGATCCAAATTTTAGCACATACATGTAATAGCTAAAAACCAAGCCACCAAACAGCCACATACAGATAACTTGTTCCTTAAGACAGGAAATCCTTCTGTAGACCTCAGGAGCAGTGGTGGGATTCAGCCGGTTCGCCCCACTTCTGCAGAACCGGTTGCTAAAATGGTGCTTGTAAACAACCACTTGTTAAATTATTTGAATCCCACCACGGGAACCGGTTGTTAAATTATTTGAATCCCACCATTGCTCAGCTATACTATAACTGATGGGATAGCCATATTTGTTATTTATGCTTTGCTTGAATATAAAATGCAGGCATAAAAGCATACAGTAGTGAGCAAAGCCAACAGACTCCTTCTTTCTATGGCTGCAAGCACTTTTCCCTACCCTGGGTATGGCAGGAGTGGTGAGCTAAATTAGGGATAAAACATTTTTGAAGCAGTACAATTCATTGGAGCAACTGTGAAGGAACAAGTGGGGTTCATTTTCCTCAGTCCCCCATACCTTCAAGAACAAAAAGTAAAGGCATCTCTAAACCCCAAGAAATATCATACAAGGAAAGGAGACATGACAACTGATTTAACATAAGTAAAAAGGATCAGAAGTCAGAGACAAATCCAGGGTGAATAGCATTATTGTCATTAGAAATTGATAGAGATCAAATAGAAGAAGATTAGGTAGGAAATATGTCAGGCATGGATATGTTAAGTTCAAGATTGTGATGGATGAAACTTCCAAGTGCAAGCACCAGACAACAGATCTAGGATTGAAGGAAGAGCAGTTATACAAATACAGTTAAAATGTCATCAATGATTGGTATGACCAGTAAGAAATTACTGAGTCCATGATTATTTTTTCTGAAGAAGTAAAATGTTTACATAGCTTTTAAACACAGAGGACAGATAACTGCATTGGTCTGCATTTGGAAAATGAACAGTCCAGAGCTTTCTCCTGATCTGTAGCAAATACAGCAAGAGAGGCAAGCAAAACAGAATCTAGAAAAACAGTGTTGTTTACCTTGACTGTTCCTCATTGAAAGCACATGTGGGATTCTGCTTGTGCAGGCCAGCTGTGGAGCTTTTTGATAGCAAAGCTCAGAGCTTTAGATTGACAATTGGTTGTTCTCCTTCCCCAGTCACAGCCTGGACTGGCCCAGTCTCTGGCCAGGCCCCCCTTCCCTCCCGATCTTCCTTCACCACTATGAGGAGCCACCACCCAGGCAAGATGACAGCTCACAGCAAGGAAGTGGGGAGGGACATGTGCATGCACAGAGGATCATTAGATGAACAACAGTTATGGTAAGCAACACTGTTTTTCATCTGTATTGCCTCTATGCAGTCCCACATGGCAAGCTTCCAACTGTGGAGGTGGGTAGCCCTTCCCTAAAGGAGACCTGCAAAAGAGACCAGTGTGTCTGATGGCTCTGAATACAAGCAGATTAATGTGCAGAGAAGTCTTGGGTTGTGACCAGAGGCCCTGCACCTCAAAACCTCGGCAATTCCCCCCCATCAGTGAAGTGTCATTAGTCACTAAAATAGATTAGGCCTGTACGCCTAAAGGCACGCCTGCTAACAGGTTACCGTCATCCAGCCTCTGCCATTGTGCCATATTAATCCTGAAGGTACTCATAAATCAGTTCTGTATGGGGAATATGTGAAGCTTTGCAAGGCCCACAGTGAACATAGTTTAAGCCATTGCACCCAGTAATTTCTGAATGGATATGGCTTTTTGGTAATGGTGAGATTGGAATTTATTCACCATGACCTGTATGGATGGGGCTCGGTTGATTGGGAGAGTAGCCCAGGCTATGTCTGACTCTAGAAGTGTCCCTATGAATTCTATCTGTCTAGCTTGGTAGTGTTAACTGCTAGACTCTGAGCTTGAAAAGTATGCAATGTCTGGTGCTTCTATTTCAATAATATGTTTGCTGAATGTGCTACAAATTACCAATCATCCAGATATGAAAATATAGTGCAGCGCTGTAAGATGATATTTTCTGCTACCATTTCTACTACTTTGCTAAAAACCCTGGGTGCAGAGGACAACCCAAAGTGTGGGATGCAAAATTCATATATTGAGTCCTCCAATGAGTCCCCTAAGGTCTTTGTGATACTTATTATAAATTGCCACATTTGATTGCAAACCAGGCATCCTGATCCAGTAAGGGAAGGATGTCTGGTATTCACAACATACAAAACTTTTGGGAGGTTTTTTTTCTGGTTGTTTTGAACTCACTTTTACCCAGATCTTTTTCTGGTTCCAATGTGGACACATCTCGCATAGGCTTCGACCACCAGGTGACCTCCTTGGAGGTGCATAGGAACTATATGAACAAAAAAAGTGGGCAGGAACATTACATAAGAGGGGAAAAAGTGACCTAAAATCAGCTTCCATAAAAAGATCTGGATAAAAGCAAGTTCAAAACAACCAGGAAAAAAACTCAGGAAATAGTAAAGAAGAGTTAGGCTGTTTCCACACTGCCAGAGCCATGGGGCTGCATTGACATGGTTCATGCCAATTCAAGCCCCGGGGCTGTTCGCATGAACAGCCGCACAGCCCCACAAATGGCTCCTTACCTCCTCCTGGCTTTTGTCACTCTGTGGAGGCCAGGGGACACGCCCCCATGGCCAGACCAATGACTGCAGGGATGGAGGCCAGGAGGCGTGCCCCCTGGCCTCCACAGAGCAATGGAAACCAGGAGGAGGTAAGGAGCCGATTGGGGCCGGTGCGGGGAAAACACCACCTACTGTGCGAACAGCAGCGGGTGGAAGACGCCACTTTTGAAAAACCTCGCTCCCCAAGCGAGGTTCAAAAGTGGTGTTTTCATGCCACTTGAGCGGCACGAGCATGGCGGGTGAACAGCGCCCCAGGGACGGTGTTTTTACCATCCTTAGGGGGCTGTTATTGGGCTGTGCATTAACAGTCAGAGAGAATAAAGGCACAAAAATGTGTGAGGAAATCATGAGATAAACCTAAGCAGTATATGGTCAGAACTAAAGGGGGGTGGGGGAAACTATGCAAAAAAAAAAAGCCTGTGGACACTTGCAAACTTACCAAAAACAGTGGAGTCCAAATTGAAATTTAAAGTTAAATGTAGTATGGAAGGGAAAGTTAAAGCTCTGCAAGGCACGACTGGTTATCTGGCATGACTGATAAGTTGAGATAATAAATCTATATCCCAAACGTATTATTGTGAGACTTCATCTGTTAAAAGGGGATCATTGAGTTTCAGTATTACCCAACAGAGGACATGGTTCCATATCGCCATTACCTGCAGAACTCACCATCATTTCATAAAAGGAAATAAAACTTGTAATAACCTCCACATTCTGTTGAGAAGTCATGCTGGATCAGTAATGGCAGTGGATTACACTACAAAATGGGAAGAGGCAATTAAAAGCTTGATTTAGGTCACTTTTGTTAACCAGAGGGGTTATAGAATGGTATAGTGATAGCCCAATCTTATCTATTCTCAGAATCTAAGTGGGCCAGTACTTGGAAGGGAGACCTCCAAGGAAGACTTCTTACAGAAATGCACTGAATTTCCGTCATCTGTCATCTTGTATTTTTTTTTCTGAGGGTGGACCCCTCGCCCTTGTTCAGGCACACCCAAATGTCATTACAGGTATAATATGTTTGTACCCAGATGTGGTAAGATAGTTCAAAAATCCCTGCTGTTCAAAAGAGATATTTTCTGTACTTGCTAAGAGGAATGCTTTCATAGCGTAATTTGTGCAAAGAAAAAGATCTTTATGAGCAGCCATGTGACTAGTTGCTCATGAGCTTATATACCAGCTAAAGAGTGTCTTTACTCAAGTAGCTATGAAGCAGCCAGCCCATGTTATCTCTTCAGTCCCATCTGTGGCCTTTATTATTATTATTATTATTATCATCATCATCATCATCATCATCATCATCATCATCATCATCATCATCATCATCATCATCATCATCATCATCATCATCATCATCATCCACATAACAACACAGCACAAGTGTCTGGAATTCATCTCTGAATATCGAGTCCTTCCCAAGGACCTAGGATATTAGAGGTATTTGCGTAGAATATGTGCAGTTCCTAGAAGTGCTGCTTTCTGCAGCATGTGGACTGATGTTCTGTCCAAGTTTAGGCTTTCTTTTTTAAAAAAATTTATTAAGAATTTCAAATACAATTTTAAAAACAACAAACAAATAATACACAATCCAATAATCATTACAAAACATATTTCATTCAGTAGACTAATTTTCCTTCCAAAAAAATTGCCTAATTTAAATAAGAACTAAACATGATTTTCTCCTTCCATGTTTTTGTATTTATATATTTCTCTCCGATTTTACATATAATAAACAGAAACGTTCAACTATATTGAATATAGCTGACAAGTTTAGGCTTTCCAGATGTTTTTCAAGATTTCTTGGGATTCCTCCTAGAGCACCACTAGTGGGATTACTGTTGTTCTTTTTTGCCACAATCGTTCAACTTCAATTTGTAGGTCCTTGTATTTTGTGATCTTTTCCAGCTCTTTGTCCTCTACCCTGCTGTCAACTGGCACAGCAACATCTATGATCCAAACATCATCATCATCATCATCATCATCATCATCATCATCATCATCATCATCATTTATATTTAATGAATCGCCCACCCTTGAAGGAATCTGGGCGTACAACAAAACAACTAAAATAATAGTGCACAATAAATAATTAATAAATAATTAAAATTAATAACTTAACACTCAGTAGAACATAGCAGCATTACATATCCAGTAGAGATTATAATGGTGGTGGCGCCCAATCCCAAGGCCGGGAGGGGACGGACAATACTGAATAGATGTTATATCGGTAATGCCGATGATGATATGGCATGCAGTACGGAGGCATCCAAGGGGGTCCTTTCCTTTTAGGTCCTTTCCTATACTTCTACATAGGTACACCTTCAGCTTTCCAGATTGAACACTGTCTCACTCTCTAGGTGTCTAGTTTTCTTACAGCAGGAGCATACCCTGACTTCTGATCTCATTTGTCTTGCAGACCAGTTAGTTTCTAAATGATGTCCATAGTCTAAATTAACTCTCTAAACATGTATTGCTTTTTTGTAGTGTGATCAACTGCTATTGGCATCCCAACAAAGGTGGACACTTTAAGCCAATGCATTTGATTAAGAAACAATTCAGCAGGAGAATAAAAGGAAAAGATAGAGGAGGTGTTGCCCCAAGGCACAATGTTAAAGGAGCAATTTGAAAGATCAGAGCAGAACCAGGGAAGAACAAAGTCCTAGAAATCTAAGAATGGAGGCAGCCAAGGAGATGAAGATGCCCAACTGCATCAAAAGCATCACGAAGATTAAGACAAGGACAGATTTAACGATGAGGAAGTTGTCTTAGCATAGCAGTTTCAGTGGAGTGAGGAGGATAGAAAACAGATTGCACGGGGTCCTTTTCATTCGGTTCCAAATTGAGCCATTTATTATAGAAACCATTGTCAGAATCTATACTTGGAGTTGAGCTGCCATTAACAGCACACTGCAAAAGTGAAGCCTTTCTTTCAGTCCTCTTCATTTTACTAGCCACAAATTTAAATGAAATCTCAGCCTTGAGTAGAATCATAGTTTTTTTTATTTCTCAAACCAATGGCTTGTCCCTTGAGTTGTTCAGATTGGCTTCAGCCTAGACAGCAGCAGCAGCTTCAAAGGTTTCATCCAGCAGCAGAGCCTCAGGCTGAAGAACAACTGAAGCTGTTGGTTTCAGCTGATACTGGATGACTGGGGGGTCCTAAGGCTTCAGCTGTCAGCTCCAATACTTGATTAAAGTGCAATTTAAAAACAAAATGAAATACAAATACTGGATTTCTTTCCAAGCAATCCATACTGAGGCCTATATACATAAACGGTTCAGATTTGTTCCTCACAAATTCTGCTCTGTGTGTTTACATGGTGTACATGTAGAAGTTAATAATGCTGCCACTTGGTTTGCATTGAGAAGTCATCCCATTCAGTGTATGGAACTTCTTTTGAAATGCATGTTGTGTTAAATTTTGCCTTACTTTGTGGCTGCATTGAACTAGTGTTGTGCCATATGTTTGTGATGTCTAATTTTCAATGAGAATGTTATCCTTTGAAGATGTACATTTTCTGCTAAAAAAATGGTTTATGTGACAATTAGCCTTGGTTTCTAGTCAACGTCCTTAGTAAACTTGTTTGGCACAGTGCTGGTCCGCATCAAACGGCACAATTTTCTGGTTTAGATTCTGCCATTCTGATAGCATTCCTGATTCATTACTACATGATAATAGGCTGTGAATATAGGCATTATCTTAAAGTGTGAAAACAAGGGTATTAACTTTTTCATATGAGTATATGAAATGTGCCGAGTGAGTTTTGTTTTCAGAGAAAATGAGAAGCTGAACTTGAACTGATATGTTTTCTTGCATTCCCAATATGGAAAGCAACTGTGTTCAGTAGATTATGAAACCTGTATCCTTATTTTTATAGTTTTCCATCCCATGGTTTCAGATGTCCATGGGAATTCTGCAGAATGTTTTGCATATCCTTGCTGAAAGAAATGGAGGACAATGAGGTGAAACATGAACTGAATAAAATTTATCGTCCCACCCCACCTCCACCCCCATGCTTTAGTGTTTAAAAAAATATTAATTTCATGTTTATATACATAAATGAGATCTTGGATAACTCTCCCCCCCGCACCCTCCCCCCCCCCACACACACACAGACACACCCTGGTGAACATTGCAGCATGGAAATAGAAAGGGTAAAGGATTAATTCCACCTCTTTGGAGAGGTAGTAGCAATCATGAATGTCTACCTCTCTGCTGTAGTTAAATGACTAAGAGTGAACAAATCAAAACTGAATTCTATGTGATGCCGGTTGGGAAAGCAGAGATATTGAAGAACATTTATAGTGAAAATGGCTGCAAGAATCTCAAGGAGGTCCGGAACTTCTCTTGTTAGGTGGCCTTTGTTCTGGCCCCTAGAATGTGTTCACTAATTGCTTTTGGTTGATTAAGTTTACCACATATTAAGCTTACCACATATTAAACCGGGCTACCTTGTGTTCTCAGGCCTTTCAGCCATTTTCTCATCCCCCTCTTCTTCTGATTTCAAAAGGATCTTAATTTTTTTTCTCTTTGTCATATTGCATTAGTGGTGTAATGTTAGGGCACAGACACAAGCCAGGTCGATTGTATCAGCTTTGTCAATTGCATCTTGAACTAGTATGTAATGGTAAGGTGCATTCATTCATTTGACTTGTATGCTGCTCTTCTCCTGACAGGCTCAAGGTAGCTTCCAACACATTATAGACAATAAAAATATAAATTAGATTAGTGTTAAAATCTCAGATGGCAGCTAGCCCAATTCATCTTAAATATACTAAAATACTAAACCTTAAAGCATCTTGTTGGAACAGAATTCCAATCTAGAATAAGGAGGGGATAAAAGAGATGGAATCCAGTTGAATGATGAAAAACGATCTTTCTCAACCATATGCCTGGTGGAATAGATGTCACCAAATCCAACAGTCTCTCTGGGCAGAGCATTCCACAAGGTTGGGGCCAGAGCTGAACATACCCTGGCCCTCATCAAAACCTGCTGGACACCTTTCAGACCAGAGACCACCTGTTGATTGTTATTCGCAGATTGCAGTTTCTGTTAGGAGACATATTGCGAAACACTGTGTCCAAGGGATGGAGCGAGGGGGAACCGCGCCTGGGGCACGCGCACACCCTGCACCCCTGCTGCTGCACTGCCCACCCTCATCCTGCCCTAGAATGCCCTGGAATGCCCCCACCATGCCCTCTCCACCCACTGGCCACAACGCCTCACTGGCGCATGCCCAGGGCATTGCGTGCGCGCCTGTCCCATTGGCGCTACACTACTGCTCGGTCCACACTTAGAAACCTGTAAAATTGACAAGGGAAGTTGCTCTTGCAGGAGGAAATGGACAGGGAGTGACTGCAATAAGTATAATGTTTTACTGCATCTCTAATTTGGCACAACAGTGGCAATGGCTAGGTGGAAGCTGATTAGCATCAATTCTTCCACCTGCTACACCCCAGGACCACCCCCACTATGCAGGGGCAGCAAAGGGTGCATGGACACTCATGTGCCATTCAGTGCTGCGTCCCACCACTGTGGAAGGCCACAGTGGCTGGCTGAGAGCAAATCCATTGGCACGGCCCCACATCTCTCCCAACAGCAGATTCACACACACACACACACACACACACACACACAAACACACACACACACACCCCTTGGGTGGGACTATTCCCCCCCCAAAGAAATATGTGTTGTTTTCAACTTTGGGTTCTCCAGTGACATTTCTCCCTTCCAATTGGATCCTTGTAAGGGAGAACCACAGAGCGTTTTATTGCCAGCCAATTTCTGAAAGAGCAAGAAAAATCAGTCAGGTTTTTTTTAATGCCATAGCCAGCTAAAGTGCTCAGCTGCTGCTTGGCAATATTTTAGAAATCAGCAATGAGATCTGTGCCAAGAGGCATCTACTTTGGGGGTCTGTAAAGTTCACCTCCTTGATTCAATTCACTTTAAATTTGGAGGGGGGCATCTTTAGATTAAAGGGAGAAGTATATGCTGTGCGAATTCATTCAAAACATCGTATACATTCCCCACTGAAAAAATGGTCTCTAACTTTAAAGCGACATGGTTTTGAATCTCAAAGCAATAATGACCTCCCCCAAAGTAAGCAATCATGTTGAAAATTCCCCCTCTGAGGACGGAATCCAAAAGTTATAACATTTTTTTTTACTTGACACACACTGCTACTTATACATCAGTGCACACAAGCAAAGCTTTCTCCCTCTGCCTGCCAATAAAACCATAAAAAATTGATAACAAGCAAAAAGAGGAACTACTGTTACTTATACATAATGAAATTCTAGCTTTCCCCCCAAGTCAATGACACAGCAATTTGATTATTATAAGCAACATTTTGAAAAGACAGACCTATCAGTGCAATCTTGTTCTGTGACTGGATGCATATACTCAGACTGGTAAACACCCCTGTCACTGCTATAGCTGCCAAGTTGCTATGTTCACTCTTACCCTTGCTGTCAAAATAATAATTCCAGGATATTAGCTAACGCAATAATGGTTTAGGATTCAAATCCATGCGTTTGTTTCATTTTTGTTTGTTTGCTTGCTTTTTTTCTTCATTTCTTTCTCAGGACCATTATTTTCAATGAGGAAACCAATCTGGGCAGATATTTTTAAAGATAGTGGTACAAATTTTCGACAGAACATAGTCATTTCTCTAAGACCAGCTAAGTTTCAAGCAGGGAACAATGTTTTTTTTTCCGTGAGAAATCAGGAAATTGGTGGGGGATGCTTCTTGCTGCTGCTTCTGCTGCTGATAGTAAGCATTGAGACTCATTGAAAAAGGTATGAGGGGTTGTGGTCATAATGACTAAAAATCCCAAATTTTTGTTTAGTATTCTGGAAATCGCAGTAACAGATCTGAAGATCCACCAGATGATAATCCACCAAAGATTATCAGTAGTGACACAAACAATGCAGTTGCCAAATTTTGGGATTTGTATATGGAACAGCGCTCTAGGAGCAAATCCTGAACATCAGCCTCTTTTCCTGTACATTTATTTTAGTTCCCCTCTATTTGGTTAAGTGGGCTTGTGTATATAATATTGTTATGCCAATAAAGGTTCTTTGTTTGTTTGTTCTTAATCACAGTAACAGCATGAAACAACAGTTTTCATATACATTTTTCTTTGATAATTTTGGGATACATACTCCTACTCTTATACCAGTTCTCTCAGTTACAGCTCGTTTGTTGTTATACAAACAGTTGAAAGCTCTGCTTAGAGAACACAAATAAGTCTATCATGTCTTCCATGATGTATTTGATTTGTTTAGGGTTTTATTCGAGTTCTTAGATTGACAGTAAAAAATGTCAAACTATATGACTTCAAGTAGGTACACAGCAAGCACAGCTGAATGCACATCATCTATAGATATAGAAAGCTGAAAACTTGACAATCTATGATTTAACAGAACACCAGATCTAGATGTTCCCTTCCCCAACTGATAGCTAATCATTAAAACAATACACATGCTGGAGAATCAAACTCAGATCATATGCACAGAATTGATTTGTGCATTCCATTGCTCAACCATGTAGAAAGTATGTTAATATATATGGATGAAACTCAGAGGAGAAACTATACTTTGCCTTCCAAAATATTGATAAATAACATAAATGCAAGTAGTGTAGCAAGTGACATGCACATCTAACGTCTAAACGTATCAACATCCTCAACATTTGAGTAAACAAGTGTAATTGGAAAATTGATTATCTGATGTGATAATTGTCCAGACCAACCCGATTTCTTACTTTTTTTTGCTTGTTTCATGGATATGGTTTCTGTCTACCTCCTCAGTATCATCTCTTAGAGTCTTGCCCGCATTATTAAAAAATCACCTTCCCATTATCTAAACATGAATTAATAATATCATGTATAAATTATACATTATGCATCAATGTTTATATGAATCTCATAATATACAAAACCTCTGTTATTTATAATAAATATATGCATTCTTAACTCACATAAATATAAACACATAAATATAAATACATAAAAATAAATACATAAATATAAATACATAAAAATGTAATACATGCTATGTTCTCTATAATAAATACATTCATTTTAAGTACATTAATACAATAAATATTATTTAAAAAAACCTTATGTAACATACCTGTATGATTGCCAGTTTATACACATAAAAATTACTTACATAATTCATGTTCATAATTTTAACTCAAAATGGACGTGTTTCATCTGGTGTGCAGCTAAGCGTTCTTGCATACTGTTCCAATACAGCGGTTGAATACCTATAATTCTAAAACTAAATTACCAATTAGCTTGATTGCCAACAGCTGGAAACTCATACTGCTGTGTAATGAACTATCTAGTAACCCATGACTCTCTACCTTGTTCTACGTGCCTGTAAAACTTACAGCATGTGAATCATCAGTCCCCACACTGAAATCCATTAAATAAAGTGGACTATAAAGGACATTCCAAAACATTCTATGGGGAACTGAAATATATATTGACTATTTACAAAACTACTTATAGAAAACTGCAGTAATCTATGGCTATATTTAGTCCCCTGTCTGGATATGTTTTGAGGCAAAAAATCCATCTAGCCTCAATTTGCATAAGGCATTTTTTAACATCAGCTCTATTGAGGTAATGAGATTTGTATTTGTATAATAAGAAAGTATGTTGTTCTCTATATGACCCTTTTCAATAAAATGTGTTTGTATTTAATCTGTGCTCAATTTTGCAGGCCCAAATTATTCAAGAATACATTCCTATGTGCAGAATATTACAGGGATACTGAATTATGTCAATACATTTTTTTTTGTTTGACAGGTAGTGAGTTGTTTAGCTCCCAGTGGAAATTTACATACATATGGATGACCCATACTGGATTAAGATATATAGGTTAGGTCTCTATTTGTGGCAGCAGCCTGGACCACCAAAATGTGGTAGAATATGTTAAGAACTGTCTTTGATGAGGACTGATAGATAGATAGATAGATAGAGAGAGAGAGAGAGAGAGAGAGAGAGAGAGAGAGAGAGAGAGAGATCCAAAACAGCCTTTACTGAATTCCATAAAGAAGTTAAAATTAGAAATTGAGGTTCAAAGTATTTTACCTACAGAAAGAAACATGTAAGAGGAACTACATTAAAAAAACCTTTCCTTTTGTACACAAATATCAATCTATATATATAAAAATCTAAACTTGTGTTTGTCCCTGATGGTCTCCCTCAGAAGTTGCTGGATGGATCGCCCCCAAATTTTCACAAGACGTTCCTCCCTGTTGTGGGCAGGTAATCGGACCTTCAAATCGCCCAAAGTCCATACCTGAGCCAAGTAAAATGTCTTTTTCTTGGCGCACCAGGCCATGAAGCTGGCTGTGTTTAACTGTCACCCTTAGAATGTTCATGCAGCATGTCTGTGGCCTGAGGGCTTGGTATGCCTTTAGAATGTTCACGCAGATGGGCAGAGATGAGCAGCAAAAACAGTAAATAGGTAATACTGTTAGGTAATACGAGTGGAAGTGAAACACATACACACTTTGCCATGTGAGACGTCAGGTGGGGTTCCCCCTCCACACGCTGGTAACTTTCACTCTCTGTGCCTCAGCCACTGCTACCACACAACACACATACTCTCATACAAATCCAGCTCATCCTCACATACCTCACTCTGCCCTCCCTCACATCCAACCACCATTTACCCATTTCCTCACCCATATTCGCCACAGCTCTCTTTTACTAAAAGCAAGGTGGACTTTGCCTTTTTCTTCTACGAAAATCCGCAGGGTGGGGGCAAACCAACACTACCAGCTCCGCTTCTTTTGCACTTGGCCCTTTAAGAACCCAGGGAGCTGGCCTCGATCTGAGCGCCTCACCACCCTGCCTCTGCTGCCTGACTGGGATAGCCTCCTTGCCCCAATTCTGCCTTACCCAAGCCAGGACTGTGCGTGTCAACCAGCCTCATGGACAGTGGGATTCACACTCTGGACAGTTCCATTGTGGAATGGGAAGGGTTACCTTATACTAAAAAAACAAGACAGCACCATATAACAATGTGCATTGAAAAGGGAAAGAGGGATTCCATTTGACCACCCCAAAAGGCTATGCTGGGGATCATTGGACCTGCATGGACATCTGTGTGGGTTGCGGACTGTGATGAGAAGGACAATTGCCACAGCAACGCGTGGCCGGGCCCACTAGTTTGCTATAATTCTTCAGATTTTTATTAATTCTGTCATGCTATTCTGTCAAGCTTTCATTATTAAAAATGAACAAATGTACATATGGTACATTTGAACACAAATGAGAGGCAAGTTGAGATGAAAAATGGACATGAAAAGTGGATCTTGAATGGAGGCATGTGCAAATGGATCTTTCCTGGCTTCACCTTCCCCAGCAGTCCAACTAACAAAGTGAGAAATGCTCCAACTTTTCCCTCTTTTAAATTTTCCTGCTCCAACTTGACCTGCCCTTTGGTGTTGTATTCTCCATTGAACCATATGATTTCTTTCTCAATTCTCTATTTTGTTCCCTGTCTTCTCCCCCACTTCACCCAACTAGGAAAATTTGCCCATATTCTTGGCATGCAGTACCAATTTCGTCGCCAACTGCCAGAGTCTCTCTGATTTCTAAGTGTTGCACAATTCTTTCTTTAATAAATTTTAATTAATATTTTTACACCTTCAATAATGTCTGGAGGCACTGAGAGGCTTGATGTGGACAAACTAATGGAGACATAATCGTAACACAATGGAAATAATTGTCTAGGATAAAACAAAACCAGTTGTAGATATTCACCTTGTTCTGAATGCTCTTCAAGGGCAGATTCACAGTTTTGAGATATTTGTGAATCCTGATCTGATGAATGATAAACAGGAAACGGGTAATTTGAAGTGAGTAAAAATTGCAGTTTAGGAATGGACAGAAATATAAAGACAGTGGTGCAGGTAAAGGACCTTGGGGCATAGAGTCTCTGTTTCTGTACATTTGATGCCAACTAGCAGATCTGCTGCGTTACAGGAGTGGCTGTTTTCTTCCAATTATGCTCTGGTTGTGGATTTGTAAATAAAGCAAATATTTGCTTTCTTGTGACTCAGTTCTTAAGTGCTTTCATATAAAGCACTGTAAATGCAGCAGTGCCAATTACTGAATTTTTCAACACTTGGGAAGGTTGCGGGAGGGGGGAAAGGTAAGAGAACAGATGCATACCAAAGAACTCTGGAGTGATCTCTGAAGTTTTGAGTTCGCTTTATTAGTCTGGAACATATCAAATTATTCGGTGAACGATTCAGCAAAAAGAGGAAGAATCTTTCCTGCCAGGAGCTAAAGATTCCAGAAAGAACTCACTTAGAAGCACAGTCCTACCTTGTTAATTTGCTGTAACTGGAGGACAGCTTGTGCTCTGCAAGGGCACTAGACTTGATTATATTTGTGATGCTTTTTTTAACCTTGAAAGATCAATGGAACTTATCAGAGTAGGAAACAGTACATTTTATTGGCTATGATCTTTGCCAGGTTTTATGATTCACAGGTTGTGGATTGGAGATGAGGACAAAAAAATACGGTTGGTTGAGGACCAAGCTATTATTTCATATATTTATTTTATTCATTGTTATGTTGTGTTAATTTTATTCTTTGAACTCCAGTAACAGAACTACATGATTTTGTTGATACATGGTATATTTATTCTTGCTTTATGTTACAGCTCAAAAAATATAAGTTGGGTTCTCCAAATTCATGCCTATTTAAATATGTACTTACTGATAAAAAGATTACTTGCAATTATTTTTTAAATGTAGGTTTGCTCACATTGAATATATATACTTGAATATATGCATCATGACTCCTCATGCACACGTGGGTCTACATGTAAATTGAGAAAATGGTGTCCACTTGGGTATTGTGCAAGAGATGCATTTGTGTGGTAGTGGTACATGAAGCAATACATAGCACAGAAAGAAAGGGGGAAGTCCCTGCTGCTACAGAGCACACTTTGCAGGAGCCAAGCTTTTGACTAGGGCTGAAGTATTTTCATTAAAATTGAAGATAACAGAGGGTATGTTTGTATAACCTTTCACATAAACACAGGCACCCCCATCATAAACTGCTCACAGTCTGGCTTTGTTCTTAGCAGAATATTGTGGGGAGTTGTTTTTAGAAGTGTGCAGATACTTAGGGTTACTAACAGGCCTGCAAAAAAATGTCCTCGCAGTTTAATAGAGGCTTAACTAATGGAAATGGGCAGCTGAAACTTTTTGTAGGATGGAAACAAGTACCATCACAATGTTAGATAGCATCCTATTAAACTTCTATCAAAGGGATTTTTTTTTCTCCAGGCAGTTGGCAACTTTAGTTCAGTTCCACACAGCATAATAATAAGGGGCTACATTCATTATTTTTGAATCTGGGTCTATTTTATTCTGCTTTTGTCTTTTGCACGGGTGCTTATTCTCTGTGAAGGAAACAATCCATTTTCTTTCTGCTCCTTCACACAAATCTACTTTTTTTTTACAATACAAATGAACAGGCACAAATATCCCATTTTTTCCTGCATTTTGATCACTACAGTCCCCCTTGTGCTTGCTCCCACACTCTGCTAAGGAAATGCTTCTGATTGGTGGAGAATCTACAACAACCCTGGGAGCCCAAGCAGGACCTCCCCATCCCATTTCTCCAGTGTTGAAAAAAAGTTTAAGGCTTTGAAACCATGACACATGTAAACATGAAGCAAGCAACCCTCCTCCTTAACCCCGTGATACACAAAATAATAAAATTTGTCCAAAAAGGGAGTAAAGCAGTATGCCCCATCCACATCCAAAGGTGTGCATCTGCCTAGCTATGTGCTCTGTGCACCCAAAAAATAAAAAGAAAAGATTTGTGGTGAATCCATTGCTTAACACATTGAAATGGTGCTCATAGTTGCTGCCAAGGGGAGAAAACATGCTTGGGGGATGTTTCTGAAATGGCCAGCTATCACAACAGCTCAGCAGCTCAGCAGAAACTAAACTGACATGATGTAAGGCAGGAGAACGGACGGCAGGGCAGGAAAAATAAAGTGATTTGCCACCTGTGCTGTTCCCTCAGTAGCGGGTTCAATATGGGATTCTTTAAAAAGATCGCAATTTTGGTGTGCTTTTTTTAAAAAAAACCTGGGTTAAGGAAAATATAGTGGGTCAATCCCACTTTGGGGAAGGGACCCATGAAAAGTTCTTCCCCAAACCAGGAAATTTTCCTTCATCATTTGGTGTTATATTTGTACTACGCAGAATCCACCCCTAAATATACATATGAATTAGGACAAACATACATTTAAAAATTAATTGCAGGTATTTAACAATTTCTATTTTTCATATTGCAGTGATGAGGAAGATTTTATAAGAAGCATATTTGCAGTTCAGTCCTCAGCTATGCCCATAAGGATATAACTGACTGTACACCACTCCCAAATTAATTGTAGCACTATTGCTTCTGGAGATCTCAAAGAAAACCAAACTAAGCAATATGACATCAAATTAATGATGCTCAAATGCAAATCCTACTTGAAGTAATAAGGAAAATACATCAGCAAACATGTTCCTAAATCTCCAATATGTTCCGTCCCTGCTGTGCTCTACTTTGTGTGTGGGTTTGTCTCCCTCTGGATAGAAAAATAAAGTCTAGGGGGACTTTTTTGAATCATTGTTCAAGCTAGAGCCACATCTCTTGCTTGAAGCACTTGATTCATGGGGTCTGCTCAAGAATGGCAGGGTATAATTGAAGTAAATAAAAAATAAACATAGCAGAAGATGGAAGCCGGTAAATTGCAAGTTGGTTTGTGGGCAGGAAGGAAATAAGGTAGCAGGCAAATGTTATGAGATAGGGTCTGCAAAGAGGGCATAATGTGGAGAGGGAGCTATAGAGGAAAATAAAGTGCATAAGTCCTTGCTGTTTTCCACCATGCAGCTGGATCTGACTCAGCCTGGCTGGCACTTCAGAATTGATCCTGACTGGTATCTGCTTAACTCAACTGGAGTTGTTTTGGGAGAAGCTACCAAGAGGAGGGAGAGAAGTCAAACTGAAGATGGAACAGATAATAGTCGATGGTGGGTAATTAGGAATAAGAGAATGAAGCAGGAAAAGGAAACAAGCTATAGGGGCTTTCAGGGAAAAGAGAGTGACCTTACTGAAATCATCTTATTTATTTTATTTTTATTTATTTCTTAGTTTTTTATACCGCCCTATCCTTGAGGGGCTCAGGGCGGTTTACAACATAAAATCTAATACACTACTAAAGAGGAGCAAACAATAAAAAACAATTTACATAGGCTCCAACCATTTAAATTACTAAAATAAGTAGTAAAAACCCATTTAAAACAGTGGTATATAGTAAAAGTAGAAGGCACCCAATAAAGCTAATACCAAACCCTCCCCTCAGAACAGAAAAAGGGGGAGGACAGCAGGTCCCAATGATATAGGGTACCCTGATGTAAAACAGAGCAGAAGAAGGGGGGCACCACCTCAGCAGCTGGACCCTCCAAAGACCCAGCGGAACAACTCCATCTTACAGGCCCTGCGGAATTCTCCAAGATCCCGCAGGGCCCAGACAGCTGGAGGAAGAGTGTTCCACCAGGCCGGGGCCAGAGCCGTAAAGACCCTGGCCCGTGTGGAGGCCAGTCGCATCATTGAGGGGCTGGGGACCACCAGCAAATTGGCCTCTACCGAGCACAGAGGCCGAGTAGGGACATAAGGGGTAAGGCGGTCCTGAAGGTACGAGGGTCCCAGGCCACGTAAGGCCTTGAAGGTCAAAACCCACACCTTGAAAATGATTCGGAATTCAACCAGGAGCCAATGCACATCACAGGCTGGATGCAGGGGAGTAACAAGGCAAACTGTAGCCCTGGGCAAAACCTGAGTTGGATGCTCCCCCCCATGGGCGGCCACTCCACCACGACCAAATTTTTTTTGCACCAGGACATTGGTGCCTGCAGGTAGTGCATTTTTAGACATATCAGCACCAGAATTTCAGCATATCATCAGGAGACTGTCCTTATGCTACTCCTCAAGTTTGGTGAGGTTTGGTTCAAGGAGTCCAAAGTTATGGATTCCCAAAGGGGGTGCCCCATCCCCCATTGTTTCCAATGGGAGCTAATCGGAGATGGGGGCTACAGTTTTGAGGGTCCATAACTTTGGCCCCCCGGAACCAAACTGCACCAAACCTGGGGGGTATCATCAGGGCAGTCTACTGATGAGATACTGAAAGCTTTGAGACTGTGCCTTCAGAAATGCGCCCCCCCCAGCCTGCAACTCACATTGACATACAGAAAACTCAATGCAGAACAAAGATTCTTGGGCAAATTTCTGGGATGTTTCTACAGGGGGTGCATTTTTGGATGTATCGACACCAAAATTTTAGGGTATCATCTGGAAACTGTCCTGATGGGACCCCTCCAAGTTTGGTGCAGTTTGGTTTAGGGGGTCCAAAGTTATGGACCCTCAAAGAGGGTGCCCCATCCCCATTCTTTGTCAAGGAGATGGGGGCTACCCTTTTGAGGGTCCAAAAATCACAGTCTACTACAATAAGAATTCTCAAGACATCCTTAATGGGCTAATCTTCTGGCTTTAGCTAGCTGTAACCTCTGCCAAGTGCAGAGGATATTTTCAGTTGCTGGTTATCTTCAAGGCTGAATTCCTAAGCATTATATGTTTTGATCCAATTCTTGTTAGAGTTTGTCATAATTTTAGGCAGAAATAATGTGGGACTGGTTAGATAGAACATGCCATTATCTAGCACTTAGGACAGTTCCTAGGGAGTTGAGAAACTTCCCTTGGGCACATCCTATGGAAATTAAGTGACTTAAGGGTTACCTAAAGAAATCATTTGGGTTGTTTTTTCTTCAGGTAGACCAAAAGACAGGTCCCTTAACATTTATTTTAGGAGAATAGCGTCCAAGATTTGCATACTCTGAAACTGTCTCTGCACTCACTTCAAAAACACTTCATTGAAAATAACGTTATGGGACATTATATGGGAAGCAGAGCCGGTGTGATGTAATGTTTAAGGTGTTGGACTAGGAACTCGGAAACCCAGATTCAAGCCGCCGCTCTACCATAAAAACTTGCTGGATTACCTTGGACCAGTAATACACTCTTAGCCCTGACCCTGGCTAATATTTGGTGGGAGATCTCCAAGGAATACCAGAGGTGTGACCAGAAGGCAGGCAATGACAAACCACCTCCAATCATGCCTTGAAAACCCAGGGTTGCCATAAGTCAGCTATAACTTGATGGCAAAAAAAGTGTTATGGGAAAGGAGGTTTCTTTTTTCAAAATTCACTTTTTCAGGACACTGCCTGCCTTTGAGCATCTGCACATTGAAATTCTGACATTTTTCAGACTGTCACTTCCTCCCCCTTCCCTTCTTGAATGTTCTTTTGACCAAAAGAGAATTGATTTGAAACACTCCAAAGACGGAAAGAACAGGATTGGTGGATTTCATGAAGAAACTGAGTAAAAAGGAATCAAGAGACAGAGTGGCTGTGAGTCACCAGGGCCGCCATTGCTGCCTGGGAAGGGTGCGGCAGGGAGCCCTGTGGCATCTGCCTTGGGAAGGGCAGAAGTAGGGCAGGCAGCCATGTCAAGGAAGGGCAAGGACATCACGACGTGTGCTGCATCGTGACGTGATCAAGAAGGGCCAGCCAGGAGGCCTATATATGGCCTGACCCGGCCTAGGCCCTTCCCTTCCAGCAATAAGTGGGCAGTGAGTTTTCCATCCACCTCTCCCATGTTGGTTACATATACATGTACATATCCTTTATTGGCATCATACAGCAAAACAGTTAACGACGAAAAATAACCTTCATTCAGCTCAAAATAACCATAATGTAATATAAAAACTTCACTTTGTAGAAATAACAATTATATCAAACTAAACTTGATGACTGATTCAGAAAAAATCCTGGTTAGAACCATCCAAAAAAGACTTTATCCTTTGGTCATCTGTCATACCCGTGGTAGAGAATGTGAACAATGCTCGATGCTTATGCCTTAAGTATATCCTATTTGGGCAGTTAAACATAGTGTGTGCTAGCATTTCCACTTGTGCACTATTGCAGAGGCATAACCTTTCAGACCTTGGTATTTTTGAAATCTACCCTCAAGTAAAGCAGACGGCAAAATATTAAATCTTGCTAAGGAGAATGCATGCCCCATTTGTTGATGTTGTTAAGACATGCGTTTCCTATCATAGCCACAGGGCAAGTTACACATGGGAATTGATCTGATGGTGGGAGTGAGCTAGGGAGCTACCCCTCTTTGGCGGAATCTCCTTTAAGAGGTTTGTGGTGGAGCAAGCCACAAGTTAGGTCGCCCAGGCAGGAGCTAATGAGGCTGGTGACCCTTAGCAGAAAAGTGGTTCTTCAGCAGGAGGCCTTCTGCCCAGCTAAGTTCCCCTGCTGCTTCAGTGCACAGAGCAGATCTCCAGCAAGAGGCCTGCTGCCCAGCGGATGTCCACTACGGCTGTTCAAAGTTATCAGTTTTCTTCCAACAGAAAAGGTTTCACGGGGGGGGGGGAGCACATGGGCTGTCCAGCGTTCAGATCAGGTCTTATGCTGCACCTCATGCTTCTTTCATCACTGTCAATAAAATGGTGTAGTTATGGCCAAAATGTTTTACCCACAGATGTGAGTGTGGTGTGGTTATTGGGGCACGAGAGGCACTGAGCAGTACGGGTCTAGCCCTCGGGTGGCAATATGTCTTAACAAAGGTATGTGAAAAACTATTCCTTTTTCTTCATGCTCTTTCCATCTTGTTGCTCGGCCATGATTCCCTCTGTTTTTGCATTTGTTTAAGCAAATAAGCATATCTACAGTGAACATAGAACCAAAGGCAGAGCCAGCAAAGGAAGCTGGATTCAATCATTTTACCTTTGTAGATTATGCACTTCAGGGAAATACCTGAAAGAATCCTTACTACTTTCAACATTTGGCATTCAGATCACGATTCACAGATCCTTCAGTAATTAATCAGTGTACCTTTATCAACTAAGAACGACTGTTGTTTTTAGCAATTCCATAACCTTGCCATTAAATCTATGCACATATATAGGAAACCTTGCTTTTTTAAAACCCAAAACTATTTGTGCTTTCTGATCTTCTTGGGGATCTTGGATTCCCTGTTAGTATGATCATATGTGACCCCTCACACTACTTGCCGCCTAGACCTTTGAAACCTCTCTTTCTCTCTATCTCAGTCATCTTCCCTCCTCCCCTTAGTAGAGTCCGTCGCTGAGAATCTGAGTTTGTCCTTTAATGGATGAATTGTATTGAGTATTGGGAACCTAATATTATTTGACTGTTCTAGACTTTCTAACTACCCCAGATATAAGGATACTCCTAAAGAATCCGAGATTTGAAATCTGTTCTCTGAATTCACTGTAACAATGAGAACAGTTGCATTCCATGTATATCTTTGACTCAGGAATTTTGTAATGCACACAACTAGTCATTACCTGGAGAAGGAGTTAGCAACTTCTTAAGTCTGGAGTGAAAGGCAGTGGAAAGCAGATCACTTGTTTCCACTCAGGCTATACTAGTGCACATTTGAACTTGAACTGGAAAGAGTACCATATTTACACAGGCATGCCTACACTACACTTGTTTTCAGATTGTTCATGATAACAAGGATAGAACTGTCCAAAGGCAAGGACTGGGGATCTTGGATCAGCCCACTCTTCTATTTTGATGTGTGTGTTTTTCTATTTCGATGTTTGATGTTTTGGTGCCAGTGTTCCATTTTTCAGACCCTCCAAAAATGTGGCCTATTTTAAATTATATTGTCTCCTGCCTCAATTCCAAGTAGATGGTAGATTCTAGCTTTTTTGTTTGTGTTTTTGCTGTCAGGTCACAGCTTCCTCAGTGCAACCCCATAGAGTTTTCAAGACAAGAGACATTTGGAGGTGGTTTGCCCTTGCCTGCCCCTGCATCATGGCCCTGATATTCTTTGGAGGTCACCCATCCAAATACTTACCATGGTCAGCCCTGCTTCACTTCTGAGATCTGATGAGATCAGGTTAGCCTAGGCTATCCAGGTCAGGACTAGAAACAAATCGAACCTGTTTCTTCATTTCTTTTCTTCTTTTAAAAAAAGGAACTACAGCAATTGAGTCGATTTAGTAATTTCATATGGATGTTGCATGATATTTCCTCCCTATGTACATGTTCCTTTGGAATGAAAGACTTGGATTTTGGTATAATGATTCCATGCACTTCCTTGTTGATGCACATGTGGATGATAGTATTTAAGATACTTTTTATTGCTCTTAATGAGAAAACTGATATGCCACTTGGTAAAAAAAAGAAATTGGTTGATTTATGCATAGAGGAAGTTTGCCAATATTGTTTTGTACAGCTGCATGAAACAGGCCTATAAAGTATGTGAAAGCAGGTCTGCAATCCTCCACAGTATTGTAACTGCTCATCCATAATTTCTAATGATTTCTATTGGATTTTACACAAGGGATCATAAATCTGTTTAAAAATGAATTTTAGAACTTCAAGGGCCTTTTTGATCTAAAGAAATTGTAGATTCACATTCATTATGCATAGTTGACCCTTTCCCCTCTTTGTTCTCAATGCAGAAAAACACAAAGGCTGGGATATTTGTGTGTGTGTGAGTCAAAATGAGTAAAAGTGTCATTCTTCACATTAACGAGAGATTCAGCTATTGATTTGATCTTTGCCCCATTGTCATTGATTTCTGCACTTTTTTGGTTATTCAGTCCCACATCTGCCAATATGTTATTGATTACAAAACTAAAAGTCGATGATTTGTATTTTCCTCTTACAGCATGAAAATTCAATTTATCTCCACATCCATTGGGTCCTTAAAATAAGGATTTGGTAGCACTCATGAACCTACATTAACCGATTCTAGGTGTGAAAGAAACAGTTTTGAACAGTCATTATTGCCACTCAGTCCATAGCATAGTAGCTTACTGATAGGACAACCTTGAAAGATTGGAAATTTCACCTCTTAAATACTGTTGCATGGAATGAAATATTAGGACTGTAGAATAATTGTGTTTTGTGGTGCTGTATTTTACACTAGTACATCAATATCTAAGGAACTTTCATCATTAATATCTTGCCCTTGAGGGAAGAGGTACCCAGCAAACACCAGCTTAAGAATATTGAAAATCTTTTGGGGAGGCTAAAACTCAACTCTGATCCATAGAAACAAGACCTTTAAGGAAAATAGACCATACTACAGATTCCTTTGTTATTTATTACCTTTTTAAAAGATCATTGTTGGATGCAATCCTTCACTGGGATCAGTAGTTACATGATCATTTTAAGACCTGTATTCTATGCTGGATACATTTAGATTGAAAAGTATTCCTATACCATTAGTTTTTCACTAGCAGTTTTCAGGTCGCTAGCTACTCAGTTTCCTTTTTTATGACACAGTCTGCTTGTTACTTCTGTGTGAACTCTTAATAGAATCTTCTGGGCAAAGCAACAAAAAAGAGAGTAAATGCCAGGCCAAATAATCTAATCATATTGTGTCAAAAATGTTAAGCTTCCATTTTAAAAAAAATCAGATTAAAAGATACCTAGTGAAACTTACCTTGAAAAAAATAGCCCATTGAGAAGTCTCCTGTGAATAGGTTTGCTTGTTTATCCTCTTCAGCACTTTTGAATTGGGGTTATAAAATCAGGAAAAGGGTCAAACATACATCAACATTGTGTGGCTGAAAGACATTGAACAGATAGTGAAAGCAGGTACTTTTTTTTTTGGCAAAGAAATACAAGCTAAGAATAATGGAACCAGGAATTTAGAACTGGCTGTTAAATGCAAAATAAATCATTCTGTATTCAGTGTGAACTCTCCAGTTAAGCTCTTCTTCAGAGTAGGGTTTTAGCCTTCTGTCTCAACTTTGGAAATGAGATGGAAGAATACTAGAGTCAAGAATCTCTATTGCAAGTAGGTTTGCCAACTACAGGTAGGGAAATTCCTGAGGATTTGTAGGTGGGGTGTAGGGAGGGCCGGAAAGGGGCCTCAGTGGGGTAGAATATCATAATCCACCCTCCAAAGCAGCCAGGGGAACTGATCTCTGTAATGTGGAGAAGCTGTAATTCTGAGCAATGCCCGCGCTGTACCTGAATGTTGGCATCCAAGATGCAATACCTGATTTTTTGGAATTCTCCTATTTCCTTCTGTGTGATATCTATTTTGCTGAAGTTTGGGGCAAAATGGATATAATAGCAACAGCTATGAAAATAGATTCCCAGTTATATCAATGGCTACCTCTATGTAGCCCTTGAAGACATTTTGGAAGCTTCAGTCAGTCCAGAATGTGGCTTGCTGACTTGGTGCTCCTGGTCTACACATATAACATCAATACTTCATCACCTGCACTGACTTCTGGCCAGTTTTCAGTGCAAATTCAAAGTGCTACTTTTGAGATATCAAGACATAAATGGTTTGGAACCATCCTGCCTTCATTATCACCTCTTCCATTATGACATGCCTCACTTCCTTAGATCATCATCATAGTCTTACAAATGCCTAGTCCACAAATTCCCTGTGTGTCAACTACCAGGGCAAGGGCATGTTCAATGGTTGCTCCTTCTCTTTGGAATCAGCTTCCAGTGGACGTTTGGGAGTTATTTCAGCATTCCGTAGGACATGTAAGATTCCTTTGTTTCATACAGCCTTTGACTAATGTTATGAGGTAGAGAACTAGCCAATTTTTTAATTCTCCAAGGAATTTGTTATGAAGTCAATGTGTTAATTGATATTATTGCTCTATTGATATTATTGCTCTATTATTGCATTGTATTTTTATTTATTTTATTTTAAAATGTTGTAAGCTACCCAAAGTCCCTTGTGAAGACAGGGTGTGTAATATTAAATAATATAATATATTATAATATATTTTGAAATTCATATCACATCAAAATGGATATCATAGCTGAATCAAAGATATGATATTAAGGAACTAATTTCTAGCCTCTGTTCCATGTTCACGATTTATGAAAGCATAGGTTCCTAGTTCTGGTAGATGTCCAGCATTCATGCTCAGGTCCTTTCAGATGATTGGCCTCTCATAAGTTTAGATCCCTAGAAAAACTTTGGACAGTAGCTCAGTAGAGTAGCTCAGTAGAGTTATTTGTTCAGGACAAAGTTTTTAAATGTTTAGGAAGACCTAAACCACCAATTGGGCCACACACTATACAGAAAACTGACACACACAGACCAGAATCTACATAAAAACTCCAATCACCATCCACAACAGAAAAGGAGCATAATCAAAATTCTGACAGATCATGCAAAACAAATTTGTGAACCTCACCTCCTCCCTGATGAAATCAATCATCTAGACTGGGCTCTGCAGGCTAATGGCTATTTCACAACAGAAATCAGAAGAGCTTTAAGACCAAGAGAAACTCAGAGGACTGAAACAGCCCACCACAGGAAAAATATTTCTACTGTACATCAAGGGAATCACTGATCAAATAGGGAAACTGATGAAGAAACATAACCTATAAACCATCTTCAAACCTACCAGGAAAATACAGCAGATGCTACACTCAGCAAAGGACAAGAGAGACCCCCTCACTTCTGCAGGAGTCTATCACATACCCTGCAGCTGTGGAAAGGTCTACATAGGAACCACAATACGCAGCATACAGATTCATATTAAGGAGCACGAAAGACACTGTCAGCTTAACCATCCTGAAAAATCTGGAGTTGCAGAACATGTCTTAAACAAAACTGGACATAACATTTTATTTGAAAACACTTAATTCTGGACAATTCAGAAGGTCAGATTGCACAGGGAGGCCACTGAAATTCATAAACACCAATACAAATTCAATAGGAAAGAAGAAACTCTGAGAATTAACAAAGCTTGGCTTCTAGTACTTAAAAACACCAAAAGCAAACCCCAAGGGCATGCTAAATTTACAATACAACAACCTTTATTAGGCATATTAAAATAGGCTCCAGAGCATTACAGACATTTCTGAAGTACAAATCAAAAGTACATTCAAACACAAACAGATAAACTGTATCTCGCATTGGACATTACTTAGAAAATTCTGTCACTTGTAAAAGAAATTTTGCTACTTTTTCCAAGAGCATGGCCTCTGTGTTATTTAACAAAAGCTCCACAACAGAGTTGTCAGAGTCTCTTTCAGATTTGTCTAAGACCCGCCCAGGAGAGAAATTCCTAATACCCACATATCTTGGACAGTCAAGTATAATGTGAGCAAGAGTCTCCACTTTGCTCTTTGCTCAAAACTGCATTTGTTACTATGCTACTTGACTATTGAAGGGAAAGATTTTCTATGTTCAAAACAGCAGTTCTGTTTCTCTAAAATTTCATTTTCATGGCAGGTAACTATAAAATAAGTTTTTTTCTGTTTGGAAAACTAAATTATCTTGCTCACAGACATCTTGGATTTTTATCACATTTTTGTCCTGTTTCCATTGTAACCTTAAAATAATCCTGTGAAATTTGTTAGGCTAAGAATCTGTGACTGTACTAGTTGAGTGCAGGAATGTGAATCTAGGGTGCCCCATTCCTAATCTGTCCCCTAAGTACTATATACTTCTGTACCTATTTGATTTTGCCTCTTTTGAGTCCTCAAATAGCTCCAATTACAACTATTAAATCATCAGATGGAGAAATCACGTATAATATTTCCTTGCTGAGGAATAGGATATTCCTCTCCCTTAGTGCAATTCACTTCCCTGGGCTTTCTTGATATCTCTACACAGGGACAAAAATGCAATATGAAACTGTTTATCTCTCGAATGCATAATCCTAACAGAGAAAAAAAACCCAGTATCTGTAGGTGACATTTAATCAGCTTCATTGTTTAAACATTATGCATAGCTGTCAAAGGATAACCAGCAGAAGCTCATAGCTTTTATGATATGACAAAATGCTCTTTTGGGTTTCTGCTCTGCCTGATAGCGCAAAGTTCTTTGTGAGTGATAGGTTTTATCTTTCAGGTGTTAATGTTTATATGACAGTGAAGGAACCAAGATTTTAACTCACTGGTGCCCTTCTTCAAAACGCATTCGGTTGAATGGAGCTTTTTATTATTTCAGCTGAGTTAATTTTCAAGCAAATATTTTTTAAGATTCAGGAGACTGTGTAAACAACTGTGTAGAAATGATATCAATTTAATAATTGTTACTTTGATTATAAAACATGATACTGCTTACAAACTGTTCCCAGTATGTATTAAATCCTAACAAGTATAAATCGGTACTTGGTGAGCTTTCAAAATTATTTTGAGCAAATTCCATTTCCCATCTGATTGTTTCCTATATGTAGTTATGTATGCAGTTGCCCTATCAAAGAGATAGAAAAGATCAGGTATGTGAAAAACAAAGTGTATATACCTTTATCTGTGAACATTAATGGTGTATTTGAGACATGAAAAATGGTTTGCAGATCCATAGAAGTAGGTGATTGTGTTAATAGTAGGTCCTGACAGTGACAGAGGGAGAGGAAACTGCGGCTGGGGCATGATCTGCCTGCACACGCACCCTGCATGCCCACGCCCCACCCACACCCCACCCTGATCTGCCCATGCCTGCCCCACCCCACCCACTGCCCATCCCTGGTAGGGGGGTTGGGGGCAATTTTCCACTCCCACTTGATGTCAATGGCACACATCTGTGATGCGGCATCCCTCCCACCCCATTGCAGCTTCTCCACTAGGTCCTGGTCACCTTTATATATTGTTCTGGTTTACTGCTCTGGTAGAATTTAAAAGGTGTTTGGAATGGCATGGTATAGCCTGATCTCATCAGATCTTGGAAGCTAAGCAGAGTCAGTACTTGGATGAGGAAGTTAATGGCAAACCACATCTGCTTCTCACTTGTCTTGAAAGCCCCTTGGTGGCCTTCACCATATGTAAGTTGTGATTTGACAGCACATACATATACAGGGCTGAAAAAAACACACAGCAATATAAAATTCAGTCCTTTCTTAAGAAACAACATTGTTGTTGTGTTACAGTTTAATCATTCTGTGATGATGATTTTGATGTTCACTCCAAAGATAAATGCTTTAGATGCTTTTGATGACTCTTGTTCCTTAGACATAGGAATGGGGTCTGGATTCAGGCAACCTGACTTTTTCCTCCAAGCGGTGGTAGTGAAAATCCTCCCCCTGCCCCGGCCCCCAGCTCATACCAAATTGATGGAGTTAAACTGACCTGTGCATGCAGATGGCATCAGTAGAAGGCTTTTTTTTCCATTGGTTGCCTTTTTCTATTTGTAGCTCCAGACTTATGAAATGAGATATCCAAAGAGATCAGGATGTAATCTTGCCAACCCCCGCCCCCTGCTGTTGAGCAGGTTTATTGAAGAGCAGTCTTAAGATAGGTTGGTTTCATCCGTTTAAGGCTGTTAAAGATCTCAGTGAACAGCACTGTGCCAATAGGTGGCGAGCTCCACTAGCACTCCCCATGCCATACAGCAGCTGAGTTTCTGCTGAATGCTGCCTGGCACCAAGGGAATGCTATCTTAGTCATACAGCCAATCAGTGCTTAGCTTAGGTGACCCTCCTTTACCTCAAGGAGCTTGCCAAGTTTTCCTGCATGTTTGGTATTTTTAAAAGTCAATTTTTAATTTTAAAATACCTAATCATACAAAGGGACAAGTTTTTACTCCCCCCCCTCCCCAATAATCAAGCCTAATGAGAGTTGCCACCAGCAAGGGGCTTACTAAAACCTGGGTTGCTTGCTCACTCTGGCTTGCCGCAGTAGAAGCAACAGATTAAAAACTCTATGCAGAAAAGAACTGAGCCCTTTGCGGGTAGAGCGGTCTGTCAAATTGAATATATAAATAAAAATAAATAAATATAATGCAATGTTAGTTAGCTGTTGCATATTTCACAAAACAGCAATTATCAGCAAAATATGCTGCATTTCAGTTAGATGCTTGAGACATGATATGAACTCTCTTTCCACACTCAAATTATTATATAACTTGCAGTTTAGGCCTTGTGGTTATATTGTATTGTGGCTTTGCTCCTCCTCATGGACTCCCTTGCAGGCTTCTTCTTGTTTGAACTTATCTTCTTTTCTGTTTTTCTTTATCTCACTGTTCCACAGCAATCTTGCTGCCATCTTTCACCTGCTTACTTCCTCCCTTTAAACTCTCTCACCCTGCTGGTCTCTTCAGTTCCTGCTGCTTTTCTCTGTTCCCTTTCCATTCTCATCACTCCCATGTTGTTCCAGCTGAGTTAGCACAGCTCTATCTCCCCCTGCCCCCCATCTCAACCAAACAGTCCAGAAGTCATGTCGCCAGACTTTTGATTGATGCTTATGACAACCAATGAATCTTTCATGCGGCTTGCTTGATAGATCCCTGCAAATGCCTGAGGTTTTTCTAGGATTGCCAGACTCTATGGCATATTACCCATGGGCCAAAACAGTGGTGTGAAAACAGTGTAAACCCTTTTACACCGTTTTAAAGCATTTTACACTGTTTTCACACCACTGTTTTTGGCCCATGCGGAATACGCCTATATGGGAGCTGGAGATCCCTTAGAATTACAACTAATCTTCAAGCAACAGAGGTCAGTGCCCCTGGAACTAATAGATCCTTTTGAAGGTGGACTGCATGGCATTATTTCAGGGGCCAGCTGCCCCACTCCTCTCCCTAGTCTTCCCCCTCCAAAATCTCTAGGAATCCCCCAACCCAGCCTTGGCAGCCCCAAGCTTTTCCAGGCAGCCACCCTCCTGCTTCTTTTCCAGTGTCCTCCGATCATCCTTTTCCAGGTGAGCACAGACTAGGAGATGTTGCTTGCCCATCTCAAGGAGGCTGCTACTGATGGTTTGACTATATAAATAAAACAGCTGTAAAATTGATGTAACAAAAGTTTTGAAATATCAGAGAAAGCAGGATCATAGAGCTCTCTATGTTAGTTATGTTTTCTCGTATCAAGATGGTGCCCTCAGTTTTGTTGTTTTTGCCGTTTTTGCCGTCATTATTTTCACTCAAAAACTTTATAGACACTGGTAAGATTATTGTTCATGTATATGGTTTATTCCGGGACTGGTGATTACTAGTGATTAAAACTGAACATGAATAACATGGACTAAACCAGTGTGGCTGAAAAAGAGAAGTACCCCCATTCAGTGATGTATGCAGAGGCCAGCGAACACCACCTGCCACCTGCATGTTGTAGATTTCGTTTCCTACCATAATTATCTCTGGGCAAACAATCAGATAATTGAATACAGAAATATTATGATTGGTGCTAGGGGGTGTGCTATATCAAGGCCATGTTAATAGTTAGGTCCTGAGTACTAATGAGACGATCAACAAAAAAATTCAACAATTTTGCTTGCTCACCATGTTTCTGGACCTGTTCAAATGACTTTGTAGTACACATTTCAACCAGGTTCTGAATGTGTGCTGATGCAACCTACTCCAATTTCAAAACCTTTTTGTATGTGGGAGAGAGAAAGATTGCCACTCTCTCTGCAGCATATATTATCGGAATGCTCAATTAGCTGCTGGAATGCAGAACAATGTCTTTTGTCTGACCAGCTGCTGTAGCATCCTGTTGCTGAGCATCCTTCATTTCTAATGTGCAGGAAGTCACATGCCAATGGCATCATTGTTCGTCTGTTGCTGATGAGAGGCTTTCAGTGGCCAGCTGCTGGACACAGAGTTAACAGATTGCCAAAGCAAAGGCCACAGAAAAACCAGGGAGCAGAATATCAACTGATGAAAATCTGTGGAGTTGCTTCGTTTAGAAGAAGAAGAGTTTGGATTTATATCCTCTCTTTCTCTCCTATAGGAAAGTCAAAGGGGCTGACAATCTCCTTTCCCTTTCCCCACCCCACAACAAACACCCTGGGAGGTAGGTGGGGCTGAGAGAGCTCAGAAGAACTGTGACTAGCCCAAGGTCACCCAGCTGGCCTTTGTTGGAATGTACAGGCTAATCTGAATCCCCCAGATAAACCTCCACAGCTCAGGTGGCAGAGCGGGGAACCAAACCCAGTTTAGGTCAAATTTTCTTTTTTAATGCTAAAAATAATGCAAGTTTTCTGCATCATCCCTGATCCAATCCTAGTGCTTTCTTTTTATTCCAGTTGTAATTAATATGCAACTAGTATCAAGATAGGGCTCAGTATTTGTGATGGAAAGTAATGATCCCTTTTCATTTCATTCTGCCTTCCCTGCTTTCTGTGATTACCTGTTCAAATGTCAGCTATGTCTGTGGATGAGGTAGAAAATAATTTACTGGGATTATATGCTCTGAAGTGAAATAGTACAACATGGATTAAAGGGAAAAATTATTTTTTCTGGAGAACTGTTAGTGGATATTGCACCAGATGGTCAAGGCAATAATTCAGCAAAGCTGCATATGACTGGTGAAATGCAGTGCAGATCACAGGTGCTGTTTTGCTGCTTTCAGAGACTAGAAGTCTGTATGGCACCTTGACACAGTAGAATAAAAGCTTTGTATGTTTGTGTAGTTGCTTGTATAGCTGTATAGAATGACCTCTTTACTATGGCCCTTTCCACACAGGCCTCCGGGCGCCCTCACGCCAGCAAGAATTCTGCCGGCGTGGGGGTGGAGGCCGTTCGCACGCAAGCGTGCGAGCGGTCCCAGCAGAGGCCGGCGCAGGAGAGGCGGCTCTGCATGGAGCCGCCTCTTCCCTGTCCCTCTCTTACTTGCCTTGTTGCCGTCATCGCCCTGCTGTCTTCCTAAGCCCCGCCCACGCTGCCCTCCGACCTCCAGGGCGACGAGGCAAGTAAGAGAGGGAAGGGGGAAACGCCGCCCTGAGGGAGGGGAAGGGGAGCCAGGTCGGCGCTGCTGCGTTTCAGCAGCGCCACCTGTGTGAATGGTGGCCTGGGGGCGGCGTTTTTGCCGTCCCCAGGCCGCCGTTTTTGGCCCGTGCGGAAAGGGCCTAACATAGTTAGCAGTCAGTATGTAATGGGAAATCACTTGGATGCCCAATGGGTTTTCAGTCCTTGACATTAGTGGATGCTTGTTTCTTTTTATCATAATCCTGCTTTTCAATGATAGATTGTCTCTCTATTGAGATTGCAGGTATTAGAATCGAACACAAACAATCATTAAAGTACAACATAAAATGTTCCTTTTGGAGAGAATTCTCCATTGTGATGAATCCAGGCATGATCAAGGGTTGCCTGGCTAGATCTCCCCATGGTCTTAGCATAATACTTGGGTTGGAGGAGGAGCTGGAACCTCATCTCCACAATAGGCTTTCAAATCTCTACTTACTTGTGTTGAGCTGCAGGGTTTCCCCATAGATGATAATATAGCATTTACTAATCTAGGTGGCAAAATTAAACAAGGAATCCAGTGGCACCTTCATGAGCAACGAAATTTATTCCAACATAAGCTTTCTTGAGTTGGTGCTTACTTCAGATGCATAAACTGTCTGTGAGAAACCCTTCCTCCTCTGTATTCTCTCTCTCTGACTGATTCCGCATGGGCCAAAAACAGCAGTGTGAAAATGGTGTGAAAATGGTGTAAAAGGGTTTAAAACAGTGTAAAAGGGTTCATACTGTTTTCACACCGTTTTCACACCGCTGTTTTTGGCCCATGCGGAATCAGTCTCTCTCTCTCTTTCAACCCTCAGGTGGTTGAGAAGAAGACTTTATATCCTGGTGAAGCTCTTGGTCCCCAACAATTGTCTGATGCTGCTCTGGACCTTTCCAGGCAAAGATGTGGGAATGGCCAGGAAATACAACTGATGGACCCACAAAGAAGCCACTATAACAGCAGCTCCATAAAGGACCAAAGCCCATGCCTTCATTCAAGGTGTAGGCATTCCAGCTGTCACCAGAGATGGGAGAGGTAGTCAATGGAAGCCAATATGCTACACCAAAGGCTCTTATTAGGAATATTTATCCTTGCGAACAAGAAAGCTGCCATGACTGGGCTTGTTCATACTGGGAACCTCCAGCTAAGAATGGTCTGATGCTGCCTGCTTGGATGAAGGGTCAAAGCAGGCAGATCCAGCTGGGAGGTACAGCTATCTTCAGTAAGATGGCTGGTTTATGAAGCCTATCTAGCAGGCAGACTGACACAGAGTTGAGGTACATGGCCACCATGGAGACAAGCCTGGAGAAAGACACTGTTACCAGGCAAACCATGGGGGAGGGAATTCTGCTTTTAAAGTATGTGGTACTATCCATCCTGCCAACCTTGCAGGGTTGCCTAATGATGCAGTGCCAAAATGGATGCCATCCTCTGCATTAGCTCAGTTTCATCTATGAGGATAGTAAAACCTGCCTAAACTTGCCCTTGCCAACATCAGCCTTACAAAATAACTTGCCTCTCCCCTTCCTGAAGAGATTAGGAAGAGACAATATTCCAGCTTGGGAAAGCTCGTTCCCATCTCCAGTCCTGGTCCTCATGCTTCTGTGTTTTCCCTCTGAAAGAAAAGAGTTTCCTGTGACCTGGGAGATTAGAATCACCAAGCATAACCTGCAGGCCCGTTTCTCCCTATAACGGACCACCTCAGCCAGCACTCAGTTTTCTTCTGGGTGTCTCTTCATCTGATTGATACTGTCCCCAGTGCATTGTCTTTCTTCTACTGGAGCTCAGCATAGGTTGCTGGACTTTGCTTGGATCAGGGGTTGGCAACCTTTACCACCCAAAGATCCATTTGAACCCATTTTCCACAGCCCCAAAGATCTACCAAGGCAGAGAGGTGGCTTCGCATGGAACCGCCTCTGGTTCTGCCCTTCCGCTCATCTTTCCTTCCAGCGCTGGAAGGCAGAGGTGCTGGGCAGGGAAACCCCTCTGCTAGACAAAGCAGGCAGCCGCCTGCTCCATGGGGCAGAAGGGGGATAGTGGTTGCGGCCTGCCTTGTGCCGTTGCCTCTTGCGCTGTGGGAGGCAGTGGCGCCAGGCAGGGAAACCCCCTCTGCCCGACGGAGCAGGCAGCCGCCTGCTCCATGGGGCAGAGGGGGGGATGGCATCTGCAGCCTGCCCAGTGCCACCACTTCTCGTGCACTGGTTCGGCCCCTCCACTCAACCTTTTCCTTCCAGTGCTGCTCTAGAAGGACATGCCCACACTACCTTCCGACCTCCAGGACACGCAGAGCTGCAGTATAAGGCTGAAAGATCCACATGCGGCTCCAGAGCCGCAGGTTGCAGACCCCTGGCTTGGATGGACCATCCTGCTTTTAAACCAGTAATTATCACCTTTATTCCCCAAATCCCCCTGCTTCTGTGTGCTTTGAATATTGTGAGCTTGTTTTTTATTATTTTGCCTTCTCTAATAAAATTGTTAAACTTTTACTTTGTTCTCCTGCAAATTTCTTTTGGAGACCCATCTTTATAAAAGTTGACAACACAGATCTTGAGCTTACCTGACTTCTCATTAAAGTATGATCTGCCCTCTGCTAATTTTCCACTCTAAAAGGGGCAGACTATAGCATTTTGGATAACAACACAGGTGGGGAAGGAGGAAACCTGGACAAGCTGAATGGATTAATAGATTCTTGCAGTAACTCTCTGTTTTTTCAGGGGTCCTCTGCCTGCCACTTGGGAACCAATAGTATAATATGCTGTTTCTATAGATCTTCTAAGCAGAGTTTATTAGATAAAAAGAATAGGGTTAGTTATCACTTTTAAACTGTATGCACAATGCAAACAATTGTACTTGGTTTTCCAGTATCAAATAATTCATGTTGCTCCACTCCAGTAGTTAGGGGATAATTAAATTGCTTAGTTCTACCTATCACTCCATGCACAAAGTAGTGTTTTAGCATTTAATCACTATTTTCTATTATTATTATTATTAGATAGTAGATGGTTGGTTGGGAAATTAAAGCAAGTCTCTGGTGTATATAATTTAAATTGTTCTAGTATGTCCTCTTCTTACATTATTTACTCAAATGGATATTGCTTTATGTGATAATAATACTACTTGTTGCAGTCCAACATAATATGAAATAAAAATTAGAGATGTTCAAGCATCTATCAGTTTAGCTTATGTGCTGTTCAGCAGTTGTGAACAGGGAGCTAATTTTCTAATGAACTGTTGACATTAGAAGTCTATCTGTTCTTGGCTGTTTAGCAGGTAACTTTACTGTTTTCCTTTCTAACCATGGAAAAGAGATCAAAAGGCTTTCATACATGCACTTTCTCACACAACCTAAATTCTACCAGTCTCCCCAATCCTTGCTGCATAACTGCTCAACTGCAGGTTTAAAAAAAAATAAAATCCTACCTTCCATATTCATGGTGTTGCAGATGGCTCACGATTGGTTTGAATTGGCATCTTCTATGCAACAACAGCAGTCCTAGTACCCCAATAAAGACACAAGACCACAGTATGGGTTTAACTAGTTTATTCAAGTTATCTAATCTATTTCATCAATTAATTATGCTGACACTTAAATGGGGGCAAGCTATGCTAGGGACATCATCCAACCTGAACAATTAGTCAATTTTTCCTCCAAACATAATTTTTCCTCCAACCAAAATGGCATTTATGTTCATAGCATTTCCCCTTTTTGTTTATTGTTGTACCTTTTCACCAGCATTGGGAAGACTTTCTGATTTTACAGTGTGCATCCAGTTTATCCATGAGCTATTTTGTTGTTTTGTTCTAGCAGAGAACACCTGCTAGGCAGGAGCAAAATTTTATTTGTATCATCTGTCAGGAAGACAGGATAAATGCTGTGGAAAGAAGCACCCTAATATTTTATTTGTGTAGGCTAATTCTCAGGAAGACATAAGATTTTCTCCTCTTACCTAGTAATCAGACCTGAGGACAGATAAAGAGACAGGGGCCTAACCATCCCCCTCATATAGTAATTAGTTAAAACACAGAAGGACCAAGAGAGATCACTTGTTTTTAAAAAAGACAGATTATCATGTTATTCAAAAGAAACTAATTGGTTCTGAGGTCTCCTGAAAAGCTTCATAGTATTTAGAACATTATATCTGGGGTTGCCAATCTCCAGTGGGACCTAGAGATCTCCTGGGATTACAACTGATCTCCAGGCAAAAGAGATCAATTCACTTGGAGAAAACAGCGACTTTGGAAGATGGACTGTATGGTATTATAGTCCAATGAAGTCCCTTCCTTTCTCAAACCCCATGTTTCTCAGACTCCAACTACAAGATATCCAGGTATTTCCCGACACAGACTTGGCAATCATAATTGTAGCCTTGGTTTACCAGTTAATATGCAAAATGGGAGAGGTCTATTCAAAATGGAGTTCACAGGGGAACCATTTCTGCATTCTCCACTTTTCCTTACTGTGTTCTTCTATCAGAGCACATTTTTTCCCAACAAGTCTCTAATGAAAAGTCACCCATGCTGGGTGGAGTGGAGAGCTGAAAGAGGCAGAGCTCAGGGAGGCAAAGTAGAGCAGTGGCAAGTGTAGTCATCCCCGCAGGGTCGTCGCTAAGGAATAGGCGAGACGCGGAGGAGGTTTCATCTGGTGGAGAGCGTCAGCAACAGGAAGCGCGGGATTTCGTGATCCTGACAACTCAGCCCTGTGCTGGTCTCTGGCACCTTTTATTAGGGTTTCATTGTGGGCGCAAAGGAGGTGGGTAGGGAGATGAGTGGAGCATCTGGGAGACCTTGGAGATCATCATGTGATGCATGATCTCACCTGGCTGCTACGCGCGAGGAGAGTGAGCCGTAAGCTGCCTGAGTTTCCTAATCCTCACCTGGGGGCAAGACCATTGTCCCTGCGCCCGGTGATCTGAGCCAGACAGTTCGCTTTTGACCCGTGACCTTCATAGGGGATGAGGAGTGGGGCGCGTGCGACCAGAAGGTCGTCAGGAGCGTAGGGTGTTCCAGCCGCCGACCACGGTGCTGCTGGGTCAGCCGTGCACAATACTACATCTCCCTCCTTTTTTACATTTTAGAAGCGAAGGCCGAAATGTTTGGGGGGCGATTTAAAGGGACGCTTTGTCCCTCCTCGCCGCTTTTGGTCGAAGCTGACTCGAGCTGCTTGCCAGCAACATTAGGAACTTGGTCATGCAGGTGCGGGGAAATTCGAGGGGCTTCTTGGCCACTACATGTTACAGGTGCGCACATAGATAGATACACATTGAATGAAACAAGATCCGACGCATCTAGGCATATAATCAAACCAATGCAGAGCTGTACGATAGCACTTCAACCATCCTCCTCGCAGCTCAGCTCCAGAGGGCTGACTCACCAATGGGGCAATACATCGTGATTTCAGATTGGATACAACTTCTTGCAACTCACGCACTTTTCATATGGAATCAACTGGGAATTATCAGAGAGATTAAAGCAACACATATTATGTACACTTTCACTGCAACCCTGGTGATGCACAACAACGCAAACAATCAATGGCCATGCATCGATATTCAAAGTCGCTTTGATCGAAAGTTCCTGCTGCTCGGAGGCCAGGGCATCCAGAGCAATGGAGGCGGTGGGAGTTGATGGATCTCGCAGAGGGCACAGGCCAGCCGGCCAATAGTCTTGGTGTTACAGGAAACAAGTCCGGGGACTCCCACAAGGGAAGTTGCGGGGGAAACACACTCCGGCCTTTGTTAGGAGCCGCTGCGCCGCCTCCCGGCAAGGGGGGTCGAGGGGAAGCATGAGCTACGAGCGGGCGGCTGTGCTTTAAGCTTCCGGGGTGAAGCCTGAGGCAGGAAACGACATGGTGGAGAAGCGGTAGCAGAGAGTTCCGGCAGTACACAGGCGAAATGCAGCAAACAACAAATAACATAACTTCTAAAATTAAGGCATGCAATAACTTCAGCAATAGTTGGTTCACAGTAAGCACATAAACACATGGCTAAACGATACATAGGCTGATGGATGTACGGAAGGAAGGCAACCCCGTGGTTGCATAATTGTCCAATGCATGGCTCTTTGCTGTTTGACTCACCAAAAGCTACAGAGCGATGGCATGCTAGGAGTCCATGGATTTCTCAAGAGTTTAGGGAGAGCTAATACTGATAGAGTCTTTAGCATTGCAGGTTCAGTCAAGATTCTCACGAGCAAGGTTGTGAGAGAAGGCGGTTCCAACAATATTCAAGCCGGGCTGAAAACAGCAGAGAAGTTCCAAGGGTTAATCTATCAGGGGAATGTTCCTGGGCTGCAATTCCAAGTTTCAGCCAGGGGGGCTGCAGAGAGGGAGAGAGAATGGCTTTGACTGTGGATGAGGGGCAGCGACACACAGTATCAAACTCTGAGCCATAGCTGGCCCAGGGCTGCCGTCCTCTCGGGTGGCCCCAGTGAGGGCCATGCGACCTCCTGCGGAAGAATGGGTGTGCTGGCTCCAGAGAGATCCCTCCCCATCTCGCCCAGGCTGGGGGGCAATCAGGCCCCTCCTCAACAGGGATAGCTGCTGGGTTGGATCCTTTCCAGGGAGGCCCCTCGCCCATCTCCTCGGGATGGGCCAGCCCTGGCATGGCTTGCAGCTGGACTCCTGTATGGAAGAGAAAACAAGCAACGCTTCAGGGGGGCTTTGGCGCTGGCTGCTTAGTAGATGACAATAGAGGACCTGGAGCCCTGAGTGGGGGGGGGGGCTGCAGCAATTTTGAATGATTGAGGAGAGAACGATACTTTGGATATGGTCTGCTGGATGAGACCCGATTTGGGTCGATAGGGACTCATCTCCCCCCTTCTTTCGGCTTGTTTTGGGCTAAGCTTTCTCTTAGGGTGCAGTTAGCTCCATTCCGGGACAATCCATCACTTTGCAACATTCAAGGCGCTAAGAGACACAAGGCAGGAACTGCCCGAAGCGCTTAGGAGAAGCGGAGAGGTCACCATCCAGGCTCGGTGTTTGTTTGTAAAACAACTCACCACCATCTAAAAGTGTGGGTTTTTTTTTTGCAGCAACCTAAACAATTGGCATAACAATTATAGTCATATCGTAATAGTAGCAATCCATAGGAAAAAATTAGAGAAATATGCAAAAGAAAAGCAGTTCCTGGCTTTGAGGTTTGATCATTACTAAAGCAAATTGAGAGGGGCTTGCAAAACCCCTGAGTCAGATCCTAGATCAGGAGGTAAAGTGCTGCCAGCCCGATTAGAGAAGAAGGAGTGGGTGTGCAGAAAAAAGAAGGCGGGGAGTTGAAGTCAGCTCTCTACCTTCCCTCCCGTAAGGTGTATTCCTAATGGCCGGTTTGAGCTTGCTTCTACCTTCACAGCCGAGGCCGCGGGCGATAGGTGGTGGAGACTGGGGAGACCCCGCACTGTGACTAGCCAGGGGCGCCTCAGCAGGAGATGTGGGAGCACATGAAAATAATTCCTTACGCCACGCCAATGTGGCAGTGTAGGCTCAGATGTGGACGGCGAAAAGGTGTCTCCAAGGAGAGGTTTGAAGAAGTGAGCTTTGAAGGCTTAAACTAAGATGGAGGCGTTTGAAGCAGGTCCCATCGGTATCCTAGGGCAGGATGTACTTATTTGCCGGTAAACTCCGGGCTTAAAGCGGATACAGTAATGGGCGGCTTCGGCCTTTCAAGGCATTGGCACACATAATCAGAAGGAGAAAAACTTCTAATTGAAGCAATAATAAGAGCATAGCTTAGAAGTAATGGAAAAATCCTCTTATGAGGGGAAAAATCCTTAGGGGTCTCTTTGAAAGGGGCAAGACATACCAGAACATACATAGGCATACAGAAAGCACATATAAAGCGTAATCGAGGGAGGATTGGGCAACCTGATTTGAGATCTTGCTCTGCTCTGAGGTAATTGACGATTTTTGCTGCCACTGGGAGCTTTGAGCTTAGGGCTTTGCACAGGCTCAGTAGGCTATGAGATCTGGTTTGAACCTTACAGCTGGAGAGGGCTAAGGGGGCTTCTTCAGCTCTAAGGACTTTTGGCTTTGGCGCCATTGTGCGGAAAGAGTCATCCCTTCCATGCCTCATTGTCCTGTAGATTGGCTATGGGGCATTCTGAGTGAGTGGTTCAAAACGCAGTCCTCTTCCTTCAGCATTTCTTTCTTGCTGCAATTCAGTGACCGTGGACTCTGCAGATTTTGGAAATGCGCGCTTAATTCTGGGGCACTCAGCGGAGGCACAAGTGACTTTCGCAGCGCAGAAGGGGTTAGTGGGGCATGGTGGAAGCGCATAGACGGGGGGAGCAAGCTTGGCAAGCATCCAGCCCAATGGTCTCCTGTGGGGATGGGGATCACTATACTGAGCTGGGGGCAGCTTAAGCATCCGGCATGGGGAGCTCCGGGGAAGGCTTGAGGTGCTGGATCTTGGTTCCGGCCGGGGAGATGCCCGGCTGGCCTCCCTAGCGGGCATTGGGAGCCCGGGTTCCTCTAGACTCTTCCTGGGGTTCTCGCCTCTTCTGGGAGAGACCCTCCTCCGCCAGGGAGGTTGTAGGCCCCCCCGCCGGCAGCCTACAATTCCTCCTGAAATGTCCTGGTTTTGGCTTCTGGAATTGAGACACTTCGCCTGGGCTGTCTCATGGGGCAGCCGGAGAGGGCGGCGCGGGCGAAGCGCTGGCTTTGATGGGCGAAAAGACCGATATCCTGGCAAGCTTTGGAGCATGTCGGCCAGCTCGGGTTCCTTCCTAAGCTCGTGATCGCCTTTGGCGGCACTCAGCGAGGCCGCTCTCCTTGGCAAGGCGCTTAAGGAGTTATACCCTGGCCTAAATTTCGCTGGTCAACCTGCCTCTTGAGGGCCTCCCTGGAGCCTGGCGCGTTCTACAAACTTCCGGTGCATAGGCCTTTTGAGGCTTCTGGCCGGTGCTAGAAAAATCCTCTTTGGGTTGAAGGTCCAGAGCGTAGGGGACTTTCTAAAAACGCCTTTGTAGGCTTATTCAGAGGCTTTAATCGTGAAGCGGGTGGCCAACACCGCAGGGCGACTTGTGCATTGGGCTAGCTGAAAAGCTTCAGAGCCATAAAGCTGCTGTGGTGTAGGCCGGGCCAGAGGCTGCTCCCTCTGCTTTATGCACTGGCTGGCGGTAATTTCCGCTTCCCAGATCAGCTACATACCGCTGCGCCGGGTTTAAAAAAGCATGCAAAGGTGGTTTTCCAGGTCCTCCTCGAACCATATTAGGTGGTTCCTGGCGACTCGCTTCCAACATGCCTCTCTGGCATAGGCTTGGTGATTCCACGGTCTTCCGCATTGGCAGCCTTTCGCGGAGCTCAGTGAGGATATTATAGCTTAAGGGCGGTACCGATAACCCGGCCGGGTTACAATGCCATCCTCCCCCTTCGTATCTGTGAAATGGACGGGCAATAATGCGCAGAATATCAGCATTGCCTTTCCGCACAATAGGTTTCTTTGGGCAGATCGTGGCAAGCACACGCCTGGCGACAGAGTTTTGAAACCCGCGCCATTACGCATGCGCTGACGGAGGTGCAGTGGCTTCCGAAACATGCGGCGGAGCAAGGAGGGCGGCTGAGCCGCTGGAGAATTTGAAAGGGCATGGAGGAGCCGAGGGGCAGAAGGAGGACAGGCGCCCAATTTAGTGGATAGAGAAAATTCGGGTTGAAATTGAAGGTGAAAGATCGAAGGAGGGCTGCTCTACGTTAGCGCTGGTTTCATAGGTCTGCAGGCTGATGCATACATAGCATTGTCTCCATCGCCAGTAGCAGTGACATCGGGCGCAAGCGAGGCTCCAGCGAAGAGGCTACTCGATGGTTTTCCAAAACCTTTAAGATTCAATGTCCCCCTCTAGGTACCATGGACATTGGAGCTTCTTCAATCTCTCTCAACCAATTTGGCGCAGCTCCCCTTTACGGAGACCCTGCCGCATTTCCCCGCTAATCGCTTTCAGTTTGTTAACGCGTTTGCTCATAAGCTCCTGCTTTTGCAAGCTCCTATACTCACCGTGTTCCGGCCGATCTAGAGAGTGTCCTAGGACGCCGAAGTCTCTGGACAAGCCGGGATCCAGGAGGACAGGCATGCATACCGGTAACGGTGGTCCCTGGATGCTCGAACCAGCTGGACTTCGCACCGCGTCTCTTTCCCAGGCTGCACGGTGAGCAGGGTGGAGGTTCGAGGATCTCCCGGTTTCCGCACCAGCTTGTAGTCATCCCCTGCAGGGTCAAGCCGCTACGGAAGAGGCGCAGACGCTGAGGAGGTTTCTATCTGGTAGACAGCGCTCAGCAACAGGAAGCTGGGATTTCCTCGGTGGATCCTGACAACTCAGCCCCTGCATGCTGGTCTCTGGCACCTTTTATTAGGGTTTCATTGTGGGCGTGTAAAGGAGGTGGGTAGGAGATGAGCGGGAGACCGGGAGACCTGGAGATCATCATGTGATGCATGATCTCACCTGGCTGCTACGTGCGGAGAGGAGCGTAAGCGTCTGAGCCTAATCCTCACCTGGGGGCAAGACCATTGTCCCTGGGCGTACCGTGAGACTGGAGCCAGACAGTTCATGGACCCGTGACTCATAGGGGATGAGGAGTGGGGGTGCGGAAGCTACTCAGAAGGTCAGAGGGAGCCGCAGGGTGTTCCAGCGCTCGACCACGGTGCTGCTGGGTCAGCGGTGCATTACTACATCAAGGTTGAACTCCCAGCATCTGTCTCTTTTTTATTTTTAATAGTGTTATCTGCTATTCCTGCCCTACTGGGGATCCATAAAAAGGTGGTCAAAAATCACTTACAATTTGCATCTCACTATGCTTGGCAAGTCAGAATTCAAATTGTCTATAGAATAGGAATCCTCCCATTTCTGGATCTCCATTATATTTGGGAAGAAGGGTCTTTTAGACTTCACGTTATCTTTGAAAATTCTCGTTTTATGGAGGTTGAATTGTGGAGTAAATAAAACATTTATCCCATTTCCTTTATAATATTGTTTCCTCCTCTTGGGGAGGGAGGGTAGTGATGTAGAATAAATTACAAAAATATGCTTCCCCGAAAATAAGACAGTGTTGTTAGCCTTGCCCTTGACACCCCAATATATATTATTTCATAATATTTTCCTGTTAAACTACATAGGCAGAAGCCACCTCTCATATTTTTGTGTGGTTAGCAGAGTGTCCAAGCTGAAAGCAGGCCCCAGGCAAAAGGTCTGTTTAGTAAGATTAAATCAATGAATGAGTTACTCCAGCATAACCTGGAGGTCTCATTTTGTTTGTGGGCATGATCTTGATTACCACACCTTGCAAAGATACTGTTAAGACAAAGAATATGGAAACCACTTTAGCATCAGATGCTGCATTTTCACTATCTCTTCTAGCAACAGATGGTTGCTTCCTTGCATTTCCCCAAACTCTAGATATGATCTCCCTAACAACAAGATCCCATCCTGAATCAATCAAGCCTCATTCAAATCTGAATACTGAAGGCAGAGACTGTAAGAGTTACCCTGCATAAAGCCATTCTGTGCTTCCTGATATAATCTAAGAGCAATTGACTCCCATTGTCCTGGGGTTTAGAACAATAGAAGAGCTTTTAGATAGAGCTCAGCCCAGCAAGCCCAGCATGGGAAATTCCAGAGAATTTAGAAAAATGAAACTTAAAAGTCACTTGTTCCTGCCCCTACCTGGGCAAAAGGGTATAAAAGTACTGTGCACCCCAACTCCAGTGCTCATTGCTAACTTGAACCTCCCTTGGTCTTGTTGGTGTGAGATACGAATTCGTCCTTCGCCTGGATTCAGATGCTGGTCATTTGAATTCTTGCCTTCTACAAGATCTTCTTCAGCTGAATTTAGGTAACGTATAGTTTCTGCTTCCCAAATTCCTTCTCTATCCTCCCATCTACTTTTCAAACCTACCTATATACTAGGAACTGTGTGTATGTGCCTTGACTTCTTACTGTGTGATTGTTTGCAACCAAAATTTATATAAAAATATTTAAACTGCAATTTGGTCTTTTGTGAATTCTCTGCAGATATGTTTCAAGCCATTTTCTGGTATACATAGCCTTTAAAAGATCTCTACCCAGTCTGCCTCTCGCATTGCTAAGCCAAGTTATTTTCCCCATTGCTACTTAAAATAGTTGTGTGCTGTTACACTCTTAGCAGGTGGTGGAGATTCCTTAAAAATAAGTTCACAACCTGTGAAAGCTGGGTAACAGTGCCTTATATTAATTTTTGCTCTCAAAGATGCGCTATTTTCAGAGGATGTCTTCTTTTTCAGCTCCACAGCTGCATCCTCTGGACGATGGGCATGCTTCCAAACAAAAACTTTGCTATGTCTTACTTTTAGGGGATGCCTTATATTTAGCACTTCAGCAAAACCTCTACTACTTATTTTCAGGGGATGTCTTATTTTCAGGGAAACAGGGTATGTGTACTAACTGCAACATTCTTTGAATAGGTTAGAATTTAAGAATAATTTTGAATTTCCTACTGCTATTCCTTCAGCCCCCAAATTCCTACTTGCTTGTCCCTTGGGCAAATTAAATAAACGATTCTTTATTTTCATGTCATTTACTATTATCTTTTGCTACACTTGTCAGCATTATTCGTTAATCAATATACATTATACATCTATAGAACCCATATTGCAATATGCATATTATATAAATTGCATATTAAAACTGTATCAAATGAGTACAAAATACACATTAATCTACAAATCTAACGGCAAAGAGAGATATAAAACAACTGGCAATAAAGAAATAGGGGACACTGTTCACCCCAGCATTTTTTTTACAGTTTCCATTACTGTCATTGCCTTGAGTATATGTCCCTTCTTTTATGTACTCTTTCTGCCTCAAGCAAAATTGGAGTCATCTACATACTAATGGGACACTTTGTCCCTGTTGAAGTGTCAATGCCTTTTTATTTTTTTTAAAAAAAACTGGTTTCTAAATTTCTTTACTTCTGAAGTCCCTTGGGGGATCTGGGATGGGAACTGTTAAAGAAAGGTTAGTAGATTGGATAGCTCTGTTTAAAAGCTAAAAAAATATGAGTTTTCATCTGGAAAGAGCACAATGGATATTTTCTCATGCTCAGACAGGGCTGGCCTTCCCAGCAAGTGGCATTTCATAAGGGCAGTGTTTTGCTAAGACAGCATTTTTCACCTGCACAATGCCGCTCCGCTATCTCTTAGCCTAGCTTACTTCATAGAGCTGTGGTAAGGATAAATGACTAGAAACCTTTTCAGAGAGCAAAAGGTTATTTTATCTGACTTTCAGGTTTATCCGAGTTTCAGAGTCCCATACTGTGATCTTCCTGAATGGCTGCACTTAGAAACATGGTTCATTTTTAAAATTTTGTTTATGAACTACAGCCGATGGTTAATGTTAAGTATTTCTAGATTATATACTTGCTTAATTTATCAGAATGTATGCTGTGCACAGCACACATACTCTTTAATTTATAATTTGATATACTAATCCCAATTCCAAATGCTCATTAGATGATGCTTAGTAGTTTGTTATTGTTCTTTATAGTGTAGTGCATTCTTCTGCTTGATTTATCAGAAAAATACATTTAACCATTAGAAGGGAACTGACCCTACCAAAATTTGCTGGTGATAGGAAGTATGATTTATCATAGAAGAAGACCTCAGGGATTATATTTCAAAGAATAAAACCTACCTTAAAACTGTATTTCACAGCCTCACTTATCATTTTTAAATTTGCAAGCTTTGCACATTTTAAAGAGAACTGGCACTTCTTGAAACAAATGAAAAATCTGCAGATTTTTTGTTAGCTATGGTGTTAAAAAAAAGAAAAAAGTCACTTAATATTAATTGCAGACTCCAACCTTAAATGTCATTGATACTTATATCAGAAACTAAAAGAAATTTTTTGAAGTGCTGTGGATTTGCTGCATGTTTACCCTGAATTAAATGGGCCTTACTGTTAAGTAAGTGGATGATATATGATCATTGTACCTATTTATTTAGATGGAAAAGCCATCTTAACACAATAGGATGAAAATCTAATCAGCACTCATGACTGGTAAGAATTAGACAGCCAAAACAATCATAGGTATTCCTCTTTGTAGTTAATTTCCATAAAATCCTTTCAACCATGATCAGAAGGAAGGAGTGGGGAGGCAATAATCCAAAATCCCTAGTTTTGCAGTTTCTGGATGACTGATATCAAATGTATTGCTGCAGATGGTGAGACTTACTTCGCTCAATAAACACACAACAACGACAGGCTGGAAAGGAATGGGCCGCAGCCCGTTTATTAATAATCAATAACATAACAACATAAACTATATACATGAGAGCTGGGCGGCAAACGGGTCGCACATCACATCCCAATCTCCATTGGGAAACTGGCGGGAAGGGAAGCCCTAGAGATAACACTTCTGCTTGCTTCCACCCTTCCTGCCCATGCTGAGGAGACGGGCACCGGCTAAGCCCCAAGGCCGCCCAACGGCCCGTCCTCCTCCCTGCGCTTGCTGGGGGTGTCGGGCACCGGCTGGGCTCCCTCGCCCGCCTATCGCCCTCAATCTAACCTCTCACTCCCCTGGGGTGTCAGGCAGCGGCCCGGCCTGCCGGCCTGCCAGTCTGCCCGCCCCACCCCCCGGCCCTTCCTCAGGGCACAGGCCTGGGAGCCCCAGCCAGAAGGCTCGTTCTCTCCCCAGATGTGTGACACCGTTGCAAACCCGCCACGAGCTGCCCTCCCTCGCAGCTCCCCGCCCAAGCTCCTCAAGCCTGAGCCTGTCCGTCTCAGATCGAACTCCAGCCGAGGAGGGTATGTCGCGACCGACTGGAGCCACAAGTCCATGCTCCTGCTGGGACAGGTATGGACGCTTCATCCTGCTCAAAGAGGCCCTTTATTGTCCCGGGTGATTGCTCCGCGGTCCGCTTTACCGCCCCCCCCCGAGGGATAGCGCACCACCTTGGCAGCCACCTTGTTAACTTCTTCTTCTGCAGGCCCTGTCCACGGCAGTGGGATCCACAGCTCCACTCCAGTGGACTCCGCTGCAGCATCTCGACCATACCAAACTCATGCCAGGCCAATGCCTGGCAAAGCTCCTGAGGAGTGGTGGCCACCGCACAACGGAGGTTTCATAACTGACCTTGCCAGGGAGATCCTCCTCCCCAGGTGGATAAATAACCAGGAGATCCGCGTGGCCAGTTGAAAAAATGTAATTTATGAGCTTGGGTCTGTGCCAGCTCGCTGCCAAAGCATGCGCCCCCGTTCCATCCAGGCAATCCTTGCGTGCGTACTCGCAGTCCGGTGATGCTGGCCCCAGTCTGAATTGCAGGTGTAGTCCCCGACTCTGTTGACGAGGCTGTGCCCCCACGACTCCTACACCTGCCAATAGACAGTCTGCTTTCGCCCCTGGAGGCAATCTTCGCGCAAAGCGAATCAACAAGTCAGATGTGGGCGTATCAGTACGCCAAAAGTCCCCCCGACCGCCACCTTCCCAGCGTGCGGATGCCCTCGTGGGCCCTGCCCTCCTGAGCTGCGGGTCATGGCTATGCCCCTATCCAAAAGGAATGCAGGTCGAACTCTGCGGCTGGTAACCCAGCCCGCCAAACATGCCCGAACACTGGTAAGCATCTGGAACCTGGTGAGGGGGGACCCGCCTTCGCGGCACCAGTGAGCATACCGCTCAACCGGGTGGCCTAAGTTGTTTCAGAGCCAAGCAATGAGGGAGGCGAGGGGGGCAGATGGTGTCGCCTCGGCAAGACTGGCATTGGTGACTCCAGGCGCCGTATCGGTCCTGGTCAGTCTTTAAATCGGGCAAGCCACGCGTAGACCATGTCCCCCCGACAAGACGGTGAGGTACTCCCTTTTGAGCGCTGGGTGGGAGGACGCGCCAGTCCTCCTGGACGGGCGCTTTACCAGTTCCCCAGGCCTGAAAGCCCCGCGGTGGGTGGGCCAGGTGGAAAGCGGCTGTGAAAAGCAAGCACTCATAACGCGATCGCGCAAGACTACCTGCCGCTGCTCCCTGGTGACTGCCCTTAACACCTCCCCTGGTAACAGGGCGCCTTAGGTCCCTCTGCTTGGGGCTCCACCTACGCCGGGCCAGCCTGCCACCAGCCGGGCTTAACTTACAAACATGACTTGGTCGCTGTCAGGGGAAGCCCAAATCCTGCAATAGGGAAGCTGCTTATGCCTCAGCCAGTTGCACCCCCATGGAGCATGGGTGCATCCCCCGCCCTATGGAGGATGTACCCAATCACTCAAGCGCACCGCGAGGTTTCCTGTGTCCACCCCGCCGACAGACGGGCTCTTGGACGCTGGGCTTAACTCTCGGAAGTCGCGCACGGCTCTTGGTCGTGACTGCCTGCCGCGTGGCCGGTAATGTGCCAACGAAGTTCAAAACACTCTGTGTATGACGCCTCACTGCATCAAGTTGGTTTCCAGGAGGGACGCCGCATCTGTCGCTGGAACAGCTCCGCCTGGGGCCAGGTGGGCGCTTGATGCATCCACTCTGCTGGCGCAGACAAGGCATGCACAGCAATCTCATTCTTGTAAACCTGGAACAAAAGCAGCTTTGAAAGAAATGTTATAAGTGAGGCATGTGGAGCAATTCAAATTGCTAACCAAACGATGACCCGCGCTTGACTTGCTCGGGATCTGCTCCATTTATTCCACCATCACGCCAGCACTCACAGCCTGGTTGTCGCATCTTCAGAAAAGTAATTCAACTTCCCATATTAAGCCACAGAGGTCGTGGCCAGATATGTACCGGCCACCAAGATAGGAAACAGCTCCAGAAAGGTGAGATCCCTGGTGATGCCCTTCTGTGAGCTAGGCTGGAGGCCAGAGGCCTCTGTGCCCACTGGACTCCTGGAAATATTACCACACCACCAAAGCCACAAAGGCCCCGGATGCTGCCAGGAGTGCACCTCCAGCTCCAGGCCGGGTCTCCGGGAGAGGGCGCCTGCCGAAAGGGGAAATGCCGCTGGAAGCCTCGGATGAAGCACAGCCAAATCCAGACCTGCAGATCTTATTTCAGGCCCCGAGATACCCTGGATGTGATGGTCAGGGGACTTGCAGCCAGACAAAGATCTCGCCATGCAGCAGCAGAAAGCTTCTCCTCCTGCTCATGGCACCACCACCCTGCAGGCTTAAAACTGAGGTGGCTCCAGTAAGGATCTGCACTCCGGCATACCCTGCATTTTCGCGAGGAGGAGGACAGGATTGGAGCAGGGGTGGTAAGGGCCAAGGAGCTTTGTCTTGGCAGGGAGAGATGAAGTACCCAGAACCTGCGGTCCAGGTGAATGCCTCCAGATAGGGGCTGGGGCTCCCTCCGCCCTTTGTTGGGAGCCAAAGGGACCCCCAGCTCCGCCGCCAGGGCCTGGAAAGCCTGAAGGGCGACTAATTCACATTCCCTGGTGCCCTGCCTGCCAATGGTGAACAGGAAGTCATCTAAATAATGGGTCACTGCGTCCGGGAGGGCAACCCTTCTGCCTGAAAGTTTCCCATTCGGGAGGAAAAGTACTGAAAGTTTCAAAAGCAGCAAAGGAGGCGAAAAAGAAATTGAGCCCCATGCGGCATGGCCTCTGTCCACGCACTCACTCAATTGCCTTGGAAATGGATGCCCAGCAGCTCGAAATCGAGGGGGGAAATGGGCAAGAGCCGGAAGGCGGACTGGATGTCACATTTTGCAAGGTGAGCACCCGGGCCCGCCTGCCTGATGGAAACTATGGCCTCGTCCAAGGTGGCATTCCGCACCGAGCAGACCTCGGGGTCTATGAAATGATTGACTGAATCACAAACTCCCCCGGGGTCTTCTTAGGCACGACACCAATGGGGGAGACCCTGAGGCTGGGGAGAGGCGGGTGGCTGTAAGGGCCAGCAATGCGACCGGCCCTGATCTCTTTGTTAAGCTTGTCAGCCACCACGCCAGGGAGATCACGAACTGACTTCAAGTTGCTTGCCTGGTAGGCCCTCCGGGGGCCTCGATAGGGAATCCTGAAACCCACAGAGAAGCCTTCCCCCAGCATGCGCGCAGCACGCCTGTCAGGATAATGCTGCAGCCATTCCAACAGCACCCCCAACTGGGTGGGCGTGGGAGCCAAAGACTGCAGCTGAGCGCCGCCAAGTGCCGCCAAGTGCCAAGCCCGCAGGGGGTAAGCGGCCCCGATGAGGGCCAAAAATTCCGTGAAACCCTGCAGCCAGTTGTTGAAATTCCGCTCGGCTGCCACCGGGTCCCTCCGCTTTTTGTCGGCCTTCCCGCCCGACAAGCCATGCTCCCCTTCCCACCGTAGGAACTTAAAGATATCAACGTAGTACCCATCCAGCGCCCACTCCCTGAGCTTCCTGGGGAGATGGGACCCGGGAGGGTTCCCGCAGTCGTCCTGGGCCAGGCCGGGGGATGGCGCCTCCCCGCCCCCCAAGTGCCTGCGCTTTGCAATCCAAAGTGGGAGAGCGGGCACCTTATCCCCATGATACCAAAACTCCCCGCTAGCCTGCACGTCATCGCCCCCTCGGTAGACTCACCCGACGATGAAGAGCTGGGAGATCGCCTGGAGGAACAGTGGGAAATGCCTCGACGATCGCTTCCTCCTCCCTGTCCTCTCGCTCAGAGGGGCCGATGGATGCGCCCCACTGATGTGGACGACGCTGGACCGCGGTGGCTTAAAAGTTGGATCTACTTCCGCCGCCTCCGCTATGCGCTCCTCGCTCGGCCGCGCCGGCAGCCAGCTGACGCTGGTGGTTCTGGACTTCAGCCTGTACCCGACGGGTGCCGGATTCGCCTGCCGCTTCCGGGCCTGGAGGGCCCGGAAAGGTGCAGGAGCTGTGATCCGGCCAAGCTGCGGACCAGGACAGGTGGATCGGGCCTGGATCGCTGGCAAGCTCGGGCCGGGAGGAGGCCAGGTCGGCGCTATGCTCTCGGGACTACAATTGGAGGGACCTCCGGGAGGGACTGCTCCGGGGCCAGCGAAGCCTGTCTCCCGCCAATACCGGGGACAAGCCCAAGACCGGGCTGCCGCCTTCCGCGCGAGCTGCGTCCGGATATCGCTCGACCACCGGCCCTCCGATAACTTCTCTGGGCCGGTCTGGAGCCCGCACCCTGTACAGAGAGGGCTCGGGCTCCTGCCCGAAGGTGCCGCCCCCCCGCTGAAGGGGGGCTCCTTGCTCTTGGCCTCCGCTTCGCCCAATAGCAAGCTGCTGCGGGTGACTTCCTAGCTCAGCGACTCAGAAATAGCGATAGGAAAGAAGAAATGAAAGTCTGGAAACGAAGCTAGCGCAGGAAGAGCAAGCGTAGAAGGAGAAAAGAGAGGTAAAGCCTAAGAGGCCGCAATCCAGTCTCCTTCCAGGCCTTACACGAAAGACGCTTCAATCAACCAACACCACCATCGCTTTAATGCTGGGTCTCGCCGCCGGGAAGGGCGCCGGACTGGGAGAGGCGCTCTTAATATACCCTGGCTCCTCCCCGGGCCTTCACTTCGGCTTGGGAGCCAATCAGCTGGTGTACTCCTGCCTCTGCAGCATGCCACCAGGCCATGCAAGCCCCTTATTTTGCTGCGTTGCTCACCCCGGCAGCAATGGCTGCCCCCGGTTATTCGGGTGCATCTAATTTAGTGATTTTGACCCTCATCCCACTATAAGTTTGCATGTGTGAAACCCAGAAATTGAGTTTTCAATGCTTTAACATCATTTTAAAACTGATGGCAGTCCAAGAAGGTTGAATTAATATTGTATATAAGTCAGAGGAGTATATAGGAGAAATGTAGCCTGGTGCAAAATCTGAGTTTTCAACCATCCCCACTCCCCATATGGCCAGCCGCCCTCCCTCACCATGACCAAACAACTTTTTTTTGCACCAGGTCATAACTTGTATTGAAGTCAGTGCATAGCCCTGGGGGAAAGAGGAGGAGTGTGGGGGGGCAATTTTCTGCCCCCCATGTGACTAAATGGCTGCAGTCTGGGGACATTTGATCCCATATGTTCCCCTGGAGGGTATGCCCCTTCAGCCATTTGTGTGTCACCAGTGAACACAATCCATTTCATCTGTACAAAGACATAGGTAAGGGAGGGTTCTTGGGTTCAAAACGCTGCCATTACATGACCAAAGTTCCACCCACCCCCCTTTTGTGGTTTTTTGGTATTTTTTAGTGTTTTTCAGTTTTTGGCCTGCAAGGGGTGCAGTGTTTAGGCTAGCAGCACCAAAATTTCAGGGATGTGTTGGAAGACTCACCTGATGATACCACCCGGGTTTGGTGAGGTTTGGTCCAGGGGGTCCAAAGTTATGGACTCCCAAAGGGGGTGCCCCATCTCCCATTGTTTCCAATGGGAGCTAATTGAAGATGGGGGCTACACTTTTGAGGGTCCAAAGTTATGGACCCTCAAAAGTGTAGTCCCCATCTTCAATTGGCTCCCATTGGAAACAATGGGAGATGGGGCACCCCCTTTGGGAGTCCATAACTTTGGACCCCCTGAACCAAACCTCACCAAACCTGGGTGGTATAATCAGGAAAGTCTTCTAAAGATACCCCAGAATTTGGTGCTGCTAGCTTAACAATTGCACCCCTGACAGGAGGCAGCCTCCAAATTTCCCCAGATTCTCCTTTTAAATCCACCCCCTTCGGCATGGATTCAAAGGGAGAATGTGAGGTCCTCAGTTTAAACATTGAAAGTGATGCTGTTTCAGGGTGGGGGATAATCCACCCCAAAACAACATCACTTTCAATGTTGTTTTAACTGGGGACCCCAGATTCTCCCTTTAAGGTGGATTTAAAAGGAGAATCTGGGCTCCCTAATTTAAACACCATTGAAAGTAATGCTGTTTGCGGGTGGATTCCAGCATCACAGCAGCCGCCTATGGGGAGGGGGCGCAAAACTCAGATTTTGCACCTTTCGAAAGGCTGGAAAATGGTGGTGGGACAGGCTGGAAGGCTGCCTGTAGTTGCATGCCAGTACATGGAATTATCTGGGCAGGTATGTTCTTTTGTACTACCTAGGAAGGGTGTGTACTACCTAAGAACTGAGGGAAAGCAAGGAAGGGCTTCTGATGAGTGTTGATTAAAAATGCAAATGTCAGTGTAAGAGCAGCAAGCTTATTACTGGATACCACTAGCCCCTCTGAGAAGCTGGGTATGGACTCTGGCATCATTAGGTGGTATGCCAGGAATTTTTCTATGATTGAAGTCAATCAGACACATTCCTCTCTGTGAGGTCAGAATGACCAGGCAGTATCCTGAATTCAGGAAGAGAAATGGCAAGGCTTGAAGCAAAAATATAATGTGTAGAAGGTTAGACATAATGTCACTGTTTAGTCATTCCAGCTTCCTTAAGTCCCTCTAGCAGACAAAACTACATTAATTTGGTGTAATAGCTGATAGGAACAATATGTCAAGGGCTCATGACAGTGCATGTCACTTTATCTGTATGCTTGCATCTATTTGTTAGAATAAGATATCTGGCATTATATACTCATTTAGATCTACTTTAATGTAATAAGTTATGTATTTACTTTCTTTTCTTCATTAAATGTAATGTTTGATAATAGGTTTTTACTGAAATTAAGTGATGGAAACAAAATAGTCAAGTCTCTGCATGAAGCCACGAGTTTAGTTCTATCGTTTACCTTCCTGCAAGAATATGTTAATTTAATCCCCAATTGAAAAGCAGAAGATGCAAAGATCATTATTATAGGAAGAATCCACCTTTTATTAGGACTACACTATAAAGGGATATTTTGCATAACACTTGGCATTTATGGAGGATTATAAATTGTAACATGCTATTGGGAATGGAATAATTATGGGAAGCTAAATTTTAAGTTTTTAAAATAAACATTTATTTACAGAAAAGTGCATTTTATTTTCTTTTACAAAAAAGTGCTGATATATATATGTACCCTTTCTCTCAGGTACATTGAATTATCCTGCTTTGCTATTTTTGGATATAATAATAATTTGTTTTGTTTCCTTCTTATTCCCCTTTCCCTCAAAAGAGCTCCATGCAATAAATTTATGTTATATTGATATTTCGGTTATTGCAGTTATATCAATATTGTAGCCCTTCCCAAAAATAATTTACCCCAAATGAAAGAGACAATGCTGTTTCCTGAACCACACCCTGATTAAGAAGGGGACAATGTCCTAAAGCTGATATCGTCTCCACCTCTCCCCCTCTCCTCCGCACGCACGCACGCACGCACGCACACACACGCACACACACACACACACACTTCCTGCTGTTGCTGCTGTCACAGGTGAAGAGATACTTGTTTTAAAGTAAATATTTGCTTGAAATCAAGTTTTAAAAAACCCCTCCCATTTATTAGGGTGGGCAGAAATAAAGCGGGGATGTAAGGTGAAGCAAAAAAGAGACGCTGATTGTACTGTTCCTTTGAAAAGTCAACTCTCTGTTAGTATATCAAGATACCAATAACTTAATATGAGCATTTAGAGAAGTAGGAAGGAGCTGGCAACATGGAATGGGAAGAAAGGGGTAGTTGTGGTAGAAGTGGAGTCACTTGCCATAGAGAGAATGGAAAGTAAAAGCATGGCATGAAGAAATACATCCATATAAGAAATCTTGCCATGAAGGACATTTCACCCTCATTGTGCAGCAGACATCTTGTGCATAATTGGCCTTAGTCTAGCCACTATACCCCTGAACTGTGAATATATCAATGACAATATCTATTCTTCATTACATTTGTAGTATGTGTGTGTGTGTGTGTGTGTGTGTGTGTAAGTGCTATCAAGTCACTTCTGACTCATGGTGACCCTGTAAATCAATGTTCTCCAAAATGTCTTATCATAAAGAGCCTTGCTCAGTTTTTGAAACCCGAGAGTTGTGACTTCCATAGCCAAGTTCTTTAAATAAAACAGTGCAGGATGAAGATGTAATTAGTTTTTTAACTTGCATTATTTTTTATGATAGGTGCATTAGGAAAGAGAAGGCTTTTTTTGAAAACCATTTGTCTTCACTCAATCCTTTCCAGTCCATTTGAATACTGTATCTTGTCCCCCCTTCCCATTTCTGCTTTGTTATCTGAAGTGGTGGGAAGTCTCTCCCTTTTAAGGTGGGGATATTAGCTGGAGCAGACTCTTGGCTTGCAAAAGGCCAAGCAATATGGGGTCTTGAATGCCTATATATATGAGAGTCAGCTTTTGTATAGAAACACACAAGCATACAATAAAAAAACAGAACACACACACAGCCCTAGGATTTAGAACTAGAATAGATTAGGAACATAGGGAGGGGCAAGTTATAGTCACCTGATACTGGACCAAAATGGTCCGATGGACAGAACTGAGCAATCCATGCTTAGCTCTATGGAACAGTATCACAGACAGAGGCTAGTGAACGCTATCTATTGGGAAAGTGGGCTTCTTGTAGGGAAAAATGTACCATCAGGGTTACACAGAGTGATTCTAAATTTCCCTAGCCAAAAGGGATTTCCTGACCTCCCTGGGAAGGATGTCATCAACTTTAGTGGGAATGGGAATGAGCATGTCTCAGCCCATTGTGTGCAGGCAATGATAAACAAAACCAGCAGAAGATGCAGGTCAAGTTCAGAGTCAAAGTGGGTCTGCCCATCAAAGGCAGCCATTGCTAAGCTGCCTATCTCAGCCTGCCTATTTAAATACTTTAGCATTTATTTTATGCCCTTTTATGCTGCCCTTCCCCTTGCAGACCCAGGGTGCCTCACAGCATATCAATATTACAGTATAAAACATAGGACCAAAGTGTAACGTACAATTCAACATAAAACCATAAAAACACAGATGACAATTTGATTGTTTCCTGCTCATAAATCTGCCCTGATAAGAACCCCATTTGAGAGGGCAGAGAAGAGGGAGGCCACTTAGATGGGACTCTCATAACTGCCACAACCATATTCCTAGTGGAACAGCTTCATTTTATTGGCCCTTAGGAACTTCATCAAGACCCACAGAGTCTGTTAGTATATCTGCTCTCATGAGACAGAGTGTACCACCAAATGGAGGCCAGGGTCAAGAAACCCCTGGCCCTGTTTGAGGCTAGCCTGATATTCTTTGGGCCAGTGACTACCAGCAAATTATTATTTGCTGAATGAAGTGCCCATTGGGGGACATAACGGGAGAGACAGTTTCTCAAGTATGATGACCCCAGACCATTTAGGACATAGGTGTCAAACTCGTGGCCCTCCAGATGTTATGGACTATAGTTCCCATCATCCCCTGCCAGCATCATGCTGGCAGCGGATGATGGGAACTGTAGTCCATAACATCTGGAGGGCCACGAATTTGACACCTGTGATTTAGGGATTTAAACCTTGAATCTGATTCAGTACTCCACACAAAGCCAATGCAGCTGGAGAAGCATTGGTTATATATGTGCTTGCCCCAGGGGCCCCATAAATACCTTCACTGCCGCATTTTTCATGAATTAAAGATGTATAATGTAGATCTACATAATTAACCATCATAATTAAGTAGATCTGCACAGTTGTTGTTAAACTCGGTGCTGTTGCTTTGTGTCTTCATTGGGGGTGCCTAGGACAATAAAAAGTTCCTATAAAAATAAACACCTCAAGCCACTTTTGCTGTGGTGATTTCTTCATGTAAAAATATTTGCTTAAATCAATCTGTTCTGCAATCCAAAACCATTTAATCTGTCGTAATTCTACTGAAATAATGTTCAGCTATTTCAAAACAAAGCCTAGAAGAATATGAAATGGTTTACCTATGATTTTGAAGGGGTAAAAGCACACATAGTAGGCTCATTTCTTGAAAATGAACAAGTTCATCACATCAGAAAAGATGCTATATTTGATATATGGATCCCCCAACTGTTCCTTCATAATATAAAGTTTTAGGTATAATGACTCTAATGACTGTTTGCATGAAGCCTTCAGAAAAAAAATATCAAACAAAAGTACACCTGGAACAATGTTGGGATTTTCTATCATATCTAAAGTCTTCTTTGTCTTCATCTTTGTCATCTGATATTAAAAACCCGATGAAGACTTCTGGAGAGATCAAAATCTTGTTTATAACTGTAACAAGCTAGTTGATCTTAGATGTAAGGTACTACACTGTTATAAATATAGATTCTAAATAGTGACCTATTTCAATGGATGTAGTTCAAATTGACTTGGTTGAACTGCATTCCCACTGTAAAAGTTTGGTTGAAAAGTCGGGCTTCTCCATTAGTTCTCATGTTAATTCAATTCAGTACAACTAACAATATAAGAATTCCAGCTGGGTTATCATCCCACCATGTTTCTGTAATTGCTATGTGTTTATTCTCCCACCTGAAGCATTATTAATTCAAATCTAACCCATTTATTACTCATGCTGCTGGACAATAGTAAACTACAGGCGAGGAAAAATCTGCTAGGCTTGATGATTTAAAGCCTAGCAATGGGCTTCCTGCAGCTTTTTATATATTCTCCAAAATCTAAGCTTTTCTCAACAGCAAAAAAAGGGAATTTCTCAGAACTTCACCTTTTAAGAAAGTGATCTTTTTGGAGAGCAAGCCATAGCAAAACAATAGTTATAATAGGAGACAAAGAGTTGGGTTGGATATTATGCTTGTCAGGGGAGTGGCATTTCTGTGGCATGTTTCCCACCTACTGCCAGGCATTTAATGTAGTACTACTGATTGTGCAATTCCGGACCATCACTAAGTGAGTTTCTCTGTGACAGTTTTATTCCATTGACAAGGAAGGTAGGAAACACTGTTCATTTTATCATTTTACAAGTGGGAACTCACAAGGACTTGTAGAAGGCATCTCCATTTTCCTCTCCCCGATCATTTCCTCTTTCCCTTTCCTGAAAACCCCCATAACCTTTCTCTTTTTCCTGCTTCCTCTCCTTCTGGGTTGCCAGCCTTCAAGTGGTGCCTGGCGATCCCCTGGAATCGCAAAAGACCTCCCAGCTACAGGGCATAACTCTCCCTCGAGGTATACTGCTCCTGGTTGAGAATTTCCTGGAGATTTTGGGATGGAGCCTTGGGAGGGCAGCATTTAGGAAGGGAAGCGACATCATTATTTATTTATTTATTTATTTATTTATTTCTTAGATTTATATACCGCCCGATCCCCGAAGGGCTCCGGGCGGTAAACAACATTGTCTAAGCATCAAACAGGAGCAATCGTACAAAATATAAATATATAGGCTCCATCCCATAAAATGACTTAAAACTCATAAAAACAGCGAAACAGTAATACATAAATAAACAGATAGAGGCTGCCCTTAACCCCAATTCTATAACCTACCCCAGATGGTTAAAAGGGGGGGCGGTGGGGCTCCTCAATAAAAAAGGAGCCCTGATATAACTGCACCGGCAAACACGGAGCAAATTTGAAGAGCTGGACAAGGGGCACCATATCAGCGGCTGGATTAACTCTAAAGGCCTGGTGGAACAACACGGTGTCTTACGTAGGCCCTGGCGCGAACTCACCCAGGTATCCCGCGAGAGGGCCTAGACTGCTTGAGAGGGAAGGGTGGGTTCCACCAGGCCGGGGCCAGTGCCGTGAAAAGTCCTGGGTCTGCTGCGGGAGGCCAGCCGCGAGATCATAGAGGGGCCGGGACAACCAGCAAATTGGCTCTCTGCAGAACGCAGAGGTCGAGCTGGGATCGATGTGGGTGATGCGGTCCCGCGAGGTACGAGGGTCCCAGTACGCTGCGAAGGCCTTTAAAGGTCAACACCCACACCTTGAAAATGATTCGAATTCAACCGGAGCCAATGCAGCTTGATGTAACACAGGCTGGATGTTCTCTGAAGGCGCCTCCTGTGAGCAGACGTAAGCGTCGCGATGCTGGACCAGTTTTAGCCCGAATCAAGCGCCATGGGGAAGGCCTGGCGTAGAGCGAAGTTACAATTAGTCCAGCCTGGAGGTGACCAGCTGCATGGATCACAGTGGCTTTTGGATCCGCTTGGGGAGAGGAAGGGAGCCAACCGCCGGGCCTTGTCGGAGATGGAAAAATGCAGCGTCCGGGTTATATGGGCCACCTGGGTCTCCATGGAGAGAGACGAATCCAGGTGGACCCCCAGACTGCGGACGGAGGAGGTCGGGCTTACCACCGAGACCCCCTCCCACACCGGGCGGCTGGAAGTCCCCAACCTCACCCTCGCGGCCCAGCCAGAGGATCTCCGTCTTCGATGGATTCAGTTGCAACCTGCCTGTTGTAAACTAAACCAGCTACCGCTTCCAAGCAATGCTGGAGAGCCGCGAGGGCGCTGGCAACCGCCCTCCATCAACAGAATGAGCTTGAGTGTCATCAGCATATTGATGACAAATCAGCCCAAAGCCCGTGATCACTCAGCTGGAGCAAGTGGTCGATATAGATAAGTTAAATAATAGCTGATAGCAGCTTCCCTGAGGTAACTCCGCACTGAAGCGGGCACCTCCTGGAGGCTTCATCCCCAAGCATTCACATCTTGTTGACTCCGGTCCCAGAGGAACGAGGCAAGTTCCATCGAAGGACAGTGCCCCGCACTCCGGCAGCTTAAGCTTGTAGCGGTGGGTCAAAAGGTCGCGGATCGACTACACGTAAACGCCGCGGTAAGATCTAACAAAACCAACAGCCTCTAACCGCCTCGGTCAAGCTGGATATCGGAGCGGTTCTGCGATGGCGACAAGAGCAGTCTCGGCCCCACGCCCAGCATGGAAGCCGGATTGGTATGGATCGGTCGCAAGGCGTCATCCAGGAAAACCCTGAAGCTTGCTCCTTAACATCATTCTCCCAATTACTCTGGGTAGAAACGAAAAGATTCGGCGACGGGGCGGTAATCAATCATTGTGATCACCCGGATCTAACGATGGTCTTTTTAAGAGTATGCGGACCACTGCCTCCTCTAACCCATCCGGAAAGACCCCTTGCTCAAGGGAGCCATTGATGATATTCAACAGATGGGGTCGTAACTCCGCCCGGCAAGCTTTTATAAGCCAGGAGGGGCACGGATCCAGAGGACAGGTAGTAGGTCTAACAGCAGCCAAGGTCCTGTCAACAGCGGCTTCGGAGAGCAGGGAGAACTGGGCCAAATTTGGGCCTGAAGACGACAAGGGAGCCTCCAGTTCGCTAATTGTAGATAACGTGGCAGGAAGGTCCTGGCGAAGCGACGTGACCTTATCTGCAAAAAAGCTCATAAATGCCTCACAGCTGACAGCCAATCAAGAATTTGTGGACCCTTCCGATAAGGAGGTCAGAGACCGAATTATACGGAATAATTGTGCCGGGCGAGAGCTAGCAGATGCAAGAGAGGAGGAGAAGAACGCTCTCTTCGCCTCCTTCGTTGCCATCTCATAGGCCTTCATAAACGTCCTATAAGATGTTCGCGCAGCGCCGTCACGAGATTTCCGCCACACTCGCTCTAGTCGTCTAAGCACCCGTTTCATATGGCGCAGCTCCTTGGTATACCAAGGAGCCTGCCGAACACGGGGGCGAAGAGGGCGCCGGGGAGCAACAGTCTCGATGGCATCGGAGAGCCGGGAGTTCCAGTCCTCCACCTGCTCATCGAGTGTGCCGGCGGGTTCAGGGTCCCGCAGAGCATTCAGGAAACCAATTGGATCCATAAGTCTCCGCGGGCGGGCATAAATCAGCCCCTCGCCTAGACGGGGTTAACGCGGCAGGTCCATCCGAACCTTCAGGGCATAATGGTCAGACCATGGCACTCTATCTATGGAGGATATGACCATATCCACCCCAAACCAAAGACCAAATCCAGCGTGTGACCGGCCTCATGAGTGGGGCCAGAGCTTACCAAGGAGAGGCCTAGTGCTGCCATGGATGACACCAGGTCCGCAGCCGCTATACATGAGGCGGTGTTGACATGGACATTGAAGTCGCCCAGAACAATAAGTCTGGGGAACCGCAATGCCCAGTCCGCCACCACCTCCAGCAGCTGCAGCAGGCTGTCCCTCGGTGCGCTAGGCGACCGGTACACCAAGAGGACAGCCATCCTCTCCGCGGCCAACCACTCCAGGCCGACACATTCCATGCCGGTGATCTCTGGGACGGGGGCAGCCCTGAAGGGAATGGAGTCACGAATGAACACTGCCACACCTCCCCCCCGGCCCTGTGTTCGTGACCGGTGGAGACACGCGAAACCGGGTGGCGCGACTTCGCCTAAGGCGACGGTCTCACCCTCGCGCACCCAGGTTTCGGTGATACAAGCCAGGTCCATCTGCTGGGCTTCGAGATAGTCTCGGAGTACAGCGGTTTTGTTATTGATGGACCTGGCATTGATCAGCACCAGTGACGAAGCAGAGTAACCCTGAGCCCAGCCACCGTCGTCCCTTGGGATAGGTCGGAGGTCAGAAAGCGAACGAGCATAGCCATATCTCGTTCGTCTTCTATCATACGGCCACCGCCTACCGCTATATCTACCGCTATTACACCCATATGGTGTAAAGCCATACAGTCCAACCTCCAAATAAACCATTTTTTTCCAGGGGAATTGAGCTCTGTTCTCTATAAAGCAGTTGTAATTCTGGGTGATCTCTAGCACCACCTGCAGGTTAGCAACCACATGGAAGAAATGGCTGCTTCTGAGCGTAGAGTCTATGGCAGGGGTAGGGAATTTGCGGCTCGAGATTTCACATGCAAGCTCTTTCTGTCTCTTGGCATTCGCGGCTCCATCGCAGCCGAAATGCTGGGTCTCATCTCTTGCCTGCCCTGCAGGCAGCAGGGTGGGCGTATCCATGCGCTTCTCAGAATGAGTGGAGTAAAAGGTAAAAAAGCCCAATATATACAGTTATCTTTATTTTAAATGTCAAAAATTATTTGTGGCTCCAAGTGTTTTCTTTTCCTGTGGAAAACGGATCCAAATGGCTCTTTGAGTGTTAAAGGTTCCCTACCCCTGGTCTATGGCCTGTTTGAATTTTTTATTCTTGAATTCCAAAGGATTTAAGTTCTTTATCTATGTGCCTCATTTGTTGTTGAAACACGGTAGACACATTGTTCTCTTTCAAACTCGTCTCTAGTTTTATCCCTTCATTTTTAATTTTTTTCTTCATACTCTGTTGCAGTCTCAATAACTAACACCATAAAGTCTAATGAACACTTATTAAGTATGTTGGTCCATTTTATTTTAAAGCTTTCCAATTCTGTAAATAGGGTGGGTCCCTTTTGGATCCTTAACCCTCTCAGAATTCTATTAGCTCTCACATATTCAGTTAAGGAAACCACATGGTAATGTGTTTTAATTGCTTATCTGATTCTGCAGTCTGCAGTGATTCAATACTCTCTGTGTTGACCATGGTAAGGATGCGGTCAACATCATCCTGATTATATGAAAAGCTACTCTGCCAAGCAGCCATAGCAACATACGTTTATCTGTCCCTCTACCTTAAGCTTTCCCACACCTGCCCTGGCATCCCCTGCCTAGGAAAACTGTAGTGCAGTTACACCATACTGGCTTTTATAAGGTGGCTACTGTTGAACAGTTGCTAGCAGTGAGGTCTACGAGAGTCATGTAAATTGAGTGGTATCAAGTCACCCAGAGATTACTGCCATGCCTAGGGTTGCCATCCTCCAAGTGGGAACTGGAAATCTCCCAGAATTACAGCTGAACTCCAGGACAGAGATCAGTTCCCCTAGAGGAAATGACTACTTTGGAGGATAAACTCCTTGGTATTATATTCAGCTTAGACCTCTCCCTTGCCCTTCTCAGACTCTACCACAGAATCTCAAGGCACTTTTGAGCTGGCAACCTTGATCAGGCCTGACCAAGGTACCCTCCCTTAAAGGTCTAAATTGGCATGGAAAGGCATTTTACTCACAAAACTAAGCCTTGGTAGGCTGTGGTTGCCTAGAAACAGTCACTGAGGAGCCAGCTTGGTGTAGTAGTTAAGAGTAGGTGGACTCTAATCTGGAGAACTGGATTTGATTCTCTACTGCTCTACATGAAGCCTGCTGGGTGATCTTGGCCAGTCACAGTTTTCTCAGAACTCTCTCAGCCTCTCCCACCTCACAAGGTGGCGGTTGTGGAGAAAGGAAGGGAAGGAGTTTGTAAGCTGCTTTGAGATTCCTTATGGTAGAGAAAAGCAGGATATAAATCCAAACTCTCCTTCTCCTGTTGCTTAAAGCTATAGGCACTCCTTTAATCATTTCTGGGTTTTTTAAACTGTTGCCAGACTGACCTATGGTGGACCAAGGGCCCTTTTTTAATACAGTGACATCTCTACTATCTCAGCCAACCTTGGGATGCCAAGCAGCAGTGCCAAAATAGAGACGCCTGTTTTGGCCAGCCTACAAGGCAGAAAGAACTTTGTCTGGACTTGTCTCCCTCCAAAGTAACTTGTATACTATTCTCTCATGCCCTTCATGACAGGATTAAGTCTACACAAAATACGTTGTGTGGAGAGAGTTCCCATCTCAAGCCCAGGGCCATGTGCCCCAGAGAAGACAAAGGATGTGTTAATATTCTAACCTGCCCTGTATTGTACTAACTAATGTTTCTTCCTCTGCGTAACACCTTGGACGGCCACCTTGCTTTGTACTGTCATTGTTTCACAGCAGTAATCATTTAAGCTAACTTTCAGAGGCTCAGGAACCATGTAACAATCACATCCAACCAATGTGGTTTTGTCAAAGAAAGCAGAACCGCTGATGCCATACACACCACACAATTATTTATGGGAAAACTGTGTTTTCTTCCCTGCCAAATCCCACCCCATTACTGCTCTTGGCAGCTCACCTGGAGCAGCTGTGGGTGGGCTCACCAAACTTCCTTCACTCACATTGCCATTCTTGGCAGCTTTCCCAGAACACCTGTTTGTAAATCCAATGAGGCTTCCTCCATACACACATCACCACTCTTGGCAGTTTACCCAGAGCATCTCCAGGCTTATTAAGGCTTCTTCAGCACATCACTGAAGTAGCTGCTGCCAGTACTCTCAAAGGTAAATGTGTTGTTGTCTGCTTATGCACAAACAATGCATTAATTAATTGGTTGGATTATCACCCCCAATAGATTTTAGATTTTTTTCTGAAAAACCAGGGGGTCCCCCAAGTTTGCAGAATAATATGTTTTGAATAAGTGTGGCCCCAATCTATGAATTTGGATATCCACAGATAGGGGACACAATTGAGAAGCCATGTTGATTTATTTGTGATTTGTTTATGCCCCACCTTTTAGTAAAGAATGGACCACAATGTGATCTGCATTATTATAAATGTCAACTTCAAATGCCATAAACAATAACAATCTCCCAAAAGGCCAATCAGATAAAACCCATTAGCAAAGAAACAGCAAAGCCCAGAACAAAAATAAACTAGAAGGAATAGTCTGTGCTTTTCAATCTAGCCTAATCTAAATAATCTTTAACAGTATTTCTTTAGCCAATATGATAAACTGCTCCATCTGAGAGCCTCTCAGAAAAGGGAATCCAGCAGATTTGTTCTGCCATTGAAAAGGCCCTCAGAACCATCTGCAGTACGTCGAGGAAGAAGGAAACATGGATCAGAATGTCTGTAGATGACATAAGCATGAGGGTAGATTTGCTCTGGAGAAGATGGACTGTGAGTCATTTACAGTGCCATGCCATCCTATGCAGATACACCTTCTAATCCTATTGAAATTAGAGGATTTAGAAGGACATAGCTGTGTTTAGGATGGCACTATTAGACTGTTGAGGTCAAACTCAGTACTTTGTGTCTGGAATTTTTTTAGGAGTCAGTTATATTAACCTTGGCCACAAACTGACCAAGAGAAATGGGGGGGGGGGGGATGATAAAACATCATTTTCAGTCTTCTGCATCCTGTGCTTCTTGTATTAAGTAAAGAGATCAATTGCCTATGGTGTTTCATGCTGTCCACTTGTGAATTTTAAATAAAATTTCAGTGTATACTATGATAATTTGGGCCTCATTTTTGCTCCTAGTTGCAAGAATTGGAAAGCAAATTAGTATGTTGGATGAAATTGATGAAATTGTGTGTTTACTTTTTTCATGTATGTGTCTTCTCTGTGGTTGTCTTTGCCACAGTTGTTTTTGTACTGCTCAAGAAGAATACTTAATGAAGTTTGTAGGCATGTGTCTTTGTAGCTGGAATCTTCCAAGGGGGTTCTTATTATTATTTCTATGACTTTCTATAAGGTCTATTCAATTAGATAAGCAAAGTACATTTAATGTTTAGGAGAAAGTTTGAGATTGGTTTTATGATAATAATACCTCACCTTTGTCAGTATTGTGAAAGCTCCATTCTAGACCCCTTGTGGCTACTGAAAAAAAAAGCCAGAGGCAGCCCCATGAAATTTTATAATAGCTCAGCATGCAGGTTACCAGAATATACAAGAATATGGCAATTTTTTCCCCCGGTAAAAGGCACAGATGCTATTTCATTCTCAGCTGGCATATCAGTTTTGATTGGCTGGTTGGCCGCAGTTTACATGACAATTTCCACTTTATAGCTTGGGGAGGGTACTCATTAAAGTCACCATATTCTGCCCAAAAACTGAAACATAAACTTTTGTATGTTTCAGTGGGCCTATGCATGCATATAACAAATTTCTAAGCCGGTGATTTTTTTTTTTTTACAAAGCCTTGGAAGAACTCACAAATAGTGAGAAAAAAATATTTGCAATACATATTTTGCCAAATCCAACTTTAATAATACAAAATATACGTGTAATTAGTTGGCCTTTCTTCATTTATGAAATTAAGGTGCAAGGATACTTTTGCTTTATTCAGTAATAAAGAGCTAGTGTGAAGTAGTGATTAGGGTATGAGAGGGACTCAGGGTCAGGCCATGCAGCTTAGCAGGTAACCCTAGGGCCCAATCTGCATGGGCCAACAAACATGGGTGTAGAATGGTAAAAAACTCATGGGGGGGGGGGTAACCATGCAGATCCTGCCCGTAAAACAAGTCTGCCCCCATGCTATTTCCTCCAAACTATTTTTCTGATAATTTTTAAAGTAGCAATGGGGAAAATAACTCAGCTTGGCAGTGCGAGAGGCAGGCTAGGTGGGATCTTTTAGAGAGCTATACCAGAATTTGCTTTTGAAACGTTCTACAGAGAATGCGAAAGAGGCCAAATTGTAGTTTAAATATTTTAAAATAAATTTTGGTTGCAAACAATTACACAGTAAGATATGGAGAAGCATACACACAGTTCCTAAGTGATATAAAAAGGGAGCAGAGGGATAGGTCTGGATGATAGAATTGGGAGAGGGAGCAGGGGACTTATACATTACCTAAATTCTGCTGAAGAAGTTCTTGGAGAAGGCAAGGATTCCTATGCCAGCAGAGGGAAGGATGTTGTGAAGGATGTTGCGGACAGATGGGGAGAGCTTACCCCTGGGTCACAGATAACACACACACCAATTGTGGAATAAAATTGGGCCGCAGCCAGTTTTATTGCAATGAGAAGCTAGGGCGAGCAGAATGGATCACATCAAAGCCGTGGGCCAGCACCCTTGCTGGTCCCCCAAAAACCATCCCCAATTCCTATTGGGGCATGGGACAGGGAGTTAGTGGGTGCCACCTGAGCGTAAGCCCTATTCGTGACATCCCCTCCCTGCTGGGGGTAGCGGGCCACTTGTTTGTCATAGAAACCTCCCAGTGAAAGAAAAATTAGTCAACGGAGAAAAGAGAAAAACGGAGATGCTTCTGTTGCTGCTGCCTCGGCCGTTAAAGAGACCGAGGCAAGCCCACGCACCACCTTATAAGGCGTGCATGCCCCCTCCCTCTGCATGTGATCAGGGCTTCGATCCCCTGATATGTGTGATGACTTTCAACTACGCCCGGGTCCACTGCTCCTTTGACTGATGGAATGCCCCCTCAGCCTCCCCACCTCCGCAATGGTGGCCCCCCGGTGAGTCTGGGGCTGCTATATATTGTGTCTCAAACCAACTAGACCAAGAGAGGTCTCAAACCAACTAGACCAAGAGAGGTTTAGCCAGTAAAAAGCACTGAGGCTAGGGTGCACAGTATTTTTATACCCCTTAGCGCAGGTAGGGGCGGGAGCCAGGTAAGTTTCAGTTTCATTTTCCTGCATCTGTTGGGATTTCCCATGCTGGGATTGCTGGCTTGAGTTAACCAAAGGCTCATCTACTGTTGCTAAGTGTTGGAATAATAGAGTCAATTGTTCTTTGATTACATCGGGAGCTCTGAAAGGCTTTATGCAGAGTAACTCCTTAGGGTTCCTGCTCAGGTATTCAATTTGGCTGAGGCTTTGATTGGATCAGGAAGGGATTGATTGTTAGGGAGATTGTATCTAGAGGTAGAGCAGGTAAGGAGCAATTGTTGAGGAAATGGTTTCTCAAAGGCAGATTAAATATAACATCCAGTATCAGGGAGTTTTCCAGGATTCATTGTATCAGAACAGCTTAGCAGGGTGTGGTAATCAAGATATGTCCATGATCCATGAGGCTTCCAGCTCATATTGCTTGGAGTAACTCATTCATTGATTTAATCTTGCAAACAGACCTTTTGCCTGTGGCCTGCTTTTAGGATGGACACTCTGCTACCTACACAGACAAATATGAGAATTGGCTTTTACCAATACAGTTGTACAGAAAAATGATATGGGATCCATATTTCAGCAATGTGGGGTGTGAGGGGTGGGCTAACAGTAAGCAGCAGCAGGGGAGGACCTCATCCTCCATGCTCTCTTTGTATGGCTCCCCAGAGCAACTAGTTGACCCCGGTGCAAAACTGTATGCTGGATTGGGTTGATCACTAGTCTGATCCAGAAAGCTCTACATTAAAATGAATTAGATCAGGTGTTAGAGATACTCCTTCAAAAGCTGGACCTTTCTCTGGTATCTCCAGCTTCCCAACTATTTCTGAGTTTACAGAAGTCAAGAGATAATCCATTTTGTGTGCTGTAAGGCCTAATAAAAATTCCTTTTTTCCTTTCTCATGAGCTCAGAAGCTTTAGAAGTAGGTGTGTTTAATTAGAAATGAGCATACTGCCTCTCCAAGGTCATAGGGCTTTTTGGAGAGTATGGAGTCATCTTCATTCATTCCAACCAGCTGGAACTGGTCAGTTAGATACTAATTGGAAAGGTTTCATTTTAGGAAGGAAGAGTAGGTTTGCAGTTCATCTAGAACTTTCTGATCAAGGTAGACCCTGAGTGGTTAATCCATGATTAATTGATGTGGCCATAAATTAGTTCTATTAGTGTTAGCATTTACGTTTATCTTATACCTTTTTTCTATGCTTTGCCATGTACTCTGCCTGAAGATTTTACTGGAACTTTGTACATGTACTGAAGATAACTAGTATCTTTCTGCCTGCAAGTATTTCTTTCTGCTATGTAGACTTTAGCTTTTGTTGTTTTATTTGTGTAACCGAATTGCACCATGATTTTTTGTTCACTGTTATATTTTTAACCTGTGTTTTATCTTCTTTCTTTAATAAAATTTCAAAAATATATTTTGTGTCTGGAGGTTTGGCTCAAAGTCCACAGCTCAGTGTTGCTGCAACCTAAAGGCCAGGCCAGGTCTTTGATAACAGATGACAACTGAAAGAGCTGCACATATACAATGCAACAATAAAGACAACTGCTGGGTGAAATGCAATGGGCCAAGCTCCATGCCTTCTAAAACCAGCATCACACCCCAAGGTGCTGAATGAGACTCTAATTCAATATGATGCCTTCAGTAGACAGAACAGTATGGAATGTAGGGCTTTTGTCTGCTGCATTCCCTGAGTTTTCAATAGCTCCTCATCAGATAGGCAGTCTTGGCAGAATACAAGATTCAAGTCTCTTGCCCAGTGCGGAAAGCCAAGTCCCCACAATAAATGTAGACAGTTTTGTGCTCCTCTATGTGCAGACCTGTGGTAATGGTGACCTCATTAAAAATAAAAATATTACTGTCTCAAGATGCAATCATATGTTTCTCAATCTGTTTTTTAATTGATTAACCAATTAAAATTTAAGGCAGGTAATCAAATATAGCATCTTTAATGAGCTGACTGCTCAAATTGTATGATGAACAACTAAATAACAACTAAAGCCTTCTGGCAAAGTGCTGAAATAGCAACAGTTAACAGCTGAGTAGTCATTCAGGTAGTCTTTCAACTCACTGAAGTTCTGCAGCAAACAGTAGCCAGTGAAAGGCAGAACTTGAAAAACTGATGAACTAAGTTACTTCTCCGGTCATCTACGAAGTGTATCTCATGGATACAAATTATATGAAGTTGGTTAATTTAGCATTTCTGTATTAGTGGGTCTGCTCAATGGTAACAAAGTTGGACCCCCTGAACCAAACTTCACCAAATCCGGATGCTCTTATAAGGAGAGTCTCCCAAAGCCACCCTGCAGATTCAGTGCATCTACTCTGAAAAAATGTCCCCCAACAGACACCCCCAGAATTTCCCCATAGGACCCCAGTTAATTCAAATAGAGGAATCTGTTAGGTTTTAGCAAGAATCTATATGTGGGGAAAATGTCACCTTCCCCCTCCCCCCACCATAGACTTACATGGGGCTTGCTGTTATGCTTCAATTGTATTGTGCTGGAGATTTTGGAGGGATGCTCTGGTGGGGATGTTGTTGCCGGTAGGGGCACCAAATTTGCCACACAGCTGCTGGTGACTCTTTTCACAGGAACCGGTCAAGTTTGTTGAAGTTGGTTGGGGGGATCCAGTTCTATGGGCACCAAATTTTCATTCATTTGGGTGTCCATATGATGTTGTGCAACATGTGCATATCACTGAGAACCTCAACACGGAGAAAAGCACAATAGCCAGCCCTTCAGCCCTGTCCCTGCCTAGCACTGGTACCCTCTCCCTGACCCAGAACATCATCAGGCTGCCACCAGTTTGCACTGAATGCAAGGTAGGCATTGTCTGCATGCCAACAGGTCCAGGTGTCCATAATGAAGTACACAGTTTTCCTGTGAGCACAGTACAACTGTGCCTTTATGTAGGTCTTTGCAGACCTGTACACTGCTGCCATCACAGTCCTCTTCACTGAGACCTGAGACAAAGGTGTGAACCAGTCACCAAGTGTGTGGAGGACACTGTGGAACCTGACATACTCTTCTGTTCTGTAAGGCTGGGCATCTAGGCTAATCATCTCACTCATGGCGTGAACAGTCCTGCTTGCTACTGACTGCCTCCCACTCTTTGGTATGCTAGTATCCTCCTCACCAAATTAGTACTAGTATTAAAAGCTGACTCAAATCCCAAAAGATTTGAGTCAGCTTTTAATACTAGTACTAATTTGGAGCTGCTCTAAAAACTCTGAGTCCTAAGCAGTTAATATCTAAGTCAGCCTACCTTCAACTGTAGTGAAGGTAGAACTTAATCCAAAAAAGTTACTTCAATGCTTTTTAACTATTTGCCAACTCAGAACTTTCATTCTTACTTGAACCTGGTAATATACTAAGGTAGGAAACCAAAGCCCTACAGGTGAATCAAATGTTCAGAAACTCTAACAACCCTATCAGACCTTTAATTAAATCTAACAATTGGAAAAACTTTGGCTCAACTAGCGAACCCAGAAATGACGCCTCAACAACGATGCTCCACCTTTCTCAGCAGAGAATCAACTACCCCCCCCCCCGCGAAAACACTATAAACTAATGAGAGAGATCAACTTGCTCAACAACACCAGCCAGAAAACTAACTAAAACCAATAAGCAAGCACAGAAACATCATTTTTCCAATCCAGAAGGTAGTTCACTGTGTTCATTAGCTGGTGCTGCTGTCTTCCTAGTAACAAGGTATTCTCAAAATTCCTCATGTGTTTCACAGAGACTTCTTCAGAGGAATCTGTTAATTTTGCAGTGATTTTCCAAAAGTGGTATTCTTTTCGGAAAATCACTACACAACTACCAGATTCCCCTAATGTGTAGGCTACGATAATCACAAAGCAGCCAAATTACTGCTCCAGACTTGGAAACCAGGTCAGGGGTGCCAACCCCTTTAAATGCATCCTAGGAGGACACAGCTGACTGTAGGCTATCATCTTAAAAAGTTTAATAAAATCTAGTTTAACCCATAATTGTTATTTGGCAACTTTTCTTTTGAGGCCATGGGAGCAAATCTCACATGAACCTATGAATTAGAAATATTCCTAGTGAAACAGGCCCTGGTTGTGCACATGCTGAGATTCCATTCTTGTTTTTATGCAGAATTCCACAATCACTAGAAGATACAACCATTTTGTCATCAACTTCAGCTCATAATTTACACTGTAGAAAAAAGTGTAAGTTGCCATCTCCCTGTTGATGAAGTAATCAATTTGCACCTGTTTTCTGCTGTGCAAAAATTGTCATTGTTAACGCCTTGGCCTTGTAATCTTCAAGATGGTAAGAAACGGGCACACTAGACGGATGTGAATTGGACAAACTTTCTCTCAGTGTTTGCAAATTGAACAGGAACAGCAGGACATTGGCATATGTATCTGTTTGCATGATGACAGATTATAATGTCACATACATGAGTTAGAATCTTGCATGGAAAAAGGGACAGAAATTAACTGTGAACAAAACTTTTAACATATCGGACAACAAAAATGGCTCAGCTTCCCCTTCTGTGTTCAAAACATAAATTTCCCATTAATTGCTCCCATTTTAACAATCAATACAGGTGCTACTTTCAATAGATAGATAACATATTTATGCACTGGATACTTACAAAAAGACTTTGGCAAAAAAGATCCTGGTGCTGGCTAAGAATTCAGATTATGTGGCTGATTGTCAGTTTTCCTAAGGTCTTTATTAAAGGTCCATTCCTGCTAATATTTAGATCAGTCAGTTCTCCTATATTTGAATTTCTCATGCTTTTTTGTGTGTGTGAGTTTAAAAATAGTTTAAAAAACTGGACAATGTTTGAATTCCTAAATAGGAATGGTGATTTAAAAATAAGGTCAGAATATTTGCAAAAAAAACTGCAGCTGGCTGTTTGTTTTAGCTGTATCAGTTCACTGATGAAAAAGGAGGCTGCAGAGGACAGGGTCACCTAATTTTTTATATAGTGAGGGGTGGGCAAGGAGAGGGAGAAATGGGTGCACAAACATTTAAGTATTTATTTATTTGTTTGTTTGTTTGTTTGTTTATTTATTTACACCTTGACTCATATTAGTGCCTCTAGGTGGCTTACAAAGGTTAAAAAGCAAACACCACAATAAAACATTATGAATAATATATAACAATTAAAACAGCAATACAAATAACATTAACATAACCCCAACCCCCGCTCTCATCCTCCCCCCAGCAGCTGTAACCAGGGTTTCCAGGGAGCCTAACCAAATGCCTGAGTGAAGAGGAAGGTCTTTGCCATGCGCCTAAACACATAAAGGGTAGATGCATGGCAAATATCCAAGGGAGACTATTCCAGAGTCTAGGACAATCATGGAAAAAGTCCTCCTGTGTATCCCTGCCCCTGCCCCTGATTGGTGAACGTACCACCAGGAGCACCTCCCTCTGTGATTTCAGTGTCCAGGCACGTACATACAAGCCCAGGTGCTTTGTTAGGTAGGCGGGGCCCAAGCCATTTAGGAACTTGTACATCAATGTCAGCACCTTGAATACAAGCCCCAGGCTCTTGTATTCTTTCCTACCCAGGCTGCAAGGGGGTCACATTAAATGTATTGGCATGGTATTCCCCTTGCTTTGAATGAGCAAGAAGCAGCTATCATGCACTGAGGCAGAATGTTTGACAGGCTTCTGTATGCCTACAATCCCATGGTTTCAGTGACATGTGGTTAGGTTGTTCCTTCTCTAAAACCCATATCATATGACATGACTCCCTAGCAACAAACTGTCCCACGAGTACACTTAGAAGTAAGTATGTGTCATGAATTGCCACAAGGGATGCAGTTAAAGTAGCTGTCATTCTATTCTCTCTCCCCCTTTCCCTGGTTGTGTCTTGTTTCCTCCTCATAGTCTGAATTGGGAAAACCAGTATCCTTATCCCTAGCTTCATTGACACTCAGAGATTTGCTGCCCTTAAAATAGCAGTGGACAAAGTGCTGAAAGGAGTGTGACTCTCCCTGCCAACAATTTTGATCACTGACTGTTAGAAGAGCCTACTGGCATCAAATGAGTTTGAGGAAAAAAAGTGTTAATTGCCTTGTCTACAATAAGGATTTTTCTTATTGCTTCTCTCCCAAAAAGATACTAAACACATTCTTCTTTTTTTCTTTTTTTCAGTGCTCTCTAATTAACATGTTTTGATGTTAAATTCTCACAAACAGTTCTAATGCTTGCAAGTTAATAGATTTTTCCCTTTAAATAGAAGCCTGGTACATATGGCATGATTTGATCCAGAAAGTGTGAAGCACTAGTTTCCTATAAATATAGACATTAGGAAAAGATCTTGAAATGTGCAACCAACATCTTGTTTTTTAAAAAATAAAACCAATAAATAAACAATAGTCCAATATTAATTACTCATCAAAAGAAGTAAAAGAACCCTAGAGATTAATCAGGTTTTTTGTCTCTGGTTCATCAAGACCATATTCCGCAATTAGTCTTTAATTTGATATGTGGAACAATCTCACACAGTATTTATTCTCAATAGAGCAAAGTATACAAATCCATTTGTCATTGAAGTCCACAGAAAGAGATGACATCCTTTGGAACCTTGGCTCTAAACTCATTCACTTCTGTTCTAAGCCTGAAGAAAACATGCGTCAACATGATTAAGATCACCTATATTTGCTCTTAGACTTTCAGTATGAAACGCGGTTTGTAAAATCATGAATACCCAAAGCACAGATATAGAAAGCTGTGGTTTGAATTATATAGGGAAAAAATCATGAATGATTAACAAACCGAAAGTCTGTATATCCTTGTCAAAGTGGCATGAAGCAATCATTCGGAACTGCCTCCTGGGATCCTTCACAATGAAATAAATGAGATGACTTGACAGTAACTTGACCTAACAGACAATAGTTTCCTAATCAAGGCCATCTGGTGTAGGAACCTGGTTGACCCATGATTATAATACACAAGGGTAAAATCATAGACTCGAGTTTCTCTGCCACAGGTATGAAGCCATGTTAAATGCCCTGGAGCTCTTTCTGATTGTCAAATAAGTAACTAACCTTTATTTTATACTAAGAGTGAAGATACCTTGGTAGTTGAAAATATTGCCTACTTTAAGGTCTCAGCAAATATTTTGTTAAATTAAGGAAAGCTGAGATCATAAGTAGAACAAGAATACTGAGTGCGCAAAACAGACCTTAGGAAAAAGATTTGGAGATGCTCTATTGAAATGGTTCCAGCCATTTACACATGACAGCTGTTGCCCACTGTAATCACGTGCGAACATGCGAACACTATAGCCACATGCGAACAGGTTACAAAACTACCATTTATGTAGTTAGATCTGACTAACATTTATGTAGTTAGATCTGTTGTAAAAGAATAGTATGTTCTCATCCAAAGAACATGCAATCTAAGCAAAAGTAGAGTCAAGGACTAAAAAATTAGTCCCATATTGTCATGCTTAGATTTCACAGAGACTCAAACAATTGCAAGGTTAGGAGACGGGTAAGCATGGTTTGCCTAAAAAGGCAGCACTAAAGTAAACCTGTAGAGTTTATAGAGATTCCTAGAGCAGACTGGTTAAATTTCTAGAATTTCCACAGAAGCATTCCATACCATCACCTACTGGCAATATCTTTAGGTTTGGCTGGCCTCAGAATTTCTAGTATTGGTTTGACTGTATATATTTGCTGATCTGTTAAATATCTTTCCCCCACCAGCCACCAGAACTGTAATAGGAAAAAGAAACCAGGTCAGGAGATGTCCCATCACGGATAGGAATGTGATAACTTTGTATCTGCCGCAGAAGGCTGATGGACTTGGTGTGGTTCTTGATATCCTTGGGGATTTTCCCTTTAGTAATGCTGGTGCTCCTGTCACAAGCCCTGGTCAATCTGTAGGAAACAGAGATTATCTGGCTGTGTACATGACTTCCCTGGAGAACCCACTGTCCTGCAGAGTCCCAAATATTCCTTGGTTTACTGAGGATCTCAAAATGAGGTAACAGCAGGGCAGAAGGTTGGAGTTCAAGTGGAAGAAAACTCAAAGTAGGTGTGCTTACCCTAGGGTGGTGATAGGGGCAACCTACTGTGCTGTGCAAAGCTGACCATCAGACCTTTTCCGGGATGTGAATGAGCTCTTATCCCAAGCTCCTGAAAACATAGACTTGGAAAGCATACAGGCCCACTATGATGCTTTGCAATACATTTTGCAGATAACATGGCTTGCATCTGCCATGACTTAGATTTCATATTTATTTATTTATTTATTCCATTTATACCCCACCCTACACCAAAGGGTAGCTCACATAATGGGGTTAAAAGCCCCATTAATACATAGTTGGTACAGTTTGGTCTCAGGATGCTGTTGAAATGCAGTCTGATCCTAGTTGTATGAATAACCTTCAGTTGGCAAGAACTGCTGAATGGACAAGCTGCTCAAACTTATGCAGCCCATCATGTCTAGACTTGACCCTTCAAGGCTGTTTGCATCAAATCAAGCTTTTAAAATCAAAGGAATATGGGAGGTAATAAACACCTCTTTGTGGGAGTGTGTAGCACTCACTATCTTGAAAGAGGTAGTTGCGTGACCCCTCCTGAAGAGTGTATCTCTGGACCCCACTGACCTGAACAACAATCCCCCAGTGTCCAACATTCCATTTTTGAACAAAGTGCTAGAGCAGATGCTGGTATCACAGCTTCAGATGATTTCAGAGGAGATGGATTGTCTAGACCCATTTTAATCTGAATTCAGGGATGGAGATGGTCTTGGTTGCCAGGCTGATGGTCTTTGCCACCATTTGCACAATGTTCCCATGGAGTTTCCTCTGCTTGCAACTCATGACATCTGTGTGAGATTGGCAGGAAAAACTAACTTTATTAATGAACTTTATACACTGAAATGATGCACGGATGAACTTCAAGCAGATATTCTATCAGAACAGTCTGCAAATGGTGGGGGGCACAGAGGCTTCTGAAGCTGGCAGAAAATGTGGAGCACAAGCTGCTCAGAAACTGAAAACAAAAGCTGGTGGTGAGGAGGGGGGAAATAAAGCTTCCTCTGCTCTCTGCATGGCAAACAGGAGATGTTTTCAAAGCGACTTCAGGAAAAAAAGTTGCTAGTTTAGCGTTTTCACAAAAAAACTGGATTGTGCTGCAATAAAGTGTCCTGAGGATGTTTAGGGGAAAAACCATGCAGAGTTTCTCCCCAAAACATTTCTTTTAATGTCCTCAAGATGTTTTATTTGTGTTGTGCAGAAAGGACCTGCAGCATGTAGTGCCTTTTTTCAATTTCATTTAATATACCAGTTATGGCTATTTCTTGAAAAGAATGATCTGCCCACTGTGATCCATGTTCTGATTACATCCAAGTTAGATTACTGACTAAGCTTTACATGGGGATGCCTTTGAAACCGGCCAGAAATTTCAAGTCATTCAAAATGCAGCAACAGGTGATTGTCAGTGATTATGCAGATTATACAGATCTCCAGGCAATAGAGATTCACCTGGAAAAAAATGGCTGCTTTGGACAGTAAATTGTATGGCATTATACTCACTGAGGTCCCTCCCTTTCCCAAACCCTCCCTTCCTCAGGCTCTACCCTTATAATCTCCAGATATTTTCCAAGCCATAGCTGGCAGCCCTACAAATGAAGTAGATGCTATGTATAGCTCCAATTGCATAAAGAAGATGCTATGTATAGCTCCAATTGCATAAGGAAAGAGGTTTGGAAACTGTTGATCCTTCTAGATAAGTCTTTTTTCCCCTTTCTATTAACAAGAAGGTAGGTAAATATCTGGTAAATTTGAATTTGAGCCCAGATCCTACGAGCAGTGGTGCTTGGTCCATTGAGCATAAGGTCATAATTAGGGCTTCCTGTGGTGGCATAAGGTGTAGTGGATACATTCATTCATTTATGCCTTCTGATTCAACTGTGGCAACTCTACAGCCCCATGAACACTTTGTTCTTGCTCCTAACAGAAACAGTCTGTGTGAGAAATTACTGCCAGATGGAAGAAACAGATGCTGATTTTTTTGCTATGTACATGAACAATTTTATCAGGACTATTTTAGGAAATCGAAACAATCCCTGTTGTCTGTTCAGTCAATGAGATCGCTAGGTTCTTGGCATCTGTATTTTTATTAATTCCCCTTTGCCATCTTGTACACAACAGATCCAGCCATTAGTGGGTGAACAACTAATACTTTTCTCCAGTTTATGTGACAAATAAAGTGCTTACGATTATAATGAACCCTGCATAACTCTCAATCAGAGAGGTTCGGTTCCAGAGTACCTGGAGAATCAGGCATTCCTTAATTAGGTTTATAATTGCCAGTGACTGTCTCATTAGAAATGGCTGGGATTGATGTGTGACTGGAAGCTCTCTCCCCAGCACAAGTATGTGATCGCAAACATTGGCAATATAAGCTCTGCATCAGTGTTAACCGTGTTTGCTGAAGCACAAAAAACAGTTCACTAGTATCATTTGAGGTAACAGAGCAAAATAAATCTTGAGTTGACCAAGATTGTAGGCCAGTCTTGGGTCAGTTCATAGTACATGATGGCAACCTTTTTTAAAAACAATACTGAGTTTGTGCCAAGGAGAAAACCCGTATTTTACAATTATGCATTTTGTATATAAATAGGGTGAGGTTTGAAAGTGAAGTTTGAAAGTGGTGCCTTCATGCCACTTGGGGCCAGCCAGGACAGTGTTGCTGTGATGCAGCAGTGCCTCCTGTGTGAACAGCACCCCAGGGACGGTGTTTTCACTGTCCCTAGGGTGCTGTTATTTATGATTTTACAGCCAGGAATTCCTTTAAACCATACTATGGGGGTGTGATTCTGAATGGGACCACCATGGTATGGGGTGAGGAGAAACCCATCCTTCACCCCATTTCATTTTTCTGACATGAAACAGGGCCAGAGGGTCATGTGGGCAAATAACAAAAAAGCAAAATGCTCTTCTATCCCCACAACTCAGCAACACTGTTTAAAGGAGTTCCTAGATGGGAACTCATTCTTTAAAATGGCAGCACATTCCTAGTGAAATCTCAGGATCAGTATCTAGTCTAGTTTGACCCTTATATGACGAGGTTTAAAATGGGACTGGATATATCCATGACTATTAATGCTATTGCTAAAATGAACTTCCATGTTTAAAGGCATTATATCTTCAAATACCAGTGAGGAACTTTAAACTCCATGACCTGTTTATAGGTTTCCTGGGGACATGTGGGAAACAGGATGCCTGCCTATGGATTTTGACCTCTTTTTGCAGGGGTCTTCTTAAATTTATAGCGCAGGACTAAATGACCATATATCCTGCTGTACACAAATTACCAGCGTTATTTAATTATTTAAAGTTATCTCTTAAGTATAATGGAGGAAGCAAAACAAATTGTAATTATTCTTCTGTTCTATGGCAATAGCTGAGAACCAGGTACAGCAAAACATGGATGAAGTGTTGGCAGTGGGTCTGTTGCCTTGGCCCCCTTCCACTTAAAAATATGAGAAGGTTCATCAAGCACATTTTCTCCTGGCAAACAACTGTAAAACTTCTATGGCAAGGATTAGAAGCTGGCTCAGTATACAAGGATTTTTAAAAGTTCTAAATAGAGGATAATTACAATATTATTATGCATAGAGGCAGTGAGTTGTTATATGAACTAATGCTGTGCTGCCCACTGTGCTTTATAATGTTCTTCTTTACAGTGGGCTTTAGTTTAAAGTTGGCATAATTTACATGAAAACTCAGAACAATTTCCCTCTTCTTTTTAATTAGAACATTTTGTAATGGGGGAACAATGATGTAGAGAACATCTTGAAGGCTGAATTGTTTTAAACATAAGATTAGTTTTGAGAGGGGAGGGGATCCCTTGATGTATTTTATTTGCATTTGCATATATGATCTCCAGACAGGATAGTATAATCACAGCATGACACATAAATCTTAACATAATGGCTCTAATGGATTTTTCAGAGCCACTGCAATTTAGCATGCCCAAGCACACTTAAGGAAGGTTTAATTTATATTATTAATCATTGGGTTTGGAGGGGAGGGGCAATGAGGCAGTTCACCTTCCTATAAAAATAGCAAGAGCAACTAGGCAAGAGACAGGAGATTAAGGGTATGGTTGGGGAGGGAGGAAAGATTGCCAGAAGAAGGACTGTAAAGCTGAGGTGGAACACGTGTTACAGTAACCATGTAGTTGCCACTGAAACTGGTTTTTGGAATGAAGGATCCCTAGTACCAAAGCATATGCTGGATATGTAGAAGGTCCTAAATTCATTTTCTAGCCAATGTACATGTTCCCAGGAAAGAGGGGTAGAGGAATATTCTTCCATGCCTGAATCCTTGATGGACACCATAGAATTGAGCTAGATGGGCCATTCATCTGAGTCAGCATGATATGCATGGGCTGACAGATATGCATACATACACAAGCATTCTTCTGACCACATGGATGTCTGACAGTATGTTGAGGGGAATTCAAATTTCCAGTAGCAGTGATCAGGGATGTGGGTTGGGAGTTGAAGAGCCTCAATATACTAGAAGTTACCAATATGCTAAATAGTTCTATATGTTAAGAATTCCTTTAATAACATGTGTATGTTGTGGACTTGCATCCCAAGCAACTCACAAACCTAGCATTCAGATAAAGTTAACCTTAAATTACATTTTCTATCAGTTTTACTTTGTAATGTTGAAAATACTTATTCACAGTGAAACTTCTTTTGTTGTTTTGACTTTGCTGAGTGCTGCTGATCAGGAAACAAAGGCCCCTTCCACACATGCAGAATAATGCACTTTCAATCCAGTTTTAAAATTGTTTGCAAGTGGATTTTGCTATTTCACACAGTAAAATCCATCTGCAAAGTGGATTGAAAGTGCATTATTCTGCAGGTGCAGAAGGGGCCAAACTGCACATGAACTCATAATGAAGGTAAATGATGGCTGACATTCTCTCATCCTGACCCAGCTAATCCAAAAAAGGCAGTAAACTGTGAGTATGAACCAACTATAGCTGCCTAATTTGCTGCTATATTGAACGAAGTCAAATATACATGCAAAACTACTCAATATTCTGCTCACTTTCAGTAGTGACTTATCTTGAAAGTGCTGCAAGCAAGGAAAGGTCAGTTTTCAAGATCTTATTTGTAAAGAACTGAATTATGACTAGCATGTGGGGCTTGTCTGTTGTTCCTCTCTGGAAAAAATATGTAACTTTTAAAAGGATGTGGCAGAATGGAGCCAATACAAAGGACAATGGTGAGGATGATCAGGGTCCTGGAGATCAAAATCCATAAGGAAAGTCTAAGGGACTTGGGAAAGTTTAACTGGAAAAGACGATGATTAGGAGGGACATAATTGTTCTCTTTATGGTCAGAGGAAGACAGGGAACTATTCTTATTTGCAGCAGAAGATAGGACTCACAATAATGGGTTGAAACTATGGGCAGAAAGATTCCAACTGAATATTAGGGGAAAAATTACAAGAGCAGTTCAGCAGTAGAATAAGCTGCTTAGGGAGGTGGTGAGCGTTTCCTCTCTGACAGTCTTCAAGCAGCAGCTGGATGAACACTTGTGAGGGGTGCTTTAGGCTGATCCTTCATTGGGTAGGGGGGTTGGACCCAATGGCCTATATGGTCACTTCCAATTTCAAGATTCTATGCTTCTGTGAACTCAGTTGAGAAAGCTTGCTCTTCTTTTTTTCTTATGACTTTGCAAATTTTTTATGATTACAAATAGCTTCTAAGACTCAGTTCCTGTGGAGCACTGGTTCAAATTAAGTCCAGTTTAAGCATTTCAAATTCACGAGAACCATTAGCTTTAAAAGCCACCTTCCCTAGACATAAAAGCACTGCAAGGAAAAGGTCAACATTTGGCAAAGAATAACTAGAAATGGTTCATTAGTTCCTTGTTGACACTGATGTATCGTTGGTTATGGATTTATCAAGTGAAGTAGTTGGATACTTAATCAGAGGTTTATTCATGTGGCATCCTACTTTCCATTAAGAACAATAACTGCACTATAAACATATTGATTTTTCCCCAAAACAAATGTTTACTCGGGTAAATATACATATTAGTTTTCTGTGCTTGATAGTATCCTTAAACCATCCCCATTTAATAGCCTATGCAGATAATGGATTGCCTTTTTTTATAAAGGCAGAAATGGTCCGAAAACCTATCCTTACATTTCAGCAAGTATGTTTTTTCCCTTTAACTATTTAATTAAATCTTACATATAGCTCAGATATCTGTAGGCATACTGTATGCTTGAGATACTCTTGGATGTTTGTTTTATGTAATTAAAAGTCATTATTATACCTGTTAATCTGCGAAATATATTTCAAATTCATTACATCATTGCTATTTAAAAATATAAAGATTTACAATTCTTAAGGGCATTCAAACTTCGTTAACAATTCCCCCAAACCATTTTTCCTCATTAAACTGAAGTATGATTTTAAATCCAAATTACAAACTATGGTTTGTTCTTTCCTGACATACTAATGCTGCAGAGTAGGGGTATGCATTTGGATACAGCCAAGCCAAATTTCCAGTATCCCAAATATACCCAGGAATTTTTCAGGCTGCTGAAAAAATGGTCCTGAAAATTTTGGAAAATATTCAGGATCAATCTGAATGTTTTGCACACTCCTAATGCAAAGTTACTCCAGGCTAAAGAAATTGATTTGGGATAATTCTGTATATGATCGAAACTGCTAGATACGAAGCCGTAGCTTAATACTGATTTACAATTTTCGTTTTGTCAGGGGGTTTGTATCTAAGTGATTGAGATGCATTCCTACCTCATTGTAACTGCTTAACACTACAAATTAAATGCTGCTAAAAGATGTATGTAGCCAGCCTGCTATATGTTACCACTGTCATCTGGGGCATTCTTTCCTCGATCTTCACTTTATGACTTCACACATTTTGTAGATAACTAAGCTTACCCTGAACCCCTGCTCCCATGAGAGATGGAGTCGTAGCTGTTATCTCATGGGGAAGGAAACCAGTTGGCTCTTCCTCACTATCTGCGCCGATGTTGGGATGCCTTAGCTTTGGGGACTGTTGTTCACAATTTTTGGGGAATTTAGGAGTAGAGAATTTGCCAGGAATAAAGGGGATGGCAAAAGAACTGGTTTTGCCAAGCTTTGGTGCTCTGACACTTTTCAATAAATGCTACTGGTCAACTATACAGAGTCCATTTATTTGTTTAAGGTCCGAGATCTAACAGGTTTTGAAGCAAGACAACAACCATCATTTATAATTTGGACAAAGTAAACTGTTTTGTTGTAAATGTAAAAACGTTGTTCAATGATGCTGTCGGGGAGAGGCCATTTCATGAGATCATGCAAAGTAAGACGGATTCCACCTGAGCCAAAAACAGCAGCATGAAAATGGTGTGAAAACGGTGTAAAAGGGTTTATACCGTTTTCACACCATTTTCACGCTGCTGTTTTTGGCCCATGCGGAATCCGCCTCTTTTTTTAAAAAAAAACTTTTTAGGCAGAACTGTAATACCCTGCTGGTTAGAAGCAAAAATGGAATCACGAGAGCAAAACTAGTGCCAAAACAGCAGCAACCTTGTTTATTATTTGTTGAGATTGGTAAGCAAGATTGACCTGCCTTTTTTGAAATCTGGGTTGAATTTCCCACTCTTCCACATGAGTGAAGGTTCAGAAAATCACTAGAATCACTCTGACATAATTATACTTTGAAGATTTGATGACATAACAGTTCAGCTGCTCAAACTGGAGTTCCATCTTTGGACAGAGTAAACTGGCTGGGTTCAAACTTGTAGGTCTCAAGTTCACAGCTTGTTAAGAGTTTCATCCCTGGCAAGACTAGAAAAAAAGCTGTTGAGACTTTGCTTGCAGTGGTGTAATGCCAACGGGACAGGGGGGTGTGACGCACTAAGTGCATGCTGTGGCGGGGATATGGCTGGGGTGTGAAGGGGCATTTTGGGGCAGGGTGTGTGTGGGCGGTGCTGCGGCAGGGGTGCAGGGCACGGGCACAGTTTCCCCTTGCTCTGCCCCTGCTTGCTTGTATATATATTTGAGATGGAGATTGTTTTTTCTGTTTCCCAATGTAAAGTTGGGCCACAGTTTAGCATGTTTGCTCATGCCCTGACATGCACAACCACCCACCAGGATGACCTGATAGAAAGGGCCTCTTTGTGTCACGAGTGCAGCTTATAAAGAAACAATGTGCATCACTTTACACTTACCAAGACTGAACTTCATCTGCCTACTCATCCAGTTTGTGAACATCTTCCTGGAGCTCTTCAGAATCATCCTTGGTTTTCACCTCCCTGAAACAATTCATGTCATCAGTACTCTTGTCCACTATACTACTCTGGAATGTTGTGCTTTAAGAACTAATTGTACTGTGTTAGAACTCAAGTGACCTGACATGGATAGCCCTAGGCTAGCCTGATTTCTTTAGATCACAGAAGTTAAGCAGGGTCAGCCCTCATTTGTGCTTGGATGGGCAACTTTCAAGGAATACAAGGAACATGATGCAGAAGTAAGCAATGGCAAACCATCTCTGAATGTCTGTTGCCTTGAATATCCTGTGAGGTCACCATGTCAGCTGTGTCTTCAGGGTACATGCACAAAAGACTTAAGTAAGGCAGCTAGTCAGTTTTGTTGTTTTAATGCATTTAAGCTGCCACTGAACTATAAACCTCATTTTTAATTGAATTCGCTGATTTTTTTTTCAATAAAGCCTTCAATAAAGCCTTCTTGTGGTGTATGCTACTCAGGGAGTTACTGAGATCAAAACCAGGAAGAACCTGTTAAATGCACTAAGGCAGGGTCAGCCTTGTAACTTGGATCGGGGACTTCTAGCATTGGCATGACCTTTTCTACACACACTACTTATGTCATTTCAAAGACATTTTCAATCCCAAATTTGTGATCACTCACTTGTCAAAGTGTTGTTTCTTGGTAGCCCGTTTCTTTTCTCACACATGCACTGTAATGATGCTTCATAGCATTGCTGATTTGTTGATACCAAAAATGGGGGGGAGGGTTTGCCAGAAATAACAAATTTTAAGAGGAAAGGGGTGAAGCAGTAAGGTGAGGGTTCAAAAAAATAGCAGAGTAAGCACCAAATTGATGTTTGGTGGCAGCACAGGGTGTGTGGAAAATAGCCCATGATTTTGATGGGCAAAATAAAGCATTTCAGTTAATGGCACTGTGAAGGAAACCAGCTCAGAAATATTTGAGTGAAAAGAAATGCTGTAAAAGTGTTTTCAGATACAGTTGAGGAAAAACACTAGGGGAAGCATTTCCAAAACCAAAAAGAGGGGAAAGAAAGTGGAAAGGCATGGAGGAAACATTTTATTTCCAGTCTGAAAATGTCATAAATGGCATATGCAGAAAAAAGGCATATAAATATGTAACCAGTCGATATACCCCAGGTCCCTGGGTGCAAGCTGCTTCATCACACCAAGTGCCTCCCACATGACAAAATGACGTGTGCCCAAGCCATCCACTGCCAAGCCCCATCCTCATTCCGGCCTCCCTGCAGGCTGGCTCCTGCCCTCCTTAGGCCCCAGGGAGAGCATAAACCAGCCTGCAGGGAGGCAGGGGGCAGGGCTTGTTGGCAAGCGGATGTGGTGTCCACCTGGGCTGCCTGCTGTGGCACTCCGCCCTCTGTGCAGATTGGCTCCCCAGGCCGGGGGAGGGCAGAAGTCAGCCTGCAGAGAGGTGGGAGGTGGGGCTTGGTGGCAGGTAGGGCTTGATGCCCTCCTGGGCCATCCACCGCAATGCAGGCCAGCCCAGGAGCCATGTCGCCCATCCGAGCTGCCCTCTGAACCAGGGGAGCCGTGGGGGCACAGGGAGGCCGTCATGCCCTGGGCGCCATTTAGGCCCAGCCTACCACTGCATGTAACATGTCTTCCTCCCCCTCAGCCCTCACTTCTCTTGGGCACCTTGACGCCACATATAGCTTTCCTTTGCCATCCTAACCTCACTTCCAAGTTATACTATGTTCCTATCCATACTACTCATTGTGTTTCCTCAATTGTCCCTTTAGACCAGTGATGGCGAACCTTTTCGAGACCGAGTGCCCAAACTGCAACTCAAAACCCACTTATGTGTCGCCAAGTGCCAATACAGCATTTTACACAGTATCTCCCCTAAGCCTTCAAAGGGAAAATAAAACCCTAAAACAAATATGGCTGGTGTGGTGATGAGATACTGGGCACATCGCTCTTTCCTGCCTCCACAAAGTGCACACACAAGCATCTGCAGAAAGAGAATGCCTGCATACAGTTTTCAAACATTCTTCATCTACACGAGAAAGTTCATCTTACAGCAGACACCCACCATCACCACTAACTTATAAGCTGTATCATCCCAACCAATACCGGCCTAAGATATCCAAGAATGACTGGGAAATAATTATCTTAAAACAATGCCACAGTTAACTTACAGCTTAGCAGATCTGAATTGTAACAGATAAAGGTATATTCAAATTGGGCAATTATAAAGGTTCAGCACTTTTAAAGCGTTTCCCCTTCCCAATCATTTAAGTATGAATACATAAGCCCTGTATGGATATCAACCATAGAGCACCCACCTGCAGGGGCCAAGAGAAAAAATCTACACTTCTATACCATTTTTCCTGGAGTTTTTTCTGTAAGATAGAATCCCCAGTTTAAAAAAAATAAAAATTGAAGAGTATCCCTCAGCCACTCATTTCAGCCAATCCCACTCCAGAAACAAACGCATTGGTCTTTTAATATGCTAAACATCACCAAGCCAGTCCTTACAGACCCACACACACACAATCCTAAAAGTGATCCCCTGGTACTGCTACTGCTGCCAAACTCCTCATTCCAGATCTGGGCATTCCAGCACTTCCCATCTCCTATCCAGCAATGGAGACGAATGGAACTATCGCCCTCCTCTTTTATAACCCATCAAAGGGATGGATACACTACAGAAGAGAGGGAGAGGCAGGGGAACTTAGAGGTATGGGAGCAAGAACAGAAAGCTGAGAGGAGAGTTCAGAGCAAACTTATTCAAATCGACATGACAAAGGATTCAATCCACCTCCACCATCCCACAAGCAGCGGTGGAGGCGTCACCTCCCCTCCCTCGGGCCTCCCTTTGCAAAGTTTTCAGCAGCACCAGCTAGAGCTTGCCTGCTCTACTCTGCCCTGCAGCGAGATGCGTTTTGCCTGTTGCATGCAGCTCGCAAAGCTGCAAGTTTGACCTCCGCCCGAGCTGACGATGGGATGCAGAAGAGAAAGCCATGTTTTGCACGGGCACTTCGGTTCTTGAGGCAAAGAGATTGGGCCAAGATTGGGGCGTGGGTCCAAAGAGTAAGGGAGGAACTGTCGCAGCCTTCCCGCAGCCCCCCCCCTCCACCAGCCCTGGATGTTGTTATTTTACACTGGGGGGGACCCGGATTGATATTTTTGCACAAACTCCCAAAGACGCATCGCGTCACTTCCCTTTTTTGTGCAGTTGCATTTCACATTTTAAAGCCCCCCTTCCGAAATATGCGGACGGCCGGTGATGGGCCGGAAACCTTACCCTGCTTCTTAGCAACGCATTAAAGGTCGCAGTTTCCTAAGAGATCTTTCAGTCCCGACTAGTCTACATCAACAGCTTACGTTGGAGGGTGGGGGCGTGGGGAGACAGAAAGAGAGGCTGTTTTACAAAGAAAGTTTCCGAGGGCGCAATTGGGGGGAGTAATTTAAACCCACCGGGATGGTGATTATTATTGCAATCCTGGAAATAAGTGGATTTTAACACAGTATTGCGAAAGAGAAGTAAAGAGATCTCGGAGTGCTTGAGATGAGGGGATTAGCCACAGGGCCCGTTGGAACTGCTTCTCTCCCACCTGCAGCTTCAGGGAGCCCCATCCTGTGGGGCCCCCCATTCAAGACCCCTCTGATCCTCACCGGCCCATTTGGGGCAGAGGTGCAGGCCACTTACCCCAGCTAGAGAGAACTTCCTGGACCGGCAGGGCTGGGCCAACTGGCAGGAGATCCCGGCAGCTGTTTGGGGACTGACCCCAGTGGAGCGTGGGCAGAGGCGGCGGCAGCAGCAGAAGGGAGCCCGGCAGGGCCAGTCCCTGGATGGGGGGCGCCAGAAGCCCCTGACAAAGCGGAGGCTTAAGCTTTGCTGCAGCGGCGGTGTGCTGGTAGCCAGGCGCAAGAGGTGCCCGGCTGAGCTGCCGGGTGCACTCCCCGGCTCATGGCCATGCATCCCCCCCCCGGCCAGCCAGCCTGCAGCTCGCCAGCTGCCGCCGCCGGGCCACAGCCACCTCCACATGCCTCGGAGTGACCTTTTGCAAGATCATGCCTGCCTTATCTTTATTCTCTGTTCTCTCTCTCTCTCTCCCCCCCCGCCGCCGCCTCCAGGAAAGGTGCAGGCATTCAACGTACAACTTTCCCCCTTTTTTGCAAGACCCTAGGAATGACTTTGGTGTACTGTACAAAAATAAAAGTGGGTCTTCCTTTCTCACCCTCCCTCATCCCCCCCCTTGCCCCATACCTCTTATTTACACATCTCTGAGTTTGGGATCATAGGAGGAAACGCTCATGCATCGTCACGAATACAGGAAGGACGAGGTCAGGAAAAGGCAACGGTGTAGATTTATGTTGCTAGGTCTCTTTGCAAAAATAATTATTATGGCTTCGGGAGGGGCAGCGGGTCAAGAAGGTTGCTGACCTGCACGTGTGCTCAAGCAAGCCTCAATGGGAGAAGTTGTGTTGCTGTTGCATGGCGAGCCAGGGATTTCTAGCATTGAAATAAAGTGATATTGAAAGCTACTTTCTCTGTGAAAACAAACCCGCAACAACCCCTCGCCAAGCCAGCCAGCCAGCTCCATCCCTTAATTCTGTGGCAAGGGCACTTTGAGAGAAGGAGAGAAGGATTTCCAGGAAACTTCACAGTGAAGCGAAGCAGAGCCTCCTTTTGTTTGCCAGCCCCCCCTCCCCATAAAAGGCTTCCAAGATAAAATGGCTCACCTCCCATTCCTTTAGAGCCCCCCCCTCCTCCTCCTCCTCCTGCTGCTCTGGGCCTCTAGCATACAGTGGAGAGAGCATAGTGCGGGAATGAAGGGAACGCCCCAGAAGGCAGTGCGGGAGGGGAACGCCCCAGAAGGCACTGGGGTTCTCTGGTGCCCCAGTGCCTTCTGGGGCATTCCCCTCCCGCACTACCCTTCTCAGAGGCTCTTTCTGGCGCCTCTGATGACCCGGCCTCTGTCAGGGCGAGGGGGGAAGGGGGAGGGGGAGATTCGGCACTCGCGTGCCCAAGGAGAGGCCTCCGCGTGCCACCTCTGGCACGTGTGCCATAGGTTCGCCATCACGGCTTTAGACTGATTTGCCTCAGACTGGAGGGTCCCTAGCTCCTCTTAGTTTTCTCCTGTGTGCCAACTTTTTGCTATTAATCACTGGCAGCCTGATTCTCTTTTAGTTCAAGTGAAGCTTGTCTCTTTTGTACAAGTTCAGCTTGATCCAGGAAGGTCTAAGCCTTTCCTGTAAGAACATCATCGGACTGCAATAATGACTCTAAACATGTCATAATAGCACCCAACAAATTCTTAATAGGGGGAAAACAACCCAGATCCAAAATAGAACAAAATATTTGCACCCGTGAACATTTCATAGACACAGAAGACAAAAGTCACGTAGCTGCTGGAAGTGAACTGACTGTTGCTCATGTATGCACAGATGAAGTGGAATGTGAGTGAATGAAATCTGTATTAATTCAACAAGGCTGAAACAAAGTGAAGCAACTCAGGCACCTGCAAGCATTTTTTAAAAAGTTTAATGTATTCATTGATTAATTGTCTGTTCTACCCCATATTTTGTTTTTTGTGTTCTTTCTTTCTCTGTTAGGTCAGCCAAAAGAAAAAGGGACTATCCATTTTCATTCAAAAATAGGTTTATAACCAAAGGCCAGTTTCTTTTTCCTGTTTCTTTCTTTAATGAGGATTGATAAAATGTCCTTGTTGTAGCACATATTTCAAGCAGGTATCTACAACCTAAAGCTTTTTTAGACAGGAATGTGATCACTCATGCTGGTACAAGCCTGCTTTAGCAAATTGTATATGATTTTCAAATTATAAAACCCAGCCCATGTACCCTTTAGCCAGCTCCTACATTTCAAGGTGTAATTTGAATACCTAGGAAATCAATATGGCTTTACTATGTGATTACAACCAAATAATTGAAATATCAGAGAGGCAGTGAGCTATACAGCATGTGTTTGGATGCAATGAGACATATGAACAACAGTACTTCCAAATGTTCAAGTGGGCCTAAATTTTACTGAAAGACATTTAAATATAGAAGCATATTGTTCCTCTCTGTTTCTCCCTCTCTCTGTTGATTACCCTCAAATGTTTTAATATACCACGAATATGATAGGAATATGTGTGTGTGTGTGTGTGTATTAAGGCAAGCCATTTTATTATGCTTATTGTTTTGGGTATTAGAGAAATGTAAGATTTAAGCAAGACACTAGCTCTTGCAAGAAGCTGTAAATTCACTCATAGCTAAGGGTAAAAGAATGTAAAAATGAAGCCAGGAGAGATAACGGGAAGAAAAACAGGCTTGGTTGATATTACAACCATAATCCTGGTATGGGGCAGAGGTATGACATAAAGAATATGCCCAAATATAAAAAGCAAAAGTGAGCTATGGGTGGGGGAAAAGATTAAGAGCATGACAGGCAGCCTATATGTCTTCACAGCCCAACCAATGAATAACGTTGGAAGAGTTGCTTGGAAGGGTCTAATGGAAAAGGTATAAGTCATGTTTGCAAACAGTAGAGCTCTGAGACTCCTCCCTGACCCACAGGAGATCTCCCAAAACTGCAGTTTTGAACAGAATAAATATTTGACACTGAGAAATCTTCTGGAACGGGTTTATTTAACCGTGGCAGAGCTTTGATCTGTGCCTATCAAATATGCCATATTATACCATGCTGTCATTTCTTAAGGAGCATTAAAGAGGTTTGCTGAGATATTTGCTAAAAAATTAAAAAATGGTATGACTGACATCTTAATAATTTGATCAATATTTTTTTAATGTTCAATGCAGAGTATCCAATGAGACTTTCTGGACAGATTTGAATTATGGAAACTAGTTTGTTCTAGCACAGTAGTGGCAGATAACACGTTTTATGAAAATCCTAGCTTGTATGAAAGATGTACAGCATAGGGTAAGATATATTAATTCATTCTACATTTGCAATGAGAAAAATGGTGAACCAATGGGTGAAGAAAAAGTCAAGGTTAATTATATATCTGTAATTTAATCATAGAGTCACTCAAACTAAAAGGCTAAACATATCAAAGACTGTCTGCAATATTATTTCAAAGGTATTTACAGCATGCTGGCAAGATAGTATTTTTTCCGCAAAAGTAGCAAGCATGAAAGCAATCATGTTCCATCTCTGGGAGTCTAATTTAAATTTATCATTGGTCCTAGAAAAAAAATTAATGACTTTAGTTAAATCTCGAGAGAGAGCCATCTATAGCCTATGAGCAATTTAATAGAGTGTTGTAATAACCAATAGCCACTGTTGAAATAATAAGGTAATCAAGAGCTGGGCTTTCAGGTAAACCCAGTCCCCATGGTTTTTTTGGAGTTTTTGGCCGTTTCCGCACAGGCCTCCGGGCGCCCTCACACCGGCAAGAATTCTGCGGCGTTTTTACCATCCCCAGGCTGCCGTTTTTGGCCCGTGCGGAAACGGCCTTTGTTAGTCCCTTCTCCCCCAAAAAAACCAAGGCTATTTGGTAAAACCTAACACCCTGGTGGCAAAAAAAGCTGAATAGGTTTCAGTTTTTTTCTGCTTTTGAAGATGCGCAGGTGAGGATCGGGGTGAGGTCTTCCAATATCTGCAGGCAGCTCTGATATGCTGCCTGCAAAGATCGTGTGGGATTCACAACCAGCAAGGAAGCCAGCAGAGCTGCTAAGGGGGTGGGGACGATCAGGTCTCTTGATCCCCAGAGGCAGTAGTGTGGCTGGTATTTTTGAGTGTTCAGCTTTAAAAAAAACTCCCCAAAATCAGAAAACAGAAATCAGAAAAAAAAAGGAAAAATTATCATGTGGGTTAAGCTTTTTTGAAAACTCATGTTTGGCTGAAATATACAAAAACAAAATGCTGCTCAGCTTAAGTGTAAATGTTTTAAGGTGTATCTATTGGTAGTTGGGTGAAATGTATCAAAAGCTGCACAGAGGACATTTGCAAAGGACATTTCTCGCTAACCGTCCCTACAAAGTACATCTTGCAGCTTTATCCACAGTGTTCTCTTAATGTTTTAAGCAAGTCATTCTAGTCTCATCTCTACATTATTAACATATATTGATATTAAATTGATCAAATGTTGTTTTGTTGCTAATCTGGGAAAGTACTGTTATTGTAGCCCAGTGTTTCTGATCTACTTTAGTACTCAGGTAAAACTCAAGAACTTGTTCTGGTTACCGTTCTTACAAAAAAATTATCTCTACAAGGAGCTCCTATTTGACCTAGGTGTTCTCAGAGGAAAACAGAGACCTACAATGAGTTCTCGGGGAAGAAGCTTCTGAATGCAACCAGGACTGTCCAGAGGTAGCAAAGGAGCAGCAGTGACATAGTAGTTAAGAGCAGGTGCATTCTAATCTGGAGGAACCAGGTTTGATTCTCCGCTCTGCTGCCTGAATTGTGAAGGCTTGTCTGGGGAATTCAGATTAGCCTGTGCACTCCCAACACATGCCAGCTGGGTGACCTTGGGCTAGTCACAGTTCTTCTGAGCTCTCTCTGCCCCACCCACCTCACAGGGTGTTTGTTGTGAGAGGGGAAGGGAAAGGAGATTGTAAGCCCCTTTGAGTGTCCTACAGGAGAGAAAGGGGGGATATAAATCCGAACCACTACCACTACCACTACCACCACCACCACCACCACCACTACTACTACTACTACTACTACTACTACTACTACTACTACTACACTTTGTTAGGCTTGAGCGTATTAAAAAAATATTAGGCTATTCCCTATGGGGATTTTTTTGAGTTTTGAAGTGTTGTGGTTTTCTGCCCATTGGGGGTGCACTTTCAAGATAGTTGCACCAAACCTGCAGGGTGGCTTTGGGGGACTGTCTTGATAATACCACCCAGGTTTGGTGAAGTTTGGTTCAGGGGGTCCAGTGCTATGAGTTCTCAAAGAGGTAGCCTTTTCTGAACCCCCTAAACTAAACTTCACCAAACTTATCAAAGGGATCTCCTGAATTCACCCTGCAAGTTTGGTGCCTCTACCATGAAAAACATACTCCTACAGGCACCCTCAGAATTTCCCCAGATTTTCCAGTTATAACTGACCTGACTTCATTGTAGGCAGTGGGGAATTTCTGAACAGGGAGAACATTTTTCAAGATAGAGGTACTGAACTTTCAGGGTGGCTTCAGGAACCCCTCATGATAAAAGCACCACGTTTAGTGAACTAAATAAAAAATAGTACCCATCTCCCATTGCCCCCTAAACCAAATTTCACCAAACTTGGGTGCTTTTATCAGAAGAGTCTTCTGAACCCACTCTGCCTCTATCATAAAAATGGTACAGACACCCCCAGCCAACTCCAAAAGGGCTAAAGAGAGAAAGGTATTGCATAGGCTAATAAAATTCCTGCTGCAATTTCAGTTTAGTCTGCAACTATGATGACCAGAGTGTAGACCTCCTAACATGGAAACCCCCAAATACACTGCCATTCATTTTGTACCATTCATTTTTGTTTCCTCCAGAACTGGAAGAACACATGTAATGGTAAAAACAGTGTTCCAGTACAACTGTAGCTGCCCAAAGGCATGTCTCACAAATCAATAGAGAAGTAGCCCTGTTGTGTAGAAAAGGTAATTCTGGAAGGCAATCATATCAGCAAGGTCTCAGCAAGTTGAACAAATAATAGCCTAATCTACAGGACAAAACAACAGGTAATAAGCCTTATTATAAAGCTATCCTCCCTAGATACAGCAATGAGGCATTCTTGGGTCTTTTTCCCTTAAGGTAATCAGGTGGACTATTGACACAATGTGTGTCATGCCGTATAAATGTATTTCAGCTCTTCCTAATGTAAATCAAAACTGTTCAACAAAATTCAGACTTTTCCTGCAAGATTCAATTCTGGTCCAGACAGCTTAAAGCACAAAACCTTAATGTTCCCACTATTTTGCTAGCAGTATATCCCACCTGCTGCTTCTGTGACACTACAGAAGACCCTATTCAAAGCCTTCAAGTGGACTTCAGTCACTATTGAGTCTCAATAATAATGGGAACTTCTATATCCCGATATCAAAGGACTACTCAAGCGGGAGTCTCAGTGTCTTATTAAGAGGCAGTGATCTCTCAATAAAATTTGTCCATAGTGCATTTGTGTGAACTTAACATGGAAGGGAAACACTCCAAATGTCATAGGCTCTACCTGTGCACACCATTTGGATAATAATTATAACTAATGGAGTCCCTTATTGTAGACAATTTCTTAGGCCAATCTCCATAGAGGGAAAAAAGTATATCCTCTCAGTTGTGATGATCTTTACCATTGTTCATGTGCTGCAAAACAAATATGTGTGGCATAGTCTGTCAGAGTCAAAGTACATGTGACATTTTAGTTTCATGATTAAAATTTCTGGCATATCTTTTCATCCTAAAAAGCATCTGTGTGCATATGTGGGAACAAGTACATTAAAGATTTTACTCTCTTCCCTGCTCGTGCCATTTCACTAATCAGATATGCCTTCCCACCCAACTGCTTTAAAACACATTAAGAGTTTAAAGGTCTTTAGTCTATAAAAATAAATACTTAACCAACAGCTACTTACTGATATTTTTTTAAAAAAAATACTAAGCACACATAAAAAACCACTATAAGCACAAGTACAAGCACAGCAAAAATGTTGTTATCCAGCAAACAAGTGGAATAGAATTTGTCAGATAATCAAAACTGCAGGTTAATAGAGCTTTTCTCTATTTTCTCATGAAAAAAATCTGCCTTCTGTGTTTTAATAGTGAGCTAGCCAATGAACCAATGCCAAACATCTCACTTTACTTTAGCTTTTTCCTCTTTCACAGTGACAAATTATGTACAGGTTCTGGGTTATTGTCAACAAGATATTTTTCTGCCTTGTTGGTTGATTGTGGTGTCAAATATAAAAATCAGTGGTGGTGCTTCAGTTCTTTCCTATCTTGTAGGGATAACCTGCAAAAGTTAGTGTCTCATGTCAACTCTGCACCAAAGTACAGTTGTTGTGCCCTCTGGGAAATGTTTGCTATAGCTACAGGCACAGTTTGTCATACAAGGGAGGATCAGGCCATTCCCCAACTTTAAGGTACAGGATCAGCACAGTTGGGCACACTCACCATTCTATGAGCAGAGTAGTAAAATTTTATTGCACTTTTCTGAAGGCCTTCACAATGTAAAACAGAAAGAATTGTCTCTGATGGTCTCCCTCAGAAGCTGCTGGACGGATCGCCCCCAAATTTTCACTGGATGTCCCTCCCTGTTGCGGGCAGGTACTCGGACCTTCAAATCACCTAAATTCCATACCTGAGCCAGGTAAAACATCTTTTTCCTGGCGCACTAGGCCATGAAGCTGTTTGTGTTTAATTGTCACCCTTAGAATGTTCGTGCAACCTGTCTGTCTGTGGCCTGAGGGCTTAGAATGTTCGCGCAGATGGGCAGAGATGAGCAGTGAAAACAGTAAATAGGTAATACTGTTAGGTGATATGAGTGGAAGTGAAACACATACACACTTTGCCGTGTGAGACGTCAGGTGGGGTCCCCCCCCACATACAGGTAACTTTCACTCTCTGTGCCTCACCCACTGCTACCACACATTACACATCCAGCTCATCCTCACACACCTCACTCTGCCCTCCCTCACATCCAACCACCACTTACCCACTTCCTCACCCATATTCGCCACAGCTCTCTTTTACTAAAAGCAAGCTGCAGTTTGCCTTTTTCTTCTAAGAAAATCCATGGGGTGGGGGGCGAACCAACACTACCAGCTCTGCTTCTTTTGCACATGGCCCTTTAAGAACCCAGGGAGCTGGCCTCGATCTGAGCGCCTCACCATCCTGCCTCTGCTGTCTGACTGGGATACCCTGCTTGCCCCAGTTCTGCCTTACCCAAGCCAGGACTGTGCATGTCAACCAGCCTCGGGACAGCAGGATTCGCACTCTGGACAGTTCTGTTGTGGAATGGGAAGGGTTACCTTATACTAAAAAAACAAGACAGCACCATATAACGATGTGCATTGAAAAGGGAAAGAGGGATTCCATTTGACCACCCCAAGAGGCTATGCTGGGGATCATTGGGCCTGCATGGACATCTGTGTGGGGTGTGGACTGTGATGAGAAGGACAATTGCCACAGCAATGCGTGGCTGGGCCCGCTAGTATTAAAATAAAATTTTTCATTAATAAAACATTTCCAGCCACTTAGAGAGGGTACTTTCTTTATAGACTCTTTGGCTTTAATTGTCCTTGCTGCCAATCCAAAGAGAGCTAGGACAAATAAGGGTCAGTATCAGACAGCAAGTTTATACATTTATTGACATCTGAAGCAAGATTGCCTGGGATGATTTTAACATCTGTTCCTAGGCTCTGCATAAAATAGACAATCTCTAGATCATGAGGGAGATTTTCAGCAACTCAATTTCTGCATATACAAAGAGAATGAGATAATGGAATTCGAAAATGTTGCCCAGTAAGGATAGCCGATGGCATTGGAACCTCATAGATGTAAACACCACCCTGAGGTTACATGCAAAGATGTTTACCAGATGCAATGCTCTAGAATGGTCTTTTTTATGGTTTTAAACCATGGGGAAAATTTTGACTGGGAAATTATGGAACAGTCAATCATTGCATCCTCACACTGGGCCTGGTCTCGTCAGTACCATATCCTGTGTCTTTTATCTAGCTGTCTGAGATGGTATAAATGTGCAAAGAAGCATACAAAAGATACATGAATTAAGCACCACCCATATAAGGCTTCTGAATTGTAATACAACTGGTGAAGTTCCAAAACATACTCAAAAGACTCTATTCACAGCGCATACTAGGGTTGGTAAATGCTCTAAAAATTCAGTAAAATTTGGATTCGGATTTATTTGGGCATTGAATTATCTGTATGCTCAAATAAGATACATAACATATTCAGATATGCTCGACTTTTCGGGTAAATCTGAAAAATTCGGGCCTGTTTGAATTATTTTATTTTGGGGTATTTGTTAATGTTTTGGCCTGCAGGGGACACATTTCAGGGTATTACCTGGAGACTGTTTTTATGATACCACCTGAGTTTGGTGAGGTTTGGTTCAGGGGGGCCAAAGTTATGGATCCCCAAAGGGGTTACCCTCATCCCCCATTGTTTCCAATGGGAGCTAACAGGAGATGGGGCTACCGCTTGGGGGGGTCCATAACTTTGGCTCACATAAATAAAACTTCACCAAACTTGAGTTGTATAATCAAGACAGTCTCTGGGTGATACTCTGAAAATCTGGTGCCGCTAGCTTTAAAAATGAGCCCCCTTCAGGCCGAAATGCAACCCCCACCCCACCCACCCCAAAAGCCCAAATACATTGCATTTGTATTTGTTCATATTTGGGCGGGACATATTTGGACAATTTTTGTCTGAATATGCCCGAATTAGCCCAGATTCGGTATTTGTTTCATCCAAATCTCCAACCCTAGTGCATACACTGTCCTTATATAGTCTTCTTCAGTGGGATAATCATGTGGCATAGCTGTTTTGGGATATATGTTAACTTTCAGTTATTTATATTCCATGACTAGGATATGGATATATTATTCCACAGAAGAAGACTATCATTGTTGAAAATGAGAATTTCAGTCACAGAAGCCTATTTTGGACTATTATAGCTTTGTGAATATCAACTGATTTATGCTTTATTGTTTTTCTCTCATTCTATGTCTATTAAGGGATCCCAGAGAAAGGTCCACACAAGGCAGTATATAAGGGCACTGTGAATCAAACCTTTAAAGTATGTTTTGAAGTTTCACCAATTGTATTGGATTGAGGGGGTGACAGTGATCCACCGTTAAATCCAGCTTGATTTATGTGACTGATATAGTATCTGCTGCCCAGTTTTCAAGTTCATTAAGTAATAATTTGCCATAAAGTTTCGAGGCTATGTTTAATAAACTTAGTGGGTGATAGTTGAATTGGTTGGTCTTATCCCCCTCTTATGTAAAGGGACTACTATGCTTGTCTTCCAGCCCTCATTTATTTGAATAAAGATCCTGGCTAAGATTGGGGACCACCAGTCTGAAAAGGTTTTAAAAATATCGGGAGGAAACAAATTTTCCCCTGGGGACTTGCCTGGGACTAAGGAGGTAATAATGAACCTGACCTCAGTCTCTGTAGCTAAAGGGCTAGGTTGGAAGTCTTTCATGTTCAGTGTGGCAAATCTGATTTTCTATTGTGGAAAAACTGGAGTAAATGGGAAGAAAATGTAAAAAATTCAAAAAATAAGAGTACCAAATGTTTCCAGAAATTTCCTAGTACCCAATCTCCCAAAATGGACTTTCCCCCCTTTACTGTCCATTCAAGTTCATTCCAAGTATGTTTGGCATAGTCCAATTTCTCTCTTTGAAGCAAATCTTTACATTGCGATTTTAACCTAATTAGCTGTAGTTTACTGGATTCCTCCTTGCCATGCTTGGTCTGCCTCATGCATTTGATTAACTTTTACCTAGATCAGGGGTAGGGAACCTGCAGCTCTCCAGATGTTCAGGAACTACAATTCCCATCAGCCCCTACCAGCATGGCCAATTGGCCATGCGTGATAGATGATATGGACCTGAACATTTGGCTAGCAGGTTCCCTGACCTAGATTATCTACACTTTTGATTGAACCAGCCATTCTTACAGTTTTGTGAAGATATTAGGGGTTTGTCATTGATAAACATAAGATTAAATAAACTATGTATCTTATTATAATATTCTAATGGATCAGATTCAGTCTGCAGTAGGGCAGTGCAAAAATACTTCAGATCTTCATTTGTCAATACTTTGGATATATTTGGAGCTTGTTTAATTCAGTGACCACAAACTTCTCATCTCAGGATTCCCCCTTTGCTGGCCTCCACCCAATAAAGAAAGTTGCCCCAATGCCCAAGCAAACCCCTGGGCCACAGGTGTCTTCTCCACCCCCAGATGTGCTCCCCAACTCCACAAAACCCCCACGCTTTTCAAAAGGGAAGGACCCGGCTAGGCCAATGGGCCCCTCACACACACGCTGTGCTCAAAAGAGGATGGAGCCTACCGCATGCCACCTTAAATAGGTGTGCCTCTGCCCTGGTCACATGACAGGTTCTGGCCTGAGCACACCCAGGCTCAGTGCACTGGGCCTGTTGTCACCTTGCTCATCCCCAGCCGGGTAAGTCCAGGGCTGTGTTAGTTGCTCTGGCAACAAGTTTCCTGTGACCTGGGAATGTGCCGCCTGCAATCCTGGGCTTTGGAAGGGAATATATAGCACTACTGTATCACAGTGTAAGCCATAGAGGGCAATAATCACTGAGTGTCATCTCTAGGCTTGGAGATTCAGGTGCACCAAATCCCGGATTCAGCCCAAATCTGGGCGCATTCGGACATATTCAAGCCAAAATCGGCTGAATATGTCCTGCCAGAATATCGACGAATCGGAATGCAAGGCATTCAGGCACTTTCAGGAATTTTTTGGTGATTTCACATTTTGGCCTGCAAGGAGTGCATTTTTAAAGTTTGTGGCACCAAAATTTCAGGGTATCATGTCTCTTCGGATCATGTAGCCCAGGTTTGGTGATGTTTGTTTCAGGGGGTCCAAAGTTATGGACCCCCAAAGTGAGTGCCCCACCCCCCATTGTTTCCAATGGGAGCTAACAGGAGATGGGGGCTGCCCTTTTTTGGGTCCATAACTTTGGACCTCCTAAACCAAACTCAAGTGGCATCATCAGGACAGTCTCTGGATGAGACCCTGAAGTTTTGACGCCAAGAAATTTGCTTCTGGGGGTTCAATTTTATAAATGAGCCTGGTGGGGGCCCATAAAATTGAACCCCCAGAAACAAAGTTCACCAAGCCTGCATGCTGTTACCAGGAGGGCCTCCTGGAGCCACCTTGAAAGTTTGGTGCCTCTATCTTCAAAAATGTGCAGCCTGCTTACACACTCAAAAATGTGCAGCCTGCTTACACACACCATTGGCTACAATGGAGCCAAGGCGCTGCAGAGCAGAGAGTCTGGTTTCTTGGACTTCTCTGAAATTTTTCGGCACCACTACATGGTCAAAAAGATGTTGCTGATCATCAAAGGTGCACCTTCACATGTCCCATTCTGCTCTTCAAGCAATAGTCTATTCAGAACATGCTCTACATCATGCTTGATAACTCAGGGTAATTGTCACTGCTCCCCACCTATCAATAAGCAACCCACCCTATCTCTAAACAGTCAATGACCAGGCCTAGGTTAAGTTATTAATAACTTAATAACTGCCCAGCCTAAATATCACAAAGCAGGCACACACAAAAATACTACCCAAAAAGCCAATCTTGGAAGAAGCTCAAAAAATTCCTGCTTGGCCTCAACAGCAAGTAGGTAATCCTGTGATATTGAAGACAGAGCGGTTGGGTCAACAACAGTAGGCAAGAGCTACTTTATGGGAGAGAAACCGCAATACAAGCTTCTCCTTCCAGCCTTCTTGTTGGATGACAGCCTTTTACTTGCAGCCAATCTGGCCTTGTATTGTATTTAACTTGGACTGGGGGAAATCAATCTCTTCTCACTGGGTGTGACTTTTGAGTCATTGTTCTCTCTAACAACTGACCTTCAAAGGCAATAACATGGCTCTCCCTGCTGTCTGTAGGGTTAGCTGTCATCTTCACCACAAGCAATAGTGCGTGCAAAAAGGCCAGCTCATCTCTTGCCCGCACTGAAAGTTTCAGCCTCAAGCAAGAACATAAATCGGTACTGATGAGATGCTTAGGAAGCAACTCTTCCTTTCTGCCACCTGCAGTGACTGGACAGGCCTTCCACGCTCAGATGTATTGCTAAATGCAACAGTACTATATAGCACAGCTTTTACTGTACTAGCTATACAATATAGGTCTGTTTGTCCTTCTGAAACAAAACCTTTTTTTGCATGGCTAAACAGAGCAATTGTCTTATAAAGATGTTGCTGTTCTTATTCATTTTAACTATCCCACTTACTTTTTAAGAGTGGATTTTATGAGTGATTCATAAAACAGTCCAGCATGCATTTTGTTACTTATACTCCATGACCGGTTGTTACTTTGGTAAATATTATTAGCATTTTTTTGGCCAAGAGTCCATGCACTATTTTTGGATATGGCAGTTGTGGGTAAAGAAACTTCCACTGCTGCTACTCTCTTCAGGTTATGTTGGATTACTGCCTGTGTTAGTGTCAGTTCTATAAATTACCATTACTGAAATATTCCTCACTTAAAGCATGAGTGACCCAGAAGCTTGCAACATTTGCTTATACCCTTGTGGTATTTAGATTAACCAGTTTATAAAGAGGATTGTGAAGCTCCACAGTAATATAATTAAGCTAGCTGAACGAGCAGCAGAATCATAGATGAAAAATACTCTGAATACAAGGAATTAATTAATTAATGTATGTTTTTGAGTGGAAAGGCAGAGCCATCTTACAGCCATCTTCAAAGGCTGTAAATGGTAAATATAATTTTATGAGAGAGATTTGATCATCCATAGCTGTGGATGGTGAGGGAAGGTCTCTGCTTAATGATGAGCTGATGTCAAGAGAGCAATCAAATGTTAGGGTGCCCAAGAAAATGGTTAGAGAAGAATGTGGAAAATAGGTGTGGAGGGGAAAAAATCTCATTATATGAATCAACGGTTCGTTTTCATTTAAAATACAGTGTGCAATAATAGCCAACCAACCTCAAACAGAATATTGCTAATTAGATATGGCTAGGGAAAGGGCAGCAAGAATGATGGTGGTCATAGATAATATGAAGATATGAAATCAGTCTGAATGGACTGTTTACATCATAAAAGAGAGCAAAATACAGTGCAAAAGAAGGAGGGCTGCTGCTTAGCTAGGAAGCAGATAGGGACCAGGAATAGATCCAGCAGAATAAATGGAGTTGGTGGAAGGAATTTTTTCCCAGGTAGCCAAGCATATGTCACTGAGGGTTGGAAGAGTGTTGCTAGCAAAATGTGCCACAGAATGGGGACAGAGGACTTCAGTTACCATGAGGAATCAAGTAAAATTGCTTCCCCTCCCACTTCCACTGATAGAAGAGAGAAATTTTGGGACAACAGCATACAAACTGGGAAAGGGGGAAGCAAGAGAAGATTCCTTCTACCAACTCCTTCTGTGAACCATTGAAAACTCAAACTTAGGGGGTTCTTAATAGACTCATTGCAAAAATATAAACAAGAATGTATTTATAATTGACATTTATTTGATTTATCACATTCTTTGATAAAATTTATTTATTTATTTATTTATTTATTTTTCAAATTTCTAGACCGCCCCATCCCCTAGGGGCTCTGGGCGGTGTACAGCACAATAATGATAATATACAATAAAACAGTTGAAACAATTAAAACCTTTAAAAGCAGCGATAATAAAAACCAAATATAATAATTAAACTAATTTTAAGATGGCATCCGGTAATCTCATTTTCAGACCCTCTATCAGAGAGGGAAGGGCAGTAAGTCCCAAGATGGCAGAGGCACAGATATAAAGGCCGTGGGAGAAGGTGGAAAAGGGGGGGGGGCACCATCAACGGCTGGTACCTCCAAAGGCCCGGTGGAACAGCTCCGTCTTACAGGCCCTGCGGAACTCTATAAGGTCCCGCAGGGCCCGGACAGCTGGTGGAAGAGCGTTCCACCAGGCTGGAGACCAGAGCAATAAAAGCCCTGGCCCGCGTGGGGAAAGGCACCAGCCGTATCATCGAGGGGCCAGGGACCACCAGTAGATTGGCCTCTGCAGAACGAAGAGGCCGTATTGGGACATGAGGGGTAATGCGGTCCCGAAGATACGAAGGTCCCAGGCCGCGTAGGGCCTTAAAGGTCAATACCAACACCTTGAAGATGATTCGGAACTCCACTGGGAGCCAGTGCAGCTGGCGTAGCACAGGTTGGATGTGATCCCAGATGGCAGTACCTGTAAGCAAACGCGCAGCCGCATTTTGGACCAGCTTTAACCTCCGAATCAGGCGCAAGGGAAGGCCCGCGTAGAGCGAGTTACAATAGTCTAATCTGGAGGTGACCGTTGCATGGATCACTGTGGCCAGGTCGGTCTGGGAGAGAAAGGGGGCCAACCGCCGGGCCTGGCGAAGGTGGAAAAAAGCAACCCGGGTTATATGGGCCACCTGGGTCTCCATTGATAGAGACGAATCCAGGTGGACCCCCAGGTTGCGCACGGAGGGGGTCGGTGTCAATGTGACCCCCTCCCACACCGGCGGCTGAAACATCCCCCTCTCCCCCTCGCGGCCTAGCCAAAGGATCTCCGTCTTCGATGGATTCAGTTTTAACCTGCTCTGTCGCAACCAACCAGCAACCGCCTCCAAACAGTGCTGTAGAGCTGCAGGGGCGGCGGCCGTTCCCCCCTCCATCAGCAGAATGAGCTGAGTGTCATCCGCATATTGATGACAGGACAGCCCAAAGCTCCGTACCAGCTGAGCAAGGGGTCGCATATAGATGTTAAATAACAGCGGGGATAATAATGCCCCCTGGGGTACACCGCAGTGAAGCGGGCACTTCCTGGAGACCTCATCCCCGCACCTCACTTGCTGATACCGCCCCCGGAGGAACGAGACAATCCATTGAAGGACAGTGCCCCGCACTCCGGAGGCAGCCAGGCGGTGGGCCAAAAGGTCATGGTCGACCACATCAAACGCTGCGGTAAGATCTAGCAATACCAGCAGCGCCGATCCGCCCTGGTCAAGCTGCATACGGAGCGTATCTGTGACGGCGACGAGAACAGTCTCCGTCCCATGCCCAGCACGGAAGCCGGACTGGAAGGGGTCGAAAGCCGATGTGTCATCCAGGAAACCTTGAAGCTGCTCCAACACCACTCTCTCAATTACCTTCCCCAGAAACGAAAGATTCGAGACGGGGCGGTAATTGGCCAGATCCCCAGGATCTAATGATGGTCTTTTTAAGAGTGGGCGGACCACTGCCTCCTTCAGCCCATCCGGAAAAACCCCTTGCTCAAGGGAGTTATTGATGATACTCAACAGATGGGGCCGTAACTCCGCTCGGCAGGCTTTCACAAGCCAAGACGGGCACGGATCCAGAGGACAGGTAGTAGGTCTAACAGCAGCTAAAGTCCTGTCGACAGCGGTTTCACGGAGCAGGGAAAACTGGGCCAAACAAGGGCCTGAAGACGGCAAGGGAGTCTCCAGTTCACTAATTGTAGTCAATGTAGGTGGAAGGTCGTGACGGAGCGACGCGACCTTATCCGCAAAAAAGCTCATAAAGGCCTCACAGCTAATGTCCAATTGGGAATTTGATGACCTCTCCGACAGGGAGGTCAGTGACCGGATTATACGGAACAATTGAGCCGGGCGAGAGCTAGCGGACGCGAGAGAGGAGGAGAAGAAGGCCCTCTTCGCTTCCTTCGTCGCCATCTCATAGGCTTTCATAAGCGTCCTAAAAGATGTTCGCGCAGCTTCGTCACGAGATTTCCTCCATACTCGCTCTAGTCGTCTAAGCGCCCGTTTCATCTGACGCAACTCCTCCGTATACCACGGGGCGCGTCGGGAGCGGGGACGTAGAGGACGCCGGGGGGCGACAACATCGATGGCATCGGAGAGCCGGGCATTCCAGTCCTCCACCTGCTCATCGAGTGTGCCGGTGGGTTCAGGGTCCCGAAGAGCATTCAGGAAACCAAGTGGATCCATGAGTCTCCGTGGGCGGGCGTAAATCGGCCCGTCGCCTAGACGGGGGTGTTGTGGCAGGTCCATCCGGACTTTCAGGGCATAGTGGTCGGACCATGGCACTCTATCAATAGAGGATACGACCAGATTTATCCCCGACCCGAAGACCAAATCCAGCGTGTGCCCGGCCTCATGGGTGGGACCATGGTTTATTAAGGAGAGGCCTAGCGTCGCCATGGATGACACTAGGTCCGTGGCCGCTGTACATGAGGCGGCGTCGGCATGGACGTTGAAGTCACCCAAGACAATAAGTCTGGGGAACCGCAACGCCCAGTCCGACACCACCTCCAGCAGCCGCGACAGGCTGTCCCCCGGTGCGCTAGGCGACCGGTACACCAGGAGAACAGCCATCCTCTCCGAGGTCAACCACTCCAGGCCGACACACTCCATGCCAGTGATCTCCGGGACGGGGACTGCCCTAAAAGGAATAGACTCACGGACGAACAATGCCACCCCACCCCCCCGGCCCTGTGTTCGTGATCGGTGGAGGCACGCGAAACCCGGGGGCGCGACTTCGCCCAAGGCGACGGTCTCACCTTCGCGCACCCAGGTCTCGGTAATGCCTGCCAGGTCCACCTGTTGGGCGCCGAGAAAGTCTCGGAGCACCATGGTCTTATTATTGATGGACCTGGCATTAATTAACACCAAGGACGAAGCAGAGTGTCCCTGATCCCAACCACCATCGTTTCTTGGGATAGGTCGGAGGTCAGAAGGCGTGCGAGCATAGCTATATCTCGTACGTCTTCTATCATATGGCCGCCGCCTACCGCAATATCTACCCCGTCCCATTAACACAGGGATCCCCAGCCCCAAAATTGGTGCCCCCATGGTCATGCCACTTCCCTCTATCTAAAATCTATCTAGCACTAACCTATCTAGTCCTGGCATAAACCGGCTAGCAAATTAACTAGCTACTGACAACTAAGCCTAGAATACTACAATAGTAGTTACAATATCAGTTGGTGGTTACAAACACATTCCGATAATAATAACAATCCTACAGACAAGCGAAATGCGATGGAAGGAGGGGGGATCTGGGAAAAAGGAGTTAGAGACACATTAGACAACCGCAGAAGGGGGCTGCTGCCACCAAATCCCCCTACTACTTAGGATTCCAATGAGCTCTATAAAAATGATGGTAAATATGAGCGATGAAGAATTACTACAGCGCAGGCAAGAGGCGAGGGGCTCACACCGCCCAAGCCAATCGCTCCTGCGTGGGCAAGCTGGGCAAGCTGGATTAAAAGAATTAAAAGGAAGACCACAGAATCGGCAATCTGAGGCTGCAATCCAAGTAACAGTCCAAGTGACAGCTAGGGGGGCCCTGGCCCCGGTCGCCCCAGTTGATCTTAAAACAAGGGGCCCTAGGTCCAGGGGCTGCTTCCTGAGACGTAACCTGCTCGGCCCTCTCACGACCGGCTGGTACGTCAGGGAAGAGGCGGCAACGTCTTCGGGTCTTAATATACAGACAGCTCTCCGCTGCGTGGGTAATCCCTCAGGCGGAATCCACAGTCTGTCCTGTCGGGGATGCCTGGCTTCCAGGCCCTCCGTCAGAGCTCCCCTACGTTGGTTGCAGAAAAGATGTAAACGATGTAAGAACGGCCGATGCTGTGAAGTTGCAAGAGGGGGGCGTCGCAAAATAGCACGTCGAGTTGTAGTGCGTCGAGTTGTAGGCGTGGTCTCCACCGAGTTGGTTACGCCTCGGGTTCCTCTAGCGGGCCTCTGCGCCGTCACGGCTGAGGTCGGGACCATCTGGCCATGGAGCCTCTCAGTTAACGTCCACGTGAGGGGGGGGGAGGGGGAAGGGGTTTCTGCCACCATGACCATTACAGGTGATTTCACATAGTATGTGAAGGACAGTGAAGAGGAAGCAGGTAGAAAATGCAAGTGGCTAGGGCCACTGACTAAGCAGAAACAAAAGGGTTTCTCCATGTCTCAACGACTAGTATGTCATGGGCACTACTGGCCAATCAGCAGATGCACAGCTTCATCATATTAGACAAACTGGCACTGGCACTTTGTGGCACTAGGAAGAAAAACAACAGCAAGAGAAAGGGTTAAATAGTTAGAAATTTGAAAAGCACCATCACCGCCATCATAAGAACCAGTGCATTATATTATTATCATGATCATCATTGAAAAGTTAAAGAATATTAAGATGAAGGGTTTGTGTAGTAAATGCTATCTTCTGAGTAATTGTCTATTAAAAGGTAAGGTAGAGTATGAGATCTGAAAATGGTGTTGCAAAAGATGATAAGGGCTGGTCTGCTATACTAAATCCTGCCACAAAATCCTTGTCAAACAGCATCCCTGTTGAAGTTCTATGGTTACAGTACAATGTCACTGGACATAAAGAAAAGTTTTTTTCAAATGTTACAGTGGCTTCACTTCCTAGCCCTTTGCCTTCCTGTTATTTTTCAGTTCAGAATCTGTAATTCAGATTCCTTTCATCTCAGATGCTTATGATCCAGAAGCCTTTCATTAATGGAAGGAAAATTGGGATATAAAAGCAGGGGCGGAATGAGGGGAAACTGCCCCAGGGCACATGAGTGCCCTGAGCCCCTGCTGCACCACCGCCCGCCCCCGTCATACTCCCTCCGTGGCCCAGCCATGCCTCCTCCATGGGTCCACCCGGGACATTACACCCCTACCCCACTCCATAGGTGCTACGCCACTGTATAAAAGTGAACAGTTGTAAGTTTCGTATGTTACCTACATGCATTTTAGGGTTTTATTGAACCTTGGTACACATCTTAACTGTTTGCTAAGATTTTAATAATCTGAATTCAAGTGCTAGAAGGCACATCAGGGGAAAGCCTTGGTTTCATATCCTGTTTATTGATCCTCCAAGGCAAGTCACTGGCCACTGTGTGAAACAGGATGCTGGACTGATGGACCACTAGTCTGATCCAATATGTATCTTAGGTTCCATGTGATTTTTTAAGTCTACATTAATAATTTCTATTTTTTTAAGAAATGTACACAAAAATAAAAAGGGGGGACAGAGAAAATTGAAAGCATGTTATACATATTATAAAATATCAATGTATTTTAATGGCTCAGATAATTTCCTGTGAAATAGAACTGGATATTGCATTTATTTCAAACTAGATTTTAATAAGGATAAAAAGAGGTACATTTGAACCGCATGCTGCAAATGAGCATTCAGTATCTCCCAAGCAATGGCCTGTTATGGCATGTTAAAAATTCTGTGATGCATAACATACATTTTTAAAATTACATATATAGGAATTCTTCAGTCCCTTCTAAGACCTGAATTGCTCTTTTTTTGTTTTAAAAATAAGAGAAAAAATGACTACATGGTTCCAGAAACAACAGAACTGCAAGGTTACTTCTCATTTAAAAAGTTCCCAATAATAAGATTTCAGCAGGATGTGGCACATACCTTCACCTTCTTAATAAGCCTAAAATACATGAGAATTTCAAAGACCAATGAGAATTTCAAAGACCTCTGAACAAAGTCTGCACAGAAGTCTCTTTCCTTCACATTCAAAAGCTTTCGAGGGCAGAAAGGCTGAGACATCAACGCTGTCTTGTCGAAGCAATTCCCTTCAGACATAGGGCTGAAAAATTCAGTTTACTAGCTTATTTATCACTAGAAGGATTTGAATTCATACAATTTTACGTTAAATTGAATTATTAAAACACATTTGATTTTAAATAGATACAGTCCCAGTAAGATGTCTGGCAAAAGCATATAAGTGCGCATGTGATTATGTGTATTCTAAGCATATTACATATTCTCAGTAATATTTGCCTGCTTACTTATCTACTTCATTTCTATTTTACTTTTCCTCCAAAGTGATTGGAATATCTTACATAATAAAAGAACATAAATATATGGACAAAAAAATAGTAGGACAGAGGGAGTGACAGCAACATAAAACAATATGCCTTGCCCAAACATCAGAAAAGCAGCCAGTAATGTCCACAGGGATAAAACAATAACAACCAGTTTTGAAGTAAATTTAAACTACTCAAAGCTAAAACTAATAAGATTTAATCACTAGCAAAACCCACTAAAAACAATTGGCTCCAGCAATAAAATAACAAGGTATTGGATTAACTGCCCTCCTCCTATCATCCAATCCTGGATACAGTCCCTGCAGAACCAAACAGTCATGTAAGGTAATCTTGAAAGGTAAGCATTGTTTAAAGTATCCATATTGCAGACATGGAACTAAGTTTGAGGTTACAGGGACTTGCCTAAACCCACTGAGGGAGTTCATGGCCCAAGTGATATTTGAACTGGAGCCTTCCCAACACACAGCTGTCATTCTTAGAACCCCTTTTTCTTTTGTTCCTCTGATGGTCACTATCACAATTCTTCTGGAAAGTTCAGCTCAATCATTCAAGACGCATAACCCATATATAAAGACCTGTACAATCCAATCCAATCCAATCCAAAACCTTTATTAGGCATAAAAAGACCTGTACAAATTTGAGACTGATGTTGCAGGAGTGGAGGATCCATACAGAAAAACCAAATAAAGCAATGGCCTAATCCTTGGAATCACTATGCTTGCTAAGTAATCTATGAGATTAGATGAGGAACTCCAAACAGTGATAGAACATCATATCCAGCAATGTGAATAAACATAGATACCCTAATAATTTGTGTGATGGTGAGGCACACAATGTAGGCCAATGATGTGTGGGGTGCACGACAAAGAGGAAATCATGGCCATTTACATACATATCTCCTTTGCTTTGCACATACATTCCCTTCAGATTTAATTATTGCTTTCATACATTTTTTTCCCTTTCTGGCACTCTCCCCACTCTCTGATCAGAGAATCCCTGTGTAGTTTCTAAAAGCTCTTTAAGTGCAACCTTTTTTCTCCCTTCACAGGGAAAATGAAGTAGATCCATATGTGTTAGCATTTCCTTAGGTTTGGTTCTCTTGTCCCCACCCACTCCACAGTAGTTCTTCTCACTTTACCAGTCCCCATTTCAGGATAATCAAAAGGTTTGGGGTGGTCTCCCTGCTAGCTTCTTTTTAAAAAAAAATGTGTTTAAAATCTGTCACTGGAGCAGTAGACTAGAACAGTGAACCCTGTTGACAAGGTGACAGAGGAGGAGGAGGAGGAGGAGGAGGAGTTTGGATTTATATCCCTGCTTTCTCTCCTGTAAGGAGACTCAAAGGGGCTTACAATTTCCTTTCCCTTCCTGCCTCACAACAAATACCCTGTGAGGTAGCTGGAGCTGAGAGAGCTCTGAAGAACTGTGACTAGCCCAAGGTCATCCAACTGGCATGTGTTGAAGTGCACAAAGTAATCTGGTTTCCCAGATAAGCCTCCACAGCTCAATTGGCAGAGCAGCAAATCAAATCCGGTCCCCCAGATTAGAGTGCACCTGCACTACACCATGCTGGCTCTCAAGAGGCAGAGTATGTGCAAAATAGTGAATTGGCTGGGATAAGAAAGCAAAAAAATGTGGTGGTGGTGGTGGTGAGGAAATAGTATAAACTGGAAAACTCCACTGCAGAACAAAGTGAAAGGATCAACTGCTTCTTAGGTGCAGATAAGTAGTGCATACATAAATGACCCATTGTAAACCTATGCATCCATACTCTTTGCTTTCTTCAGAACTTGAGACAAGGCTGAGAGTTTCTTGTGGGACAAGAGCAACAGAACAGTTTTGCCCCATTTCTAGTAGCACAAGCCATAATTGTTGCAGGTTTTGAGAAGTTGGGCAGTTCTACAAATACAACAGCTTCTTACCAGGGTGTTAGCATTGCAGATCCCTTCACTATTCGTATTGTTTTCAAAGGTAAACAAAACTTCTTTGTATCTTTAAATGTGTCAGTGCTGGAAGAAAGGCTTGGAGCCATGGCATAAACCAGCTTGAAACCCAATACCTTTGAATTGTTTATGTGTCATTACAGCTGTTATTTACCTATTAGTCACTTTTTACAAAATGTATTCTTCTAATTTACTTGCATCAAAAAAATCAAAGCAAAGTTGAAACAACCACATTAGAATATTTTGTAGCCTGCATTTGCTGTGGTTTTCTGCCTGCTGTGTTGTTTGGATTGTACTGTACCCTGAATGGCTTGGGTTGACTCACCGTGCTAGCACCACACGAAAGAATCTTTCTTCTATCCACAGCAGAATTTACACATACTGTTCCTATTAACACAAGGGTGCTGAACATATAAATCCCCATTGCATCAGGATGGGAATACAGTGTATCCCAATATCTGATAATTGAAGCAGTTCAACCTCATGGATCTCACTTCAGCTGCAGAGCACAGCATGAAAAACACACCCTCCCCTTCTCCCACAGGATTTCTACAGCTTGCGTTAATGCCAGGCTTATAGAGAAGAATATTTATGAGAACAGAAAGGGGGAAAATATGATTACTATAGTAACAGTAGGAAGGCTGGTGTCCCTTATGTTCTGAAATACTAGAGACAAAATTAATTTCTAACAAAGCAATTGCTATATCTTCAGATTAGATCTAAATTAATGAAGATTTATCAAGTTGGAAGGGCTCTTTTTGTGTGGTCTTGTCATGTTGATTATAATTTTTTTCTTATGAAAATGAAACAGTGGAGAGGAAAAAAACTTCATGGGAAAAGATGCGATTTGTGTAACTCAGACTCGGAAGCAGAAGCATCGGGGCTTCCATCATTTTTATGTCACTGAAGTTGTTTATATATTTCCCCTTTAATGTTTCTGTTGTTGTATCTGTTGCCCTCCTTTTGTGGCACCTTTTAAAGAATAAACGATAGGAGGTTCTGGTAAAATAGAAAGGTTTTCCATTTCAGGATCGCATGAATACAGCCCTGTATTTGGATCAGTGGGCATGATTTTGCTCAAGACTTTGTCAAGGTGGCTGACGGAAATTCATAGCAGAATAGTAAAGTATTTTGGAACCAACCAACCAACTTGTGAGACATGCACACATTGCCAGTGGTTAATATGAGGAGGCTTTGGTTACCCTGAAAACCCACATATCTGGGTGTGCCATGTGATTTCCGCCATTGATTTATTAATAGAGTCTGAATCGTGTGAGAAGCTCCCAGAGGGAACCATCATCTAGATCCCTGAGTGGTTCTTTCATAAGAACAACCCTTACCATATTTTCCCCATTTTCAGTCTTTATATTAACACTCCAGTGGATTGAAAAAGGTTAAAGTAGGCCCCTGTGCAAGCACCTAGTCATTACTAACCCACAACAATACATCATAACATTTACTAGGCAGACTGTGTTTATGGATCATTATCAGTGGATTATTCTGTTGTTATTTTCAAATGAATACTGAAATATTAATCTTCTTAGCATCACATGTATATCTAATTACCTGAATTTATTATAGTAAGCTACTGTCAAAGTGATGTACAAAATGAAAGAATGCATTACTTTTACTACTCATTCAAAACCTCTGGTGGCTGTTAGGAACACAGCCAGGAGAATTGGAGGAACTGCCTTTATTAAATGAAGTCACCTGAGATCACTGGTTGACTCAAACTGCAACTTTACCATAGTTTGTAAGCTAGAATTTTTGGAAAATATTGACTTCTTACTTAATATTCAGAATCATTCTAAATTGTGTAGCTCATGCTTTGAGCATGTGCTTCCTTGAACTGCTTTCCTATGTTTGTCCCTGACCTTTTCATATTCATCATCTGCCCAACCTATCTAACAGGGAAAAAATCACAGAAGATATGGTTTCCTTTGCTTGGTCTTAGGCCCCTTCCACACATGCAAAATAATGCACTTTCAATTCACTTTGCAGTTGGATTTTACTATGGAGAATAGCAAAATCCACTTGCAAACAATTGTGAAATTATTCTGCATGTGCAGAATGGGCCTTAGTTTTACTGTTTAAGGTTGTGAGAGTAGGGAAGAGAATGGATCATCTCTTTAGTGTCCCCAGCCTTGACCGTTTTACTGTCAAAGCTAATTATATTCACTAAGGCCATTTCCGCACGGGCAATGAATGGCGACCTGGAGACGGTAAAAACGCTGTCTCCAGGCCGCCATTCGCACGGGGGGCGCAGCTGCAACGCAGCCGCGCCGCCCTCGCGCCGCCCTCCCGGCCTGAAGCCGGCGTTTCCCCAGAGCACTTCCCAGCGCTCTTTTTTTTTTGGGAAACGCCGCCAATTAAGCCGCTGCCGGCCCGGAATGGCGAAAGCGGCTTCACGCAGCCTCCCCCACCCGGCACTCACCTTGTCCCCGGGCCTCCGGCACGTCGCCGAGGCCTGGGGACGCCCCGACCCTGCACCCGCTGGAGCAGGCGGCGCAGGGCCAATGAGCGTGTCCCCAGGAAACCTCGGCGATGCGATCAGAACCGAGGACTATGCCGGGTCGGCTGGGCGCCGGCGCTCTGTGGCGCCGGCTGCCCTGCTGTTCCCAGGACCGTCCATGCGGACGGTTCCAGCGTCGTCGGGTCGGCGTCATGAACGCCGACCCAGCCGTTTCCGCCTTCGTGCGGAAACGGCCTCAGATTTCTAAATTAACACTGGAAAAGTCTTGAACTGCTTGATTCACTAACTTCTGTGTGTGAACTATTATTTAAAAAATGCCAGTTGTACAGATGCATAAGCAACACATTTACTCACAATGTTCAGTTGGGGAAATAATATTAGCCTGTTATGTAAGGATGAATAGTGTTGCCAACTCCAGGTTGGGAATTCCTGAAGACATGGAAGTAGAGCCTAAGTGGCCAGAATGTGGGGAGAGAAAGCATCTAAGCAAGGCATATTGCCCGTACCAGTATTGTTCAAATGTTGTCCTACTGTGTTTGCCTTGATCATTTCTTCATGTATCACATTTCTCAGAACAAGATGTGGTAATGAAATGGTTAGTTCCATTTTACCATGTTTTTCACAAACAAGTGCTGTGAATCACAAGAAGCACAGAGGTACCCACTTTCAGTTACTTTTTCTGAAAACCTTTGTAATCCATTATACTGTAATAAATATTGATTTTTTAAAAGAAGGGCCGCCTTTTTTTTCCTTTTTGGCCTTTAAAAATTATACCTGAGTTGTTTATCTAGTTTCAGTCATGCTGAAGAGCTGACACAATAAAATGTTCTGCTGCAGGTCATTATTTTTCATAAGCTAATCAGATATTCAAACAATTATGATTAATGAAAAAAATTGTTTAAAAGCCATAGTCTGCTCCTGCACAATTGGCAAGTTGGCAGAGTATTCATCAAGTAGTTTGTTTGCAAAGAACACAGCAACAGGGAGGAACATCTGTAGCTGAATTCCAAACCTAGCCCCTTTTCAGAGCAAACAAGGGCCCTTTCTGCACAGCAATGGAAATGGATCTCCACTGGCACGGAGTGTGCGAGCAGCCCTGCAGATCTGCCACACTGGAGAGGCAGCTCCGCATGGAGCCGCCTCCGATCTGTCGCCTCCATTGACCTGCCTGTCCAGCGTCGCTCTGGAGGGCTGCACTGACCCATCCACGTTGCCCTCCGACCTCCAGGGGTTGGAGGACAGTGTGTGTGTGGGGGGTCTCTGCAGCCCTCCAGAGCTGTGCTGGACAGGCAGGTCAGTGGAGGTGATGGGAAAAGCAGCGTCTTCCCACTACTGCGATTCACACCGCGCCGGCAGGAAGATGCCGCTTTTCAATAACCTCGCTCGATGAGCGACGTTTAAAGGGGCGACTTCACGCCACTCCAGGGCAGTCAGGACGGCGCTGCTGCGAAGCTGCTCCTGTGAAGCTGAGAAGCAGCAGAGCCTCCTGTGCGAATGCTTCCCCAGGACGGCATTTTTGCCGTCCCTGGGGCACTGTATTCTGCCCATGTGGAAAGGGCCTATATTTGTCAAAGGCTGTAGCCAGAATTAACAGTCAGAATTACTTGGGTGTTGTGGGTTTTCCCGCCTGTGTGCTCACAGTCTGGTAGTTTTTGCTCCTAATGTTTCAGCACATCTATGGCTGACATCTTCAAAGACATATAAGATATGTTTCACTGAGATGTGTTTCACTGAGAAAAACATCATATGACAAAAAAGAACCCTCTGAAAATGCTAGACATAGATGTGGGCGAAATATTAGGAACAAAAATTGCCAGACCACCATCAGACAGCCCAGAAAACCCACAACACCCAAACCACATTTGTTTATACTGCTAACATGTTAAAGCTTACATCTGCTTGACTTGCATATTTGATTAAGTTTTTTAGAACCAGTATAGGTAACAAAGGGGATTTCAGAACAACAGGAAAAAGATATGTCAGTTTACTTTGCCACTTGCTTAGAACTGTTAAAATGGACAGGGCAATTCAGTTATGGTCACCCCACCAGCTGTGCATCAGCTACCAGACTCAATTCAAGCTATGGGCCCTTCATAGCTTTGGATCTCCACACCTGCAGGACCACCTCTCTTCCCATGCAAAGAAGTTAAATCAACAACTACCCATACATGTGCTTTCTCTATCGTGGCCGCCACCTTATGGAATGGCCTGCATGAGGAGGTCAGGAAGGCTTTCTGAAAATGATGCAAAACTGAATCGTTCAAGTAAACTTTTTTACACAGCAAATATGACTGTACTGGAATAAGGTGTTTCAAAAACTTCATTTATTAAGGGACAGGGACTGTGCTTTAAACTCCTGTGCCTAGTATGTATTCTCAGTTGCTATATGATCTTACTATATAATTTCTGCACTGTTTAATATGTCATACTAATTCTTATGCTTGCTTTCAGCTCTGTTTTCAGGTTTCTGCTCAGTTTCAGATTTCTGCAATCCAAATCTATTGAACCATCAATTTTATGTCCCATTCCAGTTGACTTAAATTGTCTTCCTCCGTGTAATCCACCTTCAGTCTCAGTAAGAAAGGCAGACTATAAATGACAAAAATAAATAGCTGAAGAAAATAGTCCTATCCTATCAAATAAGGATAGGAACTGATGAGAAGGGTGAACCAGAGATGTGGGAATGTATGGCGAATTCTGCATGGACCAAAAACAGCAGTGTGAAAATGGTGTGAAAATGGTGTAAACCCTTTCACAACGTTTTAAACCATTTTACACCGTTTTCACACCATTTTCACACTGCTGTTTCTGGCAATGCGGAATCCACCTATGTTTACTCTTTTGTCATGGACAGATTGTTACCTGATATAGTTTATAATTACCGTTTCCTCTTCCTTCCACATGGATGGTGGACCCCAGAAGATGGTCTGTCCCAGGCACCTGAAGAATCCTGATGGTTTTCTATTGGTACTTGGGGTTTTTCTCACCTTTGCTGCTGGCAGTTCTGTTAAGGCCCTGGTTGCTGTCTGGAATAGGGAGACAACCTGGGCTATTGACACAATTGTCCCTAAGCACCTTATCCCCCAGACAGGGTCAAGCAGTCTCTCTGGTTTAGTGAGGGGCAGATGACAATGAAAATGGAAAGACAATGGTTAGAGCACCACTGGTGAAAAAGTTGAACATGGTATAAAGTCTTTATTAGTGCCTGTGGCTGTGATAGCAGTTAAAAGGCAATATTTCTTCTTTACCACTGCATCTCAACATATTTGTCCAGCCTAACTGTTTTGTATGTTCTGGGGGCTTTTACAGCATAGCACCAGGGAATTGGATTTTGACCACACAGCAGCCAGCTGTGATCAATTTGCTACCTACTTTACTGACAAAATCCTCCAGATCCACTCTGGGTTAGGAGTTGGTGTGCATGCATATTCAGACAGTACATCTTTGGAACCTATTTGTCCCATTTTATACAGATACCTTTGTAATAGCACTTGCAGAAGACAATTGTAATTCAAGGAGGAAACAGTAAACCACAGGTTCTCCATCTGTACCCAAGACACTGTGTGGTCACCTTGAGCTACATAAAGAAGAAAGATGATAAATAAACAAATAAACAACAGTTTCATAATATCAGAATAATCATTGCATACAACTCCACCAGCCCATATTTTAGAAAGGATGGCAATCTGTTTATATGTACATAAATGCCCTGGAACACTCAGGTGAGTTTTACACTGTATTTAGCCAGAATAAATGAATTAGGGTAACTAGCTGTAGTTAATGAGTTACAGTCTTGGTGTCTTTGTACCCTTCTATTTCATCCAAGAGCAATCTGTGTGAGTAATTATTAAACTGTTGTTGTGGAATAAAAGACAATATAATTCTGGTTGTCCCAAGAAGATTTTTTTAAGATTAGAAAGTATTTGAACATTCACCTACAACACCCCCACCCCCACCCCCCAAAATTAGAAGATTATCCTATTTTAACACATTGTATGGAGGTGGAGGACAAAAAATATGTGGGCAAAAATGCTTTAAAATCCACTTTCTGGATGTTTAAAGAAAAATTCTTACAATTCAATCCAAAGCGGGGAGGCAGCACAGCGACAGTCGGGGATAGCACTGTGGTGCTACCTCCAAAGAGATAATCAGCAGCACAGGCACTGGTGTTACCCAAGGTGGAGACACAGTCTCTCAGTATAGTGGGGAAATTAGCTTAGAGCAGACTACTTTTAAAATGTTGCAAGAGGCTTGGGTAGGAGATCTTTAATACCTGTGTATACGGGAAGAAACTCTGAAAAGAAAATCCACAGAGAGGAGTGTGATACAAATTTGACAATCTTTACCATAGGGAGAAGGGGTAACATAAGCATCTGATTCAATTCAGCAAACACACAGAGAGAGTTCCCAAGATATTAGATAGGTTGGAAAAATAGATTTTGGAATAGAAATAGGATATGGGGCGGATGGGTGCTACAACCTGCTAGTGAAGTGAAGATTCAGGGTTCAGAGCCAAACAACCAGCATTTGATTCCGGGGGTTGTTGCACTCGTGGGAACAACAGCAAAGACGGAGAGATGTCAATGGTACTGAACAAAGAATTCCTGGGGGGAGGGGTGTAAGACTTTTATACTCTGGGGCCCCTTCCGCACACACAAAATAATGCGTTTTCAAACCAATTTCACAACTGTTTGCAAGTGGATTTTGCCATTCCGCACAGCTTCAAAGAGCACTGAAAGCAGGTTGAAAGTGCATTATTCTGCGTGTGCGGAATAAGCCTGGGAGTGGCAGGAATACCTCTAGGGTCTGGTTTGGACAACCTCTGGGAAGTTTTGGAGTGGATGTTGTTGAGAAACAATGTAGTTCTGTGAGGTGGTCACAAGACATTAGTTACAGGAGGGAAGATTTGAGTTAAGATTTTCAGGAAGGGAATGACATCAGCAATTGTCTTGTGGCTGAAATGGGTATTGTATTTGGCTAGGATACTGTATCTTTTTGGGAACACTGTCTTCTGTGGAGCTGGGAAGCTGTGAAAATATGCTGACATGGCAGGCAGACTGAAAGCTTGAGAACCGGAAAAAACATTCTTTAGGTGAATTTAGCGATTGCCAGAGAAGGCCTCTCTGAAGTCCCAGCATCACCTTTCTAGACTAGCACGTGGGCAGGGAGACCTGAGAAGCACCCACTCCTACTATGCCAGTGTGGTATGGTAACACTGGGGAAGAAGAAGAAAATTCTCTTTTTTTCTGAGGAAGCTCATCATCATAAATGACTTATGCCACACTTTTGGGTGGCATAAATCTGTACCTCAAAAAGAGGACATTACTGGACTGAAACTCCACTGGGAATGCTTCCCTCCATGCTGGTGCAGACACCAACAGCACAGAAGCAATGATGTGGGGAAAAACATTTAGATTTCGGTGCTGTGGGGCCATGTGGTACCCCCACTGCCAAGGTAAGTGCCTCTGTGCCAGTGTCCATGCCACTTTACATGGAACTGGTGTAATGGCACTGGCACAGGGGTTATCCATCTTCGAATGCATCTCTCCCCCACATTTGGATTGCAAATTAGAACATTTTTAAAGGTGTATTTGCCTCCCTTTTTAAAAAAAATGATGAAAGTTCAAAATTATTCAATTAAGAGAATCATACAAATCAAAACAAACAAACCTCAAAGATCTTACAAGGTAATAAATAGAAAATATTATATTGGGATCCATTATGTAATATGTACTTAATATAATGATGGGTAGATTTGATGTAATCTTGTCTGTTTTCTATTACTTCTTTTGCTTTTTTCTGTTTTGTTTAATATATGTTGTTTAATTTTGTTTAATATATGTTGAAAAATAATAAATAAAATTCAAAAAACCCAAACTGCACACAACATTATTTGCCTCTCACTCCCCAACTGACTGAGGAATAGAAGCAACTGAACTGAGGAATAGAAGCAACATTTAGTTTAGGCTCTGATACCAGCCAAACTGGAAGGAAATAGTTAAAGAAGTGGGGTTCATTGGAGAAAAGCATGGGAAGGGACAAGTTTGTGCCTCCCTTACCCTCATGTACTAGTTTAACCATAGACTTGCTTATTGAACACTGATTGTTTCAGAAGTGAACAGGAGATTGCCTGTCTTTTTTATCACCAAAGTTAATAACAGCTAGGGAAAAGTGATTTTTCTTGAAGAAATGTCATGGTGGGAAAGCATAACCCCACTAAATGATCCTCATGGTGTTCTCACTCCAACTGTGTGTATTTGTGTGTAAGTTGCTCATTGCAGGGTATTCTCACACAGCATGAGAGAGGATGCCTATCACTGAGAACATAAGAAGAGCCCTGCTGGATCAGACTAGTGGTCCATCTGATCCACCATCCTGCTTCTGACCAACCAGAGAAGGCATTCGGCATTTTTCTGTATCCCCCAATTAATCTGTGGTGCAGACTTCCTATATTCCTTTATGTAAACAAAACATCTCCTCTATGCCTAGAAAGAAGAAAACATATGCATTCATTCACTTTATTTACACTCACCTTTTTCACTGAGTAAAAAGAATGGGAAACAAACAAGGTTGTTATGTTTAGAGAATTAACCAAATTCTAAGCTAGACACCAAGGTAGGTATTGATCAGAGGCCCAAGCTTGATATAAAGCAATGTAACAGTACAAACAGTATTTTGGAAATACAGGGCTAACAATGCAAGTCAATTTGGTTTGGTAAAAAGGCTTCTCTGTGTTGGTTGGTAAATGTCCCTGTCATATATTGCTGAATCATTCTCTCCCCCTCTGGAATTCTGATATTCTAAGCCTGACAGTTAGTTGGCAGAATAATGGTGAGATCTAAGTGTGTCTGAATATTAACAAATGTTATTAATATCCAGCTGCATGCCCCCAAATACACAACTGTCTATTCACGTGATAATTTACAGCCTTTGTGCCATGTTTTTTAACTGTTAAGGATTAGATTATATAGTTGTTCCTATGCAAAGTGATCATGAGTATGTTTTATATTCTTCCCAATTCTTTTCTTTTCAGTTTTTAACTATTCATTTCATATGTTTTGCAAAGGAGAACATCTCACTTGAGAAGTGAGAGGGCATGAAGACCTGCAACAGGTATATTCTTTTGTTTAATTCAGAGCCAAGGTAAATTCAAAACACCTGACAAATCAGAAGAAGATGAATCTCTTATAAATTACATGGAGCAAAGCCATTTCAATTACTGTCTTTGTAGCCAGTGAAAAATAGCCTAATTGTATAATGGTTTTTGCTTCCTTTCATCCATTCCTTTCTTTGTGACCTGTGCTTTATATAATGAATGTTTCTACAATGATGCATTATATACTATCTTGTGCCCTAGTTTTATTTGTGGTGTTTTTTGGCAAAATAAAGTTTATGGACGAGATCATTTTTAAATCTGTCTCGATAGGTTCAAAATGGCACTTATCCATTTGTTTTTAGTGTCATATGCTGGAAGTCCTAGCAGACCTCATTGAGACTGCTCCATAATCAATACCCTATTAATTATTCCCAGAAGATTTCAATGCACCTTTCATCTTTTAAGGAAGCAGGAACTCATGTTCATAATTCTGTTCTATCTTAACGCTAATGATGGGCAATAGCAAAGCATATTGGTGTGTTGCAATGCACATCTCATTATTACTGATGATTGGAGAGGAAAATATAGGGTGCTCGTGAGAACTTTTTAAGCAGTCTATTAATTATTGAAAAGCTTGTCAGCTGAGAAGAGAAGCCCTTCAGAATGTTGTGAAGTCATTTCAGTAAGAACAATAAGGATGGAGGAAAAGGTCAATAATTTCATTATTTGGTTCCACTTGTTCTGCTTAATGTCAAATGACAACTATACATCCCCTCCTTATTGTTAGCCTATGCTGGGTATATTTTCTTGATAAAATGAAAGGGATACAGAAATCAAATTGTTTATATCTGTTTCTGAATTATTTCATCTCCATAAACGCTTATTACTTGAATTTAGCATGAAGTAGGCCATATGCTAAGGCAACCATGAGAAGGAAGTGTGGTGCAGTCACAATGTCAATCTAGGATCTGCTGTATCCTGGAAGCTTGTTTTATCCCCCCTGGGGCTCCTAGTGAGTTCTACCCGGTGGCCGTACTACTGGCCTACATTGGCGAGCACCCAGCAGTTCAGGGCCTATTTCTGGTGCACCAGGACGGTAGCCCCAGGACCGGCTTTCAAATGGCCTCCATCCTACACATAGGCCTTGGACTCCCTTCAGGGGAGTTTGGATTGCATTCATTCAGGATTGGTGCCGCTACTTCTGCGGCCTGCGAGGACTGTTTCCTTGAGCAAATCTGGATGGTGGGTCGCCGGCGTTCATTAGCCTACAGGACATACATGAGACCTCACTTGTTGTTTTAATGTTTTACGCAGAGTGGCACGGCAGCTAAACCCAGATGTGGATCATCGGGCACTGGGCTGGCACATACGCGTCCTCAACCATGTGGGTGCGGACCTGAACCTTGGAAGGGGCGTGGACATCATTTGGCTCGGCCGGCAGGGTATGCGCTGGGAGTCCTTCTTGCCTGCTGCTCGGGAGGCACTTTTGAGGTTTGGTGCGCCTCAAGGAATCATTATCCAATTGGGTGAGAACTATCTCCCAGGTGGCCTGGAACTGTCCTTACAGATGGCAGCCGGCCTCCGTGAGGTCCTGGATTTGATACCAGACATTAAACTGTTTTGGTCCCGCCTCCTCCCAAGGCTCTTGTGGAAGGATTCCAGGGAGCCCAGGAAAGCGGATGTGGCATGCTGCAAAGTATGTAAGGTGGCAGCGTGGATGGTCTGGGAGCTCGGTGGTAGCGTTATCCCTCACCCTGATATAGCCACCCGGGAGCATGTGCTGTTTCGTTCGGACGATGTGCACCTATCCGAATGTGGCATGGATATTTGGCTGGGTGCCATACGGTAGGCCCTTTTGGATTGGCTGGGAGGCTTGCAAAGCTGTGGCGGAAGCTGAAGGGTCAGCTCAGTGGCAGTATGGGTAGAGGAGCGCATCCTTATGAGGAGGCCAAGCTTGCACACCAGACGTCCCTGCAGTTGGGGGCCTCCATAAGAGGCTTGGGGTGGGGCAGACTCATGGCGCTTGCTGCGGAAGCCTCTGCAATCGAGCCTGACATCCCAGCAGGAAAGGAGCCACAGTGGGCGGGCACCCAGGTGGCCCAGAGGACCTTCTCTGTCCTCCCCAATATAGATTAAGGGTTGGTGTCACTGACACTTTTAGTGCAATCATCATAGAATAACATTTATAAATGGTAAAACTCCAACTGAGTAAAACAAGGAAGATTTAAAGATTAAACTTATCTTGGAATTTATTAGAAACCTAGGTATTTTCTGAGATGAAAATAATTTTTAAGGAAATGTTTACTTTCCATTTTGCAAACAACAAATTAGAGGTAACCGTCCCCGCCTCCTTCAAAATCTGAAGTAAGTTGCATGGAGAATTTAGATCTGGGATAAAAAATGAACAAGTATGCATTCGAAAAAATACAGGGGGAAAGAGGAGATGAAAGAGTTAAAACTGTCACAATTCAGATAATTTTAAACATTGGGAAGGAATAATTTCCATTGTGGTTCCTTCATTGCTATTAGTAATTTAAAACCGTTTTGTAACCATTTGTTCTAATGGGAAATAAACTTTAAATTATGCCTACAATAAAGAGAAAAGGGAGGTTACTGGTTAGATATGCATATATAATTCTTCCCTTCTCCATTTTATAAAATAATAAAAGCAATTTTTCATATGACAGTATGTATCAGTAATGTAAGAGAAAGCCTCCAGGAAATATCTGAAGCAAGATTTCTTTCCCCCCTCCAATCTTTTGCACTAGTGTGAAATTCAGTCACTAACAACAGTAGAGAGGAATGCTGGAAAAGACATTTTTCAAGACCTCTGGTGCACTGGAAATGATTTTGTCCTTTGTGGGGACTGGAGCTGTTTTGATAATAATGGGGTAAGGCAGAAGACAGAGCAAATACACAAATACAGAAGACAGACCCAAATACACAAAAAAGATACCTTTTTTGGTTATAAAGCATCCCAAAATCACCCATGAGTGACCACAGAGCATTTGTTTTGCTAGCAATCTGTGCAGTAATTGCTCATCATTTAGAATGTGCACTGAGCATTTTAATTAATATTGTCTCATGGTTGTAAAAAAGCACAGGCCCATTGCTTGGCTGCAAAGTGGCCAGATTCCCATTGACCAGTCTGGGTTGCAGCTTGGCAAACCTCACACCCTTGTTTCCCAAGTGCACTGAGCTGAGGGGAAGGGGAGGAAAGAGGGAAGTGTGAATGGCTTTGAACTGGGGGGGGGGGGTGGCATGAAAGACAGAACAGGGTGAGCAGGTAGGAGCCTCTCCATGTGAGTTCAACCCCTCCCTGATGCATCTCTTTGGAACCTGCAGCACGCCCTCCCAGCTGCCTGTCATTGTTCATTTCTAAAGAGCTTGTGTGTGCGTGCATGATTTGAAGTGAGCACTGCTGAGGTGTCTCACAGCAGGTGGCTTTTGAGGTGTGCAGGTGTATGGGCAGGCAGATAAGGATGATACCTGGGTCTCAACAGTGCTGGTTGCCTCCTCCTTGCACCAGCCCAAAATGCCAAGATCCAGCAGAGTGCCAAGATCCAGCTTATGCTGAGAGCAGAAATATACAACCAAAAGAACTGGAAGTTTATTTATTGGTCAGGGTAGAGGTGGAATAGTGAGGGAGACAGAGATAATATCATGATTTTCGTAGTGTAGTTCTATTAGAACTACGCAGTTCTATGCAGTAAACCAGGGTAGATATCCATGCATCAAAGTGGTCAGATCATTGCACCCAGATGTGCAGAGATTCCATCTGGTGAATAACCACAGGACACATCTTGGAATTGAAATGGGCCACAGCCCTTTTTATTGAGGCAGAAGCTGGGCAAAAAAGAGGAGAACATCTGTTTAGCAGCCAGTCAGCACCCATGGCTGACCCTGGCACCAACCCCAATCCATATTGGGGGGAAAATAGAGGTACTGGGCCACCTGGGCACCTGTATGTTGTGGCCCCCTTCCTGCTGGGGTGTCAGGCTCGATTGCAGAGGCCTCCGTGGCATGTGCCATGAGCCCACCCCACCCCAAGCCTCTTATGGAGGCCCCCAATCGCAGGGAGGTCCGGCACGCAAGCTTGACCTCCCCATAAGGATAAGCTCCTCTGTCCAAACAGCCAAGGCTGTGACAAAGTAAGCAGCAAACCCTGCCCAAATAGGGATAAAGGGTGGGTCAGTTTGCTCCAGGCATCAAAGAAGGCCGGAGCAACTGCGTGCTGCCTAATATATAGGGAGCATGCTCCACCCCTCGAACTCGGGCGCATCACACGATCAGGCCAGGTGTGGCTTAGCCGCACAGCCAGCCCAGGGTATACATGCTCACTGCTCCATTATTTTCTGCAAAAGAAAGTTTGCAGCTGCTTCTGGTAACAGGTGATCCCTGCTCATCCCTGCTAGTATTAGGCCTGGGTGCAGGAGCAAGGGGAGTGAAAGCCCATCCAAAATGGGTGACACCTTAAGTTCCAGTTCAGACCTTCAGCTCACCAGCAATATTTTCATCAGTAGTATTTTCATCGTGTCAGAACTGAATTTACACCAACACTGCCTCCACAGACCAGTTCAAGGATTCTACAACCTTCCTGGAATTTGTAAGTGCAAGATACAGCTAAATGTCATACACATATTAATAACACTCCAGCCCAAATTTCTTGATGGCTTCATCCAGTCAATGTTTAAAAAGCATATGGTACAGGATGGAGTCTTGCAAGAGCCCAAATTCCAAGGAGATGAGCAACAGGCTATCAGCATCACCTCAAAAATTATACCTCCACTAACCCAGATCTTTTAAGAAGCAAAACAAAGGCAGCAGCTTTTCTCCCTGTGATGTAAAAAATGGGGCATAGAAAAGAACCTATGAATTTGTGTTTTGACAAAAGTTAGTGGAACCTATAGATTTGTGATTCTGTAATGGGGCATAAAAGTGTGGCTGCGTTTGAAGCGTGGCCTACCACTGCAGGCGGGGAAGGGCCCCAGGTGAAGGCTGCATTGTTTTGCCCTGGTGAGGGCAGGGATATGGCTTCAGAGCTCAGCCTGTGCATGTGTGAGGACCAGATCCTTATGGGACAGACGTTTTCATGACACCATGTCATGCCACGTCATCAGTGGGAGCCTATATAAGGCTCTTCATTGTGTCGGAGGCCCCACTCTTGCCACAATGCTGGACAGTGACCCACCCACCCGATCAATGGTGGGATTCAAATAATTTAACAACCAGTTCCAGTGGTGGGATTCAAATAATTTAACAACTGATTTCTTACAAGCACCATTTTAACAACTGGTTCTGCCGAAGTGGTGCGAACCTGCTGAATCCCATCCCTGCACCCAATCCCTGTAGTCAGTTGATACATGTTATGTGTTCTATTTTCTGTTTTGATTGTCCTTGTCATTGGCGGGTTGCTCATGGGGGGTGATCCACTGGGAAGGGGGAGCTGGGGAGCTCCCCTGTTATGATGCCTCCTTAAGAGGTTGGGGTGAAGCAAGCCACAGTTGGAACACCCAGTGGGGGCTATGGTGGCTTGCACCCCAAGCAGCAGATGGAAAGGAGCACCCACCTGGTATGCCCCACACCAATCTTGCCACTGTGTCAATTTCTCCAGCAGGGGAGTCAAGGAATTTTGGTTGGCTCTGGGGGACAGCTTTCAGGCTGTCCAGATGCTGGTATGCCCCACACCAATCTTGCCACTGTGGTCAATTTCTCCAGCAGGGGAGTCAAGGAATTTTGGTTGGCTCTGGGGGACAGCTTTCAGGCTGTCCAGATGCTTGGATCACCCCTCCCATGCTGCACCATTCACTTCCTTTACTCTTTGTCAATAAATACCTCTGGCTATGACCAAATTTTTACCTATAAAAAGTTGTCATGTGTTTGTTTTACATTTAAGCCAGAGCTGGTGGGTCCACAGCTCGGCCCCAAAAGGAACCTGTGGATTTGTATTTTGACAAAAGTTAGTGGAACCTATGGGTTTGTTGTACTCATGAGCAAAACCTTAGCTTACTAATTGAAATTATGCACATGCTTAATTATTTTACTAAACAAGATTTCAAAAACTCCCAAAAGAAAGGAAAAGAAGTAAACCCCTGAAGACATAACAGTATTGCAGTTTTATACATCTAAAAGTTCTTTGCCTTCGTGAGTCTCGTGTAAACCTTGCCTGAGGCATCTTTCCTAGAAATTCTATTTAAAGATTTATGAGGTAGATGTCAGATCATTGCTGGTAACATATAATGGCTCTTTTCCAAAATGTTGACATGGTGCTGGGAGTTCTCTGCTTGTGCATTGTCAGCCCACATTCTCTACATAGAATGAAGGGGAAATACAAGTAATGCCTCAGTGGGATCCTCAGATGATTCCATCAAGACGGTTCCTTTTAAGTTCAAAATTGCATATGCTGCTGTTGCTCAGTTCCTTTCAGCATCTGAAGAATGTACTGTGACCCACTAAACTTCATGTTCTTAAGATAATTTTTTGCCTTTCAGGGTTTACAAAGACCAAACCTTTGTTCCTTATCCAGGAGTGAAATTACAAGACAATCATATACTGTTTACATATCCTTCCCATTTTACCACAGGTTACTAAGTGGTAGCCTCAGGACTTCAGCACTTACACTGGCCAATTACACACAAGGCATCTGCTGTGCGATGGGGGGAAATGTGCATTGCTGCAAGATTTCTTGTATGGATGTATTTTCTCAAGCCCAGCTTTCACTTTCTATTTTCTCCACAGCAAGTGAGACCACTTCTAGTATGAATTTAATTTTGCTTCACAGTCAGAGCGGGCAGATTTGCCAGTGGGCACAGGTTTGGACCAGAACTCTTCCACAGCCAGCCCACCTAGTCTCCCTCCCCCCTCCCTTGTGCTGCTTTGCACACTTCTCCCTCACCCTCTTTGCTGCTGCTAACTCCTTTCTGCTTCTCTAAATGCTTGTGTCAATACATCAATATCAAGCAGGGTCTCTTTATGGCTCCACCTCACCTTCCCCACTCTGCTTCTTTCAGACAAGCTTCCATTTTAAAAACAAGCTCAACATTAAAAAGGTGGCAGAACAGCTTTTAAACTGATCCCTGGGGGAAAGCTGACAGGAGCTAGGTGACTTCGGTTCGGAATACAGTATCCATGGGGATACAGACAGAGAGGGAGGTTTTTCTAAATCAACCACATACAAGTAAGGAGCATAGAATGTGATAAGTGATAGTGTCTACAAAAGGTTAGAGGGCAAAGCACATAAATCCCAGGTTAGGGACAGAGACAGAGTATACTGGTGTCTCTATGCTAATAGTAGAAGCCTTCAAACTAAAATGGGGGAGCTGGAGTACAGAGTTTTGAAGGAGGACATTGATATAGTGGGCATCATAGAGACATGGTGGAATGAGGAGAACCAGTGGGATGCTGTTATCCCAGCTTACAGACTCTGCAGGAAGGATAGGACAGGGCGTATTGGGGGTGGGGTTGCCCTCTACATCAAAGAGAGCATAGTGTCACATAAAATAGACAATGCAAGGGGGCTGATTCCCCTACAAAAGCATTGTGGATATCAATACCAGGGGTGAAGGATAATTTAATATTGGGAATATATTATCAGCCCCCTGACCAAAGCGCAAAAGAGGATTCTGAGATGGAAAAAGAAATTAGAGAGGCCAACAAAAGCAAAAACATAGTGGTAATGGGCGATTTTAACTATCCCCACATAAACTGGAAAAATGCATGTTCAGGTCATGGTAAGGAGAGAGTATTCCTGGATATGCTAAATGACTGTGGTTTAGAGCAGGTGGTTGTGGAACCAACCAGGAGGTGATCTTAGATCTAATTCTATGTGGGACTCAGGACCTGGTGTGGGAAATCAGTGTTGTTGAGCCGATAGGGAACAGCGACCACAATGCTGTCAGATTCAGTATCTCTGCATGCAAACAAGTGACAACTACTAACGTAGTTACATTCGCCTTCAGAAAGGGAAATTTCCCAAGATGAGGGGGATAGTATGCAGGAAGCTGAAAGGGAAAATCAAGAGAGTCAAAACTATCCAAGATGCTTGGAGGTTATTTAAAAACACAGTCATAAAAGCTCAGTTGGAATGTGTTCTGCAGGTTAGGAAAGGCAGCGCCCAGTCCAAAAGAATGCGACCATGGTTAACAAGGGAGGTTGAGGAAATTATCAGAAAAAAGAAGATGTCTTTTAGAAAATGGAAGTCCAACTAGACTGGGGAGGAATACCAGAGGGAACTCAACTGGTGGCAAAAGAGGAGCAAGTTAGCTGTAAGGGAGGCTAAAAAGGATTATGAGGAACGCATGGCTGTGAACATCAAGACCAGAAACAAACAGTTCTTCAAGTATATCAAAAGTAGGAAAATGTGAGTGATTTCCATGTGTATCATAAAGTGTTCTTGGTCCCTAAATTCATGCTCACACTGCCTAGAAAAGCATTACCTTCCCTTTTGTACACTTATCATAAACTAGTGGGGCCCGGCCATGCGTTGCTGTGGCTTATCATGGTGAAATGGGAAAGGAACAGTAGGAGCAAATCAGTTGCAGAGGCCAGCAGTACGTGCTCATGGAAACGTGCAGGCTGATACTGTGCGATGTCATTGATGTGTGTGACCGCATTCCTTGCGGGGGGGGATGGAAAGGCACCTCTCCCACACATCTAGGCTGGCTGGTCACGATCCTTTACCTGGGGGTAAGTTGGTGTGGTGGCAATTGGTGTCGCTTCTGAGTAAACCCTCTTGAATGGCGCGATTCAGCCATTCAAAGTATGTCACGTTTGCTTTACCAAGCTTACTCCTGAGTAATGCGTGCCTCAGAGGCAACCTGGTTTTCTGAACTGTAACCTCAGTATTCAGGGAATCTAGGCTGGCTGGCTGGGCCCTCCCTCGCCCTCCCTTGCATGCCACCCCTCACTCTCTCCCCTCCCTCACTTCTGTTCCCTTGCATGGCACCCCTCCCCCTACCTTCCTCCCATTTCCCTTTGCTAGAGTGGGTGGGTCATATCCAGATGCTGGGCCCCCTCCCTCCCCTCCCTTGCATGCCACCCATCACTCTCTGACCCCTCCCTCACTTCTCTTTCCTTGCATGCCTCCCCCTCCGTCCCTTCCCTCTCCCTCCGCTGAATGTGTATGAGAGTAGGTGTGTTGTGTGGTAGCAGTGAACATATAAGAACATAAGAACAAGCCAGCTGGATCAGGGGCGTAACGAGGCACCCCTGGGCAAACTGTAGCCCTGGGCAAAACCTGAGTTGGATGCCCCCCCCAATGGGCGGCCACTCCACCACGACCAAAAATGTTTTTGCACCAGAACATTGGTGCCTGCAGGGGGTGCATTTTTAGACGCTGCAGCTCACAACTAGTGGTGGTGGCACTGGCGTAATGCCCATTGGGCAAGGTGGGCAGCTGCCCAGGGCATCACCTTGGGGGGGGCATCAAAATGCTGGGTTCGTTTTTGGGTATTTTAGTGGTTTTCCATTTTTGGCCTGCAGGGGGCGCAGTTTTTAGGCTAGTGGCACCAAAATTTCAGCATATCACCAGGAGACTGTCCTTATGCTACTTCCCAAGTTTAGTAAGGTTTGGTTCAAGGAGTCCAAAGTTATGGACTCCCAAAGGGGGTGCCCCATCCCCCATTGTTTCCAATGGGAGCTAATAGGAGATGGGGGCTACAGTTTTGAGGGTTCAAACTGCACCAAACTTGGGGGGTGCAATCATCTCCAGATGATACCCTGAAATTTTGGTGCCGATACATCCAAAAATGCACCCCCTGCAGGAACATCCTAGAAATGTGCCCAAGAATCTTTGTTCTGCATTGAGTTTTCTGCATTGCTGTCAATGGGGGTTGCAGGCTGTGGGGGGGGGCACATTTCTGAAGGCACAGTCTCAAAGCTTTCAGGGTCTCATCAGGTTTGGTGCAGTTTGGTTCAGGGGGGGCAAAGTTATGGACCCTCAAAACTGTAGCCCCCATCTTCTATTAGCTCCAATTGGAAACAATGGGGGATAGGGGAACCTTCTTTGGGAGTCCATAACTGTGGACTCCCTGAACCAAACCTCACCAAACTTGGGGGGTAGCATAAGGACAGTCTCCTGATGATACGCTGAAATCTTGGTGCCACTAGCCTAAAAACTGCGCCCCCTGCAGGCCAATAATGGAAAACCACTAAAATACCCAAAAACGAACCCAGCATTTTGATGCCCCCCCCCAAGGTGATGCCCTGGGCAGCTGCCCACCTTGCCTAATGGGCATTATGCCAGTGAGCTGGATCAGACCAGAGTCCATCTAGTCCAGCTCTCTGCTACTCGCAGTGGCCCACCAGGTGCCTTTGGGAGCAGGATGTGAAAGCAATGGCCTTCTGTGGCTATTGCTCCCAAGCACCTGGTCTGTTAAGGCATTTGCAATCTCAGATCAAAGAGGATCAAGATTGGTAGCCATAAATCGACTTCTCCATAAATCTATCCAAGCCCCTTTTAAAGCTATCCAGGTTAGTGGCCATCACCATCTCCTGTGGCAGCATATTCCAAACACCAATCATACGTTGCGTGAAGAAGTGTTTTCTTTTATTAGTACTAATTCTTTCCCCCAGCATTTTCAATGTATGCCCCCTGGTTCTAGTATTGTGAGAAAGAGAGAAAAATTTCTCTCTGTCAACATTTTCTATCCCATGCATAATTTTATAGACTTCAATCATATCCCCTCTCAGATGTCTCCTCCCCAAACTAAAGTGGGTGAGGCACAGAGAGTGAAAGGTACCTGCGTGTGAGGGGGGGAACCCCACCTGACGTCTCACGTGTGTATGTGTTCCACTTGAGTGTGTGTATGTGTTTCACTTCCTCTTGAGTTATTGCCTATGTGCTGTTTTCTCTGCTCATATCTGGCCATCTGAGTGAACATTCTAAGGGCACGAACATTCTAAGGGTGACAGTTACACACAGGCAGCTTCATGGCCTGGTGCGCCAGGAAAAAGATGTTTTACCTGGCTCAGGTGTGTTGTCTGACAGTGGGAGGTACGTAAGAACACAGTCGGGGGAATGAGTAAGGTTCTGTGAAAATTTCAGAGCATTTGGGCCAGCAGGTGCAGGGTTATTCTCAAAGCAACAAACACATGGTTCCATTTTTATATATATAAATGACAAGATATGCACATAATTCATAATTGTGAATATGTTTTTTACAAAAATATTTGTGTAACAGTGATTTTCTAACTGAGGTATACAAGCAACTGAAATGTTGATAGTTGTAAGCTATAGGAATTGGATGTGATAGTTTAAACATTAATGAGGACTCTGACCAGTCCTACTTCTGGTATTAAACAGAAGTAGATATAGAGTTTTAACCTCTTGGGAGTAATATGGTCGGGAAACTCTGGTTCTTTGATACCTTAGTTTCTGATGTCTAAAAGATACAGTTATGATTTGTATTAATGAATACAAAATGCACAATATATTTAGATGTATGGCTTCTATTGCATCTAGAATTGTCCTCCCATCAGAGTAACAATACATACTAAAGCTGTTATCGTTTGATGAGCATACAAATATTTAAAAATATTACTAGCTCCCTAAAAGGTCTGTTGCTAAATGTTAACTAAAAGCCAGTATGGTTTGTTCTACCTTATAATTTTTTGGATGCATCTGAAAATGGCCAATGAAGACAGGATATTGCATCTTTATTCATACCTAGTAAAAGATAACATTTTAGATTTCTGTTCCAATTTGGAAAGAAAACACAACTCAGGAAATGAGACAATGTTGGCAATAATGGCCTTGATGCACCCCCTACTCTGAAATAACATCACAATTTTTTTAATTGATGCTTAGTTGTAGAAGGCTCATGAAACCATTCTACCATATGGTAATTATAGAGGTGTTTATCCTCATTCTCTTTAATTTGACAATATATGACAAGTGAGTTTGCCTTTCCTCTGGCATGGCATACTTTTCAACACAGGGGGGATCTTGAAATGGCTGGAGTCAATTTGGGGGGGAGTCTGGCTGTGTTCGATCTCTAAGACTGATAGAATTCAGTATGTTTGCAAAGCACGTCTGGGAAGCAGGCCCAGTAGCATCAGAAAATCAGTTTTAGCAACAGGAGGCCAAAAATACTTCCATGTGCAGAGTTCCAAATGGCAACCTTAATCCTTTTCAACACAACAACAAGTGTTCCTTTTATCACTATCAATTTCAGGCTGCTTTACTTGTCATTTTTTCTACATGACAAGCTTTTTGATGTTAGAAAAAGTGTGAAAACATGTCATAATGTGATTTGATGCATGTACATATGATGGACACACTGTGTAAACATTAACTAATAGAAGAAAAAAGAATGTTGGTTTGTATACTCTTGCATTCTGCTTGCAGCCAGCTTACCTTTCCTTCCCTGTAGACTTTCCTATATGCATTGTTTTTTGCCCTTTCCCAAACCACCAAGAGGCAGAGCAGAGAAGCTGTGTGGTTTCCAAATGTTGGCAAAATGCCTATTGCTTCACTTTTTACCATGTAGCAAAATAGCTAAACAAGAAGCATAATTCTTTATCGGGGTTTTGTTATTCCTTCCTGCCTTGCCCAGCTTACCTAATAGTTTTTCCTGCTCCTCTGGCCACCAGTTCCAGTCAGAAGGGCTTTCTTTTTCTATGTAATTTTCAAAATACTGCAGGTTTAACAATAGCATCCCAGCTATTGAACTATCAGACACCTGGAAAAAAAAGGAAGGAAGGCAGCCTCTCCAAATAGGCTCTTCTGGCTATCATTTGCAAACTATTGGAAGGGCTTAGAAAGGTTTTGTGTGTGAGTGTGGTTTTAATGCAGCAGGGCTAACATTGGAGCAAAAGACTGGTCTATCAGATTCCAGGAAAGAGGGGGGGGGGGGTTGCAGGAAAACAAGGCATCTAGGATTTAAACTTTTACCCCTGCTGAACTGGAAGGAGAACTTTAGATAACAAGTAAAGGACTGCTTTAAATTGCAAATACTGTAGGCAAAAGAGGCTATGCTACTGCACTAAATTTATTGTATATGTATACATAGAATAGAAGACTGCTATTATCTGTGTGACTTTGTTGGTCCTCTCGGCTTTAGTTTCTAGGTCTTGTGACTAATGCCAATGTTAAGAGGTGCCTTCCTTGCAAATAAAAGCTGTTGTTATGGTCAGCTTGTCTCTGCTGAATGGACCAGAGAACTGGGTGAGTATTCTGGTCCAATCTCTTGTGCAAACAGAAAAATGCAGGAAAACACCACAATGAAGGAAACAGCCTCGAGGCAACCAATAAGTGCACAAAAAACAGAACTCTCAAAACCGATTACAACCACAGTCCCTTAGTCTCTTTCGAACAGGCACCTTGTGAGGTAGGTGGGGGAGAAAGCCCTGAGTGAATCCGTGACTGGCCTAAGGTTATCTGTTGACTCTCTAAGCGTGGAAGGAGTAGGGAACTTGAATCTGGGAGTTCCTCCAGATTAGAGTCTCCACTTCGAATGCGCTATAGTGGAGCATGATGACTCTAAATGTGGAGAATTAGGGTTTGACTTTTTTAATGCCTTTGGCTACATGAGCAGCTGACTCTTTACCTTGGGTGGAATCTGGTTTTGTTTCCCTTGTTCCTTGGCCACGATGAAACCCCTGATGCGTGACTCCCTTGGGCCAGTCTGGGCTGGCAGTTCTCCTCTAGTGGCTTGACAAAATGACTCCCTTCTACAGTTGAGAAAAGTGGGATATACATCTAATTTTTTTCTTCTTCTCCTCTTCCTCTTCCACTTCTTCACCACCACCACATGCAGGTACACTCTATACATCTTAGTAGTTTCCCTTATTTAATAGAAATAAGGTATCCATTAGTGCTGTGCTTGATATTTCTTATCTACCACAACATAGAACAGCTGCTGATAATTTTAATGGAGAAAGTAAAGGAGATACAATTACAGAAGTGGAGACAAAAATAATTTCCTTAATAACCAACATGGATGTCTTTGTTGTCAGAAGAGACCATTTAAAATTTGCTCCAGTTCAAAAGTTTTCCCTAATATAAGTCCATATGACTTATTTTGTCTTGTATAATGTGATTACGATAGAGAATATGATTATGAGATTATGATAAAGATGATTATGGGTAAAGTCACAGCAGCAGGCAAATAGAGAAAGCATAAAAGAGTATGTCTTTGTGCCTGTACAAAACAAGCCGGTGTGACCAAGAAGGAAAGTCTGACATTTGTATGAGTAATTAAATCATATTCTCATTTCCTTCCCAGAACTTGAATAAATTCTTCTTAGACTTTGTAAAGGTAAAATTAATAATTATAAAAACCCAGGATTCTGCCCCCCACAATGTGTTTGCTTGTTTTCTTGTACTGATTTGAAAGTGAGTTAGAAATGGATATGGAAGGTACAGGTGCAAGCAGTGATAAATACCCAGTTTAATCCATTTCCTGAAGGCATAAATATTTCTTCATCATACTTACATTGAACAAACTACAGAGTTGTAATAAATGGATTTTCTAAGTCCCCCCAATTTGCATTCTGTCATTCAATCTATAAGGATACATTATTTAAATACTAAGTTGCTATGAAGCTATCACGGGAAGCAGGGAAAGGAGTTTATTCACACTATCAAGAAAGGTCACCATGACACTGCTGATGGGGAAAATATGGATGAAGAAGTTTGCCGATTGGTTGATTCATTTCATGAAAAGTAAATACTCAGCACTACATAACTGTCTTCTTTTAATTAGCTTGTCAAAAGATTTTGACAAAGACTTCCAGTGGATTACTGAGTAAACCAGAACTGCAGATTACTTCTATTGAACCATTTATTGTCCTTCGGTGCTTTTAATAGAATTGATCTAATCAAGGCACTTACCGTTTTCTTATCAATTTTATGTTTCTCCTTTGTTTGCACTGGTTGCTACAAGGTTTTTCAAAAATCTTTTTCTCCATGTTTAATGTAATAAAACCCACACTTTAGACAGAACTCATATAAATATTTGGATATCTGATTTACTAGTTATTCAGCATATAATGTTTCCAGTCGTTTTTTGTCTTTCCTTGCTTCTTGATAGTTGTTTTGTTTTGTTTTTCCTGGTGTGTTTTGTTTTTCCTGCATGTTTGTTTTGTTTTTCCTGGTGGGGATAAAATTTGCCCCAGTACCTAATAAAGACTTAAGACCACAACATGGATTTAACTAGGTTATTTTAAACAGCTGATCTATGTCATCAATTAACTGATAATGTTTAATTGAGAATGGGCGGTGCTGGCAGCTTAACCATGACTGCCTTTTGTTTTTGCGAATCTACCCTTGCTCTAAACTTAGGCAGTGGCTACTGCCAGCTTTGTTTGTCATTGATGACACATAAGAAGTGCCCAATGCCGTCTCCTTTCCCTGATGCACTATGAAGCCAGTATCAGGTACAGAAAGAGCACTGAAGGCACTCCTTCACATGCCGTACCCCACCATAAAGAAAGGGATGGTCTGTTCAGAACATGCCTTCCATCACACCTGATAGCGTAGGGTGCTCACTGATCTAATTATCACTAAGCAACCCTCCCTATCCCTGCCAAACACAAAGATTAGCCTTGCTTAATACCACTTGCCGCATGTGCAACCATATCATCACCCAAATCTTGACTTATATCAGCTAAGTACACATCACAACCTTCACCAGAGAGAGGAACACCGTCACTCCTATCCAGGTGAGTCAAACTTAATTCCCTGAGTGTAACCCCCAGCACTATCTAAAGCTACCTTATGAAGAGCAAAATTCAGTTTTTGCCAAGTTCTCTCAACTTTGTAGGACGTAATGCCTTTCGCCAAACATGCCATTGTAAAAACTCATTCCGAACTAGAATAAATCCTGATAACAAAACTTTATCCTATTTAAATCTGTAACTATCTTGTGCCAGAGGCCATTTCTGCATGGCCAAATAACAGCGTCCTAGGAAGACATGTCCACGCTGCCCTCTGGCCCATGGGGGTTGGAGGACAGTGTGGGCATGTCTTTGCAGCCGCCCAGAGCTGAACGAGACAGCAAGGCAAGTTTCTTGCACACGCTCTGGGCAGCTCCGTGCACAGCTGCCCCTGCAGGTAGCGGTGGCGTCAGGGCTGCCTGCACGGGACTGTGCGAGCAGTACTAACGCCCCACCGGTTTCATTTAAGCTGGTGGGACGCCGCTACCGCCGGTTGTGCAGAAACAGCCTAAGTGTAAATCCTTGGGTTTTGTATTAGGTCATTCTGACTCAAATGCAACACGAAGTTTTCAGGACAACAGCCTTCTCTCAAGACCTGATAGAGAGAAGGCAGGAGCTGGTTCCATAACATTCCTCTCCTACTATGCCACTGTGGACTGGTGAAAAGGTACAATCCCAGCTGCATCCAATTTTGTTGACAGTGGCCTTTCTGCTGCCCTAAAACATGATGGAGTGTCCCAGTACAGGCACTATGACTGGGTTTCTCAATATGCCTGCATCTGCAAAACAAAATCAAACTGTTTATCTAACTTAAGTTGTATAAGCTTTTGATTTCCATCTCCCTATTTTCTGAATTGGCTGTCCCAATAACACCAAAGCTGCCTTTGCAGATGCTGCACTAATGCAAAAAGAATGAGTTCCATATTCTGCAGCTGGCATCCTGTGGTTGCCAAAATCTCTCTGGTCACAGCCTAAAACTGGAACTGAGTTAGAGGGGAACTATTGCCATGTTGAAACAGATAACTAGGGTCTATTAAATTTGACACTGGCATAACAAAGGGTCCCCAGTGGATGGAAGGACCACAGTGGCTCCCCTACCATTGGATCCTTCATTTGGAGAGCTTTTGGGACACATCCCAGCATGATGCTACCAAGAGGTCACTGATCCTCAGTGCTGCATAGAAAACTGTCAGTGCCGCAGCTTGAACAAGCAATGCTTCATCTGAATCTACACAATTAGCTTTGTATGCTGCTATCAGAATACACTAGTTTGTAGCATAAAAGTCAGCTGAGCATGCATAATGCCTGCCTTTTCCTGAGACTACCCTTCTAGCATCTCCCCAATCCTGAAAATCCCTAGCACTATCCTGCAAGCCTACTACCATATCCATGAATGCTAGAGCCACTAAATAATCCTGCATAATCCTAGATGCCAAAACTATGTCTTTCAAAAAATCACAAACCTGCTCTAAACTTTCTTTAACTCAAGAAATGAAGGATTCCTTACTCAGCCTTGCATAAGCCCCTCCCATACCTGGTGTCAAAGAAGCCACTGTTACCAACTCACACCACCCACTATTATGTGTGTGGTATGAATGGGCAAGCCAGAGCAGCAAGGGATATGACAGTGTGACAAATCCTGCAGCCCAAATCTCTGCTTACCAAAAGAGATGCCTCTGTGGCTTATGGTTCCCACACACACACACTCACTCATTCACTTTCTGTGAACAAAATCAGTACACAGTAATAATGAATGGATAATAAGCACAAAATTATTTACTGATGAACAGAACAGAACTAGTGTAAAGGTGCCTGGAAAGGCTTCAACAGTAACCTTCCAAAGCAATATCCCATTGACCCTGCAATCAGTCATAAAGATAACTGTGCTGAATTCTTTAGTTGCTGTCCACAATTCAAAAAGGGAAGGAAAGGTAGTACAGCAAATCAAAACAGTCTAACACAAGGAAACAGCTAACCAAACAAAAGAACAGATAGGTAGGCAAGATAGGATTTACTGGTGGGGGGGGGGGGGTAGTAACTGTATAAGCCAATGGGAACCAATACAGGACTAACTGCACAAGTGCAAAAAAAGAACAACAAAAATACTTAAAACTATAAACAAAAGTACAGCACACAGCCATGTAAAAGCAGAGTGAGTGAAATGATTGCCTTGATCACTGGAGGCTCCTCAGAGTTGGGAGAAGACCAGATCATTACTGCTGTCCCTCTGGAGTACTCCAATCTATGGTTATCATCCCTGCAAACATAGGTCATAGATTTCAATAACCCCACTCACTACAATAACTGCTTAGCTCCTCTCGCTAAACTAATCCTGTGGCAAATTCTCCCAAATAAAAGTGGAGACTGATTACTTAGAGTAACACTTTATGATGGTCTTTGCCCACCTCTAGGCCTTTGCTGGAGCTACCACAACCCAACTGAAACTAACCACCCCCCAGAAGAAATTAAGCAATTTCAAAGGGCTGCATTCTTTTGAGAATTTTTATTTGTTTTACACATATGAATAATACATACATAGAAAGGTAAAGAAAAAACCTCGATCTAGTCCCCAAAGGGCTGTATATCTGAATAGTTTGATAGAGTCTGCATAGTCTCCTGATGGTTTCTATAGTCTGATTTTCAGGGGCAGGATTTCTTACAGTTTTTTCCCCTTGACAGGTTGAATGTTTTACGATTTTAGCTGCTTATATGGTTTTTTATCTGTTAGCTGACTTGAGTCCCAGTTGCCTAGGGAAAAGGCCAGTTTCTACATGCTTCAAACAAACAAAACACATTTTGTACAACTATTGTAAACTACTGCCTAGCATAAAATGAGGATATAAACAAATTTATGACATGGAAAAAAAACTGCAAGGACCCCTATTCTATTCAATTAAACTTTTATCCGAGAAAAAGAATACTCTTCTGTCCTATTTTATGGATTGTGTCTTTAAAAGTTCATAGATATTGATAAATATGCAACCACTGTGCCCTTTCAGCATGTTGTCAGAGGTAAAGGGAGCAAATACAGTTCTTACAGTACATAAAAATATTAATTTGTCAATTTGACTTTCTCAGTCCTTCAGAAGATGACAGCATTCTAAATGACCTACAACAGGGTCTGAGTGGAAAATTGGCAAATTGCCTCTTGTTTCCTTCATCATTTCTGGACAGTTCTTGTTACTTTATGAAGTTATAACTATTATACCACTTTCATCTCTCACAATGTCCATTTGCCCTTCTCAAACAGCACTTGTAAGCACCTGGAAACTTTGCCAGAAGATAAAACAGGGGTTGAAAAGGAGTCATTCAGGGAAGGTGAGTCTGGTGCATCATCAGCCAGCCTGCATGGAGAAAAACAATGTTGAACTTTGAGAAAAGAGCTATTAAGAGATACAGGTATTCCGCAGTTTTTGATTTGGTTGCCTATGAAGTCCAAGGTGCTAGTGCTTACCTTGAAATCTGTTCATGACTTGGAATTTCATACATGAAGCACAGTCATGTATGGAACAGTTCATCTTGGATGTACATATCTTTGGGGGGGCACGCCCCAAAGCTTATAAATGCAAAGGCCCCAACACGGAGCCTTCCAGTTGGTTCTGTCCTTCCCAGAGGGGAGGGCAGAAGGGACTGCTGGCTGCCAGCTCAGAGCCAGGAGCTGGGAGGGGGGCGGGGCTTGGGGGAGCTGGCAGCCAGGAGTGGGTGAGGTTTGGGGGGGTTCTCTGGCTTCCTTGGCCTCACCTATGTCTATGATGACATGGGTGGGTCTGAGGGCGCAAGAAGACAACAAGGCAGCAGGACTTGCTGACTTGCCATCTTCCTGTTCACAAAATTGCCCCCCCCCACATTACCAGATCAGTGGTGCTCGGGGTCAGAGGGTACCCCCTGTTCCTAGACAAATACGCCACTGGATGCTACTGAAAAGAGAGAAAAGCACATTCACAACAATGTTGTAAGAGCACTCCTTCAGGACTCTTTTGAATAGCAAATACACAGTCAATTCTCTGTGCTGTTAAAAAATACTGCTGTCAGCTTGTACAGCGTAAGCAATAATCCTTCACACTGCCCGTACACAGATTAATCTCCCATATTTGTTTTTTTAAAGTTACTCTTTTTTATTTAACTTCTATTTTTTTAAAAAAAATCATATTTTCTTTTTTTTTGATGTCTTAAATGAGAAAAAGGAAGTTAGATTATAACTTTTTGCATTAGGTTGAGATTCTGATTCAAGGAACACTTTTTACTGGCTTCAAGAAGATCATGAAAATTATCCCAATTTTATATGTAAGTGCTTTTTCAGGGACAGAAAATGGATGGTGCTGTGGCCATGCAGTCATCAACGAGACAGGAGATTAGTTGTTCTGTAATCACCTTGAGAAGTCTTCTGTAAAGAAGGGACACCAAACAGCTGTGATAGAGATGCTTCGTGAGGTTGGCACTAGGATGTCAAGGGGTGGGAAACATAGGTGAGGAAGAGGGTTGCTCACCTCATTGGTGAGATGATCCTTTAGATGGCTGGTCTTTTTCTGTAGATGAAAATATTGGCTTCTGCATGCTTCTCCTAGAGCCGTGATGGTAAACCTATGGCACGGGTACCCAAGGCGGCACTCAGAGCCGTCTCTGTGGCCATGCATGCCGTCATCTCCCCCTCCCCCTTCCCCCCAGAGGCAGCTGCCAGAGGCAGCTGCCAACAAACACGTTGGGAGTCACGCTGTACAGGCTGGCTGTGAGCAAGGCACTCTGCCGGCTGGGGCTGAGCTTCAGGGAGGTCCTCTCGAGTCAACCTGATTTGCTGTAAGTACCACCTGCCACCCTACAAGTACCCCCCTCCCCCACAAAGGTTGGGAGACTGGAGGCTGGCACACTTTTCTTGGCATGTAACTTTTGGGACCAAACTAAAACTTTGGGGGCAGGATTAAAAGGCAGCAGTCTGGGTGAGGGGCTTCCATTGGGAGGAGTGTTTCTGCCAAGAGCAGGGCAAGTGCAGTGGTGGGATTCAGGTGCTCATCCCGATTGGAGTGAACTGTTTGTTAAGGCCCCCCCCTTAGGAGAGAGAGTGATGGGGCGTTTAGTGCCTGGGAGCCCAGGGCAGGGAGGAGAGATATTGCAAGGTCCCTAGGCCCATGATGCCAATCTTGTTCTCACAGGATCAAAGCAAAAGTACAAAAGACAAAAGGCATTTCATGGCAATAAAGAATTGACCTAAACCAGGCCCCGACCAACTGGCAGGAAAGGGAGAGGCGCATCCCATACTGCCCTGAGCATCCCTTCCCCGCCCTTGTCAGAATTAGGGCCATTCTGACAGAGGCTAATGTGGGACAGAGAGGTCCATTTCAAAATATTCTCCATGATTTTATTTTTCTGTTCCTGTTGCATTTTTGTGCGAAGTCAAGTGCTGTGATGACATATGAAGGAAAAACTGCAGATCAGTTGGCTGCTCCACAAATTTAGCTTTCCTGAAGTTATCCCACCCTTTGCACAGAATTCTTGCTTAGGATTGCCTTCATTTACTGCTTTTTTACTTCTATTTTGTGGTAGTGGGGTTATTGGGTTTCAGAAAGTGAAAATTTTACTTCCCTCTCCCCCCGCACCCTTCCTCCGCCAGGCCCCCAGTGTGATAATAGTGTAATTATTTCAGGGAGATTATTAGCAGTAAACTTCAGACCTAGTTTTGGGGAAGCAGTGTAGGTAACCCTGTTAAGCGCTGTTAAACCCCACTGATTTTCATGGGAAGAACTAAAGCATGGGAAGCATGGAAAGCATGGGAAGAACTGAAGCATGGGAAGAACTAAAGTTTACCTGGGGGTAAACTCGGTTACTAGTAATGGGGCTTGCTTCTGAGTAAACCCTCCTAGGGTCGTGATTTACCCATTTGAAGTGTTGCACGGTTGCTTCAAAGCCACCGACTACCACTAAGCTTACTCCCGAGTAACACACACTTTGGAGCCAACCATTTTTTCTAAACTACAAGCTCAGTATTCAGGTTAAATTGCCATGTTGGCACTTTGCAATAAGTGAATTTTGGGTTGCAGTTTGGGCGCTCGGTCTCGAAAAGGTTCGCCATCACTGACCTAAATGTACTTCCTAATTAACATTTACCTTTTGCTCTTTCAATCAGTGTGTTAATGCTTCTCTGTGCAGTAAACTCCAACATTCTGTGAATTCCCATTGGTTCTGCTGGGTGGACAAAACTCCACCCCCCATGCTTAAGACTTGAATGTGTCCTGCTGGGATTCTCTGGTTTGCCATTTGTTCTGTTAGGCTAACCATATTGACTTACGGTCCTGGGTTGGGAGCCCTGGGTTCTGCATTGTTTTTGTTGAGGTTGTTGACTCTTGAATGGGAGGTACTGACCAATGGTTGCTGCAGACTTGGCTCTTTGTTTTTGCCCTAAAGAAAGAAAGCATTCAAACACACACACACCACTAGAAACAATGGATGATGTCTGAGGGACCTTGTTTCTGCCTCGTAGAATATGAACCCTTTCCACAATTTTCTTGAATAGAGACTAGCAGTTATGGAGCAATTCTGGCTCCTCCTGCTCCTCAGATAGATTTCCCATAGGCTTTAACAGAGCCAAATAATACTGGATTCCTGAATGAAACCTGAATCCAAATACCATAACAGTATTTGGATCCTTAAAAATTAAGAACACTGATATTTTTTTCAACTCCTACATATCTGTCTGGAAAAAATGCTATTTTATGCACATCCCTAAATAATAGTACTTAGTGGAAATTACATTAAATATGGGTACACACAAATGAGAACTGTTGTCAGTCTGAGAACCCAGTGTTACAGTAGAATGATCAATGTGTAGTTTCTGTATAAGGCAGCTTCATATGTTCATATAAATTTAGCAAGGTAATGTTAACAGGGATACACCACTGATGACATAGTCCAGCAATGCACTTATTTGTTGCCAAGGCCAGATGGAAAGGCAAAGATAATAAGCTTGTTAAACTGGCTCTTATGACTCATGCATTGCATTTGTTTCTTAATTCTCAAAGAACTTGAAAGAATTAGAAGCCAGATCCAGGGAGAAGAATGACAGTTCACTTCCTGTAGTCAGCTTCAAAAGGGTCTCCTTTCCTTTTGCCTAAGAATCTTCCACTTTTAGCTCTATAGATCCAAAAACAGCAGAGGATGCTGTAACTCCTCCTCCATCTGGGACACAAAAGCAAAGAAACTCATTCATCTTGCCCCACTGAACCACTTAGATGTTGTGTACCACATCAGCCTTATGCAAGCGGAGTTACCTAATCAATGATAAGATGCATTTCACACCTGTTGTAAATGGAAAGTATCTGTTTCCAACACTCCTGAAATCATTTGAAACCGCTCCATGAAAGGAGTGATTAACTGCACCTGAAAAGTGCTAATTAACTATTAGTTTGGTGTCTTGTTCCAACTCCTTTTCTGCATCCCAGCGTTCATTAGGAAGAATTATGCAAACAGAATCTTCACATTGATTTTATGAGCCCAAGGCATTTGTCACTGACCAACCTCCAAGAGCTATCTGCAGAGTCTGGATGCAATTGTGGGGAAAATATATTTCAGAACACTGCAGAGGGATTTGTGTATGCAAGCCACTGTATGGATTACAGAATATTATTTTGCAACAGACACACGAATCCACCTAGAATAGTATACAAGCCTTCTGTACTTTTAAAGTACCCAAGTCCATATATGTTATCCAGTGCAGTTGAACTATTGTGCACTCAAATGTATGTTAATGTACGAAACTGAGAAAAAAATTGACATCCAGGTTTTGTGGATAATAAACTAAAAATAAGTTACAAGGGGTAATGAGAAAGAGGAGGAAGGCAGAGCCAAGAAAGAGGAATTTTCTATTACTACTAGTATGATTAAAGTTTCATTTGTAACACTAATAGTTTGGGAAGTGATGTACAGAATACAGAAGCAACCAGATGTCAGTTTTATGGATTTATAATCCAGTGATATAATCTTGCTCCAATAGAAATCAATGGCAACACGTGATGGAGTGGGATTGTGGTTTAAGAAATTTGTCTGGGGCTTAACAAAGAAAGAGTGAGACTGGTAGCAGGGATTGATAGCAGACATCTCAGAAGGTCAGTGCAAGTCGAAAGAAAGTTATCCCTTTCTAAGTCAATGGTCTTAGAATAGCGTAACCCTGTTTAGGATAGGATTATTATGCAATAGTCCCAACCAAGTTTACTCATAATTCTAGTCAATAGGGTTTGCTAACAGAAAAGAGTTTTTGGAGTTGCTCTGTTAGTTGCCTGTTTCCTTTTGTTTACATTAGTCTATGTTTAAGCTTTGTAGAGTTATCTATTTATCTGAGTTCATGTAGAATGTTAAAATAGATTTAATATTTCTTTTTAATTTAAAGAGGTCAGTTATTAGGTCTAGTGCTAAATTTTAGACAGGTAAAAAATTAAATACTCCAAATACTTTCATCTAACTACACAAATTACACAAAGTGCACACATTTATCTTTATTAAAGGTAAGTCTTCATTGTAGCAATAAATTCAGAAGTAAAATCTGAGTATATTGATTAAATAATAATGGAACAAAACATATTTCATATCTCTGTTTCAGGACATATTGGAAGAATAATTGTGAGATGTGAAATCCTAGAGCTAAATAACCTCCTGTTAGATTTCTATTTGTCAAACTCCTACCTTGCAGCTTCAACTTTAGATTACTTATTAATGCATATAATATTTGCATTGCCTATTAATAATGCATTCTTCTTAGAAATAACCAAATAGAGGCTCTTTGAATGTTTTCTCTTAAATCATTTCAGAGTTGTTCTGGCCAAAGTTAAGGACATTTCTTTCCTGCTTAACTTATCTGACCATGTGATTAATCTGTGGTCTTTGTATTTTGGGAATTTGGCATCCCAATGTCTAGTAGTCAAATTCTTGATTAATTATGATAATGAGAACTGTACATATTAAATGAGTGTTTTTGTTTGATTATTTTCCCCCTTATTCCAAACATTCTATAGGATTTGCGGCAAAATGGCCCTCACATTGTCGTACCATAGGGGATGTGAAATTTAATCAGCTGTACTAGGCCTAAAGCCATTAGATCTTCCTGAGTTCACTTCTCCAGCATTATTCATTTCTATCCAAACACTAAGACTCCTTTTTAGCTGCTACTACTGAAATATATCATCAGTGTGATGAAATGATTAAGAGCAGCTGACTCTAATGTGGATAACAAGGTTTAATTCCCCACTCCTCTACATGAAAACTGCTGGGTGACCATGGGCTAGCCACAGTTCTCTCAGAATTCTCTCACCCCATGCAGAGTCACGCAATGCCAAACCACCTCTTGCCTTACCTATGAGATGCAACTGTATGGTACTTTTACACACATAAACACTGGAATATATATAGTGAAAAAAATTACCTAGAATTCAAGACATTATATTCTACTTTTGTCCTTTATAAGTCTCTTCTTCAACTTAATAACAGACCACCTACTCAAATCGCTCTAAGTACAGGGGGAGACTTGAGGTAATTTAGACACAGGCAGGCTTATACTCAATCTTTCTTTGTACCATGGGCAGCATAGATTGATTTAGCCTTGTATATGAGTAGTAGACTTGAATGTGAGTAGTAGTTGTAGCTCCAGGATTACCATTTCACTGCCAATGGTGGGGGATTCCCTGCTCTGATCCCCCTTCCCACAGTGCCATTGTCAGCTGGCGGGGGATCTACTAACTGCAAAGGGAGGCAGAAGGAGGCCAGCACTGATATGCTGACATCTCTTCTGGAAGTGACATCATAACACCACCAATAATTACAGGGATATTCTGGTATTTGTGGAAAAATCTATGGTAAAAATGGCTTCTACCATAGAGTTTTTACCCAAATATGCTAACTGCACTGATGACTCATCAGGCAAGGAGGTGTTAGTGCTTGACCAGTGCCTGGAGACTGTTATAGGCTGGATGAGGGTGAATAAATTGAAATTGAATCCTGACCAGACAGTGGTGTTGTGTGTACTGGATCCCAAGACCTTGGAGATTAAAGGTCACCCAGTACTGGATGAGCTGTTTTACCCCAGAAAAATAAGGTCCAGGACCTGTGGGGTTATCCTTCCATTATCACTGGAATGACATGTGGAAGGGGTGGTGAGGAGGACCTACCAAGTTCTCTGGCTGGTTCACCAGATCCACTTTTACTTGGACCAGGTTAACCTGGCTACAGTAACCTCTCTGTTAGACTGCTGTAATGCATTCTATGTGGGGCTGCGCTTGAGAATGATCTGAAAACTAGAGCTGGTGGAGACATAGCAACTTGGCTACTAGTGGGTATCTCAAGATGTCACTATATGACACCCATTCTGAGGGAACTTTATGCTATGCCTACTAGAATTGGTGAATAATGGTGTGTGTGGGGGGGGGGATAACTGCTAAAAATGTCATCTGTGAGACCCTAATCCAAATCACACAAAAACCGCCACCTTACATAGATTCACATTGGTGAACTTTGGCAAACCACTGTCCGATCAACTTGAATTCTTTATATGAAATATGAGAACAATACAATTACCCTGACTTACAGAGCTATTGTGAAAACTACTGAGATACTTTATGTGAAGTTATTTTCCATAAATACCAAATAATTAGATAGATCTGAACAGGAATAACTTTAGGTCATACTTTAAATTATAATTATAAATTCACATTTAAGTTTTTGAAAGTAGAGAATTTGGAAGATGGTGGAGATCTAGTATTAGAAACTTTTTTTTCAGAATGGCTGCGCTCACAGAGTAGTTCCTTTTTGAAAAAAGGTCACCACCACAGCTCTGTAGTGCTAATTGTACAAATAAATCACAGTTATTATTTGAAAGTTTATCTTCCTTCAGTTCAGCGGGTATTTACTTGCAGTTAGCCTAACTACTTTGATATTAGTAACCCCAGTAGCAATAATTAATATTGCTCTAAACAACATTGTCCAATTCTTAGACTTTGTACTAAAAATAACAGCTATTCTGATACAAGAACCAAAGAGCACCATTCATTCAGAAAAGATGTCACAGTGAATGAAAAGAAACCATTATGCTCACAGAGCAGAGAGGAAGTGGCATGTTTAGCATAATTTGAAATAAAAATGACAGATGACAGATAGGTAGCACAAGAAGAATAAAGGCGGGGGATTGATTATACAGATGATCAGATTGTCCCCCTATGGAACAGGTGGACTGAAACTATTTGCAGAAACTCATGATAATGGTTCTCAAAGAAGTCTCATGAGCTCTGTTAACTGGCTTGTGCCAAGGTTACCACCTATACATATATTGGGAAGACCAGATCACAATGTTGACAATGTTTTTGCCCATAGGAATGCAGGCTGAGAAAGGAACATAAGAACATAAGAACATAAGAACAAGCCAGCTGGATCAGACCAAAGTCCATCTAGTCCAGCTCTCTGCTACTCGCAGTGGCCCACCAGGTGCCTTTGGGAGCTCACATGTAGGATGTGAACGCAATGGCCTTCTGCAGCTGTTGCTCCCGATCACCTGGTCTGTTAAGGCATTTGCAATCTCAGATCAAAGAGGATCAAGATTGGTAGCCATAAATCGACTTCTCCTCCATAAATCTGTCTAAGCCCTTTTTAAAGCTATCCAGGTTAGTGGCCATCACCACCTCCTGTGGCAGCATATTCCAAACACCAATCACACGTTGCGTGAAGAAGTGTTTCCTTTTATTAGTCCTAATTCTTCCCCCCAGCATTTTCAATGTATGCCCCCTGGTTCTAGTATTGTGAGAAAGAGAGAAAAAATTCTCTCTGTCAACATTTTCTACCCCATGCATAATTTTGTAGACTTCAATCATATCCCCCCTCAGCCGCCTCCTCTCCAAACTAAAGAGTCCCAAACGCTGCAGCCTCTCCTCATAGGGAAGGTGCTCCAGTCCCTCAATCATCCTTGTTGCCCTTCTCTGCACTTTTCCTTTCTTCTCAATATCCTTTTTGAGATGTGGTGACCAGAACTGGACACAGTACTCCAAGTGCGGTCACACCACTGCTTTATATAAGGGCATGACAATCTTTGCAGTTTTATTATCAATTCCTTTTCTAATGATCCCCTGCATAGAGTTTGCCTTTTTTACAGCTGCCATGCATTGAGTTGACATTCCCATGGAACTATCAACTAAGACGCCTAAATCCCTTTCCTGGTCTGTGACTGATAGCACTGACCCCTGTAGCGTGTATGTGAAGTTTGGATTTTTTGCCCCTATGTGCATCACTTTACATTTTGCTACGTTGAACTGCATTTGCCATTTCTGAGCCCACTCACCTAATTTATCAAGGTCCGCTTGGAGCTCTTCGCAATCCTTTGTGGTTCTCACCACCCTACATAATTTGGTATCATCTGCAAATGCTACCCACCCCTACTTCCAGGTCTTTTATGAATAGGTTAAAGAGCACTGGTCCCAAAACGGATCCTTGGGGGACACCACTCCCTACATCTCTCCATTGTGAGAACTTCCCATTTACACCCACTCTTTGTTTCCTGTTTCTCAACCAGTTTTTAATCCATAGGAGGACTTCCCCTCTTATTCCTTCATTGCTGAGTTTTCTCAACAGTCTCTGGTGATGAACTTTGTCAAAAGCCTTTTGGAAATCCAAGTAGACAATGTCCACCGGTTCACCCCTGTCCACATGCCTGTTTACACCCTCAAAGAACTCTAGTAAGTTTGTAAGACAGGATTTGCCTCTGCAAAAGCCATGCTGACTCTTTCTCAGCAGGTCTTGCTTTCTACATGTTTTATAATTTTATCTTTAATGATAGATTCTACTAATTTACCAGGAACAGATGTCAAACTGACTGGCCTGTAATTTCCCGGGTCCCCCCTAGATCCTTTCTTAAAGATTGGTGTGACATTGGCCATCTTCCAGTCTTCAGGGATGGAGCCTGATTTCAGGGATAAGTTGCATATTAAAGTGAGAAGATCAGCAATTTCATGCTTGAGCTCTTTAAGAACTCTTGGGTGAATGCAATCTGGGCCAGGGGATTTGGTAGCATTTAGTTTATCAATGGCTGCCAGAACTTCTTCCTTGTCTACCACTATCTTCGCTAGTTCCTCGGATTCGCCTCCTAAGAAGCTTAGTTCAGGTGCAGGAATATTCCTCACCTCCTCTTGGGTGAAGACAGATGCAAAGAATTCATTCAGCTTCTCTGAAATCTCCCTGCCATCTTTTAGCACACCCTTTGTTTCTTTGTCATCTAACGGGCCTACCGCTTCCCTTGCTGGCTTCCTGCTTTTGATGTACTTGAAGAACTGTTTGTTGCTGGTCTTGATGTTCGCAGCCATGCGTTCCTCATAATCCTTTTTAGCCTCCCTTACAGCTAACTTGCTTCTCTTTTGCCACCATTTGTGTTCCCTCTCATATTCTTCATCAGTCAAACTGGACTTCCATTTTCTAAAAGACATTTTCTTTTTTCTGATAATTTCCTCAACCTCTCTTGTTAACCATGGTGGCTTTCTTTTGGACTGGGTGCTGCCTTTTCTAACCTGTGGAACACATTCCAGCTGAGCTTTTATTACTGTGTTTTTAAATAACCTCCAAGCATCCTGGACAGTTTTGACTCTCTTGATTTTCCCTTTCAGCTTCCTGTGCACTATCCCCCTCATCTTTGAGAAATTTCCCTTTCTGAAGGCGAATGTAACTACATTAGTAGTTGCCACTTGTTTGCATGCTGAGATACTGAATCTGACAGCATTGTGGTCGCTGTTCCCTATCGGCTCAACAACACTGACTTCCTGCACCAGGTCCTGGGTCCCACATAGAATTAGATCTAGGATCACCTCTCCCCTGGTTGGTTCCACAACCATCTGATCTAAGCCACAGTCATTTAGCATATCCAGGAATGCTCTCTCCTTACTATGACCTGAACATGCATTTTTCCAGTTTATATGGGGATAGTTAAAATCGCCCATTACCACTACATTTTTGTTTTTGTTGGCCTCTCTAATTTCTTTTTCCATCTCAGAATCCTCTTGTGCACTTTGGTCAGGGAGACGATAATATATTCCTAATATTAAACTGTCCTTCACACCTGGTATTGATATCCACAGTGATTCTGTAGGGGAACCAGCTCCCCTTGCATTGTCTATTTTATGTGATACTATGCTCTCTTTGATGTAAAGGGCAACTCCACTCCCAATGCGCCCTGTCCTATCCTTCCTATAGAGCCTGTAGCCTGGTATAACAGCATCCCACTGGTTCTCCTCATTCCTCCATGTCTCTGTAATGCCCACTATATCAAAGTCCTCCTTCAAAGCTCTGTACTCCAGCTCCCCCATTTTAGGTCGAATGCTTCTACTATTAGCATAGAGACACCTGTATACCCTGTCTCTGTCCTTAACCTGGGATTTATGTTCTTTACCCTCAAGTCTTTTGTAGACACTATCCCTTGTCACATGCACATTGCTATGTTCCTCGCTTGTACGTGGTTGATTTAGAAAAACCTCCCACTCTGTCTGCATCCCCATAGATACTGTATTCCGAACTGAACTCACCTCAGCTCCTGTCGGCTTTCCCCCAGGGATCAGTTTAAAAGCTGTTCTGCCACCTTTTTAATGTTGAGCGCCAGCCACCTGGTTCCTCTTTGGTTAAGATGAAGCCCGTCCCGTTTGTACAGGCCTGCCTTGTCCCAAAAGGTTCCCCAGTTCCTGACAAATCTGAAACCCTCTGCCTTACACCACCTTCTCATCCACGCCCTGCGCGTGGAACGGGTAGCATTTCTGAGAATGCCACCTTGGGGGTCCTGGACTTCAACCTGTTTCCTAGCAGCCTAAATTTAGCTTCCAGAACCTCCCGGCTACATTCCCCAATGTCGTTGGTGCCAATGTGGACCACAACTGCTGACTCCACCCCAGCACTGTCTAAAAGCCTATCTAGGAAGCAGCTTTTGCCTCTGTCACTGTGGTGTGATACAGGAATAACTACTTTTATTTCTCTTCCAAATTTTCACTGGTATCCTGGCAGCACATCACTGTACAAGGTTATTCTTGTAACATACATACTGGCACATAACTTTGCTTAAAGTGATCATGACTGAGAAAGGTTCAGGTTGACATCCTGAGCATATGAGCTAGAATGTAATTCAAACTTCATTCAGATCTGGTGCTCAGTCTGTGATCAGTTTTGTGGCACATAAATGCATGAAAAAAGATAATCACACATTTAAATAACAAGGAAATATAAGTTAAGAATATCCCACAATTAACATTGCCAATATTGTGCATAAAAATAGATTTTGCCTATCAAGTTTTTTCTTTACACAATTCCCTTTTAAAAACCAAATTTTGCTACAGATAGTCCCAGTATTATTTTTGCCAAATGATTATTCAGTGTTAAAATAAATAAACAAATCTAATATTGCATCTCCCCTGGGTTTTTTTTCTAGGTAGATCCTGAAAGTATATACCACCTATCATTTTGTATTGCATTATAAGATGAACTTTGACTTCAAACTTAACCATATTTTGGTCTAAACAGAAATGTTTCAGAATGGTGCCTAAGTTCATATGTAACATGTCTCTGGAACCAGCAGAGAAGAGGAGCAGTGGAGGACAGCAGTGGGCCAGAAAGGGCTGAGGAGCTTGACAGAGGGCTTTTCTCAAAGCCACATCTTTTAAACAGTGTATTTTAAACAGGGGGTTTCTCTTTTTTTCTCCTTGTCCTAGGGCTGCTGGGGTGTGAGGTGGAAAGCTGCTGAAGAGTGGGAGCTTCTCACATTGCAATCTTTTCAGTTAGTGCTGAAGGGGTGGGGCTTCTCACATTTTTAAATCTTTTTTCAGTTAGTCTCTGGAACCAGCAGAGAAGAGGAGCAGTGGAGGACAACCAGTGGGCCAGAAAGGGCTGAGGAGCTTGACAGAGGGCTTTTCTCCAAAGCCACATCTTTTAAACAGTGTATTTTAAACAGGGGAGTTTCTCTTTTTCTCCTTGTCCTAGGGCTGCTGATTGGTGGAAGCTGCTGAAGGTTGAGAGCTTCTCACATTTGTAAATCTTTTCGATTCAGGTGCTGAAGGGGTGGGGCTTCTCATTTTAAATCTTTTCGAGTTGAGTCTCTGGAACCAGCAGAGAAGAGGAGCAGTGGAGAGGACACAAGCAGTGGAGCCCAGAAAGAGGGGGCTGAGGAGCTTGACAGAGGAGCTTTTCTCAAAGCCACATCTTTTTAAGCAGTGTATTTTTTAAACAGGGGGGTTTCTCTTTTTCTCCTTGTCCTAGGGCTGCTGATTGGTGGGAAGCTGCTGAAAGGGTGGGAGCTTCTCACATTTATGTAGAATCTTTTTTCAGTTATAGTGCTGAAGGGGTAGGGCTACTCATTTTTAAATCTTTGTTAGTAGTCTCTGGAACCAGCAGAGAAGAGGAGCAGTGGAGGGACAACAGTGGGCCAGAAAGGGCTGAGGAGGAGCTTGACAGAGGCTTTTCTCCAAAGCCACATCTTTTAAGCAGTGTATTTTAAAACAGGGTTTCACACTTTTTTTTCTCCTTTGTCCTAGGGCTGCTGATTGGTGGGAAGCTGCACTGGGGTGGGGAGCTTCTCACATTTTCTTAATCTGCACAGTTAGTGCTGAAGGAGTGGGGGCTTCTCCACATTTTTAAATCTTTTCAGTTAGTCTCTCCTGGAACCAGATGGCGCCCTAACGTTGTGCGCATGAGGTGTTTTACATTTAAATAAAAACATATTTTTAAAGGGATAGTAGAAGGTATAGAAAACCTTAAGAGGGAGGCACTAATTAAAATTAGTATTTGAATATCTAAAACAAAATTAGATATACATGAAGACAGGAAGCCAGCAGGGGATGGGGGGGCTTTCCAGTGTTTTGCTTACTGAGTGTCGATGTATGCGACTATCTGCCACTAGGGCAGAAGTCGGCTGGGTGTGCCCTCGCTGCGTAATGAGTTCCTGGCACTCAAGGAACATGTGCGTTCTCTTGAAGCCAAGGTGGCAGACCTGGAGAAGCTGAGAGAGGCAGAGAGGGCAACAAACGAGGCTTTAGGGGACCTAGCAGCCAGGTCCCATCCTCCCCAAGGTGACATCTCTTCAGATGTCATGGAGAATGAGAGTCTGGGTGATGGAGGGTGCCAGTCTGAGGTGGTGGAAAGATGCTCCCTTAGATGGGACCCCTTCCTTAGCTGAGTGGTCAGGATATCCTCTCGCACTAGCAGAGGATACCCCTACGGGGAGGTGTGGGGGCTCCTTGTAGTGCGGAGTGAGATTCGATCATTAGGAATATAGGAGGAGTTGGGTTTGTGACAGAAGCGTGATGACCGGTGATGGTGACTTGCCTGCCTGGTCGCGAAGCCGTTGCTGGAATATGTCACGCAACCCGTCCTAAGATAGGGCTGTTAGACAGTGCTGGGGTGGAGTCATGCAGTTGTGAGGTCCCACATTGAGTACCAATGACATTGGGAAATGTAGCCGGGAGGTTCCTGGTAGCCGAAATTTAGGCTGCTAGGAAAAAAAGGTTAAAATCAGGACCCCCAAGGTGGCATTCTCCGAGAAGTGCTACCTGTTCCACAGCCAAGCAGGGAGAGCTAGGCAAAGCCGGAGATACAGGGTCTCAATGCGTGGATGAGGAAAAGGTGGTGTAAGGCAGAGGGTTTCAGCTTTGTCAGGAACTGGGGAACCTTTTGGGATAAAGGGCAAGGCCACCAGCCTACAAAAGGGACGGGCTTCATCTTTTAACCAAAGAGGAACCAGGCTGCTGGCCAACTGTTAAAAAAAAGGTGGCAGAACAGCTTTTAAACTGATCCTGGGGGGAAAGCCGACAGGAGCTGAGGAGTGACTTCGGTCTCGCTCGAATACAGAGTCCATGGGGATGCAGACACAGAGAGAGGTTTTTCTAAATCAACCACATACAAGGCGAGGAGCATAGCAATGTGATAAGTGATAGTGTCTACAAAGTTGGCTAGAAGGGCAAAACACATAAACTCCCAGGTTAAGGATAGAGACAGAGTATACAAAGTGTCTCTATGCTAATGAAGTAGAAGCATTAGACCTAAAATGGGGAGCTGGAGTACAGAGTTTTGAAGGAGGACATTGATATAGTGGGCATCACAGAGACATTGGTGGAATGAGGAGAACCAGTGGGATGCTGTTATCCCAGGTTACAGAAGCTCTTACAGGAAGGGATAGGACAGGGCGTATTGGGGGTGGGGTGGCCCTCTACATCAAAGAGAGCATGAGTGTCACATAAAATAGACAATGCAGGGGGAGCTGTATCCTCTACAGAAGCTTGCACTGTGGATATCAATACCAGGGGTGAAGCAAAAGTTTAACATTAGGAATATATTATCGTCCCCCCCTGACCAAAGTGCACAAGAGGATTTCTGAGATGGAAAAAGAAATTAGAGAGGCCAACAAAAGCAAAAAGGAAATATGCATCGTGGTAATGGAAGCGATTTTAACTATCCCCACATAAACTGGAAAAATGCATGTTCAGGTCATAGTAAGGAGAGAACATTCCTGGATATGCTAAATGATCTGCATGGCTTAGAGCAGATGGTTGTAGAACCAACCCAGGGAGATGTGATCCTAGATCCTAATTCTATATGGGGGGGGACCCAGGACCTGGTGCGGGAAGTCAGTGTTGTTGAGCCGACAGGGGAACAGCGACTACACAGTGCTGTCAGAATTCAGTATCTCTGCATGTGAACAAGTGACTAACTACTAATGTAGTTACATTTGCCTTCAGAAAGGGAAATTTCTCCAAAAGAGATGAGAGGGGATAGTGCGCAGGAAGCTGAAAGGGAAAATCAAGAGAGTCAAAAATGTCCAAGATGCTTGGAGGTTATTTAAAAAACACAGTCTTAAAAGCTCAGCTGGAATGTGTTCCGCAGGTTAGGAAAGGCAGCGCCCAGTTCAAAAAGAAAGCCACCTGCATGGTTAACAAAGGGAGGTTGAGGTAATTATTAGTAAAAAAAAAGATGTCTTTTACGAAAAATGGAAGTCCAACTTAACCTGATGAAAGAATAACCAGAGAGAAATTCCACAAATGGTGGCAAAAGAGAAGCAAGTTAGCTGTAAGGGGAGGCAAAAAGGATTATGAGGAACGCATGGCTCTGAGAACATCAAGACTAGCCAACAAACAAGTTCTTCAAAGTACATCAAAAGCAGGAAAGCCAGCTAGGGAAGCGGTAGGGTCCGTTAAGATGATGAAGGAACAAAAGGTGTGCTAAAAGGTGACAGGGAGATTGCAGAGAAGCTGGAATGAATTCTTTGCATCTGTCTTCACCCAAGAGGAGAGTGAGGAAAATTCCTGCACACCTGAACCAAAAGCTTCTTAGGAGGTGAGATCAGAGAGGAACTAGCAAAGTTAGTGGTAGACAAAGGAAGAAGAAGTTCCTGGCAGCCATTGATAAAACTAAATGCTACCAAATCCCCTGGCCCAGATTGGCATTCATCCCAAGAGTTCTTAAAGAGCTCAAGCATACGAAATTGCTGATGTTCTCACATTAATATGCAACTTATCCCTGAAATCAGGCTCCATCCCTGAAGACTGGAAGATGGCCAATGTCACTACCAATCTTTAAGAAAGGGTCTAGGGGGGACCCGGGAAATTACAGGCCAGTCAGTTTGACATCTGTTCCTGGTAAATTAGTAGAATCTATCATTAAAGATAAAATTATTAAACATGTAGAAAAAGCAAGACCTGCTGAGGAAGAGTCAGCATGGCTTTTGTAGAGAAGGCAGAGTCCTGTCTTTACAAAGCTTACTACAGAGTTCTTTGAGATTGAATAAACAATAGACATGTGGATAAGGGGAACCAGTGGACATTGTCTACTTGGATTTCCAAAAGGCTTTTGACAAAGTTCCTCACCAGAGACTGTTGAGAAAACTTCAGCAATGGAAGGAATAAGAGGGGAAGATCCTCCTATGGATTAAAAACTGGTTGAGGAACAGGAAACAAAGGGTGGGCTATAAATGGGAAGTTCTCACAATGGAGAGATGTAGGGAGTGGGTGTCCCCCCTAAGGATCCGTTTTGGGACCAGTGCTCTTTAACTTATCTCATAAAATGACCTGGAAGTAGGGGTACCAGGTAGTGTGGGTGGCCAAGTTTGCAGATGATACCAAATTATGTAGGGTGGTAAGAACCACAAAGGATTTCTAAGAGCTCCAAGCGGACCTTGATAAATTAGGTGAGTGGGCTAAGAAATGGCAAATGCAGTTCAATGTAGCTTAAATGTAAAGTGATGCACGAGGGGCAAAAAATCCAAACTTCACATACACGCTACAGTCAGTGCTAACAGTCACAGACCAGGAAAGGGATTTGGGGCGTCTTAGTTGATAGTTCCATGGGAATGTCAACTCAATGCATGGCAGCGTGAAAAAGGCAAACTCTATGCTGGGGATAAGTAGGGAAGGAATTGAGAATAAAACGGCAGAGATTGTCATGCCCTTATATAAAGCCAGTGGTGCGACCGCTACTGAGTACTGTGTTCAGTTCTGGTCGCCACATCTCAAAAGGATATCGAAGAGATAGAAAAAGTGCAGAGAAGGGCAACGAGGATGATTGAAGGATTGGAGCACCTTCCTTATGAGGAGAGGCTGCAGCGTTTGGGACTCTTTAGTTTGGAGAGGAGACGTCTGAGGGGGGATATGATTGAAGTCTATAAAATTATGCATGGGGTAGAAAAGGTTGACAGAGAGAAATTTTTCTCTCTTTCTCACAATACTAGAACCAGGGGGCATTCATTGAAAATGCTGGGGGGAAGAATTAGGACTAATAAAAGGAAACACTTCTTCACGCAACGTGTGATTGGTGTTTGGAATATGCTGCCACAGGAGGTGGTGATGGCCACTAACCTGGATAGCTTTAAAAAGGGCTTGGACAGATTTATGGAGGAGAAGTCAATCTATGGCTACCAATCTTGATCCTCCTTGATCTCAGATTGCTAATGCCTTAGCAGACCAGGTGCTCAGGAGCAGCAGCAGCAGAAGGCCATTGCTTTCATATCCTGCATGTGAGCTCCCATAGGCACCTGGTGGGCCACTGCGAGTAGCAGAATGCTGGACTAGATGGACTCTGGTCTGATCCAGCAGGCTAGTTCTTATGTTCTTATGTTCTTATGTTACTTGAAGCTTTATGATGCCTATTGGATTCACCAACCTTGGGGAAAACAATAAAGGAAAATGATTCTGAATGAGCAACATTCCACACCCCCAATGTTTCTACTGTTTTCCTGACATAGCCCATACACACTGATTTCTATTTCATGGTCCACTGACCTGAAGAAGACCTTAGGTTAACCTTGAGTGTGGGATGATCAAGAAAGCTGTTAATCTTCCATGGGAGGTTAAAACAAGGAGGTTGTGAAACCCAGAGTGGGAGGCGCAACAAATGAACTTATTAAACAGTGCAATTTCACTACTGTCTAGCTAACAAAATATATAGGTTTTGCACATACACATATTTAATAACTTTTCACTCTCTTCTTTTACAGTACATTGCACACACAATAGCTAAGTCAGGCAGCTGCAGAAGCTCTGAAAAACTTTAATTGACAGGTAAACAGACAACCTAGAGCTGTGAGCTTTAAGGTCAAGAAGGATAGCATGTAGCCTATCAATTTAACGTGGTTTAAAATTACATTAAGTGTTTGTGTTAAATTTGTTAGGTGAAGTCTCCAGTAGATTGGGAAATGCTGAATGAAGCCATTATGAAAACACACCACAACATCTTTGTTTTCTTTGTACCACAGCTGCAGAGACCAAAATATGGGGTATAATAAGGATTGCTGGAATTGGCAGTTCTACACATCTCAACAAAACTGAACATCACTACTGGTCCAAACATGTTTCCAGATTCGACTGTTGTTTTGGAATGGGGTCAGAGCAAGAAACAGCCAGAATCCATCATGTTTGGATCCAGATCTGCTGGGAGTCCCCCACTCTCTAGGTCCATCTATCATTGAGTGGTCCATTAGAGGTCTGGAGAAATCTGATACATAGTACCATCCTAAGCAAATTTACTCAGAATCTGACTCATATTTAGTGGGGCCTACTCTCATTCTTTACATTTTTTTGGTGAGTCAGGGGGTAAATAGTGAGAGCCAGGCAAACTAATCTGATGTTTAATTCAGGAGTAAGTTGTTGTGGTTTCCAAAATCATTTGCAGTAGTTTGGATGAAAAGCAAACTAGTGCAAGGGGAAAATGATGAATAATGAAGGAGAGGCAAAATAGAAATCAGAAATAAACATATAAAATCCTACAAATAGACCTTGAGCTTGTTTGGAGGTTCTATCTGGGGAGCGCAGCTATCGTATACCCTTGACCGAAGAACAGTACACACCTTCCGTCTAGTATGGTCATCCTCTTTCACCAAGCATGCTGCTTTGGGAGAGACACACATGGAGCGGTGAGGGAGGTAGGGGACACCCACCTAGCCAGCCAGATCAGCCAAATCAACCCTGGCAATCATTGGGGTGACAGATGTCGCAGCCAGATCGCCCTCACATCCACATATAAAATCTGTGAATATATTTTCAATTCTTTCCTATTGTTGAATTAATGTCATGATTTAGGTACAATTTTGTAGTCATAATTTAGGTACAATTTTGAATATTTATTTTCTTGATTTAGAATGATGAGGGTCTGGGATTGTTTCCAACAAAATTGGATGTGCTTTGACATGTGTGTACATAGACTGGATGTGTTACTATAATTCATTAACTTTCAACTGCTTTTCTCATTTCTTCTAGTTCATTATCATAGTTCCTACAGGTACGATTAATTGAAGAACTTTCCTCTATCAAATGATATCCTATGTTCATCTGAAACAAGGACTCTAACAAATGCATTTCTATCATACCGGAAGTGGACCAGCAGAAATGAAAGAGTACTCAAGACATTTGGTTTAAATTGTATTTTAATTTCCTTTTTGCAAAAAGCTAGTAGGTGTATTATATATGTGCTCATTGTAAATACATTCTGTGATGCCAGTAACCTAACAGTACAGCATCCCCATAAGTTTTTTAAAAACCCTACTTGTATTATATTGCTCAAGTTCTAGATATTTGCCTATTAAAGTCTTCATTATGACAGGTCCTACTGACTTTGTTATTCTTTAAACTAAATGCCAGCCATAAGGTAGAAGTGGGAAGAAACAGATGGAGGGTTCATTTTTCAAACTATATTTGAATCAAACAGCATTCTTTATATTTTGTACCTCAATGTAGGTTTTGCAAATTATAAATGATAATTTATACCAACATAGTGATCTGGTTAATATAAATTAACATAATGATTGTGGAACACAGAAATTAGAAAAGTCACTCCATATGTTAGTGCTGACAGAGATTATTGAAAAGTTTATGGCTACAAAATACAGAGTTATTTATTTTGAAATACTTAAAACTGTATATAAATCCAACTTCCATTTTTATGCAAAACAACTGAGAGCCTTTCCTATATAATGTCTCAATAATCTGTATAGTAGAGGATTGTGTGGACTGTCTTATAATTCAATTCCATTATGTAGCCTATCAGAGATGCCTATGTAGTTAATAAGTCACAATTTATAATACATTTCTGTGTGGTTGAACAAATAGAAGTTAAGTCAGTAATGTAGGTCTAGTGAAAAAAAGGGGCAAACTATAATTTTCACTTCTTTATAAAAAAAAGAACCATAAAATACCAGGTTTTTATCAATGTCTTTGTCCCAGGCAACTTCCCCCACAAGTGAAGACACAAAACAGTCATACTTGGGTTTGACTAATTTATTTGGCAGATCTCTATCATAAAGTATTGTACATTTAAGGGTAGAATGCACCTGGAAACCCATGGTTACTATCCCAGGACAACTAAACTCTGGCTCCAAATTCAGCGAGTGATTATCCATTACAGGGTAATGAAGAGCCCTCGCCAATTTTGTCTTGCACTTTTGCACTTCCCTCAGAAAGTCCCAACTCATCTTGTTGAAAGCTTTTTCAGGGCCCACAAGAAGAGAAGTTGCTGGTAATTTACACTGTTCTACATAGTTCACGGGTAGCTTAATCTAGATGAAGACGGCAGAATAGCCACAAGAGTTGATGCAGGCTTAGAATCATAAAATCATAGAGTTGGAAGAGACCACAAATGCCATCAAGTCCAACTTCCTGACATTCAGGAATACACTATCAAAGTACTATTGACATATGATCATCCAGCTTTGGTTTAAAAATCTCCAAAGAAGGAGACTCCGTCACTCTATGAGGCAGTGAATTCCACTGTCAAACAGCCCTGACAGTCAGAAAGCTCTTCCTAATGTTTAGGTGGAATCCCTTTTCCTGCACCTTGAATCCATTACTCTGTCTCCTAGTCTCTGAGGCAGAAGAAAACAAGTTTCTACATTGCCCACTTTATAAGACAATCAGGTCTAACTCACTGATCCCTCTACTCATTAATAAAGAAGGTCTATCAAACCAACAAAAAAACTTACCTTTTAAACAATGATTCATCTGCTATCTCTGAAATGGTGGCTAGGTACCTGTGTTATGTGATTAAGTTGCAACCATGCTTGTATTGCTATGTGATTACTATGTATTATTTATTATATAATAATATTTTAATGGGGGTTTGATGGGGATGGGGCCCTCCACAATGTCCCTGTAAAGATACATGCAGCCTCATTGTAGACCAGCTTCCAAAGCAGTCACTGGAAGGGAAATAGAGAGAAAATAGTGGGGGAGGAGAAAATGAGATGCAACTAAATCCTTATAGGTTGCTGCTTGTATGTACTAGAAAACATAGACTTGCACAGTCTAGGTTTGAGAACTGGATTCTAAGAGGTTGATCCCTGCTGCGTAAGATATCTAAATGTGGACTGGAGGGAAGAGGGGCGTGACAAATGCCATATTTGGGAAGCGATTTCCAGTGAGAAACTGCACTGAAATAGTTAAGTCCAACCCAGTCCTGATTGGCTGGGGGAAATTGCCCGGGAGAAGAAAAGGAGGCAGCTGGAGTGCTGTAGGGTCTTTTTCTCTGGGGAGAGTTGGAGTGAGGGAGACTCCAGAAAAGGGGTCAGAGCCTGAAAACCTGTCAGGGCTACTGAAAATATAAAATTAGGGTAACCCAGGAACACATGGGGATTCTAGGCAGGGACCCAAACACCTCACTGTCAGTCATAGGACCATTTGAAAACTTAAACAAACTGTCTGAATGACAATACGTACTTCTGTGCTTTTTGTTTGTTTATGTTCCTCAACTCTACCAAAGAAATGTTTGATGTTACCGTTTATTTTAAATAAAACCTTTTGTTGTGGAGCTGTAAGGCAATACGGGCTCTGGTGCTTATTATTAGGAAGATCTTTAAAGTCAATAAGGAATCATTCTTGAGGGAATAACTCCCTGGGCTTGGAAGGTGTGAAAGAGGAATCCTTTCCTCCCTCCCTGTTTGGGATTGTGTTACAAGGGGAAATGAGAACCAAGGTATTCCATTCATTGAAGGAAAGATGTGTAGAATCTCACTGGGTTTATGAGGAATATGAGGGGTTTTTCTTGAGGGAAGTTTTCTAAGGGTAGTTCATACGTTGAACTGATTGAAGCACATCATTTGAAAACATTTCCTGATTAAAAATGTTGGCACTCTACTGAGCACACTGCTGGCTTCGGTTAAAGAGCAACAACAGAAAATCCAAAATGTGGCTGCCTGAAGTGTACAATAGTTATGAAAGGTTAGAATGTGAGCACTTTACATGTTCATCTAATCAAGAATAAAATTGGAAACTGCAGTCTGCATCTGCCATCACATTACCAAATTGCTTCTAATAAATTATGATTTGTGATTATTTAGTCACTTAGTGACAAAATGGTTCCTTACAAACATTGCCATCTACTAAAATACTCTCATAATTTCACTTATATTTGGTCAGGAACAGTTTAACACTGCTTCCATGAATTGTGTGGGCTTACAGATTCTTATTATGAACAATGACAAGACTTTGTTTGAACTCTGGAGAACCAATCTTACTAATTAACATTTCATAGTTAATTTTCAATATATTTTACTATATATATGGGGCAACACAAAAGACTCCCTACAGCTAATTGAGCACCTGTACATTTCCAGAAGAGATAATGAAACACAGTGTCATTCATATTTTATGGTGTTATGAATTCTAATCCTGTTAAGTTTGTACTTTAATTAAAATTTCTATTAATTTTGTAATCAGCAAAATTAAAGGTGTATTAATTCTTACCATATTCACAACACTTTATGATCCAATAATATTTAATTTAAGATATTACTTCAGAAAAAAAGATTAGCTCAACATTTAACTAGCTACATCTACAGAATTATCAATTTTACAAAAATGATAAGCTATTTAAAGAGCCTCCAGGGCACTGTTGGTGAATCTATTGCAATGATATTCTGGCTTGGACACATTGCCAAACTCAAAAGAGGGGTTGGTTGGTACCTTATGGCTGGCAGGCCACAGCAAAATGCATTCCATCTCCACTGGCCCCAGTAATTAAGGGACTTCAAAACCTGTATATCTGGTCATGACCACATTATTAGATGCATGATCTTTCATCATTACATTTCTTACACATTCATAATTTTCTGAAATAATTTTCGTACACATTATGATCCTCAGCAAATTTACTCAAAAGTTCTGTATTGTGATTTGGGTCCTGTATTGGGGGGTTGTCAGGAGAAACTCAATTGCAGTCAGATGTGCAGAGTTTCCAGCTGAATAACCACAGGACACTTTATGGATTGAATTGGGTCACAGCCCTTTATTAATGCTGAAGCTGGGTGATCAAGAGGAGTGCATTGTAGCAGCCAGTCAGCACCCATGGCTGACCCTGGCATCAACCCCAATCCCTATTGGGGAAGACAGAAAGATACTGGGCAACCGAGCGCTCACCGTATTTTGGCCCCCTAACTGCTGGGGTGTTGGGCTCAATTGCAGAGGCCTCCATGTCATGTGCCATGAGCCTGCCCCACCCCAAGCCTCTTATGGAGGCCCCAGCTGTGCGGAGGTGCACCATGTAAGCTCAGCCTCCCCACAAGGACGTGCTTCTCTGCCTAAACCGCCAGAGCTCCTCCAATTCAGGAACCTGCACTGGAACTGAAAGGGCATTCCCAGGGGCAGTCGCCTTCCTGAGTCCTTTCAGCCCAGGAACATCTAATTTGCTGGTATAGAGTTATTCTGGCAAAATTTAGGCATAAGCCCATGGAGCTACATAAAGCAGTTCCATGAGGGTTGGGGGAGCACCTCGGTTGGCATGCCAGCCTTGGCACAATTGCCTCCCCTTAGGATCTACTGTCATCTTTGTTTTCCTTCTTTCTTTATGGTGACAAAATAAGCAAGGAATGAAGTGGAACAGAATACGAAGAGGGGAAACTGGATCAGACAGACTCGCACACAAAATTCTCAGCGCCAGTAAAATTATCATAAATGACTGAAGGCCACCACATTCAAGTCACACACTCTTCCACACAATTAAAAGGCACAGAAAAATAATGGCTCACTACACAACCCAAAAATCTGGAACATGCCAGAGATTTGGGGGCAACCACATGGCTCCGCAGGAACTATTCCATTTTGCACAGTCTTAAATGATTGGTCAATTAGCTGCTCAAGTACATTAAGAAATTATTACCCTAAACAACTGTTTCAAGCCCTATATTCTTTCAAAATGTTTTATTCAATGAGGCTTACTCGCAAGACTGCAGCCTATGGATTTATGTCTATAATTACATGCAATCAGTTAGAAACCCTTAATAGAACAAGGTCCCCAGTCACATGGAGAACCCTACACTGGTGAAATTTGAAGCTTTCCATATAGTCTTAACAAATGTTGGGAGGGGAAGGGGTCGGTCCAAATTCTTCATGTACCCACACAATGTCAGTCGTCATTCACCCATTTTCAGCACCTGCAAAGTGCTTATGGTTCTTTCTTAAGAGGGTCATAGAAAAAAAGAGCAAATAACATTTTCTTTAAATGTGAACAATTCCATGAAGGCACTAAGAGATATTCACTACCTGAGCTTCCAGAGACTAGCCAAATAGCAAAGAGCAGCAAAATTTAACTGTACCATTGGGCATCAACAGGGATTTCTCATGTAAAATAAAACTTCTGCTGAAGTGAGAATTTAGATAGCTACAAAAAAAGGCCAGCTGTTGGCAAGAATTTACAGACTGATGCATTTTCTGACTCTGGAGAGCAAATTATTTGTTGCTGTTTTCCTTTTTCTGTTTTTACAAAAAGGAGAAAAGCCAAATTGTTGTGCTCAGTGAGAAAGGTAGCAGCAGAGGTGGCATTTGTTCGCTTGATACATTTTTCAAATATGCTGAGTACTGAAACTTTATTTCTGCTCAATGAAAATATATTTACATATAATCTGGACCAAAATATGTAAACCTGTTTGAGATATTCGCATTGCTAAGCAGGTTGACAGAAACAGTACAGTGTTTAGTTAACAGAGGTATACAAAATATCCAGCACTCAACCCTGCTTTTTTATACTGTCAAAAGAAAATATAGTTCTAAATGGAACTCAGTTCATACCTTACATAGAGGCAAGGGGGAAAAAACAGTTCTAGAAACTGATGTATTGCTTCTCCCAATGCAGTTACATGGAAAACGGGACTCAATGAGCTGAAACGTGAATGTCACTTTTCAACTTCTGTTGATTTGTTTTGTCCTTCACAGCAAACATTAGATTTTGCACAGAGGCAAAGAACGCCAACCAACAGAGTAACCTCTCACTTTACATATATATACTTAACCATTTATAATGTCTGATGATTTCTTAAAATTAATCATATGTTATCATTTCTCTTTCCCATCTGGAAATCCCATTTGTTATATTTTGTATTCATATTGGGATGGTTCTTCAACTGTCTTCAACTACTTGAGGAGTCTTATTCTGGAAAGTGGCCTCTTTCTCTGATGAAGAAAGCTTCCTCCATTGAACCAAGACTAATCACTTCCAAGTCAATAAAAAAAGTCAACCTATGCTCCTTTTTCAACCTCTTCATGTACTGTTTTGGCATATATCCAATAGTACGGTACAGAATTTCCCTTTGTAGAAAATGGAGCCAAGATGATGACCAACTGAAAATATATCTATAGTGTTTTTTCATACTTCTCCTACATCAATAGCATTGATTGCCAGACAGGGTTGGAAATAACCCCAGCCCCTTTTGCTATTATCAAAAGGGCTTCAATGACTGGTGCATGGGAAGAATAGAAAATTTTTCTGTCTCCTGAAATACTGAAAACATTTACATCGACATGGGAGAATGCCAAAATCCACAAATCTGATTATGTTCAACAGCTCAATCCAGATGGGGTGGGGGCAGAATGATCTGTGGGAATGGCATGGGCCTGCGCCAATGCATTTGCTCACCCCACCAGTATAAGTGGCACTTATGATAATGGGACTTCTCTCTGTGATACACCTCTGAAGATGCCAGCCACAGATGCAGGCAAAATGTTATGAACAAGATCTACCAGACCACGACCACACAGCCAGAAAACCCATAACAACCAGTTGCATCCAGCAGTGAAAGCTTTCGACAACACATTAAGCTAACAACTTTAAATAAAATATTAATCTAACTATATATATATGTCTATATATATCAGAGAAAACAATATTAATCTAACTATATATAAAATATTAATCTAACTATATATATATGTCTATATGTCGATATTAATCTAACTATATATAAAATATTAATCTAACTATATATATATATATATATCTCAGAGAAAACAAATTGCTTCAGGAACCAAAAGGGTAATAAAAAATTACAGATCAGAAGAGGAAATGCCAAATTACAAATTAAATATAATGACAATTGTAAAAATACGACAAATTAAATCCCCCCTCAATAGCGTTAAAGCAAAGAAATAAAGTGTTTTCACTTGATTACAACAGACAAAAGAACACGAGATATAATTTATTAAATAAAACAATAAAGCTTCTTTAACTTACCTACAGCAAAAGATAAAAGAATGCAAGGAAATATTATGGAAATAAAAGAAGACTTACAAAAAATAAAAGCAGAGATAGTATCTGGAGTGGAGGAAATAAACCAAACAATTTAAGAAAATAAGCTGGATATTCAAGAGATCAAATCAAACTAAAAGAAATTAAAGAAAAAGGAAAAAATGATTCAGTAAATGAGCTAAAAGCAAGTTGTTTAGCAAGGGCAAATCAAAGGATTGAGGTTCTGAAATGGAAACTCAAAAGCAACCATTTATGGGCTTTTTTCTGGAATTCCACAAGAATTTTGAAATCTGGACTTAGAGAAAGGATTCTGAAAATTAGTATAAGGTTTTTTGAAGATGCAAAGCAACTTCCCAGAAATTTGACAAATTTCTAGAATTGAATTGTAATATACAACTCAGAATAACTACCCTGTGATATATTAATAGAAGAATACAATCCTAATACAATATAGAAAACCTCCAACTCACAATATAATTGGAAGGAATACAGATATTTCAAGACCTACCTCCTAACATAATTTTTTAAAAAGGAAATACTTTGAAAACCTGAAGCTCGTATTGCAAGAAAAACAAAAAAAAGATCATTGAAAAATTCCCTTTAGAAATATTTATGACAAAAGGTAGAAAAATAATGACTGAACAAGCTGAATTATTTTTACAAAAATTGTTAACAGAAGATAAAGTTCAAAACTCAAAATCAGAAGATGGATGAATTAGATCCAGAGGAGTGATAAAGGAAAGACAAAAGGAGGTGGAGTAAATGAATAAAAAATAGTCTCCATGATTGACAAGAGTCCAGGGGACTAGTAATAGGCCACATCCCTGCAAGTAATTTGTCCACATTCATGGACCTTAAAAACTGAAATTGAGCTGATAAAACCAGCCCAGATGGTGCTCTAGGCTCTAGGCACAAGATGCTGTTCAATGTTGGAGTCCAATCCCATGAAGATTTGAGAGACTTTATTCCAAAAGTGTGCAGGAAAATCATCACAGCAGATACCAGATCCCTTGATGCAGAAAAAGCTTTTGATAATATTATTTTGGTGATTTCTAATGAATATATCAATTGTGGAACAGAAGTTTTAAACTGGATGCAAAGTATTTATACCCAACAGCAAGCTAGAATTTTAATAAATGCATATTTAAAGGGAAAAAATGAAACAACAAAAGGAACATGACATAGATTTCCAGTATCACTGATATTATTTACTCTGGCAATGGAGATACTAAGTCCAAAATTTAGACAAGACATAAGTTTATCTGGAATTAAAAAAATAAAGAATATAAAATGAAAAGTTGTGTGGATGATGTTGTAATATCAATAATAAAGCCAAATATCTCTTTGAAATATACAACAGAACAAATAAATAGATTTGGAACTTATTTTGGATACACATTAAATTAAAATAAAAACAAAGATAATGTTATTAATGCCAACAAAGTTCAAGTCCCGAGGCAGCCATACCAGACCATGGAATAAACCATCACCCCAAAAAACCAATAAAATGATAATCAGAGCAAAATGATAATCACTACAATGACAATGATAAAAAAATTTGGACAATATCAAGAAAGATTTTCTAATATGAGAAAAGTTAAGAATTTTGTGGTTAGGAAGAATTTCTGCATTTAAAATGAATTAAAATTAGCAAATTTAATCTTTTATTCTGTTACCAATTTACATTGATTAAAAGCTTTTTAAATTATGGCAAACAATAAACAATTGTATAAGGAATGGAAAGAAGCCAAGAGTAATATTCAAAGTATGACAAGATTTTTTTTAAAGAGGAAATTTAGCTGTACCAAATATTAACTTGTACCATCAGGTTGCCACACTAATCTGGGTGTCAGAGTGGGTTATTGATCCGAATTGAAAGAATTTAAAACAGGAAATAACTAATATTAAAGAAAGAATGCTTACATATTTATGGATTAAGAAGTTATTAAGAACAATTCAAACTCAAGATGGAAGACATATTTTGAGAGATGGTTTGTTAAGAGTATGGTTTTAAAGCAGAAGTAGAATAAATCCATCGACTTCACCACTGGCATATCCAATTGACATTTACTGTGATAACAATAAAAAGAAGAAACATAATTACCCATCATATTTTATAAGTTATGTAATCTGGAAAAAAATAAACCTTGGAAAACAAAGTGGGGGCAAGAGTGCTGTGGAGGTGGCATGACCTGGCATCAATGTAAATGCCATCTGCATTGGCATAAGGGGCATTTACAATGGTTCAAAGGTACATAACCAGCTCTGAGGTACAGTATAAGAATGTGAAACAGGGGTGCTGTTGCAGCAGCGCACATACTGCAAAGGGGTGCTTTATAGCACCCAAGGAGGCATTCCTAAGGGTGGGGCTGAACTTTGTCAGTACCCTGAGCACATTCAGGTCAGGAATGCCCACTTTTCTGGTACAAAGTTATGCCAGCAAAACCATGGCATAGCCTGTAAAACTGTATTACCGGACTGTGAAAAAGCCCCACTTCCATGCACATACTGTTGGTATCTATAAACAGAAATATGTACATTATAATAAAAGTCACTATCATAAGAGTGCTACTACCAAAGGCTTCTGTCCTACTAACTTTCATTATTCCTCAGTATTGTTCCAAATTTCATTAATACAGTTACGTAAAATGATATACAATAATCAATCTAATACCCATGTTAATGCTTCAATATCAATCTAACAGTCTATTAAGAAATAAAAATACAGAATCCATAGTAAGACAATTACAAAATTGGACAGGATTTCTCTCTGCACTGTCTTGCCACAAAATATCCTTGAGGCTGCTGTATGCTAGCATTCATTTAAGGAGTTTAGCATATACTTCTAAAACCCAGGTGTTACTATTTAAAGGTAACAAATAAGCAGAAAGATCTATATGGGCACTGAGCCCAAGGGTTGTAAAGTCTGCAAATTCCCATATTGTGTCTTCATAGCTTCGAAGATTTGTCATTTAAAACAAAGAGGAAAAAAAGAAGAGGAAATATTACACATGTGCAGAATTGGTAGTCAAAACTAACTTTATTCATGTAGTCTACCACTGTCTTGCCACAAAATATCCTTGAGGCTGCTGTATGCTAGCATTCATTTAAGGAGTTTAGCATATACTTCTAAAACCCAGGTGTTACTATTTAAAGGTAACAAATAAGCAGAAAGATCTATATGGGCACTGAGCCCAAGGGTTGTAAAGTCTGCAAATTCCCATATTGTGTCTTCATAGCTTCGAAGATTTGTCATTTAAAACAAAGAGGAAAAAAAGAAGAGGAAATATTACACATGTGCAGAATTGGTAGTCAAAACTAACTTTATTCATGTAGTCTACGTAATGAAATGACAGATGGATTGGCTGCAAGCAGCGGAAATCTCTGTGGGAACCTTCTGCAAATGGCAGGCTGCATGAAGAACCTTGAAATGGCAAAAAATTGTGGGCGCAAGCTTCTCAGAAACTGAAAGTGAGAGCGAGGGAGTGGACAAAAGAACCATTTCCTCCTGAAATGCTTTTATTCATCCACACGATATAGACAAATAAAGACAAATTGGTTCTTTTGAAAATGTCCGCAAGACATTTTATTTGTGTTGTGCAAAATAGGCCATTGTTCTAACCATCTGGGAAGGAACATAATTTCTGAACAAGAAGATGCTATATTGGGATTTATCCAACTTATCAGCCATGGTATTGTTTATAGCAGAGGACATCTTGTGCATTCCTAACTTTTAAACCAGAATAATATCATTACTTCTATCTTTTACAAAGAGAAATTGGTATTGTATAAAGGCTTTTAACCTTCTTCCATTTTGCTGCATGAAAACCTGTAATCTGTTGTAGCAAATATGGTAAGGTTATTTTCATGGCAGTTTTTCTTCTCACTCATGACAAACTATTTGAGAATTGTTGTCTTAAATGTACTAGAACTTGAGCTGAGGGAGGGGAGGGAGGGGGAGGGGTGGCATGCAAGGGAAGAAGGGGGAGGGAGGGTGGGGTGGCATACAAGGGAGGGAGAGGGGGCCTGGCATCTGAACATGGTCCACCCACCCTAGCAGAGGAAGGGGAGGGAGAGGGAGGGGTGGTATGCAAGGGGAGGGAGGAAGAGGGGCATGCAATGGAAGGGAGGGAGGGGCGCATGAATATCAGCCCAATCTAGAGGGGTACATGAATCATCCTGTGGGACTGGCGCAGGCCCACACCACTGGTTTTGCCATCCCAAGGGCACTTACCCCAGCGGAAGGCCAAACATGCCAGCAAGCAAATGCTGAAGCCCTTCAGGATGCCCACCATGGTGTTAGGCACTGTGTCAGTGCTCCCCAGCTGCTGCTGGCTCCATTTGCACAGCTTCCACGCTGGCTTTGCAGCCAGTTATGCCTCAACCCAGTACTTGGACTTACCCAAAAGGGTGGCATAAGTCCATTAAGCCCCATGGGGGGGGGGTTCTGCCAGTGGGTTGGGGGTTTTTCCCCCAGTTTTTCTGCTTTGCCATGCTGCTGGAAAGCCCTCTTAGAGGCAGTGCAACATGGCAGCAAAGCCACACTTTCATCTTTCTGTGAGAAAAAAATATCCCCTTCTGAATATTAACATTAATAGACCATGTATAGGGGAAAGAATACAGCTGTTAAACTGTCTTCCTAGCACAAATTTGACCATCAACCTCTATGCTTTATTTAAGAATTTTAAAAACCTAAAAAATTCAAAAAAATCATGTATTTCCATTTATGCAAAAAAGACATAAGAATTATCACATATTAAATCAAAAGAAAAATACCAAATCCTACTCTTTCTTCCATTCTTCTATCTTCTGCTGCTCAGAAACCTCACTAATAAATCTTAAAATTGTTCATTGAGCTACCTTCCATGGCCAATCATATAGAGTTATAGCTGCTTGCTAAAAAGCCAATCTATAAAGTGCTCAGTGAGCACCAATAATAGTCACAGGATTTTCTGAGTGCACAGTGTTAGTGCTGGACTGGCTATTTTTTCTGATGGCAGTTCTGCAGAAGTGTATTCCTGCAGGGGAAATCATCTGCTGGTGATCCCTGGCTCTAGATTCATCCAGCCATCCACAACCAGAGCCAGAGCTCTTTTGGCTCCGGCCCCAGCCTGGTGGAACTTTTTGTCAATTGAAACCCAGGCCCTGCGGGAAGAACAGAAGTCAGGTATTATGGGAAAATATCATCTATATGTATGAAGTGGAATAGAGATTAACGGTTGTAATAGGAAGAGTGGGTTGATGGTTTCAAAGCAAGAAAGGAAACGGAAAATAGTATTTCACTCACATTTATGTTTGCAGCAAGATAGCACCTCTTCACAGTTTAGAACAAGTTGCTGAAGGGCTAATGTCAGGTAAGAAAAGCTGGTCTTGTTCTCTAAGAATATCAATGTTCACAGATGCATCAAACCCTGAAGTGTTAAGTAAGGTTGCCAGCTCAAGGTTGGCACCTGGCAGGAAACTTAGCATTAGGAGCAGCTGTCACTGGTGACATCATGACATTGCTAGCAATGAGGTGATGTCACTTCTGGTGTAATCCAGAAGGACATCATTACAAAGTGGGAGCAGTCAATAGTTTAACCATAGAATTTCAGACAAAGGCTAAAGCATCAGATATCAAAGGCTAAAGCAACCAGATATTACTTCTGGTTGCTGTGGACATGTTATCACCATGTCAGTCCAATGCCAATTCCTTCCATTTCTCTCAGTAAGTTTATTCTGCTTCCTAGCTGAGTGGAGGCATATTAAGACCTGACCCCCACCCCCCACCCCCCAGTGTTCTCCCCTGAAGCAAGAGACCTTGCCTCCCAATGTTAAGTGTTCAGCAAGGGGGACTTGGGGTGGTTGTCCATTTTTTAAAATATCCTTGGATAAATGCCATCTCTTGTATTTATGTGTGTGTGGAAAGGGTTGACCTAAACTAGAACAGCAGCTAAAAAGAGATTCCTTCACATTCTCCAACAGTGTTGCTTTGTACATTCTAAATTACTGAACAAAAATGGGCATCTCATATATTTAATAAAACAAAAACAGTCTCATAGCACAGCACATCTTTCACAACTAAAATATATGATCATAAAAAAAGCAAACAGAGCATACCATAATTTTTCAGCGTTGATAATCTATTAGAATAGGAAAACAATATGACACTGGGGTTAATGGTCAAAATTCTGGATTTAAAAACCAGATTTATATTAATAGCAATGCTTCCCTTATCTCTTAGTAGGATTGAATTATTATAGAACTCACTGGATCATATGGATACCCAATTAATGAATGATTCATTTTACAGTACCTTACACATACATATATATATATACACCCATTTATTAAAAACTGAAAAAGTTTGAAGCAGAACGGAGAAAACAGCGAGATATTTTTACTAAGTGCTGAAACAGTTGGAAAAAGTATATTTTCCTCCCAAGTCCTACTTTTAACTTCCTTTGATACAAGGTGGCACAAAGTCAAGAGAGAACTTAAAACAAGCTTCACATTAATATTTGAAAAAGGGCACCCAATATGTTTGATGTGGCGCCCTTCATGCAAATCATGTAGTCTGAGAGAAATCCCAGTAGGAAATAGGCTTCTTTCTTCTTTGCGCTCGCTTCTTTTTCCGTCTGATAATAATGAACTTTTCACACTCCCTTTGCAACCCCCCTTGAGCTATACAGAAATAAAGTTATAACTCACTAGGTGCTGCCTCTTTTGGCAGGATATTTTTTGTCGTTACATTATTTATTGATTTTTGGTTAAAAGTGAAGGAAATACAATTTTAGTTCAGCACAGATTTTTGTATTTTTTCAGAGATCAGCAAGAAAAAAAGTCTTACAGGGCGAGGCTAGAAAGCACATATTTTATGCTCTGATTTTAAAAGCATAATGACATATGCACACCCAAAGATTCAATGTGCTTTAACGATAGACATTGATTTAATAGTTAAGGACAGCAGGCGGTGTGTGCGAAGGAAACTTATTTGTCTAATTACAGTACAGTTGGTGTCACATTCAGCTCACTTATGACTTTAAATTACACCTTCAAAAATTTTGAAGCCTTCTTAATTATGGGTGATAGCATGTAGGCTGTGCAATCAAAAACAGTGTAATGGGGACAGCAGGTAGCAATGCCTACTTTTTCTATGTATAGCAACTTATATGGCTGTTTCATATTATACCACCCACAAAAGGGCAACCCAATCCTGTGAGAATTTCCTCAAGAGTAAGTCTCATTGCAGCCTTAGTTGCCACTGCTATCTGAAAACAGAAGTATCATTCCCTAATCAATCTTCAGCTATACATCTTGTCACAATATCCTTCCTGAAGTTACTGTGGGTGGAGATATTCTTTTCATTATTAAATTAGGAAGCAAAAATGCTTCTGGTATTTTATCAATCAGCAATGATGAAAAGCTTTGCACAAAATTCATATTTTGTTTTAAAGGCAAGTTGTTTGAATAGACTATTTTGTATGTGGTAACATGGTGAAGAAAGCAAACATCATCAGGGAAATATGCTACAGTGGAAACTGTAATGCCCAGGGACGTAGGTATAGATTTTTTATGGGAGGGTTCGGGGGGGCCTCACCCCCACCCACCCCTAGGGCATGGCCATGCCTCCCAAGCCCCGCCCCTGGCCTAGCGCTTTTATAAGCAGCTCTCCGAGGCCAGGGACAGTAGACTCCCCTGCCCTGTCCTCCCCTGCCCCCCCACCAGCTGGGCTCCCAGCCAGCAGCTGGCAGTTCCTTCTGCCCTCCCCTCTGGGCTGAGGCATAGCGGAAAAATGGAGCCCAATACAAAATCTGAGTTTTGTGCCCCCCCTCCCAGGCATCTGCTGCGATGCTCGAATCCATCCCCAAACAGCATCACTTTCAATGGTGTTTAGAGAGCCAAAATTCTCCTTTTAAATCCACCTTAAAAGGAGAATCTGGGGTCCCTAGTTAAACAACATTGAAAGTTATGCTGTTTTGGGGTGGATTATCCCCCACCCTGAAACAGCATCACTTTCAATGTGGCGTAGTGGTTAAGAGCAGGTGCATTCTAATCTGGAGGAACCGGGTTTGATTCCCTGCTCTGCCACTTGAGCTGTGGAGGCTTATCTGGGGAATTCAGATAAGCCTGTGCAACTTTTCAACACATGCCAGCTGGGTGACCCCTTGGGCTGAGTCACGCAGCTTTTCGGAGCCTCTCTCAGCCCCACCCACCTCACAGGGTGTTTGTTGTGAGGGGGAAGGGGGGGGGCAAGGAGATTGTAAGCTCCTTTGAGTCTCCTACAGGAGAGAAAGGGAGGATATAAATCCAAACTCTTCTTCTTCTTCTTCTTCTTCTTCTTCTTCTTCTTCTTCTTTCTATGCTTCTAAAGCTGCCCAGGGAGTTACTCAAGATTTCTCCCTTTTAAATCCATGCCAAAGGGGGTGGATTTAAAAGGAGAATCTGGGGACATATTGGGGTTTGCCTGCTGTGTCAGGGGTGCAATTGTTAAGCTAGAAGCACCAAACTTTCAGGGTATCTTTAGGAGACTCTCCTAATGATACCACCCAGGTTTGGTGAAGTTTGGTTTAGGGGGTCCAAAGTTATGGACCCTCAAATGTGTAGCCCCCATCTTGTATAAGCTCCCATTGGAAACAATGGAGGATGGGGGCACCCCATTTGGGAGTCCATAGCTTTGGACCCCCTGGACCAAACTTCACAAAACCTGGGTGGTATTAGTAAGAGACTCTCCTGATGATAACTCCAAGGTTTGGTGAAGTTTGGTTCAGGGTGTCCAAAGTTATGGACCCTCAAAGTATAGTTGGAAACAATGGAGGATGGGGGCACCCCCTTGGGAGTCCATAACTTTGGACCCCCTAAATCAAACCTCACCAAACCCAGGTAGCATCATCAGAAGGTTCCTCCAAACAATCTCTGAAAGTTTGGTGCTGCTATCCCAAATAATGCGCCCCCTCCAGTCCAAAAACCGAAAAAACACTAAAATGTTTTTAAAACCCACAAACGGAGGGGCGGAGCTTCGGACATGAATGGGGGGTATGAACCTGAGAACCCCCCCTTACCTACGTCCTTGGTATTGCCTGTAAGAAACTAATCATACAACCGTGCCATAAGGGAAAAAATCAGCTTTCATATAGCACTTTATGTTATGGGCTGGATCCAATCCTACCTTCACACATGAATATATATGTAAACCACTCTTCACATGCTGTTCACATGTTATGGAGAAATTAATGGACTTTTCACAAGATAGAACACAGCAGCATCAACCACCATGATGTTAGGTCATGCTCTGTGAGACCCAGGTTTCATATCCCTTTCTGTCATGGAAGTTCACTGGGCCAGTCACTCTTGGTCAGCCTAGCTTACTTCACAGAATTGTTTCTGTTAAGATAAAATGGATGCAAGGATAACAGTGCTGTAATGTGTTTTGGGCCTCCACTGAGTAGAAAAGTGGGGTAAAATATCTAAAGAAATAAAACAGTGGGATAAAGATTTGCCATAAATATTTGCACCATCAACTGAACACCACAAACCATTCTTCAGATCAAAAACAATACCTTATTGTAACTTCTTACAGCAATAGCTTTTAATTTTGTGTATTAAAATCTTTTTGTATTTATTTGTTAAAATATTAAAACTTACCTTTTCTCTTGGGCACCTATCACCACCATAGGAGGGGAAAGTTGGGTGACCTTCAGTTACCTTCTTTAGTATGCTGGAGGAGTTCCAAGAGTTTGAATTAGCCTGTACATAGTGGGAAACAACCTCTGTCTTTAGACTCAGACCCTCAACAGTTCATCCCATGGCCTGCTGCTACACCAAAGGTCATTCTCCTAAATAGCCACAAAGGTCTCTCCAAACTCTAAACCAGCTCAGCCCTATCACACTACTCAACACCACAACCAGGCACAGCACCTTTAATTATGATACCCATGAAAAGAAGAACCTATATCTCCTTGCATCTATAATATACTGCTTACTCCAGTTCCAGCCTTAAATCATGGACTTCAGCCTCAAGTAGAACGTAATCAAACCATGAATTGGATTTAGAAACAACTGTTACTCAGTGCAGCTGCTTCAAAAAGGATAAGGTATGTTCACATTGGCCAGGCCCTGACGATAATCAGGCTACTGCTCTCTGGACCAGCTGCAGTTTTTGAGTTGTATTACTGCTTCAGTACAAATACAGTGATCAAGCGTCTGTCAGATTTTATTATATGGTTTTTGATTGCTATTAATTCATCACATTTGATAATCTCTTTTGGAATAATGTCTGATGTTCTGTATGTTCATCATAGGGTAAATTAATGTCAAATCTATAGGGTAAATTAATGTAACAGTCTATAAACATTCACCTTTTTAATTATCTGTAACTTTTTCTCAGCTACCGATAAATACAATCAAAAGATGATTGGCTGCATCCCAAAATCACACCAAAGCGTATGATTGAAATACAGCACTTGGATGAAAATATAATAGAAATATTACTTTGCTTGAGCTGGATTTTAACTAGTATACAGTTGTGTGAAAAAAACTTGGGTTGAAAATAAACTATGGGTTGAAAATAATATGATATTTATTTACAATACACATTCAACTGGCTTAAATCAATATGGAATGCAACTCATTCATTTTTCTTCCTCCCTTTTTTGATAAAACAAAGAGTGGCAACTAATATATCATTAGCATAAACAAAAAAAATTGAACAGGGAAGGAATTCTTAGAGCACACTTCTGGGATTATCCCAGAACCTGAGGGAGTAGCCTTAGGTGGACTCCTGCCTCCCCTCATTGTAACTCTGGCTTCTGTTTCTTCTTTTGGGTAGAATATGAAAGGGTCAGATTGCAAGGATCTTGCTGCAAGCTGAAAAAACACACCTGCTGTGTCAATTTGTAAGTGTTCCTTAACTGAAACTTCTTTAAAATAAAGACAACTCAATGTTTACTGTCTGAAACCCAGTGATTTTAGCTCTCCACAGGAAGCCTCAGGCACACACACTGATGCAGTTATGGCAAGAGCAAAAAAGAAAGAAGGAAGTCTAGAAGAAAGTGTGCAGCCATAATCTGAAAGGCATGGGGGGTTTTTTTGTAAAAAAAATTTTACTACTTTCTTTTGTTAGAAGTGTGCTGCAAAAGAAAGCTAAGTATACTGATGCATCTAAAATGAACAGTTACTCTATTGCTGCAAGAAAAGAAGCAACTACAGCATCCTTAGCTCATATAATTATGGAAATAATTTGTAATACTTTTAAAATATGTAGTCATCAGAATATAAACCACTTTCATAAGCAAAACTAATGGTTCAAACAGATTGAAACAGGGTGTTTTAAAAAGGGGAGAGTTAGAGCATATTTGTTTTGTAAAATTACAAGAGACCAGTGAACAAAATCCTAGAAAATGAGTTATTATTTATTTGTGTCGATCAGTTACTTATTGCTTCAGTTTTTAAAAAGATGGATCATTTTTATCTAATCAGCATAGGGTAAATTCATTTTTGGTGTGGGCAGCCACCTATAAACTACTCATAAGTCAGTCAACTTTGAAGATATTTAAATCAGATGACTGGAGGTATGAATGGGCAAGACTGGTATTTCTACAAATGTGAAAAAGATCCCAAGGTTGCAGAAAGAAATGAAATCTGAACAAAAAACAACAAAGAAACTTTGAGGGGGTTTAAAAAACCTGACAATGACAAAAAAGAGCACATGTAGCTTTAAGCAAGGGATTTCCTCAGTAACCATTGCTAAGAAGCCATTGCTAAGCAGCTTTCCATACTGTATTTCTGTAAAAAGGCAAAGGGAAGGGATAGGGTCCTTTCCAGGCTGTATTGGCCTCTGAAGGAAGACTAATCAGGACCAGGCCTGGGTAGGCTGGCCAGCTCCAGTTTGGGAAATTCCTGGAGATTTTGGCATGGAGTCTGGAAAGGGAAGGTCCATAGTGTCCATGCTCCAAAGCAGATACTTTCAACTTGGAGTCAGCTCTTTGTCATCTGGAGATCCGTTGTAATTCCTGGAGATCTCCAAGTTCCATGTGGAGGTTGGCACCTGTCGTGCTCCCAGAGAGGCTTTTGTTATTTATCCATTAAGCTTCAGTTTCCCCATAGTAAGCATGAATTTAGTTCATTGTAAAGTCTTCTAAGGGAGGGAATTTTAGTTAGCGCCTGTCCCTTTAAGACATTTCCCAAGAGGCAGTCTTCCTTCTTTACCCAGCAATCCCCTGTTTTAGCTCTAGCCAGTCAGTCAAGGTGCCAATGGTAGCTGGAGACTATAATATTTGTGACGCATATGGTGGTCCATAGTAGTCTATGGTTATATACAGAGCAAAAGTTAAGGTTAACAGCAATGGAACCAAACAAAGACTGAAAGAATTAAAAGGAAGCAAGACATGGTGGACTTTCTTGAAAGCAATCAAGAGAAAACACAGTCTACAGCTTCAAATATGCTCAAGACAAGCAAGTTCTTTGATTTAGACAGACCCAAGGGAAGAGTTAGGGTCTTAATTCTCCTAAGTAATAAACCTTTTGTTTGAATTGTTGAACATGGCTTGTGTCTCCCCCACTCTGTCCTAGCCAAGTACAGGGCACCAAAAACAGATTCACTTGTGAGGGGGCAGAACAGCACCCTATACCTGGCTGTAACCTCTGGGTGACTTGATAGCACCTGAATTGCATGACTCAACTAGGGCCATTTTTTCACAGCAAAATTGTACCAATGTTAACACAGGGAATATCCCAGTGCAGCCTGGAATTCTTCATGGGTCCTTGATAGGCTTGGAGATTTGGATGCAACAAATACCAGATTCAGGCTGAATCTGGGCGAATTTGGGTATATTCGGGCAAAAAGCAGCCGAATATGTCCTGCCCAAATCTGAATCAGGATTTGGGGGGGTATTTTTGGTGTTTTTTGCATTTCAGCCTGCAGGGGGTGCATTTTAAAAGCTAGAAGCACCAAAATTTCAGAGTCTGATCCAGGGTCATGAAGTGTCAAAGTTTCAACTTTGTTGAAGTTTGCATGGCTGGACATTAGTTCTGTGGGCATCAGGTTCACCTTCAAATGGATGCTCACAGCATTTGCCCCTCCCATTTAAACTTCAGCTAAGTTGGCTGGTTCCTTTCAAGAGACACATCAGCAGCCCTGTGGGAATAAGTGTCCCCACTCAGAGCAAGACCCACACAAGAGATCCCTCAAATCTCTACCACAGAGCCAGTTGGGCATAACAGCAAGTCCAATTGAAGTCTATGGTTGGAAAAAATAATTAATTTTTCTCACCATAGAACTTGAAGAGGCCTATTGTGTTTCCACTCTTCTACACATGAAGCCAGCTGTTTTGTTGTGTTTCCCCACTCCTATACATGAAGCCTGCTGCCTTATTGTGTTTCCACGCTTCTACACATGAAGCCTGCTCAGTGCTCACTGGACACAGAGTGTAACAGACTTCTCTCTGTGATACACTTCTGAAGATGTCAGCCACAGATACAGGCAAAATGTTAGGAACGAGATGTACCAGACTTCAGCCACACAGCCCAGAAAACCCATAACAGCCACCTGCTCATTTTGTTCTCCCAGAACTTTCTCAATACACCCCCCCCCAAAAAAAGCAAAGTCCTAATTCCTACAGAACTTCCACCTCTTAAAATGAAGCCACTCTACTATGCACTTCAAGCCAGGGGGCACATTTGCCAGCCCTGAGTCTGCTACCAAGCAAAATGTCATGACACATCAACAGCAACCAGGAAAATGGAAGCCACAATTTGGAAAACCACTCATACTGAAAATATTACACTACAACAGAGACTCCAGCATTCCTGCTGGTGACCTCGGGCTAATCACAGTTGTCTCAGAACTCTCTCCATTCCACCTACTTTAAGGTGTCTGTGGTGAGGAGATGCTCATTAAAGATAAAGAAAAACTCAGCGAATAGTATCATGAGCAAGCATAGCCATGTCACCCCCCTGGCCTTGTGTCCAAGGCTGCTGGACGGCCACAGTACCATCCAGGGTGAGGCTATTGAGGGCAACTATCTCCCCTCCCTCACCCAGGTTTCTGTGACACATGTGAGGTTGGCAGCTTGCTCTCTGAGATAATCTCAAACAGTTGCAAATTTGTTGTTGGTAGACTTTGCATTCATCAGCAGCAGCCTTGAAACAGAGTAAGGAACCCCTACCACACAACCTGCATTCCTTGGGATAGGCCACAGGTCAGACAGAGAGTAAGCATATCCATATCTCACTCTATCTTGCATTCGGCCTGAGCCTACCACTATATCTCCCTTGCCCCAGAATAACTGGGATCCCTGTTAAGATGTTGGGGAGAGGGGTGATATCCAAAATGATAAATATAGACTCAGTACCACTAAGACAATAATATCTATCTAAATGTCTAAAACTGTTTAACAGCAGCCACCCTATGAAAGCGAGTGTGGTATAGTGGTTAGAGCTTCAGAGTAAGGTCTGAGAGACTCAAGTTCAAATACCCATCTGGCTGTGGAAGTTTACTGGGTTATTCTGTCACAAACTTTCAGCCTAATCTACCTCACAAAGGTGCTGTGAGTATAAAAAGGAGAACAAGAGAATAATGTAAGCTGCTTTGTGGATAAAAGAATAATGTGAGCTGCCACTGTGGAGAAAGTGAGGAGTACATGATGTAGATGGGAGGCAGATAAAAGATGTATGGCTGAGAAGGTGAGAATCCGCAGAGAAAGAGGACAGGATATGGAGGATACCAGTAAGAGAGAAATAGGAAATAAGGCACAGAGGGAGATACAGGGGAAGTGGAGCGTACTCCCACAAGTCTTTGAGGATTCCCAGCTTGCAAATGGCCCTGCCCAGCTTCCAGCGCCACACAGAAGGGCCATAATTTTCCTAATACAGACTGCTGGGGATAAGGATAGGAAAAATAGAGGGGCTGATAAATATAGATACATAAAGGTTTGCTGTTGGGGTGGAAGGAGAAAAGGAAGCTAGAAAAGGGGAGACGCTATAGTGGCTTCCAGGGAGGAAAAAACAGAAAATAGTGTGGGAGTAGGAAATGAGATGCTTCCCGCAAATCATTGCATTTTCTCACTTGTAATATTTATTTCCTTCACTGATAAAAGGATGCAAGTTTTGATATATACCGAACAGATTCTGTGCATGATGAGATAGGAAAGAAATTCTGTTCAGTTTGAAAAAGCAGACTCCTTGTGTTTGCAATAAATATTTATGTAAATAATTATCATGGTAATGGGAAAGCAAGTAGGAGAAAAAGTATGTGACTGAGCGAGTCTATTAAATCAAAAGTCAATAATAATAAATAAGAAGAATTTAATAATATTCCAACATCACATACACTTTTTTTTCATGATCCTTAATAAACCAATATATATATAGTTATTCCCATACTACAGACAAGAGAAACCAAGGCTGAGAGGCAGAGGCTTCCCTAACAACTACTACTAAACATTTTCAGGAATAGCATTGGAACCATGGAATCCCTAGTTCTTAGCTCAGGCTCTTAGTTCTTCTGCTATATTTTGCACAACAGGGAGGGTGAGAAATTTAAGCTAATAGCTATGAAATTTGGTCACATGTGCTAAAAGGATCTACATCAGATGAAGCTTACTACACTTCTTGGAATGCAATTCATTCATGGGGTGGGCTGAAAGATTTGTGGATGTCAAACCTGGATGCCCCTTACACTTGTGCAAAGGGCAAATTCCTGATGGGGAGACACATATGCCAGCTAGACGCTGCTACTGCAGCAGTGCTTCTCTGCTCTAGAAGCCCACACTGTTGGGTATAAAGGCATTCCAGGGGGTAGAGCAGACTTTAGCTTTCAGCCCAGAAATTCCCCCAATGCCCGCTAATGACTCATGCCATGAAAACAGCTAGTGAAATGTATTGTCGAAGGCTTTCACAGCCGGAATCACTGGGGTGCTGTGTGGTTTCCGGGCTGTATGGCCGTGTTCTAGCAGCATTCTCTCCTGACGTTTCGCCTGCATCTGCCAGATGCATCTGCCAGATGCCAGCCACAGATGCAGGCGAAACATCAGGAGATAATGCTGTTACAAGTTAAACATGGCCATACAGCCCGGAAACCAAACATCTATTTCCAGCTAGTGAAAATAACCACTGAGAAACAGTTATGAGTTGGAAGGGGGATTGAGACTTTCTGCTGTTTTTCTGTCTTAGTGTCTCTCCAGTCTTCTTTGGAGGTGTCACAGGGGCTTTGTGTTGGCATTTGCAAGTGTTTGTCACAATTCAGATATGAAGGGGTTAACTGTGCATGCTAATTAGCTACTGAGGTCAGAGTTTTATGGCCAGACTATTGATTAAGAAATTGGTCAGCTAACCCTAGCATTGACTATGTGAGACTAGTCACATAGACAGAAGTTATAAAGTAAAGTATGTTTCTTTGTTTGCCACCACATGAGGTAAAATCATTTGCGTTGCTAGGTAGGCATCATGTGGGACCACATGGTGCAAAACTATGTAACCAAGTTAGTGCTAGAATAGAAAGCTGTTCTTTATTTGCTTCCATGTAAACTCTCCCTAACAGATAGTTAACATTTATATAAAACCAGCAACGGTCTACTGGTCTCTCTTTTCTGTTACTCTGCTAAATATATTAAGTTAAAAAGTCTAACACTCTGTGCCTGGCTGTCATGAAACTGTTCCCCAACCTGTGGATGGCACTGCACTAGTCAAGGCAAAACCTTGTATGTCCAGATTTGATTTGAGATTCTATCTTCTGACATCTCAAAGATTAACAGATGTAAAGTAACATAAACTTGGCAGATTTGAGCCTATTTTATCCAATGAAATCATTAGATAAAAGTGGGCTCTGCTACCTGAAAGCCCATACACAATAAATCTGTTAGTTGTTAAAGATGCCACAGAACTTTTGTTTGATTTGGCTGCAAAAGAGTATCATAGATGTTGTGTTGTGTTGACTGGAGTATAGAAATGTCTCCTTTTTATTGTCTGCAAACTAGTGTACAGCAATTGTTTCAGATCATTAAATAAATGTTTACATATGATAAAATAACTTCAAAAAGGCAATAAATCAATAAATCTGACCATTTTGTTAAAAACAGCTTCTGTACTTTTCTGATGAGTTTGTACTTATGGAATTTAACTGATTGTGAGAACCTGAATGTGAGAACCTGTATTTTTTTGTCTGATATATTTTTATTTTTATTGTTGTGTACAAGCCTTTCATATGGTTGGTGTACAGATTATAAGCCCCCATAAATCAGAAAGGTGAGAAGTACATGTTTTAATAAATAAAATATATCTATGCACATAAATAGAATGCTACCAATAAAAACATTGGCAAAAGAAAGACATAATTTTTCAAAGATAATTTCTTCAGAAAAACAAAAAACTATCACAATGAGGAAAAGAAGTAACAAGGGCTCTCTGCAAAAAGCCACCATGGAAGGGCCCTCCATAACAGACTGCTCAGCCACCCATTCACCAGAGATGGTGAGAGAAATATTGTCATCAGAAGGTTGTACTGCACAGAGGGGAATATATGGAAGAGGAGACCCAGAAAGTGTGGGATTTTAGTACCTTATAAAAGTACCTGGCACTATGGCCAGATTACAAACCAATGCACTTATTTAAAATATTATTTGATCACTATTGAGAAGTCCAGTTAATAGCCTGGCTACCATTTTTTGGACAAATTATGAATTCAGAACAGTATGAAATATGTGAAAATGCATGTATTCATTTCCTTGAATGTATCCCATTGGTCAATATTTTTTAAGGCAGCATAAACCCAAACAAGTGAATCAGAAGCACAATTGTCAATTTGTGCTAAGTTGGGGGGATTCTTCTCCTAAGACCTCTACTTTTTATCATAGCACTTTCACAATATAGTAGGCCAGATGTTTGTGATTTGATCTGTGGCCTGTGGCCCTATACCAAATAGAATGCTGGCCAACAACTCAGAAACATGAACAGACTCTTCATGTGATGGAAATGAAGATGCTTCGGTGGATACTTGGCCTGACTCTTTCTGATCATGTTACAAACAGTCATACAACAAAGAACTTGGAATTACACCAATTACAAAAAAATGAGAGAAACACGGCTCAGGTGGTATGGGCACATTACGTGCCAGGGGGAGACTTCTATTGCAAAAACAGCCCTGAACTTTGACTCTGCAGGCAAACTGCCCACATGGAAGACCAAAGAAACGGTGATGGACAGCATTGCTAAAGATATACGTACTGTCCACCTTACCCCTGAAAATGCACAAAATTGAGCTATTTGGCAAAGAAAATGTCAGTGCTAACCCACTCAAGGGAAATATAGACCAAGAAGAAGAAGATGTTTGTGATTTGATCCTCCCCCCTTGCTAAGGTTACTACTTGAATACATGATAACTCAGACTAACAAACCTGTCCTTTCCTTGTTGGCAGTTGCAATAATTTTCACATTGATTTTTTTCTCACATTGTTAATGTTTAGACATGCATGTGAAATTGTGTATGCAATGGAAGAAATAATCTTGAGTAGGCAGAAATTCCACCAAAGCTCAAAGCCATTTAAAAAAATGGACTTAGTAAATGATTAGAAAAGAAAAGTTGTTGCTTTCTCACATTTGCTGTAGCAAAAGCATCTATCTTGTCATTTGAAATTTAGTTTTCTCTCTTTTCCCCACTGACCTCTGTGAGCTTACAAGAAGGGCATAAATGAGTTTGTCTCAGTGGGAGGTGGGCAGGTAAGTCAGCTTTCAGAAAATGAGACAAATGAGATCCCTGGAAGACCTCAGGAGGAAACACTTTGTGGCAAATAGTGTCACATGAAAGCAAAAAGGGGCAGAGGGAGAGCAAGAAATTAAAAATGCACAAAGGGCATAAAAAGCATTGCTGGACTTAAGGAAGAAAACATTATTGGAGCATGTAATGTTCAGTTATGGCAATATGAAAAAGAAGCTGAAAGTGGAATGCAAATTTGACAAAGTTGTCAAAGATCTCTTCAGATACCCTTAATTTGCTGAAGCCAGAAACATATTTACTCAGAAGAAACCCATTTTATTGAACTCACTTTCTGTTCAAATATGTTGAGGATTCCACTTTTGGTGGCATTGGCGTTTCCATGCTCAAGCAGAGCCTCCTTGCTTGCAATGCCTGATGTTCATGTTTCCATGTAGTACGGCAGAGTGAACATTCCATTGAAATGAATGGAGCATCCCATGTGCTTTAGAATGTTAGGCCGTTTCCTTGCTTTTGGGCAATTCATGGCCGACCTGGAGACAGGTAAAGCGCTTCATCCTCCAGGCCGCCATTAATACCTGAGAGCGCAGCTGCAACGCAGCCGCGCCACCCTCATGCCGCCCTCCCGGCCTAAAGCCGGCGGTTTCCCAGAGCGCTTCCCAGCGCTCTTTTTGGGGAAACGCCGCCATGAAGCCGCTGCCGAGCGAACAGCAGTGGCTTCACGCCGCCTCCCCCACCCGGCACTCACCTTGTCCCCGGGCCTCCGGCACGTCGCCGAGGCCTGGGGACACGCCTCCCTGCCCTGCGCCACTGGAGCAGGCGCGCAGGGCCAGGGGGCATGTCCCCAGGCCTCAGCAACGCGCCGGAGGCCCAGGGGACTATCTTGTAGATCAGCCGGGCGCCCGCGCTCCGGTAAGCGCCCGGCTGCCCGGCTGTTCTAGAACTGTCCATCGCGGGCCGGTCCCAGCGTCGTCGAGGTCCGAGCGTCATAAAGCGCCCGACCCGGCCGATTTCCACTGCCTTCGTCGCGAGAAATGGCATTAGAGATGTGGCTTAAAATATAACAGCAAATTTCATTATCCTTCCTTTTGCAAAAGGTAAGTTTGCAAAAATGTGCAAAGGAAGAAAGAGATGGAAACTCACAGAGGAGACGGCTGGCACTGAATCATTATGACAAGGACAATTCCAGAAAAGTCAGGTAGAGAGAACAAAGGGTGATAAAGATCATTAGGGGACCAAGTATATTTCCATGAATATTAACTATATATCTTTGGAACGAAAGTAATGCATATGGTTCATATTTATTTACTTTCCTCTTTAGCTGAAAGCAGATTGAAATCATTATCCTGGGGGAATATTTCCCCCTATTCTTGTTGTATTAATTTGGCTCTCCCAGTTTCTCTTCATGGTACTAAAACTTCCTGTTCTTTCCCTCTGCCACATCTTTGTCATCTGATAAAAGTGGCCATGGAAAAGGAATGTTTTACTTCTACAGTATATTTTTCTTCATATTCATCTTATGATCAAGCTGGATGAGAAGGAAATTACTGATATCCCAGTGTTCTTCTAAGGTACGTTTCAGGTGTACACAGCCTCTGCTTGGACTGAGGCCAGACAAGGAAGGGAAAGAAGAAATCTTTTATCCCTTCATAGTTTGAAAATCTTTGGAAACTGACCTCCGCCCTCATGTGTTCCTGCTGGAAGGACAGATATACAAATTGGGCCCAAGTGAGTCTGGCATTCTTTTTAAGTATGGTTGTTGCAGCATGTCATCTCTTTTAGTTCTACTAAAAATTGATCTGAGATTGCAAATGCCTTAGCAGACCAGGTGCTCAGGAGCAGCAGCAGCAGCAGAAGGCCATTGCTTTCACATCCTGCATGTGAGCTCCCAAAGGCATCTGGTGGGCCACTGCGAGTAGCAGAGTGCTGGACTAGATGGACTCTGGTCTGATCCAGCAGACTCTTTCTTAGGTTCTTATGTACTATACTTAAAGTAGGCACTACTGCTTTTCCAATAGAGTTTTCTAGTATGAGTCACGTTATGGGTAATGGAGAGCAACTTTTGAATGTAGGAGTAGGCATTATTTTTCTTTAAAAGGCTGGTAATGATCAATCATTGTTCACTTGACACTGTGTGTACACACACAGCTACACACATACCTCAAGGACTTGCAAGAGTATCTCATTTTCCCCCTGTATCCCCTGCTCTTTAACTTTTTCCTCTTTTCCTATCCTGGCAGTGCCCACAGCCTTTTCCTGCATCTTTTCTTGATCCTACCTATCAGCCAACCTATTTTTAACTGTGTCCCTGTCTTCAGCTTTTCCTGTTTCCATCCCTCTAGCGGCCTCTCCCTAGAAAAAGTCTGGCCCCGTTGTGCAGCATTTTGGCCTTCAAATCCATACTTGTTCCCCTAGCATCAGGGCTTTGTTTCACAGGAAAAAAATGATTAGGAAGGCTCATGTATTAATTTGCCCAGCAACCCCCCAAATGGTGACTATGAACGCAGTGGGTGTTCTTTTCTTAAAGCTACAGATGTTGCTTCTATTATTTGGGGATTTTTAATCCCAGTATATTTCTTTTTAGATGTTAGACTTCATTACAAACGTGAGACTTCTTTCAGGTTTGTAGAGAAAAACCTTCCTCATCAGTCCCTAGACCAATTTTGTGGAGCCACTGACCACTTGAAAAGGTATCACTGCCCTGCAAGTGGATGGACTCAGGCAAAGGCGGTGAGGAGACTAGTCAGCCTACTGTCATTCTGGAGAGGGAATGTATCAGAGGCCGTTTCCGCACAGCGGCGGAAACGGCTGGGTCGGCGCATTGCGCACTGACCCAAAGACACTGGGACCATCCGCACGGACGGTCCCAGGAAGAGGCGGGACGCCGGTGCCGCAGAGCGCCGGGGCCCGGCCGACCCGGCGTGTCCCTGGGCCTCCAGCGCGTCGCTGAGGCCTGGGGACACGCCCCCTGCCCCTGCGCGCCTGCTCCAGCGGCTCAGGGCAGGGGGGCATGTCCCCAGGCCTCAGCGGTAGCGCCGGAGGCCCAGGGACAAAGGTAAGTGCTGGAAGCGGGGGAGGCGGTGAAGCCGCTGCCGTTCGCTTCGGCAAGCGGCTTCCGCGGCGGCGTATTCCCTAAAGAGCGCTTCCCAGCGCTCTGGGAATCACCCGCCGGCTTATAACCGGCAGCGGTAGCGAGGGCGGCGTGGCTGCATTGCCCGGCTTCATGCCCTGTGTCGCGAATGATAAGCGGACCCTGGAGACGGCGTTTTTACCATCTCCAGGTCGTCATTTTCTGCCCGTGCGGAAATGGCCTAAGACAGAAAGGTGTTCTGAGTAAATGAGGTTTCCCAACTGCCTACAGGCTTTCTAAAACTTTAATTGGAACTTCAGGACTTTACTATTCTGTAACTAAATGCTGACAAAGTGAAAAGGGTCGTAGGAAATGTCCGAGGAGAGTGTAGGTTATTTGAAGTCCCTCTTGCATTATAAGCCATGGTGAAATTCAGAGACCAAGTAGGAGCTTAGTGGATCTGAACTGTGTGTAGATTGTTATCACACACACACAAGCACAATTCTTAAAGGTTTCTCTGTTCCTACTTTCCAGACATATTCCTGCCATCAAAATTCTTATTCTCAACAGTGCCTTGACTGGGTATTAATGATACCTCGTCCGGCCAACTATAGAGAAAATGAGGCTGCACAGGAAATGGACCAAAGCACCCCATGGCTCAGTCTGATTTTCAGAATCAAGTCTCCATCAAAGAACATGGCAAATAATGCTAAAGAAGCAAGCAATGAGCATTATCTCACCACTTAGTAACCATAGCTAATCTCTAAGATCTCTCTCTTTAGAAATTGGCTAGCTGCCAATACCTCCACCTTGCAGAATTATATTTTTTAAATTCAAATCTTTTTGAGGAGTAAAGAACCTGTTATTTGCCTCAGGGGGACACATTGTGCATCATAGAGTACACTTAACAGATGAGGAATAAAAATCAATCCATAGTAATGTAATTGTGTTATTCAGTGGGCAATTTAGGCTCTTGAGTTTTTCCACAAACAGAATTAAAGCAGACAATGGTAATGGATTACAGGAACTATTACGTCAATCAAAGGGTATGTGTGTGGAGGAATCAAAAGTTAAGTGATGCAGCAGCATAGAAAATAATAGAAAAACCTGTCTATGCAGAGAGTTGGTACATTAAACTCACAATGTACTCAAATTTCCTGATTTAGATTTTATTTATTCCAAGTGATGGCCTGTTTGTGGGTTTCCTGCTGCTTATTCATTTCCAGTTCACAAAAAGGATTATACTGAGAAAACTTGGGATGTAGTCCTCATACATTTCATGGACAATTATGGGCTACAGGGTATAGCCCATGAGCACATCTAGATCACAGTCCACTTAGTCTGATTAACAGCTATTCCCTTGAAACTTGCTTCTGAAGAAGTCATAATATGGTAGATTTTGAACAGTAATTAAGTTGTTTGTTACTTGTTCCTTTTCTATAGGTACAGCCTGTTTCAGCCTTTCTTATTCCTCATCTTTTCCCCCCTTACCTGTGTTACCGTATTCTTGGAAATCTAGTCCTAAAGATTTTTAAGGGAATACATATCCAAGTAGAAAGAAATTAAATGCTGTTATTTAACATCACTTTTATTCATTCTATCTGAACAATGCTGGAAAATTTAATTCTCAGCATCCCCACCATATCTTCAGAACATAGCTGTGTTGGTCGGCCCAGAACAGCAGCATTTTAGACACCAATAAGATTTTAGGGGTAAAGTGTCATAAGCATGCACAGGCAACACCTGGTAGTTAAGTCCAGTTCCAAAGTCAGCACATCAAGTTCACACCCACAAGCATGAAACCCAGAGAGACAGTAGAGCAGACATAAATACAAATGTAAAGAACAAAGTAACCAGCATAAACATACACAGTGAACAAGCAGACACACTGCATCCCCACAGACTCCCCTTTCCTACCTCTTTTAAACAGGATGTTGCTCAGTCAGCTGGAGATGCCATGCACCTGGCCTTTGTGTCAACCCTGCTCATGTAAGCACTCTTCTCCTTTGTTGAGGCTGGGATGGTACAGGGTTGTCAAGTGAGTCCTGTACCTCCTGCCCTACAGATCACTGTGCAGCTGCCTTCTGTGGCACTCATGGGGCCCAGGGGAGTGGGACAACCAGGTTCCATTCAGTCAGCCTAGTAACAGGGGGCTGAGGAACTTTGGGCAAATTCCCACTGCCTCCTTAGCACGGTTTCGGGCCACTTACCAACACGGTTTCATCGACGTCCTCCCCATGACTTCTGTGGCAGCAACTGTTTCTGACGCTCGTTCGCCCTCATTAATCCACATTCTAGCAGAACCTGGATGCAAGTAGTTTCAGGCCCCGTTATCACAGTTCACGGCTGTTCTGAGGGAAGGAACAGGTTTTGGAACCTGTAGTTGTTCCTTAGAGCGTGGCTGATACATTTCAGCAGCCAATCAAGGAATTGATTTGACCCTTGCGCAGTCTACTTCCGGGTTGATGGAACGATCACGTTTCTGAGCATGTGCAATACAAGTAAACAGTCGCCTGGTAACCGATTTAACAGTAAAACTTTCAGAAAATAGTTGCTTTACTGTAAATGACAAGTATTCATAGTGGTTGCACTTCAGCGTTCGCACAGGTTTTTTAATGGGTAAAAATGGGTAGTGTTTCTGAAGTGGCTAACAGGTCCCGCCCAACTGAACACCGACCAATCAGATTAGGGCAATGAAGCACGATCACATGGCTGTGGGGATTGCAACGATGCCTGCACCCGGGAGTGTCTGCTGTGTGCTCGCTGTGGTGGGGAGGGAGAAACTGCGATGAGGAGAACACGGATTCACAAGTAACAGGTTTGGATCCGCTTGCAATTTCAAGTGGGGATTCGCCCTTTATGTGCCGGTTCCTGATTGTGGTTCTGGGTCTTATCCCCCAGTTTCTGTTCTGGTTCTCCATTGTGGCTCTGGGTCTGATCCTACAGGGGCCAGTTCATCGGATGATGTCACTATTGCTTTCTGGGGGCAGTGTGCCTGCCATAATCTGGCTCCTCATCCAAAAAGTCTTCACAGTTCCAGGGCTCAGCTGTGCCTGACTGAACAATAAACAAAGCTTCCAAGAGTCAACTCTGAGTAACTGGACTTATTCTAGCTGCTCATGGCATCTGATTCCCAGAATTCTTTGAGGAAGGCCATGACAGTTCACTTGTTATGAAATCAATATAAATTTTCAGTGAAGATATACGAGTTGACAGCAGTATGTAGGTATTAGCATGAAATGAGGAAGTAAAGTCTTGACTGATTGTTTTCTATCTTCCACTTAGAAAATGGACTGTTTGGCCTCTCCAGGCTTGGGATTAGTTGGGAAAAAATATTTCAAGTAGAAGACCAAATATGCCAAAGGATAAAGCAAAGAGTAATATCAGTCAAACTGCCTCAATGATTAAAATGCTCAAAATTTACTTGTGTGTTTCTTTAACAATTGATTTCAACAGAAAAGAAAATCCTTAAGAGGAAACCTAATAGTTAAAATACCAGCAGTCTTCCAAATTCTTTCAGGTACCTGCAGCAAATGATGTATTGATCTTGCTGTTAAACTGCACAGCTGTAACCAACACATTAGACATGGAAGATAAAAGCAATGACTAAAAGCACCTTATTTCATCTGTCACACCTGAGGCTCTGCCTTCTTCAGACCTTTAGTGTATTAGCACAGAAAATCAATTAGGTAAAGAGCTATACAAATGAAGAGAAAATTTCTAAAAAGGCCTCATTCAACAAGTACCGGGGCATCAGGGAGTACAGGAGATCAGGCAAAGTATAAGGCAGCTCCAAAATGTACCACAGCAACTTCTCTTCTGAACTTGATATGATTACAAATCATTGTGTATTAAGCTCTGGGTAAGCTAAGCTGTTCAGCATTCACACGCATAGGTAAATGTAGCAGTATTCATCATCATGGCCTCTGCACTTGTGCAGGACAGCCACAGAGCATTTCAGCTAGCTTTTAAAAAGCTATTAGCTGCAATATGAGTGCTTCCCTCACCCATAGTCACCAGCCCACGCAGAGTGATGTAACCAAGGAGGAGGGGCACACTTTCCTTCCAGAGCTCTCTTTGCTGCTACTTGGAGCAGGAATGTTTCTTCACTGCTGTTAGCCGCGCCTTCTCTCAGACTTTACAAGCTGTTTTTTGAACTGATTTACAGAGTAGTTTTACTTAGTTTTTATTTCAAACAGTTTATCAACAGTTTATAGTGTAGAACTGTTTTTCGTCTTTATTGTTTTGGGGCTTAGTTAAGCTTTTTCTCCCACCTGTGCCCCCTTCGACAGAGGACAAGATGGTGCTGGCACTGGCCTTTTTCCATTGGACAAACATTCCAACTGCCTATTATGCCTGGAGGTGGGCCATGTTGTGGCCTCCTGCAAGGCTTGTGACTGCTTTTCCAGCAAGATAAGAAAAGATTACATAGGGTTAGAGATTTGGACAGTCCAAATCAGGGTTCGGACCTAATCTGCACTGATTTGGACAGATTCGGATGAATGGGGTCCGAATCCGAGCTCTCCAAATCCCATCCAAATCCCAGTAGCTGAACCATGTTTTTATTTTTGTGGTTTTTTTCATGTTTTGGCCTGCAGGGGGTGCATTTTTAGACATATCGGCACCACAATTTCAGGGTATCGCAAAGGGAGACTGTCATGATGAGACCCCCAAGTTTGGTGCAGTTTCGTTCAGGGGGGCAAAAGTTATGGGCCCTAAGAGGGAGTATGCCATCTCCTATTAGCTCCCATTGGAAACAATGGGGGTTGGGGCACCCCCTTTGAGAGTCCATACCTTTCCCCCCGAACCAAATTGCAGCAAACTTGGGGGGTATCATCAGGACAGTCACCTGATGATACCCTGATAGTTTGGTGCCGATACATCTAAAAATGCGCCCCCTGCAGGCACCCCCCCAAAATTGCCCAAGATTCTTTGTTCTGCAGTGATTTAGCTGCATTGCTGTTAATGGAGAATTTCTGGTGGAAGGCTGTGGGGTGCATATTTCTGAAGGTACATTATTTTAGTCTGTACAAAACTTTCAGGGTATCTTCAGGAGAGTCTCTGGATGACACCATCCCATTTTGGGGGACTTTCTTCAGGGGATTCAATTCTCTGGGACCCAAAAAGGGTAGGGCTGATCTCCCACTGCCCCCTGAAGCAAAGCTTCTTTACTACACTCACATACAGGCCTGGGCTTATCCATGTTCAGCTAACTCCAACAGTTAATACTTCATCCACACAGCTCTTTGATCAGTAACACAAACTCTCCTTTAGAGCATCTCTCTCATATGAAGGATGACTTCTCTCCTTAAGGAAGCTCCAATCCTCTATATAACTCCCCTTCTCTCAGAAGCTTCACTGCTTCATATCTGAGTGGGACCAAGCCACCAGTGTGATTAATCAGTGTTCCTGTGTTTTGTTTGACTCCAGGAACTCTGGTACCAATTCCTTTACTGAACACTGTTCTTCCTGGAATTTAATTCAGAGAAGCACAGCCAACTTTCAGAGAACAGAGCTACCTCAGAGATACTGTTCACTCTGACTCTAACAACAGGAAACCCTCCCCCCCAACTCCTTGTCCTCAGGCTTTATAATACCATGCAGCTCCCACAGCCAATCCCGTAGAGTTCTAAATTAACCTTTTGGGCTCTTAATATTTCATTGAGTGTATAAGCCTGTTTGTATATGTTACACCCATATGGTTTTCCAAGGCAGGTTTTTAAGACTGGCTAGAGGTTTTGCTGATTGTAAATGTTATGAATTATTGATAGTACCTCATCTGCTGCCCATCTAGATGTTCTGCTTAAAGGACAAAATTATATGACACTCAGCTGTTTCCAGCAGAATAATTTATGGTATATTTTTCTCTAGCAGGTGTGGCATGAAATGAAGTTTTGCAGAGTAGCTATCGTAGGATATATTCTGGTGATTTTGGTGAAGAGGGAACAGCAGTCCTGGATTTGATACCCAGTTGATGCTTAGTTCCCTGGTAAGCACCATCCTATATGTACTCAGGCTATGAAATGGAACCAGCTTTCACTTTTATTTTAGTCTGTACTAGGAAAAGGACCTTACCATGTGCTTTATCTTGATGAGAATATGCATAAGATATAAAGAGGGCTGAATATATTTCCCATCTGAGCCTCCAATTTCATTTGTCACACTTGTTTAGGGAATATGGTGATCATCTCTCTACTGAGGGTTGTGACCTTTACTTGGTTGATCTCTGTAAACGTTTCTGTGACATGAATGGCCACAGGTAGGAAGACATGAATGGCCTCAGGTAGGTGGCTGAGATACACTATCCCCTTTGTGAAGAATGAATAGTGCAAATTTCTATAATACAGATAGAGATAATTGACATTCTAAGTCATCTAAGGTTGGAGATTGTTCCCAAACTAGGCCATCATCAGAGTGTATAGTGGGCACCCTTGCTGATTGAGCAGCATTAAGAAACAGCTTAGCTGCTGGAATAGCATGGGCTTAACACTTGTCACCACTGTTTTGTATGCAGGTTATGATAAACAAAGTATGTGTTAATACCAGCTAAATTTGGAGCCTAAGTAATTTTGCAGTAAACACTGGAACCTATAACACACAAGTCACCCTGATTCAGGGATGTTTAGTTGAAATTACAGCAGTCAATAAAATTACTGGTAGTAAGCTCACATACTGCTTTCTGGTGTCCTTATTCATAGGTATACATGAATTCAAAGGGATAAGCATGTAATGGGTATTTTGCTAGCAGGTCTATTTAAGTTAAGGTGAAATCCTATGGTTTAGACCATAGGTGTCAAACTCGCGGCCCTCCAGATGTTATGGACTACAGTTCCCATCATCCCCTGCCAGCATCATGCTGGCAGGGGATGATGGGAACTGTAATCCATAACATCTGGAGGGCCCGAGTTTGACACCTGTGGTTTAGACTATAGGAACTCTGTTATTCTATGACTTTCTTTTTTATATTTAACTTTTAATGAAAAATCCAACAATAAACAAATACAAAGTACAATTTAGAATATAGGAGTAGAAATAAAGTTATACGTTTCACAAAAAGAAGGATCCTTAGACAAATTCAGATGAAATTCCACATATTAAAAAATAATTTTAAAGTACAAACCTTTTTCATATATTGTTCTCCTAATACTCCTACAAGAAGAGGGAATAAAAATAAAGGGTAGTACAAAATATCCTTAAATCTATTAATCCTCTACACTAACAGTTAAACTATACCCACCCCTCCCCTCCCAAACCACCCTACCCCTTATAACCCCACTTTATTTATTCTGACTTCCTCTACAAAAATCATACATTTATTTAAAGACATTTAACCAATAAAAAAAGAAATTCCTAAAAGGGTAAAGGACAGTAAAATATAAACTTCAGTTTCCCTTAAAAATAAAAAATATATACATAACTACACTAGTCATGTAACAGTCATATCTTGAACAGTGAAATCCAAATTGAATAGCATCCTGTTCCAAGGGAATAATTATAAATCACAAACCAGTTTCAAAGTATACTGCTTAGAGGATGGAGTTATACAACTCCCCTTAATTAAGTGTTAATAATCTACTGGTGAAATATCAATATCATTTACTTTAGTCATATAATTATACCAGAGCTGCCATTTTTCCACAAATTTCTCTGATGAAACTTGTTTAACTTGATGTGATAATTGTCCATGACAGCTAATTGTTGTACTTTCATTGCCATTCTTCTATAGATGGTAGTTGATCAGTCTTCCAACGTTTGGCCAAACAACTCTAGCAGCTGTAATCATGTGAAATAGCAAATGTAAATGGTTTTTTAACCTTTCTTCCTCTGACATTGCAGAACCCAGCAGGTATGTCAGTGCCTTTTAAAAAAATCTAATACTTATGACTTTCGTGTTCCATAATTGAAACCCTGAACCTTTAGATTATATAAACCCGAAAACTTTTCAGATTATATGATTGCCTCTTTTACCTGTGCTTTAATTACATGTTACATAATATTTCTCTAACTGATCTTTAGAATAAAGAGAACTAAAAAGTTATTTTTTAACATAATTATTTTCTAACAATAGCCAGTAAGTTACAGAAAAATATCCCAAAGACAGCATGCAGTCCACATGGACATATGTGGTCCACCCCTGCTTTGTTGAAAATAGCTCAAAAATGCCTAGTTCTCCTACTTCGACCTAAAGTAACATAAGCTGTCTCTGGAGGAACAGACACTGCTGAATGTGGTGCCTGCTGTTAATCTGCACCATGGTGACAAAAGTGAGAAATACTTTGCATTACCTAGAGATTAACACAGTCTTTCAGCACAATGCAGGAAAAAAAGTTAGACTTCCTCTTGAGACTATACTAATTGAACACAGGGATTAGATAGCTGTGTCACATTTGAACAGTCATCTGGGTACCATATGTAGTTTGTGGTATAGCCCTCTCATTTCAGCATAATCTGAATGAGCTACATGAGTCTCCCTGGACTTTTTGATAGCCCTTCTAATGAAAGAGCAGGAGTAGTGTTTTTTCATTGGTGGCTCTGGAACTTTAGATTTATTTAAATGTTATAAGCCTGCTTTCTCCCAGAAATAAATAAATAAATAAATTTTGGGAATCTGGGAAGTAACTCATGGCAAACAGTAACAGAAAACTGAAATGAACATACAATTTGAAAACTTGTACCAAAAACTAGGTACAGTTTTCATAAAATATAAAAAAACACTGCTACTGTTCCCCAGTACCTTTCTAGAAGCCACTGGCAAGATTGTCACACGTTAAGGTTTCATAAAGGAAGGTTTGACGGATGGCAAGGAAAAGGTGATTTTAAAATGCAGTTCTGCCAAAGCAAACTTACAGAGTGAAACAGGAATGGGCTACGAACAAAGGTGCCACCTGATTGGCTGTGACCTCCTGCACTCTGATTGGGCAAATAACAGTGTGATGCAGAAGGAGGAGGAGGAGGATAGCTTCTGTCACAAACTTTCTGTGGGGCTTTTGCAATTTTGAGTTCCTGAGATGAACAGCCATCTCCCTTTGCTGTGACAAAACATTACCTTTCTGAGGATAGTAGTAGCAATCAGCATGAAATTCTGTCTTGCCCTCTGGTGGTGACTGCTTTGAGTGCTGTGGTTAAAGCGTACAGAGTGAGAGAGAGACTGAGGCTCCTTCCGCACAAGCAGAATAATGCATTTTCAATTGACAATTGAAAGTGGATTTTGCTATTCCAGACAGCTGCAAAGTGTATTGAAATTAGATTGAAAGTGAATTATTCTGTATGTGAGGAAGGGGCCAGAGAGACTAGGAAATCTGGTAGGTTATTGTGGAGCTCAGGCTTAGAGCTATATAACCAGGAGAGATCTTCAGTGAGATGGAAGAAGACTCTTAGGGATCAGATAGTCTGCTGTACGGGAATTTTGTTACCGGTATTTTCCTCTGAAGAGATAGTTTTATGTTTATTTTGAGGGTTATCTAACTGTGTGACTTGTGAGAGCACAGTGTTAAGTGTCAGCCTGAGTTTGAGGGAAATCCATTAGCCAGAGAACATCTAAAATATAAAGAACTATGAAACATATCTCTGAAACAAGCATCTAAGCTAAACTGAACTGAGTAATTTTAAGGATTGTGCTAAAGAAATCAAAAACTTTACATCTCTGTGCCAAGCTCTCTTGTGTAATTAATATAAATATATTTCTCTTGCCTTATTTGCCTCATCCAAATCCATCTCCATGTTAGTATTCCTACCTTTACCAACTCCTCTGCCTGTTAAATAAATCTGTTATTCTGTTTAATTTTATATCTGCCTCAATATTAAAAAAGCAAAATAAGAGTCAGTGGACATCACCTTCTGGTGTGTGAACAGGGGCCGTTTCCGCACGGGCAGAATATGGCGGCCTAGGGATGGCAAAAACGCCGTCCCCAAGCCGCCATTCGCACAGGCCGCCACTCGCGCCGCCCGCCTGGCGCCGAGCCGGCATTTCCAGAGTGCGCTAGGAAGCGCACTTTTCTGGCAACGCTGGCTGGAAGCCGCTTCCCGGCGCTTCCCTCTCCCCACTCCCTCCCCACTCCCTCCCTTCACAGGGGAGGCGTGTCCCCAGGCCCCGGCAACGCGCCGGAGGACCGGAGAGCAGGTAAGTCGACCAGGCGATGGCACCCAGTGGCGCCGTCTCCCCGGTTCTTTCTGGGACCGTCCATGCGGATGGTCCCAGCGTCGTCGGGTCGGCATCAGAAACGCCGACCCAAGCCCTTCCGCCTCCATGCGGAAAGGGCCGGGGTTGCGGGAAAGTGCTTTCAAACAAATGCTACCTTTTTTTCTGAACCACCTTAGTCCCTCAAGGAAAAAGGCAAGAAAAACAGAGTGAGTGGTTACCCTGCCTTGGTGATATAAGAGGTTGAAGCGGGTCTCTGTTGCAGGGGACAAAACTAAAAAAATGACTTTCCCATAATCTAGAACAGAGGCGCTTCCAATAAAGCCAAAGAGGAATATGTACAAGACAAAGAAAAGAAAATATTTATTTACAACAACCAGTATTTAACTTGTGGAATTCCCAGCCAGTGGACACAATGATTACCATAAGCATAGATGGCCTGGAAAGGGAGTTACGCAGGTTTATGGAAGATAGATCCATGAATGTTTACTAGCTATGGTGCATAAAGGAAATCCTTACATTCAGAGACAATAAGCCTCTGAAACCCAGTGCGAAGAGGCAAGCTCAAGGGAAGAACATGACTACGTACCCTGTTCAGACATTCTCTGTAGCATAACCTTCAGAGTTTAATTGATAGCGGTTAGTTTAGCATTCCTTTCCTGACGTTAGCTTGCATCTGTGGCTGGCATCTTCAGAGAAGATGAAGATGCCAGCCACAGATGCCAGCCACATGGTGGCTTAAACGCCAGGAGAGAATGTTGCCAGAACACGCCATAAGAGCCCGTCCACACAGCACCCAAGTGATTCCGGCCGTGAAAGCCTTCGACAATACATAACCAGTATTATTTCTGTTATTTAAATAGTATTTCTAATAGTATTTTTGTCTGAAATGTACAAAATTAAGCAAGATAGAGAGTGAATACCTAAATTTCCATATAATTATAGAATTTCTTGAGGCTTATATCCCAGTCTTATAGATGAGTATTACGAAAAGGAAATAGTGTTAATATCTTGTACTAAACAAGTATAGCTAGCAAGCTGAAATCACTAGGCATGTGCATTATGATGTGCATCATCACTAGGCATGTGCATTATGAAATTTCAGAACCAAAAATATATGTCAAAATTGCTATTTGGGTTGATAGTATGATTTTTAGAATGGTAATAAATCGGGGATTCTTAGACAATCCCCAGAAAAGGGAGCACTCTAGACTGATCTGTGAGTGTTCAGATTATTTCATGTACTACTCCAGACATGTATGAATAACTTCCCACTAGGGGTTCTTTAGCGTCAGGAAAAATGCTGGGGGAGGCACATACAAGAGCCATCTGTGTGGCATATTGTCAGCAAAATCAATTTCTATTACTTTTAAACAATATTCTTGGAGCTGATGTGTGACTCTGATCAAAGTAGTGAGTCAGCCTAGACACAACTTACAAGTAAACATATCATGTAGCTTAGCCATCGGATTCCTTCATGCCCCAGGTGCTGACTGCTTCTACCTCCTCCTCTAGGAATGCCTTATAAATTGTCTCATAGAAATGGATGATTTATTTACCATATGTAATCTCACACATATATTTGGGGTGTGGGGTGGGGGCATATAAATAATTTTTAAAGATTTCAGAAATGGGTCAGGTTGGGGGTGGGAGTTTACAAAGGAAGCCTTCCTTATTTTGTAAAAGGAAAAGCAAACCAAAGCAAAGGTGGCACACAAATTTTCAGTGAAACAATAAATGTGTTTTCTTGTCAGTTATTGTAAGATTATATGGAGAAATGTATGCAGAAAAGGACTGTGCAGTGGTTAAGAGTGGCAGACTCTAATCTGGTGAACCACATTTGTTTTTCTGGTGAACCAGGTTTGTTTCCCCACTCCAACACAAGAAGCCTGCTGGGTAGCCTTGGGCTCCTCACTGGCCCTTTCCCCACTTCTCTTGCTGCTGCCATCGCTGCGCGCTGCTCTGAGCGCACGGCATCCCTAGATGCTGCTTCAGCGTGTCACCTCACGACCCTGCGCTGCCCCGATGCTCTGCCAAAGGCGCCCGTTGTTCGCCAGCGCCAGGGAATGCCGCGCACGCTGATGCTGGCGCTAAGAGCCGCAGCTGTCGGGTCCTGGCTGGCGCGTATGCTTGCAGCCCCTGGACGTGGGAGTACAGAAATGGGACCCCGCACTACTTGCGGAGAGTAGCGCGGGGCTTAAGGTGAGTGGGGAAAGGGCCACTGTTTTCTTCAAACTCTCTCAGCTCCACCTACCTAATAAGGTTCCTGTTGGGAAGAAGGGGGAGAAAAGGTGATTGTAAGCTGCTTTGAGACTCCTTACAGTAAAGAAAAGTGGGGGATAAAAACCAACACCGGTGGCTGGCAACATTCTCCTTCCCAACAGGAATCCATGGAGATAAGTGGGACTGCACCAAAAGACTTCAGGGGTCTGTAAAATCAAACCTTTTTTCTTCTGCAAGTAGGATGGCTAGGAACATCTTGTTCATGGAGCTATAGATTTGGCTCTCACTTGAAACTTGGAAAGGCTTTTATGGACAGACAGAACTAAATCTGCTGGAATGTTGGTTTCATTTAGTTGAAAAACAGCCACTCGTCTCCCCCCCCACCCCCCACCCTGCTATAAGGATCAGCTCATTCTTCCCTCCCTCCTTTATGGCAGAAGAATCCATTTTCTCTCAGCAAATAGATGTCTGGGGGCACCTTGTTCACGGACCCCTAGAACTGGACCCCTTGTACTAATTCATTTGGCACTTGGGGGTCTTTATATTAAAGGAGTAGGCAATATGCTCTGTGCATTTCCTCCCATTATCACTAAAAATAGCTGCCCAGATCCACAAATTGATCTACTGTTGGAAATAATGATCTTGAAAAGTTAGCTCCCTCCACAACAACCCCCTCCCCCCCAAAACCCCACATTTGATACCTGAACTGGTAATGTTCTGCCTGAAAGCAGTCCTTGCATCCTGGCTCTAAAATTGTAACAACATTTCTCTTAGTATACATTCTTACTCATCAATTACCAGCTGATGTGTTTGCTCATTTGTTCATTCATTCTCATGTCCAAATGCTGCATTTTCAAGGCTCAAAATGTGTTTAATAAGAATATGGATAAAAACGAAATTACCATCAGTTCCTTCTATGGTCCTGCTATAGTTACCAAATAGCATTAACATGTCCCCAGGCATTCCAAAGCATGCTCATGTTCAGACATTGATTAAACTTAGTCCATCACTGGGCATGCGCCTCTTGCAATCATACATTTTGTGCCTCAGGATGATCAAAGACAAGCACTTTGTTTGCTTAAGCAGGGAACAGATATTTGCAGTTTTAAAACCATTCCAGTTTCCAGGATTTTGAAACAATCGTGTGTTGTTGTTGTCGTTTTTTAAAAAGCTAAGAACACAACATGGCTATCTTTATTAACACCTGACAATAAGAATAAGATCACAGACAGAATAGTGAGCAAACATATGCGAGTGTTAGGGAAATACTTGAATACATTTGTATCTTCTATCTGAATTCCTAAATGTAAATCTTGCCCATTGTTTACATATAAACATGCCAGGAGTTTCAGAGATATGCTGGCCAGAAGCAAATTGAGCAGATCAACATGAGTTAAAAATGTGATAGGAGGCAAGGAAATCTCAATGGGGAATTTTCTAGCAGAAATGGTTCTGTCTGCTGTTTATGTTTTAAAACTAAGGTGTGCATGATTCATCTGAAACCAAGAGCTATGACATCAGATAATTTGTAAACTGTAATTCCAAGGGTGTAATTTACTCTGTACAGTGTCCTCAGGGCTTAATGTATATAAAAATGACCACAATATCCATCAAAATGAGCATGTGCAAGCATAAAAGCTATATTAGACTGTAGAGGATACAGGCTGTGCTGGTGAAGCACTTGAACCATTCAGATAAACAGCTTAGCTTCAGGATCATCAACAGTCTACAGCAGAAGCATACCAGCAATGGTGCCCAGGGCAACCCCCCTGCACCATCCCACATGCCCCCCATGTGTTCACACACACACACACACACACACACACACACACACACACACACACACACACACACACACAGGGGGGGGGTAGCTAGGGAAAATGGAGCCCAGGGCAAAACCTGAGTTTTGCACACAGACACACACCCTGCATTGGTGGCCGCCCGCCCACACCATTACCAAAGACCACCCTCCCCCACTACAACTAAAGAATGATTTTTTACACCAGGTCATCTCAGAGTCACCATAACATTAGAGAACATGCCCCAACTCACAAATCTGAACACAGCAATGGGCCATGCCACACATCAGAAATAAAAATTTTGACAACATTTTAAAAATGCTTTCAAAATGTTTAACACTGTTATAATACTTTAAAGTGTTTTAAGTATAATATGACTTAAAATGCTTTGAAAATGTTTTATTACTGCTGTGAAAGTACTGCTGGCCACTGTGTGTGCCAAGATTCTAGATTAGATAGACTACTGCTCTAATCCTGTAGGGTGTTCTTGTGTTTTTCACTGACTTCTTTTTTAAAATAAAAAGTAAGCTGAAATATTTTATAAATTAACTGAAAATAGACTCACTGTCACTTTCTCTTCCATGAGGGATCCATACTACCTTTCCCCACACCTATACCTATACTATGCAGAATCTACCATATAAAGTTGTCATTTTCTCCTGGTGAACTGATCTTTGTACCTGGAAATCAGTTGTAATTCCAGGAGATCTCCAGTCACCACCTGGAGGTTGGAACAATATATGACTTGCACTCCTTAGCTATCTATTATGTATCTGAAATTCATTCCACTATCTATAGTAAAAACCACATTATGCACTTACTTTGAGAGACAAAAGTTTTACTTTGAGAGACAAAAGGTATGCCAAAAGCTATACCAAAAACAAAATAGCCACAGGCAACTAAAATAGCAAGGAGGAGGACTGGAAGGCATAAAGATAAACCTTTTTCAAGTAGAATCATGTATACAACACTTATATCACATACATGTATCTGCATAATTGTTTTAACTATATGGCTTACGCAGCTCCATTTAATAGCATAATATAAAAAAAACCTACTAGTTAAAACTGCAGTTTCAATTGTTCAAGTTTCATGGCTGAATGCATTCTAGCATTTATGAGATTAATTTGTAAACTCTTCAGATTCTGAATCTTCAAGGTTTATGCTGCCTGTGTGCTGTTTGCATAAATGCAGTTTTATAGTTCTAAATCCCCAGAGATGGGTTGTTATCCACATATTAGTGACACCTCACTCCAAATCACTAAATAACCTCTCCTGTAATATCACTTAGATAGTAAACAGTATAGGGGCCAAGATGAGACCCCATAGCATAAATGCCACAGGGCTAAGCAGCAGTCCCCTAAAACAACCTTGTGGAACTGGCCAGTGAAAGTCCGTGAAAGTGCAGAACCAGTGCAGAAACCTAAACAGATGGCACAATATAGTAAATCAAAATCATGTAATACTTTGACATAGCTTTTTGGTTATTCTCCTTACAGTGCTTTTAAAAGGTTTTAACATCTAAAATTAGACTGCTAGTTATCTAAAGGTCATGTTTACAGTGCAAGACCAAACAGTTACACCCTTTTGTATCTATTGAACTAGACAGGCTTAAAAGAGTGTAACTGCTTCCTCCCCTCCTTTTTTTTTTTTGCTGTCAAGTCAAAGCTAACATAGTTTTTCAAGGCAAGAGGCTTCAGAAGTGCTTTGCCATTGCCAGCATCTCCATTACAACCCTGGTATTCCTTGGAGGCCCTATCCAAATATTTTCCAGGGTTAATTCTGAGTGTGTGCTGGCCCAAGGTCACCCAGCAAGTTTGTGGAGTGGAGATCTAAACCAGAGTTTCCCAGACCAACATTTTAACCTCTACACCACACTGACTTTCCCTTGGGTTAGAATGGCACTATTCGCCACTGAGATACTCATCCCTCTTATTCTTTGGAGAAAAGTCAGAATGTAACCATTTTGTGACAGCAGAATATAACATATCTTGAAACCCCAAATGGCAAAATAATGACCTATCAATTAATATTATTATTAAAAAGAGTTAACCCAAAACTTTAACATTTGGGTTCAGAGAAATCATTGGTTTCAACATTGAAAGAATTGACTCTTTCCTGGTTTGCTGCTCTAGCAAAATGCAGATTTCTTTTTGAAAAGTTATTCATGGCTTTTCATCAGTTACTGTTCAGCACAGCACCCAATACTGCAGCAGTTTCATGATGGGATTTGGGGTGGGGTGGGTCTCTCTTTTTTCGCATATGATGACCCATCTCATACATTTCTGTATTGCCATCTAGTGGAGCCACAGCCTTCTTGCCAAGAGGGCTGTCTTTATGCTGTCAAATTGACAGTCATTGTGCAGAAGCAGGCTCTTCCAGATTACAGCTGATTGGGTTATCATTCTGCACTTTGGTGCTTGCTACTGTGGCATGCAAGATCCACATCCAGCAACTGCAGCATTTCAGAGCTCCAGTTTGCGAGAGTGATGAAAAGTGATCAGAGGGTCATGCTTCTTCAAGGCTTTGAAACAGACAGGAAAGACTTTTCCAACTGTGATTTGTAAGCCTCATATAGGTTTGTGAAAGATAGGTTGACAAGTGCTACAATCCAAAAGCCTGGACAGGTTTAGAGATGTGCTACCTCTGAAAGCTTGCCTTTACATAAATGTGATGGATGGACAGAAGAAATGTGCTAGGAATGGCACACATGTTTTTTTTTTCCCAAGAGGCTGAACTAGTTACTTTGGACTCGAAAAGGAAAAGAAGAAGAAGAATTGTACTTCCAACCTGGAATGATAAAAAATACATTATTTCCAAATAAACACTCATAACACTTTCAACCTTATGTTGTACCCAATGGGTAAATATGTAAGGAACACTCTAGTTTGGACTTTTATTAGGGGCAGAGGGTACTTGTGGTATTATAGAATATGAGTATGAATCAAAGCTTACCACTGTGATAGTATTCATTACTTTTGGTGACTTGTTAGTCTGTTTCAGAAATACTTGCAGACTGAGTATATGATGACCCAGGGTTTCAGTGAGTCACTCTGTGCAACCATTTTATCTGCTCTGAAGTTTCAATTGTGATGAGCAGGTGGCCATACAGTTTCTATGTTAGTGGTGGCTTCAGAGTATCCAAAATTTGATTTAGCATGCAGGTAGAAAGAACCATGCCAGGAACATACATACATGAACAGGACTTATATTGAATCAGATCATTGATCCATCAAAATCAGTATTGTCTCCTCGAAGCAACAGGAGTCTTCAAAGTCTTAGGCAGATGTCTTTCACATCGTCTCCCACTTGGAAATGCCATGTACTGAATTTGGCACCTTCTGCCTGCAAAGCAGGCACTTTTCCACTGAACCATAGCCCCTTGGCTACTACAAAATTTCCAGCATACTAAGAATGTAGTGCTGTCACCCAGTGGCATAGCTACAATGGGGAGATCTGGGGACATTTGCCCTGGGCGCCACCACTGTAGGTCATGTGGGGGTACAAAATGCCCCCTGCGAGGCCACACACCCCTGCCAGGCTGAGCATGACTGCCTCAGAAGCCCAGGCTACACAGAGCCACACTGGCTCTGTATGTTAATAAAGGTTGTTTTTTTAGCTGGCATGGTCCTGCCTTTGGGCTATCTTTTAAGTTATGGCAAGCATTTTTAAAGTTATGATTTTTAACTGTAATGTAGGTTTAACATGTTGTTGCCACCCTGAGCCCTTCTCAGCCCTTCTTAAAATTATTAATTTGTATATTTAGCAAAGGCTCATGGGTATGCAGTTAAAAATAATTCATTTTTGTTTTTAGTTTTATACCTTGCCCATCCCAGAAGGACTCGGGGCAACAACAACATGTTAAACTTACATTGCAGTTAAAAATCATAATTTTAAAAATGCTTGCCATAACTTAAAAGATAGCCCAAAGGCAGGACCATGCCTGCTAAAACACAACCTTTATTAACATACAGAGCCAGTGTGGCTCTGTATAGCCTGGGTTTCTAAGGCACTCGTGCCTGGTCCAACAGGGGTGTGTGGCCTCATGGGGGCACTGCCTCACAGTGGGAGCTGCAGACAGGCCTGGGTGCCATTTTGCCCGGGGCTCTGGTTCCCCTTCCTACACCTCTGCTGTCACCTTAACCTGCTGGTGACCTCAGAATTGGAACAGAGTTTCCTAAGCATGTTAGTTGTACATGTCCAGAATAAATAGCACAGTTCATTTCAGATACAGATCAGCTCCAGAGTTTTACTAAGTGTTGCACTGTTCATGAAAATAGTCAACAATCAAGCAGGCTTTTAAAAATACAACACAAATGCAATGCAACAATGCAGCATGTGGGAAATAAATTCAATCTAGCAGGAAAAAACAAAGAACTACAGGAGGGCAATAAGATGAAAAACTGGCATAGATTCACTGTTCCCAAGCATACATAACTCAAAGCAGATCACTTTTCCATTTTGCCTGTTTGTTTTTAGCAAATACTGGTTCTTTGTTATTAAATATTACCTAAAGTCTTTCCCACATGCAGTTTCCAGTGGTCAAACCTTGTGTTTTGGAAACTTTTTCTGTGAAATCATACTACACACCTCCAATTCTCCCATCATTTTCCTCCTTGTCTCTTCAGTTACATCTCCCATCATTTTCCTCCGCTTCTTCAGTTACATTTAGTCTATATGCTACTGCTGAAAACATATTATTTTTAATGATAATGGGATGTAATCCATGATGCATAAGACTAACCCTCCCCTTTAACTTTTTTCTCCTCCCCCTTGTCCTGCATTCAGGTTTTTCCACAAAACTTATTCCAAAACAAGTGTCCACAGGAATATGACCTTCTGATCCTTATTGCCTAATACATAAAAAAGAGTTATAAATATTTATTTTAATGGGCAGTTATAAGAAAGAATATTTGTTTTATATCATGTATCATAGGTGTTCAGCCACCACTGTCTGTAACTAATAAAGAGTCATTTGAAACCTTTCTTGTCTGTGAGGGTGGGGGGTTTTTTTGTGTGTAATATCAGCAGCAAGGCCAGAAATGCAGTGTTTGGAAAGGAAAAGAACACCTCATCACAATAAACAGGCTGCTTGAATGCGATACTAATAACAGAAGCTTTTGTTGCATTTAAAACTAAATTCCTAAACAGCCTCACTCTCCAGACTTGCTTGTGTAGGTGTCCAGGAGGTGCAAATTATGTGCCCCCTCCCCTTCTTCAGAATAATAATCCTAACTCTACTATCCCATGTGCAAAACTCAGAAACAAAATCATGTCATTTCCCCACTTCTTGCCCTGCCATTTTAACCCCATTAATGGGTATATAAATGTACACAAGGCCAAAAGTTACATTTTAACCTGCTTTTCCTCCTGTGAGTTCAAGATAGCATATAGAAGAAGAGGAGAGGATTTTGTATCCCACTTTTCTCTACTACAAGGAGTCTCAAAGCAGCTTACAATTACATTCAATTCTCCTCTCCTTAACAGGCACCTTTGTTAATTAGTTTTTGCCATACTGTTGTACGTTATTGTACTATAATGCTGCTATGTTTTTATAGAATCTGTAAATTGTTTTAACTTAACTTAATTTATTTATTGTGTGTAATGTTGTTCCTGGCCTGTTGTACACCGCCCAGAGCCCTTCGGGGGTGGGTGGTTTAAAATCAAATGAATGAATGAATGAATGAATGAATGAATGAATGAATGAATGAATGAATGAATGAATGAATGAATGAATGAATGAATGAATGAATGAATGAATGACTGCCCTTCTCCTTACAGGCTCAGGGCAGCTTCCAACATTAAATATTAACAGCAAAATCAAGAAAACATTTCTGTCCAATACTTGATGCTATTATCTCATGTAACAGTTACATTATACCCTATAAGTCATTATCCACATCCAATGTAAGGGAAAGAATGGGAACAGGAAAAATGAAGAAGGGGGAGGAAGGCGAAAAGGAGGACTGCTAGATGGAACCCGTTGCTGGTGGAACAACTCTCTCTTACGGGCCCTGCAACATTGTACTAGACCCTGCAGGTCCTAGGTCACACTTTTTGTGGTCTTTTATTTAATCAGTTTCAAATAATAGTTTACATAGTATAATAGTTTACCTTATACACCAAAATAGAAATTAAAAAAGAAAAGTAGCTATAAGAAAGAAGAGTAAAAAGATTAGAAAGGAAAGAGTAAGAGACTTCATTAAATCAAAATAAAAGAGTGAAAGGTAACAACAGAATTAATTAATGTTAAAGCGACTTCCCTTTAATCTTTTATAGTTTTGCCATTTTAACGTTCTTGCAGATAAACCAAAATAACATCTTATTCTACTTAACGCATATCAACTATTATTATCATAAAAGTAGTATATAATGAGCCTATCTTAACACATAACCTTTTATTTTAAATCTACTTTAATGTTGTATCTTTGCTTTTTATAACTTGTCCAAGGGTCCCATTTCAATCTAACTCATTCAGTTTCTTTTGTATCATTGAGACCAGTCTTTAGTCATTGTGAGGTCCTATCTGCTATGTTGAATTCTTGTGCACCCAATTTTCTGCTGAATGTATTGTTGGGGTTCTCCAATTTGCTGCTAGTAGTAATCTTGCAGTTGATGTCAGGTAGAGAAAGAGATGAAGATTATTTACCAAGAGTTTCAGATCTGAAAATACAGGGCTCAACAGGTAAGTTTCTCTAGACATCTTAAATTTCAACCCTTAAAATTTTTTGAATGAAATTTCTTCCAGGACCACCATATGTGTATAAATGAGCCTATGTTCTTAATGCATTTCCAACAGATTGGTGAGTATCCTCTAGAGTTGGTTGACACTGATGAAATTCAGGCTGGTTCAGATTTGGATCAGGCTCAGATGAATGGGCTTGGATCGGCTGAGCTCTGAGCCTGCAGGAACATCCGAGGAATTCGGATGTGTTTTAATCTTTCAGGTTTTTTTACATTTTACATTTTACTATCCCCCATTGTTTCCAAAGAAGCTAAGGAGATGGGGGCTACCCATTTGAGGGTCCATAACTTTGGCCCCCATGAACCAAACTGCACCAAACTTTGGGGGGTATCATCAGGACAGTCTCCTGATGATACCCTGAAATTTTGGTGCAGATATGTCTACAAATGCCCCCCCTGCAGGCACCCCTAGAAATTTGAAGGAGATTCTTTGGTTGTTTTTTGCAGCAGCAGTTTTGCAGCAGTAGCAGCACCATACGGCCTGGCCTGCTACTGCTTCATTCATTCAGTCAGTGTGAGTCAGAACCTGCAGCAGCAAGCGACTATGGGTGAGTGGGGTGGATTGTGGTCATGGTGGGAAGTTTTCCTTTGGGGTAGGAGGATCTCCCGCAGCCAAGCTGTGATCCTTGCCAGCTGGGAGAAGTGGCTGGGGTCATCATCAGCATAGACAGGGCACAGGGTGCTCAGCTCTACCCCCCACTTCCACCTGGCAGCCATCAGTCCCTTCCAGGCAGGCCAGAAGAGACTGCAGTCCCCGGCCTTGGAGAGCTGCTTTTATAAGCACTGAGGCTGGGGTGGGGCTTGGAGAGGTTTGGCCATGCCCCCATGGGTGGTTGGGGGTGGGGCCCCACCCCATGAGCCCCACCCCCTGGCCTCAGTGCTTATAAAAGCAGCTCTCCAAGGCCAGGGACCACAGTCTCTTTTGGCCTCCCCTAAGGGACTGCCAGCTGCTAGCTGGGAGGGGCCGAGCTCCACGGGGGGGCACCCAGAGACAATTTGTCTCCAGGCACCATTTACTCTGGGTATGCGTCTGCTGCCAATGTCGTACTGGAGCAATGGCCAGACCGGAAGTCCCCGGCTCAGGTCACACTTGACAGAGCATTCTATCAAGATGGCACCAAAGTTGAGAAAGTTCTGATTCTGGGCAAGGATAGCTAGCCAGCTTTTGGGCTGGGAATCACCAGCAAGTTTTTATTAGTTGAGTTTAAGGCACTTTGGGGGATGTACTGGGAAATAGGTGGTGCAGACAGAGTTCTGACAGAATGATGTCTGGCTGAAGCAGCAGACTTCATGCGGAGAATTAAATCTGGTTCTCCATATTAGAGGTCTGTCTCTCTTCACCACTACAACAGACTGCCTATTGTTCTCTTGTCTCCCATTCTATTCTCACAACAAGCCTGAGGTATGGTCATTGATACAAGGTCCTCCAGTGTACCTGGATTTCTCAAGTCTTTATTTGATCCTCTAATCACTATTCAATACTGGTTGAGGATTGACCATATGGGCACTGACCACTATAAATGCTCAGATGACTTTGGAGCTTTTGAAACTCTTCTCCTTTCTCTATCCCCAGTCAATTTATCTTCCTTCAGTAGACTGAGCTGTTCAGATTAAACCTACTGAATCTTAACTTATTTGCAGGATGCCTGTGATTTCCAAAGAAATAAAGGAGAAATAAATAAAAAAATCTGGATGTGTCACAAAATGTTCTAACACAGAGCAGCAGGGATCAGACATCTGTCAGTTCTGAGTCTTATTATCGTTATCATAGAAAGACCTTTCTAGTATCATTGTGCTGTAGGCAGAATACAAATCAAATTATGTAAGTTTTTTTCCTCCGACTATCTGTTCTGGCAATACCTGTGGGAAATCCTGTAGCTTTTGTATTAAAATTACAAATCAGTTCTAGAACATATGGGATATTAAATATAAATACATGCTATAATTGTGAACATTTGGCTGCCAGAAGATGGTGGAGCTAGACCTTATATGATCAAAAGACAATTTGGAGAATCAGTTTCTTCAGCAGCACATCTGAACTGACAGGAGTGGTAGATGTGGTATAAACACTTAAATCCACATTTAGATCAGCTTCTAGAACTTAATGGCAACTGCAGAAAGTGTTGATCACTAATTACAATACAGCAATACTTTGGATCAACCTTTCATTCAATATACTCATTTGATGAAGAAAATGCCATGGGTGGCTCCATCACATTACAATATAGCTAATAACAAACAGCAGAATTTAAAAAATATTCCTACTCTGTGGCTTCTTCCCTGATGTCAACCTGCAAGAGCTGTTTGATGAGCATGGTCATTTAAACAGGTGATGCCCATCCTTCACTCTGAAATGACAGACAGGGATAGCAAATCTTAAGCAGATTTGTTGGGAAACTGGTCCCGTTTTATTCAATGTGGCTTACTCCAATAAAAGTTCTTTTTTTTCAGATTGCAACCTTTCTGAACATATGAATTGGCTCTGAGCTGCAAAATTATTCAGCTGTTCAATTGGTATTTTAAAGAGAACTTAGAACGCATACTATTACAAGATAGATCACTATAAATTTTTCTAATATAAAATTCAAGGCAAAACTGGACAGTCCTGTTGAGGTAAAACTTTGTAATAAACTAAAGAAAAGTTAAAATATGAATAGGGTTCCTGGGTGCCAGTCATGCTTCAGTTTTGTGCAGTGGTATTGATAACACTTGAGCCTGTGTAACATGACATTAGTATGGGATTGTGTTCAGCCCTGTCAGTGAAATTTTTCAAACAGGTTTCATGTTCATTTGAGAGCTGAACTAATGACACAGACTGCCTATATTTTTTCTTTGAGAGGGGAGGCTCAATTTCCGTCAGAACAGCTATGTGGGGGGAAGATTTAAACCCTTCTCTTCCATACACCCCTGATCTAAATCTCTTCTCCCTCATGCAACTTCTGTTTTAAAATACTGACAGGATCTGATTATGAATCTCCCAGCATCTGGTCTGTTTTGACTGAAACTGAATTTCGCCTGAAGTGCAGTTGAAGGTGAATTGGCCAGGTCAAGTAAAACATGTGGAATTTTTGAAGGCAGTGAATAGAATGTTCATCAGATTACAAGCATTTATCAGGAGGAGGTTATGCACCTCTAAGTATATTTATTTACAGTAAAAGGGGTTGAAGCCAAACTGTGCCTCCTTTTGTTATTAAGTACATAAAAGGTATTCTACTCTGTGTTTGATGTATAATTGAGTTATCATTGTGCTCTGTAAGTGGCAAAGACAGTGAATTTAGCCCTGTGTGCTGAAAGCTGTTGGAATCAATGCTTTCCAACAGCTGAACGACTTTCTAAGTTGGTACAGAGCCTTGCTTCATATGAACTTGGCATTTAACAGCCAACATTCCTCCCAGTTTAGAGCCTATTCTATTGTGTGTTTGGATGTACACCCTGAGCTCTCGCCTGTATGCGCTACTATATCCATTTCAAAAGATTTGAAAGATACAAAAAGCAGTTTATATATACAAAGTGACATTCCATTTGGTCCCAGCAGGTTCTAATACCAATCAGTATTCCCTTCAGCTGAGCTTGTAAATCAGTTTTCAGTGTCAGGATCCATCCTTCCAGAACCTACAAATGGATATTTTGTTGTTTTTCCCCACTGATGTCTCCTGAAAAAGTAGACCTTCCACAAGCTCTCATTTCCAAATACAGCTGTTTTACAGATGCCATACATATTGGAAACTGAATCAATATATCAGTCTTCCTCAGGGGAATACATTCCCTAAATTGGTGACTGCTCTTCACAGAAAGAGAAAAACAGCATCATTGCTTAATATCACCTGGGACCTTGCAGTATCTGCCATCAGAATCTGTTTCACAAGTGACTGCCAAGCTCTGGAACCTGAGTATCCCTTTAATTAATAGCTGGAAGAATTCCTCTGTGCTTTGGCAGGGCAGCTAGAAAGGAATGGAAAGTGCCTCCAGTCATGCATGGAGTGCCTGTTACCTAGCCCTGAAAAGAAAAGGCAATGCTTCCACATTGGATATTCTCACAGGTTTCAGAGCTAGCACACATCACTGTCAAATTAAATGTTGTGACATGGTGAAGCCACAATAGTACTCTAAGCAAAATATAGAAGCACAAATGTTCAGGCATATAGCCTTAGTCAAATCAAGTAATCATATTTCCATGTAAATTTGCAGATCTATTGGATGAAGTGCATTTCTCTGTGTCTTTTGCATTTGATTATCTTTTCAAATGTCATAAGATTCTAAAGTATAAGTCAACCCTCCATAAGCCTTCAGCTCATAGGTTATCTCTAGTATAATGTGATTTTGCTCGTTGTACACATGATAATGTAAGCACATATTAAAGTCTTAGGGGGCAGTTTTGCATGCCAAAATTGCTCCTCTGTTGGCAAGGAGAATGCCACAATGCAATGGAGAGTTCTGCACTGCCCCTGTTGTTGCAGCGTATCTTCCATGCTGTTGCCCCGGTACCACCCCGGAGTATTGGTTTTGCTCCATGGCTTTTTGAATGCCCCTCCCTGTTGCTCCGAAGGCTTCCCTGTTGTGCAGAACTTCATGGCAGCAGCATCAGGGCCATTTTTCTGGCTCACTGCTCTGGTCCACCCCACCAAACAAGAAAATCCCAACCTTCCTCCCCCCCCCCCCAATGCACAGGGAGTTTGCAGGGGGAGCCATTGATTCTCTCACATGCACAAGGAGTTTGCAGGGGGGAAGAAAGTGATTCTCTCGTACGCGTGAGGAGTTTGCGTGCAAGAGAATCACCGGCTCCCCTGCTGGCAAACTCCTCACATGTGCGAGAAAATCACCAGCTTTTTAAAATAAAAATAAAAAGTTTTTAAAAGAAAATAAAATACTAACAGTGAGTGACGGGAATGGGGCGAGATTCGGCCAATCAGAATGCAAGAAATGAAGCAAAATTCTGCCAATCATAATCCAGGAAACGAAGTGAGATTCAGCCAATCAGAATGCAGGAAATGGAGCGATATTTGTCCAATCAGAACACAGGAAATGGAGTGAGATTCGGCCAATCAGAACACAGGAAATGGAGGCTGCCCACACATGTGTTAAAGAGATCCCAGAGGAGCTCGCGGTGTTAATGGCAAAGCCCCAGGCTGGTGCAAAGCCTGCTGGGGCTTCCCGCGCAGGCTCTGACTTGAGTGGGGGAAAGAACCGGGCAGCCATGGGGTGCTATGAGCAGGGTGAGGAGCCCCACAGCAGGTATGCTACTGGACACACCACGGGGCATTTCTACAATGCAAAACCAGCCAGGGTCTGTAAATTTACTGGTGTGAAAGATATTTTTCTGGTGAGATCCCTTGTCATCATGATGACATTTGAAAGTTGAGTATATATCAAAAGAGCCAATTGTGCAGATATATCCTAAATTATCATCACAATCCAGTTGAGAAGGCAATAATTATGTGGTAAGGACTAACACAATAAGCTCTAACATATGGTCTGGGTACCATACCACTTACCATATGGAAATGGCTCCCATGCCACAGAAGATCTGCATAGTCATGATAAAATAATCATGTGTGTTTGTTACATAATGATCTATACATAGTTCACCCACACACACAAATTTTAAGTGTAGTTATATTTGAGAACAGCCAACTTAGGTAATGTTTTTATTAGGACCAACAAAAATATCACAGCATACTTCCAAGTACTCTAAGGCCCCTTCCGCACATGCAGAATAAAGCATTTTCAATCCACTTTCAGTGCACCTTGCAGCTGGATTTTACTGTGCGGAATAGCAAAATCCACTTGCAAACAATTGTGAAAGTGGACTGAAAGTGCATGTGCAGAAGAGGCCAAAGACTCTTTTCAAACTGGACATTTAGTTTAAAAAAGGAGGAAAAGGCTGTCTGGGTAATTGTGGTAAAGACCTAAATCAGCAGTTGTAGCCTTAAATTAAAATGCAGAATGGGCTCAGGTTAAATTTGTTTTGGTGATAATGGGTGCAAAAGAGGCTGTACAGTGACAGCAATAATTGCTGGAACAAAGATAGAAAAGGAAAAAAGGCATTCTCCCTTTGTGAATATGACAGACATTAGTCAATTAAGTGCTCTTTTAGGTGCAGTGCAAAACGAAAAGATGGGTTTTTGTAATATTAGTGACTTGGAGATTAATTAAGTGTGTTGCACTAGTAAACAGTCTTTGTAAGTCAAATATTACTTAATGGATGTAAGGCAACCCCATAGGAAAAGTCCCATTTGAAGATCAAAGAGCCATTAAGAGCTTGCACATTTATTGCACATTTATTGCAATGATTCAACAATTTTTAATTATTCAAGCACCCATATTTGAACACATGAAATTGCCTTATTCATTTACTAGTCCATCAAGGTGAGTATTGTCTCTGCACAGACTGGCAGCAACTATCTAGGGATTCAGGTGAATGTTTTTCACATTATCTACTATGTGATTCTTAACTGGGGATGCCAGGGACTGAGCTTGGGACCTTTTGTATGCCTAACAGATGCTCTACCACTCAAACAGCCCCTTCCCATGGATGAAGTCTGACTTGAGTACTACCAATATAATATGAAGCATGCTATCTCTTTTCCTTTGAGCAACAAATCCTTTCTTAGACCCATCAAGCATGCTGATTGCAATCATCTGTAATCATCATTGGTCTCAAATCACATCCCTTCATATAATCTTTCATTGAAACGTATGTATTGGCTTTCTTACTCATCTTATTCTCTCTAATGATCAATTAGCTATTTCAGGGCTTTGGATATGGTTTAAAATAGAATAGAAATTAGGTTGTCATGACAGAAGCATATCAGACAAGGTTTTCTAAAAGGCTGGGAAAAGCAGGCTATAAAAACTTACTCTTCTACTTGTGGCAGAGATCTGAATTTTGCTAATATTACCATGCTAAATGCCATATACACCAAAGGTACTATATAAGTACATTAATTCTAACAATTCATTGATCCTTTATCTATATTATCAAAGTACTTCACACTGTAACATTGCAGTGTTTTCTGCACTTACCATCTGTATTGCCTTGAGACAATTATATGGACAACTACATAATATGAGAACAGACCCCAGATCTCCTGAACTGGCCTCTTGGGACCAGAATAGGGGTTAGGGTTAGTCAGAATAGTCAGTTTGACATCTGTTCCTGGTAAATTAGTAGAATCTATCATTAAAGATAAAATTATAAAACATGTAGAAAAGCAAGACCTGCTGAGAAAGAGTCAGCATGGCTTTTGCAGAGGCAAATCCTGTCTTACAAACTTACTAGAGTTCTTTGAGGGTGTAAACAGGCATGTGGACAGGGGTGAACTGGTGGACATTGTCTACTTGGATTTCCAAAAGGCTTTTGACAAAGTTCCTCACCAGAGACTGTTGAGAAAACTCAGCAATGAAGGAATAAGAGGGGAAGTCCTCCTATGGATTAAAAACTGGTTGAGAAACAGGAAACAAAGAGTGGGTGTAAATGGGAAGTTCTCACAATGGAGAGATGTAGGGAGTGGTGTCCCCCAAGGATCCGTTTTGGGACCAGTGCTCTTTAACCTATTCATAAATGACCGGGAAGTAGGGGTGGGTAGCGTGGTGGCCAAGTTTGCAGATGATACCAAATTATGTAGGGTGGTGAGAACCACAAAGGATTAGAAGAGCTCCAAGCGGACCTTGATAAATTAGGTGAGTGGGCTCAGAAATGGCAAATGCAGTTCAATGTAGCAAAATGTAAAGTGATGCACACAGGGGCAAAAAATCCAAACTTCACATACACGCTACAGGGGTCAGTGCTATCAGTCACAGACCAGGAAAGGGATTTAGGCGTCTTAGTTGATAGTTCCATGGGAATGTCAACTCAATGCATGGCAGCTGTGAAAAAGGCAAACTCTATGCTGGGGATCATTAGGAAAGGAATTGAGAATAAAACTGCAAAGATTGTCATGCCCTTATATAAAGCAGTGGTGCGACCGCACTTGGAGTACTGTGTCCAGTTCTGGTCGCCGCATCTCAAAAAGGATATTGAGGAGATAGAAAAAGTGCAGAGAAGGGCAACAAGGATGATTGAGGGACTGGAGCACCTTCCCTATGAGGAGAGGCTGCAGCGTTTGGGACTCTTTAGTTTGGAGAGGAGGCGGCTGAGGGGGGATATGATTGAAGTCTATAAAATTATGCATGGGGTAGAAAATGTTGACAGAGAGAATTTTTTCTCTCTTTCTCACAATACTAGAACCAGGGGGCATTCATTGAAAATGCTGGGGGGAAGAATTAGGACTAATAAAAGGAAACACTTCTTCACGCATCGTGTGATTGGTGTTTGGAATATGCTGCCACAGGAGGTGGTGATGGCCACTAACCTGGATAGCTTTAAAAGGGGCTTGGACAGATTTATGGAGGAGAAGTCGATTTATGGCTACCAATCTTGATCCTCCTTGATCTGAGATTGCAAATGCCTTAACAGACCAGGTGATCGGGAGCTACAGCCGCAGAAGGCCATTGCGTTCACATCCTACATGTGAGCTCCCAAAGGCACCTGGTGGGCCACTGCGAGTAGCAGAGAGCTGGACTAGATGGACTTTGGTCTGATCCAGCTGGCTTGTTCTTATGTTCTTATGTTCTTATGTCAGAACAACATATGTATTTATTATACATTAAAATCATCTAAAAGGTCCACAATAGCTTACATCATACATACAAAATCACTCTTACAATACATAGAATGGTCCAATGGGACACATTTTTGACCGTAATAAACAGATCCATTTTGGCCAAACAACCTTGCTCAGTGGTCAGAATTAATACTATTGGACCTTTTTGTTTATCTAAGTGTGATTTTGTATGTATGAGGCTATTGTGTGCCTTTTACAGGTGTAGATGATTTTAATATGTAATAGATATGTAAGTTGTTTTGACATTTAGTAGTTGTATATTTACTGGCCTTTTAAACATTTTCTTGACCTTCTAGGTACTTAATTAGTTTTAAGTTTGTTCCCCTCTTGTTTGTGCAATGTATTATTGATACTACAAGTTTATTTTATATTCAGAAGAGAGATTTAGATAGTAAAGTTTCTCAAATAATGTTATTTTGATTGACAGGGATCAAATGGAATGAGTCATGTATTGAAATAATCCTTTCCTTTTTCATAGCAATTACTTGTGACCAATATAGAATGATATTACTGACATAATGCATCCAACTTATCTAAGCAGGAAAGTTCATCACAGACGAGAGACATTTTCAGTGTGTAGAATAGTAGAATCATTTACCCTATCAGTGATTCCAGTAAAACTGAAGAAGCATAAAAGTAACTCTAAATGGTCAAGTAAGATGGCATTAGATACATCAGTCAAGACAATGTATTTATTCTGGTTAATCACTATCTGGATAATGAAATTCTTACCAAATCCCTTAGGGTCTGTTCTTCCCAATACTTATATCAGTGACCCTCATTCTAATAATTGAAACTAGTTTAAATAACCTTCCAACATTTATTCTCTTTAATTCCTTTAGATTTTAATACCCAAAAGAGATTACCTATTCATCTTTTTGTGCCCCAACTGGAAGGAGACTGGTTTTGTTTAACCTTTTAAAATAGCAGAAATATTTATCTTCACATATTCTTTCTGCCCTATGCAATGCTCTTTGCCCTCTTATCATATCATTATTACAATAAGATTCCTTCAACTTCCCATACTGTACTCCAGATGAAGATGTAATAGAAAATGATGTATCTTGAAAAAAGGGATATCACCCACACCATAGGCTGTTGAAATCTGACAGCATTGCCTTATTATTTTATTAAATGTGATTAATTGTTGGCGTCATACTGGTACTTTCTTATTCTGTACCTGCCATTGTGCCATATTGAGCAGCAATACTAGAAAGAAGACAGCAAAGTAGAAGGGCTCTATCATACATGCTCAAAAGCTTGCTTATTCCATATCTGACATTCCAGTGGAAGAAAGGCGATGTAAACAATATTTCAGGTGGAGCACGCCCATTGTATTTTCTCTGGCCCCTTCCGCATATTCAGAATAATGCACTTTCAATCCACTTTCACAATTGTTTGCAAGTGGATTTTGCTGTTTTGCATAGTGCATTGAAAGTAGATTGAAAGTGTGTCATTAAAAACAGTCTCTCTCATGTGGAAAGCCATTTTATATATTGTTCTGGTTTCCAAGCTATTGAAATTCACCATATCACTGGCTCATTTAACTTATCTTGCCCATTGCATGCCAGAAACAATGCACATTGCTGGAAAAAAAATACAGAAGGAATGCCAGTTTCAAGTAATGTATAGGTGTTCAGAATTCCATTTGTATTCATCATTTGAAAGAACAGCCAATAAGCACTTTTAAAAAGATAAAGCAGGGAACCAAGAAACATTTTAGTAGACCTCGAGTGAGCTTTCGAAGCCAAAATATGAGAGGTTTAGAAGAAACATTCAGGAAACTTCTGGAATATGCTCTTTCCAGCTGCTTCAAAGGTATTCATCTCAGCTGCAATAGATGACATGTTTACTCAGAGGCGCTGAACAAAAAATGCTGAAATAATTTGGGGATTTGAGGAAAAATTTCCAAACAATTCAGCATTCTCACAACTTATGACAGAAATAATGCTTTTGAAGGTTCTTTGCACTAGCTATCTCTCACATTTTTATCCTGGCAAGCAACTCAAAGTGATATTGCAGTCTCTTTCAACATTGTATCTTCACATCAATCATAGGTGGGCTGCAAGACAATGACTTGTCCAATGTCACCCTGTGGGCTGCATTGCTAAGTGAGAATTTCAACCAAGCCCTTCCTGCACTATACCCATTAGACCATAATACCTATTGTCACTGGTCCTTTCCATATTAACTTGGCTACAATGGAGCTGTTGCACAGTAACAAAAAATCCAGGAGCATGATTTGGGGCTCATATTTCATGTTCAGCACTGGCCTGACATTCTAGGAAGGGATGCACAAACCTGTGAGTGTTAAGGGCCTCAATGACTCCTTTAATGCCCAGAAGTGTTCAAATTCTTCCGGCTTAATTTTTAAAAAATGAGTTTGTTTTGCCAAGTTTAAACAACTAAAATATGCCTGCTCTACACCTTTTGTGCCTGTTTTAGCCCTGTGTATTTTAGTATTTAACACTTTTCCAGTTGACTGAGATGTCATCAGGTTTATAAATTCCATCAGTGTACAATGTAAAAATGCCACAAAAGACACAAAGAACGGAAGGCCCTAGCAGGACAATACAGGGAGATGCGGTTCCTCAGATATGTAGGCCCAATGCCACTAATGGCCTTAAAGGTCAGAACCAGTACTTTGAAGATGGCCCGGAACTCGATGGGCAGCCAGTGTAGGTGATATAGGACTGGAATCAGCTACAATGCCCTACTCATAATAGCGTTGACATCATATACAGCCCAGCCTCATGCAGAACAACAAGGGTAAGATAGTTGCCTGTTTTGATTCAGGAATTAAGCAGGAGTTTGATTTCAAGAGGATCTGCCTGACACATGGCATCACTCTTCCCCCTCCAGAATTAAGAATGCAGAACTTCAGACAAATGCTCCTCCTAAGGGCATAGCCACTCAGATATGGATAACAACAGCCTAGCCTTGAAAAAGCACACCTAGTTGCTTTTGAATTGGCCACAACCTGATCTCATCAGCAATGTGCACAGCAAAACTCTTGCACTGCCCCTTTTCCCTAACATTAACTTAATCTTAGAAACCTCCTGTCCAACTATTAAGGGTCATCAATCTTCCTGAGTTTCTCTGTTTTAATTTTCTTGCTCTCAAGCACAGACAATGATGAGTTTTGGGCTCTCCCAGGTTTAATTTCATCACATCATTTCCAACAGCATTGTCTGTGCCTGAGAATGGAACTTTGCATTGTCCCAAGGAATTACCCCTCTTATCATTGCCAGAGGGTCAATTTTTCCGTTCACTAGAGCCCCAAAACAAATTTCTTTACGCAAGTATTTCCCCTTTGTGTCCAATATTGTTCTCTGTGGGAAACACTAGCCACGTCTCTTACTGTCTCCTCAGTCTTCTTCACTTCCGGAATGGTAATAAGCACTCTCCCAATATCTTTATCCCTTTTTTTCCTTAGGCATCCTAAATCTGTGAATGTTTTTTATTTTTTATTTTTAAATTAAACTGAATTCTCTTTTTAATGCAACCCTGTTTTTGTGATTCTCTTTGGGATCAGATCACGGTATACACAGGTGTGGATCTCTAACCCATTTCCTGCATAGCCAGTCTGCCTCTAGCTAATTTCCTTACTGTTACAAAAACGCAGGCTCAACCAAACGCAGGTAACAGAACTTCCATGCTGGAAATTCAGTTCATGTAAAATTACCTCCATGTAGTAATTAGAACCTCAAAACAATGGAGATTAAACTGAAGCCCCACTTCCCCATGCACCATGGTCTTAATCCCAATCAGATTTGTGCAGATGGGCATGGTTTTTGCAGCATAGAACTCCAATTGAACACATTTTCCAGAGTTCTCTTGGTGGTCACGTTTGTAAGTTATGAATTGTTTTAAATTCCCCACTTCTCTAGTGGAATGAGGTGCCTGTGGCATCCAATTTGCCATAGAAACATTGTAAAACTGTGTTGAAAACAAAACAAACAAAAAATCAAGGACACAGAGCCCAAAGCTGTCATTCATGTCTCATCCTTTGTCCCTTACTCCATGACATTCTAGGAAGTTGAGACTTCACACAGAAACTATGATTTCCAGAATATAGATTCTGATCTTCCATGCAATTTTCTTTCCATGAACCTAGTTTTTATGATATGTTTCAACCCACTGATGTAGATTGTGTTCCCATTATTCTACTGGTCATGAATCTTACTTTTAATAGGCTGGAACTTCTGCCATGGGAGCAAAAATAAATAAATAACTTTCTGTCCATCAGGGACAGATACATCTATAATTGCCAATATAGTTATCAGTTTCTTCTACCTGAATTGGACAAGCAGGACAGGAATTAGCCATTTCATATTATGTCCAACGATTGGGGCTATTCCACTGTATATCAACTGAACAACCATCTGTTCCTGCATGGCCACAGAGATTTTTTGAAGTTTATGAGTTACTGCCACCTCTTTCCTGGTGCCAAAGTATATTTGACCTTTCAAGGGTTGATCAGATCACTGGCAGCCAATCCAGCAGACAGATTCAAACTATCAGCTGCTTGAGAGATTTCCTAGCTCCATGTACTTTTGCCATATCCAATTTATTATTCCCCTAGATAGACAATGATTGATTGCTGACCTCTGTGAGCATAAACATTTGTAATCACAGATTGGACAGCTACTTCAGTCATAATTTTATTTTGCAGGTAAATAATATGTGTATATTTGCAGACACTGTGTGGACCTCAACAAAATGTCACTGAAGATGACGGAATTATTGTAACAGTCACACAGCAGATATTGGATCAGGCTGACATCACTGTGGCCAGACATATTCTCATGAAAATCTCATCTTCCAATTTAGCTGGCTAGGACAGCCGTTTGAATAAACCGGATGTCCTGATATTTGTTTCATGTGTCCCTTTCCTTGGAGGCTGGATAAACTGCAACAGCACACATATTTCTGAAGCGTAATATGGATCCTGTTCCAAAGCCCTTACAGGACTATAAACAATGAATGTTTGCCTTGTTAAAATACTACTGAAGCTAAGGACTCAGAATGTTTCACTGGCCCTGAAACTCAGGGAAATCTCATTGCATGACTGCAAGAACATCAATGCAGCTGCACTGAAGAAAGGTGGGAAGTTCCCACACTAAGCTTAGCCCTATGTGCATCATCAGGACCAGGTAGCAGTGGCTCACAAAGTGTATCACAAGGGGGGAAGCTCCAACTGTTACCAGTAAGAGCTGCTAAAGGAGGAATTAGATTTGGTGGGTTTACTAACAGGTGTCAGGAAGCCAAAACAGAGGTATTAGGGTTGCTACTGCTGCACTGTGCAGGTATATACAGCAACTGAATGGATGATATCATCACCTGTACCCAAGGCTCATGCCGCTGTCCACTCAGTAGCTGAATATTTGCATGGTACTAACACAATGGACTGCTGTCTCCTTCTACATGTCCTTTCCATTCAGTGGTACTGTCATAAAACAAAGTATGGAAGGGCCATGAGTCAGTGGTAAAGCACCTGTTTGAATGTAGAAAGTCCAAGGTTTAATACCCTGCATCTCTAGTTAAGGATAAGGTGATAGGAATGAGTCTGAGCTGAGCTGAGACTCTGGAGAGCCACTGCCAGTCCAAGCAGGCAGTACTGAATTTTATGGACCAATGGTTTGATTCATCTGTTCATGTGGACTCCTTGTCAGGTGAAGAGGCTGAAGATGCAGAGGAGAGGGCAGCTAATGAACCAATACCTTCACACAAGGAGGCTGTCAAGATGCCTCCAGGAGTCCCATTTGATGTGTAAGGTCCCTCAAGAGTTTGAGTCAGCCTACACAGCTTCTAACACCCTGTGTTCTGACTTCAACTTGAACACTGAACCCTTCATCCCACAGTCTGCTGTCACATCAAATATTGCTTTTCAACTGACCCCTCAAGCTTCTCAAAGCCCTATAGCACCACAGCTCCATCAAGGTACTCATTGCATTGTCAGGCATAGAACCTTTAAAATCTAATCGCTTTTTGTGGAGGGAAGAGGCCTGTATCTTCCCCCCCCCTTCATGAAAGAGTAATTAATGCCTCACATCACCCTTATCCATGCTATAGTGTTGTTGGTTGCAACTCTTTGCCTAGACTGCTGCATCTCAGCCTCATGTAGGGCAGTGGTAGCTGGAGTCTCCCAGTGACTAGGCATGCAAGTGTTAAGACAGGGGTCTTCCTTTTCAATTAAGAAGAAGAGGAGTTTGGATGTATACCCCTTTTCTAAACCATAAGGAATCTCAAAGCAGCTTACAAACTCCTTCCCTTACTCTCCACACAATAGATAGGTGAGGCTGAGAAAGTTCTTAGAGAACTGTGATTAGCCCAAGGTCACCCAGCAGGAATGTAGGAGTGGGAAAACAAATTTGGTTCACCAGATAAGATTACACCAGACTAGTTTCCCAGCAGGCTTCATCTGTAGGCCCGGGGGGGGGGGGGACCTGGCTCTCCAGATCAGAATCTACTGCTCTGTACCACTACACCATGTTGATTCCCAGTGGTCAATGTTGTAACCACAATCTATTCTTGGTAATCATAACAATGTAAATATTGAGACACTACTCCTATTTGCCCTTCCAAAATAGCAGGTGGGAAGGGGCAGTGGTTGGAAAATCAGCCACCTCTCCTGTTGTGCAACAGTCTCCACCCAGCTAGAAATCTGCATTACATCAATTTAGACCAAGAAAACCACAGGATATCTTTTAAAATATTTACTGAATTGTAGAATCATAGGCCGTTTCTGTACGGCGACGATGGGGGTTGGGTCGGCGTATTCCACGCCGACCCAACCCCCTGGGACCGTTTGCACGAACGGTCCCAGAAACAGCCGGGAAGACGGCGCTGCAGAGCGCCGTCGCCCGGCCGACCTACCGTGTCCGTGGCCATCTGGCAAGTCGCCGAAGCCTGGGGACACCCCCCCTTGCCCTGCGCGAGTGCTCCAGTGTCGCAGGGCAGGGGGCGTGTCCCCAGGCCTCGGCGACGTGCCGGACAGCCACGACCACGGTAGGTAGAGGGCGGAAAGGGGGGGAGGGCGCCTTGGAGCCTCTGCCGTTCGCACGGCAGCGGCTCCAAGCCGCCATTTCCCATAAACCTCGCTTCCCAGGCAAGGTTGGGAAATGGCAGCTTCGCACCACTCGGGCAGGGCGGAAAGGGCCATAGAGTTGGAAGGGACTTCCAGATCCTCCAGCCCAGCCCTCTGCACAATGCAGGAAATTCACAACTACTTCCCTCCCCTACCCCCAGTGACCTCTGCTCCATACCAGAAGATGACAGAATCTGGCCTGGATGAAAATTGCTTCCTGACCCTGGCCTGGATGAAAATTGCTTCCTGACCCAAAAGAGGTGGGCATTACCCTGGGCATATAAGAAAGGACCATCAGAGCCATGCACTGATGAAACTCTTCCTACTCTCCCTCTCATGATATAGCTGAAGCTCCATTTTTTTTAGAGGAAAAAATGGGGGGGGAGGTTAGTAAAGGGGAGAAGTTAAGTGCTAACTGTATCAAATGCTATCAAGCTTGGCCACAGCAGTGCAGTTAATGTGACAGAAGGTTTTGAACATAAAAGTCAAGATGACAGAAGGTTTCAAGCACAGCCCTTCATGTGACAGAGTGTTTTAAAGACACTTCTTAACAAGTCATGATAAATGATACAAAAACAGATGATGATCAAGCAAGTCAATGAACCCAGAGAGGTTATAAACACTATTGCATTAGACTCAGACAAGTTATCTGGAAGATGGAGAATGATTAGGTAAAAGGAAAGACAAGAAGAGCTTCTGATATTGATATTACTAAAATCAGAAAATTGAGAATTGTACAGTGTTGCATAGAACCTCAGAGACTTATAGAACAAAAACCCAAGCAGTCCACAATGCCAAGATATTGAAGCAATGCTGCAATGTGTAATTACTTGAAGTCTAATTACATATATTGCATTACATATGGCAGCTATCAAAGAAAAGTAATGGAAAATATGTTTCTACTGTAGCCATGGGGCAGAAAGCAGCATGGTATAGCCTGATCCTGCCAGATCTCAGAAGCTGAGCAGGGTCAGTACTTGGACAGGAGATGACCAAGGAAGGCTCTGTGATGGGCAGCAGCAGTTCCTAAAACTCTTCTTCTAAGCCAATGATGGTGTATGCTATAGACTGCAGAGAAAGGAGGATTTGGGTGCACAAACCCTCTTCCTATTGCTTTCTGAGGCCTTCCTTGAGGGATGGATGTTAGTGCGCATGCATGCGTGTGTGTATGTTTCTTGTGTTTGTGTCTCAACAGGTCTGCTGGGTAGATTGCCATTGGTCCAGACAGGCTTGCAAAAGTGCCCCTCCTAAGCATAAGTTTGTTCTGCTGTTATTCTCTGGTTTAATATTGGCTCTGTTTGGCTTGCCACATTGGTCTGTGGTTCTGCTAGACATCCTTGGTTCTGCACTGAGTCTGTCAGACTTGTTATTATTTCTATTTTCATGGGAAGGAATTTAGCCAGTGGTTGCATGTGGAAGTGTGTTTGGGTCTTTCCTCTTGCCCTAAAGATAGCATGAAAAAATTGCCTTTTTGGAAATAATGAAGAATGGCTGGAAGCACATTGACCCAATCTATTGGGGGCGGGGGGGATGTTCTTCAGTGGACAAGCACCAACAGCTCTGCTGCCATTACCTTAAAAAACAGCCTTTCAAATCCTCTGGAAATTTTTCCTGTTGGGAATAATGGAGCCAAATAATGTTGGAAGGGAAAAATGGATTTGAATGCTAAACCAGTATTTGAAACCCAGATAATTGGGAACAGCAACTTTTTATTTTAGCTGTGATATCCAGATCTGAAAAATACAGATTTTTTTTTGAGGTCCACATCTCTACAGTCAATCACACTGGAAGATAGTCAAATGCACCAAGAACTATATTTGAACCTCTGTTCATGTCCCAGTGTATTCACTTTTCGACAGAGCTGTTATAAATCTCTTGAATTGGCTAGTGTAAATTAACTTAGTATGGCTTCCTCATGTTTAAAACTTCATTATGAAGAAGCAGCTTTCCAAAAACAGGTAGCTGTTGAGGCTGTATCAAAGTAGTTGATGTAATTCCTTGCATCTGATAACATGGATTTTTAGTGTATGACAGCATCAGCTACAATATCAGTTCTATGCTAAATTTATCAACCTTATGACTGAGAAATGAATCGGCTGATTCTTTGATTGCAACAGCCACAAAACCTTTTACAACAGTACTCAGCAAGGAACAAGTAAGCCTTAAAAAAAACTTAACCACTAGAGGCAGAAAATAGTGTAGACTTCAAATGACTTCAGGTGAAAGTTAAAACCAAAAGTGCCAAAAGTGGGAAATTACTCAATTTAAGGTAGACAAAGAGGAAACTGAAGTTGCTCAGGACTTTCTATCTTTTGACTCCATCGTCAACCAAAAGGGAGACTGCAGCCAAGAAATCAGAAGGAGATTGAGATTGCAAAGAGCAGCCATGAAGGACTTAGAAAAGATTATTAAGTATGTCACTGGCAACCAAGAACAAGATAATTCATACCATGGTATTTCCTAACACTATATATGAGTGTGAAAGTGGGTGTGAAAAAACCTGTCAGGAAGAAAGTAGATACATTCAAAATGTGGTGTTGGAGGAAAGTTTTATGGATTCCGTGGAGCACCAAAAAAGACAAATAAGTGGGCTCCAGATCAAATCAAGTCTGAACAGTCCCTAGAAGTTAAAATGACTAAACTGAGGCTATCATACTCACATTATGAGAAGGCTAGAGTCACTGGAAAAGACAATAACGCTAGGAAAAATTGAAGGCAATAAGAAAAGAGGAAGACCCAACATGAGATGACTTGACCATATAAAGGAAGCCACAACCCTCAGTTTGCAAGATCTGAGCAAGACTGTAAATGATAGGAAGTTTTTGGAGGATTCTGATGCATCGATCACTTTGAGTCAGAAGAAGGTTGGCAGTACAGCACCTGCATTACACAAATGTACGAAACCAACCTGCAACTGGTGATGACAAGATGATATGGAGGCGTTTCCGCGCAGTGGCCCGAAGGCAGCGAGTGGTCAGCGCGTGCGCGCCCGACCTGAAGCGCTAGGACCGTACTGCATGGAGCGGTCGCGCCAGAAACTAACTAGGCAGCGGCGCTGGCCTCCAGCGACCAGCTGTCCAGACTTCCTGGCCTCCGGTGGCGTCGCGGGCCTGGGAACCCCAGCTAATGCAGCGCATAC